>NC_080577.1:89557375-90784751 GCF_029962835.1 Magnolia sinica
GAATATGTGAGATATATCGCACTACTTGTGAGTTTCATATCGCATAGGTGGGATACAAGATATATCGTGGGGTATATCGGCCAATATCGTTGATATTTAAAATGCTGGCTGTATGTTGAACTCAGGCAAATAGAATCTCACTACCTCCAAGGATCTGAGCTCTCATAGGCTCAAACTCAGGATGAAGGCCAGAGAGGAATTTAATAACATGGAATTCCTCTCTTTGCAATCTCATGGTCTCATAATTTGTCTATAGGGGTTGGTACACATGTAGTTCTTCTCACATGCCTCACAAGGTTGAATAATATTCCCCTCAGCTCTTATCTTCCTATAGTAACTCATAGGTATGGGTTAGGTTCTTCTCAATTGAATACGTCTCTCTTAAGTTTTCTCATACTTCTTTTGCCGTCTTGAAGAAGATGACATTCACACTGATGTGAGGTTCCATACTATTCTACACCAAAGCTTTAATATGAGCATCTTCTGCCACCCAATCTTCATATTCTATTGGTTTTTTGCAAGCTTGGGGGAAGTCAGTTACTTTAACTTTCTCGTACCTGTAAGAAATACAAATGTGGCCCAATGTAGGTAATTTGCTCTGTGAAGTTTAGTCGATGTGATTTGCAGATTCATTAACTCAGATAAGAGATTATTCTTGGCTTCATTCTTGACATCTATATTCAGGGGAATAAAGAAATGAAGCACACAAGGGAAGAAATTTCAATTTGAACTTACCAAATACACACTTTAGGATAACATATGGTTGGTTTGGATGGATTTAGGGAGAGAATGGGATAAAAGAGGAAAAGGGAAAATGAAGAAAAGTGTGAGAGAAGAGGAAAGATTGTTGTTTTGTGTTAGAGTTAGAAACCCTAACACATCATTTTTATTATATTGCTAGAGATACACTTACATACTCCATGAGAGTACACAGACCTATACACATGCACATACCTAAAAAGGAACATAATGAAAATACACAATATAAATACACAACTTGCATTCTCCATGCTCTACACTCCCCCTCAAGTTAGAGGATGAAAATCAATTATGGCCAACTTGCTAGAGATACGAATAAGAGCATCCTGAGCAAGAGACTTGGTAAGAACATCGGCCAACTGATCTCCAGAGCGAACAAAAGGAGTTGCAATTTCCTTGTTGGCAACTTTTTCGCGAATGAAATGATAATCAATCTCAATGTGCTTCGTGCGTTCATGGAACATGGGATTACTGGCAATGTTAATGGCAACTGATTGTTGCAATGCAAAGAAATGGGACTTGGAGGATTATAGCCGAGTTCCTGTAGGAGAGTTTGAAGCCAAATAAGTTCATGTGTCGCATGAGCCATTGCTCGATACTCAGCCTCAATAGAGGATCGTGCCACGATGGACTATTTCTTGCTCTTCCAGGTGATAAGATTGCCATCAATAAATGTACAGTATCCGGATGTAGACTTGTGATCATAGAGACTGCGAGCACAATTAGCATTAGAGTAACTTGACCGGTGAAGGTGACCATGCCATTGAAAACATAGACCTTTACTTGGAGAAGATTTGAGATACTGAAGGAACGATACGCGACTGTGAGATGGGTGGTATGAGGGGCATGCATGAATTGACTCACTACACTCACAACATATGAAAAATTTGGCCGAGTGATGGTGAGATAGATAAGTGACCAACTAACCTCCAAAAGATCCCTATATCAGGAAGAAGATCACCATCAGTAGGACTAATTCTGTGAGTAGCATCCATAAGAGTGGCATCAAGCCTACACCCTAGCATTCCAATCTTAGAGAGAAGATCAATGGCATATTTCCTTTGAGAGAGCACAACCCAGATTTAGATTGTGCAACTTCAATGCCCAGAAAGTAGCGAAGAACCCCAAGATCCTTGATCTCAAACCGAGCCTTGAGGAAAGATTTAACTGCTATCATTTGTACATTATCATCACCGAACAACACAATATCATCTACATAAACAATCAACACCATCATCCCGGTAGGTCAATGATAAATGAACAATGAGTGATTAGCTTGGCTACGAACAAATCCAAAATCTAGAAGTGCATGACTGAATTTGTCGAACCAGGCACATGGGGACTGCTGGAGACCATAAATGGACTTCTTGAGTCGGCATATGAGAGGCGAAGTGTGACGTGTAGAGAACCTGGGGGTTTGATCCATATAGACTTCCTTGGCAAGATCACCATGCAAAAATGCAATCTTTACATCTAATTGAAATTGGGGCTAAGACAAGTTGACTGCCACGGAGATAATCACACGTACAAAGTTAAGCTTGGCCACAGGAGAGAATGTCTTAAAGTAATCTACTCCATACGTTTGAGTATAGCCCTTTGTAACTAGCCGTGCCTTATACCAATCAATAGAGCCGTTGGGAAGATACTTGATAGTACAAACCCATCGACATCCAACTGTCTGCTTTCCTGGAGGTAAGGGAATGAGCTCCCAGGTACTGTTCTTTCCCATTGTCTGCATCTCTTCCATCATAACATTAGTCCACTCATGGCTACTCTAGTTTCTTTCAAAGTACTTGGGGGTAATAGAGGAGGATATGGAAACTACAAAAGATTGGAAGGAAGTTGAAAGATGGTTATAAGAAACAAAATTGCTAATAGGATGCTTTGTGCATGATCGGAGAGGTTTGTGCAAGGCAATAGGAAGATCATCAAGAGACAAAGAGCTTATACTTGGACCACCGACTAAAGTGGATGAAATGATAGGCAGCTGATCAGTAGAGGATTTAGTCCGTTGACGATACACAAGGACAGGCTTGGAGACAAATGAAGTATGGCTGTCATAAAAACAAGTGATAGGAAGAGGTATAGAGCTGGACCGAGGCTCCCCCCGACTAGCAAGAGGGTTATGTAGAGATTTTCCTTCATCAGGGAAGTATGAAACATCTTCAAGGAAGGTCACATCAGTTGATACATATTTCTTATAGGTCAGGGGGTCTTAACACTTGTGCCCTTTTTTTGATCGAGTGTACCCTAAGAACACGCACTTAATGACCCATGGACTCAACTTATCATTGCTATCATCAAGAATTTGGACAAAACATGTGCATCCAAACACCTTAGGGGGTAAAGGAAACGGTTTATCATGTGGATGCAAAGTTTTGAATGAGGACTTGTGAGATAATAGTTGGGATGGAACACAATTAATAAAAAATTTAGCAGTAAGCAAGGCATCATCCCAATGTCGTTTCGGAAGATTCATACCCAGTAAGAGGGCATGGGTGACATCAAGAAGGTGACATTTTTTCCTCTCAACAACGCTATTTTGTTGAGGTGTTCGAGGACATGAAGTATGGGATAAAATACCATGGTCCTGCAAATAGGATAGAAAGGCATGTGACATGTACTGATGCAAGACGCATGCATGTGGATAAACGGTGGAGTGAGATCAATCAACAAATTAAATAAAATAATCAAAATCACAATCACGCCAAAATCATCAAATATCTTAAGAATCCAACATGAAACTATGAATAGTCTAGGCCACGATCAAGAAACTATGCTAGGCATGAGCATTGAGTACTAGAAATTAGGAATGAATGGATGTAAGAACACCCAAATAGCATAGGAATGAGTCTATTTCAAAAGGAAAGGACTATTACTACCCAGGGTTTGCTCGATTAGAATGTAGGCTAACCTAAGGTTCAATGAATTTGGGGAAAAAAGTGAAATTAGGGTTTAGATGGTCCAATTGACTTGGGGATTTTGGGGCTTGGGCCTTACTCGAGGGGAATCAGGGATATGAGTAGTTGGAGGATTTGGGTTTTAGGTTAATTAGGGAAATTGAGATTCTAGGGTTTAGAAGATTTCGGGAAAAATAGGAAGTAGGGAATCTAGGGTTAGGGTTTTAGAAAGGGATTTAGGGGTTTTGATGCGGGAAGCAAGGGGAAATCAAGGGACTGATGGGCTATTCGTACGGTCAGCTTAGGGGCTTGCACGTGTGGCCGTACGGTCACACATGTGGGTCGTTGGCTAGGATTTTGGCATTCTTAATGGTTGGATTCGGTTGGAGTTGAAGTTGGATGATGAAAAGTAGAAAAAAATAATAATTTGGATAGTCTTGGATGGGATGGGAAGGGAAGAAGAAAGATTAAATTTTTGAGAAAATATCTTTTTGTGATAGAAAGGAAGAGAGAATGAAGATGATAGATGGGGAGCCTCACACATTCGTTGAATGGGGAATGGAATCACACTACACCCAAGCTCCAAATCATATGAAGGAGAGAAAACACAAAGTTCTTTTTTCAAAATAATGGTATTAGCCACCCCCCCCCCAATTCTTTATTATAGTATGAGAAAGAGACTTTTACAAAAAACCTCTCAGGAAAGAATTCTCAATAAAAAAAATCCTATATTAAGTAAACATAAAATAATCCAAAAATAATAAAAAATGATAAAAACTACTCAAAACAAATAAATCCAAACTATTCGTGGCCAATGGGGTGGTCCACGATCAAGATGGACCATGATCAAGAGTGGTTCAAAGGCCTATCGTGCTTGATCCAATGGTTTGGTCGATGCTAGCATTCAATCCAACGGTCCAGACCCTCGAGAATGCAGCCCACATGCATCTTCCTAATGTAGAGTCTTCAAAGATTCATCAAATGCGTGTGGGGTCTTCAAAACGGTCCACTCAGGCCCACGTATTGGTCATCAATCCAGAGGAAAACTAGTGATGATCTCCTCCTCTGGTAGACCCTGAATGATGCTCTAATGTCGTCATCATCTACTCCCCCCCAATTATAAGAATGAAGAATTTTGAGAGGACACTGAAATTGAGTAACTACCTCATCGTAGAAGACCTTAAACATATCAAACACTTCATGCTTGGATTTTAGAAGATAAACCCATGTCATTTGGGTGTAATCATCAATGAAGGTGACAAAATTTTTATACAAAAAAGGGACAACAGGTGTAGGGCCCTAAACCTTAGTGGACTAACTTAAATGGTTTGGGTTTCCTCTCAGTCAAACTAGGGGGAAAGGTAGTCCGATGATGTTTGGAGAGCTCACAAGTTTTACAACATAAAGGAGTAGATGCATTGATTGAAGGAAATAATAGTTTTAACCTAGACAAGGATGAGTGCCCTAGGTGGTAATGCCATTTAGATATGGACTCCCTTCTAAGGATATAACACTAGAAGCTATTGTAGGTCATTACCCAGGACAAACATCTTCACATTCATGGCCCCCACCATTCATCCTCTTCGCTCGGAGGTCCTGAAACACATAATGAGAAGGAAAGAAGGTTACTGAACAACTCAAAGATTTGGTAAGTCAGCTGATAGATAATAGATTCAGAGGAAGACGAGGGACATGTAAAATTAATGACAGATGCATAGAGGGAGAGAGCTTAACGAAACCATTCTAGTTATAGGAGCTTGGTTTCCATCAACAATAGTGACAAAGTGTGATTGGCTAGAAGGAAGATAAGAACTAAACAGTTGAGACTTACTAGTCATGTGAGAGGTGGCTTCGGAGTCAATGACCTAGGGAGAAGTGAAGAGGACATGCTAAGAGCAGTACCTGATGGGCAATCATGGCTTTGGAAGGTATTAAGAACATTACTAACATGTAGTCTCATTAATGCATCGTAAGCCTCACAAGACAAAAGAACCGAGTCACTCGAGGAAGTCTTCTCCACTACATGCAACAATGAAGTCTTCTTTAAGCTAGTGGAGGCACTGCTGGCTATAGATATGCCAGCCTAAGATGGACGACTAGCAAGATCTTAACATCTATCAGCAGAGTGATTTGTTTCCCCATAGTATGAACATTGAACAATGGTGTGGTCCGTCATGTCCTCTTCCTCGTCCATCGTAGCCTTGACTACCTCGGTTACCCCGATCAGTGTCGCAACCATTGCCTTGATTACTCGATCCACCATTACATCCATGTCCTTAACAGCTCCACGTTGGAGCTCGAGTCTCGTGGTTAACGGAAGGTCGGTCCCCAACAGCATCAACGGATCTAACTCTGGATATGGAAGAGGTCTTCCATAGGGTCTAACAACACGAAAACAGGACCACAACAGTTGCAAGAGAGTATACACGCTGATACACTCAGATTTGTATTAATTTGGATTCCAGAGGGGACCTAAGGTTCCAACAATAACCTTAGAAGAGAAATACAGCAGCCATGCTCACAACAAAGTTTGAATCATACACGGAAGTCATCCACTACACTAGATCAGATCCATATACATACGCGAGTTTTAGTGTATAGCCGCGGGCCCCAAGCCCCAAAAACGAATCAACCAGAACCCTATTAGGCTCATAACTTTCTTAAATCTTCTCATCCAAAGATAAAATCCCCATAGATCATAAGGGACAAAGAATCTGACCCTAAGTATGGAGAGAAATCAAGGAAACATCCCCCGATTTGAGAGGAATCACTGAAACTCAAAGATTTGGGATTTTCCGTTGAATGTGAAAAATAGTCCAAACATACCTCAAATGGCCTAAAAAAATTCTGCAAAAATCACTGCAAAAATCACCAAAAATCTTCTAAAATCAATTTGCTTCAACCCATGTTCTTCTCATTGAAAAAGGAACCTATGGAATATACAGTGTTGACGTCAGCCGTATGGTTGTTGACGTCAACGGGTTCTGGCAGCATCAATTAACTTGTGGTAACCTTGTTTTGATAGCAAGTTGGTTTGGATGGATTTAGGGAGAGAATGGGTGAAAAAGAGGAAAAAGGGAAAAAGAAGAAAATGTGAGAGGAGGAAAGCTTGTTGTTGTGTGTTAGAGTTAGAAACCCTAACACATCCTTTTTATTAGATTGCTAGAGATACACTTACATACTCCATAGGAGCTCACTGACTTGTACACATGCACACACCAAAAAAGGAACATAATGAAAGTACGACAATACAAATACACAACTTGCATTCTCCATGCTCTATACATATAGCCACAACACGACCAATTGGGAACAATACTTGCTTCACACCTTTTACACATACACTTGATCTTCAGTCTTGGTTGTAAACAACTTCCACACACACTTTTATTTTCAAATATGACATCTATCTTCAAATTTTGCTGTAGATCTAACCATATATGCACAATGGCCCACTTTGACCCATTACAGTGGTAGTGTATGAAAGTGGGCTTCACACACCTTCCTGGAACATGATTGCACAACCCAACAAATGGTGGCGCAATGATGAAAATGAATTTGGGTTAAATCAACCCCAAATTTAGGTTTCCACCTCAAGGAGATGAAAGAAGAAGAAAAAGAAGTGGAAATGTGAAAAAGGAAGATCACACAAGGTATTAGATTAATGGAGCTTTGATACCATATTCCAAAACATGAAATAAAGAGAGCAAGGTATGCAAAAACAATTACAAAACTACCGTTATGTAAAGGCAACGGTGGCCACCACTACACATTATGGGGTTGTAACGACTGTTATGGAAAAAATGGCATTTGTAGCCCTGTAAAGAGTGTAATAGCCCTGTAATGGTCCGTGACAGGGCTGATACTGGGTGCATCCCCAATGTTTGAAGTGTCAGTATCACTACAAATTTTACTAGTCGGGATACGGAAACAATATCGATATCACTGATAATATCGTTGATAACCAAAATGTGGGGAAAAATGTGGGGAAAAATGGTGGGATTTTTCAATGAAACTTCATGAGATGCTAAAATACACATATTTGCATATTTAGAAATAAAAAATTGCAAAAAGAATGCATACATAATAGGTTTCCATTTAATGGGGACCTAAAAGTATGTGCTGCTGTAAGAAATCAGTCCAACCATCTCATCCATCAAACCTCCAACCTTCCATCCAACTATCTATCGATATTTCATAATATCGGCAACACATGATATTTCCCAAAAAATCGTTGACAACCAAGGTGTTCCAAAACGATAATGGTGGTTGTAACGGTCACCACCATTACCGTTATGATACAGGCTGTAATGGCCATTATGCGGCCGTATCAGTCGTTACAACCTTTTATTATTATTATTTTTTTAAATTTTTTTTCGAAAAAACTGTTACATGACCGTTACGGGGCTGTTATGGCCTGTTTTTCCTGTAACGGCCGTTACGGCCGTTTCGACCCCATGACGTGTAACGGTTATGACCATTACTTTTACGTAACCAATTTTGAATACCTTGTTGACAACTAGAAAATAAACGAAAGATTGTGGTCTTGATATTGCCATGTTGTGATAATGATAATATCGTGATATTATCGTTGACAAATTGAACGCTGCATACAACTAACCCTCAAAAAATATGACATGAGAATTTTTTAAGATACAAATTTTTGGTGATATCAATACATTGGTGATATCATCAAATATCGTGGATACATTAGCGATATAAGCAACACTTGGAATTTACACAGTTGAAAATTTTGGCGATACACCAGCGGTATTGATGCATTGGCAATACGAGTGACACCTGGAACTTACACAGTTGAAAATATTGACAATATCGACACATTAACAATATTTAGGGATACATTGCCAATACCTAGAATTTCTAATACTACCAGTGTTACTAGTATCGCTACCAATGTTATCAGTCTCGGCGAGTTAGAGATATAGATAATATCAGGGATATTTTGATAATATAAAAAAAAGAAAAAAAAAAGAAAGAAAAAAGAAAAAAAGAAGAAGCTATAATGGTTGTTATGGGGGCCGTACGTAACGACTGTTGCGTCTTGTATCTTAACAGTAATGGTGGTGGCCGTTCTTGTTATGGAATATCATGAAAGAGAGAGAAGAGGAGTGAGATAAAAGATGAGGAGAAAGAGGACAATAACTAGGCCTCTCACGGCCCCATCTCTTGCTTTATTATATCAAGGCTTTGCTCATTAACACGAAATTACAAGTATGCCCTTCACCCTTAAGATATTGTATTACATCCACCCATGGGCCTAAACCTTAACCCAACACATGTTTAACCTCAGAAAACAAAGCAAATCACATGAGAATCCAAGCTGGTCCATTGGACCACGTGTGACATCGTGGAACCACACATGCGATCAATATGGGGCATCAGCAAGATTAGTGAGGGAACAATAGTGAAGATTCTTTATCGCATAGGTTAGAGCACATGATGAGGAAGTGATTGGATGGCTAATCATGCAGGAAACAGGTAGTAAAATCTTATATTGTTTGCCAAGGTTGGCCAACTCGCTGAGATGTCTCTGTACTCACTCAAATCCACTTGTTTTTTAAGCCTCACTGAGTCAAAATAGGCGTAGACTCGATGGAGGTCAAAATAAATAATGCTGAGCCAAGTTTGACTGAGTTTGTGAGTTACTCAGTGACTCGTTCGAGTGATCACACTTGGGGGAGTTGTGGCGATTTGTGTGGCATGGTTTAGAAACATGACCCTGTCGAGTCCAAAGAGTTAATGCATGGCTCAGGTGAGTGGCAATTCTAAAAGTTGCAAACTCAAAAGGCAGCTCTCTCTCTCTCTCTCTCTCTCTCTCTCTCTCTCTCCCTCCCTCCCTCCCTTCCTCCTTCACCCTCTATTATAGAATGTAGAATTGAGGCCTTGAGGATGGCAGATGGCATGTTGCAAAGCTAGAAGAGGAACAAAAGGGTATTGAGAACAAATGGAAAGAGAGGGAGTTATCTTATACTTTGGTAGAGTATAATGGTCTTGTGCATAGGCGCTTTGAAATCATACATGTGGCATATATTAATGCTAATAAAAACTGACTAAATTGTACAACCCATAGTCTTTAAGCATCACACCTAAAATCAAATTATTTGAGCAATTCTAACCTTTGATTCATGGACACTTGTTTGTTGAATTAGGATTGTTGGATATTTTCATTTTCAATTGTCCAATAACAATAACTGTCCACAAATTTGATACTTCGATGAATCTTATAAGTACTTAAGTTTTCTTTAACATTTTTAATAAATTCTATAATTATTTAATTAGAAAAATGTGACTTGCCCGAGTCACTGCCTTGGCCCACCCGAGTCAAGTTTTGTGGGCCAACTGAGTTTAGTTTGAGTCTCGAGTTTGTTAACCTTGCTTTAAACAATATTTGATGAGTGGATGGTTGATCCCTCTCACTCTCTCCCTCTTTCTCGTCACTCCAGTAACACCTCCCTCTCATTCTCTCTCTTTCGCGTCTCTCCCGCAATTCTCTCTCTACAATGGTCGATGGTGGGACTCATGGGCGTGTCAACGGCGCACACCCACCCATTGGTGAGATTATCTTTCTCTAATTTGGGTGTGTCTGATTCTCTTTCTCCCTCCATCTCATTCTGATTTGGATTTTCACGCAATGTGGACCAAACATGGGTGCAATTTGGAGAAACCCTGAAAATCTCCATTTTTTGCTTTTTTTTTTTTTTTTTGAATTTTGTTCTTAGGTGATTTCAATCTCTATAGGTTTTTATTAAATCAAAATTTAGATTTGGGGAGAAATCTCGACTCAAACGAAGATGGGCTGGAACTTAAAGGCAAGCAAAAAACTGTAGAAGCTTTATTTATTTATTTTTTAAATCTTAGAATGAATTTTTCAATGGAAATCCATGTCTATGCATGATTCTCATGCATTGACATGGATTTGTGGTGAACAAATTAACATTTAGAAAATAGGGTAAATTAGTGAAACCTCAAAATTTCCATTTTTATATTGGAAAATATGTGAATTTCACGGTTAATTAATGTGGAAATTTTTATATATTAATGAGTGTTGATTGATCTATTGATTAGCCACAAATTTTATGTATTTATTTTATACTGATTTTTTTCGACAACACATGGTTAGGCCCCTATAAAATGGCTTATTATATATTGTTTTTTGCAATATTTTGATTCGTGCATGTGTAAGCACGTGCCTTTTACATCTCCTGAAGTTTCAGCGAAAAATTCCACCTTTTTCCCAACCTTTCCTCATTGTTTCCCTTGGAGATATTTTTCATACATGTTTCCGTATCCCCAATCATCGATAAATGCAACATTACCAATACTCAGTGCACTGCTTTATCAAATTAACATGGCATAAACCTGTGTAATGCTATGAAGTTCTGTGACCAGTACTACATACTGTAATTTTATGCCCACTATGCCAGTGTCTGTCCATGATTGTCTCTACTGAATTGGGCCAAGAATTAATCTTCGTGAATAGGAATTTAAAATCAACTTCAATATGGTTTAGATGCTCATGAAGCATTTGCTTGAAAAATTTATCCAGACTATGCTGATAACTTTTTTTTTTCCCCATGATTAGGATTGGATATATGCCAAATGCCTATCCTCTCATTATTGCCCGAGCTTTGTAAGTCTCTCTCTCTCTCTCTCTCTCTCTCTAAGTTCAGCCATCTTAATTGTTTGTCTCAATTTTTATGTACCACAGGTTACCACATTTACTCTTGATAGTTTTTGTCTGACACAATACCTTTTACTTTATCCACAACTTCATTGACCTTTTAACTAATGCACAAGATTTTGCCTGACTATGTCATGTTTGAAAGTTTGTGAAACACTTAGCAGTAAAGGGCCCATTTTGGATCTCCTATTTTAGAAAGAACTGATCACTTACTGGCAAGGGCATGATAACTTGCCGTGCAGGCCTTTCATTCCAGCCAACATGCCACCAGTGTAGGACATCCTTACCATGCAAATGGTAGGCTCCGTTGTGAACATCACCTGGCACTAGAGTCAGGCTTGTCCGCATATCAGGTGGGCTACACCATTGGAATCTATGGACAGCTTATGGTCTGACTCAGCATATAGGTTTGGCCCATCTAATCAGTGGATCAGCCTGATTTTCAAGATGTGCCTACGATTTGCATGGTATGAATATCCTACACAAGTGGCATGTTAATAGGAGAGAGGTATGCCTGGCAAGCTACCATGATGGTTACCTGCAAGTGATCAGTTCTCTAGAAAAACATATAATTTTCTGGGTACAAATTTCTACTTTCGCATTGATAAATGTGAAAAGGGGTGTGTGTGTGTGCGTGCGCATCTATATATTTGTGTGTGTGCTTGTTAGAGAGAGAGAGAGAGAGAGAGAGAGAGAGAGAGGCGCACCAGTTCTCACGAGTTCTCGTGAGAACTTTTTCAGAACTCATCTCCCATGATATGAGCTCAAATCTGAACCGCCCATGTGATGCAGCACCCCATGAAACCTCCAGGCATGGTGTGCCAAAGCGGTTACGTATCGGCCGTAACGGCCGATACGTAATGGTAATGTTGGGAACCGTTACGTGTGGACCAAACATGGGTGCAATTTGGAGAAACCCTGAAAATCTCCATTTTTTTTGCATTTTTTGCATTTTTTTTTTTGAATTTTGTTCTTAATGATTTCAATCTCTATAGGTTTTTATTAAATCAAAATTTAGATTTGGGGAGAAATCTCGACTCAAACGAAGATGGGCTGGAACTTAAAGGCAAGCAAAAAACTGTAGAAGCTTTATTTATTCATTTTTTAAATCTTAGAATGAATTTGATGGGGACATCACACGCATGCGCGCTGCCCCCTACACATGTACGCACGAAGAAGGAGAGCCCCACCGTCGATCTGGATCGATGGCGACTTCCAGAGAGGGCCCCCTAGCTAGAAGACGGAGTTTTGGTTCCTTGGAGTGGGCTCGATAATCAAGTAAAACCCATCATGGGATCTCACGATCAGGGCCCACTAGTCGGATTGATTTCATATTTTAGGTTTTGCTTATTGTTATTATTTAGAACATCATGAACGCTTTGGATTTCTTTATTTGATTTTTATTTTAGTTTACTTCATTGCCAAGTAATAGGTTGTGCACATGGTGCGAGTTTTGGGGTATAGGGTTTTCTTATAAATAGGCACCCCTTGTAGTTCTTTTAATTCCATTGAAGATTAATAAAAATTCTGCGTTTTCCTACTCTCTGAGTTGTGAAGCCTAATTGGGTGCGAAGCCCTCCCTTCATCGAAGGGTTAACTACCTGGTGCGAAGCCACATCTATCTCGATTCGCCCCATCCATCGCCATCTCTACTACTCATCTTTTACCATCCATTCTTCTCATCTCACTCCATCATCTACACTTCGAATCAATCATCTATTACAGCAATTCTCCTCCCCAAAGCAGAATTTCAGAATCTGGCCCTACAAGAGGGCTGAAACTTCGGCGGAGCACCACGCACAAGCCGTACATCGGATCGAGTTAAGATTTGGGGGTTTTGGAGTCCATCCCTGGCTGACCAGGGCCAAGTTGGCTTTTTTTTGAATAGTGGGCACCACACACGTGCGGCCGGGATCACACGCACGTGCATCTGGGCCATTATTGTTGTCCACGCGTGCGGTACTTTTCTAGTTTGTCTCTCTCCTCTCTTTCACTCCGCTTTCATACAAAATCCCTAAACCTAAGCCTAAATTACTCAAATCTCCAATTTTATGCCCCTTTTCTTACCCTAGGGTTCCCCGAATTGGAATTTCTGAATCCCTTGGATTATGAATTAATTACTATGCATGTGTGGATGATTATTTCTTATCTTTGAGTATCGTTTGGTTCATAATTTTTATTGATCCAGCCCTATCATGTGTAGGCCTGGACCCGCATAGATTTCCCTTAATTGATTGTTTGGACTTTCATGTGGGATATGGAATTTGTGTAATTGTTTCTGAAATAGCGTGATCTTAAGCCTGAAATCTCACATATCATATTTAATTTCCATGTCCTACATCAGAATTTTTCAATGTAAATCCATGTCTATGCATGATTCTCATGCATTGACATGGATTTGTGGCGAACAAATTAACATTTAGAAAATGGGGTAAATTAGTGAAACCTTAAAATTTCCATTTCTATATTGGAAAATATGTGAATTTCATGGTTAATTAATGTGGAAATTTTTATATATTAATGAGTGTTGATTGATCTATTGATTTGCCACAAATTTTATATATTTATTTTATACTGATTTTTTTCGACAACACATGGTTAGGGCCCTATAAAATGGCTTATTATATATTGTTTTTTGTAATATTTTGATTCGTGCATGTGTAAGCACGTGCCTTTTACATCTCCTGAAGTTTCAGTGAAAAATTCCACCTTTTTCCCAACCTTTTCCTCATTGTTTCCCTTGGAGATATTTTTCATACATGTTTCCGTATCTCCAATCATCGATAAATGCAACATTACCAATACTCAGTGCACTACTCTATCAAATTAACATAGCATAAACCTGTGTAATGCTACGAAGTTCTGAGACCAGTATTACATACTGTAATTTTATGCCCACTATGCCAGTGTCTGTCCATGATTGTCTCTATCGAATTGGGCCGTGAATTAATCATCGTGAATAGGAATTTAAAATCAACTTCAATATGGTTTAGATGCTCATGAAGCATTTGCTTGACAAATTTATCCAGACTATGCTGATAACTTTTTTTTTTTTTTTCCCCACGATTAGGATTGGATATATGCCAAATGCCTATCCTCTGATTATTGCCCGAGCTTTGTAAGTCTCTCTCTCTAAGTTCAGCTATCTTAATTGTTTGTGTCTCAATTTTTATGTACCACAGGTTACCACATTTCCTCTTGATAGTTTTTGTCAGACCACAATACCTTTTACTTTATCCACAACTTCATTGACCTTTTAACTAATGCACAAGATTTTGCCTATGTCATGTTTGAAAGTTTGTGAAACACTTAGCAGTAAAGGGCCCATTTTGGATCTCCTATTTTAGAAAGAACTGATCACTTACTGGCAAGGGCATGACAACTTGCTGTGCAGGCCTTTCATTCCAGCCAACATGCCACCAGTGTAGGACATCCTTACCATGCAAATGGTAGGCTCCGTTGTGAACATCACCTGGCACTAGAGTCAGGCTTGTCCGCATATCAGGTGGGCTACACCATTGGAATCTATGGACAGCTTATGGTCTGACTCAGCATATAGGTTTGGCCCACCTAATCTGTGGATCAGCCTGATTTTCAAGATGTGCCTATGATTTGCATGGTATGAATATCCTACACAAGTGGCATGTTAATAGGAGAGAGGTATGCCTGACAAGCTACCATGACGGTTACCTGCAAGTGATCAGTTCTCTAGAAAAACATATAATTTTCTGGGTACAAATTTCTACTTTCGCCTTGATAAATGTGAAAAGGGGTGTGTGTGTATGCATGCGCGTCTATATATTTGTGTGTGTGCTTGTTAGAGAGAGAGAGAGAGAGAGAGAGAGAGAGAGAGGCGCACCAGTTCTCACGAGTTCTCGTGAGAACTTTTTCAGAATTACTGATAATTGATCTTAAACTAAGCTTACTTATCTCAAATAAGTTACTTATCTACTATTGTAAGTAGAAAAAGTAACTTATCCGGTGGTATCCAAATGGCCCCTTGCAGTTACCATATGCTGGATGTGTATAAACTTCTGGTATATATATATATAATTTTGGAAATGGCACATCTAAAGCATGGGAGTACCAGTGAATGATCTTTAGCCATCTAAACAAGGAACTTTTTATAAATGGCACAGCGGCTTCATCTTTCGAGAGAGTAACGACGCAATGCACCAATATTTTTTCTATTTACGCATGAATTTTGGCCCCTTTTTCTAAAATTCGAAAAATCAATTTTTAATGGTTGTTTTGCTGTTTTAATCATGCCATTTGATGTGTTAAGCATAGTAGAACATGTTAATGTGCATTTTACAGATTTGGGGTGCTATTTTATATTTTTTTAATATTTTTTTCTATTTACGCATTTATTTTGGCCCTTTTTTTGAAAATTTGAAAAATTATTTTTTAATGATTCTTTTGCTATTTTAATGATGCCATATGATGGGTTAATCATGGTAGAACATGTTAATGTGCATTTTACAGATTTGGAGTGCCATTTTTATTTTTTTCCTATTTACGCATTTATTTCGGCCCTTTTTTTGAAAATTCGAAAAATCATTTTTTAATGATTCTTTTGCTGTTTTAATGATGCCATATGATGTGTTAATCATAGTAGAACATGTTAATGTGCATTTTACATATTTGGGGTGCCATTTTATATTTTTTTAATATTTTTTTCTATTTACACATTTATTTTGGCTCTTTTTTTGAAAATTCGAGAAATCATTTTTTAATGATTCTTTTGTTGTTTTAATGATGCCATATGATGTGTTAATCATAGTAGAACATGTTAATGTGCATTTTACATATTTGGGGTGCCATTTTATATATATTTTTTATATTTTTTTCTATTTACGCATGAATTTTGGCCCTTAAAAATAATTGCAAACACCAAAATGTAAGATATTTTCATATTACATTCATTCTAATATATCTATCATTGATAGTAGATAGTTAGAAAATTAAATATATGAATTTTGTAGTCAAATTCAGGTTATCTAGTTCATAAATTCATCAGACAGTCCGATACAACTTCTCACCAAAGAGTGAACCGTTACACCACCATAAACATGTTCCAATTTATAAATGAATGCATATTTGGAATGCTTAGAATATTTCGGATTTAATCCATATTTTTTCATATTTTTTTGGAAAAAAAAATTTGCGCCGTTACGGGCCGTTACGCCCCCGTATTCGTATTGGTTTCGGAGGGCACCGTTACACCAACCGATACCGATACGGGACACCTTGCCTCCAGGGCCCAACTTTCACCCTTATCCAAAACTTTGGTGGGTCATGGCAAAAGAGAGACAAAACAAGGGAGGAAACTGTTTCCTTTTGCCACGGCCTACCAAAGTTTTGGATCAGGGTGAAAGTTGGACCTTAGGGGTTTCATGGGATGCTGCATCGCATGCACGGTTCAGATTTTGCTCTTATATCAAGGGAGATGAGTTCTGAAAAAGTTATCACGAGTTCTCGTGAGAACTAGTGCGCAGGTGAGTATTCCTCCCCCTCTCTCTCTCTTGTTATATATATATGAGGTCACAAGTCCAACTGGTTGGACCACAACTTATAGTCCACCGAGTACTTCCAACCTTTCATGTTGGTGCAACATCTTATTCTTCCAATCAGTCGGGCCCACCGTGAGGATTTCCTTGAGCAAAAATCGGCCCCGTTCACTTATTGATTAGACCAAACTTGTATTTTTCTATTTATCAGTGGATCGATATTATTTTTCTTTGGTGTGGCCCATTTGATGAGTATATTTGGCTGATTTTTGTAGTACATTATTATAATGGTGGGCCCAACCAATTGGAAGGGTTGGATATTGTATGACAATAGTTTGGAAGTTATCCTCTGGGTGGACTGTAACTTGTGGTTCAACCGGTTGGACTTTAGACATGTGTGTGTTTGTGTGTGTGTGTGTGTGTGTGTGTGTGTGGGTGCGTGTGCGAGCGCGCACCAATGGTCACCAAAACAGGTGGTTGAATTCACTTATACCAGATAAAATCATCAATTTGGACCTGCCAACCACTAGACCCAGCCTTAGATTGCCCATGCCTCTTGAGAATATTTTTATCAATAATGAAATTTTATTGAAAAGAGACGAAGATCCCTTAGGGCAATGGAATTTCTACTCTTTAACAGAAATAAAGAATTTGTATCATTTTGAATCCAATTGTGGATGACCAAACAAAGGCAGTCTGAATCCCTTTTTGTTAGTTCTGGACATGAAAAAGGCCCCAGGTAAATGGAAATCTATGTTGCATTCCAAATGAACTTTCATTGCAGTATTTATTGTTTAAAATTATTACTAAGAACCATTCATTTACAAATGTCCATGATATTCAATACCACTTTCCTTCTAACGACTTTTTCCCATTTCTAGAAATCTGGGAGCAGTAGGAACCCCAAGGTTCCCAAAGGTCCAATTGAGTTTACCTAGCAGGAGTTATCCCAGGCAAATCCAAATGGACAATGGCCACTGTGATACCTCACGAGGTGCTTTGATTGTTCTAGAAGGCTTGGACCGTTGTGGGAAGACCTCACAATCTAGTAGACTGCTCGCATACTTAGAAGGGAAAGGATTTGCTGTCGAATCATGGCGGTTTCCGGACAGAACCACTTGTGTTGGGGAGATGATATCTTCATATCTTGCCAATAAATCACATCTGGATGATCGAACAATCCATTTGCTTTTCAGTGCAAATCGTTGGGAGAAGAGGTTGGTTTTCTTTTATATTGAGAATGAGGGGTTTTATGCCATATGAACTTCATGTATATTCCATAATATCGTGGTTCACATTTTGGGTTATTGATAACATATTTGTGCAATTTGTTTTCTCCAAGCATTTCTGGTTATGGTATGGTACACCCTTGTTTAATTATTTGGCATAAAGGAAATTTGAACCTAGTTCATGAATATGAAGCATTTGTGTTGTCATGATTAGCATATTTATCTGCTTAATATTCTTTGCATGGTTTTGTTTGTCAGATTTGGATGATACTAGTTTGATATTTGGAACATTTCATATTTGTAGTACACTATAATATTGTATTGTGGAGTCCAATGATATACATATTTATTGCTTTCAATGCTGTTACCATACCAGTTCCCGTCCCACTGGATAAGTCTGGATGCCTTCAATTCCATAAACTGTAGCCTCGTGATCCTAATCCCTTGTGCTTTTTAATGAAAAGCTTGAAACTGGGGTGACTTTAATGACTTTGGTAATTGAGGTGTAATCCTGCTAGTTTTCTTTCTAGTATAGAAATATAGGAAATTGGCACCCTAGACCAATCCTCTTTGGCACAATCCTAGCTAGTTTGGTGTGGAGAAAGGCCTCTCAGTCATTGTGTCACTTTTCAACTTGGCCTCTTGAAAGGATTTTATGATCTCGGAGTGCTACACGATGGTTGGCAAAGGGCTAATTTGGGAGCCTATATTCCGTCGGGAGTTAACAAATTCGGAAGTTTATGATTTTGCAGACCGGCTGGGTCTCCTTCATGAGGCATTTCTCCCTTGGTTTTAGGAATAGTTGGATATGGTGGTGGGACCTTAGTTGCATGATCCTTCTAATTGTCACTCCTGCTTCCGCTCCCACTTTTTACCTGTTTATACTTGAAACCATTTTTGGAACAGAAGCTTCCCTGCTCCTGCTCCTAAATTTGTAGATGCCCCACTTAATGCTTCTTTCAACTATAGGTGGGACTCCTCTGGAAGTTCGCACATTGTTTTGTGCATTTTGAAGTAACAGGGTTGAGATCTCCCAAGTGCTACCTACGACAAAGGATCTGTTGATAATGGAGTGATGGCATTCAGGTGGCTGCTTGGTGAAGGTAATTTTCTTACTATTGACCAAAACATAGATATGGGGATGTAGATTACTAATAGTTGATCCTTGTGCTTGAGTAATGAGGAAACTGTTCATCACCTCTTTTTGCACTGTGTTTACATCAGAGAGTTATGAGGAATTTTCATCCTATTTAAAGTTGCCTGTGTGCTGCTCGGTTCAATTCCTGAGATGTTCTAGGCCTAGGATCATGGATGGGGACTTTAATGAAGACTGTCCTTTCTGGCAAGCATAAGGTTGATTTGGATGGAAAGTAATCTGAACCATAGTGTTTAGCAATAGGTTGAAATTGTCAGTGGAACTTTTTCAGAAACTTTAATGTCAGATTTTCTTCTTGGGTGAAAAACCTCCAAAAGTGGGTCTAAGTAGTGGAAAGGGGTTACTTGCATCCTTAGGGGTGCCCCTTGAATTGTTGGTTCGGATGATTTCTCATTGTCCAGATTGCTCTCCTGTCCTATCCGGCTTTTTTTATTTTTGGCATTCGTGTTTGTTGACGAACCACAATGGACGGTGATGATCTCATGTGTGCCCCATCTTACATGGAGATTATGGTTTCTCCTTGAGTATGAGAGAGAGAGAGAGAGAGAGAGAGAGAGAGAGAGAGAGAGAGAGAGAGAGAGAGAGAGAGAGAGAGAGCACAATAGGTTATAAATCTCTCCTTGATTTGTTATTTGGGCTTTCATAGTAAATGTGAAAGTACAAAAATACCCCCCATACTTTAGTTATTACATAAAACAAAGCCTATGAACTAAAACTTTATTCTTACATACCATCTTAAGGACTAAAAGGAAAGATAATAGTGTGAAACGGTATAAAGCATAATGCCCATATAAAGTGGGCCATAGGTGAGATCTTGACGGTCCACATGTGAGATCATCATTGTCATCAACACCTCCCCTTAAGCTGGAGCTTATATCATGAATGCACAACTTGATGAAGGGATGATCTAAATGAGTGTGACCAACATGCAAACTTCCTTATTCGCCCCTTTTTCTATAATGAGGTGCCAATCAAATTTGATGTGCTTAGTTTTCTTATAATAAACCGGATTGTTGGTAATATAAGAGGTAGCTTAATTATCACAATATAGCTTCATGGGAACGTTAACCATAAATCCCAATTCACACATTAATGTCTTCAACAAAACAAATTCACATATGGCATGAGCCATTACCATGTACTTTGTCTCTGCACTTGAACGGGTGACGACAATTTGCTTCCTATTTCTCCATGAAACCGTGTTATCTTGTATGAAGGTACAAAAGCCTATGGTAGATCGTCTGTCAGATGGAGAACCTACTTAGTCTACATTTGAGCTTGTAGTAGATCGTCTGTTAGATGGAGAACCAACTTAGTTTACATTTGAATACCCTTTACTTGAAGATGACTATTGTGCTTATACAGAATATTACGACCGTGAGCTCCCTTCATGTTTTTGAGTGTATGAATCAGTGTTTGAAATATCGGTATCGTGTTACGTATCGCATCCTTGGGATACATATACATATCGGTTATTGCATAGGATATATCGTTTGTATTGGGTAGTTATCGTACTTTTTGGGAAATATGGGGAAACGTTAGGAAAATAGTTGAATTTTTCAATGAAACTTCAGGGATTGTTAAAAAAGACCTTAATACACTCTTTTAAATCATAATATCTCAAAAAGGAAGTGAACATAATAGGTTTCCTTTGTATAGGTTCTTAAGGTATGCGTTGTCTGACTGAACTAATGTAACTATATTCAAATTGAATGTATAACATTTAGAGTGTATGTGATGATCATTTCATCAAACACTCCTAATTACTTTGAAATTAGTCTCAATTGACAGCTGGTTGAAGGGAAATTTCATTAAAAAAATAATATTTTATTAAATTTTAATTAAAAAATAATTTTTATTTTTTGAAAATTGACAAGGACTTAGCAAATCAATAGATCAACCATCACATTGTTTGAATTATCTCCGATATTATCAAAATATCTCTTATATTCTTGTTATCTCTAGCTTGGCGATACCGATAACATTGGTAGCGACACCGATAACACCGGTGGTATTGGAAATTCCAGGCATCAATAATGTATCACTAAGTATCGTCAACGTATTGATATCGTGAATAATTTCAATTGTGTAATTTCTAGGCGTTGCCTATATTGCTAATGTATTGATATTGTCAATATTTTCGACTGCATAAATTCTAAGTAATGCTTGCATCACAAGTGTATCGGCGATATTTCAATAAGATCACCAATGTAGAGATATCATAGAAAGTGTGTTTATTAAAAAAAAAAATTCTATTCCATTTTTTTTTTTTTTGTTATGAGCACATTGTTGTATGTAGTTTTCAATTTGTCATTGCTAATATTGATAATATCTCAATATTATCGTTATCACAACATGCGCGATATCAAGATCACAAGCTTTCATTTCCTTTCCAATTGTTGATGATTTTTATTTTTATTTTTATTTTATTTTATTTTATTTTTTTAATTTATGAGTTGCCAATATTTTGCAATATTGATGTATGTTTGGATGGACGATTGTATGCGTAGATGGGATGGTTAGACTCTTTCTTACGACGATACATGCTTTTAAGCTCCCATTAAATGGAAATTTACTGTGTATACATTCTTTTTTGCAAACTTTTTATTCTTAACTATGCAAATATATGTATTTTAGCATCTCCTGAAGTTTCACTGAAAATTCTACCATTTTCCCCATGTTTCTTGAGTCCTATTGTGCGGCGGCCTTATGCTCCCTCGTGGTGGCCGAGTGGTCAAGCATGTTAGTGTCGTCCCTACCGCAGTAGTCTTTCAGGTCACCGTGATGGCCACCAGGCCTCCTATAACGCTTACGTGATGAGTATTGGCTGTTCGCTTCCAAAAGCTCCCTCCCTTCTGCATCTGCAGCATCTCAATGATTACGATGATATGAGCATCCTAGGGGTTAAAGTGGAAAATTGTTTAATAATCTTTTCTGTCACCTGGACTACGCCAAGATCAGAAACCTTTACTGTCCCAAATTGGTCAATTGCATACTCATTTGAGCATAAATTTCTATGGATTGGATTCTTTGAGTTTAGAGTTGTGGCTGGTTTTCCAGAAGTCTTTGTCCTAGAGTCGAAGGTCAGAGTCGAATCGACCGATTAGAGGCTCAACGATTTAGTCCAAATGAGAAAATAAGTTTGCCTAAAGAGAGGACTCTGATTCGGTATTCAAAGAACTCCTTTCTAGTCCGAGCTTAGCTTTTGCTCGGCCCAGAGACTAAACAAATAAGAATGAGTTGTTACCATCTAACCAGCTAGGGATGGCGTGATCTGGATGATGAGCTTGACAGCTTAAACAGTAATTTGGTGTGATCTAGGTGGCTTTCCTTGGAATTATAATCATGAAACATTTTGCCTTTTAATCAAGGGTATTCTACATGATGTAATTAAGGGTCTGTTCTAGACCACAACCTGGAATGTAAAGAATTTAGAATCTTTGGAACTTGTGTAGTGTTCTTATGTGCTTGTTTATGTTTATTTGTGGATGCCTATAAAGCCCCTTCCTCAAATAAATAAATTACTTGCGTGTTCCCCACGTTTATCAAACTAGCGGCTTTGCTGGGGCATCGAACCCAGAATCTCTGGTTCGGCCAACTAGAATGGGAGCGTCTTCTTAAGGCATACATAAATGACACGAACTTGTATATATGAATATATCACAAGGAGGACCGTTCGGTGCCTTAATGGGCACCAAACTAGCAACTCTCATCGGGAACGTTCTTCCCTTCATCTTTAAGGCGAATAGACCTCTTTTCTTTAAATAACCCTAATAATGGATAAGAACATGATTCATCGTATTTATCGATGCTTGCTGCACTAATGTTCTATGGTTGTGATTCATTGACAAAAAATAAGAATTTTGAAAGAAAATACAATGGCTTTGGCTTC
This sequence comes from Magnolia sinica, assembly GCF_029962835.1. Taxonomy (NCBI): domain Eukaryota; kingdom Viridiplantae; phylum Streptophyta; class Magnoliopsida; order Magnoliales; family Magnoliaceae; genus Magnolia; species Magnolia sinica. The sequence continues at coordinate 89,580,524 of NC_080577.1, forward strand.
GTTTAACATGTGCAGCTTCCTGCCCGGAGGAGGGTTTAGCTTCCCTCATGTCAAGAAGCTGGTCCAAGGATGAAAAGAGAAGCGAGAACTGAAGAAGGCAGCAACAAGAGCCAGCTACGGGAAAGCCATGAATAGCGCTCACCATACGGGCAAGAAGCAATGGTGGCCGATATATTCCGGAGGAGCCATAGGACCAATGCGAGATGTGGTTGACAGAAAGAAAGGATTCGTGATGACAACTAAGGAATTCCCAGCACTCCCTAAGTTAACGCACTCCCCTTATAGTCGGAACACGTCACAATTCCCAGAAAGTCTCAAAGCGCCAACCGTTACCTTGACTTCAAGAAAGTCGGCTTCAGAAAACCAACAGATTCATCTAGTGATAGTAAATGTGATCAAGGCTGAAGAGGAAGACACGATGACAATACAAGAACATCTAAACGACATGTCGTAAGTCCACGCTCATCTCTTGAAGAAATTCAAAGCGATGCATGAATTGTTGATGACAATGATCGCCCATAATGCCACTCGGATAGTTGTGCCAGCTACTCGTCAATCCATGGAAGAATCACAAGGGGCCGTAGATGGTGCCCCACTTGAAGAACCGCAAGTTTAGCCACGAACGGTGTCCCGTGAACTCGCACCTACGCAACCGCTACATCTTTCGAAGGAAGAATTATCCCAAACGGTCTCTAACATGTTGAGATTGGAAAAAGAGAAGGAGAGAAAATGGAAGTACATGTATCAGATGCCGTACTCGGCTGAAGTAGATGAGATTCCCTTTCCGATGAACTTCAAGTGCCTTGATTTCACGAAATTCAACAACCGCGGTTCGCCTGAAGAACACCTAATGCACTTCATTACAATTATGGGAAACTTCACCATAGTTCCCCAGCATTGTCTCAGGCTGTTCAGATCCACGCTAATAGGATAAGCCTTCCAATGGTACCCCGTGTTGCCGGCGAGGTCGATAAAAACTTGGGAATAGATGCAAGACATCTTTATCACCAAGTTCTTCTCTACCGAGAGAGGTGTCATTGATAGATCTGACATTGGTCCAACAAAGGCCGAGAGAACTGGTAGAAAAATTCATCGACTGATGGAGGTCTGTGGGCGTAATGTGCCGGGAATTACCGATTGAAGAACAAGTTGTAATGTGCATGAGGGGTATGGAACCGATCATAGCCTATGGATTGGCCAACAATAATTTCCAGACACTCCGAGATCTGACCACCAAAGCTCATCTGGTGGAGGAAGCCGCCGTTAAGGCGTCCTTTAGGATGGAGCGGTCGAGGCGAGAGACAGGCTGAGTGGTCGCGTCAAATTACGCAGACAAGAAGAGGAATCCGAGAGACAACAAGCGGGGCAACTTTGACAAAAGAGGCAAGAGCTGTAGAACCCGAAAGGGAGAGAAAGGCATATAAGATAACTCACCCTACGACAATAAGAGAAAAGGATATGGCCAATGGGCTATATACGTTTCAGTTAGAAGACTTGGCCCCTCTGATGGATTGTTTGGTCGAAGAAGGTGTATTGAAGTTACCTGAGTCATCCTGGCCAGATGAGGTAGGGCGTGTGCTTTGTTAAGTAGATTAATTTTCAACTAGTCAACGATATCTTCTTGGATCATCAATCAATTCTACCTGATCCACATTAAAATTTCGATTTGGGTCTATAGGAGTTTCGATTGGCTTGGCTCTCAAAAGACCTGTCTTGGCCACTAAATCTATCACATATTTTCATCATGACAAATTATTTCCCACATTAGATCTTGCTACCTCAATATTTGAGAAGTATCGAAGACGGCCCAAGTCCTTTCTATAGAACTGTTGTTGTAAAATGTTTTCAACTGTCAATGCCTACATTGCCACTGTAGTGATAATGATATCATTCACATACATGACCAACATGATGATGCTTGCCTCACTTCGGTTCATAAAGACAAAGTGGTCAGCTTGACTAAAATTTGTTCCATATTCAAACACCATTTTGCTAAATTTGTCGAACAGAGATTGCTTTAGGCCATAAATTGACTTCTTACAATGGCACGCTTTGTTTGACTCGTCTGAGCAACATAGCCAGGCGGTTGCTTGATATAAACTTCTTGAGTAAGATCCCCATGAAGAAACACGTTCTTCACATCAAGCTGGTATAAAGGGAAATCCAAATATGCATTAACAGAAAGAACAACTTGCATAGAGTTAAAGCTTTGCTACAGGAGAAAATGTCTCTGGATGGTCGAATCCTTAGGTCCGATAGTACCCTTTGGCGATCAATTGTGCCTTTTAATGGTCAACTGAACCATTGAGGTTGTACTTAATTGTATGCACCCATCAACACCCAAATTGCACATTTTTCAGCAGGTAAGTCAGCTAGAGTCCAAGGTTGATTATGATAGAAAGCATTCTTCTCATCTTCTATAACTTTTTTCCATCCATTATGACTGAGAGCTTTTTTTTTCTCGAAAGAATGAGGAATAGACAGAAACGACAATGATAAAGTACAATTATGAAAGGAAGGAAATAAACCAGCAAATGAAATAGAATGAGAAATGAGAAGTTGAGTGCAAGAATGTATATCCTTGCGAAGAGCATTGGGTAAATTGCGTTCATTAGACACTAAAGAAGGAGATTCAAGAGGGAGATGATCTTCGAACGAAGCAAGAGGATTGGTGGGAACTACGATTGTATGAACTTCATTACCATGCTTAGAATGTCTAGAGTAGACTGGCAAAGGTGGAGATAAATGTTGTATAACATTTCACCTATTGAAGGTTTTGTATTAGGCACAGTGGGAAGAGTAGTAGAAATATCCCAAAATTGCAAGACTTACTATCTTCAGAAAAATAAGGATTATGTTCAAAGTATGTGATTTCAGTTAATACATAACATTTACGAGAGGACAAGATTATAAAATTTGTATCCTTATTAGGTACTATGAGTATCTAAGAAAGATATAGTTGATGGCCTTTGGTTCAAACTTTTTGAGCACATGATCTAACTAATGTACGAAGGACACACATCCAAATACTTTAGGGGCAACAGAAAACATAGGAATACTAGGACAGAGAATAGAAAAAGCTGATTTACGATCTAAAACAGATGAAGACATTTGACTTTTTAAATGGCATGCAGTTAAAATTGCATCACTCTAAAACATTTTTGAAGTCTTCATATTAAAAAAAAACGCCTTGGTAACCTCATGTAAGTGTTGATTTTTATGTTTTGCTACACCATTTTGTTGTGGTGTCATGTGCACGAGGTTTGATGAATAATGCCATGAGATGAGAGATACGAATTATGTTTATGAGAAACATATTTCCTAGCCTTTTCTGAATGGAGAATATACACCATAACTAGAGGTGTACACGAGTCGATCCAAGTCGAGCTTTGCCCAACTCGGCTCGACTCGGCCAGCTAGAGTCCTCAGCTCGAGCTCGGCTCGGCCATCGAGCTTGGATTGGCAGCTCGGCTCGGCTCAGTTAGCAGCTCGGTCCAGTTTGAGCCGAGTTCGAGTTCGAGTTTTCGAGCCGAGTTTTGAGTTCGATTGGGCCATAGCCACCAGGCCAGTGGTCGAGTGGGGTCCATTAATCGGACGGACACTGCTCGCCACTCTCCACACCCCGACCGGAGGGCGAAGGCAATGTGACTGATGAGATGAGGAGAGGAGGAGAGGAGACTCACCTTTCAGTTGTCGGTCGTCCGGACAGACACTGGAAAATGGAGAGGAGAGGAAGGAGAGTAATCGCCGGTTGGGCGCTGGAGAATGGTGAGAAATAGAGAAGAGGAGAGTGGTACTGGTCATTGGTTGCCGTTAGGGCGCTGAAGAGAGTCGAGTTCGAGCTCGAGATTGACTTGGGGTTAGGGTTTTTAGGGTTGGGTGAATGGCCGAGACGAGAGTGGGCGCTGGGGTTAGGGTTTATATATATATATATATATAAACCTATTTTGGGTGTCTGAGTAGATTAGATATTATATATACTTAAAAAATCGATTCGAGCTGAACCGAGTAGAGTTCGAGCTCAATACTGAGTCGAGCTAGGTTCAGCTCAGACTCAACTCAAAATGTTTCAAGCTCAATAAAACTGGCTCGACTCGGCTCGAACAAAGTTTCGATCCGAGTCGAGTCGAGCTTTTCTGAATCGATTCGAGTGAGCTAACTCGCTAACTCGACTTGTGTACACCTCTAACCATAACATTGAATTGTGTTTACACTTCATATGAAATTCCTTGAAGTAAGAAAACACTTTAGAGCAGTCTCTCATTAAGTATAACCAAGTCATGCAATGTAAGAATAGTAGTCCATAGATAATAAAGTACTTGGACGTCAAATAAATTAGTAGTATGAACTTGACCCCAGACATCGGAATGTACTATAGAGAAATAATTAAAACTCCTTTTGTCCACATGAGGTGGAAATAAGACTATATAATGCTTGCTCAACTCATAAGCTTCACACTCTAACTTAGACACATAAGATAATGACTGAGAAGACTATTTAAACTACTTAATGAAGGGTGACTAAGCTCGCAATGCCACTAACCAAGTGAGATATCTGTCCGCAGTGCAACTCCAATTATTCTATTATTGAGATAATAAAGACCATTTGCTTCATGTCCTTCGCCAATCATCGTCCTTGTCTTTAGATCTTAATTCACAATAGGAATGATGAAATGTAGTAGAACAATTCAAGGATTTGGCTAGCTTATTGACAACAAACTCAAGGAAAATTTTGTAATATATAACATTCATGACGATGGAAGAGATGGAGTGGGATTAGCAATACCCAACCCAGATACACGGGTTGTAGTGACATTTGCTAATGTTCAGAGGAAATTAGGAGTAGACTTATCTAATTGAGACAAAATACCATGCTTACTAGTTATATGGTCTGAAGCTCCAGAATCAATAATCTAAGGAACACTTGGAGGAAGTAGGCTATGTGATACCTAATTAGGCAAGAGTAGTAGTGGAGGACGCATGGGTGGAATGATCTTTCAGCAATTTCGCACACTCATCCTTGGAGATTGTAACTATATCACTTCGAGACATAGCCTTCGAAACTGTCATTGGAAGATTGAACTTGATTTGCCCAAGCTGCCCTACTAGTCAGGTCCTAACATGTATCGAATATGTGGTTAAAAAGACTGCAATTAGAGCACTGCTGATTACCACAACCACGGCCACGATTGCCACGAAAGTCTATACCATGACCTCTTGAAGTATTCCTATCTTTAAAATGGCTTCCACATGAATTCTACCATCAAATTGTCCACCATAACTATGATCACCATGACTTCATCTTCCCTACCAGATTAAGAAATAAGCGCCGACCGATTAGATGTAGATGAACTCAAATGTATTTATACTAATAGTAGATGGCATTTTACTTTCTCCAAGAATCTCAACTCGCACAGGTTCGAATTCAGGACTAAGACCAGAGAGGAATTTGACAATATGAAAGTCCTCTCTTTGCCTTCTCATGGTCTCATTATCAATGGACAGTGGTTGAGATATGTTCAATTCTTCCCTCATACCCCACAATGCAGAATAATACTCGCTTACACTCTTATCCTCTTGTTGAAGCGCAAAGATGTTTTTGAAGCAAATCGTATATACGAGTTAAAATTTTCTCACCCGAATACATCTCTTTCAAAATTTCCAAACTTCTAATTCTGTTTTGAAAAAGATAACATTTGTACTAATATACAGTTCTATACTATCCATAACAGGGCTCTATTATGAGCATCTTTTGCCTCCTAGTTTTCATAAATTTTGAATTTTCACCAGGCTAAGTGGATGTAAGATACTTTAATTTTCTTCTTCTTATAAGAAACACTTCTATTGATGTGGCCCATTCTAAATAATTCTCACTATTAAGTTTAGTCGATGCAATTTGAAGATTCATCGACTCAGATGGAAGCAAAAGTCTATTCTTAACATCATTCTTGACGTCCAAGAGGAGAAGAAAATAAACACGTAGGGAAGAACTTGAACTTAGACTCACCCAACACTTGCTGCAAGGGAGCATAAATCAGTGATCACCACCACACACTCAAGAATTGATTAATAATGAATATGAAAAAAGGTTCACATTCATTCACGACTTCTACACCCGCACTTGATCTTCACATATGGCCATAGATGCATAATGGCCCACTTTGAATCATCATGATTGGTTGTATATGAAAGTGGGCCTTAAGTACACTCATTAGACATAATTACACAACCTACTATATGGTGGTTGAGTAAAGAATAAATTGTTTTGCATAAATCAATCCAAATGATTTAGGATTTCACCTTGTAGAAACAAAAAATGGCAGAGGAGAAAGAACGTGAAAGAAAGGGGAAGAAATATGGTACTTGATTTATTGGGTCCTTACTCATGCCTCAGTGGGTAGACTCACAAGAGTTTCAACACGAGGTTATGGGTTTGAGTACCCATTGGGGTGAAATCCCACTGTGGTGTGAGTGCGCGGGTGTGTGTGGGGTGTGAGCGCGTGTAAAAAAAAGTGTATTGGATCTATTATCCCTCTGATACCATGTTTAGAGAGAGAGAGAGAGAGAGAGAGAGAGAGAGAGAGAGAGAGACGAGGGGACAATAGGTTGTGATGCCCCTAGCCTCTCCTTGATTTATTATTAGGCTTCGTGATAAATGTGGAAGTACAAACATACCCCCGATACTTAAGTTATTACATAAAACAAAGCTAATGAAGTAGAACTCTATTCTAACACACCATTTTAAGGACTAAAATGAAAGATAATAGTGCAAAACACTAGAAACCATAATGCCCATGTACAGTGGGCCATATATGGCCACACGTGAGATCATCACGGTTTGCACATGAGATCATTACGGTCAATCAAAAGTATCTATTGCTTCATATCAGTGTTCAAAATATGGTATCGCGCATCGCACCCTTGGGATACAGATACGTATCGGTTATCACATGGGATATATCGTTCGTATCGCATAATTTATCTCACTTTTTGGGAAACATGGGGAAACATTAGGAAAATGGTTGAATTTTTTAATGAAACTTCAGGGATTATTAAAAAAGACATTAATACACACTTTTAAATCATAACATCTAAAAAAAAAGTGCACATAATAGATTTCCTTTGTATAGGGTCCTAAGTATGCGCTGTTTGTCCTTAAGGTGATGTTTAAAGATAGTTTAAGTAAATGAGCTTTGGTTTATGTAATAACTTAAGCGTGATGGTATTTTTGTAATAAACAAATATTATGAAAGCCCTAGCGACAAGTGAGGGAGAAGCTATGGTCGTCACCACTTTTGAGCCTCCTCTCTCTCTATTGCTTCTCTTGATATTTTCTTTCTTTCTCCTTCTCAATTTCACTCAAGGAACATGGTATCTGAGCAGTAAAAGATATATTATTATGTCCCTTTCTCTTTCTTTTAGTTCTTCTCTTCTTTTTTCCTCTCTACAACGTGAAGCCCTAGATTGTTTGCAGGCGAACTTACGCAAATCACCTTTAGTCATTATTTAGTCACCATATGGTGGGTTATGTTGTTGTGCCTTGTGAGTATGCTTGAGGTACACTTCCACATGCAACCAATCATGATGGTTTAAAGTATGCTATTGTGTCTATGGTCAGATGTGAAGACCAAGTGAGGATATAGAGATAGTGAATGACAAGTGAAGGGTTCTTCATGTTCGTTATCAATCGGTCTGTATGTGTGCGGTGGTGATCTTTGATCTATGCTTTAAGAAAGCAAGTGTTGGGTGAGTTAAGTTCAAGTTTTTCCTAGTACATTGATCTTTTCGGTTCCTTAAACATTGACGTCAATAATGATGTTAAGAGTGGTCTTTTGACTTCAACTAAGTCAGTGGATTCTCAGATTACACCAACCAAACTTAACTGTGCGAATTATTTATGATTGGCCACATTAGTAGAAGTGTTTCATATAGAAAGAAGGAAATTTAAGTATCTGATGTCTCGACTCCTCTAAGCCTGATGAAAGCTCAACAAATTATAAAGATTAGGTGGCGGAATATGTTTAAATTAGAGCCCTATTATGGAAAACATGGAATTGCATGTTAGTGCAAATGTTATCTTTTTTTAAAATGGCAAAAAAGTTTGGGAAAATTTGAAAGAGATGTATTCGGGTGAGAGGAATTTAACTTCTATATATGGGTTTTTTCAAAACATCCTTGTGTTTCAATATCAACCCACCAACGAAAGATAGTCAACTCAGCTGTATCGCGGAGGCCACCGAGGATGAATCTCCCGGATCCAAAGGAGGTCTGACGATAGTGCGTCGGGAAGGTTTCTTAAAAAACGGAGAATTGTCTCTCATCCCAGAAGAAGCCACAAACTTAGAAGTCTTTGCCAACGCTTTGGACATCACTCCCCTACAGACAGCTAGGGAGATACCGACCCAAGTGGGTGACTTCATCTCCTTGTTCTATTGACCACGTTCTGTACTTCTAGACATCACTTCAATGTCAAATATGGAAAAACAATGGTACAAGGATATGCTAGGATGTGTTGGCAAATCTATTGGTATGACATTCTAGGAGAGACTCGCCAATGGTCTACTACTTAGTGCCACTTCCGTTCTTTCTGAATGATTGGCCTGAACCACTGCGTCTAAACCTGTTAAAGGACAAAGTTTGGGGTGAGGGAATGCAGATGAAGACAAACTCCGATGTACTCACTGTGGAACAAATATGCCACACTTGGGTTTTTGGTTTGTACAAGTGGGGAACATGGTTAGTGATTTAAATGTTGATACGATAGGCCTCATGTGGATGGCCTTTGCACTAGAAATCCCATGTATACGAGGATCATAGCTGTTGATTCTTTGGCCTTTTTATGAATATGGACCATTGCTATGTTTCTTTCTTAACCATCAATTTGACGGCCAGTTACTCAGCAATTGAAGGGTTATGATTTTCACTATGCGTTGGCTGTCCAAAATGGGGTGAGTTATATCAACAGTTTGGACTGCTGAACCATGGGTCCACTTGTACAAACTGAAAACCAAGCACACTGCTGAGAATGCCTCTTCTCTACATTGCAAGATCTGACATAACGTCATGTTTCCAGCTGGTTGGCCAATGGCCCAGTGAAGTCTCACTTGGGGGTGGTGTTAAATGTTCATTTTGGCAGAAGCTTGATTACATCTGGAAACTCAGATGCTGAATAGGCCAGCTGCTCAACAGCTGAGAATCTATTACTGCTTTTACATTTGCATGGTGAATAGTGTGATATTGCTGAGGCAAAAGCCCATGCATATAGCTCAGTCAAATGCTTAAACTGAAGACCAAATAGGACACAATCTAGATTTTTCTACTGGTGAGCTCATGACTATGTTTTCCAAATTGCAAAGTATATTCCATTTGACCATGTGCTCAATGAATGCACAAGATTCTCTATAGCTCGACCACGACGTTACAGGTTCAATCCTATAGAAATAAAAAATATAAACAAAGGATAAAAAACCCTGTAAGACTGCTACCATTTTGATTGAAAAAAATTGCTAAAACTTAACTAGTAGTCGAGTACCTCATGCATTATGAATGACAATCAGCCTTCGGTCATTCTCATTACAGCATTTAGAATGGTTTTTGTGGGTCTGGTGACAGCTGAATTTGTTAGCTTGAAGGGGCTCTCAAGAGTAGCATCCTGCCCCTTTGCTCTATATTGCTCCTCATGCTGTTGGGGAGTTATTCAGTCATTCCTTTTGTTCTGATCAGTGTTGGGATTTTCCTATCATTTTGATCGAGAGAATGTATCACGTACCTGCCCATTTTTACCTTGTGGAATTGTTAGGCCCTGATGTGCCATTCTGTAAAAGTGGGCTTCATGATTCAGTGATCCAAACTGTTGTTCTGACAGACCTCACTGTGGATTGGGGATTCCCTAGAGTCTTCTAGATTTCAATATGTTAAATCTTTGATCAATAGCATATAAATATATTGTAAAGAAAAGTATGAAAATGGTCTAGGATTGGATGACTGGTATCTTTTCTGACTCTTCCAAAACAGATCCATGGACCTGGCGACCATAGATGACTAATGCATCATGCTTTAATGTGACAGCAATAATTTCATGCTGAAGCAACAACGCTTTCTATTTCTAGCTTTCTCACTTGATCTTAGCATGAGGAGCATGTCTTATGTGAGAAACATGTACATGGGATGCATTATGCAAGCCTATGAAAGCTTACTATATGTTTTTGTGTGCACGAAGGCACACAAACACACCAAACATGGTAAAATGATGAGAAAAAAGACTACCCATTAATTAATGATTCCCTTATGTTTGAAGGTCACTGATGGAGACAAAATTAAAAAGCGGAACCACCCTTGTTGTAGACCGTTATTCTTATTCTGGAGTTGCTTTCTCAGCCGCGAAAGGCCTTGACATTGAATGGTGTAAGGTGAAATTTCTTTTAACAGCAAAGCCTTACGAAAATTAAGGTTCTTTTGCTTATAAGAAAAAAGCTAGAGAGGCTTGTGGAGCTCTTGGAGATGGAGGCTCGCTCTCTTCAGCATCTTTACCCTACATGAGGTACATGTCTAGGATAATTAGAACTGTTGATATAGTGAGCCACCTTGTAGACATGCCATTGCTGAGGAATGAGGGTGATTTGAAAATTCTATCCATCTAATTGGCATAAATCTCGCCCATTGAATGTAGACCATTGCTTCTTTTTCCTTCACATTATGGCCCACCATTCAAAATGTTTCCCACTTAGAAGTGTGGCTCGTGTTTGCAGAGATGCTGTTGATTTGCAAACCTCCAGCTCCAAGAGGCTATTGCGAGCCTCCTTAGCAAACTCCTCTGCTTGTATAACATTAAAGAAAATATTCTTTTTGCAGGCGCCGGAGATGGGATTGCTTGCTCCAGATTTAGTAGTGTACCTTGACATACAGCCTGAGGTAATTTCTAGTTACAATTTATGATGCTACTGACAAGACTACAAATCATTAAGGAAATTAATGGCTAGAACTCTTGGTTGTGCACCATTTCCAAAATCACAAGTGCTCAAACACTTGGAAGCTTCCAAACGCTGCTGTTTTATATTGAAACCCATAAGTGAGTGTGCTTTGTATTTATTTGATACACTTTCTATTGATTAAAGCCTTTTATTTTTGTCAACTATTATCATTTTCGATTATTTTGTATCTTAAGCGAAAAATTTGATGGGGGCTACTGTTAGTGGCTCAATTTGTACCCACTCCAACCTGTGTGGTTCTTGGTCTCTATTGCACATGACAAAACCATCGAAGTCTACTTTCTCTCTTCTTATTATCTATTGGAGTTACTCCTAAGTTCGCCCGAATGCTTTCATTTCTTATTCTATCCTCTCTTTTGCCACCAGCGAATGCAATATTGATAATATTGGTGTCGCAGTGGAGAGATATGAAACCTGCCTTTAGTTGTCATTCTTCCTGATATCATCAATAATGTTGCGCGATATCGCAATGTATCGTTGATATCGCAATACCATGCGATATATCACACATCCCCCTTTGTATATCAAGTGACACATGTAATATCAACTGAAACCGACAGCCCCATTTTGAAAAAAATCGGAAAAAACTCAAATACTAATTTCTTCAACTTCTAATATCTTCCTAACGTAAATCCGACCACATCCTTGCAAATCTTTGGAGGAAAAATCTACTTGTTAACGGTCCTCCCTCGACTAATTGTGGGGGCAAAACTGTCCAAAAGCTGCTGAGTTATGTATGCTATAGATAACAATCATAAACAAAACGAGGGAAGGAAGGTCATCATTGCAATTTTACCACAACCAATCAAACTACTATGAAGATCTTAAATCAAACAATGACATCAGTGTATTTTGGTGATGATTTGACATTGAAGTAATGTGAAAATGTCACCATTACGTTTTTACCGTGGATAAATCAAACACGGGAATTGGTGGTCAAATGTAGCTGACATCAGTAGACATGTAAAGTATTTTGTAATCATTACACAATTCCTTTAATTTACCAGGAATTTCGGCAAATCAAACAGGCCCTAAATTGATTTTCAAAAATAAAAAACCATTCTAGATTTACCCGTGAAGTGCTAAATAGGAGAGAACCTTTAACTTGAAATGAAGGGTTCAAACATAATCCAGAAATTCCAAAACTAGTTCCATTTTGCTGATTGGAAAGGAAGAAGAAGAAGAAGAAGAAGAAGAAACTACAAGCATCCTCATGACTGTAAAACGAACTTTATATTGTATTTACAACTACCATAAACCTTGTAAATTTTTGGCAATGATATGATTAAATCTCAGTCAGAAGAAGAAGAAAAAACTACAAGCATCCGCATGACTGTAAAACAAACTTTATATTTTATTTAGAAACTACCATAAGACCCCTTGTAAATCTTTGGCAATGATATGATTGAATCTCAGTCATTATAACTCATAAGATTCTAACAAAAAAGAACTCTTTATATAAAACCCTAAACTAAGCCTCCTTGACAGCTGGCTAAATTCCACACAATTTGGACTTCAAAACTGAATTGTGTGCAAAGTCCATATCAGATGCAGCCCTGTTCTGTAGAGGTGCTGACATCAACTGTTCATTAATGGCAGTAGGAATATCAATACTTTGTTTAGACCCCTGCATACACAATCCTTACTGCTGCTGCTTGGGCTTCCTTTGGATGCTCTATACCAGTGGTGGGACCTGACTCTCTATTGATGCATATGTAGGTTGCCTACTGTATCCCGCTTTCAAACTGTTATGGTCCCGTCCAGATCCTCAATCCATCACGGACTGTCACTTGCTCCTGTGTATACATTTTGGCTTGGTCCCTTTCTTCATGTTTACATCTTTGCTGATCTGATGGGTGTCGCTGTGGATGGGGATGCCACAAAGATCTCCTAGACTGGAGATTCTAGCCCTTGGGTTGGCAGATGAACAGAAATGGTTTGCAAAAATTTCCGAAGATTGGATGGCTTAGATCTTCCAATCGGAGGTTTTTGAGACATTCTCAGTTGGTAAAGTCAGCTATATGGATCACATAACCATGGGCCACACTAAGATGCACTGAGCACTTCAGGATTTGTAGTTTATCAGTAACCAATTTCTTGGTTCGAAGGTCGTTTTTTAGATTTTTCCTTAGCATAGATTTTTTACCAATTTTCTGAAATAGATAATCTTCCATTGATGTGTATCTAAAACTTGTTCACTGGAAATGAAATTATTTCAGAAAGCAGCAGAGAGAGGAGGATATGGAGGCGAGAGATACGAACAGCTTGAGTTCCAGAGGAAGGTTGCCCAGCACTATCACCTCCTTCGCGATGATACGTGGAAGGTAATTCTCATATCTCGATTACTGATCAGAATCAATGCTCATATTGCTGGCTTAGTATTTTTCTGTTCATCTTCTGAGGAAACAGATTTGGGGCAGGGGCTGTGGCTTACCCATTCTGCGGTTTAAAGATTCAAACTCTGATCATAGAGGCCTGCTAATCATAGGCACATGCCCTCAGCATCCAGTGTGCTCATCAGGTGGGCCTCACCGTGCGGATGATCTAGCCAAAAAATCAGGCCAGTTCACCAATCAGGTGGACCTTTTGTATATTAAAAGTGGATGGTGAAAAGAAAAAGCCAATGGACAATATTCAACATACACTTGGAACCATCTGGTGAGTGGACTGGCCTGGTTTTTGAGTGGGGTCAGCTACATGGTGGGGCCTACCTACCAGACAATTGGCTTGGATGTAGGGAGGGGGGATGAGCAAACCTCCCAAGTCCAGACTCCGGACCTTTTCCTTATTAATTTTTTACTGCAGTTTCTTAAACGGTAAATTACCAAAATATTACAATTTGGACATACCGTGGTAAAGATTCTTGTAAATGGGAGAGATTTGTCAGCAGCTATGGTTAATCACTGCTGCTCATCATCATCTTTGTTGTCTTCATTTTCATCTAAGCCTTATCCTAAGTAAGGAGCCATATCCTAAGGGTCCGTTTGGACACACCCTCCAAAAGGGCATTTGAGGCCTAAAAGCTCTTTTGATCTAAACTGTTGCTTATGTGTGCGTTTGGATGTACTTTGCAAACACCCATCTCATTTTCCATTTGACAAAATAGGAAAAACGTCGGCTTGGCTAGTACCAATCTGATTTGTTCTTGCTGAGTAGACTGAAAAAACAGGCTTTAAACCCCCTTTTTTTGGAAACTCCCTTCTGAGTAAGTGCGTCCAAACAGGCCCTCTATCAAGGACCATATCCTTAGGTTGCATGATGTCAGATTGTCAGGATGAGCTTTGCTCAGTGCACACGCCCGTGCAAACATGTTACAGGTGCAAGACACAATCCATCCATCAGGTTGGTCCAACCTTGTACATGTTTTCCCAAAAACGAATCTGGTCTACTCAGCATGTGGGCATCAATAATGGAAACATGTAGATGGGTTAGAAAACTTTGGCCAAGCCAAGTTTTTCAGAGCGTACGTTTGGTTTACTAAATGTGGCCATTTTCAGAGCCATACGTTTGGTTTACGAAATGCGGCTACCTGACCCAGTGGATCAACCTGATTCTTGGGCTAGGGCATCAATATAGTTGTGCTGTTCTGATGGGTCGATTGGATCTCAGACCTATTGTGCCTCACTGTCACGTGTGATGTGTACATGGGCTTTATTACACATACTTGGGCTCAGCAAAGCTCTGTCAGGATTCATGAGAAAAGGTTGTGGCCAAAGTTTGATGCTGGCTGCCAACCTAACTCAACTCTCCCTTATCTGGGCTTAGGACTGGCAATGAGAGTGCAAAATTCCCACTGGGCTTAGGACTGGAAATTTCTCCTATTAGAATTCAGCAAATAAAAAACTCATCAAAAAAATAAAAAAGAAGAAAAGAAAAGTAAAAGATAAAAAAATCCAGCAAACAAAAAGACATGCTGACCTGGGTCGATAGAGGGACAAGCTGCCTGCTCTGGGTCTCTGAACCCTGACCAATTAGATTTTTGTTTCTTTCTTGTTTAGTGGGTGACTTGATAAACGACTCCCATGCCAGTCAGCTTAGATAAGTCACAGGCTGGACTGGCAATGATTGATTTAATATGATCTTCTTCTCGGCAGTTCCTCTTGTTAAGATGTTTTTAGCCTGAAAATTGCAGATTGTTGATGCCTGCCTTCCAATGGAGAATGTAGAGCAACAACTAAGAGAGCTTGCGTTGGAGTGCATCAGCACATGCCGGAAAGGGAAGCCTGTCTCCTTGCTCTGGTCGCAGTAGGTCTCTTTCTGAAATTAGAATGTTAGTACATGAGTTTTTTTTTTTTTAATAACTTGCGGTGCCTGGTATCGTTATCCTTATTTGGATAATTAGGACATGTATTCTCTGGCAGATTCTAACATTTCAGTTGTTTGCAGTTGTGGTGCATTCAATGATCTGGGCCATTCATCAGGTTGTTCCCACTGAATTTCCTCACCCCTTAATGTCAGGCTGATCCATTTATCAGGCTATGACACATGTATGTAGAAATGGATACTTGTAAAGATGATGAGCAACATCTACCGTCAATGCATGAGTCGGCCAGCCTGATTTTACGATCAGATATGCACTGAGGGGCCACAGATGAAAGTCCTGGATCCCATGCATCAGGTGTGCATTTGTATTTGACACTTGACAATGGTGTCTGGGAACAGCATTCCTCTTCTTATATACATCATGGGTGTTTGAACTGAGCTGTGATAGTAGATTTGTGCCATTGATCATTTCAGATTCTGCTTCCTTTTCCAATTGTATATGTATGTGTGTATTATTTATTTATCTGTTTTGTTCAAAATTCGGAGTTGCGAAGAGCTGGCCTGCATCTTGGAATACCTCCAAATAACAAACTTCCTAGCTATGGAAAGAAAAGGGATGGCCAGTCGGGCTCCTGGCCCTACCTTGACACTAGCCAGGTTTGGGCTTGATTGTTAGTCCTGTGGTTTTGGCTTGTCTCCATGATCCTGATGGTCCAGCTATTTTAGGGATATCACTGTTATGGTCTGAATTCAAACCAGTATGGAAATGAGGTGAACCTGATCTGATACTAACAAGCTTGATCACATAACAGCTGATGCTGCTACTCAATGTACGTGTGTAACCCACCAGATAAGTGGAATGGATTGTTCCAATTTTCTGTGCAGGAGATCTTCATGGCATGAACCACCATTTTCAAGGCTCCAATTTTGCACTGAAATAACACTTACGGAGTATGAATTACAAAAGACTACTTACCAAATATAGGATTTATAATCCAGTACCTTTTTCAAAAACGGTTTCAATAAGCTGCCCTATTAATTTAAGTATTTTCATTGGAATACCTTCCATTAAGATTTCTTAACCGAAGTTGGGGTCGGGTGGGCCATAGCTATGATGTTTATGTGAAATCCAAGCGGACAACCAGGTGCATCATCCCATGTTAGCCTGGCGGTAGGTGGACAGGATTCCAAACAATGTATAGGACAACCCTCACCCTCTAACTGTTTCCCTTCGTGTGGCCCACCTGAATCATGGATGGCCCTAATGTTTAGCCCTGACGCCTAAACTTTGGTTTGGCATATAATGGTTGGAGTGGATTTTATATAGTCATCACAGCGGGCCCTGTAAAAAAAGTCAAGGGTAGATGTCTCTCTCCTCACTATTTTCTTTGGTGTGGCCTACTTTAATCACATTTTTGCCTAATTTCTTTGCACCTAAAGTGGAATTAAACATGCAACACTGGGAATGGATCTCACATATTCATCACAGCATACCTGGTCAAAAAAAAAAAAAAAAACAAAGCCCATAGGTTAGGCATCCCATAAAATCCCTTGTAAATCTATGTTTTTTGAACAAATATGCGGCTGCCATGATGGGTATGTGAAACCCATTTCAGTTATTACATATGTAATCTGACATTAAGCCCATGGTAAAAATAAAAAATAAAAAAAAGCTGACTTGTGATTTAGGTGGGCCACAAACAGTTGGGGGAGAGATTTCAACCCTTGATTTTTACAGGGCCTATCATGATGATTATATGAAATCTACTCCAACCATTAGATCCCATACCAAAATTTAGACTTGCGCTTAAACATCAGGGTCCATCCGTAATTCAGGTGGGCCACACTAAGAGAAATAGTTTGGAGAGTGAAGATTGCCTTGTACAATGTTTACAATCTTGTGGTCCACTTGAATCACGAGTGGTGTTGATTTTTGGCCCTGGGCCCAAGATTCAGGCCCATGGTGGTTTGGGTGGATTGCATATAAACAGCAAGGTGGGGCTCACTCGAGATGCTGCTTAGACGGCCCACCCTAACTTCTTATAAGAAACTAAGGGGAAGTATTAATAAGATAGTTTATAAAATCCATTTTAAAAAATATTGGAACGTAAATTCCATATTAAATAGGCAGTTTTTATTTATTTATATTCCCTAAAGATAATGGATAAGAAAGGTAATAAGCACCATTTAATGAAAGTGGACTGGGTGGAATTTTATTGGGCCACATGTGCGTTCTAATTAAATATCGAACAACTTTCAATCATAGTGTGGGCCAGCTTTGAGTGTGGCACATGGCTCAATTAAATTCCGTCACCTTATATTCCCGATCACCCCATCCACATCTCATTCTAATGTGGACATTTTGAATGGTGATTGGGTAATACCTGAGCTTGAATTGAGCCTCCAATCCTAATACGGTGGAATTTTATTGGTCGGCAACGCTCATCGTTATCAAAGATGGTGCCACATAAAGCATATTTGAAATTTGTTGGGTTTAATCCACCGGACAATCTCTGACAGTTACTTGCTACCATTCAAATCCTGTAGCTTTAGGGGGGCGGCGGCCGTTTGGTCCACGTAGGGCTGAAGCATTACCCGATCTGTGGCTAGGCTTTTCTCGGTTACAATAGTCAACAATGGAATTTATCGATGCCACGTGTCATAAATCTGTTCGAGGATCACATGGATGGGCTGTCCACTATACGAGTTGATACGGTTGAACCTTCTCTTTGCAATACACGTTGCAAGATAATGTGTCGATCAGGACTGTCCATCTACTATCCTTTATCACGGATGGCCCATTTTTAAAACATGAAAGTAATCAGACGATCACCCTTGGCTGTTTTTATACACCACCATTCGATGGCTAGGATCACCCGGTATATCTGTGTCTTGAACCAATTTCCACCCATATCAGAGCCCACTAGATTTACAAGTCCGATGGTCACGTCACCCTGCCACGTGTACTGTAGAGAGATGGTTCTTCCGTTTCTCTTCTTCCTACTCTACCTACTCAACCGTATAATTACTGGTCAATGGTCATCTCGTCGACCACGCGGCGCGGATTTGGTGGATCCTTGGCTCCACCAAGGTAGTCGGATCCCTGACTGTGGGGCCCACCTAGATGTATGTTCCTTACATCCACACTGTCCATCTGTTTTGAAAGATAATTTTAGAGAATTTTCCAAAAACTGAAGCAGATCTAACTCTCAGATAGACCACACCACAAAAAAATAGTGGTTATTGACCATTAAAAATTTGTTGTAGGCCACAAAAGTTTTGGATCAAGCTGATATTGGTATGTCCCTTCATCCAGGTCTTTGTGACCTTATCAACAGGTTGGATGGAAAATAAACATTCCGGTGCCCCCCTAGAAGTTTTTAATGGTGTTTAATCAATAATCACTCTTTCCTGTGAAGTGGACCACCTACAACTTGGAACTATTTCAGTTTTGGAATGGTAGTCTAAAATGAGCTTTTAAAACGGATGGACGGTGAGGATGTAAGGAAAATACATCAATGTGGGCTCGATAGTCAGGAATCCAACGAAGCGGCTCCCCCTCTTAAAGTTACATTGATGAAGAATCCTAACAATCCGATTGACGGCTACGAAGTGACTGGTCAAAAGTAAAGCAGTGAGTGTTCCAGATTCGACGGTCGGTCTGATTGCCGTACAAATATGCCATGTGTACGGTTGAGCCGGGATCATTTTTTAAATGGTGCGAGTGTATCATAGGAGTGTAGCTAGGTATACATGATAGCGTGATGGACACAACGACTTACCACTGTCACCGTATTGATGCCTTGGCCCAACAATCAGGCCCATCCACTAATCAGGTGGGCCACAGTTTGAAAAACAAATATGCGGCTCTAAAAAAAACTAGGCTGAAGTTCACTAACCCAGCCACCTGCTTCCCAATGTCGGGGCCTATATGCTGATTGGAGGAAAAACACGTAGAAGGTTGGATGGATTAGATCTCGCACGTATGTGTGCCATGCTGGCACATGTGCAGTGTGTACAGAGCCTATTCGTAATTTCCTTTTTAAAGACAATGTGGTATAAAGACCTACCTTTTGGATGAATTCTAAAAACAAGCTTGCTTTAAAACTATTTTCTAAAACTTTCCTGACATTTCAAAATAAGGTAAAAGAAATCACATAAATTAGCTTTGACTTGTCCTCATATGTTAACGTAGTGTTTTGTGCGCATTATTTTTCAATAACGTGAGTCCATGTGTCATGTAGTCAGTTGAGCCCTAATAAGTTGAAGATCAAGGATGAAAGTGGAGGTCGAGCATCAAGGAGAAAAGAATATGCATATGAGGTGCTTTGGTGACCCTAACCCTTGACCCAAAATAATCTAAACTTTTAAATGATCTCAACCCTAATAGGGAAACCTTTTATCGATCACCCCTTAAGCCATAAGGGTCTTATTTGATCATCCTTAGATCAACTTTAGAAGTTGCTAGTTGCTAAAAAATATGTACAATTTCAGTAACCTTCAGCTCCACCGAACCCACATTCGGTTCGACCGAAATGGGCCAGAATAGGACAATGTGATGTGGCATAATTTCAAGTAATTCAGTTGTAACCGAATGTCACATTCGGTCCCACCAAATACCCTTTTCGGTGTGATCGAAAGTGCCTAAGCCTTTCCAACGACTTTCCTGTGTAATTTGGTGCACTGAATCCTAATTCGTTATGATCGAAGACTAGTAGTTTCTGCCCATTTTATAACCGTTGCAACTCGATTCATTTATAAATAAGATTCGATTTTTAGACATTTTAGAGGGCTTTTGGTGTAATTGAAGAAAGTTGGTTCCCCAATCAGATCCCACACCCTAAGCCATGAGATTTGATTAATCTTCTTGAGCTTTACCACTCTGATGAGGATTCTAGTTTCAATGTTGAAGATGAACTCAATCTTCATTATTTTTTAGAGATTAAACCCAATCTTATTGGTATATCCTTTATCTAAATTCTCTAGGAGACCCTACTAGGTGAATCGCCTAGGCTTGAGAACTTCTTATTAGTTGTAGGGGATTCATCATTCCTCGCATAACCTTGGTCACTATATCGGAGTATCTCATGCAAGGTATTTGATGTTAGAGCTGAAGTATTGCTAACGCAGCAACATCAACGATCGGGGGAGCAAAGGGGAGTTGATTGAAATGTTGGAGAGTATCGATCAAGCAACCAGAGAAGGCCCTACAAAGTGGGCTTAATCTGACAAATAAGTTGTCATTCGTAAGAGTCCATGTATACTCATTCCTTATGTAGGAATTAATATAAAGTTTAAATTGCCAAACTCGATTAGGTTCTTATGTAGGACTTTGGTTATTATGTATGACTTAAATCAAAGTCCTTGTGTAGGCCACTAAACACGGGTGTATACGTGTTAGTTTTTGAGGGAGCATCCAACAGTAGTAAACGCAAGTCCTTTGATTAGGACCGATGTTATTGGTTAGCCAATAGAAAACCAACTCAAGTCTCTTGCGGGAGCATCTGGCGGGAGTGTACACTAGGAACCTTGTGTAGGACTGCAAAAGTTAGATGTGAACCCGAGTTAAAACCTCTGATAGTAAAATCCGGTACACTTATGGGTTGAGTGCATCCGCCAAGAGTGGAGTAGGGGAATCGAACCACTATACATGCTTGTGTTTGAGATTGTTATTTGAGTATTTATTTAATCATGCTTATGTGATTGTTGAGATGAATTATATGTATGTATGATTAGATGAATAATAGGTGTTGATAGTTATCACATCCCACACACAAATGTACATTATCATGTTTATAGAGTAGTTGCTTTATTGCCACTTCTTTTGTAGTTTATGTAATTGGACCCACTAATGGCTTGGAAGCCTTAATGTTAAATTGCTTTACTTTGTTTAATTTTCACATTGTTTAAGTTAAGCAATTGTGTTTAATAGGCATAATTTTTATTTGGTCCTAATCACCCCACTTTTAAGACATAGCCATCATTCCTTAGCTCCACCAAGCTTTTGCATGTAGTCGTGGTATTCTATTCCATGCAATTTCATTATAGAACTCCGTTTGTGCCTTTTAAAAAGAAAATAATGCCCTTTGACCCTTTTTCCTTGCGGGGCTTGTATAATTCACTCATTTGGTCGGAAGTTCATGGGCAGAGAAGGTGGGTAGGAGCCATTATGATGTTTGTGAGAAATCCACTCCATTCATCCATTTTTCGTGTTCATTTTTGGATATGCAGAAAAAAATGAGCCAGATCTATAATCGATATAGGCCACTCGAGAGGAAACAATAGAATTGAGCAACCACCACTGAAACATTTTTATGGCCACAAAAAATTTGTATCAGGATTAGTTTTTTGTGTTTTCAATTCATCCTAGTGGGAATGACGTTATAACTGGTTTGGATGGCATATAAACTTCAAGGTGGAGCCTAAGAAGGTTTTAATGGTAGGCATTTCATTTCTCAGTTTTCCCTCATGTGTGGCCCACTTTAGTCTTGGATTTAGCTCATTTTTGGTCACATGTCCTAAAATGAGCTTGCAAAATAGATAAAAAAGGTGGATTACTCATCGACATCATGGTGGATCCCTCCTAACTTCCCAGTGTAACTTCTTACAAAAGTCTTTTGTAGGAAATATGAACCAATGAACCAGCGAGGTGGGCAGAAGCAGATTGTGTGGTGTGCCACACACTACCGACCAACATGTGGCAAACATATGTGGCCCCACCATGATGTATGTGTTATATCCACACAATCTATCTATTTTTTGATATCATTTCAGAGCATGAGGTAAAAATGAGGTGGATACATATCATAGGTGGACCACACTATAAAGAGCATTGGAGACAATGAGGCCTATTGTTGACAACTTCCTGGGGCAGAGAAGCTTTGGATCAAGTTGATAGCTGTATTTTCCCTTCATCCTTGTCTCATCCTTGTCCGTGAGACCTCAGGAATAGGTTGGATGACAAAAAAACATCATGGTGGGCTCTAGGAAGTTTCAACGAAGGGTGTCATTGTTCCCATTACTCTTTATGGTGCGATCCACTTGAGCTTTGAGTTGGCCTCATTTTTGAGTTGAAGCCTTAAAATGGTCTTGTAAAATGGATGGGCAGTGTGAATATAACACCAAAATATGGATGAACGGATGCGATCGGTTGCAAAAGTGAGCTCACCAATGAACCTGCAAAGATAAGATGAAGAAGATAATGTGGGTGCGGATAACGGTTGTGGACTCTCCGATGCCTAAGTTAGGCAGGTAGACTCGGGTTGAAAAAGGATTAAGCTAGGGTTTTTGTCAGTTACCTTCCTTCAATTGCAGTGGGAGTACTTATAGGGTCCATCGGATAATGTCAAGATCATGTATCTTGTGGGATTCATAGGATACGCTGGAAGATCTTATTTGGATATGGATCTCCCTCTAGATTTATCGTTGAGCCCACCTTGGTCAGTGTGATCTTCGGATATGTTGGATCTGATCTCTTGATTCGGGGCGGGATATTCTCTGAGATCCTTGCCCATCCTTGGTGGTGGTCGACTTGCTCAGCTTGGGAAATGGCTCTTGCAACTGAGCTCTGCCTTCAAGGAGCTCAGCTCGGGGTTAGTTCGGGGACAATCTCTCTGTCGAGAGTATTATTAACTATATCTTCCTAGCTCTCCGAGCTTTATGCCTTGTTAGTTTAGGAAGCTAGTCCTGGTGTTCCTTCTTTGGTTAGTTACGCTTTCCGTATGGTAGACCAGTTTGGTTTTCACCACAACAGTTGCCCCCCACTTCCAAGCTCATCCTACATGTTCTTGAAAAGTAAGAGCTTAGACTTGTCTAGAAGTGAGAGAACCAAAATGTAAATTTCAAGTAGCTCCGTCTTCTCGAAATTTTAAATCGAGCCCAGGTTTGTCGTTTACTAGCGATGGTGGGAGCTGAAAAGGCGTTGCTTTACAAGAAATCCAAAAAAGGCATGATAGCAATCGTGAGATACGAGGGGAAGTGCATTAATATCCAGACACCATTTTGACTCTAGACGGATCGAGGATTGACAGCTGTCACTTGAGCCATCGTATTTTCACTTAGGCCAACCTCGCACTGCCACGTCAAGGGCCATGTGTTGAGACTTAAATATTGTATATTTAACCCTTCAATTACATATGTTTTTCTGCTATTTAATTGATAATTTGATTTAATTGTATAAGTTTTTGTCATGCGAGGTGATTTGGAAGCCTATGATGAATATGCGCTTAAAAGGATGAATTTAGGGCTCAAAAGAAGATAATAAAGAATTAGAGATTTGAAAGTCATTAATGAAGAATTCACATGCCAAAGATCCAAGGAAACCAAGTGAGGAATGGAGAGAATCGAAGGTTTGAAGTGAAGGAAAGGAATCTTGAAAATTGGCTAAAAAAATGATATCTGGAATTCCAAGTCTAAAAAGAGAAGTCTCTAAATAATACCAAAACAGACTTCGGTCTGGCCAAAATTGCGCAAAATAGTCTATCGAGAAAGTGAAATTTTCTACCTTAATTCGGTCCAACCGAAGCCAAATTCGGTCTAACCTAAATTTGATAGATTCTGCACAGATTTTTCTTATGCGACTTCGATCCGACTGAAGTGTAACAGAAGTGCATAAATCCAAGGTCAGTTTGCGAAATCTCCAAGTCGGTGCGAAAGTCAAAGTTCCATAACTATAAATAGGAGTCTTTAGGACATTTCAAAGCATCTTTTAAGGTTTGGAAAGGGAAAAAAGGCTAAGGTCGAGCACCGACAACGTTCTTGCACTTCGATTTTTTCACGGATTCTAGTTGATTTTTTATTTTTCTTCTAGGATGTTAGTCTTTTTAGGCTAATTTCTTAGCTAAGGCTAATGGATGAAACTTATAGTTTATTTTGATGTTTATCTTACTTTGATTCAAGTTTATGGTTAAACTTCCATTAATTTCTAGTTTGAATAAAGAAATATTTCTAATTTTGTGTGGTTTATTATGACTCCAATTACAGTAGATGCTTGGAAAGATTTTGATATCTTCTTATTTATTTTGCAATTGTGTGATCTATAAAATTCATGATTTACCATTGTCTCTTGGGCATGGTAGATGGTTGAATTCCCTGCGATCATCACATTGGTGCTTCATGAGGGAACTAATCCAATGAATGTTCAGATTCTGTTTTAACCGCTCTATCATCCGATTGGATAGGGTAGAACTTCGATTTCAATCGAGTTATCATTAAATTAAGTAGATTAATATTGAGATTGCTATAAGTGGATTCCTGAATCCTTAGTCTTTTATCTTTATTATTCAAAACCTTTTTTTTTTAAAAATTGCTGGATTAAAAACCCAGACCAACCAAGTTTGACTTAGACTAGTTCTAAACTGTGTTCCCCATTCCATGTGGATTCGATCTCGTTCTCACTGAGTTATTACTACATCGCGACCCTACACTTGGGGTTGTGAACAACACATCAACCGAAGCATTACCTCAAGCCCATGTAGTGCCGTATAGGAATAAATATGTTGCCAAGGGGATTTTATAAATATTGCCATCCCCCTTCTTTCTTTCGTTAATCTGTTTTGCGAAGCCCGAGCTCTACCGACCTGCATTTAGCCTCCACTTCGGTCCAAGAGTTCTCTCCTTCGATCTTAAGGCACCTGGCTGTACTCTTGAGCTGGGGATGATGTCATGTGCTTGAGGAGGAGGTGGATTCTTTGTTGTCTTTGCATCAAGAGCGACTATTTTAAGAGGTGGCGACCTAGGCCGTAAAGGTGTGTTAGTAGTCTGTAGACTTTTTTCATTTTATCCTTCTTTTTTCCTTTTGGTAGACTGGCCTTGGTCTTTTTTATGTTGTAGGAGGCTCTTGGGGTCATCGCCCTTTGCCAATTCACCCTTGACCTGATGGTTAGGTTCAAGGAGGCAGAGCGCCTGTTGAGCACTGCTCTTGCCGACCTTGAGGCGAAGGCCCAAGAGCTAACATTGGTTGTGTTCGACCTGGGAGAGCTTCAGGGTACTCTCCATGTGTTTGAGGGAGAATGGGAAGCTCCCTCGCTCAACTGATGGAGGAGAGTTAGCACTATACAGTGCTGCTGGCCAGCGGAGCTGAGTTAGAGACTGAGGTGGGGGAAGCGAAGACCTTGGAAGCTGAGGTCAAGGCTAACATCTCGGCCAAGGAGGCAACAATGGTAAAGACATACAAAGTCTCTGAGGCTCATCACACAGAGCTGGAGGAGATCTTAAATACTGCCTTCCCTAACTGCCGGGAGGAGGTTTAAGGTAATTTCCTTGAGCTCAACCTAGCATGGATGGATGAGGAAGCAGGCTCGGGGGAGACTGTTGCTGTTGCCACCAACGTTGCTCCCATCCCTGAGCCGGAGCATCCCGACCTAGGCATTTATACGTATTTTCTCCCTTTTTTAGAAGATAGCCCTATACACTTTTCATCAAATTTAATGAAAAAAAGAAATTTTGCTCAGAACCCTTGTTTGTTCAAGTTTGTGCTTTTGCGTTGCTTGTTGGTGTATGCCCCTCCTGCCTTATTGGCTCCCCTTCTCACTCTCGAGCTTGGTCCATCTAGGCTCAGAAATGGGGTACTAAGAAATGATTAGGGATTGAGTCTTTTAGTAGTCTCCTCGAGAACGTTTTGTTTCGATCACTTAAGCGGACTTCGAGTGTTTACATCTGGGCTGTGCCCCTTGGATTGGTTACCTTATCAGGGTAACAAGCTCGCTCAGAGAGTGCCTTACTTAGCTTCCCCCTTGTCTCGGTCATTTTGCCTTTTTGGTCACTGAGCTTTTCGCAGTTGTAAAGGTACCTTCATGGGTTTAGTTACTTCTTGGACTCTTTAGCTATTGCATCGGTCACTTAGGGACAATAGATTATGAATGTAGGAAAACATGCTTTTCTTCTCTTTTATTCATAAAGGAGGTTACAAGTAGTAGATACCTAAGGTGTATTCTCAACCAAGCAGGCCTAATGTGCCTGTAAAACTCCTCAGATTAGCTGCTACTGATAGTAGAATCTCAAATGTTCAACATTCTATGAATGAAGCAAGGCCTGCCCCTACATGTCCTCCAACCGGTATATCCCTAGTCGGGCTATACCGGCGACCTTGTAAGGTCCTTCCCAGCTTGGTCCTAGGGCTCTTGAACCGGGCTCCTTAGTATTTAGGGAAACTTCTCGAAGTATCAGATCTCCTACCTTGAATCTTCGCCGCTTGACTCTTGAATTGTAGTACCGAGCATCTCTTTACTAGTAGCCAGTGACTCTTATTTGCGCAGTCCTTGAGTTCCTCGAGAAATTAGAGAATAACATTCAGTTGTCATTCCCCTCCAGTCAAAATGGTTCAGTTCATCCTGATAGGATTCCAATTTCCACTGGGACCACTACTTCTGCGCTGAAGGCTAAAGAGAAAGGAGTCTCCCCGGTAGTTGATCTAGTAGTGGTTCTATATGCCCATAAAACATGCGGCAACTCCTCCACCCAAGCACATTTAAATCTTTCAAGCTTAGTTTTAAGGTAGCCTTTGATGATCTTATTAATTGCCTCTACCTGACCATTAGCTTGGGGGTGCTGAGGTGAGGCGAAAGTGTTGCAAATGCTGAGTTTTTCATACAATCCTTGGAACCTGGCGTTGTCGAACTGCCTACCATTATTGATAACGATAGTATGGGGGATGTCGAATTTACATACGATGTTCTTCCAGATGAAGTTAGTTGTCTTTTGCCCGGTGATCCGAGCTAAACATTTGGCCTTGACCTACTTGGTGAAGTAGTCGACAATGATAATAGTGAACTTGGTTTTCCCCTTGCCAATTGGAAAGTGTTCAATGATATCGACTCCCCACTTTGTAAGGCCTGCTCATCGGGGTCATTTTCTCAAGTGGTTGACGTGGCATTGCTGCGGAGCGTTGTCACTTATCACATTTCCTTGCAAACCGCTTGTCATCCTTGTGCATCGTGGGCCAAAAATACCTTTGTTTGATACTTTATGTGCCAGGGCTCTCCCTCCTGAATGATTTCCATAGATGCCTTTTTAGATTTCTCTCAAAATGTATTCGACTTCATCTGGTCGTAGGCACCTTAGGTAGGGTAGTGAAAATCCCTTCTTATATAGGACGTCTCCCAGCATTGTGTACTTAGTAGATCAGTACCTATTCTTCCGAGCCTTTAATCTGTCCTCAAGTAGCTGATCTTGCCGTAGGTAGCATATGATGGGATCTACCCAGCTCGATGTATGGTTAATCGAGAGGGCCACTTTTTGGTTAGGCTGACTAATGCTCGTCTCAGGCAGGAATTCAATCGGGGGACGATCATGACAAGGTTGGCGTTGATGGTTGAGGCCAGCTTGGCCAAAGACTGCGCGATGGAGATCTCAGATCTGAGGACTTGTATGATTTCGTATTCATCTGTAACACCCGATTCCCAAAACCCGAGTACACTACTCATTTTTCAAAACACCCGAGTGTTAACCTTTAAAAATAGCCCAAATTTCATGTACATTTTTTTTTTCTTTATCAGAGTTAGCAATTTATCAGAATAAAAATAAATCAAGCATAAAAGGAAGCCCAAATATACATATCAATATTCATGTGGCTGCCTGAAGTCTTATAAAAACCAATGTCTCATAACTAAAAATTGAACAACCAAATAATAAAAGTACACTAGAAATTAGAGCCACATAGTCATCGATCTCTCCATGTGACGCACCAGAGTCAATCCATACATCATCCACGTATCCTGAGCACTGAATATGGTTTGATAGTGTCAATGGCTATCCCAATGAGGTATAACCCCCAAGATTTATCAAACATCAAGATAATTAAGTATAGTTTTCAGGAACAATATATAATGAATATTTTGTGTTGAGTGTCAAATATTGCATATTTTCCCCATTTATATCTTGGTTTTATGGACATGATAATGCTTAATGGTATATTTTATACATGTTTTTGTTGTAAGGTGAGTTTAAGATTTTGGAATGAAAAGAATGTTAAAAGCATGAATTTGATGCTCAAGAATCACCAAGGCAAAGAATGGATATTTGGAGACCAAGATTGAAGATTTTAAGACCCCAAGATTTAAGAAAATCAAGTGGAGAAGGAAAGAAGTGCAGAAATTCACAAAATCCGAGCGTAGATGTCATCGAAGGAGTTTCGATGACGTCGAAGCCACTCTTCAATGACATCGAAGGCTGTTCGATGACATCGAAGAAGTACAGAAAAATTGAGTTTGGTTGTTGGACAAAATGGATGCATTCTTCGATGACATCGAAGGCTGTTCAATGACATTTAAGCCAATCTTCGATGACATCGAACACTGTTAGATGACATCGAAGAATTATAAAAAAATCAAGTTTAGTTACTGGACAAATTAGATACATTCTTTGATGGCATCGAAGAATTACACAGAATTTATGCGGAGTACATAAATTTGAGGTGATTTTGTGAATATATGTAGACAAGGCTATAAATATGGGTTTCCTAAGGACTTCTAAGGATATCTAGGGTTTAGAGAAGCAGAGTAGAAGGGTGGAGCCATCTCCCAAGAGTTCTTCTTCCTTTCTTTCCTAGTTTTTAATGCTTTCTTTGAGGATTCTTGATCCAATCATGTCTATGGTTGGCTAGACCTCTTAACTAGGGCTAAGAGGTGAAGCTTGTAGTATTTTTGGGATATTCTTCTTGTTTTGATTCTTGTTCTTGTTGAACCTCTTTGATTTTTAATTGATTTTAAGGAATACTTTCAGTTTTTAATGGATTATTGTGACTCAAATTACAGTAGATCTGTGATAGCTTTGAGTATCTTCTTTTCTTATTTGAGATTGTGGGATTGGTAAACTGTTGTTTGCCATTGTTTCCTGGGCATGGTTGGGTGATGGAATCCTTTCAAATCTTCACAATTCTCCTCCTTTGAGGCTAGATCAATGAGAAGTTCAGAGATTTGACTATCTCTTTCTCTAACTGGATAGGATAGGACCCTAATTCCAATTGAGATTCTTGAATCAAGCAAGGTAGCATCTCAATTGTTATAAGTGGATCCTTAGCACCCTAGTTTCCACTTTTAATTGATAGTTTAAACAATATTTACAATTATTCCTTTTATTCCAGATTTCTAATTAGATCTTCTTCTAGTTCAACTTATAGTTATTTTAAGAATACACATAAGATTAGTCCCTATGGATTCGACCTCGGTCTTACCGAGATTATTACTACATCATGACCCTACACTTGGGGTTGTGAACATTTTGCAGCAATCATCATGGGAATAAGACAAAGTTCATCAGATGCATAAACATTAAATAAATTTCACAATGGTATTCTTAGTTAAATGCATGCATGCATGCACATGCTCATAGACCTGAGGATGCTCATCCAGCTGGTAAAAGTTGCCTAAGGAGAACTAGCCACCCGAAAAGGTACTCAAGGTAGGTCTAAGGGACACTAGTTACCCTGAAAAGACCAAGTAATGAGGACACCCAAGGTGACCTAGCTTCCTGGAAGAGAATTTTATGATACGCCCAAGGAAAACTAGACACTCGGAAAAGTCTATGTGAAATGGATAACCCATGGTAGTCGAATTCACGCGACGATAACATAGGAACACTTGGTGAAGTACTTTACAGTACGACCTATAGTGACCTAAGAAAACCCCACGTCTTATATCGACCACTCGGTAAAGTCTGCGTGCCATGAAATATAAGATTAACCCAACCATTATTATTTCAATTACAATAAGCCATTTTATGAAATCTTAAAGGTCACTATGAGGGTTCGTCACCCAACATAGGCCAACAAACTCAGCATAATATCCCATGTTAACATCCTCAACTCATGGAAATCTAACAATAAGGTGTTTTATAGGTGACCTCGACAACTAGTGGACAATTATAGTTCAACAAGTGGAACTTACCATCGCAGGGTTATATGAAAATGATTCATCAAAGCCACAATAGGGCAAATAGTCAATCAAAGCCACATATGGCAAATATTCCATTCAAGTATGTGATAGAAAGAGATTATTCCCCAAAGCCACAAGGGCACAAGCGATCCATAAGATGGTAAGTTCACAACATAATCTCAATTAGACCATTACACAATTTACCACTAATTCGAGAACCTCCAAAATATCATAAGTAACCTCAAGTGGCAAAATATGCCACGAACAACATCGATAGTAGTTACACATTTAAGGTACTTATCTTAAACTATAATAGAGATGTTCGTAATCCATAACATGTTTAGATACATGAATTTAAATCCAATCATCATTTATTTGTAAATAATTACTCATTTAGAGACTACATGTATCATCATTTCTACTTAACAGTACTATGTTAAGCAATCAATTAATATAAATGAACGAAGATAAATGAATAAGGCTAATTATCATGATGTAGCAAAGCTTGAAGGGTGATCCTCACCTTTTAAGTTGAATTTATTTGCTTATATTGCATCCTAAGCATGGTGACTCACTTGAGTTGGTTTTCAACACAACTCAGTACCTATTTCACAATTTAAGGAGGCATTTGCAAGTCAACATTTCCTACAAATCAAATAAAGGTCTAGATTAGTTTTTCTCAATTTAAAACTAGATTTAACTAAAAAATTCATGAGATCAAAACTCACCAAACTTGATTGTCGACTTGGCGACTTGACTCAGGCGAGTCACACTATCTTCACTTGCTCTCTTTTCTCTCCTTTCTTCTTCTTTCCCTTATTCTTTTCTTCTTTTCTTCCTTTGCTGAGAACTTCCAGCAGGGTTTGGACCTAACCAGATAGTGAGTCAGAGACTTGACTCGGTTTTGAACCGAGTTGACTCAGAGACTCGCCCCATTTTTTCTTCTTCTCTTTGATCTTCTTCTTCTTTCTCCATTTGCTTTCTCTCTTTATTTCTCTTTTGCATTCTTTGTATACCCAACTGAGTCCGAACTCAGCCTGCATTCACCGTGACTCGAATCGGATTGATTTGAGTAGGCGAGTCACTGACTCGCCCATCTTCTCTCACTCTCTCTGATTTCCTTCCTTCCTTTTCTTTTCTTCTTCCTCTGCTTCCTTTTTCTCCTTCTCTTTCTCATGGCCGGCCATGGTTTGGACTCGGCCCAAACTTAAGTCTAAATGCATGACTCGCACCGAGTCATAACCTAAACTAGACCGAACTCGGTCCAGACTCAGCATGACCACAGCGGCCGCTGACTCTCTCTTATGTTCTTCTCTCCTATTTATTCTCTTTCTTTCTTTTTTTTTTTTCTACTGGGAGTGCTTGAGACACGGGACTTGGCCCTGACTTAGCGTAACCCGAATCGAGTCAAATGACTCAGTGTGGCAATCGGATGAATGACGTTCTCTTTCTCTTTCTATCTTCCTTCTCTTTCTATTCTCTTTCCTCTCTTTTTGGCTAGAATTTCAGCAACATCTAGACTAAACCTAACCTTAGACTCGGTCCTTGACTTGGTAGCGAGTCAAGCTCCAAACTCAGCTTGGTGCGGTGCCCCTTCCTCTCTTTATAACTTTTTATTTTTGGAAAAGGATGCCCTAAAAGAGCTTATATAGTCTCTCCCAAAATACTTAGAAGGATTGACTCCTAATCAACCAATTAGTCACGGGCTTAGTCCACTAATCTCAATTAACAAAGAGAGATTATTGTTGATCTCTTTAGAAATTGTTTACATGGCCGAGATCTAGCTATTGGAATGCACATTTGAGGCTATAAGCCACCCGATGGATGACTCAGATCTGAAGTTGGGGTCCATTTAGAGGAGGTGGGTCTTTCGGATTAATGGGGAAGACGACCTCCTTGATAAAGACAGTTTCTCAACAGGTGGCTGATCTAGTGATTTGATCCTATGGATGGCGT
Source organism: Magnolia sinica (assembly GCF_029962835.1). Classification (NCBI taxonomy): domain Eukaryota; kingdom Viridiplantae; phylum Streptophyta; class Magnoliopsida; order Magnoliales; family Magnoliaceae; genus Magnolia; species Magnolia sinica. The sequence goes on from NC_080577.1 coordinate 89,612,600, forward strand.
GGATTTGATCAATGATCATTATGGGACCCACCAGATGTGATGTCATTAGTGTTCTCACTTAATGAGTTTTGGTTTCAACATGCGGCGGCTTTTTCATTGCGATGAAAGCCCTAAAGTTGTCTTGGGCTATAACGGAGAGATCCGCTGAGGTGGAGGGCTAGGATACAAGGGAAGGATGCGTGTGAATGCCAGTTAAGATGGAAGAAATGGAATCTTCTTCCATTTTTGAAATGCACCGCATGCACTCACGGTTTTCTCTCGAATTCGTGCATGCACATGTGTAAAGGACCTGTGGAAAAGACTAGGGGTTTGGTTGAAACTGAGGTCCGCACACGATGGACGGTTTGGATCATTTCAACAATTTAATATGGTGGGCCAACATGCATTACAGCGTCGATTTTAATTTTAAAACTCCCCCATAGTTCATCTTTCCCTCTCAACTATGCATACGCAGGCGCGTATAAATGTGTGAGCAACCGAGGTTTTGGTTAGATGTCAGTCTCGCATCCGACGAACAGTTCGGATCATCCAGTTGGGGTTCATGGTGGGTCATAGATGATGCTAGAGAGATGCTGTTCATTTAAACGTCCTTTCGGTTGGAAAAATAGGAAAAAGAGAGAATTTTCTCTTTCTTTTAAAAAACACGGGTCAAACTCAGTTTGACTGTGCTAGTGGGTTCGATGCACTGCGGGTGCACCATCACTAGTGCACACACAACCCTTGTGTGGAGCCCGTAGTGATGTTTAATGAAATCCGCTTCAACCATTCATCTTGAATACCAATGTTGGGCCATACTAGATAAATTTTTAATTTATTCTGTAATTTTCATCGATCCAACGGTCAGATCGCTAACTGGACCCATCATTAATTTTTTAAAGGTCTCTTCCTAGTCTAGATGAGAATTATTAGTAGAGTGAGTAATCGTACGCTTAATTGCAGTGGTCAAGTGATTGGTTTCTAAATTGCGTAGCGTGAATAAGATGAATGGTGAATCTGATAGGTTAGATTTCAAAATTGGTAATGTACATCTCCGTTGGTCTAGTTAAGCGTTGTTCAATGTTTCATCGCGATTGTGACCCTAGAAATGGAGGTTTTGTGATGTTGTGACAGTCGATCTTGAAAATTAATAGTCGGATAGCTTGATTTGTAGATGAGGATTACTCCTAACAGTTAGATTTTGACTAGAGTATAGGTGAACGGTTCAATGAGGTAGGAATTCATGGTAACACCTGAGTACTAAGAGTACGAGGTGTTACAATCTACCCCCCTTTAAGAGAATTTTGTCTCCAAAATTCAACACTTCCGCCATGAATGAAAACGAGTACAATATAATTCATGGCGTTTCTAAGTTCTTACTAATTTCCCATAAAGGTTGTTCATTTGTACAAATGTATATGACTGGATATCATAATTGGGGTCGTTACAATCGAATTCATTGAGTAATTCTCGAGCTTTGGTTAGGTAGGCAATCATCTTGTCTCCTTTGGGCTCATATTCTTTGATGACTTGATTTACTAGTAACTGGGAGTCATTATAGATTTTTAGTATTCTAGCTTCCATTGCTTTGGCCAATCTATAAGTGCTATAGTTTATATCCCTGTCTGTTGTCAAATTTGTGGTGCCAAAATCACTATTATATATAACTTGCATATGTGAAGCTCTCTCAAGGATCAACATTCATAAACAAGCTAAGCTCACAACAAGCAAAGCTCACAAGTACAAGGATCAATCTTGAATGCAAGAACTGCTCACAAGACAAGACTCTTTGCAAGACTTCAAGAAGAGTACAAGGCAGTTTGTAAAGAACTCAAGATACTTTCAAGATTGAGTTACATCAAGATTTCAAGATCGATCTACATCAAGACTTCAAGGCTCATACTTCAAGGTCAATAGTTCCTAATGTTTCAATGTCCATACTTCATGGTTGAGGTTTGACTAACCATAGGTTGACCTTAGAAGTAGGTCATTTTGGATACATAAGTCGAATGTTTATTTTACATGAGTTTGGTCTGTTCTTCGACTAGTCCTAGGCCTTCTTCGACTAGTCCTAGAGTTGCTTCCACTAGTCTAAGAAATTCCTCGATCAGTCGTGAGTTTGTTACAAATTTCGGATAAAATCTGTTAGGCTTTGACTAGTCCAGGAATCTGTTCGACCAGTCGAAGGAACAGTGTCGACTGCATCTTCGACCAGTCAAAAATCTTCGACTCGAAATCTAGCAATGTTTTTAGGTTCTTCGACCAGTCGAAGGAAACCTACAACCAGTCGAAGGTGACCTACGACCAATCGAAGGAGACCTTCGACCAGTTGTAAAACGGTCAGAGCTTATCCCGTCGAATCTTTCAAATATCTGTTATTGCTTCGACTAGTCGAAGAGCTCCCTAGACCAGTCGAAGACGCGATCTGCTCACCTATAAATAGTGCACAAATCTCAGAAGAAATCATCGAATTAATTAATCCATTCAAGCCAATCTTCGTCGAACTTCTGAGAGATAATTCTGTGCTCCATCTAAGCTAAGTGTGCTTATTTAATATTCTCTTTCCTTAGCTTTATTTAATTGATTTTGTTTCTGCTATTCCAATCTAATTTGATAAGTGGAATTGTTATTCCCTTTCTTTGGAATCAAAATCAATTAAGGCAAGCCCTATTTGGTTTAATTTAAAATCTATTAGAATTAGAACCATTGTAATTGAGTCTTGGACATTGAACTTGGACATTCAATCATCTACTCGACTTAGTCTAGGCTGCTACAACGAAGAAGATAATCAGGTATTTTACATTTAATTGTAAATTCCTTTCTGTTTTGGTTTCTTTCAAGATTTGCCAGAAAAATCTTGTTGTATTGGTTATCTGAGGAGAACCAGGAAAACTCAGAAGTGAGATTTTTTTAATTGTGTAAGCCCACAGACAAAAACACAATTGTAAAGGTTTTGGGTGAACCTGGAAAAACCTATTTTGTTAGTGAACGCTAATATCCCCTGTGTGAGGATATTAGGAGTGGAGTAGCATTTTGTGTGGCTGTTGTTTAACAGTTGGTGAACACACAGGCGAACCACTATAATCCCTTGTGTTGTGGTTGAATGATTTATACTTCTGATCTTTAATTATTCTTTTGTGGGATGTATGAATGGTGGTGAATGTTGTAATCATTTAATTCAAGCATTGTGAGAATGTTGTAATAGTTTAGAATTTATTTTTTGCTATTCCTTTATCAGCTTGATATTCTATTTCTTTTAAAAATTGTTCCAGCAAGGTTGCCCTGCCATTTTTATGGTGTATGGCTGTCCCTAGAACAATACATTTGTGATTACAATTTATTTTAATTCAGTTTGTATTTATTTCTGTATTCCTCTTCGGTTTGAGATTTGATACAAAGATCTTTCTAGAAATAAGGTTGTCCTACCATAAACTCTGGTTTTTGGTGTAAGGTTGTCCTTAGAACAACTTTTGTATCAACCTCTCAAGATCTGAATTTTGAGGTTGTTTTACTTTCCTGAATTGTAATTTTCTTTGGCTATCGTATTCTTTTTAATTCCGCTGTTATAAGTTTTATTTGGCATTGTCCTATTCACCCCCCCTCTAGGACATATAGCTAGGCCTTTTCACAATCTCAGGCTGGCAAGGAGTGCTTCGTACTCGACCTTATTGTTGGAGGCTTGAAAGCCAAATTGCATGGCATACTTGACCTTCACCTGGTCACGTGAGATCAGAATTAGTCCCGCTCCACTTCTCTGAGCATTCGATGATCCGTCTATATGGAGAGCCCATGTTTGCGGTACTGAGACTCTCTCATTTTCTTCTATGTGCGGCTGATCCACGGGTTAGGTGAACTCTGCAATAAAGGCAGCGATGGCTTTCCCTTTGATCATTGCTCGAGGTTGATATACGATGTTGAATTCACCAAGCTCAATCGCTCACTTGGTGAGTCGTCTCGATGCCTTGGGTCTTTGCAACACTTGGCGGAGAGGCTGATTGGTTGAGACTACGATGGTGTGATCTTGTAAGTAAGGCCAGAGTCACCGAGATGATGTGATTAGTGCCAGAGCCATTTTTTTTATCTCTGGATAGTGCATTTTTTCATCATCCATGGATTTTCTCATGTAGTAGACCAGTCACTAGTCGCTTACTTCTTCCCTGATTAAGGTTGAGCTAAGAGATGTCGGGGACATAGCTAGGTACAATAGCAGCTCCTCCCTTGGCTCCATCTTTGAGAGCAATGGAGGAGATCCCAAGTAGGCCATGAGTTGTTGGAGTGCCTGCTCACATTCTTCAGTCCATGTCGGCTTTTTACTCCCCTTCATCTGCTTGAAGAAGGGCAAGCACTTGTCTGTGGCTTAGGAAACAAATATGTTTAGAGCCGCCACTCTGCCCGTGAGGCGTTGGATTTCTTTTTTCAAGTTGGGGGAGCTCATTTCTATGAGAGTTCGGATTTTGTTAGGATTTGCCTATATCCCACTTTGGTGGACCATTATACCTAGGAACTTTTCCACACTGACACCAAAAGCGCATTTACTCGGATCGAGTTTTATTTGATACTTCCTCAGGATCTCGAACATCTCTTTTAGGCTATTGCATGGTCCTTTGTCATGGAGCTCTTGACGATCATATCATTGACGTAAACCTCCATGGTTTTTTTCAATTTATTTGGTGAACATTTTATTCACTAGTCGTTGATACGTTGCTCCAACATTTTTCAACCCGAACGACCTTACTTGGTAGCAATGCAACCCTTTATCAGTGATGAAGATAGTTTTGTGCTTGTTGTGCTCTACATGCCAATCTGGTTGTATCCTGAGTATGTGTCTGTAAAACTAAGGAGCGCGTACCCGGCAGTAACGTCTACTAGCTGGTCAATCATTGGTAGGGAAACTGTCTTTTGGGCAAGCCTTATTCAGGTTGGTATAATCTACACAAACTTGCCATTTTCCTTGGCCTTTTTTACCAGCACCACGTTGGCTAGCCAGTCGAGATAGTGCACCTCCTCAATAAAGTCGGCCTCAAGGAGCTTGCTGACTTCCTTAGTGATTGTTGCGTACCTTTTTTTATTCAAATGTTCATCTTTTTTGTCGGATGGGTTTGTGGTCGGGGCATATGTTTAGTCGATGAACTACGGCTCTCAGATCTATTCCAGGCATATCTTGGTGAGACCAGAAAAACACATCGGCATGTTCTCTCAGCATGTTCGCTATCTTTGCCTGGAGTTATGGTTTGAGTAACAATTTGATATCGATAGTCTGAGATTAGTCGGCATTGAGGAGTTGCATTGAGATGAGAGCGACCCTCGCTTGGTAGTTCCCTCTCGAGGATTAAGGGAGGTGGCCTGCATTGCTTGTTCTGTTGTACCCTTCCTCAGATGGTTGTTGAAATAAAATTGTCGGGGTTTGTGCTGGTCACCCCAGACCTTACCAACCCCATGCTTGGTCGAAAACTTCATAGTGAGGTGATAGGTGGAGACCATAACTCGCATGGCAGTTAAGGATATCTGCCCAAAATTACACTGTACATTGAGGGGCAGTCTATTAGTAGAAAGTCAACTATGGTGGTGACCTAGTTGGTGCCTTCTCCGGCCCTTATTGGAAGGAGAAATTCCTTCTGAGGTCACCTTTTCCCTTGCAAAATTGAGCAAAGGGGTTCGCATAGGTCGTAGTCTGGATCTTCCAACTTTCATTTTGTCAAAGGTGACTGTAAGTAGGATGTATGTCGAGCTTCTGGTGTCAACCAATATCTGATGCACCTTGTGGTTAGCAATGGTCATGATGACCACTAGTACATCGTCGTGGGGGTGTTGAATCCCTTGAGCATCTTCTTCTGTATAGGCGATAGTGCTTGAGTCCATCCTAGGCTCTTTCCTGGGTTGTCTAGTGAGTTTTATTTGGTGTTCTTCTTTGGTAGTGTTTGTACTCTGGGCATGGGCTCGGCCTGTGTGAATTGAATCGCCACCTCCGGTGGGTCCACCAAAGATGGTGCATATTTCTCTGATGGCTTCATTGTCAGTGTGCTCCTCACGCCAGACTTACTAAGGGGTTGGTCGATCTTCTCTACTACTGGAGAGAAATTCGTGTAAGTATCTCCTCTGAATGAGGGATTCGATCTCTTCTTTGAGATCAAAACATTCAGCTGTAATGTGGCCTTAGTCCCGGTGGAAGTGACAATATTTCTTCCTATATATTTTTATCATGGGTTGACCCTCATTTTATTCGGCCGCCTCAAGATCCTCTTTTCTTTAACCTTCATGAGCACTTGTTTTGATGTGGTTTTTAATGGGGTGTACTGGCGAAACTGGCTTTCTAGGGCCTGATTGGCTCGGGGGACACTTCTTTGGTCGTTATCCTTTTTTCTTTTGGAGCTTGTGCCGGATCCCCCATTTTTCTTCATCTTCTTTTCTTTTACTAAGCTACTTTCACGTAAGTGTTTCTGCACACGCTGAACAACTCCTTGGCATTAGAGTACTTCTGAGTTCAGTTGAGGAGATCGAAAAGAGTTTTTAGGCATTTCTTCCCAATTGAGAAAATGAGCCCAGCCATCATGGTTATGAGAGCTATCTGGTTGGAATAGCCATCTACCTAGACAACCTCAACATTAAACCATATGATGTAATATTTCATAGCTCATCCTCCTTTTGAGTTATCATGAGAAGGTGGGTTGAATGCTTCCTTATGTATTTATTCCCAATAAATTGAGTGGTAAAAGCCCTGCTAAGTTGGGTGAACGAGTTGATGGATTTTAGTTTCAAGTGTCTATACCACTTCTAGGTGGTAAAAGCCCTACTAAGTAGGGAGAATGTTGTACACATTACGGGTCTAGAAGCACCTTGGAGTTCCATACATGCTTTGAATGATTCCATGTGCAATAGGGCGATATTTGGGGCATCTAAAACCTAGGTGGTAGCCGCGCTTGCATGATGTCGTTCGTAAATGGTGGCTCAGTTTGTTTAAGAAGGGCATTGACAGAAGCCATAGCCTTAGCATGGTAGGCCTGATGTATGTCACCAAGTTGATCCCAAATTACTTTAAATTTTGTCCCCTAAGGGACCACATTTTCAGCCATGATCTCCAGGGCCTTTCCTCAAGCTTGCCTCCTTTGGTCTAAGGTATTACGTAGATCGGACTTCGCAAGCTTGGTGGCTCTGGGGTCCACATCGGGGTGAGAATGCTCCCCCCCAGGTTGGGCCTTTGCTAAGTGAGGCTTAGGGTGGGACTGCTCAGTTGCTGCCTTTACCTCTTCTTATTGGTTAGTCGGGGATTCGTGCTACCTTTCTAGCAGCCTCATGATACGGTCAACATTATTGGTCAAGGTGCCTACTTGATTCTCAAGAGAGATGAGCTGGCTAGCCCAGTTTTGAGATATTTATGCCACTACTTATGACGGTAGGTGTGATTGGGGGTCGATTGCGAAGCCTTAGCATCTTTAGGCTGCTCCCTGTGAGTAGATTCGGCCATAACCGGTGTTTCCCCTTCTTCTTATCCATTAGGGAGGAGGAGGAAAGTAAGAACTCAAGCTAGAATTGGTGAGAACTTCTCTTTACTGTTGTTTCCCCAGATGACACGAATCTGTTATTGCCAAAATCTGCATGAACGGATGTGATCAGTTACAGAAGCGATCCCACCAATGAACCTGCAAAAATAACACGAAGAAGACAACGGGGGTGCCGATAATGGCCATGGACTCTCCAATGCTAAGTCTGTTAGGTAACCCAGGTTGAAAAAGGATTGAGCTAGGGTTTTTGTCGCTTACATCCCTTAAATTATAGTGGGAATACTTATAGGGTCCATCAGGTAATATCAAGATCGCATATCTTGTGGGATTCATATGATACACTAGATGATCTTATCTAGATATGTATCTCCCTTTGGATTTATCGCCGAGTCCGCCTCGGTCGGTTGATCAAACCCAAGGGTTGAGAACACCAAGTGTAGGGCTGCGATGTAGTAATAACTCGATGAGACGAAGGTCGAATCCATAGGGAATGAGGAACACGACCTAGAACTAATCTAAGTCTAACGGTTTGTATGAGTTTTTAATCCAGCGGTTAAGGAAAGTGTTTTAAAATAAATAAATAAAAGACCAATGATCTAAGAATTCACTCATAGCAATCACAATATCCAATTTAATGATTCAATGTATAACTCAATTGGAATTAAATTCCTATCCTATCCAATCAAAAGATGATTATGTTAAACCATTCATTAACACCAATACGAATATGAATTCGATTTAATAATTCTCTCACGAAGAACTCAGATTTGAATCGCAGGGAATCAAAAGTGTTTAAATCACCCTTAGGTAATAATAGATCAATCAATTATACAGATTGAATCCTTCTTTAATTCAGGCTAAATAATTGTTAAATCAAAGCATTCATTGTACCTGTAGTGCACAACAAATCCAGAAATAAACAACTTAAAGACTTTAAAGTAAAATCCAAATCTATTTCAATATATTATCACCATTCAAAACATTGTTATTGAATCAAATAAACTAAATATTGTAATTGAAATACAAGCTTCATCCCTTAGCGTTAACTAAGAGATTAGCCTAACACAACTAACATCTTAGAAGAAAAATAACAAAAAACTATAAAGATAAACTAGATTTGAGGAAAAGAAGAAGAAGGACGGCTCCATGGAAGCTCTTCCACCCTTAGGTCTTTCTCATAAGCCCTAATTTGTAGTTAGGAAAGCTTAAAACACCCATTTAAATAGAAAAAAACTTGCACCAACTTGTAACCGACTTCAATTTTACGCACTTTATTACGCTTTGGTCGCATCGAATTTGTCTCTCGGTTACAGTCAAATTTCTTCAATATTCATATGAAGTCTTTGTCTCCCTTAGGTCGTACCGAACTTCCCTTCCGTGACATCAAACATGGCTTTGGTTGGACCTAAGTGTCAAGCCAAATTAGCTCTAAAAATCACAGTTTGTTGCTGGATTATTCTATGCACATTCGGTCGGACCAAACCAACCTCAAGTGGGACTGAACAGTATGCTATTTCTGTTAATGCACTTGTGATTTTGTCAGCCTTTTCTCTATCCTTTGTACTTGATTTTCTTGGATCTTTGGCATGCGAATTCTTCCTCAATGACTTCTAAATATCCAATTCTTCAGTATCTTTTTTTGAGCTTTAAATCCATCCTTTTAAGCAAGTATTTATCTTTAGGTCTAAAATAACCTCGCATGACGAAAATAAATATAATTATATCCAATTAATACTTAAATGCAAGTAAAGCTAATGTAATTGAGAGGATAAATATGCAGTATTTAGGCATTATCATACCCCAACTAGTATTTTGCTAGTCTCGAGAAAAACATGCGAATGATATTTCGAAGCCAATTGAATAATTTCTTATAAATTTAAGAAATTCTAAAAGCAATCCAAATTATAGAAGTCCAAAATACATTAATTATAGAGCACTACTTCCACCTAAACTTTACCACTTGGTAAATATCCTAATCAAGTTCAAAGCATTAATCTTATAATTAGAAAAATTCTAAACATTGAGTTCCATGAGTGTATAATGAATTCAAGACTTAACACAAGCAAAGGTTTAGTTCTCTACTTTCATGACACATTGATAATCAAAAGAATATTGAGGATAACCAAAACTTAAACCAAAACTTGCCTTACAATTCAACACTCTAATCATCCTGCTATTTATTTTTCCATCGATGGTTTTTACACTATTTTCAAGCTCTTTCTTTTTTTTTTTTTTTTTATTTAACAGTCCTTTCATGGAATTTTAATAGGTAGCCATTTTCGATGATAATTATTTTTTAGCTAGGTATTACTTTTGTTTTTCAATTATTTTCATTGAACATGATGGATAAATTCCTCAGGTTTGGTTCCTATCATTCTCAATAATCATCATGTTAACACTTCAATATCAAACTTAGAATTTAATGTGTAAGCTAGATATGACATGTGAATTCATGACTCAATCAATGTTTAAAACTTCAAATTAAAAGATGAAAAACTTCAAACTTAACTTTGAAATCTATTAAATAATTAAATTTCAAGTTTTTAAAAAATCCTCAACATTAATTATCCTATCATTCTATTCTCTGTACTAATTTTAAAATCACTTAAATTCATGGAAAAATTATAATTATTTTTTAAAATACAGCTTAGAAGTTCAAAAATAAAAATTCAGCACAAATTTGAAGAATTTCCAAAGGAAACCTACCCCCAACATAAATTCTACACTATCCTCAATGTATAAAAAATGCAATAAGAGTAATATTGAAAGCAAAGAAAATAAATATGAGTAGATAAAAAATACCTTAAAGGTGATAGATAAATAAGTTAGTGCGAACTTCTTATCAAATTGGTGTTTCAGTAACTAAACTAAACTTATAAATTAAAATAATCCTAAGAAAGGAAATAAATTCTAATCTAAATTATTTAACAGCAAAGGCATCGTTTCTTCCTTTGGCAAGGATCTCAGCAAATTTATTAGCAAGCTTTTTAACAAGATCATTCATAAACCTACTTTAGAGTAAGTTTGGATGTCCTAGACCATGATCGTCCAGAAAATTTTGTGCACCTCATTAAAAATTTTCTTTTTATTATCTTGAGGTTTCCAAAGGATATATGATTCACCTGTGGCATAAAAAATTTCAATATTAGTGGACCATGGTGAATAATAAAGTATAAGCAGTTGAATATTAGAAAAGTTTTTAACTAGCATGGTCCCATAAAATCGGAAGTCTTGGACTCCAGTTTAGAATCCAGCTCCTCCACCCTTAAAGGTAAACATTCAAAATTGGTGGAAGGAGATTTTTTAAAATATTTTTCTTTCCGGTTAGTGTCAGGCACCGGGATACAATCATGTAAGGCATTCACTATATCTCTAATCATCAGATCGTTTAAATCCCAAAGTATGCCAAGCATACTTCTAGAGGTTTGAGAATTTTAGTTAGAAGAAGCTCATCATCTTTAAATATATCAATCAAGTTCACCTCATGAATCATATCCTCATCCTCTTACAGTTTATGCAGATTAAACACATTCGGTTTCAAGGTCATATTCTCAAACGATATTTTCATGATCCCATTCCGACAATTGATTATGGCATTAATAGTAGCCAGGAATGGTTGGCCTAAAATGATAGGGATTTGAGTGTTCACATTTATAACTGGGTGGGTATCCAAGACAATGAAGTCTACCGGGTAGTAGAACCTAATCACTTGAACTAACACATCTTCCACCACTCCTCTCGGTATTCTAGTCGAGTGGTCAGCCAATTGTGACGCTGTATTGGTGGGTTTCAACTCACCAAGGCCCAATTGCTCGTATACCAAGTATAATATTAGATTAACACTTGTCCCACGGTCTGAAAGTGCTTTATCAACCTGGAAGTTTCTTATTACACATGAGATCGTAGGACTCCCCAGATCCTTGTATTTTGGGGGATTTTTTAAATTTATGATGACACTCATCTATTCTATTAACAAAGGTTTCTTATGCACATTCAACTTATGCTTTACCTCACATACATCTTTTAAGAATTTTGTATAATATGAGAACTGTCTAATTGCATCCAATAAGGGGATGTTGATCTTGACTTGCTGGAAAATTTCTAAAATGTCCTGATTTTTACTTGGCCAATTTAATGATGTGAGATGTTGGGGAAATGGGGCCATACGCTTGTATTCTTACACTGGCTCTATGTCATGTGGAGCACTGCTAGATTCACCCTCATCCTTTGAATAAATGGATTCCTTAAGTTTCTCAATCTTCGTAGGAATCTCCTTGTTAATCTCATTACCACTTCTCAGGGTGGTGATAGATTTAACATGTTTTACATATTGTGTTAAAGAATTGGAATCACTTATCTCGAATTGTCCATTAGGGTTAGGATGAGGTTGGGCCGAAAATGTCCATTTTTCCTTAACACTTAACTGTGTTTCAATTCTTATAACCGAATTTTTGAGTTCATTTATGGCCTGTAGTTGCCCTTGCACGAATGCATTCAATGTATTCTTAAGAGTTTCCCTTAATGGGGGTCCAATAGATGACCCCTGGGATTATTGGGTGCATTCACAGTCAGTTTGTCCTTCCAACTAAAATTTGGATGGTTCCACCAATCGAGAGTGTACATGTTAGAATTTGATGGACTGAAGGGGCATTGATACGCATCCATACATTCACTTGAGCATGCAATACCTCCTGAAACATGGGGATTGTAGGACAATCCTTAGTTAAGTGAACATCACTCTTGCAAATACAATATATGGTTTTAATGGCTACAATGGGTTGGATCACTTCCTTTTTAGATTCAAAGGCCTTAATCTTCCGTGTGAGATCTGCCAACCTTGCACTTATATCATACTCCTCTTTGAGCACATGTGCTCCTCTCTCTCTTGGCACTGTCTTGGGATTACTAGCTTGGTTAGATGTGTTGTGAGACCCGTATCCTAGCCTGTACCATTCCGTAGGCTTCCGCGGTCTTCACGGTTGAATTCCGGCGACCCGCGATATGTTATCAGCGTTTGCGCGCGATCTTGAGTCGTATCCCGTATTTTAGAGTCCTCTCGACTCGAGACTTGTACCCTTGCGACCGTGCCGTCACCGCAGTTCCGACGCCGCATATTACGGGTCGAGGTGATACCCAGGCCAGGAGATGTGGGCCTGCGTTTAGTTAGAAGAAAAAACGCCGTGCGTGCGAATTTTGAGAGAATCTCTACCACCTATCCCATCAATTAGTCAATCAAGTACACACCCCATCACTCCCATCACTTACACCCATCCCCAAGTACCATACCCATCCCCAAAAGTCAACTTTCCATCACTTCACCCATCCCTCTCCCCATCACTCTATCACTCACATCACCTCTCTTTCTCTCTCATCTTTCTTTCATTTTTCTCCTAAGCTCCATGAGAGAAATCCAATGCCCAACCTCCATAAGAGAAAGCTTGGTGTAGCCCACCTTCCTACCTCTCATCCCCACCATCCAAAGTCCATTTCGACCGTTGAATCACACCCCTTGGAGCTCTAGATCGCATTGGTGGAAGAAGGAAGAGGAGATCAAAGGTGGGTGTTCATAGTACATTTTCTTTTGATTTAGGGCCCACATATGCCCACATATGGTGGGACCCATCTTGATGTTTGATTTGTATCAGAGAGGGGCCCATAGTGGCGGTGTCCCTTCGCTAATCCCATCTCCGCCGTTCTCTTTTTCTCTTTTTCTCTCCCTTTTTATTGTTTGATGGCCCACCTTGATGTATGATCCACGCTGTCCATTTTGTGGGCCACACCATTGCCCAAGTGGGGCCCACCTCATTGCCATGGCTAGGGCCCATCCTAGTTGTCCATTCGGACTAGCCCGGACCTAAGGGAAATCACGAATATCAGTTGATTCTAGTGGGGTGGCCCACATGCGTGGACCCCACCTACCCACGTTATCCATTCTCGGACTGACCTAGATGGAGGGATAATACAAACATCAGCTTTGTTCGGCTAATGGGCCACCCATGTGGGATCTGCACCATGATGTATGTATTATATCTACACCGTCCATCAGAGACGGTGAGACTCACCTTGCTAATGTGCAGCACCCTCGCCGTCCATCTGGACGTGGGCCCTACTTTGATGTGACCGTCCAGCAAGGACGGTGGGACCCACTAAGTATATTGTTTCACCCAGCCGTCCATTGGCCAAGATGGTGGAACCCACCCTTATGCATTTGTTTTATACAATCGTCCACCCTTTTTGGCATGTGTGGGGCCCACCCCACACGTGCTGCACATGTGGGATGGGACCCACCTTGAAGTATTTGTTGCAGTCGCGCCACGACAGCAAGTTCTGTAGGTTTGATGACGAGGTATGTGGTATATCCCATATCGTCCGTCCAATGGCAGGTCTGTGGGACCCACTCCACACGTGTTGCACATGTGGAGATGGGGCCCACATTGATGTATGCATTCTATGATCCAAGCTGTCCATCCAGATTGGACGCTGGACGTTGAAGCCCCCCTCCCTCTTTCTCTCTATATATATTATAATATAATATTATACTATGGTGGGCCCCACGTGGGACCCTGCCTAATGGGAGCTGATTGGCTAGTGTACCTCACTCTAGCTAGTTGTTGTATTGATGTCAGTGGGTCCCGGCTATCTACTGGAATGGCGTTAGCAAGGTAGGTGGGCTGATCATAGGCATGTGCTATATCCAATCGTTCATCTATGAGGGCCCCACGCGGCATGCAGCTGCTATTGCTTTAACGTCAGCAAGTTCCATGGGACCCGAATAGTGTATGTGCTTTATTCACGCTGTCCATCAGGTGGACCACACTATAAAAATCAGTGAAGATTGAACGTCCACCATTGAAATCCTTTTGGGAGTACAAAAGTTCTGGATCAATATGATATTTGTTTTTCTTCTTGACTTAGGTCTTTGTGACCTTATGATCTGATAGGATGGAAAATAAATGTGATGGTGGGCCCTGTGAAGTTTTAACTATAAAAATCATTATCTCCACTGCTAGTTGTGGCATGGTCTAGATGGTCCTTCAATATGATGTATATGGGGCCCACCTAGATGTATTTATGGCCCATCCATGGGGCCCATCCGGATGTATTTATGGCCCGTCCATGGGGCCCACCCGGATGTATTTGTGGCCCATTGATGCAGCCCACTTGATGTGTATGAGGCCCATTGGTGCAGCCCATTGATATGGCCCACTTGATATATTTTGGCCTTTGATGAGGCCCAATATGATGTATTTTCGACCCATATGATGAGGCCTGATTTGATGTATTTGGGGCTCATGGGTTGTGGCACATTGTGACGTATTTGAGGCCCATTGAGATGTATTTGGGGCTCATGGGTTGTAGCCCATTGTGATGCATTCGAGGCCCATGGGGCGTGGCCTGATGCGATGTATGAGAGGCCCATAAGTGCGGCCCAATATGATATATTTTTGACCCATATGATGAGGCCCATTGTGATGTATTCCGGCCCATATGTCGTGGCCCATTATGATATATTTGAGGCCCGTGGGATTGGCCCATCATGATGTATACGGCCTATGTAATGCGGCCCACTGTGATGTATATTAAGCCCATGTAATGTAGCCCAATCGATGTATATTAGGCCCGTGTCAAAGGCCCATTGCGATGTATATTAGGCCCATGTCAGAGGCCCATCACGATGTATATTAGGCCCGTGTCAGAGGCCCATTGTGATGTATATTAGGCCCTTGAGTGGGGCCCATGATGATGTATATTAGACCCTTGTGTGAGGGCGTGGACCCACATACGTTCGGCCCTATGTGGGTCACTTGGTGAAAGGTCCACATTGATGGGCAATGATAGTTGATCGTCCATATTGTGACCTTCCCTTAGGCCTTGTTAGGCCCATTCTCATCATTCTCTTGTGGGTTAACCCAAACGATTGGGTCTCATTGATATTTCTTGATCCATCATCAGCCGTCTATCTATGGACCTAGCCTTGCGTCGAGGCTGATTCTGATTGTCGAGGCTGATTATCAAGGTTGATTCTGATTGTTGAGGCCGATTCTGATTCTGATTATCGAGGCCGATTCTGAAAGTCGAGGCCGATTCCGATTGCTGAGGCCGATTTCGATTGTCGAGGTCGATTCTGATTGTCGAGGCCGAGGCTGATTGTCGAAGCCGATTCCGATTGTCGAGGCCAATTCCGATTGTCGATTCTGATTGTTGAGGCTGATTCTAATTGTCGAGCTGATTTCAATTGTCGAGGCTGATTCCAATTATCGAGGCTGATTTCAATTATTGAGGCCGATTCCGATCATTGAGGCCGATTCTGATTGTCGAGGCCGATTATCGATGCAGGTTGTCGATACCGATTATGAGTATGTGACAACATATCATCATGATACATGCCCATACGCATCATCTGCATGTTTGTTATGAGATATGGTTGACCATTATATATGTCATTGGGCAGGTTATTTATAGGGCTCCCTGAGAGACGAAGTGGCCCCACATCCGCGCACGGCATGCGTAGGATTGATGCATGATGGACCGTGTGATCCATGTATCTTGTATTTTATGATAAGACCACTGTACGCCCTAGCGACATCAGGGCTGTGGCCTTGACATGCATATCGTGGATGGCCAGATGAGACACCAGAAATGTTTAGTTCTAGCATCAGGCCGCCATAGATGGCCCTAGGTGAAAATTCCTAAACCCTCTTGGTACCAGAGGACGCCCCAACGTCTAAACTGAGTAGATATATATAGCGCATGAGGGCCGTATACCAGTAGCCCGTGTCTCCCACTATGTCGTGGTCGGTTGAGAAGGGGTGTGACCTTACCCACCTAAGTGAGGGGGCAATATCTAGGTTGAGTTTGACCAGCTTGAGGAATAGGTCCGCTATCGACGAGTAGGGCTCGAAATTGGCAGGAGGATAATGAGGTCCTTCTACTTACCCAGTTGTGCACTCGGATAAGGGTGACAACTTGACGTAGAGTGTAATAGACCCTGGTGATGATCCTAGAGATATATGGTACTAACATGTGGACTTATTAAGCAGGAGTTGCATATTCATTCATTCACTATCGACTCGAGTTGGTGGTGCGCAACTATTTGTTACGTGTACCTTCACAATGGCTAAGATTTCGGTTGAGGCGCGCGACTAACCTGAGATCAGGAGTTTACTATATTGAGTCTGACTATCCAAATTTGGTATGGGACTGGTTTGGATAGAAGTCCCTTGTGGTGGACCCCATAGCCTGCGATACTACATACTATCATCCTGATCTCACACTCCAGCATGGTTATTCCATTTGCACCATATATTGCATTGCATCCTCGGCATTTGATATTTGGCTCTTTATGACTCCTCATTTGCATAGCTGATCTGTATTACATACTTTGATATTGTATGACTCATGGACTTGTTAGTATTTTCGTTTACTTTGATATCGTGTGACTCATGATCTTGTTAGTATTTTTGATATTGTATGATTATGACATTGTATTGAATACTTGACACTTACCTTGTGCACACACTTTCACCACCCTCTAAGCTTTTTATAAGCTTATACACGATAGATGCGTGCAGGTGATGTTAGGTTGCAGTGGCATTAAGCTTGGAGCGTGCAGCTGTCTTCTAGAGCTTTGATTTTATTTTGACATATGTATTTCCCTTTCAGCATTGTATTCAAAGTTTATATCAGTGGATATGTGATGATGATGTTGCCTTTGTGATTTGGGAAAACTTGTGGTTATGTTTCTCATGAGATAAATGTGCATTGAAAAATCCTCCTTGTAGGATCCCAAGATCGGAATTTGGCGTATGGGCACTGGGAGCCGAGAATGGGGTACTACAGAGGCTGTCGGCATTGGATTCGACGATCGGGAATTTTGTGATCCCAGTTTCTGAGTTTAGGGCATGACATGTGTCCTGTTCACACTTCAAGTATAGGGTTGTGATGTGTAATACTCTCGGTAAGATCGAGGTCGAATCCACAGGGATTGAACCTTGTACGTAATCTGAAAGTAACTTGAACTAGAACTAGGCGAAGATGTAATCTAAATTAGAAAAATTAGGAGAATAATTGTAAATGATTAAACTAAAAGCTTGTAAATTCAAAGGTGGGAAATTAGGGATTCCAAGGATCTACTTGTAGAGATCAAGGAGATCTATGCTTGATTCAAGAACGCAACTGGAATCAGAGTCCTTTCTTCATCCAGTTGAAAGATATATCATTAAAAACCAAATCTGAATTTCATTTGATCCAGTTTTCAAGAGATGAGAGGTATGAGAATTAGAAATGATTCTATCACAAAACCATACCCATGGGACAAAACAAACAACAGAATTTAGCCAATCCACATCTAATCAAAGAGATGTATGAATGTTAGGAAGGATTCCGTCATCCAACCATGCCCAGGAGACGATGGTGAACAACAGGGTTCCCAAATTCACAAACCCTATAATGCTAAGAATATGCTCAAAGCTATCGCAGATCCATTGTAATTTAAGTCACAATAAACTATTAAAAACTGAAAGCATTCCTTATAATCAAACTAAAATCAAAGTTGGTTCAACTTAAACATGAATCAAGACCATAGAAATAATCCCATCACGCTACAAGCTACACCTCTTAGCCAACCATAAAATGATTAAGCTAAAAATCTTAAGAAAACATTAAAAAAATAAAGAAGAAAAGGAAGAAAAACTCTTTATGATGGAGCTGGCCCACGTTCTCTCTCATTCCTCTTCACGTTCACGCCTCCACGGCTGCCCTGGATCTTCCAAGTCCAAAGATAGCTTCTCTCTCTTTCTCTCTCCCTTTTATAAAGCTCTGAGGTCGGCCAGAGTCGGCGGAGTGGAGAACCTACGTAGTCGGTGATGTGCGTAAATCTTACGCAGCAAAAACAGCATGAAAACGCAAACTTATTGCGTTTAGACCGAGTTTTAGGCCAGAAGATCGTCCCATGATCTGATTTGGCTTCATGGTTGGGGTAAAAACCCCCTTATGGAGCTTTTGGACGGTCCGGATCATCAATCCGACCATGATTGAGATCACAGAATGGCCCACAACGGTCGGTTTTCATGGACGTGCGTAGCTTGTGAAATTCATTGCACTGACGTGTTCGCTGGGCCCCATGGTGATGTTTTCGACAAAATCCACCCTGTTCATTAGATTCCTGATGAAATTTTAGTCAGAAAAGAGTAGTTTTGGTCTAGTTTTGGTGCGATCCACTGTATAAAATCAATTCACCATCCATCCAACGTTTTCTGGCAATCCACGTGTATATGGGGCCAAAAGGCCACCATGTCTAGGGTCTTCCCTACCCTAAGGACGCAATGGACAGCCTAGATCATTCGTTTGGACGATGGGTGGCACCCACTAGCTAAAACCAGACGAACCTCGTGCGTTCGCTAGACGTTTCCCATTTTTTTTGAAGATTAGAGTCTCGTGGGATTCACCAACTTTGTGGGATTCAGTGCACGGCGAGTGCATGTGTACTATGCACATGCACACCCTCTAGGTGGGTCCCATCGTGATGTATAAGTGAAATCCATTCCATCCATTTGTTCTGTCACCTTATTTAAGAGGTTGAGACCAAATTTAAAGTATATCCAGATATCAGGTGGGCCCCAAATTGAGGATTTATGGGATGATCTATCAGTTGGGCCACTTTCACAAGGATCCAATGGTTGAAATTAGACTTGTATGGTTAATTTATGGTCCTCAGGCCAGATATAAAGTTTTGAGCCGAACGGATGGTGGGAACCCAGTGATCTTGCATTCTGGACGACTTTCAGGCCCGTTTAAACCTAATCACTTGATTTTCTCGGATATTTGGCATGTAAATTCTTCGATCTTGGTCCCCTAGGGTTTGTCTCTTTCCTTGGTGATTCTGAAGTATCAAATCCATGCATTTAGCACCCTTTTTCAGTCCAGGCTCCTAAATTCACCTTGTAACATAAACACGATTAAAATAGGCCGTTAAACAGTATCATGTTCGTAAAATTAGGTAATAACTGAGGTCTAATATGCAATATTTGACCCTCAACATGTCCCATGATTGGTCATTTTTGACTAGCATGTTAAAGTAATCCTACGCATCTTTCGGATCCTTGCTCATAAATTCACTGTTATACATCATCTCTACGAATTGGCGCATGTTTGGTCTTAGTCCATCATAGAAAAATCTAATCACCCGCCAAATCTCATAGACATGGTGTGGGCAAGCGAGAAGTCCTTGATTCGTTCCCAACACTGGAAAAAAGTTTTATCTCCTTTTTGAGAGAAGTTCATTATATCACGCCTGAGAGTGTTAGTTTTATGAGCTGGGAAGAACTTTTTAAGGAATTCCCGGGTCATCTCGGCCCATGTGCCAATAGATCATGGCCTTAAGGAGTGAAGCCATACTTTGGCATTCTCCTTAAGAGAGAATGAAAATATCTTCAGTCTAACTACATTAGAAGGAACATTGTTAAAGTATATGGTTGTGACTCTTTGAATTCTTTTATATGCAAATATGGACTTTCTGAGTTGAGTTCATGGAATTTAGGGAGTAATTGGTTCACTATTGGTTTAAAGTCCAGTTTCCTACATTGGTTGGGAAAATCATGTAGGAAGGTGTACTTGTTCTCGCTAGTTGTAAGTAATCATTTAAGGTCTGAACCAGTGGAATTTGGTGTACCTCATTCTCGTCACGCACCATCCTAACCGGTGGTATGTTACATACAAGATTCTTATTAAAATATTGTTCAATTTTGGCCAAATTTTCAGATGATGTTTCAAGAATATTTAGGTGTCTTCTAACTCGTCGGATGGATAGAGAGCCCATCGAATAAACCTCATTTACTCAGAAGTCTCAATGTGTGGTCCCTTACCAACTTGGGCATGAACCACATAAAACCCTAATTCTAACCCTAAGTCCCAAGTCCTACAACAATTAAGAAAGCAAGTAGAGGGAGTAAGGAAAGGTGTTACAGGTAAAGAAGAACTAACTGGAGGATCCTATAAAATAGAAACAAATAAACAATGTTAATAATGTTAGAAAATCTAAAATAAAATAAACCCTAAAAAAATTCTGAAATTAAAAAATCATAAAAACCATAGTTTAGAAAAATTCAGAAAAATAAAAAAATCAAACCTAAAACAAAAAAAAAAAAATCAAACATAGAAAACCTAAACCCAAGGGGTGTTTATGCCACTTCCCTGCAACATTACCAAAAACTTGATCGAACCCAATGGTTGACAACCATAAGTGCAGGGCTGTGATTTAGTAATAACTTGCTGAGACTGATGTCGAATTCAAAGGGAACGTATAACATGGCCTAGAACTAATGTAAGTCTAACGGTTTATCTGGATTTTTAATCCAGTGATTAAGAAAAGGGTTTTAAAACAAATAAATAAAAGATCAAGGATCCAGGAATCTACTCATAACAATTACAATATCCAATTTATTGATTCAATGTATAACTCAATTGGAATCAAAGTCTTATCATATCCAATCAGAAGATGATTCTATTAAACCATTCATTAACCCCAATACGAATATGAATTCGATTGAATGATTCTATCACAAAGCATTGAAATCTCAATCGCAGGGAATAAAAAGTATCTAAAGCACCCTTAGGCAACAATAAATCAATCGATTATACAGATTGAATCCTTCTCAATTTCAAGATAAACAATTGTTAAATCAAAACATTCATTTTACCCATAGTACACAACAAATCCAGAAATAAATAACTCAAAGAATTTAAAGTAAAATCCAAATTTATTTCAATATACTATCATCATTCAAACCATTGTTATTGAATCAAATAAACTAAATACCGTAATTAAACCACAAGCTTCATCCCTTAGTCTTAGCTAAGAGATTAGCATAACACGGCTAATATCTTAGAAGAAAAATAAAAGAAAACTAGACAAACTAGATATGAGGCAAAAAAGAAGAAGGACTGTTGTGTGGAAGCTCCACCACCCCTAAGTCTTTCTTCCAAGCCCTAATTCTTACCTACGAAAGCTTAGAACACTCCTTTAAATAGGAAAAATCTATTCCGACTTGAAATCAATTTTAATTTACGCACTTTATTACGTTTCGGTCGCACTAACTGTACATTTCGATCGCACTGAACATCACTTTGGTCACACTGAATTAGTCTCTCAGTTGCAGTCGAATTTCTTCAATATTTATTTGAAGTCTTTGTCTCGCTTAGGTCACACTGAACTTCCCTTCACTGGCACCGAACATGGCTTCGGTCAGACCTAAGTATTGAGCCAAATTAACTTTGAAAATCACAGTTTGTTGTTGGACTATTTTGTGCACATTTAGTAGGATCGAACCAACCTTAGGTGGGACTGAATATTTTGTTAGTTCTGTTAATGCACTTGTGATTTAGCCAGCCTTTTTTCCATCTTTTGTACTTGATTTTCTTAGACTTTGGTATGTGAATTATTCCTTAATGACTTCCAAATATCCAATTCTTCATTATCTTCTTTTAGGCTTTAAATCCATCATTTTAAACATGTATTTATCTTTAGGTCCAAAATCACCTTTCAGATGAAAGCAAATATAATTATATTCAATTTATACTTAAATGCAAGAAATGCTAATGTAATTGAGAGGATAAGTATGCAATATTTAGGTGTTATCATCGACGTGATCTTCGAATATGTCATATCTGATCTCTTGATTCGGGACGGGATATTCTCCGAGATCCTCACCCTACCCTAGTGGTGGTCGACATGCTCAGCTTGGAGAATAGCTCTTACAAGCGACCTTTACATTCAAGGAGCTCAGCTCGAGGTTTGTTAAGGGCTGAACTCTTTGTTGAAAGGATCATTATCCGTATCTTCCAAGCTTTCTAAGCTTTACGCCTTGTCAGTTTTGGAAGCTCGTCCCGGTGTTCCTCATATGGCCAGTTATACTTTCCATGCAGTAGACCAATTCGGTTTTCCCCACAACACATACAACATATTGGGCCCATAACAATTTGCCACATTAACATACTATGGAGGTTGGTGGTGTGTGACACACCACATAATTTGCGTCGGATGCGGATTTCCTACCAAAGCCATTAGTAGGAAGTTCTTGCATTGGGATGCTATGTGGGGCCCACTGTAATGTTTGTGAAAAATTCACATCATTCATTCATTTTTCCATATCATTTTTGGACATGAGACAAAAAATCAGGTGGATCTAAAACTCAAGGGGACCATACGAGAGGGAAAAAAAGGGTAAGAGTTTTCTATTGTTGAAACCTTCCTAGGATCTACCTTGAAGTTAATATGCCATCCAAACACTTTATAAGATCATTCCCATTTGGATGGAGTGAAAACACCAAATTCTTAGCTTGATATGAAACTTTGTGGCCATACGAATGTTTTCAAATGGTGGTCACTGAATCCCCTTGTTTGCTCTCGTGCGGCCCACTTGAGCTTTGGATCCACCCAATTTTTTGTCTCATGTCCTAAAATAATCTGCGAAAATGGATTGACAATGTGGATTTCTCACAAACATCATTGTGGGCCCCGCCTAACATCCTGGTGCAGGAACTTCCTGTTAAAGGCTTTCATAGGAAATCCTCGTCCATGGGAGTGGGGGACTAGAACCAGCGACCTGAACCGTGGGACCCACCTTGATGCCTCATAGGCCCCACTTGACCCTAGGATTTAAGCAACGGTGGGTGGTTGTGTGGAGGGAGCCTTCAGGGGAGATCATGCGAGGGAGGGAGGGAGGGATATATATATATATATATATATATATATATATATATATAGAGAGAGAGAGAGAGAGAGAGAGAGAGAGAGAGAGAGAGAGAGAGAGAGAGAGAGAGAGAGAGAGAGAGGGTGGATTACGATGTTTGGCCATTCGGGAGACATATTTTGTTCGAAGGGTTTGTTTTGAGGGTTTTCTTCGAGGGGGGAGGGGGAGTTGATGCGTGGTGGGGAACAACTTGTGAACCATGGCAGAGCCATGTCTTCACAGTAGACGTGGGAACGTGATGTATCGATCAGGCCCGTTCATCTAGTGGGGTAGATCATGGATGGGTGAGATTTAAAAAATTACACCAGTTGGGCAATTCTATTAATCACATTTCCCTTAGTAAATGTTGGCCTATTTACTACTTTCATCTCACACCGTCGCTTTGGAAGCCACCTTTTAGATGTACAGTATAATTAGATGTTAGTGTTTGGAAACACTATCCATCCAAAATAGAGCAACTAGATGGACGGACTTGATCGATTCATTAACCTGCTGCTTACTGGGGAGAGTTGGTTCTCCCCTTGTGAGGATCTCATTTAAAAAGAGGCTCCTGATTGAATGCGAAACCAGCATCACAACTGCAAAGAGAGGCCTCACTCCACGAGATCGGGACCCTTCATCAGGCAGTACACACTTCTAACATGACATATGATAAAAATCAGGGTGGTAGATTCATCGAGGGAGCTGCACGTTGACTGTGTTTGAGTTTGGAACGTTGGATTTCTTTTTTAATCGTCCAATTTTCTCATACGGTTGTTAAATGCTTGATTAGCGGACAGATGTGTTTTCTGGTCCATGGAATGTTCAAATTTTACACTACTTGCTGGATGGTCCAAATCTCTAACACGCCAGCCATCCAACGGTGGGAATGAGGATCCGCATGCTTGTTTTGAAGTAGAGCCCACGTTCTATCAAGATCCTTCAGAAGAATCCCAAAACAGCAATTTAGTCCGACTGTGGATGGAGCATACCTAAAAGATCCCCTGAATTTAAAGGGAGTTATTTTTATACTCGGCCATACACATGCACTTAAAGAATGTTACACCGTGGCAGACACACACACACACACTCAAATTAAACTGACTAAATTGCGTAACCTACTGTCGCTGAATTTCAGTCCAAAAATTAGACCACTTGGAAAAATATTAGCCACGAATTTGCTAGCAGCTGTTTGTTGAAATAAGATCACGGGATGTTTTTCATGTTGACCGTGAAATAGATGTCCACCAACCCAATAGCTAACTAATAAAATAAGAGTATTTTCAGTTCATAATGTTTACAGGTATATTGACATCTTCATATTAGACTATACTAGAAAGCCAAAGCGTCTAATCGCACATCTTCACGTTATATGGCTAGAAAGCCCACATGTGGCAGTACATTCTACAGGAGATTTGAACGAGATCCATGAAGTAGATGCGATCGGTGGATGAAAGATCCTTGGAAGTCAAGATTGCTATTGTCGTGGATTACAAGTCACAAGATTAGATGAATCAGAGCGAGCAGTTGTCATATATACACGCCGTGGAATATGAAAAGCATAATTTATGTTTGGAAGAATGCGTACGATCGCATGGCTAGTTGGTGCTGATATTCTTCATTATACATGACAAAATGCAATCGACCATGCTTACTTGACGGCAGGTTGATTGCCCGAAAAACGCGCAGAGCAATCTTGACAGTAGAATGTAATTAGCTACATCCGTAAATTAGCGGATTGATTCAGGTGAAAATTGGAGGAATTTATTTATAAGATTCTTCTACTACAACCTTTTTACATGTATATAAATAAAGCTAAGAGCAAAGAGCTTTAGGCCCATACCAACCTAATACAACTCTACTCTACAATGCAATGACCATCCTTCGTCCTTCATGGACACCGTTAGTTTAATTTTGGTCTAACTCCACTCATATCTAGCATAATGCTACAGAAAGTATGGACAATTAGATTACTTATCCCTCCATCCTACGTTGATCAAACTATTGGATTACTACGAAGATTGCTCAGCTTTGAATGAAAAGTTATAAGGCTTTCCTCTTATGTGCTAAGTGATTTTGTCGACTATCTCGTTGCGAACCTCAGTTTTTTTTATCGAAGCTAGGAACAAACATTTGAACCATTGACTATTTCGCTATGTGCTTCCTTTGAGTCATCAAACAGATTATGAACCTCACCGACTTTCTTGCTATGTGCCTGATCTCTCGACTAGGTCCTCGAATAATCTGTGGAAGATCCACCTTCCATCGGCTATCTAGCTATGAAGTTCGATTCTTATCAGGCGATGAATAGACCACCACCCTGCACCTGACGACTATTTAGCCACGAAGCTCTACTCCTTATTGAGTGACGAACAAAAGACCATCCCAAATCATATCTATATCGCCTACGAAGCTTGATTCCTTATCGGGCGATAAACAAATAGTTGTGATTATTGAAATTGATTATAAGCATTCATTATAAATATTAGTAAAAGTACTTTCAACTTCTATCCTACCAATTGACTATAATTCTTAAGTAATTTCTAAGTGCTTATGTTGGGGGATTCGCGGAAGCACACAAAGATGAATCAAGTAGACTATTCCAATTGCATAAATGAGCCTAATCCAAAGACTCTAAATTTAAAGTGAAAAAACCCTTTCGAGAAAAAATCACGGTACAAAGAGACAATAATCACTATGAAAGCAAAAAATACAAAAGATAGAGAGAATACTTGATTTGAATAAGCCTCAAATCCCTCTTACAAGCCTTTTGAAACCCCAGGAACAAATTAGAAAGCCTTAGAATACCATTTGATCCCGATTACACTCGTATATATAGCCTCTAGGAGAATCACAATCAAAATAAAAAACGAATCTTGCAGATACACAACTTTACGTTACTCTACGCATACATTCGGGACATCTTCGATGGGACTTCGATAGCATCAAACTCACTTTGATGGCATTGAACTAATACCAAAACATTCCAGCGACCAAATATGAAAAATCTTAAATTTTATCGATGACATTGAACAGACCTTCGATGTCATCGAGCAGTCTTCGATGACATTGGCATCGATAAGACACCAAAAGTGTTTAGTGACTAAACATTTAAATTCGGATTTTATCGATGGCATCGAGCAGGACTTCGATGTCATCTAAGTCTACTCGATGGCATTGAAGTTTGCTCGATGGCATTGAAACTGTCATCGACAAACATGTTGATTTATGAATTTAAGATATCAATTA
The DNA here is from genome assembly GCF_029962835.1 of Magnolia sinica. Lineage (NCBI taxonomy): Eukaryota > Viridiplantae > Streptophyta > Magnoliopsida > Magnoliales > Magnoliaceae > Magnolia > Magnolia sinica. The sequence goes on from NC_080577.1 coordinate 89,639,052, forward strand.
ACAGTTTCCACCATGTCTTCAATCACCATCATTCATAACTTCTTTTTCTCATTCTCTAATCATGCCTTGCATCATAGCTTCACCATTACTTTTCATGCACACTCCGTCTTCCTTTATGCCTTCGCCAAGCCCAGAGAGGTTGCACAAAACTTAAACTTCTCTGTGGAAACCACCTTAGTGAGCATGTCTGTAGAATTCACGCTAGCATGAATCTTATCCAGAGTCACGGCTACTTCCTCAAGTACCTATTGGATTAAATGGTGATGAACATCAATGTGTTTAGTATGTGAGTGATAAAGAGAATTTTTAGCCAAATTGATTGCGCTTTCGCTACCATAATTAATCGGCACGACCTCCTGCTGAAGGCCCAACTAATTTATCATTTCTCTCAATTATACACCTTATTTGAATACTTCCGTCACTATCATTTACTCAGCTTTGGTTGTAGAGAGAACCACCACAACTGAAGCTTCGACATCCAACTGATTGCTGCACCCGCTAGCACAAACGAGTACCCTGAAATCAACTTTCTAGAATCTACACTGCCCACATAATCAGAATCCATATACCCAACTAACTTGGACCCTAATTTCTCAAAATATAAGACGTGGTCTTGCGTACCTCGAATGTATCGAAGTAGCCATTTCACTACTTCCCATTGTTGCTTTATGGGGTTAGACATGTATTTGCTAACAACACCCATCACATGTGAAATATCTGGTCTCGTATAGACCATGTCATACATCAAACTTTCCACCGCATTCGAATAAGGCACACAAGACATATCTTGCTTTTCCTCATCTGTTTTAGGACCTTGTTCTAAGGAAAGCTTGAAATGAGCCGCATGGGGAACGCTAATCGGCTTTGCCTTGTCTATCCCATGCTTTATCAATATCTTCTCAAGGTAATCCTTCTGAGATAAATAAAGCCTGCTCTTTTTCCTGTCTCAGTGAATATGTATGCTGAGAATCCTTTTTGCAGCCCCTGAATCTTTCATCTTGAATGTCCCTAATAACCGAGTCTTCAATATGATCTTGGATATGCTATAACTGGCGATCAACATGTCATCAACATACAACACCAAGATAATGAACTTTTCATCATTCGATGTCTTATAATAGATACAATAATCATATTCACTCTTAGTGAACTCCCGACTCAACATGAAATAGTCAAACTTTTTATATCACTGCCTAGGCGGCTGTTTCAAGTTATCCAACGACCTTTTTAACCTGTAAACTTTGTTCTTTGCCCCCTTTATTTTGAAACATTCTGGTTACTTCATATAAATCAACTCTTCTAATTCCCCATGTAGGAAGGCAGTCTTCATATCCATTTGTTTTAGCTCAAGATCATATTGGGTAACAGCACCAATACAAATATGATAGATACGAATATCTCATTGAAGTCGACACATTCTCTCTGAGTATAACCATTCGTTACTAACCTTGCCTTATACCTATCCATTTTCTTATTGAAGATCTACTTTCGCTGGATCACTTTTCGGCCCACTGGAAGCTCCACTAGCTCCCACGTCTCGTTCTTATACAAAGAGTTTATCTCATCATCCATCGCCGCTTTTCACTTTTCTATATCGGGTTCATCAAGAGCTTCCTGAAGAGTAGGCAGATCCCCCTCATTTGTAATGAGGGCGTATGCGATGTTTGAGTTATCCATGTATCTCACTGATAACCTGCGATCCCTTGACAGATTCTTTATCACAGGTGGCTACTCTACCTGTTCATGTACCTCTGTTTGCATCTTCGTCTCAGCCTGAGTATCACCTATGTCAATCCGAATGTCTACTACCAACCTTTTTGGTTCCTCTTGCTCATCCTTACGGAATAAGGATCCTTTATTGAATTTGATGTCACAAGTAATAATGATTTTTCATGTGACCTTGTTATATAAGATGTACTCTTTCATACCACCATCATAGCCAACAAAGATATACTTTTTGGCTCTTTGGTCTAGCTTATCTCTCTTAACAAACGACATATGAGAGTAAACTTCATAACCAAATACACGCAACCCTGAATAGTCTACCTTCTAACTACTCCATACTTTCATTGAAATTTTGTATTCAATGGTTATAGAAAGGGACCATTTAACCAAGTAATAAGCTGTATTAACGGCCACAGTCCACAATTCCGTGCCCAACCTAACATTATTAATCATGCATCCTTTCAGTTATACAGTTTTGCTCAGGTGTGTGGTGCACTGTGTTGTGCCTCTCGATCCTTTCATCTTTACTATATTGATTAAATTTACTTGAAGTAAATTCGCCACTGTTATTTGTCCTTAGAACCTTCATTTTTCACCTCGATTGTTTTTCCACCATTGCCTTCCACAGCTTGAAGTTGGTGAAAATATAAAATTTATTTTTCATAAAATAAATTCACACTTTCCGGGAGTAGTCATCAATGAATGTGGTAAACCATGACGATCCTCCAGTGGAAACCACGGATGACAGCCCCATACATTAGAATCCATATAGTCAAGAATTCCTACATATATGTTTACAGGATTTAAAAGATAACCTTGAATGTTTACCATATATATAATGCTCATATATATTAAAATAAATACTTTTAAAGACTCAAATTAAACAATGATAAGAAGGTACATTCATGCCCTGCTCGCTCATGTGGTCTAGATGTGCATGCCATGTACGTGCAGAAGTGGAATCCGCTACAGTTGCTACAGCTCCACCCAATGAAGTGCTCCTGATCAACCTATAAAGCTTTCCGCTCCTTTGTGCTTTCGTGACAATGAGTGGCCATTTTGAAACTTTAAGGACCGCACTGAAATAGTGAATTTGCACCCAAGCGCGTCGAGTGCTCCAAGAGATACCAAGCTCTTCCTCACATTAGGAACGTATCTCACCTCTGTCAAGGTACGCTCAATGCCATTAAATATCCTGATGCGCAACGATCCAACACCACAACATTACATGCATTATCATTGCCCATAAATACCTGGTCACCATTGCAATCTCTGTAACTGGTAAACCAACATTGATGATGAGTCATGTGATATGATGTCCCTATGTCCAAAATCCACTCATTCCTACGATCATTGTATAAGTGTCCAACCATGGATGCAGACAACATATCGCCTCCACTTGTGCCCCCATATGACTCTGTAGTGTTAGCCTCCCTGGAGGAAGCCTTTGAGTTCTCTCTTCTTACTTTAAGATTGATACAATCCTTCTTCATGTGCCTAAACAACCAACAATTTCAGCACTTCAACTTTCCCTTGCCCTTGGATTTCAATTTCGATTGAGAAGATCCTATGTCCTGCTTAGAATTCCACCCCCTTGTAAACAATGCATCAGTAGAGGCGCCCATGTTACCATTTTTCTTTCTCATCGCCTTTCCTTAAAAGGCTGAGATAATGGTATCAACACTAATGAACGATTTACCAGTGCATAACGTGTCTTTAAAAGACTTATATGAAGCCAGGAGAGAATTCAATAAGATACATGCCTGATCTTTATCCTTAATCACTTTCTCCATATCTAGTAATTTGCATATCATCTTGTTAAAGTTGCTAACGTGGGCCTCAACATCACCTCTCTTTGCAATCTTTAAATTGAACAATTATAATTTCAAGTGTAGATGATTTTCAAAGGACTTCTTCGCATAGTCCTCTAACTTCGCCCACAAATTTGCTGCAGTTTTCTCTCTCATGACATTGTAGAGGACCTCATCCGTTAAGCACAATTGGATAAAGGTTCTCACTTTCTCGTTCAACTTGTTTCATTCATTATCTTCCATAGATTCAGATTGCTTCTCAAGGACCCCATCCAATTCTTGTTGAACCAATAGGTCTATCATCTTGACCTTTCATAATTCAAAATTATTTTTCCTGGGGTACTTCTCAACATCAAACTTAGAATTTGCAACCATTGATATTTTACTTTTAGATTTAACTGCGTCCCAATGTTTAGCTCTGATACTACTTGTTGGGGTACTCGCGGAAGCACACAAAGATGAATCAAGTAGAGTATTACAATTGCACAGACAAGCCTAATCCAAAGACTCCGAATTTAATGTGGAAAAACCCTTTTGGGAAAAAACCATAGCATAAAGCGAAAGTAATCACTATAAAAGCAGGAAGTACAAGAGATAGAGATAATACCCAATTTAAACAAGCCTCGAATCTCCTCTTATAAGCCCTTTGAAACCCTAGGAACGAATTAGAAAGCCTTAGAATACCTATTGATCTCAATTACATTTGTATATATAGCCTCTAGGAGAATCACAATCAAAATCAGAAACAAATCATGCAAATATGCAACTCTACGTAACTCTATGCATACATTCGATAACACCTTCGATGGGACTTCGATGGCATCAAACTAATACCAAAACTTTTCAGCGACCAAACATGAAAAATCTCAGATTTTATCGATTGCATCGAACAGACCTTTATTAGAGGCTTTGCACAAAACCTTACGATCTAGCCTCCCAAAAACACCAAAATTATGGGATAATAAAGCAATAAAATAAATCAAAGCACAAACCACATAACACAAGAGATTTTTACATGGAAAACCCTCAAAGAGGTAAAAACCACGGGACCTAGTCCAGAGCAACAATCCACTATGAAGTAGAACGTTACAACTGATCATAAGCATAGACCATTTGAATTAAACCTTCTTCAGTCACGCAGGAGTGGATGAACAATAAGAGAATAGAAGAAAAATAGAGAGATCTCACCGATCACGAGGACGTAGAAGCGCTGAGATGTTGACTGTGAAAAACTCCCTTTCATAAGCTTCCTCTCTCTCTCTTTTTGTCTCTCTCTCACCTTGGTTGTGAAAACCCTTAACACAATAGCTTTAGAAAGCCTTCTCAACCCACTAGAAAAGCCTTAGGGACTCCTATTTATAGTTTAAACAACTTTCCTTTCACACCTCTGCGAAATTGCCTCCAATTTTCGCAGTCTACACAAAATTCGGATTGAATCTGCATAGCCTCGACTAGTCAAGCAGAGTCCTTGACTGGTCGAGATTGTTCACTCGACTAGTTGAGCCAGGCCCTCAACTGGTCGAGCACTGTTCACTGAGCTCGCTGGACTTTGAGTCGAGTGACCCTCGACTAGTCGAGCACTGTTCACTCGATTGGTCGAGCAGCATGATGAAACACTCTTATTTTCAATCGGCTGCACTATCTCTCCTCTGAACTGAGGAGGAAAATCCCATCAAATCTCTCCCTTTCTGACTTAGGAGGAATTCTCCTTCTTCAAGCCAGATCGGTTTCTACAAATCTCAAACTTATCCTTAAGCAAAGCCTTGGTCATCATGTCTGACCCATTATTGTTTGTGTAGATCTTCTCAAGATGTAACACCTTCTATTCCAAAGTATCCTTAATCCAGTGATACCTAATCTCTATGTGCTTCGACTTAGAATATTGACTTAGATTCTTGCTCAAGTGTATAACACTTTGACTATCGCAATAGACCACGTGCTGCTCCTGCTTCAGGCTAAGTTCCTGTAGGAACCTCTTCATCCTAAGCATCTCTTTACATGCCTCTGTGATTGTATTGTACTCGGCCTCTGTCGCCGATAATGCTATAACCTTCTGTAGCTTGCTCTGCTAAGAAACCGCTCTCCCTGCAAACGTGAACATGAACCCCAATGAAGACTTCCTAGAGTCTATGTCACCTGCCATATCTGCATCTGTGTAGCTCTCTAACACAGGTTTTCCGTCACCATAGCATAGGCTCAACTTGGATAAGCCTCTTAGATACCGCAGTATCCACTTCACAGCTGCCCAATGCTCTTTACCAGGATTGACAAGATACTAGCTGACAACACCAACCGCATATGCTATGTCTGAGCGTGTACACACTATATCATACATCAAACTTCCTACTGCTGATGCGTAGGGTATCTTCTGCATCTCATCCACCTCTGCCTTCATCTTGAGACACTACCTGTCACTCAATCTGAAGTGACCATCCAGTGGAGTACTGACCAGCTTCGTTGCATTCATATTGAATCGCTCTAGAATTTTCTCAATATACCGCTCTTATGACAACCAAAGCTTCTTGCTGCTTCTGTCACGGGTTATCTCTATTCTTAGGATTTGTTTAGCCGGGTCTAAGTCTTTCATCGCAAACAATTTGCCCAACTCCTTTTTCAGCCTGTCGATCTTCTTGATGTCTTTTCCTGTGATGAGCATGTCATCAACGTATAAAAGCAGAACTAAGAAATCACCATCTGAGAACTTGCGCGTGAACACATAGTGGTCTGACTCCGTTCTGTCATACCTATGATTTAACATGAACGAGTCAAACTTCTTGTACCATTGCCTTGGAGCTTGTTTCAGCTCATACAAGCTCTTCTTCAGCCTACACACCATATGCTTTTTGCCTTTGACTTCGAACCCCTCTGGTTGGTGCATGTAGATCTCTTCTTCCAGGTCACCATGGAGAAAAGAAGTTTTAACATCTAACTGCTCTATCTCTAGATCCATGCTAGCTGCCAACCCAAGCAACATCTGTATGTATGTCATCTTCACCAATGGTAAGAATATTTCCTCAAAGTCTATATCTTTCCTCTGATCGAACCCTTTCACCACAAGTCTGGCCTTGAACCTTGTTTTTGAATTTTCTGCTCAATCTTCTTTCTGAACACCCACTTGTTGCTCAGAGTTTTCTTGTCTTTAGGCAATTTCACCATATTATAGGTGTGGTTCTTATGCAAGGATTCCATCTCCTCTTGCATAGCTTTCAACCACTCCCCCTTATGCTTGTCGGCTATGGTCTCAGAATAATCTTCTGGCTCTCCCGCATCAGTGAGTATAATATACTCATAAGGCGAGTACCTCTTGGACGGCTGTTTGTCCTTAGATGACCTCCTCACCTGTGGCTCAACAGGTGGATTAAGTAGAGGCTGCTCCCCCGGTCAATCTTTTGTAGAAACTCCCTCGTCCTCTGCACCATGCTGTACTCCCTCGTTATCAGGTACCACGGGAGGAATAACCGGATCTATGTCCTCTAGCTCACCTGAACTAGGCTGATTCTTCTCTAGCTTACCAATTTCTTTTATACACTGATCTTCAAAGAAAACCACATCTTTGCTCTTGACGAGCTTTTTCTCGGTCGGATCCCACAATTTATAACCGAACTTTTCATCACCGTACCCCAAGAACAAATACTACCTGATCTTCATATCGAGCTTGGATCTCTCGTCCTTTGGTACGTGAACGGATGCCCTACATCCTAACACCCTGAGATGACTGTACGATGGATCATGTTCAGTCCACACCTTCTCGGGTACTTCTCCATTCAACGTGACTGATAGAGACTTGTTTATCAAATACACTGCCGTATACATTGCTTCTCCCCAGAACGTCTTGGGTAACTTCACATGGGATAATGTGCATCTGATTCTCTTAACAATGGTGCGATTCATTCGCTCAGTCACACCATTATGCTGGGGGTCTTGGGAACCGTTTGTTCATGACATATACCTAGGGACTTATAATACTCATGAAAGTCACCGATGTATTCACCACTATTGTCAGTGTGGATGCACTTCAATGATCTACATGTCTCTCTCTCGACCATAGCATGAAACAATTTAAACACATCAAAGACCTCGTCCTTGGATTTCAAAGAATAAACTCAAACCCTCCTAGATGCATCATCTATAAAAGTAACAAAATACAATGCCCCACCTAAATGTTTTGTCCTCCTAGGACCACAAACATCAGAATAAACCAAATCTAGTACATGTACTTTATTAACATGAGAAACAGATTTAACAAATGAAACTCTATGCTGTTTCCCTGATAAACAATCAATACAGGTTTTGAGAGGTATACCTGTCACGTCTGGAAGGAACCACTTCTTTGTTAGTAGCTGAAGCTCTATTTTACTCATTTGGCCTAGACGCCTGTGTCACATGTCAATAATCTTCTGCTGCGTTCAACTCACCCTTGCATACACTGACACTTGCCTTGTACAAGGTTCAACACTTTTTTCCTCTAGCTGCGATCAACGAACCCTTAATGAGCTTCTAGCGCCCACCAGCAAAACGGCTTTCATAGCCATCGTCATCTAACCTTCCCGTTGACATCAAGTTAAGGCGAAGGTCTCGGATATGCCTCACATCCCTAAGAACCAATGTACAGCCTACATCGGTCTTCACATAAATATCACCAACCCCTACGATCTTTGATATGCTAGAATTTTCATCTTCATGGTCCCAAAGTCACCTGATTAATAGCTTGTGAAGAAGTCCTTGTGTGGAGTCGCATGGAACGACGCTCCAAAGTTTATCATCCAGTCAGTGTCCTGACTCGTAGCTGTGAGACAAACATTATGATCTGCAGAAAGAATAACTACAACATCGCCATCTGAAGCGACCGTAGTGAAATTTGATTCATCTTCCTTCTCCTTTCCTTTTTCTTTCTTATCGTTCTTATTCTTACAACATTCATGCTAATAGTGGCCCTTCTTGCCACAATTCCAGCATTCAATATCCTTCTTGGTGCTCGACTTACCTTTTAATTTATCTCTGGCCTTCACGTTCTTTCTATTCTTTCCTCTCCTCCATTCTTGTGTCACAAGGGTCTCTTTCTAAGTAGACCCCTGAGACTTCTTCCTTGTCCCTAATTGAAGAGACAGCTAGTTACCTGTTCCATGGATACCTTTCCGTCTGGTGCGGAGTTACTTAAAGACACTACCAATTTCTTTCAACTGTCAAACAATGAGCTAAGCAATAATAAAGCCTGTAATTCATCATCCAGGACCATCTTTATAGCGGAGAGTTGGTTTAAAATATTGCTGACCTCATTCATGTGCTCATCCATATAACCACCATCTTTGAACTTGAGATTCATAAGTCGTTTTATCTGGAAAATTTTATTGCCGGTTATCTTCCTCTCATACAGCTCTTGCAGTTTTAACCATAGGTTAGCGGCTGAAGTCTCCGTAGACACATGGTGGAATATGGAATCATCCAACCATTGTCTAATAAACCCCACCGCCTTCCGGTCTAATTTCTTTCAATCATCATCTGTCATATCCTTTGACTTTGCTGATATACCTTGAATTGGAGAATATAAATCTTTGCAATAAAGTAAGTCCTTCATCTTAGCCTTCCATATGGTCCAGTTAGAACCATTGAGACTGATTATCCTTGATGAGCTACCTTCCATAATTTAGAACCGATCCCACCCCGTTCAACCAATCTGAACGTTTTGATACCACTTTGTTGGGGGCCTTTGCACAAAACCTTAGGATCTAGCCTCCCCAAAACACCAGAATTATGGGATAATAAAGCAATGAAATAAATCAAAGCACAAACCATATGACACAAGAGATTTTTACGTGGAAAACCCTCGTAGAGGTAGAAACCATGTGACCTAGTCTAGAGCAACAATCCACTATGAAGTAGAACATTACAACCGATCATAAGCACATACTGCTTGAAGCAAACCTTCTTTACTCACGCAGGAGTAGATGAACAATAAGAGAATAGAAGAAAAACAGAAAGATCTCACTGATCACGAGGACGTATAAGCGCTGAGACGTCGACTACGAAAAACTCCCTTCCACAAGCTTCCTCTCTCTCCCTTCCTCTCTCTCTCTCTCTCTCTCTCTCACCTTGGTCGTGAAAACCTTTAACACAATAGCTTTAGAAAGCCTTCTCAATCCACTAGAAAAGCCCTAGGGACCCCTATTTATAGTTTAGACAACTTCCATTTCGCACCTTTGCGAAACCGCTTCTAATTTTCGCAGTCCACACAAAATCCGGATTGAATCTGCATAGCCTCGACTAGTTGAGCAGAGTCCTCGACCGGTCGAGTCAGGCCCTCGACTGGTCGAGCAGAGTCCTCGACCGGTCGAGCCAGTCCCTCGACTGGTCGAGCACTATTCACTGAGCTCGCTGGACTTTGAGTCGAGTGACCCTCGACTAGTCGAGCACTGTTTACTTGACTGGTCGAGCAGTCCACTCGACTGGTCGAGTAGCGCAGTGAAACATTCCTATTTTCAACCGGCTGCACTATCTCTCCTCTGAACCGAGGAGGAAAACCCCATCAACCTTCGATGGCATTGACAGATAACCAAAAGTATCCAGTGGCTAAACATATAAATTCCAAATTTTCTTGATGGCATCGAGCGAGACTTCAATGGCATCAAAATTGTCATCGATCAGACATGTTGATTTACAAATTTAAGACATCAATCAATGGCCTGCATATTAACTTCACACTCCTAAGCTGGGCAGTTACAAAGTAATTTCTAATTCCATGCACTGTATTGAAATCCTAGCATTAATACCGAGCTCTTCTTATTACATGAACGTGGACGGTTGTATTTCTTTTTATATCTAGACCTCCTTAGGTTACAAATCCAGAGTGTAAAGATTATCTCGTGAGTAAAGTTTTTGTGCCTCATTTGGATGACAGGACACGGCACACCAACGGTTTGGATCATCTAATAATGAGCTTCATGAGTACCTCCTCTCCAAGCATTCACATACTCGAAAGCCCATGGGGACTTCTCCTTTCATGGGTCACCACCCCCCATCCATGACATTCCATAGGTGGTAATTGGTTCGAACTAATCTCATGGCATTACCCTGTATATGGGTGAGAAACAAAATCCATAAGCTTGAGGAATGATCATTTGTAGGGCTATACTCCTTTGTCAGCCTTGCACCATTCTCCCATGCACCACTGATGTGCAGCTATCCAGACAATCCAAAATTACGGGTCTCATTGTTGATAGTGCATATATCTAAAATCACATTGATCAAGCACTCGTAGCCATCCGATTGAAAATTATCAAATGAATGGTTTAAAGTTGGCAGTGATTTGGCAGTTTGGAACATGTAAAACTATTGCATATGTATGTTTGAAGAGGTCCGCTTCAGTGTTATCAATATTATCTTAAGTTTTGTGGTTTTTTGTTAACATGAAAACGGTGATAATTAATATTGGTAGTAAAAGTAAAAAGTAGGAGCATTTGGGATGATATGCAGAAGTGGTAAATGGACCAATTCATGTATTTTTAAAATTTGGCACCAAAATCAAGTAAATTTGATGACAAGAATTGATGGGCCCAACCATGGTGTTTAAGTGAAATACACTCTAATCGCTTGGTATGTCGTCTCATTTTATCCCTAGGTCCCAAAAATCCCAAAAATCAGCCTCATCGTTGATTCGTCACGCCATACTAAGGGAAACGACCTGGGCGAGGGATTTCCATACTTGTTTTTTTTAGGGCCCGCCGTGATGATTATATGTAATCCACTCCAACCTGAAGATGCACTACGTAAATTTAGCCTTGGAACAAAAAATTAGGCCCATCGTTGATTCAAGTGGGTCACATGAAAGGAAACGGTTTGGAGAGTAAGCATTTTGTTTTCTTTCGAATGACCCACCTGTATTACAGACTGAGCTAATTTTTGGGCCTTATGGGTAAAGTAGGCTGATATACCTTTTGATCAAGGTAGATTTTACATAAGCATCACCGTGGGCTGCATTAGAGATTTTTTTAAGCCTTCATGCGTTCACGTAGGCTACTTCTGCATGAAAATGGTCCCAATTAGACTTCAAGAATTAATGGGACTCGCCATTATGCCTAAGAGAAATCCAGTTCGATGGCCAAGTCCATCACTCATTTTAGCCATAGGGACCAAAAATCAGCCCAGTCCTTGATTACCGTGGGCCATGTGAAGGGCAACATTTGGGAGAGACACCCCTGTATACTGTTTCCAATCGTATCGTCCACCTGAACCACATATAGGGCCCCTACGGGTTAGATGGAGTGAAGCACCTAGAAATTAGGGTGGATTTCACATAAACATGATGACGGACAACATGTGAGATTTTTTTAAAGGGTGCATTAAGCTCACAATATTAGTGACTTTTGCATGAAAATGACTTATATTGGACTTAAGGAACTAGTGAGCTCCTTTGTATGCTTAAGTGAAATCTACCTCGATCATTAGGTGCTTCGGCTTATTTTAGCTGTAGAGGTAAAAAAATTAGCCGAGTCCGGGCTGGCCATACTGAGGGGAACAATTGGGAGAGATGCTCTTTATGTTGTTTTCAATTGTATTGTTGCCCAAATCACAAATTGGGTAGATTTTTAACTGATATGACTAAAATTGAGTAAAACACTTGGTGATTGGGGTGAATTTTAGATTAACATAGCAGGGCGCTAGGTGTCAGAATTTTTGTAATAGTGCATATGTTGACTTAAAGGACTTTTGGATGAAAATGGCTGGAATTTGACTTCAAGAATTAGTTCACCCTATTGTGATGTTCCAGTGAAATCTATCCCAATTAAGCACCGGGTGCTTTAACCCATTTTAGCTATATGGGCAAAAAATCAGTCCATTTCGTGATTGCAGTGGGCCATATGAAGGGACACAATTGGAAGATACGCCCCATATAGTACTGTTTCCAATCATATGGTCCACTTGTATTATAAATCAAGTATATTTTTGGGCCATATGGCTAAAATGGAATGAAGCACCTGATGATTGGGGTGGATTTTAGATTAATATCATGGTAGACTGTGTATGAAAATTTTAAAGATTATGTGCTCGTGTTAATCACTTTTGCATGAGAAAGTCTTCACGTGAGTCACTTCACTTTTGAAGAAGAAAGTCTTCAAGTCAACCACTTCTCCGTGTACTTATCTGTACTTCTCTGTGTACTTATCTGTGTATTCACGCCAATCACTTCTACATGTACTTTTATATATTCACGTCAGCCACTTCTACGTGAGTAATAAGACATGCATGTGTTCACATAATGGAAGTGTTCTTGTCAGTAACTACAAGTTTCCAATGGTATAATCCACCCAAATAACAAATCAAGAATATTTTTGAGCCTTAACGGCTAAAATGGAGTGAATCACTTGTTGATTGGGATGGATTTTAGATAAACATCAGGGTGAACTGTGTATGAAAATTTCAAACGTATGTGTGTTCCATTAGTCACTCCTGCGTGAAAATTGTCTAAATCTATCTTAAAGAATTTGTGGCCTCACTGTGATGTTTAAGTGAAATCCACCCTAATTACCATGTGCTTTTATCCATTTTAACCGTAGTTCGGGTGGGCTATATGAAGGGAAGCAATTGGGAGATATATATTGTTTTCAATTATATGGTCCACCCAAAGAACAAATCGAGCAAACTTTTGGGCCTATGGCTAAAATGGAGTGGAGCACCCAGATAGATTTTAGATAAACATCACTATAGGCTGTGTGAAATTTTTTAGGCATGCATATATTCTAACTATTGTATGAAAATTACATGAATTTGACCATAAAAATTAGTGGGCCCTATTGCAATGTTTAATTAAAATCCACTTTGATCACCAATAACCTGTTTTACCTGTAAGGGCAAAAAATCAGCATTTCCGTAATTCAGATTGACCATACAAGGGAAATAACTAAGAGACATGCCCTGTATATTGCTTCGAACCGTGTAGTCCACCCGAATCACATATCAGGTAGATTTTTGAACCCTACGGCTAAAATGGAGAGCACCACCTGGTGATCCAGGTGGATTTCACATAAACATGATAATAGGCTAAGTGTGAAAATTTGTAAAATCAGTCTCAACTCAAAGTATGATTTGAATTTCAATTCATATTAAAGTTATGCTGTCAAACGAGTCCGTTGTCAATCTCATAGTACTCCCAACCTGTCCATTTCATTGGTCCCCAAATTAAAACCCCACGGCCCAAAAATCAGCTCAATCCAAAATTCTCAGGTAGGCCACATCATAGGGAACAAGTTGGAAAGGAACACTTACCCTTAATTTTCAGTGGGGCCCACAGGGTTGCAAAACTAATGTAAAGCGGGTTGCGGACAGTTTCATGGCTAAGATGGATCAGAAAAGGCCTGAACGGAAGCGGAAATTATCCGGACTGTCATAACTTAAAATGGACGTATCTTGCAAACCTGAATGAGCTATCGGACATACCATATATGATTTTGGGGCAGGACGAGCTACTTTAGTCACCCAAGTGGTACGACGGATTTCCCACGCCGAATTTGCAAAATACCATCAAATCAACCGTTGAATTTCTATTTTAATTTCGTTTTTACTATTTATAATAAGTTTTGGTTAAGAGTTGCGCCCAACATGAAAAGTGCTTAGAATAGTTAGGGGAATATCATGGTTCGGCTAAATAGGATACTTATTATTTTTTGGCCTAAAACCATGCGCACTAGTAGGAATCACAACTATCTATAAATAGTAAATTTACTATTTATACTAAGTTGTAATTTCTAGGAGTTTTAGTTGTAGCTTAATTCCAAAACTTCTTACATGGCTTAGTATCCTTATTTAAAGGGGTGTAAACTCATTCATTCATTCATCAATCAAATTACAAATTTTATAGAATTTATTTTTATTTTCCATAATTTTTCCTCATGTATTCGAGAAGTATCTGCAAGGAGTCTAGAGATGCTCCATGAATTCTGAGTAGTTATCCTTGAGGAAGACTGTGATCGACCTCATTACATCCATCCGTGTTAAAAACCACCTGATTTTTTTTTTTTTTTTTCATCCAGGCCAGATGGTCTAAATACACACACTATATATATATATATACACACGGTGGGCTCCCTGCGCAGATCCCCCTCTGAGCTTCTTCACTGCATCATGCCCCACCTAAATTTTGGATGGGCAATCATTTTAGCTTGTTGGGATATTTTAGGATGATGGGTCTGGTGGAAGGGTTGGATGCTATGAACACATCACGTGATCCTTACAGCTGCGATGTAGCACCGTAGCTTACGGTGGCATGGGTACCGCTGGAGCATGCCCCTTTTCTAAAGGGTGTAATACTAACATGAGAGCCTAGCAAAATGTCGGTAGCTTATATACACGGTTATTCAGTGTACAGCAGAACCACTTACAGGAATGATTTGGGATTATCTTATAAGGCATTAATAAGGCACAAAAGGCGAGAGATGAGACACCCAACACCATTTCTCCATCTGTCCCTCTGCATGTCCCTCCCTAACTTCCAAAGAGATAAGATCCCCTCTCACAAACCCCACTTCCAACTTCCAACAACTCTCTCTCTCTCTCTCTCTCTCTCTCTCTCTCTCTCTCAAACCCCACTTCCAACTTCCAACCTCTCTCTCTCTCTCTCTCTCTCTACTTGTGTGGGTGAAAGAAAAAGAAAGAAAGGAAATGACCCGTTCAACTACCACTTAATTACGAACAAAAAGATATCAATAACCAACATCCATCAATGAAGTCCCCTCATATGTATAGAAAATAAAAATAGAGTCTTTTCTTTCTCTTGTCAAGAAAGCTAGTGTTGGCATTGGGCCACATGTTTCAATGATCCAACGGTCGTCACTTAAATCAATGCTTTTTCCTTGATTAGACTGGGATGGGCTGTTCGATGGACGTACTTGCTTGTAGTTTTACTTTCTTGGTTTGTTTGGAGGGGTACTAGTTTTTACGATTCAATCTCAATAAAATAAATTCCTGATGGGTGTCCCCACCTTAAAAGAAAAAGACCAAACCGCTGATGTGATGAGATGGAATCTTCTAGATTGAGGTATTCTACACCTGGCCCACAAAACAATGAGTGAGGAGGCCTTCCATATGTTCATAGTGAAAAAGTTGAACAATTAAAGGATTGAAATATTCTAATGAAGAGTACTTATTGCTTCCTCATTTTTCTATTTTTTTTTACCAATATCCACACCCGTCCTCATAGGCTTCAAATAAACGGTTTGGATCATTGAAAGATAATCAGATCTACCGTCTATCTCTCTCTACTATATATATATATATATATAACACTTGCCCTGTGATCAGCTCTATTGGATGGAGAACTTTGACTACCTTATCAACATGGTAAGACAGTTAAAAGTAAAAATAAAGAGTATTTCAAGAATACTATAACCATAAGAATCCCAAACTAAAATTCAAAAATTTAAATTTCACTCATCCAAACGCATCCATGTTGATACTACCTTCATCTCAGACCATGCACCTGGTTGCAATAACGTGTGTAGGATTTTTAAACTCCTGTCAAATAAAGGAATCAATAGAAATAAAAAAAAAGAGAAAAGAAAGCCTTCACACATCCACACTTAATTTGGATAAAGGGTCCATCTCTATGGCTCAGTGGTAGAGAGACTCTGTTGTAACGCTGGCCTAATGGGATGGAGTGCCAATGTGGTGTAAAAAAAGAAAAAAAAAAGAAACAAAGAAAAAAGAGGTGTGGGTGTGTGTATATATATATATAATCTCATAAGTAAGGTAAGGACTTCTCCTATCGCCCTATACACTACACAACATCTATAATAAAGCTCAGACAGCCCAAGAGACCAACTGAAGATCACTCAACATTCTAACAGGATTTAAAGATGAAAAGGCATCGCAAGATGTTTTTGTTTTTTTTATTTTAAGATTGTTAGTACACCCCACTGTCAGTTCACACATCACTGTTAGCCACCCCCACTAGGGAAAGATGGTTTAAGTGTACACAACATCAGAGCTATTTGCACCGTCTAGGCAATCTCTATAAGCTCACTTACTTGAGATCATGCCATTAATAGATTGCATCATGTATGGGGCCTTGATTCATTAGTGGGCCATCGTGCAGAAACACGTCATATGTGATGATTTGGGTGGACCGCTTGCATGCAAGAGATGTGGGGGCTATTCACTAGGCACACTACATTTGTCAACGTCAACTAAAAACAACGTTGGTCCTTTGATCTTGTACGAGAAATGGGTGATCAGGATAGACTGTATTCGACAGTGGTGTGTGGCCCACTCCATGAGTATTTTATGACCTATACAGGCACCACCTGATGGATGGTATGGCCCGATCTCTGACACGTGTTTCTCCTTAAAGGGCCATGGATAATCAAGGGTATGATTTTATGACAATGGGCCACAGATCAAAAATCACATCATTAGCATGAACCCTGTGATGTCCTCGGATCAGTACCTAGATCAGCCAAACAGTGCTATTTTCTCAAGTATAACAGATGAAAGGTCAAGATCTGGTGGATAAGGATTCGGTCACCGTGTTATACAATCAAACAGTGGATAACAAAATCTGACACAACTGCATGTATTAATATTTGTCAGACACAAGCATAGGTGGTGTGTGGACGCGGTAACCAGGACGGAGGAAATCGCAGTCCTAACTACTGCCACGCGCCAACCTGGCACATGTGTGCAGCATGTAAGCCCCGTGCCACCTGACACGGAAATCACAGTCCACACGTGCCAGGTTGAGTCCTGAATCACCCCACGTTGTTTCAGACAAGATTAACGTCTACAAATTATCGGATCCGTGCAAAAGGTGGGCCACATGACAGAGATCACATGGGGAAAACGAGGATCGTCATCGAAATCAGTGTAGAGTCGATGGCCCAACTCGATCTCTGTGGCGCCCACTCCAGGTGATCTTCATCGCATGATCAACCATTTTCCCGGCTCGGATGTTCAAATGAAGTAAAACAGTGGAAAATACAACCTTGTCTATGAAAATCTCTACAAAGCTACGTAAAAAATAAAATAAAATCCCATCTTTCCAATACTGCATGATTTCGACGGTTGAAAATACTGCTAAGCCCATACTCCTGTGCAGTACAGCTCATCTACAGGCCAAACACGTTGCCAGCATGGTACGTATGTCCCAAATCCAACCCATCCACCGACAGGGCACCACTGTATTTCTGATCCGGTCCCACAACAAGGTTTATCCACCCGTTAGGTGGGCTCCAGTTTTCAAAACAAATGTACGGCTCCGAGAAATTGGGTATGTTTTCTAACCATCCACCTGTTTGCAATACTGGGGCCCACCTACAGAGTGGACAAGATCAATTTCTAGGGAAACATGTCGGAGGTAGAACCAACCAGATGGATGGATGGATCTCGGATCTACTGGCACACGTGTGACTCGAGTGGCTTAGCATAGCTCCATTTAAGCATCTCAAGCTAATAATAGATAAATAAATAAAATTTGAAAAATAAAAGAAAATAAAGCGTTTCAGTAGAAATCAAATGATTCAAAATCACATCTTTTTTTTCTCAGTCAAAAAAGGATAAAAAGAAAAGAAAAGAAATATTAAACAAAATACTATTCATATATAATCATATCATAAAAACAAACCTCAGAATAAAAAATATTTACAATTCTGCCACTCCTTTTTTGATCTATTTCGGGTATCGGATACTATCTATCTTCCCAAGCTGAGGGCTGCTTTGACGTCCAACCTCCAAGCGAAACCCTTCCCATCCAACATCCGCCACACATCACAAGGGACTGTCATCGAGTTCCTCTCCTTCCGACACGTGTACTGCACCCTCACCCGGCACGAGAACGCCCGTAACGTTTCGGGCACCCTCTCTCTGATCACCAGCCCGACTACAACCTCCCCATCTCCCCCTACCATCGTCCGATACGCCTCGTTCGTCCATGTCACCCGATCCCAACCGTCCGTCACGAATCCCGGACACGTGTCCTCCTCTAGGCTCCTCATCATCACCTCCTCCTCCGCCAGACTCACCAGCCCAGCCCCGCACGTGTCCGTCACGCGCTCCAGCGTCACCCACGACCCGACTGGCCGGACCGGTTGCGGGGCCACCACCGGCACGCCGGGATCCGGTCCGGGCTTACCGAACCAGCACGGGAAGTACTGGGCCGTCAGATCCGGCGAAGATTCTTTCCTTTCTGGAGTCTCCGGCAGCAGCGGCAGCGTCACGAATGCCACGTCGGATTTCTCTTTTTCCTCTCCCGAAAATGCCCTTCGCTTCTTGCTGCTGCGCTTGCTGTCTCTGACGCACCTGCGCTTGGCTCGGCTGCCGCGTCTGACGCAGGCGTCGACGGAGGGATTGTTCTCCACCGCCGCGCCGGTAACTGACCCACCGGTTGCCGGCTTGGGAGCAATCGGCCGAAATCTAAGCATTATCCGGTCGACCTTCGATGATGCAACGTAGGCGCCTCCGGCGTACCGTGCGACGCAGCAGCCTCCTCCTCTTCCGTCCATCTTCCTCTCCTCTTGTTTTCTCCCTTTTTTTGTGCATATGGGGAAGAGAAAAATCACACCGTTCAGGTATTTATAGTGCTCCGTACGTCGCCACGTGGGCCCCGCGGATACGTGTCGAGGTGGGTGGTCGTACAGCGCAGCAACGCGATTGGACGAACAACACGTGGTGCTGCAGCGAGTGGGCCCCACCACAGAGGCGGGAGGGAAGTAAGGGATTGGGCCCCAGCTGCTGCCCAATGGGAGTGCGCGGAGTGTCTCCACTTTTGCGCTAAAAGGACGGACAGGTGGCGCTAGCATCGGGGCTCGAGTATGGAGCGTTTTCTTGGGTGTGAGGGGGGAGATGGTGGATGTTCCAGAACGTGGACACGTGGACCTATGAGATGAGGATAGAAACGAGCCTAACGTTGCCTCTGGTTGCTATTTATAGGAAGAGGCGATCATGCAACGTGGACGGCTAGAAAGGGTCGTGATTCTGGGGCGAAGATCGGTGACGTCAGTTGGAGGACGTTTATTTCCTTTTTCTTTTATTTTTTCCGGGGCCATTTTGTTTCCGAGATTACGGAAAGGAAAGGGACGGGGTTTGCCTTTCGGGAAGTAGCAAAACGGAGTTTCTTTTCGTCGAAATTTCGGACATGCCACCGGATCGTGAAATTCTAGCTGTTAGGGGTGTTTTGGGAATATAAATTGTACAAGTAGGTTTAGTACACATATTGGTCTAATCTGCATGTATTATTGGTGTCCTTGCCGTCCAAATTGCTGTGGCCGTGATAGACGGATCATACGAGAAAAGTTAATGAGAGGACGTGGATTGCCTTCGATTCCCGACCGCATGAAGTTCCCGACCGAAGCTAGGTGGGCCCACCGTGATGTTTGTGAAATCCACCCGATCATCCCTTTTGCCAACTCATGTATGAGCCAAAAAATCGGATGCAACCCGTAAAGTCGGTGGATCCTCGACTGTGGGCCCACGGTGATGTATGTGTTTTGCATCCACACCATTCATACATTTTAAAAATAAAGCATATTCAAATCTTACGTAGCCCACCAAAAAACAGAAAAACAGTGTGGTTAAACATCCATCGTTGCAAACTTGTGTAGGCCCGGAAAAAGGTTTGGATCAAATGGATATTTGTGTTTTCCCTTCAATTGTACTGTATCTCTGATCATTCTTGCGTAGAAAATTAGATGAGAGCCAATTAGAAATGTACAGGTGTTATTGCATAAGAAGTATGCAATACAAGCATAAATTCTACGTTTTTGCATGATAATAGCCGGCACTGGTCAAGTGATACACATTATAAGGATGGAATGTGGCTCAGAAATCAGAAGCAAAACATTACTGAGCCAGACAGATGACAAGAAGAGAAGTAAGAATTTGGAAGGACGGAGTAGTAATGAAGTGGTTGTTATAATTGCCAATTTGGAAGGACGGAGTAGTAATGATGTGGTTGCTATAATTGCTGGACACGGGAAGAAGCATCCAGGTGATTACTGTGGGGAGCTTATAATCATAGCAACTCAATCAAATAAACAAATCAAATATATCTTTCAATTATCTTTGTTTGGTGTTGTTTTTAGCACCAAGTGTGAAGGTGTTATAATTGAAAAGGCAACTTCAATTCAAATTAAATAAAAATAACCCCAAACACTAAGATAGGCAGACACGTAGTATATGTCCGAGATCTGGTAAGATTGATCGCCTATTCAGCTACTTACTTAATGTGTAAAATCAGGTTAGGCGATATTCAGATGGTGGGGTTTATACTTTGATGATGGGTTGCACTTTTGTCTTTCGTACGAAAGAACTTTTCAATGTAGGTAAAATGAGATGAGGAAGAGATTCTTACAGTTGGTCGTGAGGAACAACTGCAAAATAACTTTTCGATTGATGAATTGGATCTAGCGCATGAGCATAGACTCAGATTACAACTAAAGATTACCAACTACTTGGTTAACGCTATAAATTACATTATGAAATGTAAACAACATATTGAAAAGTAAATGATTACACTCTGGAATGTAATTTGCTCAACAAGGAAAGTAAAGGATTATACTATGGAATGTAAATAAATTGGTAAATTGAAATGATAATTGAAAGATAGATTTAGTTTGTTTGGGTTAGTATGAGACGATTTTCCTTCTTGCATTCTAACCATCTAGATCCTTCCCACGTTCTGATGGTGACCATAATCGTGCACCATTACTTTGAACTCCTTTGTTTCTCCTCTTGCCACTTGTCCTGTAACTGCTTTCACATGATTGTTTCTTCATTGACTACTCAAGTAATACACGACACCATATGATATGCTCCAACTTTGATTATTGAGAAATCTTCTCTGTACAAATACACCATGCGGATCTATACAGATCACACATAGTTTTCCCTGATTGGTTCTCATAAGGAATGACGATAATGGGGATGAACATTGCCCCCACATCACTTCGCCTTTGGGAAAAGGTGAAAGTGATGTGCAACCCCTCATAAATGTAAATTTATTGCCTATACATGTCAGCAAGACAATGACCGACTTCGGCCAACTCATTGTAACACGTCAACGATGGCTGCACTTTATTGAAACATGGGATGAACCCTGTTCCGACACGTGTACTTACATAGTCTCGACGTTGGAGTCATCCTCTGGTACCATCGGGTTTAGGAATTTTCACCCAGGGACATTTATGACGCCCCGATGCTTAGTAACAATATTTTTGGTATCCAATCCAGCCACCCATGATGTGTCTGTGGAGGCTATGGCTCCGATGTCGCTAGGGCATACAATAATCACAATCACACAAATGCAAGTGCATGAATCATACTATCAGACATGCAACAATCCTACGCGTACCGAACACTCATGTGGGGCAACTCCGCCTATCAGGGAGCCCATAAACAATCTGCCCAGAGGCATATGCTATAATCAATCATTCCTCATATCAGGCATACATATGATGCGTATGATCATGAATCATGGATCTATACTAAACAAGTTATGTGGTGATGGGCTCTTTCACAATGAAGACGGGCCTAGACGGCCTACGTGCTACAAGTATGGTCCTATCAATGGGCCCTAGGGAGAGTCATAACGAGGACATTTAACCAACATTATCCTTATAATGTGGACATCAAATCATCATTGCTCCCAAGGCATAGCCCGTTATAAGGGTCAACACATACACTATGGTGAAATCATACTACAGTGGGCTTTACGTATGTCCTATTGGGCCTTGACCCATGGGCCTTCAATACATTAAATGGGCCTCAGACCATGGGTCTCATATATATCAAAGTGGGCCTCAGTGGGCGGGCCACATACATCAAGTTGGGCCTAATCACATGGACCTTGCATACATCACAACGGGCCCCATAACATGGGCATCATATCTATTAAGGCGGCCTCAACCACGGGCCTCATGCGAATCAAGGTGGGCCTATCAATGGGCCATAATCCACCCATGGAGTTGCAAATGATGTTTAGTTTTGTGAAAAACTCCATGAAGGTCTCATGCTCTTCCATTCTGAGACTTTCAAATTGTGATGTTAGGAATTGCAGTTTGGATCTCTTCACAGTACTTGTTCCTTCATGGGTTATTTTCAACAAGTCCCATGCTTCTTTGGCTGTCCCACACATACTGATTTGATTGAAAACTTCTTGGGACATAGCACAGTAGATAGCATTCATAGCTTTAGCTTCAAATGTTTGTTTTTCTTTATCGAATGCTGTCCACATTTCTTTGGATTTTGGTTTAGTGATAGTTGGGCCATTTTCATCTACTATTTGTTTGGTTGGTGGCACATATCCTTTTTCAACAATGTCCCAAACATCATGATCCGAAGATCTCAGAAAGTAATGCATTCTAGCCTTCCAGTATGCATAATTCGATCCATCAAATACTGGAGGTCTAGTGACTGATGAGCCCTCTCCTTTGGCTATATTACTAACTTCAGTCAAGATCACTCTTTAGGCGGTGAAACCCTTAAGAGAGACCCGCTCTGATACTAATTGAAATTGCGGTAATGACCGCTTTAGTTGAAGTGGAAATATGCTAGTATGTCCTAGAGGGGGGTGAATAAGACTTTTTAATATTTTATGGTAATTTAAAATCCTATCCAACTTATCCTGAGAGAATATGCATATATCAGGATTTCTTCAAAGTAACTCTATTGGCTTCCAAGCTAAATAGAGGATCCAGTCATAAAAACTATTTGAAAGATAAACAAGGTGCAAATCATAGTTTATGATGAATGTGACTGTTTGTGAGATGTAATCTCAGATAAGCACATATGAAAATATTTAAGGAAATCACACAAGCAATAACAATCTCAAACATAGTTGTTTTTATAGTGGCTCGACTACTTGTCTACTCCACTTCCGGCGGACGCACTCAACCCTTGAGTGTACCGGATCTCACTAAAGGAGGTTTCACAACAGGTTCACCTCAAACTAGAGGTTTTAAATCAGATTCACTTCTAACCAGTACAACCTACACCTAGGCAGACACAACGTGTTTACACGACACAGTTTATGCTTCCATGAGCAAGGGTCAATATACAGCACCCGACTTTTAGGTCACACAGGCCAAGGATCTACTCAAGGAACCTCACCAGTTTATGCTCTTATGAGCATGGGTCAACACAAAGCACCCAAGTTTTAGACCACATAGGTCAAGGACCTACACAAGGACCTAAGAGTTTATGCTCTCCACAAAGCAAGGGTTAACACAAGCATCCCCACATACACTCTCACCGGAGGCCTCCTATGAGGACTTGCAAGGGGTAAGAAACACCTTAGACTCAATCCTACAGAAGGAATGATCACAAGGGTCCTCTGGACTCTAATGACTTACAGATAAGTAGATGGGCCCCATTTAGCGCGTTGATGAAGATCTCCTCCTTTGATGATTAAGAATCTTCAGCTCCCTTGAACCGCAACTCAGAAGATGTACCAAGACAAGGCGACAGATTGGGTCAAGGTTATGATGAAATCCTACTCTATTAAATATTTTCCTACAAGGGAGATAGAGCGATTCCAATAATCTATGCATTCAAGACATCCCAGCTTAATGATTTGCCATTAAAGTAGTAGCTGCAAGATCCTTGAATGCGGAAGTTCATTCCCTAATCCACTCTATTGAATGTCAATGATGAGGGTGGATTGGAGGATAAACTTCCATGAGAGAAAAGGCTTAGGGTATATTATCTAGGGTTAAACACACAAAAGCACTCTCTTTTTTCTCTCTAACAAACAACCAAGGGTAAGCTATCATTAAATAGGAAAAAAATTCTAATGGATATAAAACGGTCACATTTTTTACAGAGTTCGATATCATTGAGCAAGGTCGATATCATCGAGCATATACTCTCGATAGAATCGACTGACCGCTCAATGACACGAACTCAACTGTCAAACGATTTTGAAATCTTTTGCCAATTGGTCGAGGAAATCGAATGTGCGTCGATGTCATCGGATTTCAAACTCCGATTTCATCGACACGAGGTTTGATTCCTCGACATTTGAAAATGAGAGAGCACTTGCCTTTGAAACATTTCAGGTATATGATATGATCGAGCATCACTCGATATCATCGGAATTTGAATATCGATGATATCGAGGGCAGTATCGATTCATCAATAATTCTAAGGAATTTCCCTATAAGCTCGCTGGACAGTTTTTGTCCACTTTTGATGACATCGACCATGCCTCGATATGATCGATATTTGAATATCGATTTTATCGAGTAACCCTCGATCCAAGAAAAAACAACCTGAAAAATTACTGGATAGAATTCTGTCCCAATCCGATATCATCAAAGGGCTTCCGATATCATCAAGATTTGAATTCTAAGGATATCGAGGAGCTCTCCGATATATCAAGGATTACATGATTTGCCTTAACAATACTTTGGAGACAATGGACCAAATGTTGATTTTATCGAGTCTGCTCAACGACTCGAGATTCAAACTTCAATGATATCGATGAGTCCATCAATTCATTGATAATTCAGTCCAGATATCTTTGTGGTTGTTGGACATCTTAGGTCCTCATTTCAATAAGATCGAGTGAGCTTCGTGGACATCGACAACAGGATTCGATTTCATCAATCCTACTTGTCGATTAATCGACAAAGGTAGAAAACTTAAAGATTTTCCTGAAGTTTGAAAAAAGTTTTCTAACCAAAAAACCTTAGGGTGTTCTATTTAATTTTAAGGGTTTTAAGTACCTGGTGTTTTGGGACATGGGATGTGAGGCTAAGATTTATTTGTGGCGAGTTCGGACACACATCCAGTTGAGGCAGATGCTTGATCAATCTTCCTATGGGGCTCCTTTGTCTAGCTGACTCAACGATCACGCTAATTGACAAACCAGGGCACTTTCACATACTAAGAGAGATAGGAATACATGTAACCAAGGAGGATGATATTAATGTATAGTTGGCAATTCTCTCACGAAAAATTGAGGACTTGAAATCTAGGTAGGAACCAACTCAGCTCAAGGCAGTCGTCAAAACTGTATGTGGAATTTGTGATAGTAATGTACACCCAATTAAAGATTGTCTTACAATTCCAACTTTTCAAGAGGTGTTTCACGTTCAAGCAGATACTACAAACACGTATCAATGACCACTTAATGCACCAAATTCTGACACTCCTGATGAGTGGAACATTAATTGGGGAGATGAACCAACTAAAAATGTAATAATTATCCACAAGGGCCATTTATTGGACTTCCACTAGGGAGAACCCTTGACGACACATTAGATGCATTTAGGCAAGAGCAACTGCATGCTATGAATGAGCTTAGGACTTCGGTTGCAAGACTTGAGACACAACTGATTGCTAGGGAGACTGGGATCTTTCAGGACCAACAACAACCTAACCCAACAAGACAATGTGAGATATGTGATCTCAACTCTTTAACTCAGCATCTGGAACATGTTAAGACCATCACCACCTTGAAAAGTGGAAACAAAAAAGACAAAGAGATTCTAAGGAAGGTTGCGAAACCTAAGGATTCCAAAAATTCAAAAGATGGTGGTGAATCTAGTAATGCTCCATATGACAAAGAGCCATTGCAGGGATACAAACTTGTGGCCCCATTTCCCCAACGTCTCATCACATCAAAAAGGCTAAGTGAGAGTCAAAATATTCTAGATATTTTTCAATAAGTCAAGATCAACACCCCCTTGTTGGATGAAATTAAACAGTTCCCATCTTACGCCAAATTCCTGAAAGATCTATGTGCGGTAAAGCGAAAGCTAAATGTATACAAAGAAGTGTTTTTGACTGAACAGATGAGCGCCATAATCAATCGTAACATTCCCCCAAAATATAAGGATCTTGAAAATCCTACGAGCACATGTGTGATCGGAAACTTCAAGGTGGATAATGCACTTTTAGACCTTGGGGCAAGTGTTAATCTAATACCATACTCGGTATATGAACTGTTAGGCCTTGGTGAGTTGAAACCTACCAAAACAACATTACAACTTGCCGATCGCTCGATTAGAATACCGAGAGGTAAGATAGAAGATGTGTTGGTCCAAGTTGTAGTAGATTTCATTGTCTTGGATACATACTCGGCTTCAAATATAGGCACTCAAATTTTGATCATATTAGGTCGTCCATTCTTGGCCACTGCCAATGCCATCATAAATTACCGGAATGGAGTAATGAAAATATCTCTTGGGAATATGATGATAGAATTCAATGTGTTTCATTTGCACAAGCCACAAGAGGATGAGGACCTAACCCATGAGATGAACTTGATAGATACATTTGAAGATGATGAGTCTCTTTTAATAGAAACTCCTGAATCTCTGGATGTCTGCCTGACTCACATAATCATATTGGCCAGGAGGTTGATGTCACTCCTTCCACTAACACTAAAATCTTACCATTACAGGTGGAGGAGATAGATTCTGAACTGGAGCCTCCAACCTCGGATTTTAAAGGGATCACAGAGAACAACCCTTTTGTTATTTAATTGTTTATGGTCTTTCATTCACCTCAGCCTACTAATATTAAGAAACTATCTTCTGCAGGTGAATCATATATACTTTGGACACCTCAGGAGATAAAAAGGAAACTTATGCTGAGGTCCATAAATTTCTTTGGAAATTCGTGCTCCAGGGTATCCGAGCCTATTGTAAAAGGGGCTTTTGGATGATCTTGTTGAGAAACTTACTGAGGAATTTATCAAGATACTAGCTGGAAGAGGAACCTTGTTACATGACTGAGTAGTTTTTCTCTGTTTTCCTAGTTTATGTTTACTACTTTCATAAATTTTAGGATTAGGATAGTTTGCTTTATGATGTTTAGGATGGTTTGCTTATACTCTATTAAGTTTCATTTTGTGCTAACACATTTTATACTGAGATCCATAGAAAAGCTTTAAAATTCCTTCTTCCAGGTACTATCTTTCCAACACCATCTCATTTATTTTCGTTGCCTCTTTTGCATCACATGCTTATTTCTTGTACATTAAGGACAATGCAGAATTTTTATGGGGGGTGTGGGGGATTAGGTAGCCTAATCAGTGTTTTCCTCAGTTTTGGACAAATTTTTTGAAAATTTCTTAATATTTTCAGGTTGAAATCTATTGGGGAAATAATAAATTGTGTACTAAGAATGCTCTGAGTGTGATAAGATAGAGATTGAACTTTGGATTGATGGAGTTTGATCATCTAAGTAACCTACCACCTAAGTTCTTGTGTGCAATTATTTTAGAGGTAGTTTGAATATCATGTTAATCTAGATCACAGGACACATTTAATTTGTCTTCTGTAAGACATGCTAGAAGTTCTAATTGTTAGTATGTGAATCATTAATAGATGGTGAGAATTGAGTCTAGAGAATTTTATCCACCTTAAAAGAAGAAATGAATCAGTTAAAAAACAGGTGATCGACAAAGAGGTCATGAAAGAGAATGAAAAGAATGAAAAATCTGGAAAAGAAAGCAAAAATAAAGAATGGATAAAAATTGACCGTCGATATAAAATAAAAAATTGAAAAAAAGAAGTAGAAGGGGATGAGTTTGGAGTCAATACTTGAGTTCAAACCAATCTTGAAGTGATGAGCATTGCTAACATTATGAAACGATGGTATTCATACAGGAAGTAAGTTGATTTTCACTGAGCACATTGAAAAATATGGTATGTAGACTTATATTCTGATTTGATTGATAAAGAACTTACTTGATTGGTTACCTATGTGATTTGGCTCTATGGTTTCAAATCTCACTTTTGTATCTTATCTCTACCCTTTCATACTTGAGTAAACAAAAGATTGTCTTCTTAAAAAGTTTTAAACTGAGATTGAAGATTATTTTTCACATATTTTACTCGGGACTAGCAAAATGCTAGTTGGGAGTTGTGTTGAGGGTCAAATATTGCATATTATCGCCCATTTATTTCTTGGTTTTACAAACATAATATGGCTTAATGGTATATTTTACATGTGTTTGTGTTGCAAGGTGAATTTAAGAGCTTGGATTGAAAAGAATGCTAAAAGCATGGATTTAGTGCTCACGAATTGCCAAAGAAAAGAAGGGATCTTTAGAGACCAAGATCAAAGATTTTAAGACTCCAAGATCTAAAAAAACTAAGTGGAGAATGAAGGAAGTCGAAAGAACAAGCGCAGAAATCACAAACACTGTGCCATCGAGAACCGTTCGATGCATCGAATATTCGTTTGATGACATTAAATTTATGAGGGAAAATCGAGTTGGTTGCTGGACATATTGGGTGCTTTTCTCGATCAATTGAAGACATGTTCAATAACTCGAAGGAAGGTGCTTAATGACATCGAATACTCCTCAATGGCATTGAATTTATTGAAGAAATTGAAGCAACTAGATGGACTGTTTTGGACACATTCTCGCTGACTCGAAGAGCTGTTCGATGGATCGAAGCTTCGCTCGATGACATCGAAGGATGGTTCGATGATGTAGAGACTTATGTAGTGCGAAAGAGTGAAAAGGTACGACTTTCAGATTCAAACCCCTTCGATGTTATCAAAGGGTGTTCGATGACATCGAAGGTATTACGTAGAGTGTGTAAATTTGATCCGATTTTGCATATCTACGGAACTTGACTTATAAATAGGGGTTTCATAAGTCTTTCTAGGATATCTAGGGTTTGAAGAAGTAGAGCAAAAGGGCGGAGCCACTTCCCAGGAGTTCTTCTTCCATTCTTCTTAGTTTTTAATGCTTTCTTCTAGGGTTTTAGATCCAATCATGTCTATGGTTGGCTAAATCCCTTAACTAGGGCTAAGGGGTGAAGCATGTAGCATGATTGGGATGTTAGCTTTGTTTTGATTCATGTTTTGTTGAACTCCTTGGATTTTAGTTTGATTATAAGGAATATTTTTAGTTGTTAATGGTTTGTTGTGACAAATTACAATAGATTTGTAATTGCTTTAAATATCTTCTTTTCCTAAATTGAGATTGTGAAATTAGCAAGTCTCGTTGTTCACCATCATCCCTTGGGCATGGTAGGATGATAGAATCCTTCCTAACCTTCACAATTCTCTTATGATTGGTTGTGGGATTGGTAAATCTTGTTGTTTGCCTTGTCTCCCGGGCATGGTTGGGTGATGGAATCACTTCCAAATCTCACAACTTTCATCCGTTGATGATTAGATCCATGAAAAGTTTAAAGATCTGACAAGTCTCTTCGTGCTAATTGGATAAGATAGGACTAAAATTCCAGTCGTGTCCTTGAATCAAGCGAGGTAACATCCTGAGAACCTACAAGTGGATCCCTGGAAACCCTAGTTCCCACCTTTAAATTCTTAAGTTTCTAAATTCATCATCTCACAATTACTCCCTACTTTTCAGATTTAGGTTAGATCTTCTCATAGTTTTAATTCTAATTACTTTCAAAATCAACACATAAGATTAGTCCCTATGGATTCTACCTCGGTCTCACCAAGATTATTACTACATCGCGACCCTACACTTGGGGTTGTGAAGAGACATGTAAATTATAGAGATCTATGTAAATTGAATAACAGATATCACTTACATGGCCTTCCCAAACTGAAAAAGATAGAAAAAATATGTGGCGCCTGTCAAATATGTAAGGCTCATAACCTAGTCCGGACCGTTCCTTAGACTCTCGTGATCCTCTTCGTCAAATCTCGGTAACCCGCGACCAGTAGAAAACATTTGTGCACGACCCTAAGTCGCATCCTATAGATCTGAGCAGACTCAACCCGAGACTTATGCCCCAGCGACCGTACCATTACCACGGTTTCAACGTCGCAACTTGTGCACCAATGCTATACCCAGGCTCAGAGTTGTGGGCCCGCGTATATCTTGAGAAAATGCCATGCTTTGCGAATTTTGAAAGATTCTAGAGAATTTCTACCCACCTTTCACATCACTAGTCAAGTACACATCCCATCACAAACCCATGCTTTCTTTCTACATAAGATAAGAAACCCATCCCCTCTTAACCCAAAGTTAACCCCCATGTCACTCACACCCATCACTCCACCATCACTCCATCCCATCTCCCTTACACAACAACCACCCTCTTTCTCTCTCTCATTCTCTACCCATTCCCCAAACAACCCAAAGAGAGAGAACGTTCAAGCTCTAAGGAGAGAAAATAGCCAAGTGTGTGACCCACTTCCTACCCCAAATCTCTCATCCCAACCCTTCAACCTTCATCATCCTCCATCAAAGAAGAAGCCAAGGAGCTTAACATTCTAAGGAACCAAGAAGAAGTGTAATCGGTGGGTGATCTTAGGACTTTTGTTCATGGGACAAGTGGGGCCTACCGGTTAATGGTAGGGACCCTATTTTGGACCCTAGGTGTGGCCAATGGCCCACCATGATTCATATGTCATTCCATGATGGGGCCATTCTCCATGGAACCCATCATGATGTTTATTTAATTTCCATTAAAGAAGGTCATCTAGACCTTGCATTTGTTGGTGGGAAAGGGACATCCACCATTGATTTTGATAATTTGAGGGCCGACATGTGGTTGGACCCATTTGATGTATGTATTGTATTTCTAAGGGAGGGCTCATAGTGGCGGAGCCTCTCCCTTCACTATTCATTTCTCTCTCTCTCTCTCTCTCTCTCTCTCTCTCTCTCTCTTTCCCTGGTTTGATGGCCCACCATGGATGTATATATGAGATCCACATTATCCACAAATGGGACAACCTTGCTGGGCCATCTGGGGCCACCTTGCTGCCGTTTTTAGGTAGGCTTGGATGGTGGGGAAAACACCAATATCGGCTTGATCTCCAGCTATGTGGGCCACACGTGGACCACACTGTGTTGTATGGGTTTTATCTTCACCATCCACACCTTCCCCTGATCATCCAGACGTGGATCAGGTGGGCCACACCTAGCTGGACCTGTTGCTGTCCAGCAGCAGGAGTTGATGATGAAGGAAAAATAAATATTAGCTTTGATTCAAAATGGGTGGGCCACCCTCATGTGGACCCCACCTTGATGTATTGTACCCACACTGTCCATCTGCAATGGTGCAGATGGAGTGTTTTTGGTGGCCTGCACCATAGCAGCAGCAGCATGTCTAGAGTACTGACCGTCTAGACGTAGGCAAACACAACTACCAGCTTTGGTTCAAAAGCTGGTGGGCCACACTCATGTGAACCCCACCTTGATGTGTGATGTATATCCACACTGTCCTTTTAAGAGACCATGGGCCCCAGGGTCTGGATAAACCCAACAGCAGGCCATCGTCCAGACCCAACAATAGGGGCGTTGCAGTGCTGCTGCACTTCCAGGACCATCGTGTGGTGTGTGCCTTTCATCCACCTGGCCATCCAGTGAGTGGGGGCCCACCGTGACATGTATTTGTGGAGCATCCACACCGCTCATGTGGTGAAATCCTTGTAGGCATGGGCCTAGCGATGAGGCAGATCCAACACTTAGCAGCAGGATCTGTTCTCTTCAAGCCCACTGAGATGTGTTTGGGCTACCACTCGGCCCACCTATATGGTGGAGTTTGGGTCGGCCCACCTCCTGGTGACCCTCGTCCAGAAGGGGCCCACCATGTGCATCTGCTTTATCCTTGCCATCCATCTGTGTTGAGGCCCACCTTGTTAAGGCTTACCTTTCAGCGACCCAGGTCCAGTTGGGACTCGTTACGTATGTGACTTATCCAGGCCATCCAAGCACTGGACGTCCAATAGGCCCAGATGGGCTAGACGTCCAACCATTGGAGCCCACCAGTTGTATGTGTTCTATATACACGCTGTCCATCCATGTTTTGGGCCATATTGTAAGGCTCACCATGATATATGTGTTGTATGCATGCTGCCCATCCACTTTTTTCGGCCATGGGCTGCCCCTTGAGGCCCACTTTAATGTATGTGTTGCACACACTATCCACCTATTTTTCCTAGGCTATGGGCTGCCTTGTGAGGCCCACCATGACGTATGTGCTATAAACACGTTGTCCATCCATTTTTCCCAAGATAGTAATAGGGCCTTGGGCTCGTTGTGAGTTAAATTCAAATCCCAAATGGGCTGCACCTTAGGAGAAATAGTGGTTAAAGGCCCACCGTTGTAAACCTTCCTAAGGCCCATTGCTAAACCTATACCTTGTTGGGTTAACCCAATCCATTGGGGCCCCGTTGATGTTAGAGAATAAACACCTTCCCTTATTGGGCTCTCCCAAATTGTTGGGCCCCCATTAATGATACCCACCTCACCTTATTGGGCTAACCTGAACCGTTGGGCCCCATTGATGCGAGTGCCTTCCACCTTGAATTGTAGGATTATCCAAGCCTCAAGGTCCACCTTGTTTGTATCGGGCCTCCATAGGGAAGCCCAGTTTAGTGTATGAATGGGAGGGTGAGGAAGCCCACTTGTTATACATAGTTTCACCCTCTCATCTCACCTTATTGTATAGCCACTAGACTCACCCTTAAGGCCCATTCTTGATGTAAGTATGACGCATAGGCTATTCATTTTTTTAGTACACCATCACCTCTTGCAGTAGATGGAAGAATATGTGATATCAGATTTGGTATATCCACTATGTGGAGACTACCTTAATGTATGGGTCGGATCCACCATCCTTTCGGGGGACCCCGTCTTGGGATATATGATGTATTAGTACTTGGGAGGCTAATGATAGTGTAACGTGGGACATACCACATAAACTCCTATAGATGTAAAAGAGGCATGTCGTTTAGCTACTACTATTTGTATATGTTATACCGGTTAAGGTCGATTGTGGTCTATTGTTGTCTGCTATACATCTGAGGACATGCTTAGTATAATGATATCATGACATATGCCCATATACATAATATGTATGCATGTTGTGAGGAATGATTGATCATAGCATATGCCATTGGGCTGAGATGTTTATGAGACTCCTTATGAGACGGAGTTGCCCCACATAATCACGTGGTATGCATAGGATTGATGCATGACTAGATGGTATGACTCATGCATCTTGCATTTGTGTGACATGATCACTTAGCGCCCTAGCGATATCAGGGTTGTGGCCTCCACAGGTATATCGTGGGTGGTCAGATGGGACACCAAAAATATTTTGTTCTAGCACTTGGGCACTTTGAATGTCCTTGGGTGAAAGTCCTTAAACCCCTTGGTACTGGGGATGCTCTAACATCTAGATCGAGTGGATACATGAGTGTCTGATTGCCAAATACCAGTAGGCTGCGTCTCCCACTATATCATGGTCGGTTGGAAAGAGGTGTGACCTTATCTGCCCGGATGAAGGGGGTTTAACTAGGTTGAGTTTGACCAGCTCGGAAAATGGTCCGCTATCAATGAGCCGGGTAGATATTGGCAGACTACTGGCCAGGCGGATAGTGAGGAATCTTTCACTCAACTGGTTGCACGCGATAGGGCGGCAATCTAGTGTAGAGTGTACTAGACCTCGGTGATAACTCAGAGATGTACGGTACTAATATTGTGACGCCTATCACTATTGAACACATGGGTGTGCACACGTGAGAGAACGCTGATGTGGACGGGGCCTAAGGGCCTGGGCAAGCTACTAGTGGTTGGCAGGTTACTGTGCATACAGTGGAGCGGAACCTTGTCCCACATTGGAAGCACTGTGGTGGTTATATATGGACTTACTGAGTAGGAGTTGCATACTCAACATCTGACACATTCATTCATTCATTCACTATCCACTTGGGCTAGTGGTGTGCAACTAAATCATTATGTGAACCTTCGCTATGGCCATGTTTAGGTTGAGCGACCAATCTGAGATCAGGAGTTTACTACATTAAGTATAGCTATCCAAATTTAGTTATGGGACTGGTTTGGATAAAATTCCTTTGTGATGAACCCCATAGCTTACGATACCACGTACTATCATCCTGACTACACACTCCAGCTTTGTCATTTATTTTGCATTGCATATAGTATTTCATCCTTAGCATATGACATTTGGTTTACTATATTTCTACATTGCATGGCCTAGGTAAGGCTGATGGTATCCGTGGACTCGTCAGGATTTGCATATTGCATTGTATCATCAGTATATGACATTCGGCTTACTATAGCTTCGCATTGCATAACCGATCTGTATTGTACCCTCAGTATATGACATTCGGCTTGCTATGGCTTCACATTGCATAGCCACTCTGCATTGTAGCCTCAATATATGACATTCGGCATGCTATGGCTTCGCATTACGTAGCCGATCTGCATCGCATCCTCAATATATGACAATTGGTTGATTATGTCCTTATACTCGAACGATTATGGACTTGCTAGTATTTTCTACTTACTCTGATATTATATGCTTGGCACGTGCATTGCACACACATACACCACCCTCTAAGCTTCTTGTAAGCTTATGCACAACCTTTGCATGCAGGTGACGTTAGGTCGCAGTAGCATTGAGGCAGGAGCGTGTGTTAGAGCTTTGGAGTTCTTGTTTCATATATGTATTTCCCTTTCAGCATTGTACTTGAATGATTTTATTAATGGATATGTGATGATGATGTTGCTCTTGTGATTTGGGTACACTTGTGGTTATGCTCCTTTATAAAAAAAATCATATTGAAAATCCTCCTTGTAGGATCCCAGGAGCTAAGAAGGGGGTGCTACAGAGCCTGTCGGCGCTGGATTCGACGATCAGGAATTCTGTGAGGACGGTTTTCGAGTTTATGGAGTGACAAAATAGGCAAACAAATTGGAAGTAGTCACAAGAAAGTGAACTCCTTAGACACGACAAGACCTCTTGAACTTCTCCATATGGATTTAGTCGGACCAACAAGAACGGAGAGTAGAGGTGGAAAGAAATATTTTCTGGTTATAGTTGATGACTACACTAGATATACTTGGATAGTCTTTCTAAGAGACAAATTAGATACTCTTGACGAAGTCAGAAAACGTATAAAATGCATTCAGACTAAAAAAAGAATTATTTATGATTAGAATTAGAAGTGATCACGAAACTGAATTCAAAAATAACAATTTTGAGAAATATTGCAATGATCATGGAATAATGCATGAATTCTCTGCTCCAAAAACACCTCAGGAAAATGCGGTTGTTGAAAGAAAAAGATAGAATTTTGCAAGAAATGACTAGTGTAATGCTAAATAGCATGAACTTACGTAAATATTTAAGGGCTAATACTGTTAGTACTACATGTTATATAATTAATTGTGTTTTTATTAGAAAAGCTAAAAACAAAATAGCTTGTGAACTATGGTTTAACAAAAAGCCCAATAGTAAATATTTTTAAACTTTTAGAAGCAAATGCTTTATATTACGTGACCGTGAAAACTTGAGAAAAATTGAAGTCAAAAGCGATGAGGGAATATTTATAGGTTATGCTCTAAATAGTCTAGCATACTGAGTACTTAACAAAAGAACTGAGGTTATACAAGAATCTATAAATGTTGTGATAGATGATCAATCGATCACACCCAGTCTTGATCAATATGATGATGATATCAATTTAGTTAATATACCTGAATCTTCATCTAAATCTAATAATACTAAGTTAAGGTTAGTCAAAGACCATCCGACTAATTAAATACTTGGTAACCCTCACACTGGCTTTTAGACAAGAAGACAACTTGAAAATATTTGTAACCATGTCTGCTTTACTTCCCAAATTGAACCGGGTAATGTAAATGAAGCGCTCGTTGATGAAAGTTGGATAAATGCCATGCAAGATGAATTAAATCAATTTATTAAAAATGATGTATGGTATTTGGTTTCCAGACCTACTGACAAACATGTAATTTGAACTAAGTGGATTTTTAAAAATAAAACTGATAAAATGAGGAACATTATCAGAAATAAGGAACGATTGGTTGTACAAGGTTATACTCAGATTGAAAGTATTGATTACGATGAAACCTTTGCACCAGTTGCGTGTCTTGAATCAATTAGTTTATTTATTTCAATTGCATGCCATAAAAAATTCAAAAATATATCAAATGGATGTAAAAAGTACTTTTCTAAACGGTGATCTAAATGAGGAAGTTTACGTTAAACAATCAAAGGGTTTTAAAGATCCCAAACTCCCGATCATGTTTTCCATCTTAAAAAGGCTCTTTATGATTTAAAATAAACTCTTAAAGCATGATATAAAAAGTTGACTAAATTCTTACTTAGTTATAATTTTGTTATGGGTAGTGTTGACAAAACCCTATTTGTCAAGAAATATAATGATAATATCCTAATTGTTCAAATCTATATTGACGATATATTATATGGATCTACAGGTGATACTTTATCTACTGAGTTTGCAGATCTTAAGAAATCCAAGTTTGAAATGAGTATGGTTGGCGAACTAAATTATTTTCTTGGATTACAAGTCAAACAACTTGAAGACGAAATATTCATCTTTCAGACCAAATATGCATTGAACCTTGGAAAGACGTTTGGTTTTGAAAATGGTAAGAATTTTAATACTCCGATGAGTACAATTCTTAAACTCTCAAAAGATGAATCAGGTAAAAGTGTAGACTCTCGACTATATCGCAGTATGATTTGTAGTTTTTTGTATTTAACTGCTAGTAGACCAAATATTGCATTCAGTGTTGGAATTTGTGCCAAACGAAGCCAGTCTTAGGCTAGCCGAAGCTCCAACCTCTTTGCCTATAAATTAATGCTTTCTCTCGTTCTAAACAACAATGAAAATTTACTATAATCCTTCTACAAGAGAGAAAGAAGATCAAGTCCTCGGCAAGTTATCAGTGTGGTATTTTTAAGTGTTATAATGTAAAAACACACTCTTGTTTGTCAAATTTTGATGAGACAAAACAACTTATGATATAGTTCACCTTCAAGTGAATCAAGATGGAAAGTTCACCTTCAAGTAAATCAAGAAGATGAAAAGTTCACCTTCAAGTACAAGTCATGAAGTTAGAAAGTTCAAGCTGAAATGACTTCAAGTTCTAGTACACTTATAGTAGAAGATTCAGCTCCATCTTCGACTACACTTCAAGTATAAGATCAATAATGCTTTATCGAAGATTCAAGCTTTACACTTTAATGTCTTGTCTTCTCAGGTATAATAGACTCTAGAAAGACCTTAGACTTAGGTGCTTTCAAAAGATAAACTTATGTGGGTTTATATACTTTGGTTAGGCTTAAGTTCGTCTAGTTTAAGCCTTGGTTCGACTAATCTAAGTTGTGGCTCAACCAGTTTCAAATAATCTTCGACCGGTCCAAAATTGAAATAAAAAAATGGATATTTATGGTGCTTTCTCGACCAGTCGAGTAGACTGCTCGACAAGTCGAAGAGGGACCTTCGACCAGTAGAGGGTCGCTCGATTCGAAGTCCAGCAACCATATTTTGGCTCCCTCGACCAGTCGAAGCCCATGCTTGACTAGTCGAGCAGGGCCTTCAACTAGTTAAAGAACAGTTTTATCCGATCGCGCTCAAAATTTAAAATTTTATTAGATCTTAAACGAGTTGAAGGAGACCTTAGACGAGTCAAAGCAATATCATTTCTAACTATAAATAGAGGCCTTCTCTCATTCCTAAATTATTCATTCAAGCTAAGAAAAGCCTTCTCCAAGAGAGAGAGAGAGAGAGGTCCCCACTATCTTCAAGCTATTGTATGGTATTTTAATATTTTGTTTATATAGTTTTTTGTTTTAATTCCTTAATCTCTTTACATGAATATTATTCTTTTAAGAGAGTAATAGCTCTTCTTTGAGATCTTGAAGAATTCAAACAAGTAGTATTTGGTTTGAATTAATTTAAAATCAATATAGAACCTATAACCCTTGTTTATGTTACTGGACATTGAACATTCTACTTCAAGCGAAGCGGTTCTACATGCTACATTGAAAACATCTTTGAAGAGATTCTTTATATTTTGGTTTCTTTGAGATAGCCAGAAAATCTCGTGTGTTGGTTTTGACTGAGATAGCTAGAAAGTCTAAGTGTGGGGTTTTTGTTTGTGATAGCCCTTCTAAAATCAGAACTGTACAAGATTTTAAGGTGAAGGTATGAAAACCTTATTTTTACTGAACGCTAATATCACGTGGGTTGTGATTATTGGTAGTGGAGTAGGTGTGGCTGTTTGAGAACAGTTGGTGTACACACTGAACTACTATAACTCTTGGTGTTGTAGTGAATGTTTAATTTTTGTATTTATGGTGAATGATTGTAACTTGATTTCTGCACTGGTGAATGATTGTAATAGACAAGTTTATTATCTCTTGCTTGGTTTGAAGTCTTGATCCTTACAAACGTTTGTGAAATCAGGTTGTCCTACCTGAAACTTTATTTTTTGTGTAAGGTTGTCCTATGAACTAAATTTGAATCAATTTTTCAATACTAGCGATATTGAGATTTGTGATTTATTTGAATTTATTTATTATTCCAGTACTTTAAGTCTTTATTTAGTATAGTCCTATTCACCCCCCCTCTAGGACTGTTAAGTTCACCTTTTTCAGTATTTATAATTTAATTTATAGCTTATTCAAATTCTCTTTTCTCAAGATCATTTTAATATTATTCTAATTATACTATTCTTTGAGATCTAAGAGAATTGAATCAAATAGCATTTGGATTTTCCATTTACAAAATCTATAAAACCCTAGACTCTTTCTGTCTGATTGAACATTGCGTCATCTACATTCAAGAAAGAAGTTCTTCTGCTACAAGCTTTGGCCACGTCTTTGAATCTCCATTTAAAGATAAGTACATTTACTGTATTTTATTTTAGGTTTTTCTAAGATAACATGTGAAAATCTCAGTGAGGTTTGTCTGAGATAGTCTGTGAAAATCTCAGTGGGGTTTCCATTTGTGATAATCCATGAAAATCATAAAAAAGGGTTTTTATTGTAGTGAGCTCATGAAAATCTTAAGTAACTGTATCAGGTTGGTTGGGTAAACCTGTGAAAACCTTATTATGGTGAAAGCCAAAATTACGAGGGTAGTAATTTTGGAAGTGGAGTAGGTATGGTTGTTTTAAGTACCGAACCACTATAACTCCTTATGAAAGCCAAAGTTACGAGGGTATAATATCAATTATGCTTTATTGAAGATTCAAGCTTTACACTTCAATGTCTAGTCTTCTCAAGTATAATAGACCCTAGAAAGACCTTACACTTAGGTGCTTTCAAAAGACAAACTTATATGGGTTTATATACTTTGGTTAGGCTTAAGTTCGACTAGTTTAGGCCTTGGTTCGACTAGTCTAAGCTGTGGCTCGACCAGTCTAAGATAATCTTCGACCAGTCTAAGTTTGAAATAAAAAATGGATATTTCTGGTGCTTTCTCGACCAGTAGAGTAGACTGCTCGACCAGTCGAAGAGGGACCTTCGACCAGTCGAGGGTCGCTCGACTCGAAGTTCAGTAACCATATTTTGGCTCCCTCGACCAGTCGAAGCCCATGCTGGACCAGTCGAGCAGGGCCTTTGACTAGTCAAAGAACAGTTTTATTCGATTGCGCTTTAAATTTAAAATTTTGTTAGATCATAAACGAATTGAAGGAGACCTTAGACAAGTCGAAGCAACATCATTTCTAACTATAAATAGAGGCCTTCTCTCATTCTTAAATTATTCATTCAAGCTAAGAAAAGCCTTCACCAAAAGAGAGAGAGAGAGAGAGAGAGAGAGAGAGAGAGAGAGAGAGAGAGAGGTCCCCACTATCTTCAAGCTATTGCATGGTATTTTAATATTTTATTTATATAGCTTTTTGTTTTAATTCCTTGATCTCTTTTCATGAATCTTATTCTTTTAAGAGAGTAATAGCCCTTCTTTGAGATCTTGAGGAATTCAAACAAGTAGCATTTGGTTTGAATTAATTTAAAATCAATCTAGAACCTATAACCCATGTTTGTGTTACTGGACATTGAACATTCTACTTCAAGTGAAGTAGTTCTACAGGCTACATCAAAAACATTTTCAAAGAGAAGATAACTAAAATTCTATTATTTGTATTTTGGTTTCTTTGAGATAGTCAGAAAATCTCATGTGTTGGTTTTGACTGAGAGAGCCAGAAAATCTCAGTGGGGTTTTTGTTTGTGATAGCCTTTCTAAAATCACAATTGTATAAGGTTTTAAGGTGAAGTTATGAAAATCTTGTTTTTAGTGAACACCAATATCATGTGGGTTGTGATTATTGGGAGTGGAGTAGGTGTGGCTGTTTGAGAACAGTTGGTGTACACACCGAACTACTATAATTCCTGGTGTTGTGGTGAATGTTTAATTCTTGTATCTATGGTGAATGATTGTTACTTTATTTCTGCACTGGTGAATGATTGTAATAGACAGGTTTATTATCTCTTGCTTGGTTTGAAGTCTTGATCCTTACAAACGTTCGTGAAATCAGGTTGTCCTACCTAAAACTTTATTTTTTGTGTAAGGTTGTCTTACGAATTAAGTTTGAATCAATTTTTCAATACTAGTGATATTAAGATTTGTGATTTATTCAGATTTATTTATTATTTCAGTACTTTAAGTCTTTATTTAGCATAGTCCTATTCACCCCCTCCTAGGACTATTAAGCTCGCCTTTTTCAGTATTTATAATTTAATTTATAGCTTATTTAAATTCTCTTTTCTCAAGATCATTTTAATATTATTTTAAGAGAGTAATTTATACTCTTCTTTGAAATTTAAGAGAATTGAATAAAGTAGCATTTGGATTTTCTTTTTATAAAATCTATAGAACCCTAGACTCTTTCTGTCTGATTGAACATTGTGCCATCTACGTTAAAGAAAAAAGTTCTTCTGCTATAAGCTTTGGCCACATCTTCGAATCTCCATTTAAAGATAAGTACATTTACTGTATTTCATTTTAGGTTTTTCTGAGATAACATGTGAAAATCTCAGTGAGGTTTGTCCGAGATAGCCTGTGAAAATCTCAGTGCGATTTCCATTTGTGATAGCTCGTGAAAAAAAGGATTTTTATTATAGTGAGCTTGTGAAAATCATAAGGAACTGTATCAGGTTGGTGAGGTAAACATGTGAAAACCTTATTATAGTGAAAGTCAAAATTACGTGGGTAGTAATTTTGGAAGTGGAGTTGGTATGGTTTTTTTAAGTACTGAACCACCATAACTCCTTATGTTGTGTGGTGAATGCTTTATTCTTTTTGGTGTTAGATGTTATTTATTATTTCATTCTTGTGGTGAATGTTGTAATGATTTTATCTTCTTTTGCTAGTTTGAAAGATTGATTTTAAAGACATTCGTGAAATAAGGTTGTCATGCCTAATATTTTAGGTGAAGGTTGTCTTATGGATTATTTGGAATTAAGGTTTCAATACTCAAACGAGATTATTCTAATCTTTACATATTTGGCATTTATATCAATTATTTGGCATTGTCCTATTCACCCCCCCCTCTAGGACATCACTAGCTCTCCATTTCATGTTCGATGACATCGAGAGTTTGTCGATGCCATCGAACGATCGCGAAAAAATTACCCAAAATTGGGCAAGTGTGGGATTTGTTTCCTATTTCGATTATGATTCACCTAGAGGCTATATATATATATATATACATATATATATATATATATATATTTGTGTGTGTGTGTGTGTGGGTGTAATCGGGAATAGGGTGTATCTTAGAGCTTTCTAATTCTTTCCTCGGGTTTCAAAGGTGTAACTTGGGTGATTCAAGGCTTATTCGAATATGGTAATTGTTGAGGGTCAAATATTGCATATTAGACACTAGTTATTACCTGAATTTACAAACATGATACTGTTTAATGGCCTATTTTAATCGTGTTTGTCTTGCAAGGTGAATTTAGGAGCCTTAACTGAAAAGGGTGTTAAAAGCATGAATTTAATGCTCAGAAATCACTAAGGTAAGGGACGAATCCCAGGAGACCAAGATTGAAGAAATTACATGCCAAAGATCTGAAAAAATTAAGCAATTGAAGTCCAAGAGGCCTAAAAGTCGTCCTGAATGCAAGATCACAGGGTTCCCACCATCCGTTTGGCTCGAAACTTTATATCTCGCCTGAGGACCCTAAATTACACGTCGAAATTCAGCCATTAGATCCTTCCAGAAGTGGCCCAACCAACAAATCAGCTCATAAATCACTGATCTGGGGCCCATCTGATATCTATATATGCTTTAATTTTGGTCTCAACCCCTTAAATGGGGTGATAAAATGGATGGACGGAGCGGATTTTTCATATACATCATAGTGGACCCCACATGTATAGTGCGTGTACACAATGTACACAACATTGCCCGTGCACCGGACGGTCAGCCCACCCGTCTTCCTTCACACCAGCGTCCAGCAAACAAACGCTGGCTGGCCGGGTTTAAGTAATGGGCTGCCATATTCGCCCAAACGGACGATCTAGACCATCCATTGCATCCAGAGGGTGGCTATGACCCTCGCCAAGGTTTCCTTTTGGCCCCATACATGCATACATACGTGAATCGTCGAAAAACACAGGATGAACGGTGAGTTGATTCGATACAGTGGACCGCACCAAAACTCGACCAAAACCACTCCCTTCCAACTGAAATTTAGCTAGAAATCCAATGAACGGGGTGGATTTGGCCTAAAACATCACTATGGGGCCCACCGAGCATCACAGTGCAAGGTTTTTCGTATTCAACGCCTGTTTGGTTTTCCCGGACATTACGAGGAGTTGTGGCCCACCGTTTGTGATCGGATGCTTACTCCAAACCATCCAAAAGCTTTGGTAGGGGGTCTTTACCCCAACCATGGAGCCAAAATAAGTTTCGTGGACGTCCTTCGGCTAAAAAAACTGTTCAAACGCAGCTTGTTTATGTTTTTTTCAGTTTCTTCTACGTAAGGAACCTGTGCACGCCCTTCCATTGACTCCCAGCCTTCATGCCTTTATAAGGAAAGGCATCCAGACGTGAGAGGATCATCTTGGGCAGCCGTGGAGGCACCTTGGGACCTTGAACGTGGGAAGAAAGAGAGAGAGAGAGAGGGTGGATGGCCATCAGCGTGGAGTGTTCCTTTTCTTTTTCTTCTTTAATTTCTTTCTTTCCTTTGTTGTTTTAAGAGGCTTTAGTTGATCATGTCTATGATTGGCTAAAACTGTTAGCTAAGGCTAAGAGGTGAAGCTTGTAGCGAGATGGTTGGTTTTCTATTGCTTTGATTCATGGTTGTTCAACTCTCTTTGATTTAAGTTTGATTATAAGGAATATTTATAGTTTTTAATGGTTTGTTGTGACTTAAATTACAATAGATCTGCGATAGCTTTGAGTATGTTCTTTTCATTATAGGGTTTGTGAATTTGGGAACCCTATTGTTCACCATCGTCTCCTAGGCATGGTTGGATGATGGAACCCTTCCTAATATTCATAACTTCCTTAGATTGGATGTGGATTGGTTAAATTCTATTGTTTGCTTTGTCTCATGGGCATGGTTTTGTGATGGAATCAATTCTAATTCTCATACCTCTCATCTCTTGAAAACTGGATCAAATGAAGTTCATATTTGATTTTTATGGTTATATCCTCCGACTGGATGAAGATGGGACTCAAAGTCCAGTTGTGTTCTTGAATCAAGCGTAGATCTCCCTGATCTCTACAAGTGGATCCTTGGAAACCCTAGTTTCCCATCTTTGATTTTATAAATTTTAGTTAATTAAATTCATAATTATTCCTTTAATTTCTCCTGATTAGATTACATCTTCGCCTAGTTCTAGTTTGAGCTACTTTCAGAATACGTACAAGGTTTAGTCCCTGTGGATTCGACCTCGATCCTACCGAGATTATTACTACATCACAACCCTATACTTGGGGTGTGAACAAGTTTTTGGCGTCGTTGCAGGGGACTGATGGTTACGATTTTTTAAAAAAATTAACTAGTTTTAGAATTAGGTTAAGATTAAGATTTTCTAACTTTTGGATTAGGGTTTATTTTCAATTTTTAGAAATTTTCTAATTTTAGGATTTCTTTTAATTTTAGAATCTAACATTACTTTCTAATTTTAGGGTTTAGAAACTTTCCTTTTTCGGAACTAGTTTATTTTTAGAAACTTTCTAATTTTAGGTTTAGGTTTTTTATTTTAGAAACTTTCTAATTCTAAGTCTTCTTTTTAGAAACTAACTCATCTTTCGTTTTTTCTTTTAAATTTTTTTTTTTTTTTTTAGAACTTTCTAACTTTAGGATTTCTATTTTTAGAAACTAATTTCTTTTGTTTTCTTTTACAAGATCTTAACATAGGAACTTCTAATTTGATAACTTCCTTTTAGCTTCTCCTCCTCTTACTTTCCAAACTGCTGTAGGATCTTTTCTTTTATTTTTCTTAGGATTAGATTCAGAGTTAGAGTTTTACCATGGAAGAGTGGGTACATCAATATGCTGAGATGGATAAAAGATATTGGGGAGGAATGTATAATGATTATGTGGAATTCAACCTATATCTCAAGATTTTTCTCAAACCATCATCGAGAACCGACTGGAATCTTATGCTCAAT
Organism: Magnolia sinica; assembly: GCF_029962835.1. Taxonomy (NCBI): domain Eukaryota; kingdom Viridiplantae; phylum Streptophyta; class Magnoliopsida; order Magnoliales; family Magnoliaceae; genus Magnolia; species Magnolia sinica. The sequence continues at coordinate 89,683,947 of NC_080577.1, forward strand.
CGGTTAAGAAGTCCTTACACGATCATAATTATGAGAGTGATGACTATTATCACCCATCAGATAAGAAGAAAACAATGCGTGATTATATAATAGGTGATAATATGTATCACCCATTATAATGTGTGATACATAACCAACAACATGCTATAATGATTATTCTCTTAGATACCCTACCTTTGAGATCCAATAAGAAACGATCCAAGAGGATTCATTTCAGTGTAACATGGACTGTCTTGCAGAAATTAAAAAAATGTTGGAAGCGCTTAATTCGTGCTTTGATAAGATAGTGGAGGCTTGCTCATCCCAACCACAACCCAATCCAAAAATACAATGAGAGAAAAGTGATCCTAACTCACTTTTGAAGAACTTTGGAATTTGGAATGAAGAGTTGGATTATAACAATGAGTATATGGTTCAATTTCCCAAAGAGTCGATCTCGATGACGGTTCAAAAGAATGATCAAGAGGCGTGGGTGTCTTTCAAATGTAATGATAGTGACACATTTCACTTACATGACACACATGATTTCAATGATGAGGGAGAAGTTAGTTTATTCAAACCTCAACCTAATTTAAGAATAGAATGTGAGGAAAGCGAGCCCATCCCAAGTGTGTATTGCACTGAATTAGACGATGATGAGTATTGGGATGATGATCATGAATGTGCAGCCCAAATTTCTTTGGAATCAATCTCAAGTTTGGCCCATATTAATGATCAAGAGGTCTGGAAAGTTGTCATCCATAGTGATTTACTCCACCTGTCTGACATGACCGATTTAAATGTCGAGGATGAACCACTTTCAACTAACCCTTCCAATCTTTGTGAGGTATGTTAGATCACTCCCTTGAATTGAATGATGATATGATTCGGGAGAGGGATGGGTTGCTTGATATAACTATGGAGTTGAAACCACCCATCTGAGGCCATCATCTGAGCTGTACACTTTTGACGATTCAATGTCTCTACTGAGTAGTGTTAATGATTAGAGTGTTCACATCAATGCTTCCCCTATTGATTTTAATCTGTCTGTGCAAGGAAAGAGCAAGAGAGCATGCGTCCATCCATTTTCAAAGACGATGCATTCCTTAGGCAGATCATCACAAACTTTAATGTGGAGAATGAGTCACTCTCAACTGAATTTCCCAACTCTTTGGATGATTGCTTGGTACACTTTGCAGATTCAAACGATCCCATGATAAGAGATATAGTGAATGCCTTGCAAGATAACATTTCGGTAGTTATCACTGACTGAGAGAACCTTTATTTTGAAGCCCCTCCTTCCCTAGATCCTAAATGTTTACCATTAAAGGAGGAGGAGCTGACAATAGAATCGAAGTCTGGAACTTCGGAATATGTTGAGACTACATCACTTCCTGAGAATTTTTTTGATTTTATCTACCTGTAGTCTCAGATTCACCATTGAGTACTAACATTGAAACTTTTTCGGTCACAGGTGAATTACATATACTTTGGATACCTCAAGAGATTTCATGATAATTTTATGCTCCGGTACATAAGTTTCTCTCAAAAGTCATGCTCTAGAGCATCCAAGCCTATTGCAAAAAGGGCTTTTGGATAATCTTGTTGAGAAACCTACTGAGAAATTTATTAAGATATTGGCCGAAAGAGGAACCTTGTGGCATGATTGAGTAGCTTTTCCCTTGCTTTCATAGGACTAGGTTAGTTTACTTTATGCCGTTCTAGGATAGTCGGCTTTATGCCGTTAGGATAGTTTACTTTTTGTTAGTTCAAATCTTGTGCCGACCCACTGTCACGTTGAGATCTCTTTGGAAAAAGCCTCTTGATTCCTTTGTCAGGTACTACCCTTCCATCACTTCTCCTTTTAATTTCGTTGCTTCATGTGCATTACATGCTTATATCTTTTACATTGAGGACAATGTAAATTTTAAGTTGGGATTGGAGATTAGGTTACCTAATTAGTATTGTCTTGGTCTTGAGCAGAAATTGTGAAATTCTTGATTTTTTTTCAAAAATTCTTGTGAATTTGAGTGCTTTGTTGTTTTGGAAATTCTTATGAATTTGAGTGCTTTTGAAGGCCATCCTTGATTTAGAAGCATACGATATGTAATGTTGGTGATTTATGACTCTTGGATTCAGCTACCTGTTAGATTTCACAATTAAGTTCAAATTATTAATTCATGATTTGAAGTTTTAAACATTGATTGAGTCATGATTTCACATGTCACATCTAGCTTACACATTAAGGTTTTAATTTGATATTGAATTATTAACTTGGTGATCATTAAGCATGGAAGGAACCAACCTGGGGAATTCGTCCATCATGTTCAAAAAAAAAAAAAAAAGAATACCCAGCTAAAAACACAGTCATCATTGAAAAGGGCTACCTAGTTAGGATCTTTAAAGAAATTGACATAGTGTGAAAGCCATCGATGGAAAAATCAAAAGCTAGAAGAATGAAAAATTGAACTGTAAGCCAAGTTTTGGTTTAGGTTATGGTTATCCAGAATACTCTTGTGATTATCAATGTTATCATGAAAATTGAGAATTGAATTCTTAATTGTGATAAGTTAGGGGTGCACTATACACTCATGGAACTCAATGTTTAGAATTGTTCTAATCAATGGATTAATACTTTGAACTTGACTATAAAGTTTACCGTGCGCTTGAGTCCAGGACAAAGTAATGCCCAACATTCATGAATCGTACAATTCTTGTATCTGGATTGTTTTTCAAAATTCACTCGGGTATATAGAAATTGTCTCGTACTTCTTAAATTATTTTTCACATACTTTGCTTGGGACTAACAAAATGCTGGTTGGGGATTGTATTAAGGCTCAAATATTGCATATTAGACCCCATTTATTACCTGAATTTATGAACATATACTGTTTAACGGCCTATTTTAATCGTGTTTGTATTGCAAGGTGAATTTAGGAGCCTTGACTGAAAAGGGTGCTTAAAACATGGATTTAATGCTCATAAATCACCAAAGCAAGGGATAGATCCTAGGAGACCGAGATCAAAGAAATTACATGCCAAAGATCTAAGAAAATTAAGCAATTGAAGTCCAAGAGGCCTGAAAGTCGTCCTGAATGTAAGATCACAGGGTTCCCACCATCCATTTGGGTAGAACTTTATAGCTGGCATGAGGACCCTAAATTAACCATACACGTCAAAATTCAGCCATTGGATCAATGTAGAAGTGGCCCAACAGACAAATCAACTCACAAATCACTAATCTGGGGCCCATCTGATATCTGGATATGCTTCAATTTTAGTCTCAACCCCTTAAATGGGGTGACAAAATGGATGGACGGAGTAGATTTTGCATATATATCATAGTGGACCCCACATGTACAGTGCATGTACACAATGTACACAACACTGCCTGTGCACCAGACGGTCAGCCTGGTCAAAGCCGGGTTGACCTATCTTCCTTCGCACCAACGTCCAACGGACGGACGCTGGCTGGCCGGGTTTGAGCAATGGGCCACCATCTTTGCCCAAACGGATGATCTGGACCGTCCATTGCGTCCAGGGGGTGACTATGACCCTCGCCAAGGTTTCCTTCTGGCCCCATGCCCGCGTACACGCGTGGATCGTCGAAAAATGTAGAATGAATGGTGAATTGATTTGATACATTGGACCACACCAAAACTCCACCAAAACCACTCCTTTCCAACTGAAATTTCGCTAGGAATCCAATGAACCGGGTGAATTTGGCCTAAAACATCACTATGGGGCCCACCAAGCATCACATCGTAGGATTTTTCGCATTCAATGCACGTCCAGTTTTCCTGGATGTTGCGGGGAGTTGTGGCCCATCGTTTGTGATCGGATGCTTAATCCGAACCGTCTAAAAGCTTTAGCAGGAGGTCTTTACCCCAACCATGGATCCAAAATAGGTTCTTAGATGTCCTTTGGTTTGTTTGCATTTTTTTCAGTTTCTGCTGCGTAAGAAACCTGCACACGCCCTTCCACCGACTCCCAGCCTTCATGCCTATAAAAGGAGAGGCATCTAGATGTGAGAGGATCATCTTGGGCAGCCGTGGAGGCACCTTAGGAGCTTGAACATGGGAAGAAAGAGAGAGAGAGAGGGTGGACGGTCATCAGCGTGGAGTTTTTCTTTTCCTTTTCTTCTTTAATTTCTTTATTTCCTTTGATATTTTAAGAGACTTTAATTGATCATGTCTATGATTAGCTAAACCAGTTAGCTAGGGCTAAGAGGTGAAGCTTGTAGCGAGATGGTTGGTTTTTTATTGCTTTGATTCATGGTTGTTCAACTCTCTTTGATTTAAGTTTGATTATAAGTAATATTTATAGTTTTTAATGGTTTATTGTGACTTAAATTACAATAGATCTGCGATAGCTTTGAGTATGTTCTTTTCATTATAGGGTTTGTGAATTTGGGAACCCTGTTATTCACCATTGTCTTCTGGGCATGGTTAAATGATGGAACCCCTCCTAATGTTCATAACTTCTTTAGATTAGATGTGAATTGGTTAAATTATGTTGTTCGCTTTGTCTCATGGGTATGGTTTTGTGATGGAATCAATTATAATTCTCATACCTCTCATCTCTTGAAAACTGGATCAAAAGAAGTTCAAATTTGATTTTTTATGGTTATATCCTCCGATTGGATGAAGATTGGACTCTAAGTCCAGTTGTGTTCTTGGATCAAGCGTAGATCTCCCTGATCTCTACAAGTAGATCCTTGGAAACCCTAGTTTCCCATCTTTGATTTTATAAATTTTAGTTAATTAAATTCATAATTATTCCTTCAATTTCTCCTCATTAGATTACATCTTCACTTAACTCTAGTTCGAGTTACTTTCAGATTACGTACAAGGTTCAGTCCCTGTGGATTCGACCTCATTCTTACCGAGATTATTACTACATCACAACCCTATACTTGGGGTGTGAACAGTAATCTCTATCTCTTGTAATTTTCTGCTTTCATAATGCATATCTGTCGCTTTGTGCCGTGGTTTTTTCCCCAAAGGGTTTTGCCATGTTAAATTTGGAGTCTTTGTGATTGGCCTTTGTTGTGCAATTGCAATACTTTGCTTGCTTCATATTTGTATGCTTCCATAGTCCCCCAACAACGACATGATTTCAACTGTTCATCTTTGGACTATAGTGCATGCGCTAGGGTTGCTTTAGGCCATGTATAAGTGGACTTTAGTGGATGGTTGGGAACAAATGATCCAGATTTGGATTCAATAAGGAATGTGAAAGTCCAAAAAAAAAAACATCTTTTTAACATGGTTTGTGAACCATGGACTACAATTGTTGTTGTCAATACATGAATGGTTTAGATCATCCAAACATTCATTGTTGACACCAACATCTGAAGCATGTGGGAGGTGTTAAAATTGTGACACCAAAATTACTATGGGTTTATTCACTTTTATGAGTCTATATGACATATGTTTCACATGCTAATAAGGCCCAACTGTTAGTGGACACTTGGAAGGGTATTTTTGACAGTTTTCTCTTTAAAGGTGGGTTTTAGGGTTAGTTATGTTAGGGTTAAGAGAGAGTTACGATTTTTTTTTTTTTTTTTGGTGTTTTGAGAGCCTCCAAGGAGAGAGAGAGAGAGAGAGAGAGAGAGAGAGAGAGAGAGAGAGATACAATTTTTTGTTGTAAATTTTCTCCGTCCCTATAATCTTTTCTAAATGGTAAATTGATTGTCGCTTTGTGCCATGGTGTTTTTCCCACAAAGATTTTTCCACGTAAAAATTATGTGGTTGATTGAAATTTTGATTTTATCTTGTTTATTTCAATCCAGATTAAGGTGTTTCCATAGAGACGGTTCTTTAACAAGTGTATCAGAGAGAGGTTGGTTTATTAGTTTGGTTTTGAGATATGACGTCAAGGGGATTAAATATGAAGTTCGAGATAGAGAAATTCACAGGTAAAAACGACTTTAAACTATGAAGATTGAAGATAAAAGCCCTCCTAGTTCAATAGGGCATGCAGTATGTACTCCTTGAGAAAGTGCATCATTTGAAAAATGTGAAAAAAGAAGATTGGGATAAATAAGATCAAAGGGCAATTGATACAATTCAATTGTGTTTAAGTGATGAAGTCCTTTACATTGTCATATATGAGATGACTATTGTAGGTTTATGAGTGAAGTTGGAGAGTATTTATATAAAATCTATCACCAATCGTCTATTTTTGAAGAGGCAGTTTATACTCTAAAAATGACATAAGGGTTAGATTTATCTAAACATATTAAGACGTTCAACAAATTGGTTTGTAACTTGACGAGTGTTAAGGTGAAGATTGAGGAGGAATATAAAGCCTTAATTTTGTTAACATCTCTCCCCAAGTCATTTGAGTATCTAGTTATACTTTTTGCTATGGTAGGGATACTTTAGGCATCGAGACTGTTATCACAACCCTTCAATTGAAGCAGTTGCGTCAACAGAGCAATGGTGAAGGTACCTCTATGGATTCGTTGTTTGCTCGGGAGGACTGTCTGAAGGAGAGGAGAAAACTGGGATCTAGATCCAAGTCAAGAGGAAAAGTGTTGAATGTAAAATATAATATATTTTCCCCTTATTATTCATCGGTTTTATACGTATAGATGAGCTTAATCGATTTAATTATGTATATTTTCCCATGCGAGGTGATTTGGAGAGCTAAGGTGAAAAGAATGATTAAAGAAAATATTTAATGCTCAAAGAATGACTAAAAGAAGATTTGGAGATTTAGAGGTGTTTAATAAGGAATTAAAGTACTAAAGATCCAAGAAAACCAAGTACAAAGGAGAGAGAAAAGACCGACTGAATTACAAAGTCAAATAACTAAATTAATAGACTATTTATCTCACTTATGGTCGGTTCGGTTCGACCAAATGTGCACAAAAAAATCCAGCAACAAACTATGATTTTCAGATATAATTCGGCTTCGTATTCGGTCCGACTGAAGCTAGGTTTGGTGTCACTGAAGTGATGTTTGGTGTGACCTAAGGAAGATAAAGACTTCATATGTATATTGAGAAAATTCAGCTGTAACTAAGAGTTAATTTAGTGTGACCGAATGCCATGTTTAGTGCAACCGAAGGTCCTAGTCTGCTACAACTAAAATGTAATAAAAGTGCACAAATTAAAGTCGATTTTAAGTCGGTGTGAATTTTCCTATTTAAAGAGATGTTTTAGGCTTTCTTATATACGAATTAGGGTAGAAGGGGTAGTGCAAGGAGTTGTGAATTCTTTGTAGAGTCCTCCTCAAATCCTTCAATTCTAGTTAGTTTTTATATTTTTCTTTTTGAGTTTTAGTTCAATCATGTCTTTGATTGGAAAATCTCTTAGCTAGGGCTAAGATGTGAAGCTTGTAGTTATTCTTAATATTTTAGTTTACTTTTATTTAAGTATTTGATTTGAATATTGAATAATCCATTGATACTTGTTTTGAATGAAGATATATCTTTAGTTTACTTTGATCCATTATCGACTCCGGGCACATCAGATGCTTAAGAATACAAAGAATAGTTTCTTATCTATCTTGCAAGGGTTGATCTGTAAAATCCATTGATTCATTGTAAACTACAGACAAGAAAGATGCTTTTAATTCCCTATGATCGATACTTTGGTGCATGATGTGGGAATCAATTCAATTGAAGTTCAAATATGTTTTAATATTTGAATAATAATTTAACCACTCCATTATCTAGCTGGATAGGATAGGACTTTGATTCCAATTGAGTAATCTAATTGGATCAAGTGAATTAACATTAAGATATAGTTATAAGTGGATCCTTGATGCTCTAGTATTTTATCCTTAATAGTTTCTCTCACAACTACTCCTTAAACTAAATTCTAGTAGTTAGTTTAGTTATACTTCTAGTTCTAAAGTATTCTAGAAGTCGCACAATTGTAAGTCCCTGTGGGTACAACCTCGGTCTCACCGAGTTATTACCACATCATAGCCTTGCACTTGGGGTTGTACGAATAAGTTTTCGGTTCCATTTCCAATGACTTCGGCTGCATTTTTCTAAAATATATTAGTATTAGAATTATTATAGGATTAGGTTAGTTTTTCATTCCATTTCTAGATTAGGGTTTTCTACATTCTTAGACACAACATTGTTTCTTCTATTTTGTAGAATCTAACGTAGAATTGTCAATCGGTACCATCTTTCCAACCCCTTGCTTTAGTATTTTAGATTCCTTATTTTCCTGTAATTTATATTTTAGTAGAAGTAGGTTTAGTTTAGAATTAGGTCTGAAAGTGTTTCATGCCCAAGTGGGTCCGTGATAACACTCTACATCTCGTAAGTGAAGGAGGATTAGTTGAAGGTTTGCCTATCTATTACCAGATTAGACAACACTTAAGATCTTCTGAGTTGGCTGAAAATCAACCTCATCATCGTGTTGAGGAACAACAAGATGAGAATGTTATGCACAATGTCCTCCACTTAGAACATTAAGTGATTATTTGCAACTAGAAAGGACGAGCACAACTTCCTACATGGTATTTCCACATAATGCAAGAAACATGGATTTCAAGCCGGAGTGATCCAGTTACTCCCAAAGTTTCAAGGACTAGATTCTAAGAGTCTATACTTACATCTCAAAGAGTTTAATGAGATTGTAGTGACCTTACACTTTCATAATGTGTCGGATAATACCTTGATGAGTGTGATATTCAGCCATAGTTTATGCCAACTCTGAGGATTTCAAGGTGTGTCTAATCTAGTGATGGATAAGCAAACCTTTGACTAATCCTCCTTCACTTAAAAGTTGTAGAGTGTTGTCGCGGACCCACTTAGGCATGAAACACTCTAATTCCCAAGTTTGAAAAGAAAAACTATAGAAGAAGAAATCTATAAAATCTAGAAAGGAAAAAAGTTGAAAGGATATTACCAAATTGAAGAAGTTATGTTAGTTGCTACAAAACAGAAAAATCAATTAGTATCTAAGAAAAAATTCAAAAAAATCTAAACTAAAAATAGAAAAGTTAATACTAATCCTAAATTAATTCTAAGATTAATAAATATTAGAAAAAGCAATCGAAGTCCTCGATAATAGTGCCAAAACTTGTTCGCTTGTTATCCTAAGTGCAAGGTTGTGATGTTAATAACTCGATGAGATCGAGGTCGTATCCACATGGACTTTCTTTTTGTGCAAATTCTGAAATAGATTAGAACTAGAACTAGAATCTATTAATTAAGATCTAGATTTAAAGAGATCAATGGTGAATAAACTATCAGATACAATGAAAAAACTAAAGTGCCAAGGATCCACTTATTGCCATCTTAATACTACTTTACTTGATTCAATTAATAACACACCTGGAATCGAAGTCCTATCCTATCCAGTCAGATGATAAAGTGGTTAAAACATAATTTATTCACCAAAACAGAACATTCATCGAATTGGTTTTGAAAAGGCGAGCTTCACGGTCCTAGAAAGGGGGGTGGGGGTGAATAGGACAAAGCCAAATAAAAAACTAAAGTGTAGAAATAATAAACAAATCTAAAATCTCAATCACACTAGTATTGAAAAATTAATTCAAACTAGTTTGTAGGACAACCTACACCTAAAACAAAGTTTAGGTGTGACAACCTTATTTCACGAACGTTTGTAAGAATCAAGATCTCAAACCAAGCAAGAGAAAGAAAACCTATCTATTACAAACATTCATCACTTTTGCATAAATGAAATTACAAAATTCTCCACAAATGCAAAAATGAAACATTCTCTACAAATACCAAGAATTATAGTGGTTCGGTGTGTATAAGAACTGTTCTCAAACAGCCACACCTACTCCACTCCCAAGATTACTAACCTCGTAATCTCAGCTTTCACTATGAATAAGGTTTTCACAGGATCACCTTAAAACCTGATATAGTTGTGATTTTAACGGGCTATTGCAAACAAAGAAACCTCTCTCTGAGATTTTCAGGCTATCTCAGACAAAACCTCTAATGAGATTTTCTGGCTATCTCATAAAAAACCAAATACAGAAAGTAAATTGATACTTATTTTCATCAAAGAAGATGCTGTAGCCGTAGATCTCTTTTTTTGAATGACGAATGTTCGATGTTCAGTCCAATAGAAAAGGTCAAGGGTTCTATTTAATTTTAATTAGATTTAAACCCAAAGACTACTTGCATTAATTTTCTTAAATCTCAATAAGAGTAAACATTCTTTTTAAAATTAGAATGACAGAGTTTTGAGATAAAGGAATTAATAGAAAAGCTATAAAATAAATTTATAAATACCGCTTGATAGCTTGATAATAAATGAGGCTTTTCTCTCTCTTGAATATGGGCTTTGATAGGCTTGAATTGTATTTTCAAATTGAGAAAGAATCTTTATTTATAGTCAGAAAGTTTGTCCCTTCGACTGGTCTAAGGCAGTCTTCAACTGGTCAATTCACCGAATTCAGTTCCAACAAATTTTCAAATTTAAGCGAGATAAGATTTAATATATCTTCAACTAGTTAAAGAGTCTATTCGACTGGTTGAGGGTGACCTTCGATTGGTGGTTGAGCAAGCAGAATCCGACTTGATTTTAGTTGCTAGACTTTGAATCGAGGAATCTTTGACTGGTCAAAGGGGGTCCTTCAACTGGTCGAGGACTCCACTCGACTGGTCAAAGACACAACAGAATTTCTGTTACACTTCGGCTTCGAGAAATTTCTTAGACTGGTCGAGGCAAAACTTAGATTAGTCGAAACTCAGTCAATTATAAGTATAAAAACCGAAATTAAATATGTTTTGAAAGCCCCTAAACCTAAGGACTTTCTGGGGTTTAAAATACATGTATGGACTGAACTTCATTGGATTAGAAACTTGAAGTTTTCAAGGGAACTTGATCTTCTACTAGTTGATTTATCAGTAGGAGTTAAACTTGTCGATGAAGCTTGATCTTCTACTAGCATTTTTAGTAGAACTCGAACTTACACTTGAAGGTGAACTTTCCATCTTGATCCACCTGACTTGAACTTTAGCTTAACTTCAACTTGAACATAAGCTAGACTTCAACTTGAATATAAGCTTGACTTTAACTTGAATATAATACTATATAGGTTGTTTTGACAAGACGGAATTTGACAAACTAGGTGTAACATGTGCTTTAAACATCATAGCACTTACAGGTTCCCTCATGAATCATCAATGTAATGATCGTAGGTAATTCAAAGCATCAACCATGCTCGAAATAAATGATGGATCAAGGAATTTTATAGATCACACAATTACAAAAAAGGTAAGAAGATATCACCAAGCCTTTCTAAGCATCCAATGTGCCCGGAGTCGACAATGGATCAAAGTAAACTGAAAATACTTATTCATTCAAACCATAAATCAATGAATTATTCAACATATAAACTAAATAACTTGAATCAAATTAAAATAAGCATTAAAACAAACTACAATCTTCACCTCTTAGCTCTAGTTAAGGGATTAGCCAATCATATACATGATTGAACTAAAACTTTTAAAGAAAAATATAAAAACTAACTAGAAAAAAGAAGGATTAGAGGAGAAGGACTCCTTGAAGCACCACAACCCATTGCTTTGCTCCTTCTACCCTAATTCATGCTTAAATACTCTTAAAACATCCCTATTTATAAGCTTAAATCGGACCGACTTCAAAACTTCCTCAATTTACGCAGCTATTGCAGCTTCAATGGGAGCTTTGATAGCATCAAAGTTCCATCAAATAGTTTGATTTGAATTTGAAACGCTCAACAATCGACTTCTAAATCTGCTTAAGTCATTGATGGCATCACTTGTGCTTCGATGGCATCGTATTGGTCTTCAATGAGATCAAAAGATGCTCTAAACTGTCTAGCAAGTAAATCCCATAATTCATGATTTTCATGATGTCATTAAACTAGCTTCAATGGCATCAAGCATTTCTTTGATGAGATCGATCCATCCATCAATGGCATCGAAAAGGTCCCAAATATGTCCAGTAAAGAAATCAGACTTTTCCTACTTTTGCGATGGAATCAAGCCACCTTTGATCGCATTGAACACTTACTTCGATAGCATCGAAGCAGTGTTCGATACATCAAACTATCTTTTTCAGCAATCCAATTCTCTTCACTTTTGAATCTTCAGCTTTCTTCCTTTTTCATTTGGTTTTCTTAGATCTTGGACTTTTGAAATTTTCAATTTTGACCTCCAAAGATCTAATGCTCTTTTTAGTAATCCTTTGAGCATCAAATCCATGCTTTTAGCATCCTTTTCACCTTAAGCTCTCAAAATTACCTTGTAAGATAAAACATGTATAAATAGATCAATTAAGCACCATCATGTTCATAAAACTAATGCATAACAATAGGAAAATATGCTATATTGCACACTCAACACACCTTAAGATTAAAGTTGTTTCATTTCTCTTTGAAGGAGAAAGCCAAGTCATGGCTTCACTTCTTAAGATCGAGAGCGATTGGGACATGGGCTGAGATGACCCGGTAGGTCCTTAAAAAGTTCTTCCTGTTTTATAAAACCAATACCCTTAGGAGGGCAATCATGAATTTTTCACAGAAAGAAGAAGAAACCTTCTTCCAATGATGGGAAAGATTCAAGTATCTTTTAAATACTTGCCCACATCATGGCTACGAAATTTGGCAGGTCTTGAATTTTTTCTATGATGAACTGACTTCGCCCATGCGCCAATTTATAGAGATGATGTGTAATGGGGAATTCATGAACAAAGATCATGATAATGTATGAGACTATTTTGATATGCTTGCTGAAAACATGTAGTCATGAGATACTTCATCTAAGCCCACTAACCCTAAATCAACTTAGTCCAAGGAGAATGCAGGAATGTACAACGTTAATGCTAGGGTGGCTAACCTTACATGAAAGGTCGAGGCCATAGAACTAAAAAGAGTAGAAATAGTTAAACCCGATAAAATCATTGAAATTGTTTGTGGTATCTGCGCTAGTAATATACACTTGACACATGAGTGTCCTACAATTCTTGCATTTCAAGAGTTAGTAGATGAGAAATCTAATGCCGTGAATAATTATCAAAGGCCTTTCAACTCTCCCATTTCAATCACGTACAAATCTAGTTAGCGGAACCACCTGAACTTCAGTTGGAGGAATGGACAAACGGCCAATATAGACAGAAATCCTCAAGGGGCTCTTCCTTCAATCTATTATCAAATTTAAAAAGACTCCAAGAGAATACAATTCAGAAATTTATCCATAATCAAGAGCAGTTCAATCAAAATATGTTGTAAGCATTCCGGGTTATTAAAACATCATTGGGAGTGTTTACATTGTCCATTTAAACAATTGAGTCACAACTTGCTGTTAGGGAGAATGGGACTCTTCTAGCCTAACTTCTACCTAAACCAAAACCATAATGCGAAATAAGTGACCTGAGCTCTTCGAACCAGCATGTGGAGCAAGCAAAGTCCATCACCAGTCTTATAAGTGTGAAAATAATTGATAAAAATATCTCGACGAGGGCTAAGAAGCCCAAGGACATGGAAGAGTTTGAGAGGAATGATGGACTTGCAATGCTACACATGAGAAAGAACTAGAAAAGAAATATAGACCGGTTGCTCCATTCCTACAAAGGTTGATCTTACCAAAACCTATGCCGAACATTCAGGATAAGGTGCTAAAATAGGTGAAAATCAACATCCCTATGTTGGATGCCATAAAAAAAAACCCGTCATAAGACAAGTTCCTGAAAGATCTATGTACGGATTAGAGACGACATAATATCCAAAAAAAATGTCTTGATAGAGAAAGTGAGTGCCATCATCAAACAAGCTGTGCCCCTAAAATACAAAGATCATGTTGGCCTAACCATCTCTTGTATCATTGGAAATCACCAGATTGAACATGCATTACTTGATTTTGGGGCAAGTGTGAATCCGATCCCATACTCGGTTTACGAACATCTTAGCCTAGGTGAATTAAAATCCACTAGGACCATACTTCAACTTGCTGATCGTTCGGTTCGTATAATGAGAGGGAGGATAGAGGATGTGCTTGTCTATGTCTATAAGTTCTACTAGCTAATGGATTTTATTATTTTGGATACACTAACTGCCATCGATGCGAGCACTCAAATTCCTATCATCTTTGGTCAATCATTCCTAACCACATCAAACACTATAATCAATTGTAAGAATGGGGTTACGAAACTATCCTTTAGGAACATGAGACTTGAGCTGAACATGTTTAATATGTTTAAACAGCTGGAGGATGGTGATGATGTCCACGAAATAAATTTGATAGATTCATTTCTAGAATATAAGTCACTTTTAACTTTATGCTCCGACACTCTAGAGATGTGCTTGGCCCACTCTACTAATTTAGATGATGACATGATTACGACAATAGATGCCTTACTTGATATTGCATCGGTACTTGAAACTAACCGATGGAGGCTTGAATTTGAAAGATTACCCTCTCTACCATCTAGTGTTGAGGCACCAAAGCTTGACTTAAAATCATTACCTGCTGATCTTAAATATGCCTATTTAAGTCAAGATTACACATATCCAGTGGTGATTTCTTCCCACTTGGATGAGGAATAAGAGATTATACTCATTTATACTCTTAAAGAACATAAAGGAGCCATTTGATGGACGATTGCAGACCTAAAGGAAATTGACCATCTAATTTGTACTCACCGCATTCATCTTGAAGATAATGTGAAAACATATAGACAACTACAATGCTGTCTAAATCCAAATATGAATGAAGTGATTAAATCTAAGGTGTTAAAGTTGTTGGACGTGGGTATCATATACCCTATATTTGATAGCCAATGGGTGAGTCCAACTCAGGTGGTACTCAAGATGTCCGGGATCACCATCGTAGCTAATGTGAATAATGAAATTGTGCCAACCAGAGTCACTACTGGTTGGAGAATGTGCATTGACTACCAAAAATTGAATACTATCACGAGGAAGGACCACTTTCCTTTGTTCTTCGTTGATCAGGAATGGTTAGCGAGTCATTCTTATTACTGCTTCCTTAATGGGTATTCGAGCTACAACCAGATAGAGATAGCCCTTGAAGACCAAGAAAAAAATCACATTCACATGTCCTTTTGGAACTTTCGTATACTAAAGGATGTCATTCAGATTGTGTAATGCCCCCGCCACATTCTAATGATGCATGTTGAGTATTTTTTCTAATGTGGTGGGGCAATTTTTAGAGGTCTTTATGGATGATTTCTTTTGTCTTCGATACATCCTTTAGTGAATGCTTTAAACGCTTAAAATTAGCATTGAAGAGATGTGAACAAAAGAACCTTGTGCTAAATTGGGAGAAATGTCATTTCATGTTTCAAAAAGGGATAGTCCTTGAACACATTATATTGTCCAATGGAATTGAAGTAGTTAAAGCCAAAATCGACTTAATGTCTAACCTACCTTCACCCAAGAGCATACGTAACGTGCGATCCTTCTTAGGACATGTCGGATTTTATCGAAGGTTCATTAATGACTTTAGTCTCATTTCTCATCGTTTATGCAACTTTCTTCAAAAGGATACTCCTTTTGAGTGGAGTGAGGAACGCCAAAAAGCTATCACCAAGCTCAAAAGCATGTTGACTAGCGCTCCCATCATGCAACCACCTGTTTGGAATTTACCTTTTGAAATTACGTGTGATGTGAGTGATTATGCAATTAGGGCAGTGCTAGGCCAGAGCAAAGAGAGGAAGCCATATATTATATACTATGCGAGTAGAACTCTAAACCCTGCCTAAGTGAATTACTCTACTATGGAAAAGGAACTCCCAATTGTAGTGTTCACTTTGGACAAGTTTAGGTCCTACTTGATAGGATCTAAGTTCATTATATTTACTGACCATGCACCGCTGAAATACCTTCTTTTTAAGAAGGATGCTAAGCCTCATTTGTTAAGATGGATCCTTCTACTATATGAGTTTGACCTTGAAATATGAGATAAGAAAGGAGAAGAAAACATAATGGCTGACCATCTCTCTCAGCTTGTTCTATCTAACTTCATGGAGAAGAAACCTATCAATGACATGTTCCTTAATGAAAAACTTTTCAAAGTCTCCCAATTACTTTGGTACGCTGATATTTCTAATTATCTTGTTACATGTATAATTCTTACTCATTGAACTACGTAAGATAAGAATAAATTCTTTTCTGAGGTACGCAAGTTTTTTTTAGGATGATCCATATATTTTTAAATATTGCCTAAATCAAATCATTAGGAGATGACCTGATCATGAATAACAGAGTGTCATCTTCTTTTGCCATTCATATGCAAGTGGTGGTCACTTTTCAACTAAAAGGATCACAACAAAAAATTTGTAGTGCAACTTTTTTTGGCCCACTATGTTCAAAGATACAAATGAACTTTTCAAAGCGTGTGAGCAATGTCAGAAATTGGGAAGCTTGTCCCATAGAAATATGATACCACTAAATCTCATTCTTATCATTAAAGAATTTGATTGCTAGGGCATTAGTTTCATGGGACATTCCCCCAATCCTTTAGAAATATTTACATTCTACTCGCTATTGACTATGATTTCAAATGGGTGGAGGCAATTTCATGTCGGAATAATGACCATCTCACCGTCATTAACTTTTTGAAAGAAAAATATCTTATCTCAGTTTGGAACACTTCAAGTCATCATAAGTGATGGAGGATCTCACTTTTGCAATAGACCATTTGAATTATTAATAAAGAAATACGGTATTTCGCATAAAATGAGCACCCCTTATCACCCTCAAATGAGCAGTCAAGCTGAAAGATCAAATTGGGAGATAAAAAAAATTCTTAAGAAAACATTAACCCATATCGCAAGGATTGGTCACTTCAACTGACCAATACATTGTGGGCTTACCGTACAACATACAAAACCCTATTAGTATGTCATCATTTAGACTTATTTTTGGGAAGGCTTGCCACTAGCCTGTAGAATTGGAACATACAACGTATTGGGCTATAAAGAATTTTAACTTCAATATTGACAAATCGGCTCGGTTCATAAATTACAATTGAATAATTTTGAAGAAATCTAGAATGATGCTTATGAGAACTCACGGATATATAAGGACAGAATGAAAGTGTTCCATGATAGGATCATTATTCAAAAAAGTTTTGAACCAAATTAGAAAGTCTTTTTGAATAATTCGAGACTTCATCTCTATCCCGGTAAATTGAGATCTCGTTGGACTGGCCCCTTTAAAGTCAAAACAGTTTATCCTCATTGGGCCATCAAGATAAAAAATCTAATGAATGGTAACATTTTCAAAGTGAACGATAATCGACTTAAACCATTAGTTGAGAAATTTGATTCAGAGGATATGTCCATCCATCTGAATGATCATGTTTATCAGGGTTGACCTTCTAGTCTGATGGAGGTCCATTTATCCTTTTATTATTATTTTTAGGATTAGGATAGAATATATATAGTTAGGTTTCTTTTAGTTTTATTTTTGTTTAGTACTATTCCCTTTAGATGGTGAAGAATTCATGTCATTTCATTGATCTTCCTCATGTACTCTCTCTCTCTCTCTCTCTCTCTCTCTCTCTCTTAATCATTCCACTTTTATTTTTGTTGTATCTTGTCATGATGGATTGCATATCTTTTACACTGAGGACGATATTGATTTTAGATTGTGAAGTGAGATTAGATTGAACTAATCAGTATTTTCTTAATTTTTGAGCAAAAAATTTTGAATTTTTTTTTCAATTTTCTGTTTTCAAAACTGTCTTTAAAGATTGATATTCTGTGTATTTAAATATATTTAAGTAAGACGATAAGATATAAAGTAAAGTTTGAAAGTCTAGATTCTAATTTATTAGTAGATTTTTAAATAAAGTTCCTTTTAATAAATTGATGGATAGAAAAATTTAAACATCAATTGAGTTTAATTCACATTTCACGTCCAACTCTTATTCTTTTTAAAGTTAACTTGAATTTTTAATTTTTAACTTGATAATTACTTAAAAGTGTTAGGAACCAAGTTTGAAGATTCTTATATACCTTGATTTGAAAAGAAGTAAAAAGAACTACCTAAAAAAATAGTTGAAATCGAAAATGGCTACCTATTGAATGTGCTTAAATAAGAGAAACAATGAAGAAAAAGAAAGAAGAAGTAATAGTGTGAAATCCATTGATGAAAAAAAAGATGGAAAAAAAAGTGGAAATGAGATGGGTTCGGAATCGGTAATTTGTGTTGATCTATCCACTTTGAGGTAATTATTATGGTTAACATTATGAAGGAAAGTTTAATTTTTATGGATCGTAAGTTGGAATTTGATGTTTAGATGCATTATGTTAATTAATTAATGAAAGTGAACTTACTTTAATGGTTTACTAGTGATATTAGGTTCTAGACCGACATATTTCATGCTTGTATCTTTCAGTTATACTTATATATGTATAGGGTTGCACAGGATGTTATTTTTCTAAGAAAGGTTTGAAATTTGAGTTTTAGATATTACTTTTTCACATGAATTTGAGTGTGAAATATGGTATATATCACCCTTATTATGCATTGATTTTATAAGCATAGATACACTTAATTGATCTAATTATATATATTTTTTCTTATGTGAGGTGATTTGGAGAGCTATGTTGAGGGTTAAATATTACATATTATCCCCCATTTATTACTTAGTTTTATGAACATAATAATGTTTAATATTCTATTTTAATCATGCTTGTGCTGCAAGGTGAATTTAAGAGCTTGGATTGCAAAGGATATTGAAAGCATGGATTTAACGCTCACGAATCACCAAAGCCATGGATGGATCTTATGAGACCAAGAATGAAGAATTCACAGGGCAAAGATCCAAGAAAACCAAGTGAGGAATGAAGAGCATTGAAGACTTGAAGTGAAGAAAAGGAACCCAAAAAATCTGCCTCCTTCGACTAGTCCCTCAACTAGAAGAAGATTCCTCGACTTAAACTCCAGCGACAAAATCCTCTAAATTCTCGTCATCCTAAACCAGTCAAAGGAGATCCTTAAACAGTCGAAGGCTATCCTCGACTAGTCAAGAGTTACGCAGATGTTATGCAGACTGTGTAAATTTGAGGCGGTTTTTGAATTTTTCTAAGTCGGTGCGAAAGGAGGTGATGCACAACTATAAATAGGAGTCCCCAGGGCATCCCTAGACATCTTCTAGGGTTTGAGGAGTAGAGTAAAAGGGTGGATCAACCATCCAACCGGTTTTTTTTCTTCCTTAGTTGATCTTTTTGTTTTGTTTAAGATTCTTTTTGTCTATGGTTGGCTAAACCTCTTAGCTAAGGCTAAGAGGTGAAGCTTGTAGCGTGATTGGTATGTTTGCTTTATTTTGATTCATGTTTTGTTGAACTCTTATGGATTTTAGTTCTTTATTAAGGAATATTTTTAATGTTTAATGGCTTGTTGTGACTCAAATTACAATGGATCTGCGATTGCTTTGAAAATCTTCTTTCCTTGAATTGAGATTGTGAAATTAGTAAGTCCTGTTGTTCATCATCGTCCCTTGGGCGTGGTTAGGTGATGGAATCACTTCCAAATCCTCAAAACTCTCATTCATTGATGATTAGATCCATGAGAAGTTCAGAGATCTGACAAATCTCTTCTTACCTATTGGATAGGATAGGACTCTGATTCCAGTTGTGTCCTTGAATCATGCAAGGCAGCTTCTTAATTAATACAAGTGGATCCTTAACACCCTAATTACCACCTTTAAATTTATAATTTTTAATTACCTTATTCAAAATCACTTTCTTAAATATTTCAGAAATAGGTTTACATCTTCTTCTAGTTCTACTTCTAGTTACTTTCAGAAGACACATAAGTTTAGTCCCTGTGGAATCGACCTCGGTCTCACCGAGATTATTACTGCATCGCAACCCTACACTTAGGGTTGTGAACAAGTTTTTGGTGTTGTTGTCGAGGATTGACAGTTGCGTTTTTCTGAGATTAGCTAGGTTTCGAATTAGTTTAAGATTAGGGTTTTCATATTTCTATTTTTAGGATTAGGTTTTTCTGAATAATTTGAAACTTTTCTTTTCTATTTTTAGAAACTAACTTTTTCTCTTTTTAGAAACTTTCTATTTTCTATTTTTAGGAACCTTTTTTTTTTAGAAACTAGGTTGCTTTCTTGTTATTTTTTTTTTTGGAAAGTAATTCACTTTCCTTTTTTCCTTTACAGGATCCTAACATAGATCTCCTCCAATCTGGTAACTTCCTTTTAACTTCTCCTCTACTTACTTTCTATATTGTTGTAGGATTTTTTATTTTTTATTTTTGGATTAGATTCAGAATTAGGGTTTCACCATGCAAGAGTGAGAATGTCAGAATGCTGAGATAGCTAAGAGACATTGGGAAGGGATGTCAGATGATTATGTTAGGAATCAACCTATGTCTCAAAATTTTTCTGAAACCATTATCGAGAACCAACTAGAATATAATGCTCCACCGATTAAGAAATCCCTATGTGATCATATGTGGGAGAATAATTACACCCCACGGATTAGGAAAACAGTTCGTGAGTATTGGGGTTATCATAACTATGGGAGTGAGAATTATTATCACCCATCAGACAAGAAGAAAACAATGAGAGATTATATTATGGGTGATAATATGTACCAACAACCATCAAATTCTCCCACCTATGACCCGTATGACTATAATCAGTGGAAACATCAATTTTGGGAAGATGAACCAGTAATACATCAAGTTGATAATTCTCTTGGGTCTTTTACTTCTGAAATCCAACCAGAAACGATCTAAGAGGATTCACTTCAAGGTTACACAGACAATTTTGCTGGCATTAAAAAAATAATAGAAGCACTTACATTGTGCCTAGATAAGCTAATGGAGACTAGTTCACCCCAGCCTCAACCCAATCCAATTCTTCATTCCCAACTCCCTATTTATGATTAGTGGAAACATCAAGATTGAGAAGTTGAATTAATAATGCATCATAGTGATAATTCTCTTAGGCCCTATATCTTTGAGATCCAACAAGAAACGATCCAAGAGAATTCACTTCAGAATTCCACACAAACTCTAGAGCTCATCGAGCAAAACACACTCCAAAGATTTCAAGAACTTATAAAAGATATACAACAATGGGGTTCACGTGACGCGATTATGAGAATACTGAAATTGAGAATGAAGAGTTGGATTGTGTTGATGAGCATATGGTTCAATTTTTCGAAGAGTTGATCTCGATGACGGTCCAAAGGAATGATCAAGAGACGTGGGTGTTTTTCAAATATAACGATACTGACACACTTCACTCACATGACACACTTGGTTTCAATGATGAGGAAGAGGTTCGTTTATTCGAACCTCAACCCAATCTAGGAACAAAATATGAGTAAAGAGATCCCATTCCACGTGTGTACTGCACTGAATTGGAAGATGATGAGTATTGGAATGATAATCATGAATGTAACGCTCAAATCCCCCTGGATTCAATCTCAAGTTTGGCTCATATCAATGATCAAGAGGTTCATGAACTTGTCGACTATAGTGATCTACTCCACCCATCTGACATGACCAATTTAAACGTGGAGGATGAACCACTTTCAACTAACCCTTCCAACCTTTGTGAGGTATGTTTTGACCACTCCCCTAAATTGAATGATGATATGATTTGGGAGATGGACGAGTTGCTCGATATGACTCTAGAATTTGAAACCACCCAGTTGAGGCCACCATCTGAGTTGTACACTGTTGACGCTTTAATGCCTTTACTAAGTAGTACCGATGAATAGAGTCTTCACATTAATTCTTTGTCTGTTGGTTTTCAATCTTCTTATGTAAGGCAAGACAAGATACATCTGGTGATGATTTATTCTCACCGTGATGAAGAGCAAGAGATCATGCTTCCATCCACTTCCAGAGACGATGGAATCCTTGGGCAGATCATCACAAACTTCAACGTGGAAAATGAATCACTCTCAGTTGAATTTCTTAACTCTTTATATGATTGTTTGGCACACTTTGCATACTCAAATGATCCTATAATTAAAGAAATAGTGGATATCTCGTAAGACAATACCTCGGTAGTTGTCACGGATCGAGAGAACCCTTATTCTGAAGCCTCTCCTTACCCGGATACTAAATGTTTACCATTAAAGGAGGAGGAGATGAAAATTGAATCAGAGTTGAAACTTCGGAATGTGTCGAGACTACATCACTTTCTAAGAATTTTTCTAAATTTCATTGATGTGTAGTCTCTGATTCACCATGTTATGCTAACATTGAAATTTTTTCTATCACAGGTGAATTGTATATACTTTGTACACCTCAGGAAATTAAATGGAAACCCTATGTTAAGGTCCATAAATTTCTCTGAAAATTCATGCTCCGGGGCATCCAAGCCTATTGCCAAAAGGGCTTTTGGATGATCTTATTGAGAAACCCACTGAGAAATTTATCAAGATATTGGCCAGAGGAGGAACCTTGCGGCATGACTGTGTAGCTTTTCCCTTGCTTTCCTAATTTAGGATTAGGATAGTTTGCTTTCCATTGTTTTAGGATAGTTTTCTTTTTATTGTTTTAGGATAGTTTGCTTATCGTCCCTTTTAGTCGTTGACTAACTCGTCTGCACTTTAAGACCCTTGGAAAAGCCTTTAAATTCCTTCCTCAGGTACTACTATTCCATCACTTCTCCTTTACTTTTGTTGTCTCATGTGCATTATATGCTTATATCTTTTATATTGAGGACAATGTAGATTTTAAGTTGGGGGGTATGGATTAGGCAAGCTAATCAGTGTTTTCTTAGTCTTTGAGCAAAAATTATTGAAATTTTTCAGAAATTTCTGTAAATTTAAGTGACTTTGAGATTAATCCATGAATTAGAATTATAAGATACTTAATGTTGATGATTTATGACTCTTAGAGTTAGTTACTTGTTAGATTTCAAAGTAAGTTCGAATTATTAATCCATGATTAGATGTTTTAAACATTGATTGAGTCATGATTTCACATATCACATCTAGCTTACATATTAAGGTTCTAGTTTGATATTGAATTGATAACTTGATGATTATTAAGCATGGAAGGAACCAACTTGGGGAATTTGTCCATCATGTTCAAATTAGAAGAATTAAAAAAAAGAAAAAAAAATACACAGCTAAAAAAACAGTTGTCATCGAAAAGGGCTACCTATTGAAGATCATTGAAAAGATTGAACATAGCGTGAAAGCCATCGATGAAAAATTAAAAGCTGAAAGAATAAAAAGCTGAACTGTAAGGAAAGTTTTGGTTTAGGTTATGGTTATCCTGAATGCTTTTTTGATTATCAATGTTATCATGAAAATAGAGAATTGAACCTTTGATTGTGATAAGTTTAGGTTTCATTATGCACCCATGGAACTCGATGTTTAGAATTGTTCTAATTGGAGGATTAATACCTTGAACTTGATTATGAAAATTACCAAGTGCTAAAGTTTAGGAGAAAGTAATGCTTGATGTATTTTGAAACTTTGTTATATGGATTGTTTTTTAAACCTCTTAAGCTTATGGAAACTACATAATGGTTTTTGAAATATTTTTTCGCATACTTTGCTCGGGACTAGCAAAATGCTGGTTGGGGATTGTGTTGAGGGTCAAATATTACATATTATCCCCCATTTATTACTTGGTTTTATGAACATGATAATGCTTAATGTTCTATTTTCATCATGTTTGTGTTGGAAGGTGAATTTAAGAACTTGGATTAAAAAGGATGATAAAAGTATAGATTAAACGCTCACGAATCACCAAAGCCAAGGATGGATCTTATGAGACCAAGAATGAAAAATTCATATGTCGAAGATCTAAGAAAACCACGTGAGGAATGAAGAGCATTGAAGACTTGAAGTGAAGAAAATGAACCCTAAAAATCTGCCTCCTTCGACTAGTCAAGGACTAGTCGAAGATTCCTCGACTCGAATTCCAGCGAGAAAATCCTTTAAATTCTCGTCATCCTCGACCAGTCGAAGGTGACCCTCGACCAGTCAAAGGTTGTCCTCGACTAGTCAAGAGTTACGCAGATGTTACATGGACTGCTTAAATTTGAGGTGGTTTCCAGATTTTTTCTAGTTGGTGCGAAAGGAGGTGATGCACAACTATAAATAGGAGTCCCCAGGGCATCCTTAGGCATCTTCTAAGGTTTGAGGAGTGGAGTAAAAGGGTGGAACTGCCGTTCGAGAGTTTTTCTTCTTCTTCCTTAGTTGATCCTTTTGTTTTGTTTAAGAGTCTTTAGTTCAATCGTGTTTATGGTTGGCTAAACCTCTTAGCTAGGGCTAAGAGGTGAAGCTTGTAGCGTGATTGGTATGTTTGGTTTGTTTTGATTCGTATTTTGTTGAACTCTTATGGATTCTAGTTCTTCATTACGGAATATTTTTAGTGTTTAATGGTTTGTTGTGACTCAAATTATAATAGATCTGCGATTGCTTTGAGTATCTTCTTTCCTTAAATTGAGATTGTGAAATTAGTAAGTCCTGTTGTTCACCATCGTCCCTTGGGCATGGTAGGATGATGGAATCCTTCTTAACTTTCACAATTCTCTTATGATTGGTTGTGGGATTAGTAAATCCTGTTGTTTGCCTTGTCTCCTCGACATTATTAGGTGATGGAATCACTTCCAAATCCTCATAACTCTCATCCATTGATGATTAGATCCATAAGAAGTTCAGAGATCTGATAAATCTCTTCTTACCAATTGGATAGGATAGGACTCTGATTCCAGTTGTGTCCTTAAATCATGCAAGGTAGCTTCCCAATTGCTACAGGTGGATCCTTGGCACCCTAGTTACCACCTTTAAATTTTTTAGTTTTAATTACCTTATTCAAAATCACTTTCTCAAATATTTCAGAATTAGGTTTACATGTTCTTCTAGTTCTGCTTCTAGTTACTTTCAGAAGACACACAAGTTCAGTCCCTATGGATTCGACCTTGGTCTCACCGAGAGTATTACTGCATCGCGACCCTACACTTGGGGTTGTGAACAAGCTAAGTTGTAAAGAATGTTTGAAGAAAAGATTTAATACTCAAAGAATGACCAAAAGAATATTTGGGGATTTAGAGGTGTTTAATGAAGTTTAATGAAGAATTCAAGTACTAAAGATCTAAGAAAACCATGTGCGAAGGAGAGAGAAGACTGTCTGAATCACAAAGTCCAATAACAAAAAAACAAACTATTGGGTCCCACCTAAGGTTGGTTCAGTCCGACCGAATGTGCAAAGAATAGTCCAACAACAAACTATGATTTGCAGACATAATTCGGCTTGACAATTAGTCGGATCGAAGCTAGGTTTGATGCCACTGAAGTGATATTCGGTGCGGCCTAAGAAAGACAGACTTCATATATAAATCGAGGAATTTCGGTTACAAACGAGAGTTCATTCAATGCAACTGAATGCCACATTTGGTGCGAACAAAGATCCTAGTTAGCTATAGTCGAAGCGTAATAAAAGTGCATAAATTAAAATTGGTTCCAAGTCAGTGCAGATTTTTCTTATTTAAATGGACATTTTAGGCTTTCGTAGATACAAATTAGGGTAGAAGGGATAGAGAAAGGAGTTGTGGAACCTCCATAAAGTCCTTCTCCATACAAATTTGGTTTTAGTTGTTTTTTATATTTTTCTTTTTGAGTTTTACTTCAATCATGTCTTTGATTGGCTAATCTCTTATCTAAGCTAAAAGGTGAAGCTTGTAGTTATTCTTGATGTTTTAGTTTACTTTGATGCAAGTATTTAATTTGAATGTTGAACAATCCATTAATAGTTGGTTTGAATGAAAATATATCTTTAGTTACTTTGATCCGTTGTTGACTCCGAGAACATTGGATGCTTAAGAAAGCTAAGAATAAATTATTATTTTTAATCTATTGTGTAAGGGATTGATCTTTAAAATTCATTGATCCATTATAGATTACAGGTACGATAGATGCTTTGAATTTCCAGTGATCAATACTTTGGTGCATGATGTGGAAACCAATTCAATTGAAGTTTAAATTTGTTTTGATATTTGAATAATGATTTAACTACTCCATTATCCGGTTGGGTAGGATAGGACTTCGATTCCAGTTGAGTAATGTAATTGAATTAAGTGAATTAACATTATGATATAGCTATATGTGGATCCCTGATGCTCTAGTATTTTATCCTTAATAGTTTATCTCACAATTACTCCTTAAACTAAATTCTAGTAGTTAGTTTAGTTTAGTTCTAGTTCGAAAGTACTTTGAAAATCGCACAATTGTAAGTCCCTGTAGGTATGACCTCGGTCTCTCCAAGTTATTACCGCATCACAACCCTGTACTTGGGGTTGTTCGAACACAAAGGAAATTAAAGTCTTGGAATTGTCAGAGGGTGAGACTTTTAAAAAAGAACTGTCAGTTTTTCAAATCCCAAAAGAATGAGAAGTAAGATGATTCATTGAAGGAAGCTAATTCAGTTGAGTATGATGAAGGCTTACATGGTTGTGATATATTGCAGGTGACTAAGACCAAAAATTTCTAGAAGGAATTGATCTTGGATATGGGGGTATCGTACCATATATGTCACCATTAGAGTTGGTTTACCACATTTAGCGAGTATAATGGTGGGTTGGTGTAGGCACCCCACCTTAGAAAGCTAATTGAGTTTGAATTGATAGATTGTCAACCAAACCTCAATCCTAAACCCTAACACTAGAAGCATAAACCCTAGGAACCCTGTCACGCCCCAAACTCGGAAACCGGGCTCACAAAATTCCCGATCACCGAATCTGGCGCCGACAGCCTCCGTAGAACCCCATTCTCGGCTCCCAGTGCCCATTCGCCAGGTTCCGATCCTGGGATGCTACAAGGAGGATTTTCAACATCAGTTTGATTCGTAATAAGCATAACCAAAGGCATAACCCACAAACAACAACCAAAAACTCCATCACATTTCCACTATAATCAAAAACTTTACAAGTACAATGAGCATAAGGGAAATACAATGATGATAGACAAAAAAAAGAGCTCCAAAAGATCAGCCACGCGTCCAAGCCTCAGCGCTGCTACGATCCAACGTCACCTGCACGCAACGGTCGTGCATAAGCTTATAGAAAGCTTAGAGGGTGGTGAAAGTGTATGCTCAAAGTGGTAATGTAGTCATGCAGTATCAGAGTAATGCGGAAAATGCTAATGAATGCTAAGAATCCCATTAGCCGTACCAAGGCCATGCGGTGGAAAGAATGATGTCGGCCATACCAAGGCCATGCAATGCGAAATGCAAGTCAAGCATACAAATCCTCATCTAAGTCCACATGTCAATACGGCTCAAATCTGGAATATCACCGGGGTCTAGTACACTCCAAGCCAGATTGCTGCCCCATCGCGCGCAATAAGGTGAGTGAAAAAGACCTCACTATCCGCCTGCCAATATCGGGCTCGGCTCGTCAATAGCGGACCCATTCCTCGAGCTGGTCAGACTCAGCCTAGCATTGCCCCCTACTCTCTGGCGGGTAAGGCCGCACCCCCTTCCAACCGACCACGACATAGTGGAAAGCGCAACCGTCTGGTAATCGGCACTCAGCGCTCATGCATCCACTCGGTCTAGACGTTGGAGCAACCTCCTGGTACCATAAGGGTTTAGGGACTTTCACCCAGGGATATCTATCCACCCCATGTAAAACAGTATTTCCGGTATCCAATCCTGCCAACCACGATACGTCTGTGGATATGGTCCGATGTCGCTAGGGCGTACGAACTATACCACACAATGCGAATGCATGAATCACACTATTCATTCAGCAGAAATCCTGCGCATATCGTGCGCTCATGTAGGCAACACCCCCTGTAGAGCTCCTAAACAATCTGCCCGAAGGCTATGCTATGATCAGTCATTTCTCATATCAAGCATACGTATGATGCATATGATCATGAATCATGGAATTAAATATGTTATATGGGGTGGATGATGTTCATAATGAAGATGGGCCTAGACGGCCTACACACTACACATATGGGCCTAACAGTGGGCCCAAGGGAAAGTCATAATGCGGACATTTAACGACACTACACTTACAATGTGGACGTCAAACCAACATTGCTCCCAAGGCACGACTGCCACAAATATCATTTCATAAGTTATTTTGGGACCACACATTGCAATGGACCTTAGGTACATCCATTGGGCCCTTAAATACATCAAATTAGCCAAGTCACATGGGCCTTATATTCATTAAGTGGGCCACATCAATGGGCCGCACCAATGGGCCTTATGTGCATTGCAATGGACTATAAACTGTGGGCTTTAGAACGTATCAAATGGGCCTAATCTTATGGGCCTTACATGTGTCAAATGGGCCTCGACAGTTGGGCCCCATATATGCATCAAATGGGCCTGCTCACATTAGCCACATTTCATCTTAATGGGCCTCGACCCATGGGCCCCTAATACATTAAATGGGCCTCGACCCATGGGCTCTATATATACATTAAAGTGGGCCTCAACCATGGGCCACACGTACTGAGGTGGGCCTTACCTATATATCAAGGTGGGCCTCAATCACGGGCCTCAACATTAGTACAAATATATACATATAATATAGTATATAATATATATATAGTATATAATATATATATATATATATACATAATACATATAATATTATATGAAATATAATATTATATATATATATATATATATACACACACACACGCACACATCACAGTGGGCCCACACACTCATCCTAGTGGCTCTACGTCCACCGTCCAGGCGGACGGTGGAGATAAAACACATACATCTGTGTGGGCTCCATGTGGGGCCCACCGTAATGTTTATATTCCATCCAAACCCTTAATAAGGTCAAGCAGACCTAGATGAAGGGTGGTAAAAATTTTCACCTTGATCCAAGACTTCTGTGGGCCCAAAAAGGGTTTCAAAGGTAAATGTTCAATCCCACTGTTTCATACGGTGTGGGCCACCTGCGTCTTGGATCAAGCTGATTTTTGGGGTGGGCCCACGTCGGTAGGGGCCCACCATATGAAGCAGTTTAGATAGCATATAAACATCAAGGTGGGGCCACGGCTACGGCCGTCTTTGGTCTGGCGGCTTGATCACTTGCCCATTGGCTGACGGCGCTGCTGCGGCTCGACGGCGCGGCCAGTGCTGTGTTCAAAATTTTTTTTTTTTTTTCTATTTTTTTGAGGATTTTACTGGTGGGGTCCATATCCAAGCCATCCACTCCATCCA
The DNA here is from genome assembly GCF_029962835.1 of Magnolia sinica. Taxonomy (NCBI): domain Eukaryota; kingdom Viridiplantae; phylum Streptophyta; class Magnoliopsida; order Magnoliales; family Magnoliaceae; genus Magnolia; species Magnolia sinica. The sequence goes on from NC_080577.1 coordinate 89,713,077, forward strand.
ATGGCCTTCCATGGCCCTAGACAAGTTAAACGAGCCCAATATTGGACCTGTTTCGGCGCATAAAAACAATAGGGAAGGTTTTAATGGTAAAGACCACCATTTGCTACGGTATGGCCCGGCTGAAAGTCTGATGGATCCCATCTTTCAGGTCAACGGCTAAAAAGAGCTTGGGAAGGGAATGGATGGTGTGGATTTAATACATACATCAAGGTGGGGCCTACATGAGTGGACCATTCCAAGCTTAGGGAAAAAGCTTGCATTTGTGTTTCTCCCAACAGACGTCCAGCGTCCTTGGACGCTGGACTTGGCATATAGGTTGGAGGTGGGCCCTGCTTAGGTGGGCCACCAAGTGATGGATGGCATGGAACTACACATATAAGGTGGGCCCCTCTTATGAATGGTTTGGAATAAATACCTACCTCATGGTGGGTCCATTCAAGTGGGCCACATAATCTCATCATCATAACAACAAGGAAAAAAAAAGAAATAAAAACAAGAAGAAAAAGGGAGAAAAGGAGAGAGATAGAGAGTGAGGCCGTGTGATGGAGGGACCCCGGCACTATGGGCCCTCCCTTGCACTAAATCATACATCAAGTGGGCCCCATTACATATGGGTCTATAAAAAATTAGATCCAACGGTGGAGATCCCTTCTCCACTAAATTAAATGGTCTAGATGACCCTAAGCATGTAAAGAAATAAACATCATGATGGGGTCCATGGAGAATGGCCCCATCATGGAATGATCATGATGATCCAAGTGGGCCATTGGCCACATCTTAGGGTCCAAAGTGAGATCCAAACCATTGATCGGTTGGCCTCACTTGGTCCAACTTAAAAACATCAAAATCTACCCTATAAAACACCCACCGCTTGATCTTCTTGCTCCCTTGGCTTCCTTAGCTCCTTGTGCTACTCTTTGATGGAGGAAGATGGGAAATGGATGGTTGAGATGAGAGATGAAGGGGTGGGAAAGGTGGACCTCACAAATGAAGTTTTCTCACCATGGGGGACTCATACGTATGGTGCTCTCTCTTGGATTTGGATTTTTGAAAAAAATGAATAAGAGAGATAGTTGTAAAGGGAGAGAGAGAGAGAGAGAAAGAGATGGGTGATGGAGTGATGGGGAATGGTTTGGGTTGAAAATTGTAAAAGGAGGTATGGTTGATGTTGAAAATGGGAAAAAGAGGAGTGGTGAGGTGGAAAGAGGGTAGACTTTTGTAAAAGGTGGAGATGGGTTGTTGTACTTGAGGTATGGGATGCTTTAATGGTTGATTGATGGGACTAATTGTAGAGATTCCCTCGAAATCCGCAATGCGCGGTGTTTCTTCGGAATAAACGCTGATCGGCTTCTTCTAGCCTGGGTATCGGTTCGGTGCGCAAGTCACGGCGTTGGAACCGCGGCGACGACGCGGTCGCTATGATATAACTTTCGGACCAAGCCGACGTCGGTGCGCGGGACCTGGGCTTAGGATCGTGCGCAAACACCGAATACAGTGCGAAGATTGCCGGAATTTGACCGGAAGGACCGCGGAAGCTAACGGAACAGTACGGATTAGGACACGGGTCTTACAAACCCCAATCCTAAAGCCTAAAATAAACCTAGTTAGCCCATTCTACCTAGTCATCCTAAACCCTAACCTTAGAAGCCTAAACTCTAGGAACACTAATCCTAAATCTGAAAGTCAACCCAGTTAGCCCATTTAATATAGTCAACCCAGTTAGCATAACCTTAAATCATAGGAACTTAAACCCTAGAATCTTGAGTCAGCTTGACGAGTTAACTCACCTAGTCAACTTACTAAATCAACTCTCCCAGTCAACCTACCCAATCCAATAACCTAGTAAACTCACTTAGTTAAGCCTAAAACCAAGGCCAATTGAAGAAATATGTAAAACCTCAAAGTAGTAACCTTCACAACAGAGCTCCACACGCTTGAAGGAAGCTGCCTGCCAAAGTAACGAGTCCAAATGAGGACCGGCAACAACCATCTTGCCGCTGGCCACGTGGCACTCCCCCTCTTTGGGGTGGTATCCCTCTAGCATGAGGAATCACTCCTTTTCAGACCCTAAGTATACAGTTGAGGTGTATTTACTCTGATGTCCATCTCCTTACGCAAAATTACACTTTTACCACATCATAAAACCTATGAGATGCTGCCATATGGCAATCTCCAATCCAAACCCTTTAACTACCTTTTTCTGTTAAGATCACCAGGAATTATAAGCAAACTGAGTTTAGAGGCTATGAATAACCCCATCTCCTTCTCATTTCACATACCTACTAAATCTAAAAGCATCTGAGACATCCAGAAGGGACTCATCTGCTCCCATTTTAAAGCCTCCTCAACCCTTAAGGGTTTAGTTATCTATGCATCCCTTCACTAAGGAGAGTGAGAGTGAGAGAGATAGAGTCCAATCCTAGTCTAGCTCATCCTAGCCAGAGTCCAAGTCTCCTGAACTACCAAGTTCATATATGAGCGACCAGATCTAGCCTTGCATCATTATCATTCATCCAACCATTTAAGCTTCAATCGGTTTCACCAAATCAGAGCATTAGCATCGTGCAACATTCATTCCCTTCTTAACCCCCTTTCTCCACATACACATTAGCATTACATCATATTTTATCATTTTCTTGCATATAAATGGTGGGTGTATGCTGTGAGGCTACCGATATAATCAGATAAGGTCCACTAGAAACCTTAACCAATTAGCGGTCATTTTATTATAAACATCAATACAACATCAAGCATCTCATATATCACCTTTTTACATACTTTACACCATTCACTCAATCATTTCAAATGTATGTTCTGCAGCTTGTTGATATAATCAAATCTTTCCCATTAGAAATTTAGATTGATCAATCACCATTGCCATTGCATTTCATTATTTCTATTGCATGTGAGAACTAATCCCATTCCTAACAAAAATAGTCAGATCTTGTGAAGTAAAGACTATTCACAACCCCAAGTGTAGGGTCGTGATGTAGTAATAATCTCAATAAGACCGAGGTCGAATCCGCAGAGCCTAATCTCGTATGTTTTTGAAAGTAACTAGAAATAGAACTAGAAGAAGATTTAAAATTGAATATGAATTGATAGAGAGTAATTGTGATTATTGTAATTGAAACTTGTGAATTTAAAGGTGGGAACTAGGGTGCTAAGGATCCACTTGTAGATATTGGGATACTACCTTACTTGATTCAAGAGGTCCGATTGGAATCAGAGTCCTATCTTATCCAATTGGAAAGAGAGATGATCAAATTTCTGAACTTCTCATTGATCTGGCCTCAAAGGAAGAGAATTGTGGAGATTGGAAGAGATTCCATCACCCAACCATGCCTGGAGACGATGGTAAACAATAGGATTTACCAATCCAACAATCTCAAATAGGAAAAGAAGATACTCAAAGCTATCGCAACGTCTACTGTAATTTGAGTCACAATAACCTATTGAAAACTGAAAATATTCCTTAAAATCAAACTAGAAATCAATGAAGTTTAACAAGAACATGAATCATAGCAAGATAAATATTCCAATCACGCTACAAGCTTGACCTCTTAGCCCTAGCTAATTAAGAGATTTAGTTCACCATAGACATGATTAAACTAAAAACTCTTAAATAAAACATAAAAAAAATTAAGGAAGAAGAAGAAAACTCTTGGCGAAGGCTTTCCACCCTTTTTCTCCACTCCTTAAAAACCTAGACGATCCTTAGGAATGCCCTAAGGACTCCTATTTTTAGTTGTGAAGCACCACCTTACTCACTGACTTGGAATTTCCGCAATCCAATCCAAAAAATGCCTCAATTTACACAGCCGCATTACACATCAGTCGAACCAAAGTCACCTTTGGTCAGACCGAAGTCGAGTCTAAATTTAGAAAGGATTTTGCTTCATTAGTTGCCCGATTTTGGTCGCACTGAGCTGGGTTCGGTCGGACCGTACTTAAGTTGTCGGTTGGACTGAATTAATCTTTGGTCGAACCGAGTTAACTCCTTTCAGCGATGGAGCTTTTTGTGTATTTTCAATCGCACCAAATCCTTCCTTTGGTTGGACTAAATTAGTTTTCGGTCGAACCAAATTAGCTTCTAAATTTCATTGTTTGTCGCTAGACTGTTTTGTACAAGTTTGGTCGGACCGAACCTAACTATTTGCTACTTTAGATTCTGCAATCTCTCAAGTCCTTTCTTCAGCTTTTGTACTTAGTTTCCTTGGATCTTTGGCATGTGAATTCTTCATTCTTGGTCTTCTAAGATACATGTTATGCCTTGGTGATTCTTAAGCATTAAATCCATGCTTTTGGTATTCTTTTCAATCCAAGCTCTCATATTCACCTTGCAACACAAACATGTATAAAATATACCATTAAGCATTATCATATTCATAAAATATAGGAGAATATGCAATATTTGACACTCAACAGTCTCCCCAACCAGCATTTTGCTAGTCTCGAGCAAAACATGCGTGAAGTGAACCTTAATTCTCAATGTTTAAACCCTTTTCCAGAAATCAATCCTTTGTGTAGTCAAGTATGAATGAGTAAAATTAAGATGAGGAAGTGGACTTTAAAATCCTAGAGCCGAATCATATAAGCAATCAATCAAATAGGTTCTTTATCAATTTCTTTAGAGCATAAGTTCCTATATCATATTTTTCAATGTGCTCGGTGAAAATCAAATTACCTTCCATGAGACTACTATCAATTCATAATGTTAGCCATGTTCATCACATCAAGAATAGTTAAAAACTCAAGTGTTGATTCTGAACTTATCCCCTTCTCCTTCTTTTTTCAGTTTTTGATTTTATATCGACATTCCCTTTTTTATTTATTCATTCTTTTCAGAATTTTTCACTCTTTTTCAAACTTTTTCTTGGTTTTTCATCATTCATGACCTTTTTGTCGATCTCACTAACTTTTAATTGGTTCTTTTCATCTTTTAAGGGGGATAAAATTCTCTAGACTGAATTCTCAACATCTATCAATGATTTATATACTAACCATTAGAAATTCTAGTGTAATTCACATTAAGCAAATTGAATGTGTCTTATGATTTAGATCAATCATGATATTCAAAACTTCCTCGTAATCATTTGAGTGCAAGAACCATAAGTGATAGATTACTTAGTTGATCAAACTCCAACAATTTAAAATTCAATCTCTATCTTATCATCTTACTCAAAACATTCTTTACGTGCATAAATTATCGTTTTCCAAATAGATTTCAACTTGAAACATTAAAAATTCAAATTTTTTTGCTCAAAACTAAGAAAATACTGATTATTTTACCTAATCCACACCCCCAACCTAAAATCTACATTGTCCTCAATGCAAAAGAAATATGAATGTAATGCAAAAGAGGCAACAAAAAGAAAGGAGAAGTGATGGAATAGGAGTTCCTGAAGAAGGAATTTTGAGGCTTTGCTAAGGAACTCAACGTGAAGATGGGTTAGCGCAAAAGACTAAATAAACAGAAAGCAAAGTATCCTAATCCTAAATTTTATAAAAGCAGTAAACCTAATTACACCTCCGTCAACTAAGAGGTCAATCCTGGTAAACTGGATTAATCAGAGGTATGGACATGTCCTCTGAATAAAATTTCTCAACAAACGGCTTTAAACAATGTCCATTCACTTTGAAAACATTGTTATTCATTGGATTATGAATCTCGATGACCTCATGAGGATAGACATTCATAACAGTGAAAGGGCCGACCTAACGAGATCGGAGTTTACCCGGAAAAAGATGTAACCAAGAATTATACAAAAGGACTTTTTGACCAGTCAGGAATAATTTTTGAAGGATGTTCCTATCATGAAACACCTTTATCCTGTCCTTGTAAATTCTTGAATTTTCGTATGCGTCATTCCGGATCTTCTTATGTTCATTTAATTGAAGTTCGTGCAACGAGCTAGCATTGTCCAAGTCAAAGTTCAGGTTTTTGATAGCCCAGTAGGCTCTATGTTCCAATTCCACAGGTAAGTGGCAAGCTTTCCCATAAACGAGTCTAAAGGGAGACATTCCAATTGGGATCTTGAAGGTAGTATGGTATGCCCATAAAGCATCGGTCAAGAGAATAGACAAATCTTTATGGTCGAGGTTAACCGTTTTCTCCAAAATATGTTTAATCTTGCTGTTGAAAATCTCAACTTGCCCACTTTTACGTGGGTGGTATGGAGTGCTCACCTTATGAGAGATGCCATATTTCTTCTTTAAATTTACAAATGGCCTATTAAATGTGAACCTCCATCATTAATGATGGCCCGAGGTGTTCTGAACTAGGAAAAGATGTTTTCTTTTAAGAATTTACTGACCGTTGATGGTTGTTGTTCTGGCATGGGATCGCTTCAACCCATTTAGTGACATAATCTACTGCTAGTAAAATATATAAATTTCTAAAGGATTGGGAGAATGGTCCCATGAAATCAATGCCCCAGTAGTCAAATGCTTTAATCATTAGAACGGAGTTTAAAGGCATTATTTTTTTACTGGACAATGCTCCTAATTTCTGGCAACGCTCACAAGTTTTGTAAAACTCATGAGTGTCCTTGAACATAGTGGGCCAATAAAAACTATGCTGAAAGATTTTGGTCGTGGTCTTTTTAGCAGAAAAGTGACCACCAAAGGCCTGAGAGTGACAGAAGGAGATAATACTTTGGTGTTCATTGTCTGGCACACATCTCCTTAAAATTTGGTTTAGGCAATATTTGAATAAATACGGGTCATCCTAGAAGAACTTAAGAACCTTGGCAAAGAATTTTTTTCTTATCTTGCGCAATCTAATGTGTCGACGTGAAACCCATGGCAAGATAATTAGCAATATCAGCAAACTAAGGTAATTCGGAGAGTTTAAACAGTTGTTCATCAGGGAACATGTCATTTATGGGTGTTGCCTCAAGGGACTTAGGAGGATCAGGTCGTGAAAGATGGTCAACCACTACATTCTCTAGTCCCCTTTTATCTTTATTTCTAAATCAAATTCCTGGAGTAGAAGGATCCATCTTATCAAGCGAGGCTTAACATCATTCTTATAAAGAAGATATTTTAGCGCTGCATGATCAGTGTAGATAATGATCTTGGATCTAATTAAATAGGACCTAAATTTGTCCAAAGTGAACATTATAGCTAGGAGTTCCTTTTCCATAGTAGAGTAGTTTATTTGTGTAAAATTTAGTGTTCTAGTTGCATAGTGAATAATGTGGGGCTTCTTCACTTTTCTCTGGCCTAATACCGCCCCAATAGCATAGTTGGACGCATCACACATAATCTCAAAAGGAATGCTCCAATCGGGTGGTTGCATGATAAATGCGGTAGTTAACATGCCTTTGAGATTAGTAAAAGCTTCCTGGCATTGTTTAGTCTATTCATATGGTACATCCTTTTGAAAGTAAATTATATAAAAGATGAAAGAGGTGACATATGCTTTTGGGAGGTGGTAGGTTAGAGATAAGATTGATCTTGGCCTTTTCCACCTTAATTCCTTTGGATGAAATTATATGTCCAAGAACAATTCCCCTGGGCACCATGAAATGGCACTTCTCCCAATTTAGTATAAAATTCTTTTCCTCACATCGTTTCAGCACATTTTTTAGATTCTCCAAACACTCGCTGAAGAATGGACCAAAGACAGAGAAGTCTTCCATGAAGACCTCTAAATATTGTTCTAATATGTCAGAAAATATACTCAACGTGCATCGCTAAAAAGTGACAGGGGCATTACACAGTCCAAATTACAATCTTCGGTAAGCAAAGGTTCCATAAGGACATGTGAGAGTTGTCTTTTCATGATCTTCAAGGGCTATCCCTATTTGATTGTACCCAAATACTCACCAAGGAAACAATATTAAGAATAACCAGCTAGCCTTTCCAAAATTTGATCAATGAAGGGTAAAGGAAAGTGATTCTTTCTCATGGCGGTATTCAACTTCCTGTAATTAATGCACATTCTCCAACCAATAGTAACTCTAGTTGACACGAGTTTGTTATTGGCATTGGCTACGATGGTGATTCCAGACTTCTTAGGAACCACCTAAGTTGGACTCGCCCATTGACTATCGGATATGGGGATATAATACCCACATCTAACAACTTAAGTACCTCGGCCTTAACCACTTCCTTCATGTTTGGATTTAATCTACATTGTGGTTGTCAGGAGGTCTTCGCGTTATCCTCAAGATGAATGCGGTAAGTACAAATCAAAGGGTAAATTCCCTTGAGGTCCACAATCGACCATCCAAGCACTCCTTTATGTTCAATGAGAGTAGAGATAAGCATACTCTCCTGTTCTTGCTCAAGGTGAGAAGAAATTACTAACGGGTATGTCTTATCTCAACCTAAATAGACGTATTTAAGATCAGAGGGTAAAGATTTTAGGTCAAGCTTCGGTACTTTGAGGCTAGACAGTAGAGGCACAACATTAGTTTGGGGCATTTTTTCAAATTGTGGCCTCCATCGGTTAACTTCAAGTACTGGTGTAACATCAAGCAAGACATCCATCTCCCTAATCATATCATCATCCAAGTCAGGGGAGTGGACCAAGCACGTCTCTAGAGGGTTAGAGGATAAGGTCATCACAGCTCTATCTTCCATGAAAGAGTCTATCATATTAATGTCGTAGGCCTCGTCATCATCTTCTGCCTATCTTCTCATGTTGAAAAAGATATTGAGCTCCAATGTCATATTTCCAAAAGAAAAATTCATGACCCCATTCCTACAATTGATATACCATTGGATGTAGCAAGGAACGGGCGACCAAGTATGACAAGGATTTAAGTGCTCGTGTCTGCAATGGGCTGAGTATCCAGGATGATAAAATCTATTAGATAGTAGAATTTGTCAACATAAACTAACACATCCTCAATCATCTCCCTTAGTACATGAACTAAGTGATCAACAAGTTGTAATGTGGTCCGAGTGAGTTTTAATTCAACTAGACCCAGTTATTCGTAAACTGAGTAAGGAATCAGATTTACGCTCACCCCCAAGTCAAGAAGTGCATTCTCAATTTAGTGATTCCCAATTATACAAGCAATAGTTGGGCTACTAGGATCTTTATATTTTTGTGGTAGACTTTGCTTGAGGATGGCACTCACTTTTTCTATTAGAAAAATTTTCTTTTTGATACTTTGTCGCCTCTTAGTCGTGCATAGGTCTTTCAGAAATTTCGCATATGAAGGAATTTGTTTCACAGCATCTAAAAGAGGGATGTTAACCTTCACTTGTTTCAACACCTCTAGAATATGTTGTGAGTTGGCTAAAGGTTTTGTTGCAATCAACCGCCAGGGGGGAATGGAGCAATCAGCTTGCTTAGGGGTTTCAGTTCTAATCTATGTGGAGTAGTGCTAGGTCTATCATATGTGTCTTCTTCCAGGTCCTTAGACTTCTCAGCCCTTACCGAAATAGATTTGTCAATTGTTTTTCCACTCCTAAGAGTAGTGATAGACTTGTCTTGCTCCATTAAATTTAAAGAGCTTGGGTTACTAACTTTGTATTATGATTTAAGATTGGGGATAGGTTGAGTTGGAAGGATCCCTTTCTCCATAACCACAACGCGTGAGTCTATCTTTTGTATTACCTTTATAAGTTCTTGTAAGGCTTAGAGAGTATTTTACTGGATTTGCTCTTGAGTTTGTGTGGGATTTGGAACCGATTCGTCTTGAGGTTTCCCTTGATTCAAGAATTGGTTAGGGATTCCTTGAGGAGTAGCAGTTTGTTCATTCCTCCAACTGAAGTTCGGATGATTTCTCTAACTTGAATTGTATATGTTTGAAGTGAGTCCTTTAAAAGGCCTTTGATAGTTGTTTACGACATTAGATTGCTCGTTCAATATTTCTTGAAAAGTAAGTACTGTGGACAATTCTCAGTTGTATGAACGTTACAAGAACAAATACCACAGATAACTTCCTTAGCCTTATCCTTCTTAAGTTCCATGGCCTTGAGTTTCCTTGTGAGACTGGCCACTTTAGCATTTAGACCGTCTTCCTCTTTGAACAAGTATATTCCGCCCCTTCTCCCTTGATTGATTAGGCTTAGAGGTGGTGTTAGGTCTTGGGGAGATGTCTCATGATTGTGCAGTTTCAGCAAGTTTGTCAAAGTAATCCCACACATCATCGACATCTTTATTCATGAATTGCCCATTGCATATTGTCTCAACGAATTGGCACATGGAAGATGTCAGTCCTTTATGAAAGAAATTTGTTATGTGCCACGTCTCAAAGCCGTGTTGTGGGCATGAACTGATAAGATCCTTTAACCACTCCCAATATTAGAAGAATGTTTCATCTTCTTTTTGTTCAAAGTTCATGATTGACTTTCTAATGGTATTCGTCTTATGATATGAGAAGAATTTTTTTTATGAACTCCCTTGTCATGTCGTTTCATCTGCCAATAGATCGTGGACATAGTGAATGCAACCACATCTTTGCTTTTTCTTTTAAGGAGAACGGAAAGAGTTTCAGCCTGATCATGTCCTCAGACACGTTAAGAAAATATAAAGTGGTTATTTTCTCTTCAAACTCTTTCAAGTGTAAATATGGACTTTCAAATTCAAGTCCATGAATCTTTGAAAGGATTTGGATTACTCCTGGCTTGATATATATGTTTCTTGTATTTTCTGAAAAAATCATATAAGAAGGTGTGCTCACCCCGCCGGTTGTAAATAGTTTCATAAAGTACGAGGTAGGGGTGCATGATGCACCTCATTCTCATCCTGAGCCTCCTCAACTGGAAGTTGAGGTTGATTAGCAGCCATCACTTCTATTGACTATGAGGATCTCAAGTGGCTCATCCTGGGCCTCCTCAACTGGAAGTTGAGGTTGATTTGTAGGTTGATTAGCAACCATCACTTCTATTGACTCTGAGGATCTCAAGTGGTGTTTATTCCTATGATAGATAGGCAACCTTCGACTAATCCTCCACTCAAAAGATGTAGAGTGTTGTCACGAACCCACTTGTGCATGAAACACTCTTGGCTTTCAAGTACAAATTTTAACCTAAAATCTAAGAATTGAAAACTTTAGTAAATAAAAATTAAGATGGAGAGAGAGTTAGAATGAAGTTACCAGATAGGTGATGCTAGGTCAAGATCCTACAGAACAAAGAACAAATTTAGTTCCTAAAAATAAGTTCAAAATAATTTATAACCTAGAAACAAAGTTAATCCTAATCTTAACCTAATTCTAAAACTAATTAAATTTAGAAAAATGTAATCGTAGTCCCTGGCAACGACGCCAAAAACTTGTTCACAACCCCAAGCGTAGGGTCGCGATGTAGTAATAATCTCGGTAAGACCGAGGTCGAATCCACGGGGACTAATCTCATACGTTTCTAAAAGTAACTAGAACTAGAACTAGAAGATCATCTAAAACTAAATCTGAATTGATAGAGAGAGTAATTGTGATTATTATAATTGAAACTTGTGAATTTAAAGGTGGGAACTAGGGTGCCAAGGATTCACTTGTAGCTATTGGGATGCTACCTTACTTGATTCAAGAGGTCCAATTAGAATCAGAGTCCTATCTTATCTAATTGGAAAGAGAGATGATCAAATCTTTGAACTTCTCATTGATCTAGCCTCAATGGAAGAGAATCGTGGAGATTGGAAGGTATTCCATCACCTAACCATGCCCAGAGATGATGGCAAACAACAGGATTTACCAATCCAATAATATCAAATAGGAAAAGAAGATACTCAAAGCTATCGCAATGTCTACTGTAATTTGAGTCACAATAACCCATTGAAAACTAAAAATATTCCTTAAAATTAAACTAGAAATCAATGAAGTTCAACAAAAACATAAATCAAAGCAAGATAAACATCCTAATCACGCTACAAGCTTCACCTCTTAGCCCTATCTAAGATGTTTAGTTCACTATAAACATGATTGAACTAAGAACTCTTAAATAAAACATAAAAATAACTAAGGAAGAAGAAGAAAACTCTTGGCGGCGGCTCTCCACCCTTTTGCTCCACTCCTTAAAAGTCTAGATGATCCTTAGGAATGCCCTAAGGACTCCTATTTATAGTTGTGAAACTCCACCTTACTCACCGACTTGGAATTTTCGCAATTCAATTGCGAAACCGCCTCAATTTATGCAGCCGCATTACACATCGGTCGAACTAAAGTTGAATCCAAAGTTGAGTCTGAATTTGGAAAGGATTCCGTTTCAGCAGTTTTTCGATTTTAGTCGCACTGAGCTGGGTTTGGTTGGACCGAACTTAAGTTGTCGGTCGTACCAAATTAATCTTCGGTCAAACCGAATTAACTCCTTTCAGCGTGAAGCTTTTTGTGTACTTTCGGTCAAACCGAATCCTCCCTTCGGTCAGACTGAATTATTTTTCAATCGAACCGAATTAGCTTCTGAATTCCATCATTTGTCGCTGGATTGTTTTGTATAAGTTCGGTCGGATCAAGCATGGGTTCAGTCGGACCGAACCTATCTGTTTTCTGCTTCAGATTCTGTAATCTTTCAAGTCTTTTCTTCAGCTTTTGTACTTGGTTTTCTTGGATCTTTGGTATGTGAATTCTTCATTCTTGGTCTTCCAAGATTCATCTTATGCCTTGGTGATTCTTAGCATTAAATCCATGCTTTTAATATTCTTTTCAATCCAATCTCTCAATTCACCTTGCGACACAAACATGTATAAAATATACCATTAAGCATTATCATGTTCTTAAAACCAAGATATAAATAGAGGAGAATATGTAATATTTGATACTTAACAAAGACTGTACATTTGCACGGGAGAGTAGGTGCTTAACAGCTTCCATCTCCATAATTGTGATCGCTTACTCAGAATCTCTGAAACACAAACTCACAAGTCATCTTAGTGTTAATTATGCTCAAGTTCTCAATCGTATGCATTTTTACAAGACCTAACCGACTGTATGATCATAATAATTGGTTAGTGGCAACTCTGGTCAAATATAACACCTTTTTACTCCAAATGAAAGCTCTTAAGTGAGGCAGCTAGTGAAAGAGAGCATAGATGTCTCGTTCCTTGGGAAATCCAACCTCTAGTGTTCACAGTTAGTTCTTATGGGAAATGATTATGCCTACAAGATAATTAGAATTAGTTCGGTTTGCTTCAGGATGTTTGATGGAGTAGGGTATACTCTGACAGATGTGAGTCACATTTTGGACTTGAAGAAGAATCTGATCTCTATAGGAGCTCTAAATATAATTGGTTACAAGTTTGCTGGCTATGATGGTGTCCTGAAGGTTTTAAAGAGGGGCTTTACAGTAATGAAGGCACAGTGGAGCGGTAATTTTTACCGGTTGATTGGAAATACTATATCTGGTGGAGCTGAAGTGTCTATAGTGGATTCCATATTGGCACATTTGTGGTATGTGCCACTAGGCCACATGAGCGATCGAGGCATAAAGGTACTTCTCAATTATAAGTTAATTTTTTAAAAAAGCTTTGATTTAAATGTATGTGAGCATTACATATATGAGAAACAGTCAAAGCTGTGTTTTAAAATTAGAAAACATGTCAGTAAATGACAACTTGATTACGTGCATTTTGATGTGTGGGGGCCATCGCTCGTTGTTTTTAGAGGAGGATTGTCTTACTTTGTTACATTTATAGACGAATTCTCTAAGAAGGTTTGAGTTTATATTTTGAAATACAAATGTAATATGTTTGCCACTTTCAAGATATGAAAAGTGATGGTTGAAAAATAGACAAAACAGAAAGTGAAAGTTCTAAGGATAGATAACGACAGGGAATCTACTTTAAGAGAATTTGATTAATTTTGTAAGGATTAGGAAACAATCAAGCACAACCCAATGAGGCATACAACTTAGCAGAATGATGTGACAAAATGTATGAACCAGAGTCTTTTGGAAAGGGCTTGGAGTATATTGAACAATTCTGGGTTAGGTAAAGAACTTTGGATTAAAGATATTTTTATAGCTTGTTATCTAGTGAATAGATCTCCCTCTAAAGTTATTGATTGTAAAATTCTTGAGGAAGTATGGAGTGGTCAAGTAGTTGATTACTCGGGTTTGAGAATTTTTTTTTGTTATTATGCTTATTATCATTTATCGTCTGTTAAGAGAGATAAGTTAGACCAAAGATTAAAATAATGCACCTTTGTTGACCATAGTACTGAGGTAAAAGGTTACAAGTTGTTAGATCGTGTTTCATGAAATATCATTATTAGTTGGGACGTCAAAATAGATGAGGATTCCTTGTTTCGAAAAGATGAGCAAAAGGAAATGGAAAAGTCAATTGTTGATATGGAATTAGACAAGGGTGAGACACTTAAGAAATATGATCTATAGTTAAAGTACAAGAAGAGGTGGAGCCACCACTTATCAGGAGAAATCCAGTAAGGGATCACAGGTTATCGTTGAGATACAGGGCTAACTCTAATGTTACATTTTCTCTTATTACAGATGAATGGATTTCATCTACATTTCAAAAAGCTTTAGAGGATAAAGATGCAAAAAAGTAGATGACAACTATGTATGAAGAGACGGATTCTTTGTATAAAAATCAAATATGGAAACTAGTTGAGATGTTTGTTAGAAGGAGATCGGGTGCAAGTGGATATTCTGAAAGAAACGAGTTAGGTACAAGGCCAGATTGGTAGTAGAGAGATATTCTTAGAAGGAAGGTGTCAACTTCAGTGAGATTTTCGCGACAGTGGTAAAGTAGGTATTTATCATATTTGTATTCACCCTGATTACCTAATACAATATGGAATTAGAATATATGGGAATTGGAATAGTTGAATGTTAAAACAACATTTATACATAGGAATTAGAAGAGCAAATTCACATTAAGCAACAGGAAGGGTTCAAGGTGCAGGAAAAGATGGATCTTATTTGCGGGTTAAAGAAGTCATTGTATAGCCTAAAATAGTCGCTTATGTAGTAGTATAAGAAGTTTTGATTCTTTCATGTCGAGCCAAAATTTTATTAGAAGTGAATATGATCATTGTGCTTATTTTAGAGCATTGAATGACAAAGAATTAACCATTCTCATGTTATATGTTGATAATTTGCTTATCGCCAGCCATAACATATTTAAAATTAATATATTGAAGGCTTAGTTATCCAGGTCATTTGAAATGAAAGTTTTGGGGGCTACAAAGAGGATTCTTTGCATTAATATACACAGAGACAAGGAGAGGAGAATGATATGGTTGTATTGTCTCAGAAGGATTATTTTGAGAAGGTTCTAGTCAAGTTCGAACTGGAAAATGGGAAGGTTAACACTCCCCACACTGCTCACTTTCAGATTTCTTCAGAAATATATCCTACGTTAGATGAAGAAAAGTGGTATATGTCTTATGTGCCCTATTCAAGTATATTTGGCAGTTTTATATATGTCATGGTTTGTACGAGAGTAGATGTTTCACATGCAGTTAGTGTTGAGAGAGGATACATGTCAAACCCTAGAAAGTAATATTAGGATGCGGTGAAATGGATACTTCGGTATATATGAGATACGACGGACTAGGTCTTGTGTTTCAGAGATTTAAAGGAGAAACTTGTAAGTTATGTTGATTCGGATTATGTAGGGAATGTGGTCAATAGAAAGTTTACTTCTTGTTACTCGTTTATGCTAGCAGGTGAAGCTATCTGTTAGATGTGTAAGCTTTAGTCTGTGGTTGCATTTTTCACTACTAAAGTTGAATACGTGGCAGTGATGGAGGCATTTAAGAAAGTTATTTGGTTAAAATGGAGGATGAATGAGTTAGGGCTTCAGTAGGAAGTCATGCCTAGGCATTGTGACAGTGAAGCGCGATTAATTTGACGAAGAATTCATTATATCACTCCCGGATTAAATACATTGATGTTCATCACCACTTTATCTGACAGATGCTAGAAGAAGGAATGTTACTCTTGAAAAGATTCACACCAGCAAGAATTTCGGGGACATGCTTACGAAGGTCATTCTTGTAGAGAAGTTCAAGTTTTGCTAGACCTCTCTATGTTAGGCAAGAAAAGAATAGAGACGGATTGTGCATGAAGCAATGATTGTGATGCTTAAAACAATATTGGCAATGCAAGGAAGTGATTTTGCTATCAAGGTGAAGATTGTTAAAATTGTGATGCCAAAATCACCATGGGTTTATTCACTTTTATGAGCCTATATAATGCATGTTTCACATGCTAACAAGGCCCAAGTGTCAGTAGACACTTGGAGGGGTATTTTTGACATTTTCCTCTTGAAAGAGTGTCTTTTAGAGTTAGTTATGTTAAGGTTAAGAGATAGTTATAATTTTGAGTTGTTTTTTAATGTTTTGAGAGCCTCCAAGCGGAGAGAGCTAGATTTTTTTATTTATTTTTGGTTGTTAAGTTATCTCTGTCTCTTTAATCGTCTCTAAATAGTAGATTGATCACGCTTTGTGTTGTGAATTTTTTCCACAAGCCCACAAAAGTTTGTTTACATAAAAATCATATGTTCTTTGTATGGTTGCTTGACTTTTTCATTTACTCTTATTTGTTTCAATCCAAATTTAGGTGCTTGTGAAGGGCCAGTTCTCAAATGGGAGGGCCGGCCATAAAAGTTGATCCCCATGCAATACCAACTCTATCCACCAGCGCTATCCCTCTTCTTTGCAAAAAGCGAAACCGGACAGAGTGTCATGGACCATCTTCAACGTATCAAAGCTGATGATTTAGTCATCTGAACTGGATGTAGGCCATCTTTGATGGGTCAACAAATCAATGCCTATGAAAAATAGCTGGCCCAAGAAATAGCTAATCAGCAAATCATGCAGACAAAACATGTCCTGCCTGTTTAGATTATTCATCCATCGATCCATATTCATTGTAGATGAGTGTCCCAATTGACTGCTTGACCATCCCACACATACTGCCATCATCAAAAGCTAGTGTTTCTCAGGAACTTAATGTGGGGCCCACCATGCTATGTGTATGCTTCCCAATCCATCTATCAAGTGAGCTGACTGTGATGATGGTATGCCTTAAAAATAAGGATAATCCAATCATCGTGTGGGCCAAACCAGAAAAAGTAATGGACAAAGCTCCAACTTCAGTTGGTGGCCCACATAATGATTAAATCAGCCTATTTTTATTTTTTATTTTTTTTTGGGTCCAACCATTATGGTGAGGTGATGTTGTTGGATGGATTAGATGGCATACAAAATACAAACCATGGCGACCACAAACAGAGTATTGTAGAATAACCTTATTCTATATCGGAGCATAGCAACCATCATCTTTTTATATATTTATATTTTAATCGAAAGGTCCTAAATATTTTTTCTAACTAGTAATTAGTAATAATAAACTAACTGAAGAATTGGTATGTGAACATATAATTGAAGTACTATAATACAATAGAATAGAATAGAATAGAATAGAATAGAATTTCGGCCGAGTTGGGGAGTGGCGAAAGGTATACTCATGGCGGCTGGTCCAATTATTAATTGAGTTTGAATTAATACCCAAACCTGCAACCACGTCCATTTAGTTATACCCATACCTGGGTTTGTCGGGCCAGTTTGAGCACCCATCAGGCCTACCGAACCTATTACCACCCCAGTTATAAAGTTGTTTGATAGCACGCTTTCAGGAATTACAATAGGATACATCTGGACTTTAGCCATTGGGATGGGTCCTTTTCAACGGTCCAAGCCATTTGATTATGATACCACTCAAGGACGGGATCGGATTAGGTGAGGAAACGGATTGGCTACTCCCCCTGCCATCAGCCTGGTGGCTGATGGTCGGTGCTCTGTGGGCCCTACCATGATGTATGTGTTTCATCCACTCCGTTCATCCATTTTTACAGATCATTTTAGGGTTTAATCCCAAGTATTAGTGGGATATAAATCTTAGGTGGACCGCACCACAGGAAAACAATAGTGATTGGATATCCACCATTAAAATCCTCCTAAGGCCCAATGTACTGTTTATTTGAAATACAATCTGTTGATTAGGTCATACAGACCCAGATGATGGGAAAAAGCAAAGATCAGCTTGATCCAAAACTTTTATGGCCCCCAAAAAGTTTTAAATGGTCGACGTTCATTCAACACTGTTTCCTGTAATGTGGTCCACTTGAGATTGGGATATACCTAATTTTTTGTCTCATACCATAAAATGATCTAGAAAAATAGATGAACGGCATGAATGAAACACATACATCATGGTGGGGCCCAAAGAGCACCGGCCATCAGCCATTGGCTGGTGCAGGGGGAGTGGCCAATACGTTTCCATTACGTGAGACCCGGGCCTCACCCAAGACGGTGCAGCCATTACCGTGGGGCCCACTTGATGTATTTATTCTATATTCACTCCATTCATCTGTTTTTCCAGATCATTTTAGGGAATTATCCAAAAAATAAAGTAGATCGAATTTTCAGGTGGACCATATCATAAGAAACAATGGTGATTGAATTTTCTACCATTAAAAACATCTTAGGACGCACCTTAATGTTTCCTAGTGTTTATTTTCCATCCAATCTGTTGACAAGGTCACGTAAGCCTGTATGAAAGCAAAAAACAAATATCATATTGATCCCGAACTTATGTGGCCCACTAATTGTCAATCATCACTGTTTCCTATGGTATGGTCCACCTGATAATCAGTTCTGCTTCATTTTTGGTATAATGCTCTGAAATGATATGGAAAAACAGATGAATGGTGTGTATACATATGCAGAATACATATATCAAGGTGGGCTCAATGTAAGGTCTGAACTATCTTGGGTGAGTCCAGGGTCTCACCTAATCCCCTTCCCTAAGGACAGGGAACACCAAAATAAATAAATACACCCTCGTATTAAAGTATTTTGACTATTCAAAGGTGAAGGAATTAGCCCATGTTAAAAAAAAAAAAAAAAAAAACTAAACTGGAGCAGCCCCAAATGGCAATACTTCCTGATGTATTCTGCCAAACAGGAAGCAGATATTTAACAAAAGTGCAAATAGTAATAGGATGGGATAGGAGTAGAGAATGGAATAAATAAAGTTCCTCGCCGCTGCCTTTGAAAAAGCTACAAAGCCTGTCGGCTTACACAGAATGGGAAAGGAATGCTCTAAAGCACACGTAAGATTTTGTTCTTTCGGTCCTATCAGATCGATGGATCTATGGCTACAACCATTCATTTGCCAATGCATGGTCCACAATACAAAAATCCTACTTACTTTGACCTACCAAATGGATGGTCAAAACTTAAAAGATCTTCGGTAAGGTACGTGCGCATGCAATGCAGCTCATGTACACATCACACATGTAGAATGACACATTTGTAGACGATCCTAGCCGTCCACCGACCCAGAGTACTGATCAATATGGTATCACTATGTGGATCGTCTGGCCAGAGATTTAGGCTGGTCCATTAGTAAATTAGCAAGCTGCAATCTAACATACAGCTATCCACATGTTTCTTACATTGGGGCCCACCCGCTATATAGACCATCTGTATTTTTTGCAAGATCATCAATATGGCGAGACCCACCTGGTGGACGGATTGGATATTGTACAAGGCCCACTTTTTATGTTGGCCTCCAGTCCGAGTGATATCATCTCACGGTCAGATCTGCAGGCCCCAAAGGTCTTTTTGTGTAAATATATTATAAAATCAGTAGTTATGGGTGGTTTTAAAGGTTCAGTCGTCCACTTCCGAGTGGGTTTATAACCATGAGAAATGGTTATAAAGTGGCCAATCAAACACATTTTAATCTCTTTGATAGGATATTTGGGAATTAGAATTGCTTAAAAATGCTTAAAAATATCAATGCTAAACAAGCTCTAAAGATTTAGGGAATTAGATCCGCCCAAAAACTCTTAAAAAAATCAATGCCAAACAGGCCCTATGGTGCCTTTTGAGTTTATAGCCATGAGAATTGATAAGGTACTTGCCCTGGTACCGTAAATTACGGTACTCCACATTTCTACTACTGATGTGCTTTATATGTAAGACATCCCTGCCGTATGAAAGGTTTGCCTCATCATGGATATCACCTATAATTAAAATAAGGCTGATATAGAAAGTAGGTTGGCCACAATTTTAAAATCAATCAACCGCCTACGTTCTGACTCAACACATTGGTTTAGCCTATCTTAAATGGAACATATTGGTACGAAAACATGCACAGTACAGCAAGCTTGTGGAACACAGGGCAGACCCGAGGAACTTCCCTTTAACCACACCAACGACCCAACTCTACTGGTACAAGTGATATTATATTGAGTAGATTCCCCAATGTGACTGCACCTTAGGTGAAGAACGGATGCCTGCCTAAGGTACCATGGTGACCACACAAGGATGGACGTGATGAGATTGAACACTGTCTTACTCAGGAGATAATTACTCCAAATTCATTGAGCTTTTCTGGACTCCTCATAAAGATTCATCAAATCCACGAGGAGAGATAAAAAATAGAAATAAATTTTAATAAAATTGAAAATATTTTGATTAATGATAAAAATGAATTTACAATCTTTTAAATAGTTAATACCAAACCTAGGAAGAAGTTTCATAATCAAACTCTAACTCAAACTCCCTAAAAATCATAACTTACTATAAATAGTAAATTTACTATTTATAGGCAGTCATGATTTTCACTAGACTTCATGGTTTTCGGACAAAATTAGTAGGTGTCGTATTTGGCCTAACCACATTGTTCTCCTAAATTTTCTAAACCTTTTTTTTATATAAGACAACTCCTAAAACTTAAAGGATGAAGAGTTATAATCAAACTAAAAGTTATTGTAAATAGTAAAAACGAAAATAAAATGGATTTTCAAGCGTCGATATAATGGAATCTCACAAATTTGGAGTGGACAACCCAGCGTAGTAGGTTGGTTGGCTAAAGTAGCATCTCATACCCCAAAATCATATATGATACATCAAATAACTTATTTTGATTTGCGAGATATGCCTGTTTTAGTGTTCCGACCATCCTAATCACTTTTGCCTTCAATCGGGCCTTCTCCGATCCATCTTCGACATGAAAGTGTACACAACCCACTCTACATCACATGGGTTGGAGGATAATGCTATGCGGAGAGCCCGGTCACATCGCACGGGTTGGATAATATTTCCCAATTCTTATTTTATTTTTATTTTTAGCCAAGAAAATGACATCAAGAGTTGTTAACACTGAATTGAGTAAAATCAAGAAGTTCAATGGTACTAAGATGCATCCTCTTCGAAAATATGGTTGTCTTAGACACTAATATGCCCGCTAACCTATCATCCAATGCGACAACCATAATTAAATGAACATGTTATCATTTCTCAGGGAAGATGTTAAGCTTGCCAGGTCTACCATGCTAACTTTTATGGACATAGATTTGAAAATTATTTATGAGTTATATGCGATTGTGAAGAACATGTTTGTTGTAATTGTACAAGTTAATGGGAACACATTGGATACTTACATTAAGTTATTAGTAAAATAAAAACAAAAATTCAACTCCACTAAGACAAAGGGATCGGATTCTGTAATCAATTACATACAAAAAAGATGGTCAGCACAAAGGAATTAGCTACCCTTGGAAATCTAATCCCATTAAGAATGCAGGTTTCCACAATATTTCACAGTTTACCCGGTTCATAAGAACCTGTATTGGTGGCAATATATATGTTAGGATGAATCATTACGATGTATGTGTTGCCCATGATACTGGCAATGGAAGCTCAATGAAGAGAGAAGAAATGATCTACATCAAGCTCAATTATGAATCTTTCACAAGTCAATTTACAAACCGATGTATTCTATCCTTCAATGTCATGTGTAAATGTGTGTAGTGTCAATTTTCCATATGAAAAACCATAATACCCTAGTCCAGTGAAAAAAAGGACTTGAAATCAAACAATAATACAAGGGTAATTCAATTACGGAAAAATGATGATTGTTACAATTATGGAAAATCAGAATATCTCATTGTTGATTGTTGCTTAAAGAAAAATAACATTAAATAGATGTCCATGGGACTTAATATATATTGTTTTGAAGTCCTTACTTGCCTATTGTGACATTGAAGCCTAGTGGATAGTCTTTGCTTCATCGAGGTGCATCGCAAAGTTTAGGAAGCACTCTAATGAAATAAAGAAGTTAAGAACCCACAATCATAAGGTTTTTATGAAAAAAATTGATGTAGAGCGGGTTGCGAACAGTTTCATGGCCAAGATGGATCAGAAAAAGCCCGGTCGACGACAAAAGTGATCCGGACCGTCGGACCTTAGATCGGGCGTATCTCGCAATTCGGAATGAGTTATCTGATGTAAAATATATGATTTTGGGGTATAACGAGCTACTTTAGCCAACCAACCCGACTATGCCAGGTTGCGCAACCCGGATTTGCGAAAAACCCCTGGATCGACGGTCGTTTCCCTATTTTAATTTCGTTTTTACTATAAATAGTATGTTTTAGTTTGATTATAACTCTTCATCCGTCGGGCTTTAGGAGTTGCGCCCAATGTGAAAAGAGCTTAGAATAATTAGGAGAACGGTTTGGTGAAGCCAAATAGGACACTTACTATTTTTGGCCGAAAACCTTGCCCACAGTAAACATCACGACCGTCTATAAATAGTAAGTTTACTATTTATAGTAAGTCGCGGATTCTAGGAGTTGTAGTTGTAGTTTGATTCTGATTTCTTTTCCATTGGTTGGTACCCCTATTTAAAGGGATGTGAACTCGTTTTTATGGATCAATTAATCAATTTCGAATTTATTAGAATTTCCTTCTATTTTCTGCTTTCTTTCCTCATGGATTCGAGAAGTCTCTGTGAGGAGTCTAGAGAAGCTCCGTGGATTTAGAGTAATTATCCTCAGCACATTCATCCCTGCGTCAATTGGTATCAAAGCGAGGATTCCCCTCGGGCTAATGGCAAACAGTGAAGGTATGAATCAAAATCCTATGGACGGTGATCCAAGGATTCATTATCTTTCAAAAAGAATGGAAGCATTCCACTGGGAGAGTCAGTTTACCATGTAAGGGCTGCAGGTAACTGTCGACCGTCTTGCGGATGCACTACTTTCGCCCTGAGCCCTAGGCAGTGCTCCACCATCTTTAGTTTCTCCACCATCCATGGTGGCTCCACTACCCATGGTTGCTGTACGACGCAACCTCCATTTTCGTAGAACACTACCAGTGGCAAACCGTAGGGCTACACCAGATGATTCAAGTTCTAGCGACGAGGACCTTAATAAGGGTTTTGCCCGATGACCAATCCATGGAGGTGATCATCTAGATCGTGCTGAAAGAGACTATCGAGGTAAGACTGAACTTACTAGTTTTAACAGTTTATTACGTATATAAGATTTTCTCGATTGGCTAGCCGAAGTAGAGAAATATTTTGATTATATGGACGTGTCAGATCACAAAAGGGTAAAATCGGTAGCATTTAAATTAAAATTTGGTGCTTCTACATGGTGGGAACAATTACAACTCTCACGAGCCCACCAGAACAAGGCGCCCATCTCATCATGGCCATGGATGAGACGTCTTCTTCGATCATGATTTCTCTCCAGTGTTATGAGCAGATATTATTCCAGCAATATCAAAATTACCGACAAGGAAATCGAACCGTCACAGATTACACTGAAGAATTCTAATGGTTGGCTACACGAAACGATCTGTCAGAATCTTAGTCGCAGAAGGTGGCACGATTTATAGGTGGGTTGTGACTGACAATTCAGGACTGAGTTCAGATGTACTAGTCGGGACCATGGATGAAGCAGTTTAATTGGTTGATAGGGCAGAAACACAACTTGCAAGAGCTCTTGCTCATCCATATCCTTCAACTCGACCCCCATGATGGGTCCCACGTAAGATCCAGTACTGGCATAAGGAAAAGATCCAGTAGGAGAACGTCCTCAACCTCCAACAACTGCAAACTGTGATACGTGGAGCGGCTCATCCAGACCTCAACGTGCAACACCCACAACAGCGGGTTCGAGTAGGATTCCAAATCCTTATGCTCGACCAAGGTTGAACAATTGTTACCGCTGTGGCCAACCAGGCTACTTATCAAACACTTGTCTCAACATCCCGCAGCACACTTGACTATAAATGAAAGGGGCACTGAAGATGAAGCCGAAGAAGAAGAACATGACTTTGATGAACATGAACAAACCACTGAAGAAATAGCAGGTAGCAATGAAGTGACGGACGAGGATCGTGGTGAATTTCTAGTTGTGAGGAGACTACTATATGCCCCACGAAAGGAATTACATCCACAGTGACACAATATATTTTGTACTCGGTGCACTATCAACGGAAAGGTCTGTGATGTGATCATAGACAGTGGTAGTAGCGAAAACATCGTCTCAAGTGTGATGGTGGATAAGTTGTAGCTACCAACGATGAAACATTCTTCCCCGTACTCAATTGGGTGGATAAAAAAGGTGAATGAGACCAAGGTAACTAAACAATGCACTATCTCATTTTCAATTGGTAAAAATTATAAGGATCAAATACTTTGTGACGTGGTCGACATGGAAGCTTTTTATATGCTACTCGGTCGACCCTGACAGTCGGACCGTGATGCGACCCATCGGGGACGAGATAATGTTTACATATTCGTCAAGGATAGTCGAAAAATAATCCTTACCCCTATGGCACTAGAGAACCACCCTTAAGCTTCTAATGTGGAGGGGAGTTTCCTCTTGACCATTCGGGATTTCATGAAGGAATCCAAGAAAACCGGCGAGGTATACGCCATAGTGGTGAAGGGCGAGGAAGAGGAACCCTCAAACATCCCTCCAAGTTTAAGACTATTGCTAAACGAATTCAAAGAAGTCTGGCCTAGGAATCTACCTGATGGATTGCCCCCCATGAGGGACATCCAACATCACATAGACCTCGTCCCTTGGGCTAGCTTGCCCAACTGCCCTCATTATTGGATGAGTTCGATGGAATGTGAGATACTTCAGGGGCAAGTGGAGGAATTGATCTGTAAGGGTTTCTTGAGAGAGAGAGAGCATGAGCCCATGTGTTGTACTAGCATTATTAACACCAAAAAAAGATGGAAGTTAGCGCATATGTATTGATAGCCGGACAATCAACAAAATTACCATCAAGTATTGGTTCTCAATACCATGGTTGGACGACATGCTCGATATGTTAAAAGGGGCCAAGGTGTTCTCTAAACTAGATTTAAGGAGCGAGAACCATCAGATTCGTATCCGACCTGGTGATGAGTGGAAAACGGCATTCAAGACCAAGGAAGGGTTGTATGAGTGGCTGGTCATGCCCTTCGGCTTATCGAATGCACCAAGTACTTTTATGCATTTAATTAATCAAGTTCTAAAACCGTTCACTGGCCGATTTGTGGTAGTATATTTTGATGACATATTGAGATATAGCCACGATGAGGCGGAGTACAGGAAACATCTTAAGCAGGTGTTGCAGGTCCTACAAATTAATAAGTTGTACCTCAACTTGAAGAAGTGTAGTTTTTAACTGACAACCTATTGTTTATAGGATTTTTTGTAACTTTCACAGGCATTCGTGTGGACGATGAAAAGGTACGAGCTATTAGGGAATGGCCGATCCCGATAAACATTCATGAGGTGAGGAGTTTTCATAGGTTAGCGACTTTCTATCATCGATTTGTGTGAGATTTTAGCACCATAGTCGCGCCTATAATAGATTGCATGAAAAAAGGACCGTTCCAGTGGACCAATAAAGCTGATGAGAGCTTTCATGAGATCAAGCATCGTTTGTCTACAACACCGGTCTTGGTACTTTCTAATTTCGACAAATTGTTTAAGGTTGAGTGTGACGCTTCATACATCGGAATTGGAGGAGTGTTGTCACAGGAAGGCAGGCCGATAGCCTTCCACAGCGAGAAGCTCAGCGAAGCCCGAAAGAAGTGGTTGACTTATGAGCTTGAGTTGTATGTAGTTGTTTAGGCGCTGCGACATTGACGACATTATTTGATTCAAAGAGAGTTTGTTCTATACACTGACCATCAAGCATTAAAGTTTATTAATAGTCAGACTAACGTGAATCGTGTGCCTGTTAGATGAGTTGTGTTTTTACAGGAATTCATGTTTGTTCTGAATCACAAGTCAGGGCATTAGAACAAGGTGTCTGATGTACTTAGCCGTCATGCATCACTACTTGTTACGATGAGCAATGAGGTGGTCGACTTCAACTATCTCAAGGAGCTGTATGCCGAGGATGAAGACTTCAAAGATTCTTGGATGAAGTGCCAAGAAGGTCACCCCAATGACCTTCATATATAGGACAATTTTCTCTTCAAAGGGAATTGATTGTGCATCCCCCAAAGTTCTCTGAGGGAGCAGATTATTCAGGAGCTACATGGTGGTGGCCTCGATGGACACCTTGGGCGAGACAAGACGTGAACTCTTTGGAAGAGCGGTATTATTGGCCGCAATTAGTACGCAATGTGAGAAAGGTCGTACAACGTTGTCATGTTTGTCAGACTTCCAAGAGGCAATCTCAGAATACAGGCCTCTACACCCTGTTACCGGTACCTGACGGTCCTTGGGAGGATTTATTAATGGACTTCGTGCTTAGTCTCTGATGAACACAACGCTGCATGGATTCCGTGTTCATGGTGGTAGATCGTTTCTCCAAGATGAAGCACTTTATCCCATGCAAGAAGACCCTTGATGCAACACACGTAGCGAATCTATTCTTCAGGGAGGTCGTACGGCTACACGGGGTCCCCAAGACCATTACTTCTGATCATGACACGAAGTTCATTAGCCACTTTTGACGGACTTTGTGGACTCAGTTCGATACACAACTTCAATTCAGCAGTAGTTACCACCCACAGACTAATGGGCTGACCGAAGTTGTGAATCGCACGTTGGGAAACCTCCTTCGCTGTATTTCAGGAGAAAATCGAAGCAGTGGGATTTGGCCTTGTCTCAAGTAGAGTTTGCATTCAACAACATGGTGAACCGTTCAACAGGAAAATCACCGTTCCAGATTATCTACGGACGAGTGCCTCGCCACACACTTGACTTGGTCCCTCTACCCAAGCACCTAGGCATGAGCATTGCAATAGAATATATGACAGACAAGATCATGAGCATATATGCGGAAGTGTAGACCAAGCTACATGCCTTGAACGAGAAGTATAAGGAACAAGCAGACAAGCACCGGTGACAAAAAGTGTTCGAGGTGGGCGATCGCGTTATGGTCCATCTGCGTAAAGAAAGATTTCCAACCGGGATGTGCAACAAGTTGAAAAATAAGAAGATTGGACCCATCCCAATCATTCGAAAGATCAATGACAATGCTTATGCTATTGATATTCTAGATGACATGGCGATCTCATGGACTTTCAACGTTGCAAACCTGACCGAGTATTAAGAACCAGAGCAGGATGATAACTCAAGGACGAGTTCTTTTGAAGTGGAGGGGACTGATGTAGAGCGGGTTGCGGACAATTTCATGGCCAAGATGGATTAGAAAAGGCCCGGTTGACGACAGAAGTGATTCGGACCGTCATACCTTAGATCGGGCGTATCTCGCAATCCGGAATAAGTTATCTGACGTAAAATATATGATTTTGGGATAGAATGAGATACTTTAGCCAACCAACCCGGCTATGCCGGGTTATGCAACCCGGATTTGCGAAAAACCCCTCGATCGATGGTCGTTTCCCTGTTTTAATTTTGTTTTTACTATAAATAGTAAGTTTTAGTTTGATTATAACTCTTCATCCGTCAAGCTTTAGGAGTTATGCCCAATGTGAAAAGAGCTTAAAATAATTAGGAGAACGGTTTGGTGAAGCCAAATAGGACACTTACTATTTTTGGCCGAAAACCTTGCGCACTAGTAGACATCACGACCGTCTATAAATGGTAAGTTTACTATTTATAGTGAGTCGCAGATTCTAGGAGTTGTAGTTGTAGTTTGATTCTGATTTCTTTCCCATTGGTTGGTACCCCTATTTAAAGGGATGTGAACTCGTTTTTATGGATCAATTAATCAATTTCGAATTTATTAGAACTTACTTCTATTTTTTGCTTTCTTTCCTCGTGGATTCGAGAAGTCTCTGTGAGGAGTCCAGAGAAGCTCTATGGATTCGGAGTAGTTATCCTCATCACATTCATCCTTGCGTCAAAAATAATGTATACACTAATGTGGTAGGTATCAAAACTGTAAAAATTTCAATGCTAGGTGAAATAAATTTTCTCTTAACTGATGTTTTTATATGCTACTACAATGAGAAGAAATTTAATATTTGTGCCCTGACTCGGCGGAACAATGGTCTAACGCTCGTTTTTTTATCAAGTAAAGTGTTTGTGGGGAAACACGAGAATATTGTTCTATGATACTAAAATCATTGGTTTGTATCAATCAATTAAAGATACTGGAAATAAAATATTGATGATGATACAAATCAAGTGATGACAGTAGTAGTTTTTTTTTTTTTTTGGATCATTTTGAAAATGGCGAGAAGGCTTGAAGAGTATGATATGAGATTGGATAGCTAAATCAGTGGACAATTTATGTGAGGGACCCACAAACATAACCATGATTAGATCATGCTTCAAGAAAGAAATTTTAGGAAAGTGAAATTTGTATTTTATTTTGTAATTAATATTTAACGTGTCGAGGTTAATTATTTAAAATAAAGTGTTTAAATTTATTGTATCTAGATTGCGTGTAGGCTCATTGTTTAAATAAAGTCTATAAATTTATTGTGTCTAGATTTGTTATTTAAAATAAAATGCTACATTCATTATTTAAAGTGTCCATGTCCATTATATTTAAACCATCCAATTTCATTGTTTAAAGAGTCTAAATTCATGCTTTTTCTATTTGTAAGTATTTAAACTTGCTAGAAAGGGAACTATAGATCTTTATAATTCTAACACATTATTTAAATAAATAAATAAATAAAACAAAGTTCTCAGCTTGGTTTTTCTTAGTGTGAACCTTGTTGGTAGGGCTTGTTGAGACATTAAATCAACATCGGTAATGTGGTATTTTATGTATCTTGCTTGTGTTAAGTCTTTATTTCTTCTTACATTTCATATTTGGGAGTTGTGACTCTGTCAATATGGTATCAGAGATTCTCGATCTAGATACAACAATATTTAGATTGATTCTCTCGTCACTATGCCTCCTCACAAAGAAAGAGGTAGAGGTAGATGTGATGAAGGAGAATCCAATCCCGATCTACCCAATCCCCGTAGTGTAGAAATATAAGAGTTAAGGAGACGTGGAGATCTTGACCCAGTGCTTAAGCATATGGAAGCAGTGGTTCATCATGATGATTTTAATGATGAATCTAAGGGAGGAAACATTCATATCAAAGCATCATATGAAGGGGTATTTTCTTCCACCAAATTATGTGTAAGCTTTATATCATCGACATCAATCTCTTAGTTAAGGAGATCGGAGTGTCAATGATTACACGAAAGAATTTCAATACTTGGTTACAAGGAATGACATGAGAGAAGACGAAGGCAGCTAGTTGTGCATTATCTTCATGAGTTAAAGCCGACTATGCAAGAGGCTTTGGTTGTCCATCCACTGTGGACAGTTATGGAGGCTTACCATATGCATTAGTCATAAAAAAATTAATTAATTATTTAATTAAAGATGACTTTTAGAAAGGCTAGGTCATTGAGTTACGGGATGGATAAGGGTTTGGTTGGGAAGAGTAATGGTACTAAAGGTGTAACAACTAAAAATTTTCATGCATGAGTAGGCCCACGAGTGCTTTCCCATATATATATAATTTATCACTTAGATTTTTTTAAGCAAGAGATGCTTAGATGGATGTGTGTGTGCATACACTTACTCACACATACACAATATAATATACTTCGGACGCTTATATACCTTCATATACATGATCTTACATCAAGATAACCATCCAAATAATAAATCATCATTAGATAAGGATATTTGATTGTCCATTTCACTTTTGGACCACTAGATCATAGTAAACCAATTATAAAACCTTCGCATCTGCTCATACATGTAACGATTTGAGATTCGGATATGTTAATCTTGTTTGTTACGTCGTAATATGCTTACCTTACTGTTGAAATGTCAAACAAAGGTCTTTATATATCTATACATATACACATACACATACACCAATCTACACATCTCGAGCCTACATATATCATTATATACTCAATTAACCATCAATCTAAACCATCGAGAAGAGTCTTTCTATGTTGATTAAGCTATATATCTAGCCATTTGATTTCAATTTGGACCCTTACATCATTACGAAATAGTCAAAGATGTCATCTTCGCCATTTATATCTAATCATCTAAAAATTGGAGTCTATGATCCCGATCCTAATACTTCAATGAATATTTTACACCATCAAAGTCCCATTCCAATGGCTATGATCTCACTATTGATTATCTAAGGAATTCTATGATTTATATGTACATATCTGCACTAAACCTTAAAAAACCTTGGAACTCAATCATAATGAAATTTTAGACAATGCGTATCAGACAAAATTGAATCATGCATCTTCAATTTTAGAATTTAACTCATAAGATCCACTATTTAGCAGATTTGGCAACATATTGTTGGACGACCCACCTGAAAATTACATGACTCATTTTACGATCCCTGAATAATCCCCGACGAATCTAATGGTTTACTATTCTCATCAAGCTCTTTCTGCAGCTATTTTCAGAGATCTTAGACCATTAAAAAAGAGTCATATGTTTTGTGCACTTTTTAAATCTAAAAAGAGTATAATAATCACATGTACATCCTATATCGCACACCCTCACTCAATAAGAACTTGATTTGGCCATTGACTTGAGAAACTATCGATGCCATCTACACCTAGACACCTTAATGGAGCCTCGAGAATCATTGATTTGCAATTTAAAAGTGATCCAACTATTAAAATTCTAAACCCGACTTTGATAGCCATCCGATCGAAAATAACTTATAGAATCCATTTTTGACCGATCAAAAGCATTAAAAGTATGGGCAACATGGCACCTTAAGCCTATGATCAACCTACACCTAATCTTAACCTTGCACATGTGTGAACCTAGGTCAGCATGCATAGCACGTATATGAGTGTACAAGACTGAAATCACATCTTGCGCATAAAACTTGAAAAACCAGAAAATTGTCCCCACTGCTTTCATTTTTTTATAACTAATACTGATAGTAGGGGTCATCATAAGCAGATTTATGTCGTATATGTTAGATTATCTAGATGCGAAAATCCCAAAGATCTACATGTGCATAGGACATGGAAATCTAGGGTTCGGATGACTTACCTAACTGAGACGCCATAGATGCCGATTAGAATACCAAAAAACCAATTATGTAATCTTCCTCTCCTTCACACCCGTATGCAGAATAATAGATGAGACTCAGGCTTCTGTCGTAGTGTAGGATCGGGGACCCAGCTCTCTCTTATATAGATACTATGGGGATGAGAGTTTGAAACCCATCACAACTCTCTCCCACGGCTCCACATTGTTGTATCCTAGTTCAAATCAAATAGCCTTACATATCAGGCTATAACACTCCACCCCTTACGCATCCATACACAGAGTATCTGCATAAATCACATTGAAGTGGGGTCCAATGGTTTACACGATCACACAGTCCAATGGTCAGGTCAATCTAGACCATTGATTAATAAGGCCCACCTTATAAAGTTCTTACATTCTCCCACTTGGGCCATATTGAACAATGTCAATGGTTTATCTATAAAAATTCTTTTGAAAAAATTAGTTTTAATTTTAAGAAAAATCATCCAAATGATTGACCAATGCAATTGTTGGATAATACGTGTAATGCTATTCAATCTGGTCCATCAAGATTGTTTATATTGAATTGTGGTAGTCGTTACAACATTTAATTTAGGTGAAGTGAGGCTAAGTGTGGTCACAAGTACTTTCAATCTTAATGACATAGATTAGGAACTAGGAAATGTGGTATAAGGATTACACAGTTAGTGTGATGATATGTGTCTATCCTTAAGAAGTCCTAAAGCTTTTACATGTCTCCAACGAGACATGATTGTAGTTCTACTTATTTAAAATTTTACACACGTATATAGGCAAGCAGAAATAAATCTTTATATCAAAATCATCAAACTTATATAAAATGAGATCTTTAAATGTCTGTGAAAATCAAAGTATGCTCAACTCCCACTAACTGAGAACATCTGTAGGATCAATGACTCCCATGGATGTCACATGCTCCTGAAATGGTGTGATAGGGAGCCTTTAGTGAGCGAATTTGCAATCATCTGCTTAGTGCGGATGAATTCCATGGACACTTGATGATTCTAAACTCTTTCCTTTACAATAAGATATTTAATGTCGATATGCCTCGACCTTGATGAATGCTTGTTGTTACTAAAGAAGGAAATAGCAGCTGAATTATAACAAAATATTCTTAATGGTTTCGGGATATGCTCCAGCACCCACAAACTAGAGAAGAAATATTGTAACCACATTGCCTGATTAGATGCCTTAAGTAATTAATTCAGCTTCTATGGTGAATGAGGTTGTAGTTGACTGTTTCACGCTTTTCCAAGATAAAACCCCACAACTAACATGAAGATGTAGCCTAAGGTGGACTTCTTAGCATCAACGCAGCGGGCATAATCTACGTTTGAGTATCTAACCTACTTCAAATGGTTAGATCACCTGTAGGTGAGTCCAAAGTCCTTTATTCTTTATAGGTAGTGTAATACTATCTTTGTAGCTATGTAATGCTGCGTTCCTGGATTAGATAGATACCCACCCAACATTTCAACAGTAAAGGTAATATTTGGCCGCGTGTAGACTCGAGCATACTTGATGCTCCCTACTACTAACATGTATGAAAATTCTTTTATTTGCTTCTTTTCCAAATCATTCTTTGGACACAGAAATAGGCAACATTTGTCGCCCTTCACAATGGGCGACTATATGAAAGCACAATTTTGTATGTCATATCTTTCGAGTACCCTGGTAATATAGGCCCACTGTAACAGGCCGAGCAGTCCAAGTGATCTATCACGGTGAATCTTAATGTCGATCACATAAGAGGCGTCACCAAGATCTTTCATTTCAAATCTTTGAGATAAGAATTTCTTGGTGTCGCTCAACATCCTGATATCACTGCTAGCCAACAAAATGTCATCAACATGCAAAATTATAATAATGAACTTACTTCCACTGATTTTAATGTAGAGACATTGATCTGCAGTGTTTTCTACCAAACCATACAAGGAAATTATTTCATGAAACTTTAGGTGCCACTGTCGCGATGCCTGTTTCAACCCATAGATGAATTTCTTTAGTTTACAAACCAAATGTTCTGGGTCATTAGCTAAAAAACCTTCAGATTGTAACATGTATACATTCTCATTCAGATCTCCATTGAGAAATGTAGTCTTTACATCCATCTGATGTAACTCTAAATCCATATGAGCTACAAGAGCCATTATAATCCTGAATGAGTCTTTCTTAGATACTGGTGAGAAAGTTTTCTTAAGTCAATGCCCTCACATTGGTTAAAACCCTTGGTAACAAGTCTGGCTTTATATCTTTCGACATTACCCTTAGAGTCCCGCTCAATTTTAAATATCCATTTACAACCAATCGGCCTTATTCCAGTGGGTAATTTAACAAGATTCCATACTTTATTGTCCCTCTTAGATTTTAACTCATCTTTTATGGCATCAAACCAATGAGAAAGATCAGCACTTTGTTTGACTTGTGTAAAGGATTTAAGATCCTTTTCCACCTCTATGTCAAAATCATGCTCCTGTAAGTATACGATGTAATCGTTATGATTTACAGGCCTTCTTTTTCTTTCAGATCTTCTTAATGGTTCATCTTGTAGGGTGTGATTTTGATTTTCCTCATCAATGGTTTGTACATGAGGTTCTATGTGGTGTTCTGCAGTGACTGCAGGATCAACCGCATCATTAATATCCGCGTGATCTTGACTGACTATGACTGGAGTCATAGTCCTTTGTTCCTCAAATATAAAATTTCTAATGTTCGTGGTCCCACTGTTTGCAGTGTCCTCAGCGAATCTGGCATTCCCAGTCTCAACAATCCTGATAGAGTAGGAAGGACAGTAGAATTGATAGCCTTTTGATCTTTCTGAATATCCAATGAAGAAACAACTTACAATTTTAGGATTGAGTTTCTTTCCATGCGGGTTATAAATTTTTGGCCTCAGCAGGACAACCCTAAACATGTAGATATTGTAGACTTAGTTTTCTTCTATTCCATAACTCAAAAGAGGTTTTGCATATCGCTTTGTTAAGGACCCTATTAAGTATATGAACTGCGGTTTTGATCGGATCACCCCATAGAGATTCTGACAATGTCGAATTGCTAACCATGCTTCGCAGCATATTCATAAGGGTGAGATTGCATCTTTCAGCCACACCATTCTGCTTTAGAGTACCAAGCATAGTGTACTGGGCGACAATGCTACAATCCTATAGATATCTAGCGAATGACGCTGAATTGTGACCTAATTCGTCATATCTGCCATAGTATTCACCATCATGGTCAGATCTGACAACTTTAATCTTTATATCGAGTTAGTTTTTAACTCCAGCCTTATAGATTTTAAAAGTATCCAGGGTATCTAATTTCTCATTGACAAGGTAGAGGTACCCGAAACGAGAGTAGTTATCTATAAAGGTAATAAAATATTTGTGTCCACTCCATGAAGACGTAGGGAATGGTCCATAAATCATATGTATCACCTCTAAGAGACCTACACTCCTTGTTGCAGCTTTCTGTTTAGATCTTGTCTGTTTTCCTTTTATGTAATTAATGCACACTTTATAGTCGGAGAAGTCTAGATATGTAGAATTCCTTCTAGCACAAGTTTGTCCAATCTCTCACGAGATATATGACAAAGTCGCCTGTGCCACAACATGGAGAAATTCTCATAGTCTAGCCTTCACTTGGATCCTACTTTATTTCTATATAAGCCATTAACATTATAGACGTGTGAGGTAATGAAGTTTAGCTGGTATAGGTTGTTCACCATAGAGTCTGTGCCAACTTTAATCGAATTAAGGTAAATGCTAAATCCTTTATTCTCAAATTGGAATGAATATCCCAATTTATCTAAATGAGAAATGGAGACTGGATTGCGCCTTGTAGAAGGCACACAAAATGTATCTACCGAATCCAATAAACAAACATACTCTAACCTAAGCTTATAGACTCCAATTACCTCTACGTTGACTTTAACACCATTGCCTATGTATACAAAGTATTCTGCATTAGTTGGTGGCCTGGTCTGTAGTAAGTCCTGTATAGAAGTATATATGTAAATAGTGGTTTCTGAATCTATCCATCAAGAATTCACCAACACATCAGTTAGATTAAAATTAAAACAGACTATAACAGAATTATTACCCTTCTTTATGAGTCATTCCTTATACTTTACGCATTCTTTCTTTTGATAGCTCGACTTCTTGTAAAAGAAGCAATTATCCCCTTTAGCCCGCTTGCGACTCGATTCATTCCCAGGTCAGTTTTCAACTGGAGAACCTGGAGGACTATGAGGTCATGAGGATCCCTCGTTAGAACCATGTTTTCCTTTTTTTTTATTTGTTTCCATTATGTTCAGGTACATGTCCTGAGGTTACAAGATCAAAATTCTGACTGATGGTTCAGAATTTTCTAGAGTAATATCCAAATGTAACCATCCCAAAATTGTCTCTATGGACTCTATTTATTGAACATAATTGGATCGGTTAGGATGTGAACTTTGAGTTTTAATTTTAACCAGTTGCAAAATATACTCACATTAGCAAATTGTTTTACATAGAAATAATTCATGAATAAAACTAAATATTAGACAAAAATTAATCAATTCAGTCGTTAAGGGAGGCATCAACTGAATCATCCAAGATGAAGATGGGCCCAACCATCACATCCTGGTGAGGATCTGTAACATCATCATCATTCCTCCTGTGGGTGGTAATAATAACATGTGAGTGATCCTCCTGAACATAAAGCTAAGTGATGTCAATTATGTAAAACTGAGACACTCAATAGCTGTGAGTGAGATGAGTCTTTCAACCTTACATTACTACCATTATTTACTTCACCCGTTCATGTGACTACCAAACGGTAATCGTTTGTGTTTTCGTTACTGTACACATGAAAACATGAACGCAACTATATGCAATCCTCCTTATCTAAATGTTACATGTCTGTAGTTGAAAATTTTCATCGATTGAGGTCACTATGGTGGCTAACACAACCGAATTCAATATTACAAATATAGACTTAAGATCATGATTATGATCCTGCCTCTCAATGGATTATATCTTAATTAGTCCGATGCGGCCCATAAGTTAATTGGTACTGACCTTTTGGAAAATAAAGGAACCTTAAAGTGAAACATATGAATAGGTTTCACACCATATATTTCAACAGTCCATATCAACTCTTAGGGATGGGTGATGGGCTAATAATAGGGCCGAATCAGTACTCTTATATAATCTATTCATCATTAATGAACATTACGAGTCTAGCCTTTAACATTCACACGATAGGCGGTTGGTATGGAACAATTCAGATGGATGGTTAAATCTTTACATTAGTGTCCATAAGATGGACAAATCAGATCTAGTAATTAAGATCCACATGTAAAAGGTTCATATTCTTTATTGTCCCTTCTAGTGAATGAACCAGATAATATGCCCATTTTAAACTAAACAGATGGCTCAGATCTAGGAAGCGGATATCAAACTTGGCCCTAAAGGGAGGCCCAAACATTAAATGAGTTTCCAACATGCGCTAAATATGGGCTGAATCAAAATAGGTAGTGGCCCAGTGTTGGAGCTTCATTTAGTCAACCACTAGGCCTTAATTAGGCCCATGATTAACTGAAGTGAGCCCATGAGGTGGTTTCCAAGATGAGTCACTAGACAGACCCAATTTAAGCCCAAGTCTAAATTAAGTATAAGCCCAAGAGGTCAAAATATATCCAAAATAAATCTTAAGTTGGGCATAGACCCAAACATGGGCAACGAATATAGGGCCACTAAAGTTCACGACCCATGGACATGGCCCAACTCTTAATCTAGAGTTGGATCAGGCCCGCACGAAAGTCCAGTAGAGAGGGCCCACAACCGAAACAAGAAAGGCCCAAAGTTATGTGTTGTGGATATGGGCTGCATATGGGCAATCTATATGCCTTAATCAGGCCATGATATATCAAATGAATGTGAATTGAATGGTCCGAAAAAAATGGGTCCAACTAACATCCATGGTAATACCTACTGATGAGGCCCACTGGTGACACGAGGGAATGGATCTAATGTCCAAGGGTATGGGCCTAAGTGTCAGGCCCAACACAAAATTTTAGGTGGATCCAATACTTAAAGTGGGCCCTAGAACAAGTGTCAGGCCCAACTGAAAGGTTTCAGGCGGATCCCGTTCATAGGTGTAGAAGTAGAACCCAAATATATGTAATCGGGTCCGAAGACCCGACCTCATATAAGGTCATTCTCGACCTAATACCAGTAGCAAAAATCAAGATCGTCTTCGACCGTCTGAGGGTAGCAGCTAAAGGGAGAGAGAAAAATCCCCTTTACCGCAGATGGATCCATAGCCAATCAAAGATCCGGTCATCTTCATCAACCACGATGCCGATCACGATGGCACTGTCATCCCTGATGGTGGACTTCATGGCTGACAGTGATGAAGAAAACCAAAGACGTTGGTGGTGGACTAGAAATCCAGGGTCGCCTCCATTGAAGATACAGGTGAGGGAGGGAATATCTTTTCCAACCGAATTTTGGAAATTGAAACCCTAACGACTAGATTGGGAATCAAAATCCCTAGCCCCCTGTCTGGATTAGGGGCTAATAGAACTGAAATCCCCAATTCTGGATTTGGGGTTCGAATCCAAAATTCCTAATTAAAACTAGATTTAGGGTTGTAGATCTGAAATCCCTAATCTGGATTTGGGGATTCGAAATCCCTAATTAAAACTGGTTTTAGGGTTTCAAAAAAATCCCTAATCTAGATTTGGGGATTCGAAATCCCTAATTAAAACTGGATTTAGGGTTTTTAAAAAATCCCTAATTAGCCTCTGTGGGATTTGAAAATTCCTTAATTAGCATCTGGATTTAGGGATTTAAATTTGAAGTCCCTAATATTGGATGTGGGAATGAAAATCCCTAATCTTATTCAAAATTCAAAATCCCAATTTTCCTGATTTGGGAATTCAAAACTCTGATTTTGAATTTGAATCTCTAATGGATGAATTTGAATCTGTAATAGATGAATCTGATCATCTATCCACACTGTTTCAACTCATTTCAAAATCATTTCAACTCAATGTTATCTTGTTATGCAAAGATCTTTCTAGAAATGACCAGAGAGCTTAGAAAGCTCCATATACAGCCCTACCCTTGTCAGTAAGGAATAATCAAAATACTGAGAGAAAGAGAGAGGAGAAGAAGTGAAAGTGAGGGAGAATTTTACCGGGCTCGACTTATTGAGTTGAGTCAGGTCTGGTCGAGTTCAACACCTTTTCTTGATGAGAAATCATGAAAGAAAGAAGGAGAAAGAAAGAGAAAAAAAAAGGAAAGAAAAAAAATGAGAACCAGGATAAGTGAGTCAAGTTAAGAAGATAAGTGAGTTGAGTTGACTCACCGAATCGACTCACTGAGTCACGATCGAGTCAAGGCTAAGTTAAGTTTGTTTTGGGTCCGCTAGGGCTAAGAAACCTCCTAGGTAGTGCTAAGAACCTGTTAAAGGAGATATGTACCAAGATTAGCCCTGAGTTACAACCGAGTCGTGATTGAGTCGTATTGAGTCAAGCCGAGTCGAGCTTGATTTGAGCCTAATTTGGATTAACAAACAAAAGTGAGTAATCTTCTATTAGTTTGACTTTATTTATTCTTTCGATTCTAGTTTCATGCCTTCCATCTTTGTTAAATTTTCTTCTTTATTGTGTGTTTCACAATCTTTGGTATGGAATCTTTCATAATCTTAAAATTTGCATTTGTATGTATTTGTAATAGTCTTTTATTGATTCGGGTCTAGCCATCTTTATCTTAAATCCCACTTATTTCATCTCGAAAATAGCTCTTTTCTTCATTTTGAATCAAAGGCTTTCCTCCTCGATTTTCTCCTTAAAACTCTATGATTTAATGCTTTTTCTAGTTGTAATCCATTGATGATAGGCCTATCATTATCTCTTTTGAATCTAATCTGCGCAATGTATTATTTTCTTGAATTTATCATTTACACTTGCCTCATATAATTTCTTAATTGTGGATATATTCTAACATGCATACCTACACTGCTTTATTAACTCTTATGTCTACATGCACCATGATTATGCGTGCTTGAACCCGTATGCTTAGATTTTCCTGACTTGCATTGAAATTATATATGGAGTAGAGCTGGGTCACGGGATGATTCGAGTCGAAAAAATTGACTCATCCAACTTGTTCAAATCCGACTCGATTTGAACCGAGTGGGTAAGTCGATTCGAATCGAGATGACTTCATCCAATCCGAACTCAAATCGAGTCGCGTTCAAGTCACCCAGTAACTTGACTCAACTCGACTCGAAATCCAACTCGGTACTGACTCGACTCGATTCGAAACTCAACTCGTGTGTGTGTGTGTGTGTGTGTGTGTGTATTAAAGAACTCAGATATGATGTTTCATATCTGAGATGGCATGTAGATGATGGAGAGGCTGCAAGTGAAATTCCATGTAAATATCCAATATCTTCCCTCTCCTTCACACCACATTTTATTTACGAAACTGACCTTCTGCAATTCCATGACCCTTGAGGCAAAGAAAAAACCCGTAAAGAAGAAGCCGACCTCCTGCCTGGGGAGCTTGCTAAGCATGCCGTGCTGGAAGGCACCAAGGCTACTACGAAATTCACCAACTCTAGGTGGGTTGGGTTTTTATGGAAGGATTCTAATTTCCTGGGTTTAATGGGGTAGTTCTGTAGGGAGAATTGGGCTTACGCTGGGACGTGGATTGCGTCCTACCCCTGCGTCTCTAGCTGAGAACAGGTAGGAACTTTGAGTGGCCACCATGCTGTATGGGTCTTATCCACACCGTCCATCCACTTTTTTTCATATCATTTTAGGGGATAAGCCCAAAAATGAGGCAGATCCAAGGCTCAAGTGGACCACACCACAAGAAGTAGCAGTGATAATGATTCTCACCGTTAAAACTTTTCTAGGGCCCATCGTGATGTTTATTTTCCATCCAACCTATTCATAAAGTTATATAAACCTGGATGAAGAGAAAACATAAATATCATCTCCATCCAAAACTTTTGTGGCCCCCAAGCAGTTTTCAATAGTAACAGTTTAATCCCCCATTGTGTAGTCCACTTGAGCCTTGGATCTACCTCAATTTTGGGCTTATTCCCTAAAACGATACGAAAAAAATGGATGTACAATGTGGATAAGACCCATACATCATGGTGGCCACTTAAAATTGTTGCCCATTCCCAGCAGGAGATGGGAGAGGGTAGGACACAATCCACATCCGGTTACACTGTTGTATTCTGCATGATACTTGGATTTCTTAATACAGACCGTTCGATTTGAAGAAAAAAAATATCTTGATGTTGAGTTGTGATTTCAGCTTGTGGATACCTGTTGCACTTGACCCAACTCGGTCTGACTTGACCCGACTTGGTACTTGTGACCGAGTTGGACTCGATCTGGATTAGTCCAGGAGAGACCTAGACTCAGATTGGGTCAGGCATGCTGGACTCGGTATCGAGTCGGCTTGAGTTCGGGTTAGCCCTAACTCGGTCTGACTCGACTCGATGCCCACCTCTATCATGGAGTGCTTGACGATTAAATTTCTTTCCCCATCATAGGATACATTGAAATTGAATTATATAATTTATAGATTCTAGTGGGCACATGAGAGGGTGTTCCCTTGTACACATGGCCAGGATGATTGTGGTGGGATATTCGAGAGGGGGTTGCCTTGACCTATATGGCAATGATGATTTGTTCTGCTGGAATTTTGAGAGGGGGTCCTTGGTACATGTGGTAAGGATGATTGTGGTAGGATATTCAATAGGGGTCTCTAAATGATCATCTCCAGGATGACTTATATTGCATGCATGACTCATTTATCATGACATTATGCATATTCCGTAAATCTCGTTTCATGACATTGCATCTTGTTATATGTTTTATCTGTCTTTATGGTGTCTATTTCAAATTAACGGCATCCTTTTACTTTATATTATTATATATTGAACCATTGTTTACTTGCCTTCATCACATCTGTTTCAAAGTCATGGTGGATATGAACTCACTAGGCTTCAAACCTTCCTAATTAATTACTGTTATAGGTTTACAAGATGAGAGAAGAGTTGGAGATGAAGAATATCGAGATAATTATTTTTATTAGGATTGAATATTCTTTATTTATCATTTTATTTGAAGACTTGTAATAAACTTAAAGTGAAAAAAGTGATGAGGGCGATTACTGAAATTGGGTAGAATGGTCTACCACAGTTATATATGGAAGTTTGGCGGAGCTTTGGAATGAATAGCTGTCCTAGAGTTTAACGCCCTAAAAATTGGAGGTCGAGTAAAAGTCCAACTCCCGAGTTCCAACACATCACTTATGCAACATATTTTATGATGATTAAATGTTGTCTGTATTAGTGCATAAAACATGAATAAGATTAAGCCAAATCAGCAGAACATAATCCAGGGACAGTTCTAATACACAAGCGGAAGACTGACTCAAATATGTATAACTCTACAAATCAGTATAAGTCCCCAAAGTATGTATGCATTGCCAGGTCAATAATTACATGTGTTGTTTCAAAATGCAAAATGTCAAAAATGTAATAGTCCACTACAAGTATAACCCTAAAGCCCCGTCGATTCAGAACGGTTTACGAGAACCCGCCTAAATACTGCATATATGAGAATACCTCCTCATCATCCTCAAAGTTCAGCTCCGCCTCGCAGGCTACGCCATCATTTGAACCTACAATAGAGTCTGGTTGGTATTTAAAACACCGTCCCTTAACGTGGGAGTGAGTGATCAACTCAGTGGAACAATAAAGTAAAGGTTAACATGTTATCAATTCAATCAAGCAGTAATGATAAAGCAATACAATTGAACATCCCTAATTACTCTGATTAATGCAGGAATGGTATGAATAAATGATGCATGCCCTCACCTATACTCTCTCAGCGATCTTCATCTAACAGTCGCGCATGTCAGTCATTTCCTCGTGCTCTCTACACATCGCCAAACGGCACATGCAATGTGGTGCATGATTATGATTACCAAGTTCTTATTAGTCCCTTTCATACAACATGATTGGGAAGCTAAGGTACCTCCTTTGTATCAATTCCCAAACAATGATCCATTCTAGGGTTGTCAATCCTAGTAAATCTCATACGATGATACGATTCTAGGTCGCTACAAAGGGCTCGTCAGCTTATCAGTGCAGGCCTAGTTTGTACTCTTGTTACTACGTAAGAGCTTGTTGCCTCTACGCAGTCTTAGCGTACGCTCGAGGTCACTACAAAGGGCTCGTCACCTTATCAGTGTAGGCCGACAGCTCGAGTACAGTGTCCCATACCACCGTATTTGGCTCACAAGGCTGTGTTGGTCACTGGACACTACGGGGAGGCTCGTCACCCCAGTGTAGGCTGACAGCTCGACCACGATGTCTCATACCACCATGCCCGGCTCATGAATCTTGGCGAATCGAGGTACCAAGGTTAAAGGGGTTTACACTGGTGAGTTTGGTACCTTAGATTCAAGCAGTAGCGTCCATACATGGTGAACATACATCAGGTCAATCGGGTTACTTGACGAGCTCGACTAGTACGTGCTCACGTTGAGTTGATCGACATGAAGTGTGTAAGCACTCCTTGTGGCCTAACCACTGCCGACATCCCAAGTACGGCTCGGATTCATCCTTCACGTCCTATGTGGCAAAAACAATCTCAGCCACCTATTCAAGGCCTGTTATCGATTGCCTAGACTATTCCGTAGTCCCAAACACATTCAATTATAACAGATAATCATACAAGATAATTAAAGCAGTAATGGATCAACAATTCCAATCATACAAGCATGTGAGCATTTGATGAATTTCAACTTAAGCATGAATTCACACATATGCGGTCCCTAAGTAAAATAGACAAAGAATATAAGTTACATGGAGGAAATCATAAACATCGTTAAGGTAGTTGAGAATCTCATCTCAACACCCATGTAAAGTACAATTATTACATGCCTGATCATTCAAACATTTCTACAAACACTTAGATTACATATTCCAACATACATATATTAATTTACTTAAAACGTATATTATAGCAAATCCTTTCTCATAGGAGTTGCAAAACGTACAACGATCATGTATTACCAAACATCTATCATAATCAATACTAATCCTAATTCCAGATTTATTTAGTCATATCAACAAATACAAGGAATACACTATATTCAACAAAGGTCATATATATATGCAAAGTGCAGGAATCATCGTATCTAAGCATGTGATAGTGATTCAAGTCAGTCATAAATCATTAACTGACATTGAAAGCTTTGAAAACCATAACTTATACGTTTATAGTCCGCACCTTTCGCCGGTAGACTCGTAGCGAACTTAGTTTTAAAAGTTAAGTCTTGTCTACGGCACCACAATAACCTATAATAGGGAATAGGTTAGCTAATTCATCTATTACGCTAGTTGGAAACCCTAAGACAAGTTAGGGTTAGGTTTTCTTAACCAAGTACGGAGTCAGAATCACTTGTATAGTGATATAGGACTGGCGGTTAAGTGCGTGGAATAGCGGGATCGAATCTTAGGAAGAATCTCAAACTCTCACTCTCACTTTCTCTCCTTTCCTTTCTCTTTTCTCTTCTCTCTCTCCTAGGGTCTCTCAAATTCGTATGAGGT
The DNA here is from genome assembly GCF_029962835.1 of Magnolia sinica. Classification (NCBI taxonomy): domain Eukaryota; kingdom Viridiplantae; phylum Streptophyta; class Magnoliopsida; order Magnoliales; family Magnoliaceae; genus Magnolia; species Magnolia sinica. The sequence goes on from NC_080577.1 coordinate 89,756,942, forward strand.
GAGAGAGAGAGGGTTTAAGGTCGTTATATAGGCCTAGGTTTGATGGGAATGGCCCCAGGGCCAAGGTATACTTAACTTATATCTAAAGGGTGTCTATTTCAGCCCAACAGAGCACTTCTGGTGGCCCCTTTTTTGCGTGCAGTCGGACTTAAGCTCCCTGACATTGGATCTAGGTCAGGCTGAGTTTTCGTTTCGATCGGGTTTGCAGATCGACCGTGGCAGACCAGTTTCAGTTCAACGGTCACGGTCACTCGATCAGGGTCACAAGTACACTGACATGTGTGGGACATTTCTCCTGATCCAAGGGTGTATTTGGGTCAGATTCTAATGGTCTGAATCCTTATATTTGACTCGCAAGCAACACGACTCAGATTACTTAAATTCGGATTTTATTTCTAAATATTTTCACGTTTGTCACACACTTCGCTCCGGGCTCAAGTTGTGCATTTTTAGACACAATTAAGACTTAATTTTCGAGGGGATTGTTAAGTCAAGTAGTGTGGTCTTAACTGTATAGTTTTGTGGTTATCGAATTTTCGATGTGCGGTTCAGGTCCGATACGAAGTTTCAAGATGCTCCCGAGAGCAACGGGGTTTTGAGTTGGATTCTAGATTTCAGGGTAATGTAGCGTCAATGATTCTGGATGTTTTGGATCTTGCAGATCATATTTAAAGTGATTAGTGCTAATTTCACAAGTATTCTAGTTTAGCACTTGCTAACACTAACCTAATTTCTAAAGGTTTTGGTCCTGGGTGATTTCTGCCTGAGGTAGTACTCGGGTCTTTACATGGATTTTTTCGAAACGTTACAATCTACCCCCCTTAAAGAAAAATTTTATCCTCGAAATTAGTACCGTTTCGTACTCCTTAAGAATCTGAGGGTAGTTATTTTGAACCTCAGCTTCTGTCTCCCAAGTAGGCTCTTCTTCCGTGTGATGCGTCCACAGCACTTTTACAAGTGGAATAACCTTGCTACGCAACACTTGCTCCTTCCTGTCTAGGATACGCGTCGGTCATAGTATATATGTAGCGTCCTCGCTCAACTGTACCTGTTCCCATCTGATAATGTGGGAAGGATCGGGAATGTATTTCTTCAGAATAGACACATGAAATACGTTATGCACGCCTGCAAGTGGTGTGGACAAAGCAAGGTGGTACGCTCCCGCCCCCACTCGATCAAGTATCTAGAATGGGCCAATGAATCGAGCTATAAGCTTTCCTTTCTTGCCAAACCGAAGGACTCCCTTCATAGGGGAAACTCTGAGGAACACATGGTCTCCTACCTCGAACTCTAGCGATCGCCACCTCGTATCGGTGTAGCTCTTCTATCTGCTCTGCGCTATTAGAAGTCGGCGCCTGATAATGTTGACGTTCTCTGAAGTCGCCTGAACTAACTCCGGGCCAATCAAGCTCTTCTCGCTAACTTCTGCCCAGTAATGCGGTGCCCTACACGGACGCCCATACAGTGCCTCGTAAGGAGCCATGCCAATACTCACCTGGAAGCTATTGTTATAGGTAAACTCTGCATAAGGAAGACAGTCATCCCAACTGTCCTTGAAATCCAGCACATAGGCCCGCAACATATCTTTCAGAATTTGATTCACCCATTCCGTCTGCCAATCAGTCTGTGGGTGGAACGCGATACTGAACTTCAACTTTACACCCATCGCTTCCTGGATACGAGTCCAGAAAATGGATGTAAATCGCGTGTCTCGGTCCGACACAATCTCCAAGGGAACTCCATACAGACGTACTATCTCTTTAATGTACAACCTAGCCAACTCGTCTGCAGAGTTCGAAACTCTGATAGGGAGGAAATGAGCCAATTTCGTCAACCGGTCCATGATCACCCTTCCTCGTCTTTGGCAGCCTTAAGATGAAAGTAATAGAGATGAAGTCCCACTTCCATTCAGCTATGGGCATGGGCTGAAACAAACCAGGAGGTCGGCGATGCTCTGCCTTGACTTGCTGGCACGTGAGACAACGGGATACATAATCTGCTATGTGAGCCGTCATATTGTCCCACCAGTACGACCTCTTCATGTCACGAGACATCTTCGTACTGCCTGGATGCATAGCCATCCTTGAATCTTGAGCGGCCTTAAGAACTTCCTTCATCAAGTTAGGGAGGTTCGGGATGCATAGGCGGCCACGGTAACATAATTCCCCATCCGTGCCAACTCTCCACTATGAGTCCTCATCTGTATTAACCTATTCTCCCATCTTCGCCAATAGCTCATCGTCTGCCTGAGCTGCGATAATCTTGTCATCAAGGAGGGGTTGTACCTGAATATGTGCAATGCCCTCATACGGCTCCTCCACTGTGAGTTTCTGTTCAAAGTCTCACACGAACTCTACCATGTCCCACTCTGCTACCATCAACGGAACCGCAAACGCCAATGCCTTCTTGCGGCTCAGCGCGACTGCCACAAAGTTGGCCTTACCGAGATGATAAGAAACCTTGAACTTGAAGTCCTTCAATGTTTCCCTCCATCACCGCTACCTCATATTCAGGTCCCGCTGAGTGAATATGTATCTGAGGCTCTTGTGATTGCAAAAGAGCTCAAACTCTGTGCAGTGCAGCGGCTTTAGCATCTTAGAGATGCTGTCAAGCCAATACTCGGCCTCCTCGGCTCTATGAGTACCCGCAAAGGTAGGGGGCCGTAAGCGCTAGAATTGCTCAAAGTGACCGCTGACACCTGCATTCCCAGCAGGGGGTGTAAATGGAGCAGGCGAAGTCACACCCATGCTCTGGGTGAAAATCCCCACCATGGTGGTCAAAAACTGCTGCTTATGCTGTACCTGCTGCTGCTGTTGTTGTGCCTACTACTGCTGCATCAACAACATCATCTGCTCCAACCTATCAGTAGGGGGAGCAACTGAGGCACAGATGGCATCGAGGAGGACACACAGTTCTGCTCTGGAACCGGTGGCACAACAAGTGTAGGCCCATTGGTAGGGCCATTGGCCAGCTGAGAGTCCGGCATGGTGTCAGTGAGAGACGGGCCCGAACTGGGGTCCGTATGGCTATTGCTTAGGGGAGGTGCCCCGTCAAATGAATCGCCAAGAGTGAGACGTGACATACTCCGTGTGGCCTTAGGTGGCATTCCCTATATACAACATAGGGTGCAACCCAGGTCAGATTCAGCATGCCCACAACCTCACTCACACAGCATTTACACACAGTTTAAAGAAACTTCATGTATTTCATTTACCAAAATTGTCACAATACATGAAATACATATCATATGAATCATGACAGGAAACGCATATCAGCTGTTACAAGCAAGACAACAAACAGTAGAGCAACTACCAAACACAAACACACTTCCTATCTACTATACTACTAGGTCCATCAATATTAAAACGCAAACATTCTAAACCAGCAACAAAATAAACTACTAGGCAACGGCATGAATGACTAGACATCCGAATCTAGCGACGGAGGAGGGGCGCCCTTATCCTGCAAGCAACACAAGATAGCTTTCAAGGTGCGGGTCACCTTCTTAAACTTGTGCTTCACAAGGGCCCAGACATCAATAATCTCCTGTCGCAAGGCAGCCTGGCCCTCCTCAAGTCAAGCTAAGCGGGCTTCCCTAGCAGCCCGATCAGGGTCATTCCCAGCTGCCGTCAAAGGGGAGCTCTCATCCGTGTCCTGAGCCTCCACTTCTTCCTCCTGTTCTTCTTCTATCTCCTCTCTGCTTTCCTCCTCACTTCATACTTGTTACTAGCCATCTCGTCCTTACTTTTATCGAGGCGGGATTGTCGCTGCCGTGGCCCAATTTTCATCTGATTGAGAGTAGTCTCGTTGATGTAATGGGTCGGCACCGGCACTTCTGCCCCAAGTCTATAGCGAAACTCACGTGCAATCTTACATATGAGTCGACCGAATGGGAGTGAATCAGACGCTCTAGTGGAGCATGCGGTAAGAACTATCTGCCGCAGAACATGCGTAGACACGCACAACTTCTCTCCCTGCCCCACTTGGTATAGGAAATCTACCATCAGACGGGTGCACTCGCTGCGGTTGCTCCACTTAGGGTACACATTGTACGTGAAGATGTGGTGGAGTAGGCGGAAATCATCAGTCATATTGGTCACTAGGAGGCTGTTGTTCGGATTTCAGCAAGCCAGTTGTCCACAAAGGAATCACTTGCGGCGATCCCTTTCACGTGCATCCTTCAAATTTTTCTCGCTTGCATGCACTTCGCCAAGCAGCATCTTCCTAAGCCGAGCTATCAACCCATCATCAATTGTGGCCTCACGATCTCTACCAATGAGGATCTTGAACTGCAAGGGCTCCAATGTAGGCTCTCGAATGTGGGCGTAGAATGCTCGGACTGTGTCCACATTTACGCAGTACTCACCCTCGAACACAGGACCCCACCTGGCTTCCACCAGGCGGTCCATTATCAGATATTGCCCGAAGAGCTTCTCATCCACATGAGCTTCAAAGAGGACCCTGCGACCCTGAAATCTCCCATGGGACATATCCATCAAGAAGATCCTTTCGAGGGGAGCCTAGGAATCAAGCTCCCGCTTGGTCCTTATCTCCCGATCAACATTAGTACTAGTAGCGGCGCCTCTAGGCCTCCTTGAACGAGTAGGGCGACTAGGCCCGGCCTCATCCGTAGGAGTCCTCTTCTTCCCCATGAGAGAAAAAAGCGTGGAAAATGAGAAGATGGTCATCACAAGCTCGAATAAGGCCATGGAAAGAGGAAGAAATTAGGGAAATAGGATGGTTGAATGGGTTCCCACTGCTTGTTGAAGCACACAATAGTATTTGTGTGTTCAAAATGAGAAGGAATGAAGAAAATAGGAGAGGGATTGTTAGGCTTTGGAATGTTGAGCTATAAAGATGATTTGTAAGCTCAACAAATGGGAAGAATAAGAAGATGTAAGGGGGGTTTCAATGTAAAGGGTGGAGGGGTATGTGTGTTGAAGGAAAATGATAAAATGGGTAGATCGAGGAGAGATTTGAGAGAGATACAAAAGTTTTTAAAGAAAAATGAGAGCTTGGAGGGGTAGGTTATGAAGGGGAGGTGTGTTTGGAGGGTTTAAAACAGACCTAACACACGTCAGTGGGCCACACAACACCCTAGGGGCGTCGACCCGAACCGGCCCGCCCGGCCAGGCCCGCCAGCAGGCGAGGCCTCGTGGAACCGGTGAGGTCCTCGCCGGTCTCTGGAAATTTCAGCCATGCCTCGGCGGTGGGGTAAGGTCCTCCTGTCCCCTGGACTCTAAAAATATGTGGGACCCACCCTGGGTCCCCCTGGAATTGTTTCGTTTGGCCCCCAACTCCGTTTTGAGTCGTTTCGGGTCATTTAGAGTAATTTCTAATATAACTATGTATTTTCTCGATTGTTGAAGGCTGGGATTGCGTAAATCATGGTCTAAACCCGTCGATTGACGGTCTAGAAGTGGTCCGAGGTCGTCTCAAGTGATCACGGATGTGTACGAACCCGATCTCAGCGATCGTTTTCGGTAACTTTCGCCAATTGGCGAAACTGGACAACCTAAGCTTGTTTCTACATTTTTTTTGCACCCACTTAGGTCTAAATGCATCAGCGTATGTTGTATGACCATAACCCAGGTCCGATTTAATCCAAATCATGCTCTAATATCAATTTATAACGCCCTGAAAATCGGGGGTCGAGTAAAAGTCCAACTCCCGAGTTCCAACGCATCACTTATGCAACATATTTTATGATGATTAAATGTTGTCTATATTAGTGCATAAAAGATAAATAAGATTAAGCCAAATCAGCAGAACATAATCTAGGAACAGTTGTAATATGCAAGCGAAAGACTGACTTAGATATGTATAACTCTACAAATCAGTATAAGTCCCCAAAGTATGTATGCATTGCCAGGTCAATAATTACATGTATTATTTCAAAATATAAAATATCAAAAATGTAATAGTCCACTATAAGTATAACCCTGAAGCCCCGTCGATTCAGAACGGTCTACGAGAACCCGCTTGAATACTGCATATATGAGAATGCCTCCTCATTGTCCTCAAAGTCCGGCTCCGCCTCATAGGCTACGCCATCATCTGAACCTACAATAGAGTCTGTTTGGTGTTTAAAACACCGTCCTATAACATGGGAGTGAGTGATCAACTCAGTGTAACAATAAAGTAAAGGTTAACATGTTATCAATTCAGTCAAGCAGTAATGATAAAGCAATACAATCGAACATCCCTAAGTACTTTGATTAATGCAGGAATGGTATGAATAAATAATGCATGCCCTCGCCTGCACTCCCTCAGTGATCTTCATCTAACGATCGCGCATGTCAGTCACTTCCTCGTGCTCTCTACACATCGCCAAACAGCACATGCAATGTGGTGCATGATTATGATTACCAAGTTCTTATTAGTCCCTTTCATAAAGCATGATTGGGAAGCTAAGGTACCTCCCTTATATCAATTCTCAAACGATGATCCATTCTAAGGTCGTCAATCCTAGTAAATCTCATACGATGATACAGTTCTAGGTCACTGCAAAGGGCTCATCACCTTATCAGTGCAGACCTATTTTGTACTCTTATTGCTACGTAAGGGCTCGTCGCCTCTACGCAGTCTTAGCGTATGCTCGAGGTCACTACAAAGGACTCGTCACCTTATCAGTGTGGGCCGACAGCTCGAATACAGTGTTCCATACCACCGTATTCGGCTCACGAGGCTGTGTTGCTCACTGGATACTACGGGAAGGCTCATCACCCCAGCGTAGGCCGACAGCTCGACCACGGTGTCTCATACCACCATGCCCGGCTCATGAGTCTTTGTGGATTGAGGTACCAAGGTTAAAGGGGTTTACACTAGTGAGTTTGGTACTTTAGATTCAAGCAGTAGCGTCCATACATGGTGAACATACATCAGGTCAATCGGGTTACTTGACGAGCTTGACTAGTACGAGCGCACGTTGAGTTGATCGATATGAAGTGCGTAAGCACTCCTTGTGGCCTAACCACTGCCGACATCCCAAGTACGGCTCAGATTCATCCTTCACGTCCTATGTGGCAAAAACAACCTCAGCCACCTATTCAAGGCCTGTACCGATTGCCTGAACTATTCCGTAGTCCCAAACACATTCAATTATAATAGATAATCATACAAGATAATCAAAGCAGTAATGGATCAACAATTCCAATCATACAAGCATGTGAGTATTTGATGGATTTCAACTTAAGCATGAATTCACACATATGTGGTCCCTAAGTAAAACAGACAAAGAATATAAGTTACATGGAGGAAATCATACACATCGTTAAGATAGTTGAGAATCTCAACACCCATGTAAAGTACAATTACTACATGCGTGATCATTCAGATATTTCTACAAACACTTAGACTACATATTCCAACATACATAGATTAATTTACTTAAAACGTATATTATAGAAAATCCTTTCTCATACGAGTTGCAACACGTACAACGATCATGTATTACCAAACATCTATCATAATAAGTAATAATCATAATTCCAGATTCATTTAGTCATATCAACAAATACAAGGAATACACTATATTTAACATAAGTCATATATATATATATGTAAAGTGCGAGAATCATCGCATCTAAGCATGTGATAGCAATTGAAGTCAGTCATAAATCATTAACTGACATTGAAAGCTTTGAAAACCATAACTTATACGTTTATAGTCCGCACCTTTCGCCGGTAAACTCGTAGCGAACTCAGTTTTAAAAGTTAAGTCTTGTCTACGGCACCACAATAACCTATAACAGGGAATAGGTTAGCTAATTCATTTATTACGTTAGTCAGAAACCCTAAGAAAATTTAGAGTTAGGTTTTCTTACCCAAGTACGGAGTCGGAATCGCCTGTATAGCGATACATGACTGGCAGTTAAGTGCGTGGAATAGCGGGATCGAATCCCAGGAAAAATCTCCAACTCTCACTCTCACTTTCTCTCTTTTCCTTTCTCTTTTCTCTTCTCTCTCTCCTAGGGTCTCTCAAATTCGTATGAGGTGAGAGAGAGAGGGTTTAAGGTCCTTATATAGGCCCAGGTTTGATGGGAATGGCCCCAGGGCCAAGGTATACTTAGGTTATATCCAAAGGGCGTCTGTTTCAGCCCAACGGAGCACTTCTAGTGGCCCCTTTTCTGCGTGCGGTCGGACTTAAGCTCCCTGACATTGGATCTAAGTCAGGCTGAGTTTTCGTTCCGATCGGGTTTGCAGATCGACCATAGCAGACTAGTTTCAGTTCAACGGTCACGGTCACTCGATCAGGGTCACAAGCACACCGACATATGTGGGACATTTCTTCTAATCCAAGGGTGTATTTGGGTCAGATTCTGACGGTCTAAATTCTTATATTTGACCCGCAAGTGACACGACTTAGATTACTTAAATTCGAATTTTATTTTTAAATATTTTCACGTTTCTCACACACTTCGCTCCGGGCACAAGTTGTGCATTTCTAGACACAATTAAGACTTGATTTTCGAGGGGGTTGTCAAGACCAGTAATGCAGTCTTAACTGTATAGTTTTACATTTATCGTATTTTTGACGTGTAGTCCAGGTCCGATACGAAGTTTCAAGATGCTCCCGAGAGCAATGGGGTTTTAAGATGGATTGTAGATTTCAGGGTAATGTAGCGTCAATGATTCTGCATGTTTTGGATCTTGCAGATCATATTTAAAGTGATTAGTGCTAATTTCACAAGTATTCTAGTTTAGCACTTGCTAATACTAACCTAATTTCTAAAGGTTTTGGTCCTGGGTGATTTCTGCTTGAGGTGGTACTCGGGTCTTTGCCTGGATTTTTCCGAGACGTTACATAGAGGGGGGAGATAATTAGGACCAATTCAAATTTATGCAAATTAAAGCCAATTTCCTACTTAATAACTTATCAATTGAAACTAAGTAAAGAAAATTTAATATTAAAGCTTCTAAGCCAATAGTGGGTCCAATCACATAGACTACACAAGATATGCTAATGAAGAGATTGGTTTATAAATCAGGTTAACCTTTAACCTTTATAGCCCCACACGAGTACCTACCACGTAGTCACTCATGTCGGTGGCCTATGCAATGACTTACCATGTATACACTTGTGTTGGTGGCCTATACAAGGACTTACCAAGCATGGATTCCCGCCGGAAGCTCTTGCAAGAGACTTTAGTTTTTTTTTTATCTGCTAACCAATAACCTCGGTCATAGTTTAAAGACATATATTTACACCGACCAAAGGCTTCCATGGAGACCAACATAGACACACCTGTGTCCAGTGAATTCAGCCTTACATAAGAGCCCAAGTTTTACAGAAGAACCTATTCAAGTTTGGGTCACAAACTCTTACCCTTTATCTTACAAAAGGAAAGAGAGTATGGACTCACTAATTAACAACTCACTTATTGGATTAAGCCCCGTTGATGTGTCGTGCTCGAGTTGTTTGATCAATACTCTCTTGTGCTCCCTCGATCACTGAACTCGGTCTTTTTCCGCTTCCTAAAATCAGCTATCTTGCAATTGATTCTCCAATGAGGCTACCAAGGTATATGGAAGTTGGATTAATTCTCCTATACGTAATGATGTGAGTAGGTTCCAAGTAAGGATTCAGCGACATAGATACTTTAAAGGTTGATAGACAATAAGATTTTCCTATGGGATTGAAGTCTTAACTCTAGAGAAGGCTTGGGATTATGCTCTTTTTGTAAGGGAGCTTGGAATGCTCATTAGAGTGATGAATCACTGAGAAGTGAGTATGAATCCATTTGGAAAAGATCATATGAGATTTAGTTGAGCTTGGGATACACTAGGGTCTCTAGAATGCCAAAATTCATCATGTCCACAAATATCCAGATGCCAAAAATTTAAAGAAAAAGTGCAACAGATCTGTAATGACTAGCTTCGATCGATCGACTGAGGGTTGTCGATCGATCGATCGAAGTAGGCCGAAATAGTCTAGTGAACACACTAGACTATTTTGCCTAGGTTTGATTGATTAAGTTTGGTCGCTCAAGATCGATAAGGATCGATCGAACGATCGAACTCAATCCGAGTTGGCTGGTTTTGAGCATTTTGTTTTCCAACCACTCGGGACCTCTATAACCAATCTAAGCATGATCATTAAGGGCTCTTAAGGCTATGGTATGATCAATCAAAGGTTTATCTATTAGACCATGCTTATATAGAGGTTCAAGGGTTATTTTGAGTCAAAGTTAGAGTCACTAAAGACCCTCATATACTTATTTTTCACTTCCTTAATGCTTCAGTCTTCATGTGTCTTTGGTCTTTAGCTTTCGACTCACTGACACACAGATGCATGTGATTGACAAATAATGTGCACAAATAAGTACACCAACAATTAGTAGTGATATTGGATTTGAATATTTGGAGATTATAAGATTTAAATTAAAGTTTAAGTTTAATTTATTATGGTTTGGATGATTTAATCATGGTTTGACTTAGATGAACGATGATCTTAATGTCAATGTGATGTATAAATACTTAAAATAGTAATTTACTCCCTAAAACTCAGGTTCAAGGTTAGGTCACCATACTTGAGTTTTGAAATTTTGGGTGTGATAAAAGGTGTGGGGCAACGCACTAGGATCGATTGAGCTTAACACGGGACTAACCGCACGACACCTTGATACTAAACTAGATTGAGCCCGAGATCTTCAACGTAAGACGACGAGATATAAATAGATTGAATTTAAGATATGGATTGGAACCCTTTTCTATTTTTATTAACAACAACCAATTCGATTTTTTATTATAGTGAACCTCATGGACATAGATCGGAACGACTAATGAATAAGCTTGTTCTTGGGCCATCGTAAAAATATAAATAGGGTTGACAATGCAATGAACAATGAAACTTTATGACAACTTTTTCATACACGTTCACTTGCATCACATATGCAAGTGCTCTCTGAACTGTGCAATGAGGTCACCCATAACACGGCTCTCCCACTTGAGTTACCTTAGCCCCAGGCCTTTTGAGGGGGGAAAAGTGTTTCAATAGAAGCCCTACTCATATTCAAAAGGCAATCGCAAACCAATTCATTGGTAACCAGGAGGAGCATACTTTCAGGGAAATGAAAGGCTACCTCAATGATGGAAAGAGCTGAAAACTCAAGAGGTCATCTTTGGAAGTGAAGAGAGAGAGAGAGAGAGAGAGAGAGAGAGAGAGAGATGAGCTCAGGTGACGCGGCGGGTTAAGTTTGTAAAGGGAAAGGTAAAGAAATGGAAGGGTAGGGTAGAGCCTTTAGAATTTTATTTTTTTAATTATATATATATATATATATATATATATATATATATATATATATATATAATTTCAGTTAAGCCAAGTCAAGCTCCACTCTATTCAACCTCAGCTCATATTCAAATGAGCTGAGTCATATGAAACTTGCCTCCCCTTCAGACATCGTTCAAGCAGACTCAAACCAAGTTAGATAAAGCTAAGCCGAGCTACCTTGGCTTTGTGTACAATAGCTGTACTTGTGTGAGCCTCACCATGTAAGTGTTTTATCCAATTCGCGGGCTCATTTTGTGACAAGAGGCATATCCAAATCTTAGGTGGGCCACACCAAAGGAAGCAATGATGATTGAAAACCCGTAGTTAAAAACTTCCTAAGGCGCATTGTATTGTTTATTTGCCATCCAACCTCTATATCAGGTTAAGGGAAAACAAAAACATCAGCCTAAACGGCCACTGCGTGGAAGGACGGTGTAACAAAAATATCAGCCTAAACGGGGACTGCGTGAAAGGACTATGCCCAGGGACTGCCACCCCCTCGTGCCTGGCTGGGTGTTCACCTTCATACAAGGGTGATCCGGCCTAGATTAGATGTTCACCTTTGATTGAAAGTGGATACTAGACTCGTAGAAAACCTATTTAAAAGCTAATCAATAAATGAGTAGCCCTATAAAGTTTTTGATGGTGAGTGTTTAATCACCACTACTTCCGATGGTGTGGTCCACTGAGATTTGGATCTACCTCATTTTTAGGCTCAAGTTATAAAATGAGCTTTAAAAATGGATGAACGGTGTGGATAAAATAAATACATCATGGTGGGGCTCACGGAGCATTTTCAAGCACTGACTAGTACGGAGGTGGGTGGTGGACGGGTAACTACCGAGTCCGAGTCCCACGTACGAGGACCATACCATTTATGGACTCTCCTACCATACCCAAAAATATCCAAACATCACGACATCATGACCAGTGAAAAAAGTCCATGTAATTGCATGTTCCCATGCTTGTAATAATATCAGAATTGTTATTTTTCGAAAGTAGCACTAGCGACCTGTGCCACGTACGTGCCTAAGCTTCATTGATGGATACGCATCTTAATTAGGTAAGGTTTTTGAATTATACAATCCTCGACCCTAAGTACATTCACATTGTACACGGTTTTCCATCTTGTAGTTGTGGGGCCCACAGTTCAATGATCCAGATTATGGGTCTGATATGCCTCTCTATGGACAGATAGTACCCCAAAAATCTCCACCAGTGGAAGAACCCTGCCCCAGTCTCAGCCCTTTCTCCAGTTTAATAAATGTGGACTGTTGACGTATTCTCTTTTTCCACCCACTTTGTGGCCCAAAATACCAATGGCCTAGATCAATAAAGTGGGCCCCACTTGTGGAGAATGAAAACCCGAGTAGAGTGTACACATGCTTGGGTGGAAAGGATCATATGATTTGATGGATTAGGTTTGATAGGCTTATATAACATCTAGGAACAGTAAGAGAATTATTTTATGGTTAAAAATAGAACAAACATATCCCTTAAGTGGAAAGAAAGATTACGTAATTGAATATCTACGTATAGTTTCTTGGCAGGTATTGACCTTTAATTTCAACTCACTGATGTGACTCCAAGAATGGTAGTGGGCCGTGAATTTCCAGTAACCATGGTTATTGAGGATTAATCCTATAAAATCTATGGGGCCCACTGTGATGTCTATATATTATATCCAATCCGTCCATCCTTTCACCGGCTCATGTGAAGATGTAAGTGCAAAAAATTGGGCAGATTGAAAATTCGGGTAGGCCACACTACAAGAAATGATAGGAATTAAATGTCCACCATTGGAACTTTCTTGGGCCATGGAAGTTCTGGATTGGGCTGATATTTACAGTTATGGGAATCACCTTTCGAACGGGCTGGATGTCATATAAACAGAAGGGTGAGTTCTCATCATTACTGTTTTCGTGTGGGGTGGTACACCATGCATACGTGTCGGACGTTGGATTGGGCACATCTTTTTAAATAGTGCTGATTAATCTCCATGCACGTGGCAGGAATGTAATCCTGACCGTCTAAATCAAGGTACTGTTGTCAGGAGACGGATTGGCTACTCCCCTAACACCAGCCAATGGATGGTGGTCGGTGCTACGTGGGCTCCACCATGATTTATGTATTTCATCCATGCTTTCCATCTATTTTTTTAGATAATTTTATGATACGAGACCAAAAATGAGGTATATCCAAATCACAAATGGACCACATTACAGGAAACTGTGTTGAATGAACTTGGACCATTAAAAACTTTTTGGGGGCTATAAAAGTTTTGGATCAATTTGATCTTTGTTTTTTCCCTTCATCTGGGTCTGTATTACCTAATCATTAGATTGAATGTCAAATAAACAGTACAGTGGGCCTTAGGGGAATTTTAATGGTAGATATCCAATCACTATTGTTTTCCTATGGTATGGTGTGATCTACCTGAGATATATATCCCCTCATTTTTGGTATCAAACCCTAAAATATTCTGTAAAAATGGATGAACGGAACGGAAGAAACACATACATCATGGTGGAGCACACAGAGCACTGACCAGCAGCCACCGGGCTGATGGCAGGGGGAGTAGCCAACCCGTTTCCCTGTAGCCAGTGCATCGAGACGCGCGAGCCGACCTACTTTTGAATTGTTTCGTGGAGACAATAAAGGATGGCATTTGCCAATTGGCTGAGAGGTTAGTTGAATTGGTAGCTGTTGGGCGATCTATGCCAGTTGCCCACGTAGCTACTATCTAGCAATTAGAATTATATAATCATTTAAACGGTGGGCCTGAAAGCGGAAGCAATTAACTGGTACATGTATTTATGATTGTCTTCCTGGTAGGTGGAAATGAATAGTTTTATTAATTAATTACTTTTTTAAAACTTAACTTGGTTTGGTAAGTATTAATGTGAAGTTAACTCGTGTGATGAAATTATGGACTTGAGTAAGTTTTTTCATCTTGCTTTTCAACTTTTAACTTGTCCATCTCTTTCTCTCCATGTGATGGATGGTCCACATCGAAAGAAGCCCCACATGATAGGCTGTCCACATCAAAGAAGGGACCTACGCAATGGCGAGCCCCACATTATGTATGACCCACATCAAGATAAGCCCACATAATGGATTGTCCATATCAAAGGTAAGCACAAATTATGAATGGACCACATCCAAAGTATCTCACTTGATGGACGACCCACATTGAAGGTGTAGCCGACACAATGATGGGTCCATATCAAAGGTGGACTCCACATGAAAGGTGGTGGATATGGAAGGTGGCCCCACATAATGGGCATTAACATTGAAGGAGGGTCTCAATAATGGATGGTCCACATGAAAATCAGCCCCTAATGATAAATAGCCCACATCAAGGTAAGCCCTACATGATGGATGACCCACACAATGGACGATCCACATCAAATGTAGACTTTACATGATGAGCGATAGACATTAAAGGTGGGCCCACATGATAGATGACCCACATCAAGGTGAGCCCCATGTAATGGACAATTCACATCAAAGGTGCATGTGATGAATGACCCATGTTCAAGGTGGGCCTTGCATAATGGATGATCCACAGTAAAGGTTGTTATTTTTCGAAAGTAGCACTAGCGACCTGTGCCACGTACGTGCCTAAGCTTCATTGATGGATGCGCATCTTAATTAGGTAAGGTTTTTGAATTATACAATCCTCGACCCTAAGTGCACTCACATTGTACACGGTTTTCCATCTTGTAGTTGTGGGGCCCACAGTTCAATGATCCAGATTATGGGTCTGATATGCCTCTCTATGGACAGATAGTACCCCAAAAATCTCCACCAGTGGAAGAACCCTGCCCCAGTCTCAGCCCTTTCTCCAGTTTAATAAATGTGGACTGTTGACGTATTCTCTTTTTCCACCCACTTTGTGGCCCAAAATACCAATGGCCTAGATCAATAAAGTGGGCCCCACTTGTGGAGAATGAAAACCCGAGTAGAGTGTACACATGCTTGGGTGGAAAGGATCATATGATTTGATGGATTAGGTTTGATAGGCTTATATAACATCTAGGAACAGTAAGAGAATTATTTTATGGTTAAAAATAGAACAAACATATCCCTTAAGTGGAAAGAAAGATTACGTAATTGAATATCTACGTATAGTTTCTTGGTAGGTATTGACCTTTAATTTCAACTCACTGATGTGACTCCAAGAATGGTAGTGGGCCGCGAATTTCCAGTAACCATGGTTATTGAGGATTAATCCTATAAAATCTATGGGGCCCACTGTGATGTCTATATATTATATCCAATCCGTCCATCCTTTCACCAGCTCATGTGAAGATGTGAGTACAAAAAATT
This sequence comes from Magnolia sinica, assembly GCF_029962835.1. NCBI lineage: Eukaryota > Viridiplantae > Streptophyta > Magnoliopsida > Magnoliales > Magnoliaceae > Magnolia > Magnolia sinica. The sequence continues at coordinate 89,772,549 of NC_080577.1, forward strand.
GGGCAGAGTGAAAATTCGGGTAGGCCACGCTACAAGAAATGATAGGAATTAAATGTCCACCATTGGAGCTTTCTTTGGGCCATGGAAGTTCTGGATTGGGCTGATATTTACGGTTTTGGGAATCACCTTTTGAACGGGCTGGATGTCATATAAACAGAAGGGTGCTTTTTCATCATTACTGTTTTCGTGTGGGGTGGTACACCATGCATACGTGTCGGACGTTGGATTGGGCACATCTTTTTAAATAGTGCTGATTAATCTCCATGCACGTGGCAGGAATGTAATCCTGACCGTCTAAATCAAGGTACTGTTGTCAGGAGACGGATTGGCTACTCCCCTAACACCAGCCAATGGATGGTGGTCGGTGCTCTGTGGGCTCCACCATGATTTATGTATCTCATCCATGCTGTCCATCTATTTTTTTAGATAATTCTATGGTACGAGACCAAAAATGAGGTATATCCAAATCGCAGGTGGACCACATTACAGGAAACAGTGTTGAATGAACGTGGACCATTAAAAACTTTTTGGGGGCTATAAAAGTTTTGGATCAATTTGATCTTTGTTTTTTCCCTTCATCTGGGTCTGTATTACCTAATCATCAGATTGAATGTCAAATAAACAGTACAGTGGGCCTTAGGGTGATTTTAATGGTAGATATCCAATCGCTATTGTTTTCCTATGGTGTGATCCACCTGAGATATATATCCCTCTCATTTTTGGTATCAAGCCCTAAAATAATCGGTAAAAATGGATGAAACATATACATCATGGTGGGGCCCACAGAGCACTGACCATCAGCCACCGGGCTGATGGCAGGGGGAGTAGCCAATCCGTTTCCCTGTAGTCAGTGCATCGAGACGCGCGAGCAGACCTACTTTTGAATTGTTCCGTGGAGACAATAAAGGATGGCATTTGCCAATTGGCTGAGAGGTTAGTTGAATTGGTAGCTGTTGGGCGAACTATTCCAGTTGCCCACGTAGCTACTATCTAGCAATTAGAATTATATAATCATTTAAAGGGTGGGCCTGAAAGCGGAAGCAATTAACTGGAACATGTATTTATGATTGTCTTCCTGGTAGGTGGAAATGAATAGTTTTATTAATTAATTACTTTTTTAAAACTTAACTTGGTTTGGTAAGTACTAATGTAAAGTTAACTCGTGTGATGAAATTATGGACTTGAGTAAGTTTTTTCATCTTGCTTTTCAACTTTTAACTTGTCCATCTCTTTCTCTCCCATGTGATGGATGGTCCACATTGAACGAAGCCTCACATGATAGGCTGTCCACATCAAAGAAGGGACCTACGCAATGGTAAGCCCCACATTATGTATGACCCACATCAAGATAAGCCCACATAATGGATTGTCCGTATCAAAGGTAAGCACAAATTATGAATGGACCACATCCAAAGTAGGTCTCACTTGATGGACGACCCACATTGAAGGTGTAGCCCACACAATGATGGGTCCATATCAAAGGTGGACTCCACATGAAAGGTGGTGGATATTGAAGGTGGCCCCACATAATGGGCATTAACATTGAAGGAGGGTCCCACATAATGGATGATCCATACGAAAATCAGCCCCTAATAATAAATAGCCCACATCAAGGTAAGCCCTGCATGATGGATGACCCACACAATAGACGATCCACATCAAATGTAGACTTTACATGATGAGCGATAGACATTAAAGGTGGGCCCACATGATGGATGACCCACATCAAGGTGAGCCCCATATAATGGACAATTCACATCAAAGGTGCATGTGATGATTGACCCATGTTCAAGGTGGGCCTTGCATAATGGATGATCCACAGTAAAGGTGTGGCCCACACGATGGACAATACATATCAGAGGCGGGCTCCACGTGATAGGTGGTGGATATTATAGGTAAGTTCCACTTTATGAAAATAACATTGATGGTGGGCCCCACATGAGGAAAATTCACATTGAAGGTCAACCCTTAATGATGAATGACCCATATCCAAGGCGAACCCCACTTGATGGAAGACCCGCTTCAAAGTTGGGCCCTGCATGATGGACAATCCATATAAAAAGTAGGTCCACATGATGGATGGCCAAGGTGGGTGGGCCCAACATAATGAAGGATCCTCATCAAAGATTGGGCTCACAAGATGGCCAATGGATATTAAGGGTGGGTCAAACAAACTTAAGGAATAAGTAATTATCTGATGTTGGAAACCAAACAATATATATATATATATATATATATATATATATATATATATATATATATATATATATAGGGAAAAGGCACTATGCGCTCAACCTCACCAGTCCGTCCCATGAGGTCAAGCTGTGTGGGCCCCACTGTGATGCATTTCGAACATCTACCCCATCAGTCAGATGCACCATTCCATTGTGGGCCTAGGTGTCAAAAATCAAGTCAATCCATGACTTGTGTGGGCCACACCACATACAGAAGTGGGGAAGGGCCGGGCACCATTAAAACATTCATAATCATTTTTTGGGCCCACCGAGATGTGTTTTGCAAATCCAACCCATCCATTATGTACGTCCCACTTGGATGAGGGTTCAGACCAAGTTTCAGCAGCATTCAAAACTCAGGTGGGCCCCACCAAGTGCTTTTATATGTTTTCACGGTGTCTTCACATGATTTTAGATGGTATGGCCCACCTGAGTTCCGTATATGGCTGATTTTTGGGATATCCAATAATTTAGAGGGGACCCCTCAAATGCATGATGTTGATGGTCGACACACATCACAGTGAGGCCTACATAGCTCGACCTCACGGGAGCTTATCGTGAGGTCGAGCGCATAGTACCTTTTCCCATCCATATATATATATATATAGCAGTGGTCTCCTACGAACCGTACCGCATGAGACTTCATGCGCACTAATGCCGACTTACTTAAACAGTAGGTTGAGGGTGGACCCCACTGTGATTCGTTTGTGACATCCATTCCAACCATTACCTACCTTGTTAAAATTCATGCACGATAATGAAAACAATGGGGTCCACCCTCAACCTACTGTCTAAGTAAGCCGGCATTAGTGCGCATGATGTCTCATGCGGTACAGTTCGTAGGAGACCACTGCTCTATATATATACTTTTTTTTACTGATAAGTAGGGTTGTCAACAAGTCAGGCTTGGGGTAGGTCTTGGCCCAGATTTTGAACAATTTTGGGTCGGGTCGTCGAGCTGGCTCTATTCAAATTTTAATTTTTCAGGCACGAGCCCGCCCCATTAACACCCTTACCGAAAAATATGTTGCTTATCAAACATACTTATTTGTTGAATAAGTAGAAAATAAGATATGTTACTTGATACATAAGTAGCTTCTATAAAGTAACTTACAATCCATACCGCTCCTAAATATGTTAATTTTTACTTAGAAGGGAAAAGAATACTACACATATAATGAGATTTCTAGATACAGTGGTTGATTTTTAAGAAGGAATGAATTTCTCTGGGTTAGAGCCTGAAAGAATAGAAAAGTGTCTAAAACTAAAAACATTACACCTATATTTATAACATTCAATCTTAAGAAATCTTAATTAGAGTTTTTAATTCAACCATGCAATTAATGTCCACTGTTAATGACAAAATCTAGACTACCCTCCACTCGGAACAACGAACCTCTAAGGAACCCTAGTCCTGTACAAACAATGAGAAAAGGAGACCATGGGTAAGCCCTGGGGACCCTCCGATGCCTAAGTCAGGTCAAGGGAATCTAGGTCTAAGTTGATTGTAGAGAGAGGGTGTGAGATGTTGCGTACCTGTAGCTATGGAGTCTCATTGTATTTATACCTGACTATCAGACGGTCCGGGTCCGTTAATCTCGGCACGATTTACTCAATCAATGGGATATTGGGATCGTGGATATATGGTCCGTAATCCAGGGATCGTGTAGTGTATCGTGTGTATCTGCGGCCGAAACAATCGGTCGTGTCTGCCTAAGGCAGTTTCCTGGTTTAGCACATGGAACGTCCTCATCCTGCCTCGGCCTCAGCTCGAAATCCCAGGCCAAAGAAGCCCTGATTCTGAGCCTCGAACTTAGATCGACATGCCCATGAGCCTCCGCCATTGAGTTGTTAAACAGAGACCGCATCCTAAATCCGAGCCGAGCCCTGGCCCGGACTCATGATTGACTTGACTTTACTTATCTGTTGAATATTTTGGAGGGCTTCACTTCGAGTTCCGAGGCGGACGACATGCCTGTCTTATTGAGTCGGGTTTTCTCGTAATGGGTGACACTGATGTGAGTGGCTGAGTTACTCGTTTCCAGTCGGACGATAGCGGGGCGGTCTGAAGCCTTCTGTCTAAGCTTCACGCTGGCTGTTCCAGTCTTAGATCACTTCGAACCGACTGCCAGCCTCGGAGCGGGAGCTCAACTTTAACCGAGCAGGGATTCCTCCTTCCTCTCAATAATACTTATAGTTTCAGATTTCAGATTGACTCTTGTGTGTCTGATCAGATTAAGGGAATGCTGATCCTTGGAATTGTAGAGGCTCGGATCTGCCCATAAAGAAGTCCCCTACTCTCCAAGTTTGGACACAGGCCCGAAGAGTAAATATACATGGAAGATCAAGGGTCTCCTCTGTCACACATTTTGCGCATGCGGTTGTCATTATGGTTTCGGTGTTGAAGAGATGCGTCCTCAGGGTTTCTCATCCATGGGTCAACCTCAAGCAGACGCGTAGCGACGGTTAAGATTTCAAATAATTGTTAGGCCTATGGCTGATCGCCACGTATGCCCTAGGAGGCATTCGAACGACTCTTCCCCTGCTCGGGTGCCGCTTCCGTCACATGGAGCTCATCACTCAATGTCAGAAGCGTACGACCTGGCAAAGCTCGAGCCAGTAGCAAGTGGCCACGTATGTTCTGCAGTCGGCTCGTGACGATTCGGCTGCGACCATCATGCTTTGTCATCAATGCTGAGATCCTTCCTAGGCTATATAATTCCCAGTGTTTTGGAAGTGCCCCTCACATCTGTATTTCAAATTTGCGTGGCTGTTGGTCTCCTGAGGAAGCGATTTCTGGCGAAGGTGATTCCGACCGACTTGAGTTTCCCAGTGAGGCGATTTCGGCCGATTAGAAGTCTTTGTCAGAGGCGATTTCCGCTGGCCGCCCAATGAGCTTTTCCTCCCTTTAGCATCACTTCTCTTTCCTTCACTTCTACGAGATGTCATCTGATATGGACATGGTCCGAGAAGTCCATGATGATTCTGAGCCGGCAAGCTCGAATGACAAGAGGGGCGTCCGAAGGCCCCTTGGAAGCAGTGACCCTGTTGCCTCCGTCCTGAAAAAATAAGGATGAGGGGGCTCAGACTCACCGGGTGAGCAAGAAGAAAGCCACCCAAGCCCCCAGAGATCTGACTACGAGTATCGCTGAGATGCTTGCAAGTGGGCGGGCCTCCGAGGTTGTCCTGGGAGGCTCCATATTATCGGAGTCTCAAATGGGGTGGATCCACACAGAATTTGAGATCCCAGACTCCGTGCTGATAAGGGCGTCGGAGCCTCTCGATACTACCGACGTGCCTGCCGAAGGAGAAGTCGTCATTTTTCTCTGCGCATTGTAATGCGGGCTCTGACTCCCTATGCAACCTTTCATTTGAGCCCTAACTGCTTATTTGGGACTAGCTCTCGGCCAGTTCACCCCCAAGGCCTGGAGGGTTTTGATCTCTTCTTTCATCATCTAGCATCAAGTCGGAAACCTAGAGCTGACACCAGAAGAATTATTAAGCTTGTACTTGGTAAAACATGAAGCCAAGAGTCGTAGTACTACTTCGTGACTCAAGGCAGTAAGGGGTCGGGACTGGTTATGAATCTTCCTTCCTCTAATAAGGACTGGAAGAACAAATGGTTCTGGGCATCGTGCGAATGGGAGGCATCGGCAGCAGAGCTTAGAAACCTAATGACTCGGGTCCCTACCCGATTTGCCACCCCAAGTCGGACCTTTCATCTTCCCTTTTTTTTTTCTTATATTCTGTATTCCTTTTCTTTCTGTCGTGATTTATCTGAAGCCCTTCTTTTATTTCTGTAGACTTCCCGAGAGGTTCGCCTCTCCTCTCCTCGGACCAGAAGAATCTAGTTACTAAGGCCAGGGTGTGCTTAGGAGATCTCCGCTCCTGGTCGAATCTGATCACGGACGCCAACCTTCACTGGTCCGGACTTTGCAAGTCCAAACCACTCCCCACTTCCTTCAATAAGCCCTTCTTTAGCTCTTTACTTTTGAAAAAATTGAATCTCTTAACTTGGTTGCTGATCCTCTACTTCGCGTGCAGGCATGGCTAAGGCCGCTGGATCCCAGAGGAGGAAAGCCACCCTGACCATTGATAAGATGTTGAGGGCTGAGCCCCGAACGAAGACGACCGTTCAGAGGAGGCTAGCGGCCCCTGGTGGCGAGGGCCTCTCGGCCCCAATTTCTTTCGCTATAGCTCCAGCCGTGGCTTCAGTTTCTGTTGCTGCAGCTCCGGTTGTGACTTCAATTTCTGTTGTTGCAGCTCCGATTGCAGGGCCTGTCGCGGCTGGGGCCGCTGCATATAATGCTTCGGCTGCCCCTCGGATCGCTGAAGCACCTCCCAAAGCCCTCGAACCCTTTATAGTTGTTCCCTCCTCATCTGAACATGAAGAAGCCATTCGGATGGCTGACGTCATTCTCTCCCCTCCCAAGATCGGGAATGATTCCGAGGCAGAGGCTCAAGCCTCAGCAGGCAGCAGGACTAGGGCCGGGGAAGCAGTAGGATCAGCTCGGGTGGGGACGAGTGGAGAGAGGTTCAAACCAGGCTATCATATGTCCTGCCTGGTTCCTTGGGCTGCCAAACACATTCTATAGGAGGAGATAGCCAACCTTTTCGACAAGTCAGACAAGTCTTTCATTAACGACATAGCCTCTGTCTTCTACCGAATACGTTTATTAATTTTTTCTTACTTTCATTTTTTGTCGAATTCAGATACTTATTCTTTTTTTCCTTTTTTGGTCAGCCCATCATGAGGCTCGTTCTGACTCGGGAGAGATTGAAGGAGTTCGCCAAGGAAGATGTCGATGTGGAGGCCCTCAAGGGCGAGGCTGGCCTCTTACAAGATAAGGCTACCTTCCTCCGAATGGAGCTGGCGGAACTACGTCGGCAGCTTAAGGACGGGAGAGCTTGAGAGCTCCAGCTACAGGGGGTTGTGGGCAACCTTAAAGCCCGATGCATTGCTGCTATTACCGAGCTGACCCGGGCCTGGGCCCACGCGGATTACTTGCCATGGAGAACGTCGGGGGAAGCGTTGGAGTAGACCAGAGCCGAGGCGACGAAAGAGCTGCACAGAGCAGTCTCCCAAGCGAAGGATGCCCAATGAGCTGAAGACGAGGCTTCCCTGGCCTTGGTTGTGGCTATTATGGTAGATGCCTTCAAGGCTTTAGAGGAGAGGGCTGCCGAAGCTACTAAGTTTTACAACTGTGACTTCGATGCTTACATTGATGTCGTACAAGACTTGTTCCCGGACCTCAATCTTGAGCCTCTGTTGCCTGAAGACATCGGGGAGAAACCTTCCAGAGACGCTCGCCCGGATCAAGTTCCTGCCTCCCAAGCTCCTCCTCCAACTGAATAGATTCCAATACTTTTTTATGGCGATTTTTAAACTTAAGTCTTTTGGTGAATGGTTTGATGGATAATATTTTTTGACCCTCTGGAGAGGGTGTATGGATGATGATTTTTTTTTTTCTATTAATCTGTAGTTGGTTCTTGGATGTTGATTGTTGAGCTAATTTGTGGACAGGTCGATTTACTTTGGGGCATCACCGAGTTGACCCCTTGACGGGTAAGCTCGTTTCTATGCCGTTTTGTAGAACTTTGAATCTTTGTAGTATTGCAATTGTTAGGATCTAACCCCTATGGGATCAATTCCTCGCACAATTGGCAAGCAACGCTTGGTAAGCTTGTTAGCCAGGCGACGAACCGACGCCTCTATCAGGGAGTTAGGTCATCCATTTGGCTTTTCCCTTGAACATGAGGAGATGCCCTGTAGAATTTTCATGGGATAACGTATTAACCCCTTCTTCAAGGGATCAGTTCGTTGAGTTGGCCCCTGCGTATGAGAGACAACTTATTTATAGTAGACAATCCGCTCGAGTAGATTTATTTGGAATGTAAATTTCATTGAGAGTCTTGAAGGTTAGTCGCTCGAAGGCGTACACTTATTGGGGGCCTTAGAGGCCATTTCATCAAGGATAGTAAACTTTCAGGTGCTCGGCGTTCCAGGGGTGGGAGAGTTGACAGCCCTCAAGATCTTCTAAGTGATAGGAGTCGGGTTTGGTCGATCAGACCACACGATATGACCCTTCCCAATTAGGTTCGAGTGCTCCAGCCCCCAGTTCCGCGGTGTTTTGGAAGACTCGGCGAAGGATTAAGTCCCCTGGACAGAACCGCCTAATTGTAGAATTGTGCCACCTGTTGATGTCGAGCAGCGGCCCTGACTTTGGAGATCTCTCTAGCTTCTTCAAGTAGGTCTAGGTTGGCCGCTATCTGCTCAGCGTTTACGTTTTCTTGGAAGTTTCTGACTCAAGCTGTAGGGAGACCAATTTAAACTGGCACCATCGCTTCCGATCTGTAGGAAAGAGAAAAAGGGGTCTCCCCAGTGGACGACAGAGCCATAGTCCTGTAAGCCCATAGGATGAATGGAAGTTCCTCGGCCTAGTTACCCTTTGCTTTTTCTAACTTCGTTTTAAGATGGTGCTTGATGACCTTTTTAACTGCTTCCACCTGCCCATGGGATTGTGGGTGCCGAGGCAAAGAATATGTGTTTGTGATGCTAAGCCCATGACACATTCTTCGAAACTTGTCGTTATCAAATTGCCTGCCATTATCAAACACGATAGTATGTAGGATCCCGAATCGACAGACGATGTTCTTTCATACAAAATCGATCACCTTCTGCTTTGTGATCTTTGCAACGGGTTCTACCTCGGCCCACTTGGTGAAGTAGTCGACCCCAACAATAGCGAACTTAACTTGCCCTTTTCCTGTGGGCATGGGATCGATGATATCGATCCCCCACTGAGCAAAAGGCCATGAGCTGCTCATAGGAGTCATTTCCTGTGCAGGTTGCCTTGGCACAACTGCTTATCATTGGCATTTGTCACACTTTTGAACATAGTGCTTCGAGTCCTCCTTGATGGTCGACCAAAAATATCCTTGTCAGAGTAACTTTAAGGCTAGGACTCGACTACTAGAGTGGTTTCCGTAGATTCCTTCGTGAATCTCTCGAATCACATAATCTGCCTCGTCAGGTCGGAGGCACTTGAGATAGGGCTCTGAATGCTACTTCTTATACAATATCCCATATAGGACTACATACTGCGTTGTTCTCCTATCCAAAGGAACCTCACCGAATGTGAGGTAGCTATAAATAGGGTCCATCCAGTTAAGAGTATCATTTATTGGATTGACCATTTTCTTCTCCGTCTGGTCGATGCTCGGATATTCTATGAACTCCATGGGAATGATTCGCGGGATATTCCCTTCCGTGGCTGAGGCTAGCTTCGCTAGGGCGTCGACCAAAGAATTTTTGCTCTAGGAATCTGATAGATAGTGCAACTCCAGAATCTTTCTATCAATTTTCTTACTTCATCTAGATAAGTAATCATCCTAGTTTTCTTAGCCTTGTATTCGGTGGAGATATGATTCACTACCAGTTGAGAGTCGCATCGTACCTGAAGGGACTGAACCCCCAGACTTGCTACCAATCTGAGTCCGGCTAGCAGAGGCTCGTACTCTGCCTCATTGTTAGAGGCCTTAAAATCAAGTTTAATCGCATACTGGATGGGTGTGAAATCAGGCGCGACCAGGACAATCCCTGCTTTAGCACGTTTAACATTGGATGAGCCGTTTACATAGAGAATCCATCCTGGTTCAGATTCCGCATTTTGATCACTTGGGGAATAGGCGAGGGAGTCATTTCGATTTTAGCACTAATCCCTCCTTCACTTGGAGTGGTGAATTCTGCAATGAAGTCGACTATGGCTTGTTTAACGTCTCGAAAAAATCCATACAATGACCCGAGTACCACCTCAGGCAGAAATCGCTAAGGACTGAATCCTTTAAAAATTAGATGAAAATTAATTAAGTACTAAACTGAATTAATCAGCGAGTTAGTTCGAATCACTTTCTATACAAACTGCAAGACCCAAAACCAGTAGAATCGTTAGCTCTACATTACCTAAAAACCTAGGACCAATCTCAAAACCCAGTTGCTCTCGGGAGCATCTTGAAACTCCGTATCAGACCTTGAGCATGCATCGAAAGTCTGCTTAACGTAAAATAATACGATTATTACCGCCTTACTGGGCTTGACAACCTTCTCAGGAATCAAGTGCAAATAGTATCCAGAAACGCACAACTTGAACCCGGATCGAAGTGTGTGAGAAATGCGAATATCTTTAAAGAATGAACTCAAACTTAAGTAATTTGGGCCGTTCGCTTGCAGGCTAAATTTAAGGTTTCAGACCGTCAGATTTTGACTCAACTATACCCTTGGATTAGGGAAATTTTCCTGCACATGTCAGTGCACTTGTGGCCCTGATCGAGTGACGATGGCCGTTGAATTGAAACTCATCCTCCGCGGTTGATCTACAAATCCGATTGGACCGAAACTTTAGCGTGGCATAGATCCATTGCAAGGAAACTTTCTTCAGACCATAGGCGAGCAATGGACTTCCAAATGAGCTTCATTGGCCCAAAACGGACGACTTTTGGCTATAACCTAGGTATACCATGGCCCTGGGGCCATTGACATCAATTCTAGGCCTATATAAGGGCCTTAACCCACCCCTCTCTCATTCCATACGAATTTTCTAAACCCTAGGAGAGAGAAGAGAGAAAAGAGAAGGAGAAGGTGAGGAGAAGTGAGAGAGAGTTGTGGTTTTTTGCTGGGATTTATTCCCGCCATACGAATTTAGGCCTATAAAGGCGTAATGTACAAATCGAGTTCGTAATCGGCATACTGACGAAAGATATAGACTATAAATGTTTAAGCTATATTTTTTAAGGCTTTCAATGTTAGTTAATAATTTATGACTGACTTGATTGTTGTCACATGTACTTAGATGCTTTGTTTTTTAAGTATTACACATATATATGAACTATGTTGAATATAATGCATTCCATGTATTTGTTGAAATGTTTAAATGAATATAGAATTATGATTTGTGCTTGCTATGGTTATAGATTGAGAATACATGATTGTTGTATTTGTGACAACTCCTTTGTGAAAGAATTTGCTATAATATATGTTATAACAAATTATTCCATGTATGTTAATATGTGTAGTCTAAGTGTTTGATAAAATGCCTGAATGAGAAAATGCTTGTTAAAATATATTTAATGAAGGTGTTGAGATAGGATTTTCAATTACCTTATCTATAGTTACAGTTTCCTTCATGTAACCTATCTTACTACTACGTGATTTATAGGTGAAATGCCTATGTATGATAACATGTGCACTATGTGTTTGTTAAAATGCTCCAATGAGATTTATATTTTGATTGGTTGTCACATGTTATTTTTGGCTATTTTATATGAATGCCTATTGTATTTGAATATGATTGGGACTGATAAATAGTCCAGGCAATCGATAACGGTTTACAATAAGTGGCCGAACTAATTTCGCCACAACGGATACGTTGGATGAATCCGAGTCGTACGATGATTATCGACAGTAGTTAGGCCACGAGGAGTGCGTATGTGCTCTATGTCGATTAATTCAATATGCGCTCGTACCAGTCGAGCTTGTCAAGTAACCCGATTGGCCTCATGTATATTCACCATGTATAGACGCTACTGCTTGAATCTAAGGTACCACTTACCATTGCAAAGCTTGTTTAACCTTAATACCACGATTTGCTAAGACTCATGAGCCGAGCATGGTGGTATGGGACACCGTGGTCAAGTTATCGGCCTACGCTAGGGTGACGAACCTCCCCGTAGTGTCCAGTGAGTAACCCAAACTCATGGGCCGAATACGGTAGTATAGGACGCTGTATCCGAGCTATCGACCTATGCTAAGGTGACGAGCCTTTCCCGTAGTGACCTTGAGTATAAACTAGGCCTATGCCGAGGTGACAAGCCTCTCGTAGCGACCTGAACTTGCCTGTCTATTATTTTCAAATCAGGGGTACGTTGCCCTAAAAGTTGCCTATCGTATATGATTAACTAGGATTGACGACCCTATATGGATCATTGTTTGGATAAATGATATAAAGGGAGGTGCCTTAGCTTTCCAAACTTGTTGTATGAATAAACTTAATTAAGTATTGGCTAACACGATCTTGTACCGCATTGCATGTGCTTTAGCGAGGAAGTGCACGTGTCCGGAGTGGTGCATGCCGCGATCGTGAGATGATGTCATTAAGGGAGTGCAGGTGAGGGCATGCATCATTACAGTATATCATTCTTGCATTAATAAGAGTACTTAGGATATGATTGTTGTACTGCTTTATCATTACTGCTTGATTGAATTGATAACATGTTAACCTTTGCCTTATAGTACCACTGAGTTGATCACTCACTCCCACTCTAGGATGGTGTTTTAAAACACCAACCAGATTCTACTGTAGCTACAGGTGATGGTGATGCTTACGAGGCGGAGTCTGACTTTTATGATGACGAGGAGGAGTTCTCCTACATGTAACTATGTAGACCTAGAATTGTGTCGACGGGATTACATGGATACAAACTAATTGAACATTACATTGTATCATTTTGTGAATTTTTGAAACTTTACATGTAATTATTTAACCTGGCGACATGTTCATACTCTGGGGACTTACAACTGCTTATATGCTTTATATATCTATCATAGTCTTCCACTTACGTAATCTAATTGTCTTTGGAGTATGATATACTGATTTAGTGTAATCTCATTCATGTTTAATGCACTAATACGGACAACATTTAATCATCATTATCTATGTTGCATAAGTGATGCGTTGGAACCCGGGAGACAAGCTTTTGCTCAACCCTCGATTTTCAGGGCATTCCAAGTTAGTATCAGAGCATGATTTGGATTAAACTGGACCTGTGTTATGGTAACACAATGCACACTGACATACTTTGACTTACGAGGGGGCGATGAAACGTAGAAACAATTGTAGGATTCCAAGTTTCAACGACGGGTGAAACTGACCGTTGAAATCAAACCCGTAGGCATCTGTGATTATTCGAGATGATCCCAATTCTTTTCCAGGCCGTCCATTGACGGGTTTAGGCGATGAATCGATGTAGTTCACACTCAATAACCCAAAAAGCATGACTATACGCGAGATGGAATCCGAAACCGCACCAAACAGACTCGGGGGCCTAAACCGCATAAAACGATGGGACCCGAGGTGGGCCCCACACATTTATGACACCGCGGGGGGGATGTCATCGCCCTTAGGGCGACGCCATCAGCCTAGGTCGAGCGGACCGCGATGGCAACGCGCCTAGGGAGAGGCTTCACGGTCCACTGACAACGGGCTGGGTAGGCTGACCATTGTACACACATGTGGGGCCCACAAAATCGTGTGGGGGCCCCCTATACCTCCCCATTTGCTTCATTTCTTTTATTTCCACCCCTCTAAGCTTTCCAAATCTCCCAAAATCCTATTTTTCTCTCTCAAACCTCCCCTCCATTCTCATCTCATCTTCTTCGTCATCACTACATACACACCTCCCACCATTCCTTTTAAACCCATCTCCTATCTCCCTTATTTTCCTCCCATTTGGGCACATAAACCCCCCTTGGTGTCTCAAAAATCTCAAGGTCCAATAACCCATCTTATCCCTCCATTTTGTTTCATTCTCATGGCTTTTTTTAAACTAGTGGTGGCCATATTTTCGCATTCCACACTTCTTTCTCTCATAGGAAAGAAGAGGGCTTCTACGGATGAAGCTAGGCCTAGCCACCCTACCCATTCAAGGAGGCAGAAAAGCGTCAAGGCTAGCACAAGCGTCGATTGGGAGCTAAGGATGAAGCAGGATCTCGGTCCCTAAATTCCTCTCGAAAGAGCTCTACTGGCGGATATGACACATGGAAGGTTTCAAGGCTGTAGGGTTCTCTTTGAAGCACACGTGGACGAGAAACTATTTGAGCTTTATCCGGTGATGGATCTCCTGTTGGACGTCGGTTGGGGTCCCATATTTAAAGACAAGTCTTGTGTGAATGAGAGCACTATCCGAGCCTTCTACACCCATATACGAGAGCCACTACTGGAACCTCTATGGTTCTTTATCCCCGTGGGAAGGCGAGAAGCCATTGTCAATGTAGACTTGATAGCCCGAATTAGGGGGATGCCACGTGGAGAGGTACATGCTAGCGAGAGAAATCTCAGGAGCGTGTGTGAAAGAGACTGCCGCACGCAATTTCTTTGTGGCCGACTGGTCACTGGAATCGAGGCAATTGCCTCTTGGCATCCGAGATGACTCCTGACTTCTGCTTGCTCCACCACGTCTTCACATACAATGTGTATCCCAGGTGGAGCAATCGCAGTGAATGCACGTGTTTAATGGTAGACTTCCTATGCCAAGTTAGGCAAGGAGACAAGCTGTGCCTGCCTACGTATGTACTACTACATATAGTTCAAACTGCACGCTCTCCTAGGACAGACATATCACTCCTATTCGGCCGACTTATATGCAAGCTTGCTCCTGAATTCAACTACAGACTTAGCTCAGAAAAGATTGCACCGATCCATTTCATCAACGGCACTACTCTCAACAACATGGGTATTGGGCCATGACAACGTCAAGCCCGACTCGATGAGATTGAGGATGAGACAGGAAGTGAAGAGGAAGAGGGTGATGAAAAAGAGAACGAAGATGAAATAGAGGAAGGAAGCGAGGAAGAGGAAGAAGAGGAATCCCAAGATTCTGATGGGGGCTCTCCCCCTGCTACACATGAGCCCCACGGTGATCGAGCTGCTTTAGAAGCCTGCTTGGCTCAGATTGAGGAGGGCCAAGTCGCACTGCGACAAGAGGTCAGAGAGACCCGGGACGAACTTGAAGAGAATAGGACCTTCATGAAATAGAAATTTAAGAAGGTGTCTCACACCTTGAAGGCTCTCCTGTGCTACATGCAGGACAAGGTTTCTCCTCCACCATCACCAGATTCTGACGACTAGTCCTATGTTGTAGTCTTCCTTAAGTTTTCTTTGCTTTCCTGTTCCTATGTTATAGCCTTGTTAGGCTTAGTAGTAGGGTAGATTTGATGGTGCGTTTGGTGTTTAAAGCTTTGATTAGATTAGCCCACATGCATCTTCAGTCATGATTCATGTAAAACTATATCTCATGTATTGTGATAAATTTTGTTAAATGAAATGCATGCAACTCCTTTTGCTATGAAATGTGTAGAATGCTTGAGAAATTGAGTGTTGTTATGCAAAACCTTACACATGTTACACCCTATATTGTGTACAGGGAATGCCACCTAAGGCTACTCAGAGTACGACATGCCTTACACTTGGCGAATCGATTGACGGGGTACCTCCCCTAAGCGATAGCCAAACGGACCCCAGTTTGGGCCCGAATCATGAGACTATGCCAGATTCTCAGCCGACCACTGGCCCCACAAATGGGTCGACACCTTTTGCACCACCAGTTCCAGAGCAGAATCGCGCGTCTACCTCGATGCCACACATGCCTCAGGTGGCTCCTCCTCGTGATAGGCTGGAGTAGGTGATGCTCCTTATATAGTAGAAGTAATAGATTTAGACCACCATCGCTGGGCCACTTGCCCAAAACATAAATGTGGTTCCACCTACACCATCTGTGCACCCTGCTGGAAACTAGAATGCTAACGGCTTATTCAAGCGATTCCAGCACTTCCGACCTCCCACTTTTACGGGTACTTACAAACCCGAGGAGGCTGAATATTGGCTTGACCACATCTCTAAGATGTTGAAGCCACTGCACTACACTGAGGCAGAGCAGGTTAAATTGGTCACGTATATGTTTGAGAAGGAAGCCAGTCTCTGGTGGGACAACATGAAGGCCCACATAGTGAACTATGTATCTCATTGCCTCATGTGCCAGCAGGTTAAGGCCGAACATCACTGACCTCCTAGTTTACTTTAGCCAATGCCCATAGCTGAATGGAAATGGAATTTCATCTCAGGGTTACTGAAGATGGGGAAGGGATATGACTCGTTTTGGGTGATTGTGGACCGGTTGGCGAAATTGGCTCATTTCCTCCTAATTAGAGTCTCTAACTCAGTAGACAATTTGGCCAGGCTGTACATTAAGGAGATAGCACGTCTGTATGGGGTGCCGATGGAGATTGTGTCGGACTGAGACACTCGATTCACATATATCTTTTGGACTCGTATCCAGGAAGCAATGGGTATGAAACTAAAGTTCAGTACCGCATTTCACCCACAAACGGATGGGCAAATAGAACAAGTAAATCATGTGTTGGAAGATATGTTACGAGCTTGTGTGCTTGATTTCAAGGACAGTTGGGATGACTGTCTTCCTATGCTGAGTTCACTTATAACAACAGCTTTTAGGTGAGTATTGGCATGACCCCCTACAAAGCACTATATGAACATCCATGTAGAGCACCACATTGCTAGGCAGAGGTTGGTGAGAAGAGTTTGATTGGCCCAGAGTTAGTACATGAAACCTCAGAGAAGATCGACATTATCAGGTGTCGACTTCTAGCAGCACAGAGCAGACAGAAGAATTACGCCGATATGAGGCGGCGACCGCTAGAGTTTGAGGTCGGAGATCATGTATTCCTAAAGGTTTCCCCAATGAGGAGAGTTTTCCAGTTTGGAAAGAAAGAGAAACTCACAGCAAGATTCATTGGCCCATTCCATATATTAGACCGAGTGAGTGTGGTAGCATACCGCCTTACTTTGCCCACACCACTCGCAGGCGTGTACAACGTATTTCACATATCGATGCTGAAGAAATATGTTCCTGACCTTTCCCATATTATAAAATGGGAGCAGGTACAATTAAGTGAAGATGCTACTTATGTACTACGACTATCGCGTATCATAGACAAGAAGGAACAGGTGCTGCGTAGTAAAGTTATCCCGCTTGTGAAGGTACTATGGACGCACCAAACTGAGGAAGAGGCTACTTGGGAAACAGAAGCCGAGGTTCGCAAGAACTACCCTCAGATTCTCGAGTATGAAAATGTACTAATTTTAAGGAGAAAATTTTTCTTTAATGGGGATAGATTGTAACATCTCGAAAAAATTCGTACAATGACCCAAGTACCACCTCAAGTAGAAATCGCTAAGGACCGAATCCTTTAGAAATTAGACGAAAATTAATTAAGTACTAAACTGAATTAATCGACGAGTTAGTTTTAATCACTTTCTATACGAACCGCAAGACCTAAAACCAGTAGAATCACTAGCTCTACATTACCTAAAAACCTAGGATCAATCTCAAAACCCAGTTGCTCTCAAGAGCATCTTGAAACTCCGTATCGGACTTGGACCACGCATGAAAAGTTTGATTAACACAAAACTATACGATTATGACCACCTTACTGGGCTTAACAATCATCTCGGGAATCAAGTCCAAATAATATCCATAAATGCACAACTTGAACCTGGAGCGAAGTGTGTGAGAAACGCGAATATCATTAGAGAATGAACTCAAAATTAAGTAATTTGGATTGTTCACTTACAAGCCAAATTTAAGGTTTCAGACTGTCAGATTTTGACCCAACTATACCCTTGGATCAGGAAAATTTCCCCACACATGTCAGTGCACTTGTGGCCCTGATCTAGTGACGATGGCCGTTGAACTGAAACTAGTCCTCCGCGGTCGATATACAAATTCGATCGGACCGAAACTTTAGCCTAGCATAGATCCATTGCCAGGGAACTTTCTTCAGACCGTAAGTGAGCAATGGACCTCCAAATGAGCTCCGTTGGCTCGAAACGGATGACTTTTGGCTATAACCTAAGTATATCATGGCCCAGGCACCATTGACATCAGTTCTGGGCCTATATAAGGGCCTTAACCCACCCCTCTCTCATTCCATACGAATTTTCTAAACCCTAGGAGAGAGAAGAGAGAAAAGAGAAGGAGAAGGTGAGGAGAAGTGAGAGAGAGTTGTGGTTTGTAGCTGGAATTCATTCCCGCCACTCCACGTGCTGAATCCCCTCTTCCGTGTCGCTATACCGGTGATTACGACTCCATTTTTAGATAAGGAATCCTAACCCTAATCTGTTTTAGGTATCTAAATAGGTAGATTGGTGAAATAGCTAACCTATTTCATGCTATAGGTAGCCGTTGTGCTGTAAATAAAGGCGTAGTATACGAACCGAGTTCGTAATCGGCATACCGATGAAAGGTGCGGACTATAAATATTTAGGTTATGATTTTCAAGGCTTTCAATGTTAGTTAATGATTTATGACTGACTTGATTGTTGTCACATGTACTTAGATGCTTTGTTTTCTGAGTATTACACATATATATGAACTATGTTGAATATAATGCATTCCATGTGTTTGTTGAAATGTTTAAATGAATATGGAATTATGATTTGTGCTTGCTATGGTTATGGATTGAGAATACATGATTGTTGTATGTGTGACAACTCCTTTGTGAAAGGATTTGCTATAATATATGTTATAACAAATTATTCCATGTATGTTGATATGTGTAGTCTAAGTGTTTGATAAAATGCCTGAATAAGAAAATGCTTGTTAAAATGTATTTAATGAAGGTGTTGAGATAGTATTTTCAATTACTTTATCTATAGTTACAGTTTCCTTCGTGTAACCTATCTTACTACTACGTGATTTATGGGTGAAATGCCTATGTATGATAACATGTAAGCTATGTGTTTGTTAAAATGCTCTAATGAGACTTATATTTGGATTGGTTGTCACATGCTATTTTTGGCTATTATATATGAATGCCTATTGTGTTTGAGTATGATTGAGACTGATACATAGTCTAGGCAATCGGTAACAATTTATGATAAGTGGCCGAACTAGTTTTGCTATAACAGATACGTTCGATGAATCCGAGTCGTACGGTGATTATCGACAGTAGTTAGGCTACGAGGAGTGTGTATGCACTCCATGTCGATTAATTCAACGTGCGTTCATACCAGTCGAGCTTATCAAGTAACTCGATTGGCCTCATGTAGGTTCACCATGTATGGACACTACTGCTTGAATCTAAGGTACCACTTACCATTGAAAAGCCCGTTTAACCTTGGTACCATGATCCGCTAAGACTCATAAGCTGGGCATGGTGGTATGGGACACCGTGGTCGAGTTGTCAACCGATGATAGGGTGATGAGCCTCCCCATAATGTCCAATGGGCAACCCAAACTCCTAAGCCAAATACGGTGGTATGGGAGAATGTATTCGAATTGTCGGCTTATGCTAAGGTGACAAGCCTTTCCCGTAATGACCTTGAGTATAAATTAGGCCTACGCCGAGGTGACGAGCCTCCCGTAGTGACCTGAACTTGTTGTCCATTGTTTTGAAATTAGGGGTGACGTTGCCCTATAACTTACTTATCGTATGTGATTAACTAGGATTGACGACCCTATATGGATCATTGTTTGGGTAAATGATATAAAGGGAGGTGTCTTAGCTTCCCGAACCTGTTGTATGAATAAACTTAATTAAGTATTGGCTAACACGATCATGCACCGCATTACTTGTGCTTTGGCGAGGAAGTGTACGTGTCCCAAGTGGTGCATGCCGTGATCGTGAGATGATGTCGCTGAGGGAGTGCAGGCAAGGGCATGCATCATTACAGCATATTATTCCTGTATTAATAAGAGTACTTGGATATGAGTGTTGTATGGCTTTATCATTACTGCTTGATTGAATTGATAACATGTTAACCTTTGCCTTATAGTACCACTGAGTTGATCACTCACTCCCACTCTGGGACGGTGTTTTAAAATACCAACCAAACTCTGTTGTAACTGCAGGTGATGGTGATGCTTACGAGGCAGAGCTTGACTTTTATGATGACGAGGAGTTCTCCTACATGCAACTCTCTGGCGGGTCTATGTAGACCTGGAGTTGCGTCAACGGGATTACAGGGATACAAACTAGTTGAACATTACATTGTATCATTTTGTGAATTTTTTTGAACTATACATGTAATTATTTAACCTGGCGATATGTTCATACTCTGGGGACTTACAACTACTTATATGTTTTATATATCTATCACAGTCTTTCGCTTGCTTAATCTAATTGTCTTTGGAGTATGATATGCTGATTTAGTGTAATCCAATTCATGTTTAATGCACTAATAGGGACAATATTTAATTATCATTATCTATGTTGCATAACTGATGCATTGGAACCCAGGAGGCGTGCTTCTACTCGACCCCCAATTTTTAGGGCGTTACTGCTTGGCCTTTGATTGTTGTCCTCAGTCGGAACTGAATGTCAAACTCCCCAAGTTCAATGGCCCCCTTGGTTAACCGACTTGATACTTCGAGCCTCTGGAGGATTTGCTTGAGGGGAGAGTCAGTCAAGATGACGATGGAATAAGCTTAGAAGTATGGACGCAATCTCCGAGCTGAGACTACGAGACTGAGCGCTAGCTTCTCCAGAGCTGGATATCTTATCTCAGTAGGCACCATGGCTTTACTTACATAGTATACGGGATGCTACTTACTCCATACTTCTCTGATCAGGGCCAAGCTTACAGCTAAGGCCGAGACCACTAGATATAAGAATAGGGGCTCATCTTCTTCGGGTTTAGACAGTAGAGGTGGTGAACCTAAATACTGTTTTAGTTCCTGGAATGCCTGTTCACATTTCGACATCCATTCTGCTTTCTTATGACCCTTCAACTATTGAAAGAAGGAGAGGCATTTGTCCATAAGTCTGGATATGAACCGTCCGAACGCTTCTACTCGTTCAGTGAGGCATTGTATCTCCTTGACAGTCTGAGGCGAACTCATGTGGAGGAGTGATTTGATCTTGTCAAGGTTCGCTTTAATGTTCCTCTGGCTAACCTGAAACCCGAGGAATTTACTGGAGCTAACTTCGAAGGTGCACTTCACGGAATTCAACTTCATCTGATATTCTCGGATGATGGTGAAAGTTTCTCCTAGATCTGCCAAGTGATCGGACGCATTGACGCTCTTCATAAGCATGTTGTTGACGTATACTTCCATGGTATGCCCGATCTGTTTGGCGAACATATGATTCACTAGCCTTTAATATATGGCCCCAGCATTCTTCAAGCCAAATGGCATGACCTGATAATAGTAAAGCCCCTTATTTGTTACAAAAGTAGTCTTCTGCCTGTCTAGGGGATGCATCACGATCTGGTTATACCCATAGTAAGCATCCAGGAAGGAGAGTAGTTCGTGCCCCAAGGTGTTGTCTCCCAGTTAATCAATTCGAGGCAATGGGAAGTTATCCTTCAGACATGCCTTGTTCAGATCCGAGTAATCTACATAGACTCGCCATTTTCTATTGGCTTTCCTGATAAGGACCACATTTGCGATCCAATCGAGATAGTGCACTTCCTCTATGAAGCTGACATCGAGCAGAATGGAGACTTCATCGGCTATGGCTTCATATCGCTTGGCATCGAACGATCTCCTCTTCTGCTTCACGAGTTTATGATCTGGATCTACATTCAACCTGTGGATCATAACATCCGGAGAGATCCCAGGCATGTCTCCATGCGACCATGCAAAGACGTGTCTATGTTGTTATAAGAAGGTCAACATTTCAGACCACTGTTCAGGGTTCAATGATGTTCCGAGTTGAACTGTCTTACTTGGGTCTGCCTTGTCGAGTGGTACCTTCTCCAAGTCTTTCACAGATGAGTCTTCTGTAGGTCCTCTGTGATCTAGAATATGGACGATGAGTGCTTGCTTCACGGACCTTTTCTTCACTGCTATAGCATAGCATCTCTGAGCTTCACGCTGGTTACCTCGGAGGTATCATGTTCTGCCCTCAGCGGGGAACTTCATCATCAAATGATAGGTGGAAATAACTGCTCTCATTGCATTGAGGGAAGGCCTGCCTAAAATGACATTGTGCACTGATGGCACATTGACAACAAGGAAGTCCACCATGAGGGTGGCTTGATGTTGTCCTTCTCCCACAGTCACAGGGAGGGAGATGGCTCCTTCGGAGATTACCCTTTCTCCGACAAAGTCGTGCAGGGGAATCTTCACAGGTCTGAGATGTGACCTTGGAATTCCCATTCTTTCAAAGGCTTCGGAGTAGATTATGTCAGCTGAGCTTCTGGTGTCGACCAAGATGCGGTAGACTTTGTGGTTTGCTATGGTCATAATAATCACCAGGGCGTCATCATGCGGGTGTTGGATCCCACGCGCATCATCTTCCGTGAAGGTCAGACTGCACGAGTTGACTCAGAGTTCCTTGCTAAGCCGCTCGATCAAGTGGACATAGTGATCTAGATAGAATTTCTGAGAGTGGGCTTTTTGAGCCCGGTTTGAGTCTCCTCCACCCGACGAGCCACTGAAGATGGTACGAATTTCGAATGGCTCTTCGGGGGGTTGCTCGGCTATTCTCACTCTTGCTCTTCCTTCCGAGCAGTTCTTTCTCTCTTGGCGTATCGGCGCAGATGTCCCTTATGGATAAGGGTCTCGATCTCATCCTTGAGATCCACGCAATCAGCTGTGTTGTGGTCATGATCCTGATGGAAGTGACAGTACTTGCGCTTATCTCGATGATCGAGGTTGGCCTTCATACACACTGGCCAATTTAAAAGCTTGTCCTTTGATGTCCAGCAATATCTGCTTGGTAGATGTGTTGAGGGGAGTGTAGGAACGGAATTTTTCCTCTGGTTTTCTGTTCGGGCGACGATCGCGAGGGGTGTGATCATCTGATCCTTTGCTGGATAGCTGGGATTCTTCGTTCCATTGCCTCTTCCCCTTACCAGTCGGCTCTGTCACTTGAACATTCTTACAGGCATTGGAGAATTTCTCGGCATTATTATACTTCTGAGGTCTAGTGATGAGGTCAGCTAACGTCTTTGGCGGATTCTTCCCAATAAAGAATGTGAACCTTCCCTCTTTCAGACCCCCGAACATGGTGGAGAGTGCCATCTTGTCATCGTAGTCCTCCACTTGTAACGCTTCCTCATTGAAGCGAGCGATGTAGTCCTTCAATGACTCCTTAAGCTCTTACTTGATGGTGAATAGGTGAGTATTCGGCTTTCAACTCTTCTTACCACTTATGAAGTGGGTAAGGAATAATCGGCTAAGCTCCGCGAAGGATCCAATGGAATTGGGCTTGAGTTGACGGTACCAACTCCGAGTGGATCCTGTAAGTATGATCGAGAACCCCCTGCACATCATCGCGTCCGTTGCTATCTGGATTTGCATCCACGAATGATAAGCTTCTATGTGCTCAGATGGGTCACCAGACCCGGAGTATTGGATGACAGGAGGTATCCGAAACCTCTGTGGCATCACCTCGTTCATAATTATTGAGGTGAATGGAGGCTCGGTCCCTTCCATCATCACCTAAACGATGGCGGGAACTGGAGACGGCTGCTGTTTCTTTTCTAGTGCCAAAATTTTGTTGTTGAGCTCGCGAACCCTGTTTCCTAAGGATCTTTGTTCACGACCACTATCTCCTGGGTATTTTCTATTTTAGGAGTCCTCCTTCCCCTCCTCCATTCCAGCTCATAGCGAAGATCTATAGGTCCTAGAGCCGAGGTGACCGAGGCATTTGTTAGAGCTTGAGTAGTTGTGTTTCGAGCCAAAACTCGAATTTGGGTCGGGGGAGGATTTTGAACCGAAACTCGCACCCGAGGGTGTTGAGGCCCTTCCGGTCTCATACTCCTTAGCGTGGAGTGAGCTTCCACGACCGGACCAATCGGTTCAGGAATAGGGTTTTCCTGAGCATGATGTGGTTGCGGCTCCTATCGCTGCTTTATTTAATTAATCTCATCGCGTAGGGCCTATATCTCGCTTTGCATAGCTCGATACGTACTTGCCCGATTGCGAGAACGCTGAGAAGGCCCTGAGGCTAATTCGACGTGAAGTAGCGAAGAGGAACGGGTCTGCTCATTTTGCTCTGGTTCCACAGCTACTACTTCCTCCTTTCCTCTCGTCATTATGCTTAAGAATAGGAACCTGACCTTTCATATCAGATTCCCACAGATGGCACCAAAAATGTTGATGACAAAATCTGGACCACCCTCCACTCGGCACAACGAACCTCCAAGGAACCCTAGTCCTGCCCAAACAATGAGTAAAGGAGACCCTGGCTAAGCCCGGGGGACCCTTCGATGCCTAAGTCAGGTCAAGGGAATCTAGGTCAAAGTTTATTGTAGAGAGAGGGTGTGAGATGTTGCGTACCTGTAGCAATGGAGTCTCATTATATTTATACCTGACCATCGGACAGTCCGGGTCCGTTATTCTCGGCATGATTTACTCAATCAATGAGATACCGGGATCGTGGAGATATGGTCCGTAATCCGAGGATCGTGTAGTGTATCGTGCGTATCTACAGCTGAAACAATCGTTCGTTCCGCCTAAGGCAGTTTCTTGGTTTAGCAAATGGAACGTCCTCATCCTTCCTCGGCCTCGACTTGGGATCCTAGGCCAAAGAAGCCCTGATTTCGAGCCTCGAACTTAGTTCAACATACCCATGAGCTTCCGCCATTGAGTTGTTAAATAGAGATCGTGTCCCGAATCCGAGCCGAGCCCCGGCCCAGACTCATGATTGACTTAATTTTACTTATATATCGAATATTCGGGAGTGCTTTCCTCTAAGTTTTGAGACAGATGACGTACCTGTCCTGTCGAGTCGGGTTTTCCCGCAATGGGAGACACTGACGTGAGTGGCCGAGTGTAACGCCCTGAAATTTGAGGGTTAAGCAGGAGACTAACTCCCAAGTCCTGGCACATCACTTATGCAATAAAAATAAAGTTGATTAAATGTTGTTTGTATTAGTGCCTTAAACATGAGTGAGATTATACCAAACAACAAATCATACTCCAGAGACAGTTAAACTTTACAAGCGGAAGACTGTGATAGTTATATAAAGTACATAGATGCATTTTCCAACCACCCGAGTATGATGGCATTACTGAGCTGAATAAATACATATCTGATTCAAAAGAGTACCAAATGACAAAATGTGAATATCCAACGAATCATATATCCCTGTAATCCCGTCGGTCAGAGCGGCCTACATAAACCCGCCTGATAACTGCATCTATGAGAACTCCTCATCGCCGTAGAAGTCTGGCTCGGCCTCATATGTCGCGCCAGAATCTGCATCTAAGACAGAGTCTGGTTGGTGTTTAAAACACCGTCCCAGAACGTGGGAGTGAATGATCAACTCAGTGGAGCTATAAAGCAAAGGTTAATATGTTATCAATTCAGTTAAACAATAATGATAAAGTAATGAAATAAACACTCCTAAGTACTCTGATTAATGTAAGGATGGTATGTAGTAATGATGCATGCCCTCACCTGCACTCCCTCTTGTAACAACATCTTATGATTGTGGCATACACACCTTCCTCTATGCACTTTCTTAGCAAAGCACCGTGCAATACAATGCATGGTCGTGTTAGTCAAGTTCTTAATTAGATTTATTCATACAGCAGGTTGGGAAGCTAAAGTACCTCCCTTGTATCATTTCCCAAACAATGATCCATCTACGGTCGTCAGTCCTAGCTAGTCTCATACAATATTGCGGTTCCACGTCGCTACAAAGGGCTTGTCACCACAATGCAGGCCTAGCTTATACTCTAGTTTCTATGGAAAGGCTCGTCGCCTTAGCGTAGTCTCAGAGTATGCTTGAGGTCACTGCGAATGGCTCGTCACCTACTCATAGGCCGACAGCTCGAATACAGTGTCCCGTACCACCATATTTGGCTCACGAGTCTGGGTTGCTCACTGGACACATGGGGAGGTTCGTCGCCTCAGCGTAAGCTGACAGCATGACCACGGTGTCCCATACCACCATGCCCGGCTCATGAGTCTTAGCGGATCAAGGTACAAAGGTTGAACGAGGTTTTGCACGGGTAAGTCGATACCTTATATTCAAACAGTAGCGTCCATACATGGTGAACATACATCGGGTCAACCGGGTTGCTTGATAAGCTCGACAGATACGAGCATATGTCGAGCCGATCGACATGGAGCACGTAACCACTCCGCGACGCCTAACCGCTGCTGACAAGCAGCGTACGATTCAGATTCATCTGGCATGTCTGTTGTGGTTAAGCAGTTCAACCACCGTTCACACATAATTACCGATTGCCTGGACTACAATGTAGCCCCAATCACATTCTAAATAATAGCATTCACATATAGTAATCCAAAATAGCATGTGACAACTGAAATCAGATATAAATCTTACTTGAGCAATTTAACAAACACATACTACGCATATTATCATACACAGACATTTCATCCATGCAACACATAGTAGTAAGATAGGTTATGTAGAGGAAACTATAACTATAGATAAGGGAATTGAGAATCCTATCTCAACACCCTTATTACATACATTTAAACAAGAATTTCCTCATTCAGGCACTTGATAAAAAACGTAGGCTACACACTTCAACATACATGTATTTGACTAGTCATAACATATATCCTGGCAAGCCCTTTTTATAAGGAGTTGTCACATACACAACAAGCATATATTCATAGTTAATAATCATGACAAGCCCAAATCCAAATTCCATACTCATTCAATCATATCAACAAACACATGGATTACACTATATTCAACATAGTTCATATATCTGTGTAAAGTGCGGGAAACATTGTATCTAAGCATGCGATAGCATTCAAGTCAGTCGTAAATCATTAACTGACATTGAAAGCCTTGAAAACCATAACCTAAATGTTTATAGTCCTCACCTTTCATCGATAAAGAAGTATCGAACTCAGTTTGTATGTCAAGTATTCGTCTACGGCATAACAGCCACCTATAGCATGAAATAGGTTAGCCATTTCATCACTTACACTATTTGAAACCCTAAAACAGATTAGGGCTTGGTTTTCTTACCTGAAAATGGAATCAGGATCATCGGTATAGCGATGCAGAAGGGTTGATTCAGCCCGTGGAGCGATAGGGAAGGATCCCAGGGACGGTCTCCCACTTTCTCTCTCACTTTCTCTCTTTCCTTCTCTTTTCTCTCTCTTCTCTCTCCTAGGGTTAGGAATTCGTATGAAATGAGAGAGGGGTGGGTTTAGGCCCTTATATAGACCCAGAACTGATGGGAATGGCCCCAGGGCCAAGGTATACTTAGGTTATAGCCAAAGACTGGCTGTTTCAGTCTAACGAAGCACATCTGGAGGCCGCTTTTCTGCATGCAGTTGAACTTAAGCTTTTTGACATTGGATCTAGGTAGAGTTAAGTTTTCGGTCTGATCGGATTTTCAAATCGACCGTGGGGGACCGGTTTCAGTTCGACGGTCACCGGTACTCAATCAGGGCCACAAGTACACTGACATGTGTTGGAAATTTTTCCTGATCCGAGAGTGTAATTGGGTCAGATTCTGATGGTCTGAATCCTTAGATTTGGCTTGCAAGTTAACGACTCAATTCACTTAAGTTTTAGTTCGTTTCCTAAAGATATTCGTGTTTCTCACACACTTCGCTCCGAGCTCAAGTTGTGCACTTCACGATACTATCTGGACTTGATTTCTGAGATGGTAGTCAAGCCTAGCAAGCCGGTCATAAGCGAATGATTTTAAAGTATTCGGACTTTTGACATATGGTACAAATCCGATACGGAGTTTCAGTGTGCTCCTGAGAGTAACCGGGATTAGAGATTGATCCTAGGTTTCAGGGTAATGTAGCGTTAAAAGTTTTACTCGTTTTGGGCCTTACAGATCATATTTAAAGTAATTAGTGGTAATTTCACAAGTAACCTAGTTTAACACTTAGTTAATTTCATCTAATTTCTATAGGGTTTGGTCCTAAGTGATTTCTACCTGAGGTGGTACTCAGGTCTTTGTACAGGTTTTTTCGAGACGTTACAATCTACTCCCCTTAAAAAAATTTCATCCTCGAAATTAGTACCTTTTCGTACTCTTCAAAAATCTGAGGGTAGTTCTTTCGAACCTTGGCTTCTGTTTCCCAAGTAACCTCCTCCTCAATGTGGTGTGTCCATAAAACCTTCACAAGTGGAATCACCTTACTGTGCAACACCTGCTCCTTCCTATCTAGAACACATGTCGGTCGCAGTATATGAGTAACATCATCACTCAACTGCACCTGCTCCCACTTGATAATATGAGAAGGATCAAGAACGTATTTCTTCAGTATAGATACATGAAATACGTTATACACGCCTAGGAGTGGTGTGGGCAAAGCAAGGGGGTATGCTACCACATCCACTCGGTCCAGTATCTAGAATGGGCCAATGAATCTCGGCATGAGCTTCCCCTTCTTTCCAAACCGAAGGACTCCCTTCATGGGAAAAACTTTCAGAAACACATGGTCCCCGACTTCGAACTCTAATGGTCACCGTCTCGTATCGGCGTAGCTCTTCTGTCCACTCTGTGCCGCCAGAAGCCGACGCCTAATAATGTTGATATTTTCTATAGTCGCCTGAACTAACTCTGTGCCAATCAGACTCTTCTCGCCAACCTCTGCCCAGTAATGCGGCGCTCGACAGGGGCGCCCATATAATGCCTCATAAGGAGTCATACCAATACTCACCTGAAAACTGTTGTTATATGCGAACTCTGCATAAGGAAGACAGTCATCCCAACTGTCTTTGAAATTCAGCACACAAGCTCGCAGCATATCTTCCAACACCTAATTTACCCGTTCCGTCTGCCCGTCAGTTTGTAGATGGAACGAGGTACTGAACTTCATCTTGACACCCATTGCTTCCTGAATATGAGTCCAGAAAATAGATGTGAATCGCGTGTCTCGGTCCGACACGATCTCCAGAGAAACTCCGTGCAGGCAAACAATCTCCTTGATGTACAACCTGGCCAACTTGTCTTCTGAGTTTGAAACTCTGATAGGGAAGAAATGAGCCGATTTTGTCAACCGGTCCACGATCAGCCATATGGAGTCATGCCCCTTCCTTATCTTCGGCAACCCTGATATAAAATCTACAGAGATAAAATCTCATTTCCATTCAGCTATGAGCTTGGGCTGAAGCAGTCCAGGAGGTCGGTGATGTTTGGCCTTAACCTGCTGGCACGTGAGACAATGTGATACATACTCTGCTATGTGGGCCTTCATGTTGTCCCACTAGTATGAACGCTTCATGTCACGGTACATCTTCATACTGCCAGGATGCATTGCCATCCTCGAATTGTGAGCAGCCTTGAGAACTTCCTTCCTCAGGTCATGAAGGTTTGGGATGCATAGGCAACCACGATAACGTAAGCCCCCATCCGTACCAACTCTCCATTCTAAGTCTACATCATCACTAAGCTACTCTCTCATCTTCGCCAATAGCTCGTCGTCTATCTGAGTCGTGATGATCCTGTCATCAGTAAGTGGCTGAACCCGAATATATGCAATGCTCTCGAACAGCTCTTCTATCGTAAGTTTCTGCTTAAAGTCTAGCACTAACTCTATTATATCCCATTCCACTATCATCAGCGAAACCGCATATGTTATCGTCTTTTTGTGGCTCAATGCGTCTGCCACAAGATTGGCCTTGCTAGGATGGTACTAGACCTCGAACTTGAAGTCCTTCAAGGTTTCCATCCATTGTCACTGCCTCATATTCAAGTCCCTCTGAGTGAATATGTACCTAAGGCTCTTGTGGTCGCAAAAGAGCTCGAACTCCTCTCAATAGAGGTAATGTCTCTAGAGCTTCAGTATAAAGATGACGGCCGCTAACTCTAGGTCGTGTGTAGGGCAGTTCTCCTCGTGTTTCCTCAGCTGTCTCAAGGCGTACGCAATCACCCTTTCCTTCTGCATAAGGACACAACTCAAACCAATGCAAGACACGTCGGTGGATATAGTATACTTGACCCCTTACTCTGGTAATACTAGCATAGGGGTGGACGTCAACCTATCCTTCAGCTCCTGAAAAGCTGCTTCTACCTTCTCATTCCAGGCGAACTTGAGATCTTTCCGAGTGAGCTGAGACAAAGGCCTGGCTATCTTGGAGAAGTCCCGAATGAATCGTCGATAATAACCTGCCAGACCAAGAAAACTCCTCACCTCAATAACCGAACCGAGCTGCTCCCAGTCCTGAACTGCGGCTACCTTAGGGAGGTCGACAACTATCCCTTCCTTAGACACCACATGTCCCAAGAACTTGACTTCCTCCTTCCAGAAGTCTCACTTCTTGTACTGAGCGAAGAACTGGTTCTTTCTGAGAGTATCAAGGACTGCTCGCAGATGCTCCTCGTGATCTTCTCGACTCTTGGAGTATATCAGGATGTCATCTATAAACATGATGACGAATTGGAATAGATACGGCCGAAACACCCTGTTCATCAAGTCCATGAACACGGCCGGTGCGGTTGTGAGTCCAAACGACATCACAAGGAACTCAATGCCCAAAGCTAGTCCTAAATGCTATCTTCTGCATGTCTTCCTCCCTGATGCACAACTGATGATACCCCGACTGTAAGTCGATCTTCGAGAAATACTGTGCCCCCTTCAATTGATCGAACAGATCATCTATCCTTGGCGAAGGATACTTATTCTTCACCGTCGCTTGGTTCAACCTGCGTTAATCAATACACAATCATAGTGAACCGTCTTTCTTCTTCACAAACAATACAGGTGCTCCCTAAGGAGATACACTCGGTTAAATGAATCCCGCATCCAACAAGCTGTCAATCTGTCTCCTCAATTCCTCCATCTCACATAGAAGCATGCAATACATGGGTAGCGAGATGGGTGTCGCACCAGGCACAAGATCAATCGTAAAATCGATCTCGCACTGAGGAGGCACTCCAAGAATCGTCCTGAACACATCCTCAAACTCCTGGACTACTGGCGTATTTCCTAACGTAGGGCCATCAACCTGATCTAACAAGGTAGTATAACAACCAACACGGTAGGGCTAACTGACCTGCACTGAAAAAGTAAAAACCATGCCCTCAGGTCCGTATGCTGTCACTACCCAAGTATCGCAATCAATCTCCGCCTTCATCTCGGTGAGCCAATCCATACCGAGGATAAAGTCGTAGTGCCATAGTGGGTCAACGATTAGGTCAACGAACACCGTCCTGCTACCCAAATCAACTGAGCAAGCCTCACAAATCTGGGTAACATCTGAAAAGGTCCCTGTAGCAGTAGTGATTCTCACTCCCTTCGTAGGAGCAGTATCCAACGCTAGTCGCTTGACTGCCGCGCATGAAATGATAGAGATAGTGGACCTGGTGTCTACCAATAAGAAAACTGGAGTACCTTGGATCTGTGTCGTGACTTCAAAAGCCATCGGTGCCATGTCTACCTCAAGCGTTTAAGTTGTAAGCGCGTGTAGCCGAGTCTGTTGAGATCGGTTGGGCTGAGGTACTATGGGCCGTTGAGGCGGCCTAAAACGAGATGCCGACGGTCGAACGGAGGGGTGAGCTGGTGCCGTCCGTAGAGGTGAAGCTGTGATAACATGTGGGGGCTGGCGATTGATCCTTTGAGGCGGCTAGAAGCCATTGTCCCTCATGTTAGTAAAGCAATAAGTATCTGCATGGCCCGCACACTTGCAATACGTGCACCACAAGTCTGATCACCTCATAGGGGCTGGTGGAGCCGCGATCCTGGGAGGTGAGTCTGTGCGGGGCCTCTTATCAAGGAACGGCCTGCTCAGCAACTCGGGTCATGGCCTAGGAACCATAGGCCCATGAGTGCGGGATAATCTGTCCCCGTCCTGCTCCGCTTGCAAAGACATGTTCACTAGCTCAGCATAAGTGGGTATGCTAGCGTAGCACATCTTCGAGCGTATTTCGGGCCGCAGGCCCTCAGAAAACCACAGCATCCGCATTGGTTGATCAATTAAAATCAATGAAACATACGTGGCCAGCTCCAAAAACCTGCTCTCATATTCTGCCACTGTTATCCCTCCCTAACGGAGGCGAAGAAACTCAGTCTCCTTCTTATGCTGGTACGTGAGAGGGAAATACTTCTCGTGGAAGCGCATCTCAAAGGCCACCCACATCCACACAAATCCAACAGCAATGGTCCTGAGGACGCTGTCCCACCATAAGCTGGCCTCCTTCTCAAACATGAAGGTGACCAACTCCACCTGCTCTGCCTCAGTGCAGTATAATGGCTTCAGCATCTTAGATATGCGGTCAAGCCAATACTCGGCATCCTCGGGTCAGTGAGTACTCGTGAAAGTGGGAGGCCGCAAGCGCTGAAATTGCTCGAAGGTGCCGTTGGCACTCTCATTCCCAGCAAGGTGCATAGGTGATGTAGGTGGAGCCACACCCTTACTCTGGGTAAAGACCCTCGCCATAGTAGCCAGAAACTGCTTCTTCTACTGTTGTTGCTATACCTATTGCTGCTGCATCAATAGCATCATTTGCTCCAGCCTATTAGGAGGCGATGCTGACTGAGGTACATACGGCGTTGAAGAGGATGCACGGTTCTACTCAGGAATCGGTGGTGCAACAGGCGCAGGCCCATTGGTGGGGCCAGTGGCCGACTGAGAATCTGGCATAGTATCGTGAGTCGGGCCCAAAATGGGGTCCGAATGACTATCGATCAGGGGAGTTGTCCAGTCAATCGAATCACCAAGAGTGAGACATGTCGTACTCCGTGTGGCCTTAGATGGCATTCCCTATATACAATATAGGGTGCAACCCAGGTCAGATTCAGCATACTCACAAACTCAACTACACCGCATTCACACACAGCTTAAAGAAACTTCATGCATTTCTTTTACCAAAATTGTCACAATACATGAGATACAGCGTTACATGAATCATGACAGAAGATGCATGTGAGCTAATACAATCAAGGCTTCAAACAATAAAATGTACTACTAAACTACCACACCACTAAGCCTATCGAGGCTACACATAAACAAGCAAACAAAGCAAAATAAAAGACAACTACATGTACAACTAGTCGTCAGAATCCGATAATGGTGGAGGTGCATTCTTATCCTGTGCACAGTATAGGATATCCCTCAAAGCACAAGACAGCTTGCTAAATTTTTGCTCCATGAAGGCCTGAGTCTCTTCGACCTTGGCTCGGGTCGCAGTGACCTCCTATTGTAGGGCGGCCTGACCCTCCTCAAGTTGAGCCGAGCGGGCTTGTATAGTCGCCCGATCGCTATCGTGGCTCTGTGCAGCAGGAGAAGAGCCCTCATCAGTGTCTTGGGCCTCCTCTTCTTCCTCTTTCTATTTCATCTCTACCTTCTTCATCACTCTCTTCCTCTTCACTTTCCATTTCATCCTCACTCTCGTCGAGTCGGGCTTGACGCTGTCGCGGCCCAATCTCCATATTATTGAGAGTGGTGTCGTTGATGAAATGGATCGACACAGGAACTTCTGCGCTAAGTTTGTAGGTGAACTCGCGTGCAAGCTTGCATATAAGTCTGCCGAATGGGAGTGAAATGGACGTCCTGGAAGAACGCGCAGTCTGCACTATTTGTAGCAGCACATACGTAGGCACGCACAGCTTCTCTCCCTACCCAGTTCGGTACAGAAAGTCTGCCATCAAGCATGTGCACTTGCTGTGATTACTCCACCTAGGATACACATTGTACGTGAAGATTTGATGGAGCAGGCGGAAGTCATCAGTCATATTGGATGCTAGGAGGCTATTGTTTGGATTCCAGTGGGCTAGTTGGCCACAAAAGAATCGTGTGCGGCGATCCCTTTAACGTGCACTCCGAAGATTCTTCTCACTTGCATGGACTTCGCCAAGCTGCATTCCCATAACTCGGGCTATCAAGCCAGCATTGACTGTGAGATCGCACCTTCCCATGGAAAATTTGAACTGCAAAGGCTCACGCATTGGCTCCCGAATGTGGGTGTAGAAGGCTTGGACAGTGGTCACATTCGCACGAGACTTGCCCTCAAATATGGGACCCCACCCGGCCTCGACCAGGCGGTCCATTAACAAATATTTTCCAAAGAGCTTCTCATCTATGTGTGCTTTAACAAGGACCCTACGGCCCTGAAATCTTCCATGGGATAGATCTACTAGTAGAGCTCTCTTGAGGGGAGGGATCGAGGTCCCACTTTGTCCTTATCTCCCGATCGACGCTTACACTAGCGGTGGCGCCTCTCGGTCTCCTTGAACGAGTAGGGCGACTAGGCCTAGCCTCATCCGTAGGAGCCCTCTTCTTCCTCATGAGAGAAAGAAGCGTGGAGATGGAGAAAATAGCCGTTACAAGCTCGAAAAGAGCCATGGGAGTGAAATAATGTGGAGGGAGAGAATGGGTTGTTGAACTTGAGATTCTAGAGACACAAGGGAAGGTTGGTGTACTCAAATGAAAAGAAATGAGGTAGATAAACAACTGTGGAAGATGGGTTTGAGAGAATGGGGTAGATGGTGTAAGAAAAAGGAAAAAAATGAGCTCAGAGGGGTGATTTGAGAGGGGAAATTTGGGATTTTTGAGAGAAATGAAAGCTTGAAGGAGTGGGAAATGAAGAGGGGAAGCAAATGGAATAAATAAAAATATTTCCACTCGATTTGGTGGGCCACACAGCAGCTCACACACGCTGGCCCACGTCGACCCGACAGGCCCGGTCTGCCTGACGAACGAGGCCTCGCCGATCCGGCGATGCCATCTCCGATCCCTGGACCTTCCGGTGATGGCTCACCCCAGGGGCGATGTCATCCCCCCGGGGTGCTGGAAAAGTGCGGGGTCCACTCTGGGCCTCCCCGTATTGCACCGTGTAGGCCCCCGACTCCGTTTGAGTCGTTTCGGGTCCCATTTCGCGTACTGTCACACTTTTCGATTTGATTGAGTGTGGAATAGGTTGACTCAGGGTCTAAATCTATCGATTGATGGTCTAAGAATGAAAGGAGGCCCTCACACATGATCACAGAGGCCTACGGGCCTGAATTTAGTGGTCAGTTCTGGTCAGTTTCGCCAATTGGCGAAACTAGGAATCTTATGTTAGTTTCTACGTTTCAATGCTCCCTCCTAAGTCAAAGTACATCAGTGTGCATCGTGTGACCATAACCCAGGTCCAGTTTAATCCAAATCATGATCTGATACCAACTTGTAATGCCCTGAAATTCAGGAGTTGAGCAGGAGCCCAACTCCCGAGTTCTGGCATATCACTTATGCAACATAGATAAAGATGATTAAATGTTGTCTGTATTAGTGCCTTAAACATGAGTGAGATTATACCAAACATCAAATCATACTTCAGAGATAGTTCAACTTTGCAAGTGGAAGACTGTGATAGATATATAAAGTACATAGATGCGTTTTCCAACCTCCCGAGTATGATGGCATTACTGAGTTGAATAAATACAGATCTGATTCAAAAGAGTACCAAATGACAAAATGTAACTGTCCAACTAATCATATATCCCTATAATCCTGTCTGTCAGAGCGGCCTACGTAAACCCGCCTGATAACTGCATGTATGAGAACTCCTCATCGTCGTAGAAGTCTGGCTCGGCCTCATACGTCGGGCCAGCATCTGCATCTAAGACAAAGTCTGGTTGATGTTTAAAATACCGTCCCAAAACGTGGGAGTGAGTTATCAACTCAGTGGAGTTATAAAGCAAAGGTTAACATGTTATCAATTTAGTCAAGCAATAATGATAAAGCAATGAAACAAATACTCCTAAGTACTCTAATTAATGTAAGGATGGTATGTAGTAATGATGCATGCCCTCACCTGCACTCCCTCTTACGATAATATCTTACGATCGCAGCATGCACCCCTTCCTCTGTGTACTTCCTCGCCAAAGTACCGTGCAATGTGATGCATGGTTGTGTTAGCCAAGTTCTTAATTAGATTTATTCATACAGCAAGTTGGGAAGCTAAGGTACCTCCCTTGTATCATTTTCCAAACAATGATCCATCTAGGGTCGTCAGTCCTAGCTAGTCTCATACAATGTTGCGATTCCAGGTTGCTACAAAGGGCTCGTCACCACAATGCAGGCCTAGCTTATACTCTACTTGCTATAGAAAGGCTCGTTGCCTCAGCGGAGTCTCAGAGTATGCTCAAGGTCACTACGAATGGCTCGTCACCTAGTCGTAGGCCAACAACTCGAATATAGTCTCCCATACCACCGTATTTGGCTCACGAGTCTGAGTTGCTCACTGGACACTACGGGGAGGTTCGTCGCCCCAGCATAAGCCAACAGCATAACCACGGTGTCCATACCACCATGCCCAGCTCACGAGTCTTAGTGGATCGAGGTACCAAGGTTGAACGGGGTTTTGCACTAGTAAGTCGGTACCTTAGATTCAAACAGTAGCGTCCATACATGGTGAATATATATCGGGTCAACCGGGTGACTTGACAAGCTCGACGGATACGATCATACGTCGAGCCGATCGACATGGAGTGCGTAAGCACTCCGCGTGGCCTAACCACTGCCGACAAGCAACGTACGACTCAGATTGATCGAGCGTGTCTGTCGTGGTTAAGCAGTTCAACCACCGTTCACAGACAATTACCAATTGTCTGGACTACATCGTTGTCTCAATCACATTTCAAACAACATCATTCACATATAGTAATCCAAAACAACATGTGACAACTGAAATCAGATATAAATCTTACTTGAGCAATTTAATAAACACATACTGCGCATATTATCATACACAGACATTTCATCCATACAGCACATAGTAGTAAGATATGTTATATAGAGGAAACTATAACTATAGATAAGGGAATTGAGAATCCTATCTCAACACCCTTATTATATACATTTAAACAAACATTTCCTCATTCAGGCACTTTATCAAACACGTAGGCTACACACTTCAACATACATGTATTTGACTAGTCATAACATATATCCTGGCAAGCCCTTTTTACAAGGAATTGTCACATACACAACAAGCATATATTCATAGTTAATAATCATGGCAAGCCCAAATCCAAATTCCATACTCATTCAATCATATCAACAAACACATGGATTACACTATATTTAACATAGTTCATATATATGTGTGTAAAGCGCGAGAAACATCGTATCTAAGCATGCGATATCATTCAAGTCAGTCGTAAATCATTAACTAACATTGAAAGCCTTGAAAACTGTAACCTAAACGTTTATAGTTTGCACCTTTCGTCGATAAACAAGTATCGAACTCAGTTTATATGTCAAGTATTCGTCTACGGCATAACAGCCAACTAGAGCATGAAATAAGTTAGCCATTTCATCACTTACACTATTTGAAACCCTAAAACAGATTAGGGTTAGGTTTTCTTACCTGAAAATGGAATCAGGATCGCTGGTATAGAGATGTAGAAGGGTTGATTCAACCCATGGAGCGATAAGGAAGATCCGAGGGATGGTCTCCCACTTTCTCTCTCACTTTCTCTCTCTTTCCTTCTCTTTTCTCTCTCTTCTCTCCTAGGATTAGGAATTCATATGAAATGAGAGAGGGGTGGGGTTTAGGCCCTTATATAGGCTCAGAACTGATGGGAATGGCCCCAGGGCCAAGGTATACTTAGGATATAGCCAAAGACTGGCTGTTTCAGTCCAACAGAGCACATCTGGAGACCTCTTTTCTGCATGTGGTCGGACTTAAGCTTCCTGACATAGGATGTAGGTCGAGTTAAGTTTTTGGTCCAATCAGATTTTCAGATCGACCGCGGGGGCCCAGTTTCAGTTTGACGGTCATCGGTACTCGATCAGGGCCACAAGTACACTGACTTGTGTTGGAAAATTTTTCTGATCCGAGAGTGTAATTGGGTTAGATTTCGACAGTCTGAATCCTTAGATTTGGCCTGCAAGTGAATAACTCAATTCACTTAAGTTTTAGTTCATTTCCTAAAGATATTCGCGTTTCTCACACACTTCGCTCCGGGCTCAAGTTGTGCATTTTGGGATACTATGTAGACTTGATTTCTTAGATGGTAGTCAAGCCCAACAAGATGGTCATAACCATATGGTTTCATAGTATTCGGACTTTCGACGTGCGGTACGGGTCTAATACGGAGTTTCAGTGTGCTCCCAAGAGCAACCGGGTTTAGAGATTGATCCTAGATTTCAGGGTAATGTAGCGTTAACGGTTTTACTCGTTATAGGTCTTACAGATCGTATTTAAGTGATTAGTGCTAATTTCACAGGTAACCTAGTTTAGCACTTAGTTAATTTCGTCTAATTTCTACAGGGTTTGGTCTTGAGTGATTTCTGCCTGAGGTGGTACTCGGGTCTTTTTACGGGTTTTTCTAAGACGTTACACCGAGTTACTCGTTTTCGGTCGGACAATAGCGGAACGATCTGAAGCCTTTGGTCTGAGCTTCACGCTGGCTGTTCCGGTCTTAGATAACTCTGAACCGACTGTCAGCCTTGGAGCGGGAGCTCGACATGACCGAGCCGGGATTCTTCATTCCCTTCAATAATACTTATTATTTCAGATTTCAGATTGACTCTTGTGTGTCCGATTAGATTAAGGGGATGCTGGTCCTTGGAATTATAGAGGCCCGGATTTGCCTGTAACATCCACTAATCCCGTAGTTGGATAATTAAAAAAAAAAGTAGTATAATTTATGATTTATAATAGATAATTAAAAAAATAGTATAATTTATGATTTATAAAACATGGACTCAGAATTTGGCTGATTTAATTTCATTCCACATGTATAATTTATCATTGCATGTGTATCATCCACCAGACTACGTCAGAGTATCAAAGTTTTCCTCTTTAATCTTTTCCCTCAAACATGCCACTTGTAAGGAGATCAGTACCATCAAAACAGTAGACCGCCATGATGATCACTTGAGATAGATCTGGGTATTTTGCTCATCATGTGGGGCACACTGTTGGAGCTAATGGACAGTTAACGGTCTGACTCAACCTATAGGTGTGGCCATGGAGTGCACGGATCAGCATGATTTAAAAATGGTGATCTTCTAGCCTGGCCTACCTTTTTCCATGGCTCAGATGTCTTTTTCCTTTTTTTTTTATCAGCTTGTTAGTACACCCCACTGTCACTTAACACTTCAGTGTTAGCCACCCCCTCTAGGGATCAATACCAAGACCTCAGTGTTGAAACGAGGTATCTATGACCCAGATGACTTACACAAGTAGCATGTTGGACAGAAAGATGCTACAATAGCACAAGTTGTGGTGCTGTTAGGGGAAGCGGATTGCGTGGTGTGCAACACACCACCAACGTCAATGATGTGTTGAGGTCACCAAGTTCCGTAGGCTCTATGTGTTATATCCACACCGTTCATCCATTTTATAAGGGCCTAAAATGAGACAGATTTAAAGATCAAATGAACCACACCACAGAAAGCAATGGGATAATGGTGCCCA
This sequence comes from Magnolia sinica, assembly GCF_029962835.1. Classification (NCBI taxonomy): domain Eukaryota; kingdom Viridiplantae; phylum Streptophyta; class Magnoliopsida; order Magnoliales; family Magnoliaceae; genus Magnolia; species Magnolia sinica. Next base: position 89,811,893 of record NC_080577.1, read on the forward strand.
CCATTGAAACCGTCCTAACGCTCAACATGATGCTTATTTGTCACCCAACCTATTAATAAAGTCATTGGGACATAGATGAAGGGAAAATACAAATATGGTCTTAATCCAAAACTTTTATGACCCCAGATAAGTTTTCAATGGTAGGCATTTAATACTCACTATTTTTTGTCATGTGGCTCACTTGAGCTTTGTATCTGCCTCTTTTTCGAGCCATTCCCTACAAAAAGGATTGACAATGCCTATACAACAACTACATCATAGTGGGATCCACGGAACTTGGTGACGTCAATACACCATTAAGGTCCATGTTGTGTCCTCTCTCACGGCTCCATATATTTAATGACTTACATAAGGGTATGTTTGTTTTACAAATTATTTAGGTAATAGAAAAAAAAATAATGACTACAGTTACTTTATTTGTCTGATGATAATAATAAATATATTTAACTATAATGATGACATGCTTTCATAGATTAATTCATATAAAACAACAAGAGGCATTTTTTTTGTAGAGGACAATGAAAACTAGACTTATGTTAGTTCGTCACCAATTATTACTCTCCAACCTTACACATGGCATTGTGGGAGTTGTGTGGCAATTCGGGCTGTTAGATGTAGCATAATCCAAAATTACTAATTAGAACATGATGCTAAACATTTTACTTTGTCCTTCGAATCTTAATTATTTGGAATTATATTTATATAATCATTTGTTTAATAACCATAAAAAAATTGGAAGGTTGGTCAACACTACGCCAAAATTGTGAATTTACGACAGACCAAATACGTCATAAAACCAAATAAACGACGGATTTCGTCCGTCGCTGTTTACTGGGTTGTTTTTATTTTTGACAAGGTCCGTCGCATAGTAGCGACGGATAAGATCCATCGCAAAAAATAAAAAAAATCCATCCCTAAAATTCTGAAAAACCATCGTCATTAAAAATATTAACAATGGATAAAATCTGTCGATAATATGAGGAGCGATGGACCTCAAATCCGTCAGACTTTGAACTTGTTCATAAATTAGTGACGGATGTGGTCCGTCGCTAAAATATCTGCGAATAAAAAAAAAATATCACCAGATTTTTATTTTGAATCTTACACCTGATGGTCATTCAAAAAATAATTCACATGATTGTTTAATAGAATCCTATTAAAAAAATTGCAATGAATCTTGTTCCGCCATCCACTATAGCAAGGAAAATGATAATTTCAAACACTGCTATAGAACAACGTCTAAAGAGAAAATACCTATTGGATGAAAAAAATGATTAGGATGAGTCCCGTGTCTTCAGTCGAGTCAATTTGTTGAGTTTATGGCCTTGTTTTGGGTAGACTTGACGAGTTGTAGAACTATGGCTGACGATCTACCTATTGGATGCACCCTCTTCGACACGAGATCAGTCCCTTAAAATATGAACTCACGTTAAGCAAATTGTGAAAACAATTAACTGATTTTCTGAGTGCATGAAGAAATAAAAAAGGGAAATATGATCTCATAATGTCACAAAGAGTTGGAGATTAGCATGTATGTGCTATTTTTCTACATCCAGCACCAAATTTATCCCAATTTGATTGTGCTATTTCTCCCACCAGAAACTTATTATAGCATTTTAACACCATTTTATCACCATTTAAAACTCATTCAGATGCAAGTTATAATAGATCCCAATGGCATCAAACAATTTATTTAAAAAACATGAAGTAATAACATCAGCAATTAAGTAACATGTAAGATATACTCACCATGGAAGAATTCAATTGTTCTTGTAACAAACCATTATGAGCCCTCAAGTTGCTTAGATTTCCATATTATGTTCTTTTCCTTCTGCAATGTGGAAATGTTCTTGGCAGCCAACGCTACATCCGATTGAAGATTGCTATTGTATTGTTGTAAACTCAATGTTATATTCTTGCAACCACTTGTTAACATCCTGAAGAGATGCTATCTACAGAATCCAACAATACCCAGTTGGAGATTTCAATTGAGATTCATCCAAAATGAAAATTGAAATAAAATGAAATAAACAAATTAATTAAACTAAACATTTGCATGCCCTGTTGATTGGAGGTTAATGGCTCTTGATGGGTTTTTTCGAGCTCTTCTGACAAAGAAGCATGCAACTTTTCAGAAGCAACTCTTGCCTCAATCTCTTTCCTATGAGAATTCAATCACTACCTTTCTAAATGCACAAAAGGAAAGACAAAAATATCAACAATACTTGATATAAAATATTCACAGATAACTGCGGTTTTCTCAAATTCTCACCAATTTATGGGCTTTCCCCTTTGTTAGTTTCATCATGCAAAGAACCACATTTCCCCCAAAGTCCGTAATCATTTCAATTAAATCTTTTTCCTTTTGCTTCATTTTTGCTTCTAAGAAAATACAGATTTCAGGTTCCTATCTACTACATTGGCCGACTAAAGAAGAATGGATTGATATTTGACTCTAATATTGGCTAAAGGCCTTTTTAAGTTGTCTAGGTAATGTTATATTTCACCTACTTGATAATGCAAAGCAAATCTTTTTCTAAATGCATAAAAGGAAAGACACAAATATCAATCACTTGTGAATCACATTTCCCCAGGTCTGCACCTCTATTGGTGTGGTCCACTTGAGCTTTGGTCAACCTCATTTTAGGCTCATGCCCTAAAATGAGTTGGCAAAATGGATGGACTGCATGGATAAACCATATACATTACATGGCCCCACAGAGTCGCAGCAAGGTTGGTAAATAGTTATCCAATAGCATCACCCATGCATGCATGCATGCATTACAAACAGCATGGGGGGCCCCACATAGTTTTGGCTTGAAACTGGTCGAGTATTGTGCGGTTTTAAGGTGAAACTTCACCTCTCTTTCAAACAGCATGAAATTACAATTATTATACTTTTACTGTTGTTTACAGGTAATTACTGGCAACCAAACAGGCCCAAAGGATTGAAGAAAGTGAATTTGTTTTGTGGTTGTTATGATTCTTTAAGTGGGCTAGACTCCTATGATATAGTTCACCACTTTTTTAAAAATGGTAATGACTCGTCCTCATAGTAAAGACTCATGTATGGCTACCCAGATTGTCTAGATTGTGGGACACACTGTGGATGAATAATGTCTCTATATTACATTTACCAAGATTTCAGATTCAGGCTTCAAATTTCAGATTCGGTCTTTAGAATTCAGATTCGGGCTTCAAATTTCAGATTCGGTCTTTAGAATTCAGATTCAGGCTTCAGATTTCAGATTCGGTCTTTAGACTTCAAGCATAACTATCAAACAAGTTTTTTTACTTCAGATTTCGGATTTAGGCTTTAGATTTCAGATTCAGGCTTCGGATTTCAGATTCAATCTTTAGAATTCATATTCAGGCTTCAGATTTTAGATTCGGTCTTTACACTTCAGCCATAATTATCAAACAAGTTTTTTTTTACTTCAAATTTCAGATTCAGGCTTTAGATTTCATATTCAGGCTTCAAATTTCAGATTCGGTCTTTAGACTTCAGCCATAATTATCAAACAAGTTTTTTTACTTCAGATTTCAGATTTAGGCTTTAGATATCAGATTCAGGCTTCAATTTTTAGATTCAGTCTTTAAAATTCAGATTCAGGCTTCAGATTTCAGATTCAGTCTTTAGACTTCGGCCATAATTATCAAACAAGTTTTTTTACTTCATATTTCAGATTCAGGCTTTAGATTTCAGATTCAGGCTTCAAATTTTAGATTTGGTCTTTAGAATTCAGATTCAGGCTTAAGATTTCAAATTCGGCCTTTAGACTTTAGCCATAATTTTCAAACAAGTTTTTTTACTTTAGATTTCAGATTCAGGCTTTAGATATCAGATTCAGGCTTCAAATTTCAGATTCGGTCTTTAGAATTCAGATTTAGGCTTCAGATTTCAGATGCAGTCTTTAGACTTCAGCCATAATTATCAAACAAATTTTTTTTACTTCAGATTTCAGATTCAGGCTTCAAATTTCAGATTTAGTCTTTAGAATTCAGATTCAGGCTTCAAATTTCAAATTCGGTCTTTAGACTTTAGCCATAATTTTCAAACAAGTTTTTTTACTTCAGATTTCAGATTTAGGGTTTAGATATTAGATTCAGGCCTCAAATTTCAAATTCAGTCTTTAGAATTCAGATTTAGGCTTTAGATATCAGATTGAGGCTTCAAATTTCAGATTCAGTCTTTAGAATTCAGATTTAGGCTTCAGATTTCAGATTCAGTCTTTAGACTTCAGCCATAATTATCAAACAAGTTTTTTTTTACTTCAGATTTCAGACTCAGGCTTTAGATATCAGATTCAGGCTTTAGATTCTCACTTGATCGATTGGACTATCCTTGTGAACAATGTAACTAGGTATGAATCATCCAAATCTGTAAGACTTACATATGGGTTGCCTCATGTTCTAGGCCATGCTATGCTTCTTATGGTGCCCCTGGGTGTATCCTTGATGTGTTTGTCTTCTGCCGCTCAGGAGGAGCAGGTTTTCATCAGGTGAAGGTAATTTGCACATGCTGATATTTGCTGTTGGGCAGAGGTTCTATGTTTGATGGATGTTGTGCAGGTAGTTATATTCAATGAAAGTGACTGCTCTGCTTTTTCTTTTGTTTCAACTTGGTAAGGGTCGTTTTCTTAAATCTTTTGAGTTGTCAGACCTGTCATGATAGAGGCCATTTTGTTTTGTTTCTTTTCTTTTCTTTCTCTGTTGTATAACTGCTTTACAACAGTTAGAAGTCAAACTAACGTGATCATCCTGGCCATTTGATCAACAGATGGCTGAAAATAAAAAGTTACAGGTGGTGCACTCTTACCTTTTTGAAAAAAAAAAATTCTTTCTTTCAGGGTACTCAATATTTTTGGACCCAAACAGGAACAAGAACCCTTTTTGTTAGCGGTTTGTCAAACCATCAATCAATCAACTGAACACTTAGCCTTTTTAGTAAGAGCGTTCCTGAGGGATAGGTTAAGAGATTGACTCTTAACATTGCATAAATTTTATTTTGCCAAATGCACAAAAAAATTTGGTGAAATATTTTAGAATTAGTATTCTTTCTCTATTTAAATGGAAGATTTAAAGAGAATTCTACCCAAATATCCTTCCAAAAGCTAATTCCGGGACCTCGACCCACCAAAAATCCAACTATAGGTAATGGCTTGATTAGACTCTTACCAATCCGCCTAATCGCCCTCCACATATAAGATCCAACCAGATAAAAAATTTAGCCACATACAAAAAATTTTGGACCTAGTATTATCTACTACATACTAATAACATACAACCAATATTGGGGCACCATACCATAAGCTACAAGAATTTCATGTCCCCCTAAACAAGGTATCCTCCATTGATAACATATATATATATATATATATATATATATATATATATATATTATAAGTTCTTTATTTTCATTTACATTTGCAAATACATTCATCATCCATCCAACTATTCACAACATTTACAAAAAATAAAAGATATCCAACCAACTCTTAATAATAATTTGCAACTTAACCTACTGGGAACCGTCATGCACCGTAATGTCTTACGGCAGAGCGGGTTCTGAGGAGTTACAAGTTGACCCTGACGACAACATATAAATGAAGCGATAAAGATATAAATGATTCAAGATTAATTTAAGGTTTCGAGAACTAACATCCACCTCACTCTTATTGCCAAGTAGTCTTGATGAAAATGCAACCACACTATACGGTCTAGTATAAACAGCTGCCTACGTACCCCATGTTCAGAAGATTGGGATCAAGCTACTATGTAGTTCTTAATATTTAAATTAGAACATTTTACGCATAAGCGAAGAAAAAATCAAAACAAATCATAATAGAAATATGTGTACCTTATGTTATGCATAAGAAGATGAAAAGCTGAAACAAATCACAACATAAATCTCTGTAGATTAGTCAAGCAAAACTACTAAATAATTCAAGATAAAGATTTAGTCAAATAATATCCAAAATAACCTCAAACACAATCCACATTTCCTAATCAAATTTAAAAAGTATGTTCTTGACTTAAGAAAAGTTTTAAGTATCATTTTAGGCCAGGTGCTTCGTTAAATCAATGATCCGTATAGGGCCATTCCAAACAACTAAAACTGTTCGTCCTCAAGTAACACCATTCCCATGTGAGCTCCTCTTTATCCTTCTACAATATCTCTTCTTTCTAGATGGATAAAACATCTTTGTCCATTAATGACCATACAACAGCACAGGTGCACAACAGATGCTACATGCTGGGAGGAACAAATAGCTCTAGTGTTGAAAAGTTGAACAAGTGCCTAGATAATGTAGTCTACTAGATAAAACGGATACAGTTGGGGTTTTTCTACAATAGTTTGCTTAGTTCTCTGAATTGAAAGCTAAATGTAGAGATGTCAAATGAGTAGAAACTATTCTTGGCCAACCATGCATTGAGAAGTAATGATAGGAGAGATTTATCAAATCCAGCTTGAGATTTTGTGTAGGCAATAGAATGTTACTGGATCCCACAAAAAATTATAAAAATATAAATTGAATAATGGCCTTCAGTGCATAATTTATCCGAAAAAAGCCCTAATATTTGAACACACACACACACACACACACACACACACACACACACACACACACACACACACATTGAAAGATAACAAGACTTTATTAAAAGAAAGGAAAAACAGACAGAAAACAAAAGCAGCAGTATATATATATATATATATATATATATATATATATATATATATATATATATATATATAGTATGGCAGAAAGTCTCTTTTATGTCACACTGTAGATGGGCACCTAGACTCACGCATACCCAATGCATCTGACCAGATGTAATTGGATCTGGAACCATATTTCGGGCCCAATTGGGGTTCAGGTTCATAGATTCGATCCAATTAGAAATTGGATCATGTCGGGTATGCAAAGATATTTTTTTTAAAAAAAGTTTTATCCTTTATTTAATTATATTTATTATTAAAAATCATGTGAAGGGCATGTTTCTATTATGGACCTGTCCACATGTGTAACCAATAATCAGTCCAGACTCCAATTCCCAATCTAAATGCTATTATAAATTCCAATCCAGGCTTGGAACTAGACCTGATGGAATACCAAATCTGATTAGATTTGGATCTGGTACCCAATCTGAACCCGACAGGACCAAAATTTGATTCCCTTAGTCGGGTCTAGATACAAATAAACCAATAGTTGCCCAAACATGAACCAATGACAACCCTAGGTTTATATGAAACTTTTTTTTTGCTTTCCAAGTTGGAATACATTCTGGAAATGCAATACAAATGAAATATAGTAGCAAATAATTCAAAATCAACAACAACAAAAAAAATTATCCTCATGCCAATATGCAGCAAACATAATCAACTCTTGCAAATTGCAAGTGTAAAATATACGAGAATGATCTCTTCCTATTCTAATATCACTGCATGCATTGATATATGTGATTTATATGCATTCATAACTTATTCCTGAGGTTTGAATCGAATTAGAGAATAGCCATCATGAACATTTCTATGACTGCAGTTGTATGAACTGTTGCACCAATTTCTATGTATCCAAGATGAACATTTGCGCCAAGTACAGATTTTGAATGAACTATTGCACCAATTTCTATCCACACAAGATGATTTGTGGAAAAAGCCACCCCCATTAGGGCACTTCTTGAACTCAGGACCTGAAGCAGTACCCTCCTTTGATCTTGAAGTTGACAGAACAGATTATAGCTAGTCTTTTCCACGAGGGGTAACAGATTATAGCGGGTAGAAACAAATAGCAATTCGTGAAATCATTTTACTATTTAATCTGGAGGATGCATAGATTAGGCGATCGTAGTTATCCTATCGCCAATCTTCTAGTCTGACCCTACTTTAATTTTCTATTAACAAAAAGATGCAACATCTGTAAAATGCAAAGCTGAAGACAGACCAAATGAACAACACAGTACCACTAGAAATCATAAAAACCTTTCAACCTGCATGTACTAGGTTACACTTCAAAGAAAAACATGGACTATTGACATCATAGTATTATGACCTCAGCTTTCAGCTTGTCAAGGACATCAACTTCAATTGCAGCAGGCTTCTTTAATTTGTGAAATGCATTCCCTTACATTATCTACCTAGACCTAGAGCACAGGATAACACTCATTCAAGTTACCATTACTCGGTACATAAAAATGAAATTGAAAAGAGCAATAGATATGCAACAAGTGCAATTGCTATTAACCTAGTAAAGCACTTGAAAGAAGATATGTATGAGAACTTGAAAGGAAGTGCAATAAAGAAGAAAAGGAAAAATAAAAAAATAAACAAACAGTAAATTGAGCTGGTGCAAAGCTTTTATCCTGACAGGATGGTTCCTGCACAGGAGTTGCCAGAACTTTTCAACCTCACATAAGCTAGCTAAAAATGCTCCCAAAACATTCTGTTATTGAATTAGGACGATACTTAGCTTCCCAGGTCTTTCTAAAAAACAACATCGAAGATGATTACTGGGTGGCTACAGTTTAACATGGTGAGTACCATCTGATGATTGGATTGGATCTCTCACGTGTGTGCCAAATCCCTAAAATCCCCAAATCCCCAAAATCCCCAAATCCTCAACAATGTGAAGTAATGCGCCCTAAAATCCCCAAATCCCTAAATGAGGGTCCACGTCGAATCAGGAATCCACAAATTGCTAAATCTCCAAATCCCTAAATCTGTATTGAGATTGAGAGAGATTGAGAGAGAGAGAGAGATACCTCACGGTCGTCAATGAGCTATCCTTCAACCGACATTCAAAGAGAGAGAGAGAGAGAGAGAGAGAGAGAGAGAGAGAGAGAGAGAGAGGGCGTGCGTGGGTAGGGCATGCAGCAACGGTAGGGTGGAGAGATCAGAGAGAGAGAGAGAGAGAGAGAGAGAGAGGAAGAGAGAGACAGAGAGAGATGAGGGAGAGGGTGCGAGAGTGACAGAAAGAGAGACGAGAGGGTGTGAGAGATAGAGAGAGAGGAGAGGCTATGCGTGCGCATGAGAGAGAGAGGAATTAGGGCGTCTCTTTGGATGCCCTAATTTCATCTAACGTATGTACGTCACCGTGGCCCCACTATGATGTATGTGTTATATCCACACCATCCATCCATTTTGAGATATCATTTTAAGTCATGAGCCAAAGAATGAGGCAAATAAATATCTGTAGTGGACCCCACCACAGAAAACAGCGGGGAGAGTGATTCCCACCGTTGAAACTATCCTAAGGCCCATCATAATGTTTATTTGAAATCCAACCTGTTCAAAAGTTTAAAAAAACATGAAATAAGGGAAAACACAAATATTAGCTTGATCTAAAAATTTTATGGCCTTTAGAAGTTTTTAATGGTGGGCATCGCTATCCCGCTATTTTCTATGTTAGGGTCCATTGGAGCTTTGGATTTAACTCATTCTTTGGATATTGCCCTAAAATGATCTCTCCAAATGGATGAAAGGTGTGGATACAATACATACATCATGGCGGGGCCCACGGAACTTGCTGATGTCACTTTAGTAGCTAGTCTCGCAACTCCCCCTGAACCAGCCTCGTGGCTGGTGGTTGGTGCTCTGTGAGCCCCACCATGATGTATGTATTTCATCCATTACGTTTATCCATTTTTAAAGATCATTTTATGGATTTATTCCAAAAATGAGAGGTATATATATCTCAGGTGGACCACACCACATGAAAACAATAGTGATTGGATATCCATCATTAAAATCCTCCTAAGGCCCACTGTACTGTTTATTTGACATCCAATCTATTTATTAGATCATACAGTCCTAGATGAAGGGGAAAAACAAAAATCATCTCGATCCAAAACTTTTATGGCCCCCAAAATGTTTTTAATGGTTGACGCTCATTCAACACTGTTTCCTGTAATGTGGTCCATTTCAGATTGGGATATACCTCATTTTTGGTCTCATGCCATAAGATGATCTTTAAAAATAGATGGATGGCATGGATGAAACACATACATCATGGTGGGGCTCACAGAGCACCGACCACCAGCCATTGGCCGGTGTCGGGGGAGTAGCCGGTCTGTTCTCCTTATTTATGGTGTGGTCCATTTAATCTTTGGATATGATTCATTTTTTGGATAATTCTTTAAAATGATCTCAAAAAATGGATGAACGGTGTGGGTTGATCCCTAATTTTCGGTAAATCCAAAACTCAAGTGGACCATGCCACACGAAACAGTGTGGAATAATGATTTCCATCATTGATACCTACCTTGGGCCCATAGTAATGTTTATTTGCCATCCAACCTGTTCATAATATCAAAAGGATATTAATGAAGAGAACACAAACATCAACTTGATCTAAAAGTACTTCTATGGCCTCCAAGAATTTTTCAATGGTAGAGGTTCAATCACACTTTTCCTGTGGTGTGGTCCACTTGAGCTTTGGATATGCTTCCTTTTTGTTCTTTAGACTTCAAATTATCTATTAACATTGATGAACGGAGTAGATAAAATAAATAAATAATGGTGGACCCCATAGAGTTTACTCTGGTAAGGGTAATGAGTAACTCACCTAAATGTAGTGGAAAGGGGTTTCCTTAAAACATTCATAATCATATATTGGGCCTACCTAAATGTGATTCACATATCTAACCCACTCATTATGTGTGTCCAACTTGGATAAGGGGTCAGACCAAGTTTCAGCCGCATTCAAAACTAATGTGGGCCCCACCAAGTGCTTTTATATTTTTTAGGATGTCTTCACATGATTTTAGATGGTATGACCCACCTGAGTTTCGTATACGGATGATTTTTGAGATATTTCATAACCTAAAGGGGACACGTCAAATGCACGGTATTGATGTTCGACACACATCATGAGGGGCCCACAGAACTTACTAACATCAATTCTTAGGTTCTTGTGAGGTCAATAAGTTGGGTCACAATTTTGACCAGAATATTTGGCCCATTGTATATGCCTGGTCCATTCACTCTATTTTACTAATCAATACCCCCAATTTGACTAGTTACTGGCCCCGATCAAGCTACATATGAGAAGATTGATCAACAATTTAAGTGAAGTTTGATTTAAACATATGAAGTTATTTACTCTTCAATCTAGACTAATTACATTGTCCAAAAATGGTTAAAGGTTTAATTAGTGGGTGTGCCTAATAATTTATTAAAAAATATATTTTTTTTCACAGATAAATTTCAATTTCCATTTAAAAAGCACAATTTTTTCAAAATGTATATTTTTTTACTCTTAATTTTTCTTTGAAAACTTTTAACAAAATATCATTTTTATTATAAAATATTTCAAAAAGAAAATTAAAATACAAATTCTGAATTTTATTTTCAAAATCTCAAAATTTTTCTCAAATTTTAATTTTTTTTCCCAAAAATTCCAAAATGCCAATTTTTTTCTTCAAAAGCATCATTTTGTTTTCAACTTTTCAATTTTCTTTTTTAAAATGATAACCTTTTTTTTCAAAATCTCAATGTTTTTATAAATAACTTTTTCATTTAATTTCTAATTCTGAACATTTTCAATTATTTTTCAAAATCATAAATTTTTTCAACTTCTTTATTTTTCATTTCAAAATGTTTTTTTTTTGTTGAAGTATCGATTTTTTTTTATATCGTTTTATTTTAAAATTTTCAATTCTTTCTAACTTCTCCAATTTTTTTTTTAAAGCATTTTTTTCAAACTGGTCAATTTTTATCGTACTTCTCAATTTTATTTTATTTTTCAAAATACGAACTCTCATTTTCTTTTTCAAAATATTTTCATTTTTCAACATTGTGAAAATTTTCACATTTTTTAAAATCTTTTTAATTTTCCTTTTTAGGATATTATTTTTTTCTCGAAATCAAATTCTTTTTTTTTCAAAATTATCAACTTTATTCAATATTCTTTTTTTTCCCACAAAATAGATTTTTATTAAATCACGATTTTTATTTTTGCAAGATCTAAATTTTTTCTCAAACATTGTTAAAATTTTTAAACTTCTCAATATTCTTTTTCATGTGATATTACAAATCATTTAAATATTACTTTTAAATTGAAAAAAGAAAAAAATTCCAATCATTTGGTATAAAAACAATTTTATTTATTTATTTATTTTTTTTTGCATTCAATCAATTGTTAAAAAATAATCTTAGATACAAAAATGTACAATTAAACCATCAAAATTCTATTAAAAAACAATTATTAGACTAAAAAAAATTTAATTTTCCACCATATTCTTTAAAAGAATGAAAAAAAAAAATAATGTTTCGAGGCAATAGTCCTTTTATGATGGACCATGATCCATCGCAAAAGCAACTGGAAAGCGTTGCCATTTGGTATTTTGGGCGGGAATTTGCAACTAAAAATATTCATTGCAAAATTAAAATTTGCGACGGATTTAGTCCGTCGCTAATTTACCACGGACCAATTTCTATTGTAAATACGTCGTAAATCAGATTTTACCGACAGATTTCTTTCCGTCACGAAATTCCATGACGTTTGGACTGGATTATCGTCCAAGGCTTTGCGACGGACTTTTTCCATTAGCGACGGATTAAATCCGCTGTTAAACCAAGCATTTGTCCGTCACAAAAATATGTCGCAAATTCACTATTTTAGTGTAGTGCAAGAAAATTTTAGGAATTTGCTCCATTCAGAAATAGTGTGAATGCACCACTAATAGGATGGTAGATATGATACATGATTGGCACACATGAAGAATGATAGGCCACCATTTTAGATATGATGGTGGACTGCTATGGGAGTGTTGTTGGGGGAACCATAGAAGCACTCGGAGATAAATCAAAGATAGGTATCTAAAAGCACCAAGGGTGAAAAATACAAAATCATGGCACGAAGTGATAGATGATCACTATGAAAGCAGAATTACAAAATATAGAGCTTATCCGATTCAAAAAACCTCGAATCTCACCCTTGATACACCCCTTTGAAACTCTAGGCTGATTTGGAAAGCCTTAGAATTCTTCAATATATTCCAAATTCCGATTGCACTCCAATATATAGCCTTTGGAGGAAGCACAACCGAAATAGGAAACAAAATCTCGCAAATATGCAACTCTGCGTAAATCTACGCGATCAATTTGATGTCATCGAACACCCCTTGATCTCATCGAAACTTATCATTCAATGGCATTGAAGCCGGCTCGATGACATTGAACTAACACTCAAACTATCGAGAGACAAAACTCAATTTTTCAAAAATTCTCGATTGCATCGAGCTTGTTCAATGTCATTAAAGATGCAATCGAACACCTTTTGATAGCATCAAAAAAGTGTCAAGATAGGTCAGTGACCAACAGAAGAAAATTCGAAAAATCCCGATGGGATCGAACACTATTTGATGTCATCAAAGATGACATCAAACAATTTGTCAATTGCACCGATACGCTTGATAACAGACTCGATTTATTACCACATTCATCCTCTCTTGTCAATTTTTGTTGGCCATGTTTACGTGTCCAGTAGAGTTGTCTAAAAATATGTTATTTACAGTCACATTTTTCTCTTATAGTTTTACCTCAAAATGGCTAAAATTTTACATTTTTCCCTTATAGTTTTACCTCAAAATGGCTAAAATTTCTGATTTTACCGGACAGCCTCCAAATTTTACTTTTTGGGATGTGAAATGCCCAAATGACCAAAGTGGAGAATGCTACGTCCCATGTGACGTATTGAAGGAAAGTCATCAAATGCTAGGACTGACGTCTGGATGAAAATACATAGATGCATACCACATCCGATGCGGATTGCCTGGTGAAACAACTCTGTGGGGCCCATCGTGGTGTATATGTTTTATCCACCCTGTCCATCCGTTATGCTAGCTCATTTTATGGCATGGGCCAAAAATTGAGGGAGATCCAAGATCAAGTGGACTACATCACATGAAAGAGTGAAGATAGAATATCTACCATTGAAAACTTAGAAATCACGGTAGGCTCTAGGAATATTTCAACAGTGGATCTCATCATACACTAAAATGAACTGACAAAAGAGACGGATGGCATAGATCAAACACATCCATCAAACTAGGCCTCATATCGTCAGGTCACCAGGCAATCGCGTCCACATCATGAACGAACCAAAAATAAGGCTGATCCAATCATGGAGTGGGCCACACCATAAAAAAAAAAAAATCTAAAACACCCTAAAACCTCGGTTTTCATATGTGGCAACCTTATCATTTGATCCCCTGATTTTTTCTGACAGGGACAGTAGAAATGCATGCAAAGCCAACCTTACGTAGGTCTTCTATGTCGAAGCATCTCTAACCGTCCATTTCTTAGCATTTACAATCTCATCAAAATCAGCTTCTCAAGGGATTAGTAGACGATAGGTCTCAGGTTGCCCGTATGGGAACAGACAGGTTTCATCGTGCCACCAGATTGTACACCATACACGTGGCGGATGTATATCATGACACAAACATGGTCCCGCCTACTCGACATTGATTGAAACCAACCAAATAATCTTTGATTGGACCATCTAACCATCTAATAAATGAATCTTTTGTTTTCTAGCATACATTCGTACACCATCGATTGGAGGATTGGTATTATTGAAACAGTTTGAATTTTGGACTATGGTAGACTCATTTCTAGACCTACCGAATGATTTGTTTTGATCTATTGTCCCTGTAAGCCATGTACGCTGTAATGGCCTGGCGGCACGAGGACGTGAATTGGCTGCGAGCCGGTGGCAGAAAGTTCTGCGCTTAGAAGTTAGGTGGGGCCACCGTGATGTTTGAAATTCAGCCCTTCCATCCGTTTTTCTAGATTCATGATGGAATGCCAAATCGGATTGGTACCGAGTAGCTCGGTACCCTTTGTTCGTAATATGTAAACTCTGTATATAAACTCTGTTGGGAGCACGAGGCAAAGAATGGTAAAGCATCCACCAACTTAAGTGGAAGTCTGCGAAAGGTTTAGGCATCCTGAATTTCCTGTCACCCCTGAAGTAATGACTTGAACGTAGAACGTCATTGGCAATGGTGTCAAGCAGGTAGAAGAAGATAATTGGTATGGCCACGTCAATCCTGGAAATTCCTCAACCAAAGGAACTGTTGACCATAAACATGGTCGAAGCGACTTTGAAACTTGTAGTGCATGATTAGTTTATGGAAGATGTTATCTCGTCTAAAAGTATAGTAGAACTGGGGAACATTGACAACCGTGACGACTTGTCCGATTATCTCAGCGACGAATGGTTCTCAGACAACAATCTATTAACCAAAGAACTAATGATGATGACCGAAGATTTGGAAGTTTCGTCACCCACTTTCAAGCAAATAGGGGCGACTTCGGCAACCAATAAGAACACCAATTTTTTGGTGTAAGCTCTGATGAGCAACACGATCTGGAAACACTTGGAGGTAATGTTTGGGTTTGGAGATTGTTTTTGGATCATTGCGACCAGTGGTATTCGATTGCAACATGCTACTTACTCTCCCATCCAGTTTTCAAACCAAGCTATCTTAGCCCAATAAGATGGTAAGTGATGTGGAGAAGTTTGGTCCTCCTATAGTGATATAACGCGCTTCTTTTTCCCCATAAAATGCAATTGAAGAAGCACCGAGAATGAGCAAAACACCACAGGTAAACACTGTCACCGTTAGAGGTGGGCATTGAGTCGAGTCTAACAGGATTAGGTCCAACTCAACTCGATCTAGTTTTTGCAAGTACCCGACCCGAACTCGATCCGATTTGGGACCGAGTCTAGCAGAGCTGACTCGATTCGAACCGATTCCTTGCTGGCCAAACCCAAACCAAGTCCGACTCGGTTAGGGAAACCGAGTTGGATTGGGTTGGGTAAAGTTCGGAATAAGTCTTGTGTTAATTATTTTTTTTTTAAAAAAAATTTAATAAAAAAATGGAAAATTTTTAAAAAATTATAAAAAGAAGAAGAAGAAATTAAGGGTAACTTTCCTAAGTTAATAAATAACTAATTTTATAAATATTTAAAATATATTTGAGAGAAATAAAATCAATTAAACAATGAATTAAATAACAAGTGCTTGAATCTTTATCTTTCAACTTCCAAGAGAGGGAATGTAAGGAGGGGGAGAGAGAGAGAGAGAGAGAGAGAGAGAGAGAGATTAAGACCACTTGGATTAGAAATAAGAGAGAGAGAGAGAGAGAGAGAGAGAGATTAAGAGTTCATACATCGCATATGCATTCGCATATTTTCACATATGCAACATATGCGATCGCAGTTGTGCCAGATCGCATATGTGCATGATATCAATATATTAGACCATTTAGCTAAGTCATTCGACTATTAAAAACTTGAAATATCACATATCTAACTTCCAAAGTAATAAACTACGTTCATAAAACGAACAAAGTAAATAATCTTTGTTCAAAATCAAAAGTAAATAAACCTAACATGCACATACAGACAAATAAAACTTTCATACATTCAATAACCTTTGTATGATGAATGTCTTTGTGGCGTGTAACTAGATGAACCTTATCCATAATAATCACCCCCTCCTCCACCTCCACCTTCATCGCCAGAATCATCCTTTGGTTCTCTTTTTACAACTTTAACTACAGGAGAACTCTGGGCTAACTCCGAACTGGAGGTGTCTAAAAGATGGTCGCTCACCTCTGCTGAATCGGATGATGGAGATATCTTCTCATCGTCCTCATTCATACATTGAACAAGTTTTTCCAGTCACTTTTTATGATCCGATTTGTATGGGATTCCTAACCGCCTATAAAATGCTGTGAGACTTTTAAGAAACTTTAATGATTTACTCGTGTTCGTGCCTACTTCAACATCATGTTCTCTCGAAAGGGGTGGATGTTATTGTCTGGTACTCTTGAATGCCATTTTCAAGCTTTTTTTTATGGCCTCTTTATAATCATGTTCTTCTTGTTCCCTTAAAATTCTTTCTTGTTCTTCTTTTCTACTAACTATTGAGGGCCTGGAGGCAGTTCCTCGGCTTAACCCTTCTTCATTTATAATAGGCTCACTTCTATATATTTTGTGGCTGGTTGTATTGGTTGTAATTGTAGGGGGGTGTAGAAACTCTTTGTATTTAAGTCGAGAATGGCTCGAAATAAATTCCGAACTTCCTAATGAGCTTTACTATATGGTGTAGCGTCTCCTCCCCGACAAGCCAAATGTAATTTTAGTCAATTTATTTTGTTTACAAATTTCTTTTCACATAACTTACATTATAACTTTATGTCTCCATCTTGGGAGTAGACTTGAACTCCATAATCCCAAATATCTGTCAATGCATCATCTTCCGATGACATATCTACAAGTGTATATTTTTAAAGATAAATATCTGGTTAGGTTAAGGCAACATAAAAAAAAAAAAAAAAGTTATACTGATGAATGAACGCAATTAGCCAACCATATAATATGAGATTTAAGCAACATTAACTAATTGAATAGTATAAATGAAAAGAGAGAAATATCTATCCACCCATAAAATATTACAATTTAAGCTATGAAAAAATAATTATAAATATCTTGTTGTAACTTGTAAGCAAATGCAAGAGAAATAAAAGGAAGTGTCTTATCCTGCAGGTACTGTCTCATCTTGCTTGTCACTCTCCTCTTCCTTGAACTCCTCATCAATAGAGTTCCATTTCCCCTAGATCGGATGCTGCCAATCCTGTGTACAAATGAGAGCTTCAACCAATTCTAGTGTAAGTGAGCTTCGATACTTATTCACAACACTACTCCCCGTACTAAAAGCAGATTCTGAAGCCACAGTTGAAATTAGAATTGATAATATGTCTCATGCCATTAACGAGAGCACAAGGTATTGTGAATCACGAGATTTCGTCTTCCACCAGTCCAAAACATCAAATTCACCGCCTTTGTATTTTACAAGTGGCTCCTTGAAATATTTTTAAGTTCTGATTGGGGTGTCTGCATTTAAGTCTCATGTTGTGCCACGAAATACATAAAATCATCTACTGTTTCTTCTAACAGTTCATTAACAACAAAATTAAAACCCACTTGACGAGTTTTATCTTTTGCAGTGCTCACATAGAAATTGTACAAATCATTGACTTCATCACGAATCTTATCGACCTTAGGGGCACTCATCGCACCAAACAACTTATTACATATGAATACAACCATGATCATCTTGTATCGAGGATCAAGAATGACTACAATAGCCATTACCAGACTACACTCAGACCAATACTTGTCAAACTTTAACTGCATACACATGGTCATTAATTGTAAAAAGTCTAGTCCACTATAACTTACGTGCAAGACATCTTTTACCTTCCAAAGTTCTGGTAGAAATATATTTGTTGTTGGATACTTGCTTCCCGCAAATTTCTTTGTTATGTTGTAAAAAACTAAAAGGAACTTGCAAATTGATTCAGTTCTTGACCAATCATCTTCAAAAGGTAACCAAAGATACGCATTATCACACTCCGCGTAGTGAGAGAATGCATCTCTGAAAGCTTTCGTTGAATCCAACATTTCAAAAGTTAAATTTCAACATGTCATGATATCTAACTTTATCGTTCTCTGAGATGACAAATTCAACCACTTCACGATCTCATTCTATGTATATAATCATGAAGGTGACCCCCGCATGTACTTCACACTCTCTTATGTTCTCGATCGTTGGCTTAATTGTTTTAAGGTCATCTTGTACAATCAAGTTTAGAATGTGGGTAAAAACCTAACATGAAATATCTTTTCACCAAAATACAAGTCACTGGTGGCTCTAAATTGATTCCGCAAATTCGTTATCACACTATCATTTGCAGAGGCATTGTCTAAAGTTATTGAGGAGATTTTCTTCTTAATGCCCCACTCCACAAGAAATTTATACATGCAGTCTGAAATCATCAATCCAGTGTGAGGAGGTGCAAGATATCGAAATGTTTATGATTCTCTTGCAGAGCCTCCATTCGGCATCAACGTAGTGAGCCGTTAGTGACATATACCCCTTTCGTTGATTGGATGTCATCAACAAATCTGATGTCAGGCTAATTTGAGAAATCGATTCTAACTGTCCTTTCAACTTAAGCTTCTCGCTTTCATACATCTTCATGCACACTCTCTTTATTGGTGTACAAGACACCTTCTCGTATCTTGGGTTAAGGCATCTGGCTAATTCGACAAAAGCAGGACTTTCTACCATATGAAATGGTCTTTTATTGGCAATGATAAATTTATCCGTCAACTCATTCACATAGTCTTTATTATACTTTTAGATGGTTAATGTACCTTGCGACGGACCCATTAAAGATTGGGTAAATAAAAGTGTTTGTTGCCCTGAGCTCTGAGTTCTTACTTTTTTATGACACTTCAAACTGTGTTTCTTCAAAGTTGTAGTCGACCCATCTGCATTGTATCTTGACGGTACCGTTCTTCAAGGTTACTTCTTCAAAATTGTCTCACACTACCGATCTTATTTTCGCCTTTCCCGCAATATATGACTGTGAGGTACTAGTATTAATAGGCACATCTTCATCTTCCAGACCTAATCGTTCATCTTCAAGGATCATCAACGATATAATTAATAAATCATCTGGCATATTGGAAAGACCCTCACTAGCCATATAATAGTTGAAAGATACTAAATCATATTAGCATTAGTAATCTAATGCTAAAAGAGTTATACTAAATTTTAAATTAGTTACTCATCCAAGGTCGGATAGATTATAATACTTTTATATTCCTAGTTAAACGCCCACGCCGAAAATTCGGCAGCATCTCCACATGCCTCTCCAGATAAGTTGATCTTCCGTTATATTCTAATCAAAATATCTAAACAACGTGAAGATATTTGACATTAGAAATGAAAAGGAAGAAACATATCTAGAGAGAAATGACAAGATGGATCGTAGAGCAGTCATGAACATTTAAATAGGTTATATGAAAACATACTATCCATCTAACCTTAAACTGTACAAAATAGGACAATTCGAGCGATTTCTATGCTACTAAAAACACACTATATCTATGTATTGCCATATAAAAATCCTCAAATGGGCAACTAATTATCTAACTCACAATCACAAGTCACAATAATAAGCTAAGCAAAAAAAGCAATGTAATACATATTAAGCTAACTATACAATGCACAAAAATAAAATAAGCAAAAAAGAAATGTAATACAATTATACAAACATATTAAGCTAACTAGTAAGCAGTAAACAATAAGCAATAAGTAATGCAAATGGTAATACCAATAAGCAATACCAATAAGCAATAACCGATAAGCAATAAGCAGTAAGCAATAAGCAATAAGCAATGGTTTAGGGTTACGGAGAGTTAGGGTTTAAGGTTTAGGGTTAGGTTTAGGTTTAGGGTTAGGGTTAAGGGTTTACGGTTAGGTTTAAGGTTTAGGGTTTAGGGTTAAGGACCTTAACATTTAGAGTTTAGGGTTAGGGTTATGTTTAAGGTTTAAGGTTTAGGGTTTAGGGTTAGGATCAGGTTTAAGGTTTAGGGTTTATGGTTTAGGTTAGGATTTGGGTTAGGATTTAGGTTTAGGTTTAGGGTAGGATTTAGGATTAGAGTTATGGAAGGGTTTAGGATTAGGGTTAGGGTTTAGGGTGTAGGGTTAAGGTTAGCTGGGTCGGACCACCAGCAACCCAGGGTGGGATGCTGCAACCGAGCCAGCGAGGTCCTGAGCTCGGTCGGACCATCAGCAAGCCAGGGTGGGACCCACTGTCTTGTTCGGTATCTAATCCGCGTCCGTCCTAATTGAGGGCGGGCCACGACTAATGTCCCAAGCCAAGGCGGGCCACTAGCAGCCTGCACGGCTACACCTGACGTCTCGAGCCAGGGCGGGAGCTCGAAAATAAACAGAAAAATAAAAAAAATAAAAATAAATGGAACCTACCTAATGAATGGAAGAGGATGAACGGTGAAGATAGGATGTTGGGCTGCTGAGTGGCCTAAATTTTGATCAAGTTCAGTGCGGCACCGGCTCGGTAGGGTTAGGGTTCGGGTAGAAGGAGGGTAAAGGTAAAAAATAAAAGTAAAATATGACTTTATACTACCCAATTTCAGTCCGGATCGGATCGAGTTACTATATGACCCGAACTCGACTCAGTTTGGTGTCGGATCCGAGTGGGTCTACTCGATTCGATCCGACCCTGGCTTTCGGTTCAGGTCGGATCGGATCCAACTGGTTTCGTCAAGTCAGATCCAATGAGTCGGGTCGGATCCTACCCACATCTAGTCACTGTGGAGTTAGCATATGAAAGAGTGGTTATAGAAAGGCTATCTTATGTCATGACACATCACCTTAAATAGTTATACATATCTACCTATCCTAAGGACAAATATCCAATACCCATGGCCAATCAGTTAATCGACTGAGCAGCCGGACACCATATGGTTTCCTTCATGGGTGGTCATTCTGGGTATAACCAGATATACATTATTCTCGATGATATACTAAAAACAACCTTTAGTTTCCCTAGGCCTTTAGGAACTTATTACTGGGTAGTTATGCCGTTAGGGCTAAAAAAATGCAAGGGCTACATACCAAAGGGTAATGAATGCCATATTCCATGATATGATTGGCCAATTTATTGAGGTTTATGTTGATGACATGGTAGTTAAATCAGTTGATGTGGGAGACCATTTCACTCATTTACGTAAGTTGTTTGAGCGAATAAGGCTTCACAAGTTAAAAATGAACCTCCTTAAATATGTCTTTGGGGTGTCAGCCGATAATTTTCTAAGATTCCTTGTACATTAGCGAGGGATTGAGGTGGACCAAAATAAGGCTCGAACAATCATCAATACTCACCTAGCAAGGAATAAATTAGAATTGCAACGTTTCCTCGGCGATGCCATTTTTATGTGAAGGTTTATCTCTAATTATGCAAGAAAAACTAATGTGTTTTCTCTGTTGATAAAACTGAAGTAGGGAGTTGAGTTCAAGTGATAGGCAGAACATCAACTAACTTTCAAAAGGATTAAGGCATATTTAATAAAGTCGCCAATGTTAATGCCACCAGTCAAAGGTTGACTACTTAAGCTATATCTCGTAACATCGGCAGAGCCAGTTAGAACATTATTAACCCAAGATGATGAAGATCGGAAAGAGCATGTAGTTTACTATCTAAGTTGGATGCTCCTCGATACCGAAATATGATATTTTTCGATAAAGAAGTTATGTTTATCTCTATACTTTGCGTCCACTAAACTAAGACATTATTTATTAGCCAAAAGAGTTAATGTAATAACATTGACTAATTTAGTGAAATATATACTAAAACGATAGATTTTGAGTGGCCGAATCGGTAAATGGGTTTTGGCTATGTTTGAGTTTGATCTTAGGTATTTACCCCAAAAAGTAGTAAAGGGTCAGGCTATAGCTTATTTCTTGGCCAACCATTTATCTGACCTAGAACACCAACTTTTCTCGGAGGTTTTAGACTTTTTTTATGTATATTTAACATCCTATAAGTTGATCTTTGATGGTTGAAAAGCCCATAAAGCTTCAGGAGCTAGGATTATCCTAATCGCACTAAATGGAAATGGGTAAGAATTTACATTCCAATTAGATTTTGAATGTACTAATAATCAAGTGTATAAAATTGTTGATGGAACTAGACACACGAAATGTGATAATAGTGGGTGATTCACAGTTGGTGATAAATTAGATGGGGATATTGTTCAAGTGTATCAGCCCAACACTATTATAATATTATGCCTTGTTGTCCCAAATGTTGGACAATTTTGATGAGGTAAACTTAATGCACGTAACTAAAGATCACAACATGGACATCAATGAAACGATGCAGATGGTCGTAAGGCTATACGTCATAAAAGGATCAACTAAAATGACGGTCAAGGTACAGAGAGGTCCTTACCCTCAGTCTTTAAGAGAGATAATTATGGAAATATGACATATCGAGATAGAGGATGATGACTAGAGAGCTCCCCTTATGGGTTATGTTCAAAGTCTATGGATCAAGGCTGGTAGAGATCTAAGGAGATCGATTGTCTATTATGTCATGATTGATAATGAGTTCTACCAGAAAGGGGTCGATGATGTATTATTAAGATGCTAAGCTAAAGGAGAAGCCATGTTGGCCATGGGCAAGGTCCATGAAGGGTTGTGTGGAGCTAACCAAGTTGGGAGAAAAATGAGGCTTACACTTGAGTGTTACAAATATATATTTCTGTCCAATAATGATGGTCGATTGACTTCAATATGCCAGGGGGTGCGAGGCATGCCAGAAAAAAAAAAGGATTGGTACAACACATTCCCACGACCAAGATTCATCCGATTATTAAGTCATAGCCTTTTTGAGGATGTGCGATCGATTTAATTGGCAGAATTCATCCACCTCTGTCGTGCATGGATTCTTTTATCATTGTGACTACTAATTATTTCACGGTGGAAGCAAGACCCATGAAAGGAGTCAGCCACAAGGAAATTATTGAGTTCATTGAAACTCATATCATCCATAGATTTAGAATTCTTGAATCAATCACTATAGATAAAGGTGTGACATTTTTAGTGAAAGAACTCAAGGCTATGTCCGACCGATACAAAATCAAAATTTTACACTCAATTCTATATTATGCATAGGCAAATGGTCAGGCCAAGGCTAGTAACAAGGTAATAAAGAACATATTGAGAAAGATGATCGAGAAAAATTCACACGAATGGCATACAAAGTTGTCTGAGGCACTTTGGGCGAATAAGAATTCACCCCGCACTAGTACTGGAATGAGTCCGTTTGAATTAACATATGGATACAATGCAGCGGTACCCCTAGAGGTTATTGTGTCATTATTAAGGGTTGCACATCAAGCTGGGTTGAACCCTTCTGAGTTCATAGAAGCCATGTTGTTTGAGCTCGAAAGGTTAGACGAGACCCACATGAGAGCCTTAGACTCTATAGTCACCAACAAAGCCAAGGTCACCCGAGCATATAACAAGAGGGTGAAAGGAAAGTCCTTCAGGGAAGGAGATAAGGTTTGGAAAGTAGTGTTACTAATAGGGCATAAAGACCAAACCTTGGGCAAGAAATGATCACCTAATTGGTACTGGCCCTATGTCATCGTCCAAGTTCTTAAGGTTGAGCCTATGTCTTGCACAATAAAGATGAAAATTTGTAAGAACTCCAATTAACAGCCAATTCTTAAAAACTTACTATCCTTCTTTATGAAAGTTAGTGCAGGGTCGAGTTGAGTAACAAAAAAAATGACCAATAAATATCCTACCATTGATCATGAAAAGAAATAAAATTTTCATTACTGTAAGAAGGGAATTTAAGCCATCGACCATATAAAAAAACAAAATGGGATAAGGAAAGACAAGGACTTCAAGAAGCTCAGATATAGGCTGCCTTATTCTCCTCAAACTCCTTAAGAACGGATGTTCTAGCATCTTCGGCCTGCTTCTTCTTACTCCTCCAAGCTTGTTGCCCAATTGCAACGCAGTCAAGGAAGCCCAGGACTTCACCGGTGCGACCACAGACTGCAGAAACCTTACTTTCAGCCTCTTTCTTTCGGGCAGCGCTCTCTTATGATTGAGCCTGATAAAGGTCAATTTTATATTCAATAAAGGCCATGAGCTCTTAGGAGTTGGGGTGATGACTCCCGGAATAGAGATGTTCAGTCTCATTAAGGTTGTCGGCCAGCTCCTTGCATTGGACCTAGGGCATTTGCAGCACAGCCTTATTAAAATGGTGTTGACGGTTCTAGTGGAGGCAATGGTTCCATACTGTATTGTAGTGTGCGGAGAGGATTTTAGACTCCATGTGAATGACAAATCGTTCCTTCATCAAGTCAACATACTTTTGGATCTTCAACCCTACTTTGAAGTAAATGTCCCTAAGAAGCTGGAGTTTAGTCAGAACCTCCAAGATTTCTCCTAGAGGTTGGTCAGTCTGAGAGGCCTTTGTAATATCCCTGGAGGAAAAAAAAAAAAAAAAGATAAACATCATGGAGGAGGGTAAATTGGGAGAAATACTCAATCCCCATAGTAAGATCTCCTTCAAAATGGTTAAGGATCATGAATAGAAGATGGGGGAAGATATGAGGGGTAAAGTCTGTAGACAGAGTTCAAAGGTAGAGGAGGCATTAAGGAAGATGCAGGATATGGAATAGGAACGAATGATACTTTTATAAGCATCATTAGAGCCATTTAATGCCCATGTTCGATAGACGTGGTGGTTAGAATAACCGAATTAAAGTTTGTGGCACCAAATTGGTTCCTAAGAAGTTGGAACGTGTAGCCGTAATAACGGACTTCTCCTTAAAAAATGGCCTGCATACCTCCCCATTTTCATATGCCCCTTCAACCCGGCAATTATGACCAAGTGAAAGAGGAAAATACTAAGTATTGATGACGGTCTACCTCGGAGTGTGGCACTGCATTGGCTAACTTTATTGAGCCAAAAATCATCAATAAGCCGATCAATGACAACATTTTACTCTACATAAAGTCTACCAATAAGGTAAATTTCAATAAAAGCAATGATCTTAATCCTTTTTCACATTTATTTTAAGGTGCACACGCAGCCAAAATATTCTCATCGGCCAAGTTTCCTAGATCGGATGTGATCGATCACAACAACAATATTATTATTCTATATATAGGGAACAATATAGTCAAGTGAGTAACAATATATGTGTGACATGCAAAATATGAAAAGAAAATGATTATATATGTGTGTGTATGTATGTATGTATGTATATATAAAGGAAATGACCACCGGCCGAGAGAAGTTTATTAAGCATATGTTGTCTTGATTTCTTTGAACTCATGGATGATGTACATCTTATTAGCCTCCAGAGTATCCTTTTGGTTCTTCCAGTAAGATCCCTTAGCCATGAAGATGGTCAAGAAGTGCAAGAGTTGATTGATATAACTGTCAATCGAGGAAACGTTACCCTCTGCTTCCCCTCTTGCTAGCGAGGCTCACATGCAACCAAGCCTAGTAGTTGGCAATTTGCAAGTCTAGGAAGGAAAGGAGATCCTCTGGGATGGTGGGATCCTTTGCAGCATAGGCACGCTCTTTCTCATTGTTTAGTGTGTTGGGCTTGGAGTACTCACAGCACGGTCTAGTTAAACTAGTGTACTATGTTCCAGCGAAGGTGGTCATTCCATGCCCTCCCATAAGCCTCGCTCATAGAATCAGATTCTTCTTAGACAAATGCTTAATGTCTCAGATATTTAGCAACCCTATGTAACTTAAGCTTGAGCTGGACGTATCTCTCTCAGAGGTGGAGTTTCCTCAGTACCTTCAGGATTTCTCCCAGAGGTTTGTAAGTAGTGACTGCTTCAAAGGCAACACTAATGAAGAAAGCAGTGTCGAACAAATGGGAAAACTTGCCATAATCAGTAAGGCCGAGATCGAGAATCTCTTTCAAATAGGCTTTGGCCTAATTAAGGAAAGGAGAAGAGGATTTGTTGGAAGCCATATTCGTAAATCAAATATAGAAGTTGTGGAAGGAAGTGTGTGGGTTTTAGTGAGCTGCAATATGGGATTGAGTGTAGTTTATATAGGCAATTATGCCTCCCCCATGTTTGATGCATCACAGGTCGTAATGGCATGCAATAACGCATCGTATTCTAGGGAATTAAGACGTGCAGCTGTCATGGCATGAAATAGTGCATGACTCCTCATTTTTCAAATGCCACATCACCAAGTCCGTTATGGATTGCATACCAAGTAAAAAATGACCAAGGAAATAAGACAAAGGTGGCTCGGAGGCCAATTCTATTAATTGTTAAATATACAGGATGGAAGTTAGAACTCAAAAGAAGAAAACTAAGTAATCACGTCCTTCACTTTCTCTTATCTATCCTATACAGGATGGAAGCTAGTTTTCTCTAGCTAGGTCATGGAAATATCATCATTAAGAACTTGCTAGAGGGAGGAGGGAATGTCCTCAATTAGAAGCACGTCTTCAATCGTCGTAGGAGAAACCGAAGAACCATCAACTGACATTGGTGTTGGATCAGGAATTGGCTCTGAATGAGAGAAAGAAACATTGACCGCCTAAGTTTTTATTATTACGACCTCTTTAGAGACGACAACCTCGTGTGTTGTGTATGACTGAAGCAATTCTTCTTCATCATGGGAGGATGTAACACCCCGAACTTTTTAATACCTGAGTATTGAAAATTCTCGAGTATTACCATGAAATTTAATTTAGTATATACATTTGTATGTCACCAATTTAGCATATCCTAACCTTACATCTATTCTCTAACCTGAATTTGACCGTTGGGAATAATCTTCATCCATAGATCAAGTCATCCGACCATTGATTTTTAGGACAAGATCATCATATATCCAAGTATTCTCACTTGTTCATCATAACTAACCGTTCAATCAACTATTCACTATTACATAAAGATATATGACCGTTCACTTTGAATTTGGATCACCCAATCATGGTAAACTAACTACCTGATCTCTACATCTACTCGTACATATATCGAATTGATATGCTGATCCGTTCATCTTGATCACCACCTATGAATATGCTTAACTCACCATCAGGACTACAATTTGAGAAACTTACACATGTAAACAAGTTACTTGAATCTAAATGTATACATTTTTTACCTCTTGATCACTCCAAAAACCTACTTGTGTTCATCCATTTACAAAATCGACCGTACAACCAGCTATATACATGATCAAAGTACTAATCATTAAGTTTTTCTATTTTCAACATGTCATCTAACCGTCCATCATATTTAGATTCGCTAAATGGGCTGCCTAAATATCAGAATGAACTACTCAGTTTGAAGATCGTAAGGTATATGCCACAACTATCAGCTGACTTCTCTATTGGATATATGAAAGCGTTGATTTAAACCTCGAAGCGGCATATTCCATTAAAAAAACATCTTGGTCATCTATAAGTGATCAAGGCCCAAAATAGGGCGATGGAAACAGAATGAAGAATAAAGAATGTCTGTCAAATTTCAATGGATTTAGATGATGTAGTCTGACATTACAGATGGTGGAAGTTGGAGAAATAAAAGATAGTAAAATCGTAAATACTTAATGCCATTAACCTATACCCCTGAATTCTAGATCACATAGTTCCCATGATTCATTTCATGTGAAATTTTATACCATGTGTATTTATCATAAATTAACCATAAACGTCGAATTTCAGTCTTTAAATCATTGTAAAAGTGTCTCAATTGACAAATCAACCCCTTAACCATTAATTTTGATGTCCATTAAGTGAATAAAGGCCATGGGTAGTCGTAGTAGGATATTTCCCTTTATATGAACTAAGATTTTTCATCATATAGACCAAGTGTGAAATATGAGAACCCCACCTTGGTAGGCTTTTACTTAGTCTCGAAGTTATCCGTTTTAGGCTTACCAACTCTTCCTAAAGCTAGAGCTTTCAATTGACCCACATTATACCGTCAATCATAACTTAAATTTGGACCACACTTTGGCTTCATATGACTACGATATCATACAAAATTTAGACCCCGATCTATGATTCTACACCATTGAATAATGACCGCCTTAACTTTAATTCCTTTCTTTTAGTGCAAAAGGTAAAATTTTAAGCCCTTTTTACCATTGATCAACCACCAACTTTTATCCAATCATTTGTCCATCCTAACTACACATTTCTTTCAAAATTGGGCCCTGATCATTAAGTGTGGAACGTTAATTGAGATTAAATTCGTTTTGGCACCGATTAGGAGAATTTTTAAGATAGGTCAATCTAAATTTTGGATCACCAAGAAAATCATATAACCTGTCTTTATTCGATGACCCCGACACACTAGATGAATTAGATTTAAAGAAAGATTATCAAAAAAGGTCAAATTGGAGAAACTCAACCCAAGTGGGATGTGAAACACACCCCCTCTCACACGCCCACTCCTTTATAAAAGGGGTGTGCGTCCCTTCTCTATGCCCAATTTCCCAATGGCCGATGGAGAGAGAGAGAGAGAGGAAGAAAGAGAAAGAGAAATAGAAATAGAAAGCCTAGATGTCATCATCCTCTTCCTTCTCCACACGAATGGTGTCTCCCTCTTGCTCAAGCGATGTCATGGTTCATGTAAAAGCTTTCCTACATCGAGATCTACCTAGGGTTTAGATGTAAAGTTAAGTTGAGGGATTCCTTTAAAGCTTACACTAATTTGAATTAATATGATTTATCTTATTTTTGCATACTTTCATATTACTGTGATTTTGCTACAATTGATTGATCGACCGTTATCAATTATGTATCCTTTTGGGATTTATGGTTAAGGTATGATTTTAATTATGCGTAATTTTTATAAATTTATATGAGGTGATGGATACAAGCCTTGTCCTTTGATAATTTTGAGAGTGACACGTGCTTCCACTCTATATTGAGTTGGCATTTTGCTCATCTCTCCTTATTTTTATTGAGTTAGCCTATTTTTTACTATACTCTTTTATTGAGTTAGCTTATTAGTACTCTTCTCCTTTATTAGGTCAACTTTATGCTATCTCCCTTTATGGCTTGGGCATATGTCTTAGAATTCCAAAACCCTCATGTTTCAACTTATTTCTCTATTGATACAAGTGATGTGTTATATGCCTCATATATAGTGGTTCATATATGTAAGTACTATATTGTATAAAGCACACCTTTGTTTTCAAACTTCTTTTAAACAAAATAGCTTATAAAGTGGCCTTCTAATGTGGATTAAGATGAAAAGTTTAAGACTCTACCAAAGTTCAAGTCAAGTAGAAGATCAAGATGGAAAGTTTAAATTCTACTAAGTTCCAGATGATTGAGTTCAAGTTCTACTAAAGTTCTAGTGGAAGATCAAGCTCTATTGAAGAATCAAGTAAAAGAACAAGTTCCATGAAGTTTACGCATCCAATCTAGTTCAAAGTTTAGTCATTTTAGATATAACAAACCTTAAAAGGCCTTAGACTTAGGTACTTTCAAAACATAACTTAAATGGGTTTTTATGCTTATGTTAGGCTAAAGTTCGACTAGTCTAAGCTAAGGTTCGACTATTCTAAGTTGTGGCTCAACTAGTCTAAGGATTTTTTGACCAGTCCTAGTTTAAATTGAAGAAAATTGGATTTTTCTGTTACTTCTTCGACCAGTCGAGTAGACTGCTCGACCAGTCGAAGATGGGCCTTCGACCAGTCGAGGGTTGCTCGACTCGAACTCCAGCATCTGAATCAGTTCAAATTTTAGGCACCCTCGACCAGTGAAGACCATGCTCTACCAGTCGAACAGGGCCCTCAACCAGTCAAACAAGGGTTTCGACCAGTCAAAGATTTGTTATATCTTATCGCGCTCAAATTTAAAAATTTATTGGAACAGAATCTAGTTCTTAGACGAGTCGAAGACTGTCTTAGACAAGTCGAAGCAACAACTTCTTTGCCTATAAATATATGCTTTATCTCAATCCGAAATTAACAATTCAAGTCTATTAAATCCTTCCACAAGAGAGAGAGAGAGAAGCCCCCATTATTGTCAAGCTATTGCATGGTATTTATAAAATTCTTAATAGCTTTTTTATTTTAATTCCTTGTTCTCTTATTCTCTGAATCTTATTTTATAAAGAGAGTAAATACTCTTCTTTAAGATCTTAAGGAATTCAAACAAGTAGCCTTTGGTTTGAATCTATTTAAAATCAATCTAGAACCTTGAACCCTTGTCTATATGACTGAACATTGAACAATCTACTTCAAGAGAAATGGTTCTACAGTTACATCAACTGATATATCTTCAAAAGAGAAGATAAGTATACTTTGCTTTTTATAGTTTGGTTTTATTGAGATAGCTAGAAAATCTCATTTATTGATTTTTCTAAGATAGCCAGAAAATTCTTAGAGAGAGATTTTTTGTTTGTAATAGCCCTTTAAAATCATAACTGTATTAGGTTTTAAGGTGACCTTGAGAAAACCTTATTTATAGTGAAAGCCAATATCACGTGGATAGTGATTATTGAGAGTGGAGTAGGTATGGTTGTTTGAGAACAGTTGTTATACACACCGAACCACTATAACTCTTGGTGTTGTGGTGAATGTTTCTTTTCTGCATTTATGGAGAATATTTGTAATTTCATTTATGTAAAAGTAGTGAATGTTTGTAATAGATAGCATTATTTTCTCTTGCTTGGTTTGAGATCTTGATTTTTACAAACGTTCATAAAATAAGGTTGTCTTACCTGAACTTGGTTTAGGTGTAGGTTGTCCTACGAATTAGTTTGAATCAATTTTTCAATACTAATGCGATTGAGATTATTTATTTATTTATTATTTCATCACTTTAATTTTTTATTTGGCATAATCCTATTCACCCCCCTCTAAGACTTCTCAAGCTCGTCTTTTTAATATATTTTCTCATGGACGTAATGTGCTCTGGGTAGTAACCCTCTTGGTCGACACGTAATTGCATGGATTTTGGGTAGCGGTGCACAAATCAATGTAAGCAATCCGCAATGCGTGTTACATCACTTCCGGGATTGGATGTCACAAATAGTCACCCCATAAATAAGTTGTGTCATGTAATTCATCTGATCCATGTGATGTGTCATCTTAAAGTGTTCACGTAAATCCATAATAACGTTAGACACGCCGACGAATCTTCATAGTATGGAATGCGAGGCGAGCCGGATTTTCTATGAATTATATTCCTTATTGTGATGATCACTACGTATGATGGACCACACACACTTTGCTAGGCATGCATTCAGATATATATATATGTATATATATATATATATATATATATATATATATATTAGTTGCACATACTGATACCACTCGTAGTGGTGGAGTACGAAACATATCAGAACCCTCACATTATTCTTATGAATCTCTTAAATTATTGTTAATATTAAAGGATAACCATCAGTATGAGTAAGGCATTGACCCTATCCAACCATAGAGATGATGCAGGTGATGTACAGATTGAAGATATGGATGACGATCTTCCTATGGAAGATTACTCCGAATAAAGAAGGAGATAGCTTTATGTTTAGTTTTATTTATTTTTCACTGCACACTTTGAACAATGTAATAAGCACCCATTTGAGAGGGCATTAGACAGAGCTAAATTTTATGTCTTGATGAAAGAATAAGCACAAATGATTTTCTTGTGAATATGTGCCTTCGTGAAGGTAACTGGATGTGAACTAAATGAAGAAAAAAATGTGCGATTTTAAAGCATCCAATTATTACTTTATTAACACCCGAAATTCTCGGCCACGAGTATGTACTCGGGCTACGAAAATTTAGAGCGTTATAGAGGATCCTGCAGCTGGAGATGGTTGTTGAGTGGATGCTAGAGTGGATTGTGAGGATGATGCTCTCCGGGAACTCTAAGTAGAGGCAACTAGAGGACGAGCATCCACTCTAGCTTTGTCTTCTCCATTCCCTTAGTCAAGAGTAATGGTGGGCGACTAAGGTTAATCAACCATATGCACAGGATCTATCTCGTCGACTGTTGTTTCTTGGATTAGAGGAAGATGAAGAAGTTCATTAGTTAATGTTCCTTCAGAATCGGTAGCCTGCAACTCTGCCACCTTGACGGCTTCTACAGTTTTTCAATCTGTTGAAGTGTTGGTTCTCGAATAGCTTACCTTTCTGCAGCCAATAACTCTTGAGTGACTACAAGTAAAGAGAGCAGAGCCAAAAAGAAAAATGGTGAAAAAAGAATGTGAAAAGGCATGAATGAAAGTAACATCCACCTAAGTTGGATCAGATAGCGACGATGGTGAACCGAGTATTTACTGACCAAGGATTTCTAATGATTGTTGCCACCGGTCGAGTAGAAGTTAGGAATGGTGGCAGATTGGGTTTATATGGGGTAAAATATGTATTGATTATAACGAGCGTCTCTATAACATTTGAGGCCTTTCTCAATTTTTGTGACATAATATTCAGTGGAGAGCCATGGCCAATACTTAGTTTTGAAACATTTTTCAAAAGAAGACATGACGTCTGTCGAAGTAGTACTTGATTTCTGTGACACCACTCGCCCGTGTGTTATGGTTGATGCTGGTTGACTCATTGATGTCGGTCATGTGGTTGGGTCGGCTCGAACAATGACACAATGACTAGAGTATGAGGTTTGGGAGCTAGACCTAGGGGAGGTCCCAGTTCAGTGATCCTCGTGGGAGCGGACAAAGATGATTGGTCTGGACTTTTTTGAGAAACAGGCCCATTCACCATAACTTTTTGGGTATTTCAGTTTGGGAGGAATCTCGACTACTTGAACTGATGTCGCGATTATAGTATTAGTCGGTATATCCTTCAGATCTAGTTGTCCTTCGGCTGGAAGTCACGAATGATTGGGATGCTACCTTCTTCTTTCCTCACAAATCCATCAAGGAGTAGAGTTAAGCCGTGATTAGCTTAGCAGATTTAGGGACCAGTTGCTTGTAATGGTTCACCCACCATTCAAAAATGGTGTCCATCAACTGGGGACGATTTGAAAATGTGGAAAGTTCAAAAGACATACTGGCCAACTAGAAGGTGGAATGGAGAGAATGGTATAGATTGACCTGATCAACAATCGACCGAGAGTAAGGGGGTTGGTTACAAGTTTTCTTAGTGAATGGATAGGGGATACATTGGACAGGGTTGAATCGTCGAGCAAATAAATTAGGACAATATTGCTCGATTCCAGCCTTAGCATTCTTACCAGTTTCTACTATACAGTCATAAGGAAGGTCCCTACAGATGATGTTACTCTCCTAAGCATTGAGCATCAGTGAGGTTGTCAATTCATCATTTTCTTCAAAATTGCATGTGAACCAAGCCGGACTAAACTCTTTCAAGTACAAAGGGGCCAAGGTGTGATAATGTATATTAAAGTGAAGAGGAAATAAAAGGGAGTCCATGTATGTAGAAAACGTATGGACTTCTTGAAAAAAATGAATGTTGCGATGATCATAAGAAGTATAAATGTTATCAGAGGGAGAATAATGTATAAGAAAATAATAAAAGTATTCATAAATCCACATTTAGACAAGCCATAATGGTATTCTGCTATGAAATAAACCTCGGTGGTGAGATCATACATGCCTCTGTACAAGCGACCCAACACAAAGGGTGCATGGGTTAATTGTTGACCCTACGCGAGTGTTTTGGCTAGTTGAATGTACTCGTTGGTAATCTGGAGAGCATTCACATAGAGCAAGTGATGACCTTCATACTTGAATTGACCTTCATATTTAGGATACTTACGAATAAAATGAGAATAGGCCTTGCCAGCCTTGTTGTTGAAATGTCATTCTTCATCATGAGCGAAACTTGGAAAAATAGCATCTCCAAATGGTAGAAGTTGTGTAATAGCACAAACATTCAAAATTGTTGGACTTATGGGACCGCGTCCAAAGAAAAAAGTATTGGTGGACGGGTTTTAAAATGTTGATGCTGCAGTGAGAAGAGGGGGATTTGGTGTGTAATCAAATAGTGATAGTTTGATGCATTCATAGATGTTAATCTCTTTCCACGAAGCTTCATATTGTGTAGCGATGTGATCAAACCAAACCCGCCATCCTAGTAACGGTTTCGATCAGGATTGTGAGGTTTTTAAGCCATTAGAAGGATCTTGAATCGACTGAGAATGGATTAACATGTTCTCGCTAAGACAATTTTGAAAAAAATGGTCCAATGGACAGATCAGTATGAATTTGGCAAAGAAAGCTGGTCTAAGGCAATAATAGTATTCAATTAGCGATTTGAAGATGATCTCATTAATTAACTTTTTGAAAAGGTTGTCTAATACATATATTAGATCATCTTGTTGGAAAGTTGGGGAGACAGAGGATGAGGAAGCAGTCATTGTAGGAATGAAAAAGTTAGGGTTTCGAAGATAAAGAAATGGGGAAAAGAGCTTGAGAAATTGGAAAACGTATTGAAATGGGGTTTGTATTGGCCAAAATCGGGTGTATTAATTAGGTTGTAATAATGATCTTGTATGCTATGATGCTTATACACACGTCGCCACAAGAATATCTCTTTGTTTAAAAAAGAAAAACACGACCATCATTCGGAATTGTCTCAATTAGGCATGGTAAATGAAGCGTCGTCACGTGGCCTAAAGGACAATGACTACGTTTATCAGGGGTCACACATCGCTTTCACCTTTTACCCAAAGGCAAAGTGGTGTGAGAAGCAATGTTATACCCTATTTCTGTCCATTCTTACAAGAGCCAATTAGAGAGGGACATATGTATTTTTATCAGAATTGTGTGGTGTTTTCGAGATTCGTAGAGATACCCAAAGAGGATTTTGCAGTGATACAGTTGGAGTCTATTAAGAGGTGCCACATCATCTACTAAGCAAGAGTGGCTAAGTGAAATGTGGTTAAGTTCATAAGAAAGCTTAGAGCGGTTACAGGACAGTTGGCTCTAGAAGATCAGTAGTGTTGAAACGATTATAACAACTATTAGAACGTAGGAAGCATATGGCTGATCGATTTAAAGCTATAAATAACAAGGGAATTCAAAATAGAATTAGGTGTCTCATACCAACCAAATTAAATCAAATATATCTTTCAATTACATGCTCCTTAGCATTATCAGTCGTTTACATTCCTTAATGTAATCGGTAGCAGTAATCAAGTAGCTATTAACTTTAGTTATAGTTCGAGTCTATGCTCATACGCTGGATTCAGTTCGAATATCAAGCAAATTCTCCGTTCAAAAAGGCACTCTGCAGTTGTTCTTCATGGTTGGCCATAAGAATTTCATTTTTGTTTTATTTGCATTGTAAAAATCATTTCATACCGAAAGCAAATATGTAACCTATATTCAGAGGACGAACCCTACCCTTTGATAATCGTCTGATCAGCTTAAGTAATGTCGTGCAAGTGACTGAATAGACAACCGATCTTATTCGATACCAGTCACATACAGTCAATTCCAACGTATCTGCCTATCTTAGTGCTTGGGGTCGTAATTGTTTTATTTGAATTAAGCCACACATTCAATTTTAGTATACCTGCACAAACCACATGACCATGACTGAATTTGCAACCAAGAGGCTCCATATATATATATATATATATATATATATATATATATATATATATATATATATATATATATATATATATATATATATATATAGCAAGATCTTAGAACAACACATATACTGGTAAGTCCACATACATAAGTATGAGAAATTATTATGTAAGGAAGATGATTCAAGATGCAATCTTTGCAATCTCATATATGAAATTAAGAAATAATTTGGTTGATTGTTTTACTAAACCTCTAACTAGAGAGGTAGTAAGGACAATGTCCTGAAGGATGGGGTTGAAACCCAACATAAATTAGAAAATTTCTAAGTTCAGGTTCTATGGGTAAAATCGGGTGTATTAATTAGGTTGCAATCATGATCTTGTATGCTACGACGCTTATACACACATCACCACGAGAGTATCTCTTTGTTTAAAAAAAGAAAAACACAACCGTCATTCAGAATTGTCTCGATTACGCATGGTAAATGAAGTGTCGTCACGTGGCCTAAAGGACAACGACAACATTTATCAGGGGTCACACATCGCTTTCACCTTTTACCCAAAGGTAAAGCGACGTGAGGAGCAATGTTATACCCTATTTTTGTCCGTTCTTACGAGAGCCAATCAGAGAGGGACACATGTATTTTTATCAGAATTGCTTGGTGTTTTCAAAATCTATGGAGATACTCGAAGAGGATTTTGCAGTGATACAGTTGGAGTCATTCAAGAGGTGTCACATCATCTACTAAGCAAGAGTGGCTGAGTGGAATGTGGTTGGGTTGCTAAGGAAGCTTGGAGCGGCTACAGGACAGTTGGCTCCAGAAGATCATTGGTGTTGAAATGGGTATAATAGCAACTGTTAGAGTGTGGGAAGCATATGGCTGATTGATTTAAAGCTATAAATAGTAAGGGAATTCAAAATAGAATAAGGTGTCTCATACCAACCAAATTAAATTAAATATATATTTCAATTACGAGCTCCTTAGCATTATCAGTCGTTTACATTCCTTAATATAATCGGTAGCAGTAATCAAGTAGCTATTAACTTTAGTTATAATTCGAGTCTATACTCATACGCTGGATTCAGTTCAAATATCAAGCAAATTCTCCGTTCAAAAAGGCACTCTGCAGTTGTTCTTCATGGTTGGCCATAAGAATTTCATTTTTGCTATATTTGTATTGAAAAAATTCTTTCATACCAAAAGCAAATATATAACCTATCTTCAGATGACAAACCCCATCCTCTAATAATCATCTAATCATCTTAAGTAATGTTGTGCAAGTGACTGAATAGATG
The DNA here is from genome assembly GCF_029962835.1 of Magnolia sinica. Taxonomy (NCBI): domain Eukaryota; kingdom Viridiplantae; phylum Streptophyta; class Magnoliopsida; order Magnoliales; family Magnoliaceae; genus Magnolia; species Magnolia sinica. Next base: position 89,849,147 of record NC_080577.1, read on the forward strand.
ACCGATCTTATACGATACTAGTCACATATAATCAATTCCAACGTATCTACCTATCTTAGCGTCTGGGGTTGTAATTGTCTGGTTTGAATTAAGCCACACATTCAATTTTAATATACCCACACAGACCACATGACCGCAACCAACCACAAGGCTCCATATATATATATATATATATATATATATATATATATATATATATATATATATATATAGAAACACACACACACGGTGGACTCACGAAGCTTCATCGGTAATTATTTCTCTGCTTAGGTTTTCTTTAGCTGTGTGGTCTAATATACCTGTGTTTTGGATTTGCTTTATTGTTGGGCTCGTACGCTAAAATGAGCTGGAAAGGGGAGACATCAACTTTAAGCATTTCTACTCCAGTTTTTCTTGTTGTGCTGTGGACTTGAGTTTTGGATCTACCTTGATTCTGGGCTCTTACACTAACACTAGCTGGCAAAAGGGATGGACGGGTGAATTTCTCACAAACATCACAGTGGGCCTCACCTAGCTCCTGAGGGTGGGAACTTGCTGCTGGAGACATCTCCCGTACCTCCACAGGCACTTAATCAAATTCCCACCAAAGAATACACGATCCGCATCCGTCGTACAGGTCATGTGGCACTATTGATAATATCGTATTGCCCTGACCCTGGTGGGCCCAGCTTATTAGAAGATTGCATCTGACACAAGTGGGCCACAGGAGGTAGATTGACCACTTTCACATATGGTAGATTATGGTGATTACACAAATAATGGATGCAGGCAGGTCATGGCTCACTTATTTGGAATCGCAGAGAATTTTGCTGTGATGAGATGTATTCTTCGTTTTAAAGATGTCGTGGTCAATGGCATGGCATGCATGTAGGAGCCACGTGTTCCCTCACGTGTGGAGAAGCCACATGTTCCCCTTCTCCATTTGGCTTGGACGGTATCTTCTTCATGGACGCGGATTGCGTCGTACCCCCACCCGTCTTCAGCTGGGACGGGCCGGAGCTGATGTGAAATCGGATTGCGTACTGAGTTACTCAGTACGCCTTCATCGTACTGAGTAAGCTCAGTTGGGCCACTGTGAATGTACGTGGTTTATCCACACCGTCCATCCATTTTTCTTGTTAATTTTAGGGGTTGTTCCTAAAATTGAAATCCAAAGCTCAAGTTGACCATGCCACAGTAAAAAGTGTGGAGTAGTGATTTCCACCGTTGAAACGTTCCTACGGCCCACAGTAATATTTATTTGCCATCAAACTATCCTGAGATGAAAAAGGCACGGATGAAGAGAGAACAAATACACAATCTTGATCCAAAACTTCTGTGACCTTATTGGTAGAGGTCCAATGACACTGCTTCCATTGGGCTACTTCTGCAGCCTTTAATGGTAGAGGTTCAATCACGCAGTTTCCAGTGGTGTACTTCTGTAGCCTGCTACTTCTGCAGCCTTCAATGGTAGAGGTTCAATCACGCAGTTTCCAGTGGTGTACTTCTGTAGCCTTAATGGTAGAGGTTCAATCATACAGTTTCCAGTGGTGTGCTGTACTTGAGCTCCTGATCTTATCCACAAGCACGCTTGCGTCCTACCCCTGCCCATCGGGCCCACTGTTATGTATCTGTTTATCCAAGCCGTCCATCCCTTTTTTCATATCATTTTAAGGCATGAAAAAAAAAAAATGAGACAGAACCACCACTTAAGTGGACCGCACCAAATAATAAGCTTGGTTGATGCACAAAGTATTAAAAGCCAGTTGCATTGAATGCGAGAGTAATACGTGGTATGGTCCATTTGAGCGTTGGATCTGCCTCAATTTTGTGTTATGCGTCTTAAATTGATCCGCAAGGAAGGATGGAGATAAACAGATACTTACGCTGGGCCGGCCAGAACTAGCCGTTCGGGGCTAGAAATGGGCGGAGTAGGACGCAATCAGCGTCCCTTATCCACACGGTCCATTTTATTTTTCTTATTATTTTAAAATAAAATCCAAAAAATAAGGCAGATCCAGGGCTCAAGCAGACCACACCATAGGAAGCAGCGGTGATAATGATTCTCACCATTGAAACTTTTCTAGGCCCCACTGTGATTTTTATTTTCCATCCAAACCATTCATCAAGTTACATAGATATTGATGAAAAGAAAACAAAAATATCAGTTCCATCCAAAACTTCCGTGGCCCTTCGAAGTTTTCAACGGTAAGAATTTAATCCCCATTGTGTAGTCCACTTGAGCCTTGTATCCGCATCATTTATGTTCTTACAGGCTAAAATGATACTGAAAAATGAACGGACGGTGTGGATAAGACCGATACATCACGGTGGCCACTCAAAGCACTGCCCATTCCCAGCTGGAGACGGCGGGGTTAAGTCGCAATCCGCATCCGGTTTCAACGATGGTTGTCATTATCCCACTGTTTCCAGTGGTGTAGTCCACGTTAGCTGAGGATATGCTTCAATTTTGGACTCATGTCCGAAATTAAGCTGGCAAAAAATGAACGGCGTATATAAAAGGCATTCATGACGGTGGGGCCCACACAGTCCTGCCTCTTGGTGTCACCTCGCAATCCGCGTCCATCATTTTCATGCGAATTACCCAATCCCATCGCATCAGGGACACGTGTCCAGTTCTTTTATTGGTTAGGATGGCATATTTTTCATTGGTGGTATGGCTTTGTCAGTGCATCTTTTCACGTTCAACATATAAATCTTTCGTACAGTACTTGCAATATGGTACACCAATTAAAGTGGGACGCGTGTTATCTTCGCTAAGGTTGATGGGAAGAAGATTGATACTCTATCAAGGTGAGATGGATGTATCACGCATGTACTTTGATATTACTTAGAAAGGACGGCGATTGTATACACATTATGCTCTGAAAGCTTCGTTACGATTTATATATTTTATCTACGCCGTATATTCCATTCGGATAATTATTTTATTGCCTTATTCGAAAGATGAGCCAATCCAAATATCAGATGGACCATACCACACAAAACAGTAGTTGATTAAACATTCACCGTTAGGGCGTGTTTGGGCGGTGGGATTAGAAGGGATTCGGTGGGATGGGATTAAAAAAATATAATTATTACTCCTGATAAGGATTATCCTCATGTTGCCATGGGATAAGATTAATTCCATGCTTTGTTGATAATACCGTGATACAATGATAGATATACACACCATCATTTGAAATTACTGGGAATAACATACATGTGTTATATCTAAACCGTTCATTTGTTTTGTAACCTCATTTTATAGCATGTGCCTAAAAAGAGGCAGATCCAAAACTTATATGGCCCTAAAGAAGTTTTCAACAGTAAGTATTCAATCTCCATTGCTTTCTATGGTAGGTTCCACTTGGACTTTAGATTTACCTGATTTTTTGGCCCACGCTCTAAAATAATCTCGAAAAATGGGTGGACGGTGTGGATATAGCCCACACATCATGGTGGGACCTACACAACTTGCTAACATTGAGTGAAATTAACACGGCACCTAATGCAAATCCATTTACAACTTTTCCGTTCTTCTCAAACATAGAGTGGAATTGGCACGGACCAAATGCAATTCCACCTACTCCCTTCTAATCCCACTGCCCAAACACGCCCTTAAACTTTTCAAGGACTGATATAATGTTTATTTTCCATCCAGCCTGTGGATTAGGTAACATCGACCTGGATGAAGGGAAACCACAAATATCAGATTTATCCAAATCTTTTGTGGCCGACAAAAAGCTTTTAATGGTGGACTTTAATCAAGACTCTCTCCCATGATTTGGTTCACCTGGTAATTGAATCTGCCTAATATTTTGGACTCATTACTTAAAATGATCTGAAAAAATGGATGGACGGAATGGATAAAACACATTCATCATGATGGCCCACAGAGCACCGTCGAATAACGACTCGGCATGCAATCCGCGTCCGCTAGAAACTGCACGTGTGGCACGCCGGGAGCGGATTAGGTGCGGCTCCGGCCTCACCCAAGACGGTGCGGGCCTTACAGTGGGGCCCACCTTGATGTATTTATTATATATCTATACCGTCCATCCTTTAGAACAGATCATTTTATGGAATGACCCAAATAAAAATAAAAATAAAATCCAAATCTCAAGTGGACCATACTATTAGGAAACAGTGGTGATTGAACGCTCTACCATTAAAAGCTTCCTTAGAGCCTAACATAATGTCTCCATAATTTTTATTTGCCATCCAACCTATTGATAAGATCACATGAATCTGAATGAATGGAAAAAACTAAATATCATCTTGATCCAAAACTTTTGTAACCCATTAATAATCAATCGCCAATTTTTTTCCTATGGCATGGTCCACTTGATAATTAGGCTGCTTCATTTTTGGATTCATGCCCTAAAAATGATCTGGCAAAACGGATGGACGGTGTGGATATAGACTAAAGACATCAAAGTGGGCCCCATGGTAAAGGCTGCACCGTCTTGGGTGAGGCCGGGCCGCACCTAATCCGCTCCCATGCAATTAATTCAAATTCAACGGTCCAAATTATGGGTCTGAGTTTAGGTGCGTCATATGCAGTTAAATAATTATCTGACTGTCCGGTTGGGGGACGTTCAAAATGAAAAGCATCCAACGGTCCTGTTTCAACAAACAAGTGTCCATGAATTAGAGGCCAGGATTGTTCACTCAAATTTGATTTTGGGACTGTAATACAGGCAACGGGGGTTGCACACTTTAGTCGGTTTAATTTGAGTGAATTTATGCCACACTTAGAACTCCCAAGTGCCGAGTATGAGGTTCATACGCTGCCCGAGCAAGATATGATTGGCTTCGTAACTTCAACCACTCTGATCTCTGACCGAGACATGCTAAACCACGGTTACTTCAAGAACGGCCCAGATCTTTGAACACGTCTGCCGTGTTGATATATTTGCCCGTGGGCCTGTCATTATCGGAAGCAGATTGCGTGGCGCATTGAGGTGCAAAGTCTTGTAGGCCCAGTTCATTGCCACACTCGAATGGGCCAGTTAGTAGGTCGTTACATCCTGAACTTTTGGCTTGTTGGGTGACCCATTTGATCTCCACTATCAGTTCATACAAGACTTCAAATATAATTCATTCACGAGGTCCAAATGCAACGTGGCATATACACATCACATGAAGTGTCTCGTGCTGTTACCAAGAGGCCCAAACATAGGCCTAATACGCTTGCCACTAATGGGCCCATAAGATTTGCTTAAAGGTAAGCCTCGATATTGGTGAGCCCACCATTCTGATCTCATAGTGAACACATCATTAGGGAGTACAAAGTAGTCTTATACCATCAACAAGTTAGGTCTAGCAAATTAACCCAACACACATCTTAAGTTCACAAGCCTAAGAGGTTACAAATCCAAGTGACCACACAATTATCACAAGTCTGCACCATCCCATGGCCACTCAATTATCGAAGTTCATATAGTCGAGTGGCCACACAAATAGCACTCTACCCACGTCATTAAAAATTCAAGATCACATGATCACTTTTTGTCATCACACCATAACTCACATAACGTGGCATCCACTTTATCAAACTTTCGCATGGTCTGGCAGACGGTGCCACAATTTCACATGTGAAAGATATTTCGAAAACCAATGTATAAATTCTATAAGCTCAAGCGGTTCTAAAAACAATTTAGATTATATGTAACACCCCGGCTTTTCAAGGGTCGTGCAGGAACTCGGCTCCCAAATTCCCAAGTGCCACAGGTGCCCTAGTGGACTTCAAATTTTAATTACATTTGGATGATCTCATAAATAATGGAGAGTTTAGAAAGGCATGCAGCGTAAGTAAATCATAAAGCAATATTGAGTGACACTAAATATAAAAGTATCTAAACCACAAATCTCTAGTAATCTAAATAGGGAACTAGTCCCACCCATACATCACCCAAAGCGACTAGAGCCCTGGCCCATACCCCGCGGTAGCCCGAACTCAAACTAAAAGGATCCGCCGAAAGTCTGGAAGAAGGGAAGCTCCTCAACCTCATCCATGCTCACTTCGCTTGGCTCGTCGAGTTCTGCCTCACCTGCATCTAGTAAAGGGTCTGGTTGGTATTTTAAAACACCGTACTAGAGTGGGAGTGAGTAGCTAATTCAGTGGATACTATTAGCCTTAAGTAACAACAAGCATCAATTATATAATGAATTTAATTAAAGGCATACATTCACAGATCCCTAACTAGTCTTGTTAATGCATATGCATGTATTATGATATGATGTATGCACTCACAATAACACTCTCTCGAGCGACCTCGTCTAATGATCGCGCATGACCAACACTCCCTCATTGTGACCTCAACTGTCGAGTCGTCAACCTAACTAATGCGATGCGTGAATAATGTTAGCCGAGTATTTAGTTGATTTCGTTCATCCACCAGATTGGGAAAACTAGTAAACCCCATGTATCATTGCCTTCAACTGGTTGCGAGGCCAAGGCCCCTCAATGTGGGAGACTAGGACACCGCGATCCTTGATCCCATCGGGTTCCCCAACCCCGATTTCAAGCACATGGAGAGTGCTGAGAAGAGGTATCGATCGCAGTCACTACGGGGAGGCTCGTCACCCCAGCGTAGGACGACAGCTCGGACACAGTGTCCCATTCCACCATGCCCGGCTCTCGAGTCGGTGGATCGGTTTCAAATAGTTATCATGAGCAAACATGGCTAACAAATATGGTTGGTCAGTAAGCGAACTAGACCGTGCGAGTTCAAGCGAGTACGTGATGGACGACATCGAGTACAAGCGACCCATATAGTCCAACTACTGTCGCCCACTCGCATCCACCCAAAGTCACTGGTTTAGCCGCAGGATCATCCTACCAACGAGAGCACCTTCTCCCACTTCAGTTTCCTGACCAACCCAGGGGTTTATGACGTTCAATAACACGTCAACGGATCAGAATTCATCATCTAACACAAGTGATGTCATGCACTCGTACATTAAACATATAAATTCAAATTTTTCTACAATTGTAACTACTGACAATATTATGAAATAAATGTGTATGTGTGTTGTGTGGGGTTAACAAAGAGATCAATAGCTACACATCATTCATAGGACAAACATACAACAAGGATTTATGCAACCATGCATGCCACAAGAAAGGTTATACTAGGATCGCATACGAGATAAATATACCATACCAAATCAACCCTAATCATGTTGAAGAGCAAATAAACAACACTCAATCATGCCATGAAATTTAGTAAAATCATATATGGATGAACATGCCACACCAAAATCAAACTCAATCATGTTGAAGAATAAATAAACAACACTTATTCATCTCATGGAATTCAGGGGGACCTATCATGTAGGTTCTTGGCTAAGCTCTCTGTAGATTACTTAAGCACCTCATCCTAATATTTATAATCATTTAGCTCATAGAAAAATTAGTGTTAAGCCACCTAAGGATAATATTCCGCACCTTTAAAAAGGAATCTCCGATTTTGAGCTCCTAAGGTTAGGTTTTTAAAGAAAATTGTTGAAAAACCTAAACAAGCATACAAACTTATGAGATTTGAGATAAACAACTATTGAAACCCTAAATTATATTTGAGATTCAACACTTATCTCCAACCATTGTCGGGAAAGCTTCAACGACAACTCTGGTTACGGCGAGACAGCTAAAGAGGGGATGAGAGGGCGGAGGTGCACCAACACCCACACCCCAATGTCTCTCTCTCTCTTCTCCTTTCTCCTCTTTTTCTTCTCCCTTTCTCCTTTTTTTTCTCTTGCTCTAGGGCATGAAATTCGTATGGGAGGAGGGGGTGCCCAAATAAGGCCTTTATATAGTGCTAGATTTGGTGTCAATGGCCCTAAGGATTAGGTTTTTACTATACTAGCCCTATGCGATGGTTTTTCTAGCCTCTAAGGCCCACTATAGGGTATATATATTAATATACACCGTAGGATAGTTATCCCTAATGATGATCTACGTATGGACATGTTCGGCCAGCCATTTGGATGCGTTGATCGACAGATATGGTTAGAAGTCTGTTCAACGGTCACCGATGGTCGATCGGGGCCGCGGCTATACAGATATGAGCAGGGAAATATCCTTACTCTACGTGTGAAGTTTGGTCGTAAATCGACGGTCTGAAATCCTCAACTTTGCATAAGAGTGGACGACCCAATTCACTTAAGTTTCAGCTTCTTCCTTTAGGATATTTACACTTCTCATGCACTCGTCCTTTGGCTCAAGTTGAGCGGTTCTGAACAGTACCCGGTCTAACTCCCGCGATGGACGTCAAGCCCAGTAAGACGGACATTATTTTATAGTTTTGGAACTAGTGGCCAACAACGATCGGTCTAGAGCTTGTTCGGAAAATCGGGACATTTTTTGAATGAATTAGGTATTGAGATTTCTCGTGGGCAATGATTAGGGTTTGGATTAACTATGTTCATAGTGTGGCCTATTATAAGTAGTGAAAGTGGAGATTTGATCATGTTTACTCTAAACCATTGGTTTTAAGCTAAAAGAGTAACGGGGTTGATTTGGTCTATTAGTCAAGATTCGGGTCTTATCTAACTCGGCTTCAGTTAGATCTTTAATTTAGTTATGATTGTCTTGATTAATTAGCAATTGGTCGGTTAGATTTGGGCCCTACGTGAGTAAATCATAGGGCTAAACTTGATGTTCAAGTGATCGGGCGGCTTCGTTGGCTTCCTATGGTTGATTAATCGGACTTGTGCGGTTCTTTACTGGTATCACCCGTGTATAAACTAACATTGAGTGTCAATGGTCAGTAAGTGATAATATAAGTTAATTACATTAAAAAAATTAAGAATTTTTGAAAATCCAAAACAATGAAAATCCAGGATGTTAAATTATAGAAATCTAAAATGCATTAATGTTGAGCACTACTTTCTCATAAACTCTAGTACTTCGTAAATTTCTTAATCAAGTTTAAAGTATTAATCCTCTAATTAGAACAACTCTAAACATTGAGTTATATGGGTGCATAGTGAAGTCTAGACTTATCACAACCAAAGGTTCAATTCTCTATTTTCATGATAACATTGATAATCAAAAGAGTTCAAGATAACCAAAACTTGTCTTACAGTTCAACATTGTATTCTTCCAGCTTTTGATTTTTTTTCATCGATGGCTTTTACAATATTTTACTTTTCTCTTCTTTTCAATAGTCTTTAATGAACTTTAATAGGAAGACCTTTTTTACGACAACTATTTTTTTGCCGGGTATTTTCTTTTTCTCACTTTTTTTTTTCTTTTCATTGAACATGATGAACAAATTTCTCAAGTTTAGTTCTCGTCATTCTTAATAATCATCAAGTTAACAATTCAATACCAAACTAAAACTTTAATATTTAAGTTAGATGTGACATGTTAAATCATGACTCAATCAACGTTTAAAACTTCTAATTAAGAATTAATAACTCAATTTTGAAATCTATGAAATAACTAAAATCCAATAATCATAAATCATCAACATTACGTATCTTATAATTCTAATATATGGATTAATTTTAAAATCACTTAAATTTACAGAAATTTCAAGAATTTTAACTAAAAAATTTAACAATTTTACTCAAATTCGAAGAATTTCTGAAATGAAACCTACCCCCAACCTAAAATCTACATTGTCCTCAATGTATAAACATATGCAATAAGAACAAAATTCAGAGCAATGAAAAATAAAGGGAAGTAGATGAAGAGTACATGTGAAGTAAATACGATCTTCCAATAAACTGCAGTTCTAATGTCCAAACTAAACTGCGGAAAGCAAACTAATCCTAAGAAAGCAAATAAATTTTAATCCTAAACTAAAAAAGGAAGGAAAAATTACTCAATCATGTAGCAAGGTTCTTCCTCCGGCTAGTATCTTGATAAATTTCTCAGTAAGTTTCTCAACAAGATCATCCAAAAGTCATTTTTGCAGTAGGCTTGGATGCCCTAGAGCATGAATGTCCAGAGAAATTTATGAACCTCGGCAAAAAATTTCTTTTTAATCTCCTGAGGTGTCCAAAGTGGATAATATTCACCTGTGATAGAAAAATATTCAATGTTAGTACATCATGATAAATTAGAGCTACAAGTAGATGAAATTCAGAAAAATTCTTAGTAGGTGGTGTAGTCTTAACACATTTCAAAGTTTCAGACTTCAGTTCAATTTCTAGCTTTTCCACTTCTAATGGTAAATATTCAGGATTTGTGGAAGGAAGTTCTTCAGAAAATTGATTCTCTCAGTCAATATCAATAACAGAGGTATTGTCTTGCAAAGTGTCCACTATTTCTTTTATCATATTATCATTAAGATCTGTAAAGTGTGCCAAACGAACTCTTAAAGAGTCGAGAGATTCAGTTGAGAGGGGCTCATTTTCCACATTAAGGTCTATGATGATATACCTAAGGACTCCATCATCATCTTTGAAAATAGAGGAAAGCATTCTCTCTTGCTCTTCATCTTGGTGAGAGTCAATCATCATCGGATACATCTCGCATTGCTTTGCATAGACAGATTGTGAATCAGTATGCGAAAATTTAATGTGAAGACTTGGTTTCTTGATACTAGTCAGTAAAGGCATTGTATCATCAAGAGCTAGTTGCTTAAATAGTGGCCTCCATTGAGTAGTTTCAGACACCTGAGTCGTATTAAACAAGTCGTCCATCTCCCTAATCATATCATAATTTAAATCAGGGGAGTGGGCCAAAGCACGCCTTAAAAGAGTCGTGTGGTTCACTTGAAAGGAGCTCATCCTCCACATTGGAATCAAGTGTGTCATTTAGGTGGACTGGGTCAACATCACTACATTTGAAAAATACTCATGTCTCTTGATCATTCCTTTGGACAGTCATCAAGATCGACTCTTCGGAAAATTGAACCATGTAATCATTAACACAATTCAACTCCTCATTCTCACTTTCAGTATTCTCCACAAGCGAGTTAGGATCACTTTCCTCGCATTGTGGTTTTAGATTGGGTTGAGGTTGAGATAAAATAGCATCTTCCTTATCAATAAGGCATGATTGACATTCTTAAATGGAGGATTCAATCGCCTCTAATGATTTCGTAATGCATGTGACGAGTTGGTTGAATTGTTCTTGATAATCCATGAATTTCTAAAGTGAATCCTCTTGGATTGTTTCTGGTTGGATCTCAAAGGTAAGGGATCCAAGAGAGTAGTCAGTAGAATCAATTATTGGTTCACCCCTCCAATTTAAACTTTGATGTTTCCACTAATTATAGTCATACAAGTCATATGTGGGAGAGTTTAATGGTTGTTGGTACGAGTTATCACCCATTGTTTTCTTCTTACCTGATGGGTGATAATCGTTCTCACTCCAATAATTACGTAATGTTTTCTTAATCAATGGAGTGTAATTATTCTCCTGCATATGATCACGCATAGACTTCTTAACTGGTGGAATATCATAGTCTAGTTGACTCTTAATAATGCTTTCAAAAAAATTTTGAGACATAGGTTGTTTCCTAACAGAAACATCTAACAGCCCTTCATGGTACCTCTCATCTTCTAGAAATAAATTAGCATACTTATGTGCCCACTCTTGCATGTACATGGTGAAACCTTAATTCTTAATCTATTCCTAAAAAAGAAAATTCCTTTTTTTAAAAATAAAAGAAAATTCCTACAGCAATATGGAAAGTAGGTAGAGGGAAGAAGTTATCAAAAGAGAAGAACTAGAATTGAAGATCCTATAAATCAAAACAATCAAACTTATATTAGTAATGTTAGAAAAAGAAAGAGAAGAACAAAAAAATAAGATGAATCCTAAAAACAAATTTTGAAAACTAAAAAATCCTAAAACCCTAGATTAGAAAAATTAAGAAAATAAGAAAAACCTAACGTAAATAATAATAATAATAATAATAATCAAACCTAGAAAAAACCTAAACCTAATCGTGTTCAACACCACTCCCCGACAACGGCGCTAAAAAATTGTCACAACCCCAAGTGCAAGGTCGCGATATATTAATAACTTGGTGAGAACAAGGTCGGATCCACAGGGAATGGGGAACACGGTTTAGAACTAATCTAAGTCTAACTTAGTTTGTCTGGGTTTTTAATCTAGCGATTTAGAAAAAGATTTTGAAATAATAAAGATAAAAGACTAAGGATCCAGGAATCCACCTATAGCAATCTCAATATTCAATCTAATTGATTCAGGAGAACACAGTGAGAACGAGGTCGAATCCACAGGGAATGGGGAATACGATCTAGAACTAATCTAAGTCTAACTTACTTTGTCTGAGTTTTTAATCTAGCCATTTAGAAAAAGGTGTAAGTGCTATAATGTTTAAAGCACACTTTGTTTGTCAAATTTCATTTAGTTAAAACATCTTATCTAGTGATCTTTAAGTATAGTTCAAGATCAAGGTTCGAGACAAATTCAAGATCTAGTAGAAGATCAAGACTAAGATCTAGTAGAAGATCAATCTCAAGATCAAGTTGAAGATCAAGCTCAAAAGACAACATGAAGTCAAGATCTACGGATGTTCTAGTAGAAGATCAAGCTCCTTAGAGAAGTTCAAGTCTCTAATATACTTCAAGACAATGAAGTTCAGTCCTATTAGGCACAAAAAATGTACGAGTCAATAAGAGTTTGGTTTGTTACGCATCAAGAATCCAAGATAGTTAGCCCCGCCCATTACGCGATGTTAGAGCATAAAATTTGATTAAGGAAAGGAATCAAAGAAGGAAGGTTGAAGATTGAAGTGAAAGAGAAGTCAAGTTGCGCGGATCACAAGTTGCACCGACCATGAGTTACGCAGATTCCAGGAGTTACGCCGAACCATGAGTTGTGCGGATTTTAAGAGTTGCGCTGGACCACACAACTCATCATAGTTATGTTGACCCGCGCTACTCTCCAAAGGGATAGTTGGATTGAAGCTTGTGAAGCAATGCGAAGTGGGGTCCACAGCACGAGATTCAAGGGCGCACACGTGTGGATACCCCCTACCCCCCTCATTTGAGGGATCGAATTTTCAGAAGACCAGTGCCTCTGACAAGTGTTGGAGAGAGAAGAGGGAGAGAAAACAAACCCAGGCCGTGCCACTCCTTGTGAGTTGCAATGGGCCCGCGCAACTCGTCAAGGAGTTACGCGGATGATTTGTGAAGCGACATCATGTCACTTTTCTAGAATATCTTCAGTCCTTCCAAAATTCCTCAGGGAGTCCTACGATTCTTTTATTATGTTGATGAAGGAAGATGCGTGCGTAGAGAAGAACCGCACAACTCATCTCTCATGGAGATATGAATGATATGAGCCGAAATGCTACCAAAATTGCCATTGAACTGCTTCTCCTTTTAAGCTTGCACTAATTCTTTATACTTTGTTTTAGAATCAAGGGAGATACGAGGATGTAATTGAAACTCAGAATTAATAAAATCCATAATGATAAATGTTCTTCTATTTTCTTTGTTATTATTGAATGATAATACCCTAAACGAAATACCTTTCGTTTCTTGTCGAAACAAGTCCATATAGGTATTATAAACCCTAAAAAGACCTTAGGTTTAGGTGCTTTCAAAATCTATTTAAAATTGGATTTTTATGCTTGAATTATCATTATTGAATGATAATTCCCCAAATGAAATACCTTTCATTTCTTGTCGAAACAAAATGGCTCCACTGGGGATTGTTATTATTCAATGATAACTCAGAAAATATTCAGAGAACTTTTATCACTGTTTGGCATCAAATATATACCAAAATGGTGACTCTCAACGAGAACATCCTTCCCTTCATCTCTAAAATAAAGTACAATTTTATTTAATTAAAATAACTAATACTTTGTTTTGAATTGTAAGTATTCCGTCCTTACACAACTGTAATGGGTTTTATCCCAACTAACGAGATTATTTGCTTCATACCTAAAAGGATTTGAATAAAATTGCATCGACAATACACAACCATCACCACAGAGAATACCAGAGAAAGTTGAAGCAGTTACGATTAAAGATAAATGAGACCAGAGAATTCGATCTGACTGAATTGGTCTCTGCTCGCCAACGAGAAAGATGAATCAGATGACGAATTCGTTAGTCTATTGAAAGACTTGTAGGCATCATGTCGATATCTTCAATGAAAATTGGATCAGTTTAATGTTGAGGGTCAAATATTGCATATTAGACCCTAATTTTTACTTGGTTTGATGAACATGATAATTTTGACGCTCTATTTTAATCATGTTTGTGTTGCAAGGTGAATTTAGGAGCTTGGTCTGAAAAGGGTATCAAAAGCATAGATTTGATGCTCAAAAATCACCAAGGCAAGGCACGGATCTTAAGAGACCGAGATTGAAGAATTCACACACCGAAGATCCGAGAAAATCAAGTGATTTAGGATAAAGAAGCCTGAGAATCATCCTGAATGCAAGATCATAGGGTTCCCACCATCCATTTGGTACGAAACTTTATATCTAGCCTGAGGATCGTAAAGTAACCGTACACATAAAATTTCAACCATTGTATCTTTGTGGAAGTGGCCCAACGGAAAGATCATCCATAAAACCAACGATTAGGACCCACCTGATTTCTAGAAATGCTTCAAACTTGGGCTCAACCCCTTAAATTGGATAGAAAAATGGATGGACCGAGTAGATTTCCCAAAACAGCAAGACGGGACCCACTTCATATGGATAGTGTACACAGTAGATGCACACCAACACTGCATCGGACCACAAGACCAGTCAAAACCGGTTTGACTTGCATCTCCCGCGTGAAAGAGGAGAGTCTTCCTCTCTTACGCAGATGGTGGCCCGCGAACGGCCCTTTTGGGCCACCATCTCATATTCATTGTCCAATCTGGACCATCCATTCGAAGCCCAAGGACCATCTGACCAAGTCCTAGAAGAGGAAATTGGAAGAGGACACCGAGAACGGCATCCCTGTGATCAAACGCAAGATGGACGGTATGAACATGGAGCTGCGATCCATCCCTGTGGGCCATTATTTCAATCTGGAAACCGTCCATCCTATCGAAATTCCACCACGAAGTTGATGGAAGGTGTGGATTTCTCAAACACCAGGGGATATGGGCCCCACGAGTTAACGCAAACATGGGTTTTTCGCATGCGTTACGCATTAACGCCGTCCGAGAAATCCAGATGTTCCGACTGACTGCGTGATCATGGTCAGGATCGGATCCATGATCCTGACCATACAATTTTCTGAAAAGAGGGTCCCGACCTGGTCCACGAAGCCAAATCAGGAGGCCTGGATGATCAGTCGTCCCAAGACCGATCCGATGCAGGTCGGTTTCCATGTTGTTGCCGCACCAAAATAGGGAGTGCGTAAGGACTTTCCAGATTCATCTCCGCATAAGTAAGGTCGGTTCCTTGCAACCGAACCCAGCCAACCTATGTCTTAGCTATAAAAGGAGAGAGAGAGAGAGAGAAGAAATGTGAGCAAGAGGAGAGAGAGGGAGAGAGGACCGGCTGGTCATTCCTCTAGCTGGATAGCATGTTTTTTTTTCTTCCCTTTTTCTTAATTATTTTTGCTTTATTTTTTCTAAGAGATTCTAATTAATCATGTTTATGATCAGCTAAACCTCTTAGCTAGGGCTAAGAGGTGAAGCTTGTAGCATGATGGGTCGATTCCTATTGCTTTGATTCATGTTATTGAACTCTAATTGCTTCTAGTTTGATTATGAGGAATGCTTTTAGTTTTTAATGGGTTGTTGTGACTTAAATTACAATGGATCTGCGATAGCTTTGAGCATGTTCTTTGCATTATTATGATTATGAAATTACGAACCCTGTTGTTCACCATCACCCCTTGGACATGGTTGGATAATGGAATCCTTCTAATCTTCATAATTATCTTAGAGTGTTTGTGGATTGGTAAATTCTGTTGTTTATGTTGTCTCATGGACATGGTTTTGTGATGGAATCAATGCTAGTTCTCATACCTCTCATCTATTGAAAACTAGATCAAAGGAAGTTCATAGTTGATTTCTAATGACAAATCTTCCAACTGGAGGTTCCAACTGGAGGAAGATAGGACTCTGATTTCAGTTGTGTTCTTGAATCAAGCATAAATCTCCCTAATCTCTACAAGTGGATCCTTGGAAACCCTAGTTTCCCACCTTTGAATTTTACAAGTTTTAGTTTAATAATTCATCATTATTCTCCTACATTCTCTTAATTTAGATTATATTTTCTTCTAGTTCTAGTTCTAGTTACTTTCAGATTACGTATAAGGTTTAGTCCCTGTGGATTCGACCTCGGTCTTACCGAGATTATTACTACATCGCGACCCTATACTTGGGGTGGTGAAGAGTCAACATTGGAGCCAATTTCATTACTATGACTAAACTATTATATGATAATGCTCAAGCCCAAGAGTATTATGGCGATCGAGTTATTGCTACGGCCGAAAGGTAAAATACTTTTGATTGTGAAGATTCTCAGAGAAAATCTCACCCAATCAAAAGGGGACAAATCAGCAATAAAGCTCCAATACAAAGCTCCATGCTCCACCTACAAAGCTTCAATGTAGTAAAAATCAACTCGTATTGACTGGAAGTGACAATCTCGAGCCACCATTGGAGTCATAACCTGTGGAGAAATACAGAAATTCATTGATAAATGGAAAACTTTGGGAGCATAGCTTCATGCAGACAGTTATCCGAAGAAAAGGAACAGGTGAATATGTGCCTAAACTCTATGGAAATGGGAATTGCATTCGGACTCATAAGCGCCAACATATCTCACAACATATGAGAAACAAGGAGAAGAGAAGACTCGGATCGTTACAAAGGTGTAAATGATAAACGACCTCGATTATATGACTCTTACAAAGGATATATCTTCGAAAAGGAAGATGTTTTGCCAGTGATAGAGCAACTACGAGCTACTGGAACTATCAAGTTACCTCAGCCCAAATATCTAGAGGAAGCTGAGATGACGAAAGAAAAAATTTATTGTTGTTATCATCATTTTCTGGGGCATCCCACGGAAGACTACTTTACATTGAAAGATATATTACAGAACATGATAAAGCAAGGTGAGATGGTAATTAAAAAAAGGATGAGAAGCAAGACAGAAAAGTAACTATAAATGTGGCATCCGCAAGGGATCCGTCAAAGATATAGAAAGATAAAGGGAAAGCTGTTATGACAAGAAAACCATCATTTGCTACATCTCCTACAACAAGTTCCATTAGAAATATTCATCATTATTATTCACAGCTTCCTGGGTCATTTACTGAAGAAATCAGTCTAGGTGTTTTAGCTTCTATCTGCCAAAGACAAGATGAACCAGTCAAAGAATTTATTGATCGATGGAGGACATTGGGGGCATCACACTCACAACTAGTAAATAATAATAATAATAATAACAAGTCAAACTGTGTATAAAATGCATAAAACCAGATATTGCAATGGGTCTTATTGGTCCGAATGTACAGATCTTTCAAGATCTGATCGTAAAAGCTTGCAATCTAGAAAAGCTTAGTATAAAGGTGTTCAATTTTTATATGAGCCTTCTGTTTCAAGGTTTTAAAAAGACTTCGACTGATAATGTCAAGGAAGAAAGAGAAACGAAGAATCATCAAGTTGAACAAGGAAACTCTGATGAAGGAAATACGAGCGGTTATACAACGGAGAAAGTAAAGAAAAGATTCAGATAATTCAAGAACTGTGAAAAGTATACATTCGAAGAAGATGATATGCTTCCCATGATGAATCTATTATTAGCTATAGGGAAAATCAAACTACTATGGCCAAAATGTCCAAAGGAAATGAAGAAAATAAGAGAAAATGATTACTGCTATTATCATCGTTTTCTTGGACATCGAACTGAGAATTACTTTGTCTTGAGGAATATTCTAAAAAAGAAGATTGACGATGGTGAAATTGTCACAAGGAAAACATGAAATAAGAGAGAATGTAATGGTGTATAATCCCGATTGAAAATAGTGATTGGACAAAAAGAAAAATAGCATTCTTATAAAGACACGGCTCTTCGTATCTTTCTGATCGAAGCGTGAAGCCACAAGGCAAGCATATTCACTATGGGGGCAAATTTTCATTAATATACCTATCAATGCCTAGTTTGTCAAAATATGTTATCCTTAAAAGATGATCATGGTTATGATTTCGAAGATTATCAATATAATACTTCCAAATCAAAAGGTGGCAAGACAAGCAGAATAACGGAAGAACCTCAAAAGGCAGATACCATGTATTCTTCACTATTTTAAATAAAAGGTAGATTTTCAAGCATATCAAGTTAATCACCATTTATCACCAAACGCTAATATCAAGATTGATATAATCGTCTATTATTGCCAAGCGCCAATGATTATCGTCAAATCGTCATATCATCACCAAGCACCAATGATTATCGCCATATCATCACCAAGTGCCAATGATTATCGCCATCACCATCGCTAAGACAAAGGTCATTCTATTATCAAAAGTTATTGAAATTGATATCATCGCCAAGCTGATACATTATTCTAGTCATAAAAATTTATAATATCATCAGCAATAATGATATATTTATTATCTTCAACAAGGCCTATAAAGCCAACCACATATAAATACCATCAGTGATGGCGATTCATTCTTTACGGCAGACAACGATGGCGATTCATCATTTACGGTAGTGGAATAAGCTTATAAAGCCAACCACGTATAAGTCCTACGATAGCAACGACATTTTATCATTTATGATACCGGAGCCAAGCCTATGCAGCCAACTATGCATAAGACCTATTATCATCGGCAATTATAAAATTATTCGGGTAGTAATGAGAAGCCTGTGGCCCTAAAAAAGCCTGTAAAGAGCATCGCATGCACCCATATAGGCAGTCGATGAAGCAATCATGTAAGACCCATGTCGTTCGTACAATTTTCGATAGCATCACGAGGGCTAGCGAGAAAATGCCCTCTCGTGAATGGGTCCGACCTTGCAAACGAAGAAAAAGTGAGTCTCTGAAGCAAGATGACTCCTTAGATCTCTAACTTGATTTCAGTAGTAACTCATGAGGACAGGTCTTTAAAGCAAGATGATTCCTCATTGATAGACTGGCAGCCCTGGATTTGGTACCCGAAGGTAGCCTTGCGCGCCCCGTGAACTCTAGAAAGTTACTGTGGCCAACCATGTGCATAAAACCCACCAAGTTCACTGCCCTAGTAGCTTCATTGGGCCGCTCTAATGGATCGGGGTTTGTGAACTCCCCGGCGATGATAAGTCCAGCAAACTCATAAGAGTTACAAAGACCATTCGTGTAAGCCCGACTCCAACTACTCATGAGTCTAAAAAAATTTGATCGCTCTAACTACTCAAGAGCTTAAACTGTGTGAAAGTGTCTAGTCCAATTAAGTTCAGTCCAATCAAGTTCAGTCCAGTCAAGTCTAGTCAAGTTAAGTCCAGTCCAGTCAAGTCAAGTCTAGTCATGTCAAGTCATGTCCAATCAAAATATGTTCAGTAAAAAGTATATTTATCCTTCCGACAAGAGCCGCGGGTCTTTCTGTCTCTTGCCTTCTTGATGATGAAGAAATATTATCTCGCAAAATCCTCAAAGATGGCAGAAAATAAAATAGTAAAGAATTATCATTTTCTTCTGGACGTCTTGATGACTCAGATGTATTCTTTAAATTCCTTAAAAGAATGCTGAGTGATATTCATCTTTCAAGAGTAGCAGCATGCTTTGCTTCGCAAGTATTATCTTCCAAAGAAATCCTTATGCAAACCTAACCCGGACAGGGGGGCATAATCTGTCTCTTTAAAGTAACCTATACCTTGGTCTTTCTGATAATTTCTTACGTGCGACGGAAGAATATGTATGGCATAGTCTACTGGATAATAATTGCACACCAAATAACATTGGTGAACCCACCAATGCATCCAACAATAAGAAGTATTGACTGGATAGTTATAGCAGGGAATTATGAAGCGAGATCCAGTATTGACATTCAATGTTACCTCCATATCAAAGCCCAGTTATATGGTCCGATGTCATAACTTTTCATTGTTCTAGTAATGATATCGCAAGTCTCTGAGTACTGGACCTGATGGAAATAAGAAATGAATGTTCGCCAAAAGAGATAGAACCATCATCAATCACTTCTATGACCTCCGAAAAGCTAGTAAATGAAAAGAAGTATTTTCTATTTTTTTGAATTAACAAAGGTCCAAGGAAAATACACTCCTAGCCAGCCTATGAAGAAATGCTAAGGAGCACAAACTAGAAAAGACTCAGCGGTTGAATCTTTAAAGCCGAAAATGACATCTCTGAAAGCATGCATAATATAATGAGCAAAGAATGCAACAAAAGCAATGCAAAGCACCTTGACAAGTACAAAGATGGAATGACCAAATCATTGTCATATTGCAAATATTACAATCATTCTAAAAGCTTTACATTTATTTTAAAATTATCAATACTTCATGAAACTAAATTAAAAAATTATGATATTTTGATATACTAATTCTGATTAATTTGGTAAGAAAGATTACCATTCAAAATATTGGATTATGCAGATCATGAATAAAGGAGATATCGAAGAGATTGTTACAGCAGGAGCAGCATTGACAGACAGGTTCTCTGATCAAGTTATTCAAAGATGGAGTCGCCACAGTTGTTACATGTTGAGGGTCAAATATTGCATATTAGACCCCAATTACTACCTGGATTTACGAACATGACACTGCTTAACGGTTTATTTTAATCGTGCTTGTGATGCAAGGTAAATCTAGGAGCGTGGATAGGAAAGGATGCTAAAAGCATGGATTTAACACCTAGGCATCACCAAGGCATTGGACGGGACTCCATGCGACCAAGATCGAGGATTTACATACCGAAGATCAGAGAAATTCCAGCCACTCACCTTAAACAGGCCTGAAAGATGTCCAGAATGCAAGATTACAGGGTTCCCACCATCTAATCGGCTCAAAACTTTATATAGGGCCTGAGGACTCTAAATTAACCGTACACGTCGAATTTCAGCTAGTGGATCCCTCTGAAAGTGGCCCAACGGACAGATCAACTCATAAACCATTGATTTTGGGCCCATTTGATTTCTGGATATGCTTTAAACTTGGGTTCGACCCATTAAATGAGGTGATAAAATGTATGGATCGAGTGGATCTCTCAAAAACATCACCATAGACTCCACCTAAGTCAGGGTGTGCATGGTGCACGGCAGCTGCATCTCCTTCCAAAATGGTTTGGTCCTGTGACTAAGGGCCTGTTTGTTAACTCTTAAAATTATCAGTTAACACGGAATTGAGAAAATGCCTCCTATTAAGAGTTGTTTGTTAACACTGAAATCGGAAAGCGCTAAGTGATTTTCCTCAATATTTTGCTGAATTCTTTAGGCGATGGGAGTCTGGCTTAACGGTGAACGCTGAATGCACTCCATAAATTTTTCTATTAAAAGAAATTTTTGATTCCAAAATTACCCTTACTACCACGGTTATTTTTTTCTCTTAGAAAACTATCTTTTAACGTGTGAAATTTATTTATGCCCTATTGTAATTTATGTGTTTGATCCACACCGTCCATCAACTTTTTCAGATCATTCTTGAGCATACATTCAAAAATAAGGTATATGTAACACTCAAGTGGGCCACACCATAAAAACCAATGGAAATTGAATAGAACTCAAGTCCACCATTAAAAACTTTTTGGGGGCCATAAAAGTTTTGGATCAAGATGATCTTTGTTTTTTTACCTTCATCTAGCCTGTATGACCTAATCAACGGATTGGATGTCAAATAAACAGTACTATCGGCCTTAGGAGAATTTTAATGGTGGATATCCAATCATCATTGTTTTCCTGTGGTGTGGTCCACCTGAGATTTATATCCCTCTCATTTATTTATTTAATGTGAAGCCCTAAAATGATCAGTAAAAATGGATAAACAGAATGGATGAAAAACATACATCATAATGGGGCCCACAGAGCACCGACCACAAGCCATGGGGTTGATGGTAGGGGAGTAGATACGTGGGAAGACGAGCGCCTTTGCTCCTCGAGCTCCGAGTTGTGCGAGCGGTTCAAAGGAGATCAAAGTTACATGAGCCCACAATGATGTATTTATTATATCCACACTGTTCATCCATTTTTTGAGATCATTTTATAGCAGTAGCCAAAAAATGAATCATATCCAAAGCTCAAATGGACTGCACCAAAAATAGCAGCGGGATAATGATTTTCACCGTTAAAAAATTCATATGGCCCATAATGTTTATTTTTCATCCAATCTGTGCATAAGGTCACAAATACCTGGATGAAGAGGAAAAACAAATTTCATATTGATACGAAACTTCTATGACCCCAAAAAGGATTTCAATGGTAGGCATTGAATCCCCCACTACTTTTTACGGCGTGGTACACTTGATCTTTAGATCTGTCCTATTTTTCTACTCAAGCCTTAAGACAAGCATGAAAAACAGATTGAAGGTTTGGATATAATACATACTTCATTACGTGACCCACATAGGTGTGTGGCACACCAGCCAATCCGCTTCTGTCCAGTTTGGACACGAATTTTCGGAAACAGATTGGCTACTCCCCCAACACCAGCCCGAGCTAGTGGTCGGTGCTCTGTGGGCCCCACCATGATGTATGTGTTTCATCCATTCCATTCATCCATTTTTAAATATTATTTTAGGGCTTGATCCCAAAAATGAGAGGTATATAAATCTCAGGTGGACCACACTGCATGAAAACAATAGCGATTGGATATCCACCATTAAAAGCCTCCTAAGGCCCACTGTACTGTTTATTTGACATCCAATCTATTGATTAGGTCATATAGGCCCAGATGAAGGTAAAAAGCAAAAAA
This sequence comes from Magnolia sinica, assembly GCF_029962835.1. Classification (NCBI taxonomy): domain Eukaryota; kingdom Viridiplantae; phylum Streptophyta; class Magnoliopsida; order Magnoliales; family Magnoliaceae; genus Magnolia; species Magnolia sinica. The sequence goes on from NC_080577.1 coordinate 89,871,943, forward strand.
TTAGCTTGATCCAAAACTTTTATGGCCCCTAAAATGTTTTTAATGGTCGACGCTCATTCAACACTGTTTCCTGCAATATGGTCCAACTGAGATTGGGATATACCTCATTTTTGGTCTCATACAGTAAAATGATCTGTAAAAATAGATGGACGGAATGAATGAAACACATACATCATGGTGGGCCCTACAGAGCATCGACCACAAGCCATTGGCAGGTGTCAGGGGAGTAGCCAATCCGTTTCCCGAATTTCCTGCGAAGGACGCAGATTAGCTACTGACAGGTTGATTAGCAAGAATGGCTATTGAAGTGACGTCACCATGTTATGTTATGTTATAAATAATTTCTTTATAACGTAAAACATTTCCAAACAGGAGAAAGGGGCAAATGCGTCAAATTAACATATTTCAGACATTTTAGATGTTTGTTAACAAACATATTGTCTCAAATTTGGTACTTAATTTTTAGACTTTCGCTATAATTACCAAACAAGTTTTTTGACTTCAGATTTCAGATTCAACCTTCAGATTTCATATTCAGGTTTCAGATTTCAGATTCAGGCTTTAGACTTCAGATTTAACAAACGGGGCCTAAGTCAAAAACGGCAACTGCCGTTTTGTTTCTTGCACAAACAGTGGCGTGGAGGCCAATTGCGGAAGCCGGTGGGCCACCATCATGGCCCACATGATCGATCCACACCATCCATCAGATAGAACGAACTGATTTAATCAAACCATGTTGACGGTGGGTGACCATGTACACACACGTGCCCGCTACAGAGGTCACAAGCAAGCTGCCCTGCACCATCCAGAACGATTACAGCATGATTGCTTCAATGGGCCGCGTCCACACAAAACCAAAACCGTCTATCTTCGGTCGAAATTCCGAGGAAAAGACAATGGACGGAGTGGATTTCCTGGATAGCCCTGATCATAGGCCCCACTGACGCTGAAAGGATCCGTTTTCGGATTCCTTATGCATTACGCACGTTCGGAGAGACCCGGACAATCCGAGTTGTTATATGACCATGGCAAGGATCGGTCCATCCATCTGGACCGTCCAAAATATTCCTAAGGTGGGATCGACCAGAGCCAAGACGACTGAATATCTTAGATCTTGCATGTGAAGCATCTATTGGCCACAAATTTGATTCCAACGCAAGAAGATTTTGCTAAGTAAGCTATACACACACAATTGGAAGCTTTCCGCTGACCCAGCCACCGCCTCTTGTGCATGAGAGCTCTCCACCATCTTCCCTGTCTCTAAGAAAGAGAGAGAGAACATGGGATCGGATCTGGGTTAGAACATGAGAGAAAGAGAAAGATAGTAGAGTGTTTTTTTTTTCTTTTCTTTTTCTCTTTATTTTGTTTTTGTTTAAGGGATCCAGCCCATTCATGTTGGGCTGAACTTCTTAGCTAGGGCTAAGAGGTGAAGCTTGTGGCGTGATGGGATTGATCCTACGGCTTGGATGCATGTGATGAACTATATTTGATTCTAGTTAGATTAAAGAATGCTTTAGTTTTTAATGGTTTATTATGACTTACATTACAGTATATCTGCGATGGCTGGAGTATTTCCTTTTCCTTTCTTGTGATTATGAAGCCAGGACGCCCTGTCGTTCACCATCGCCCCTTGGACATGGTGGAATGACAGAACTCTTCCTAACATTCATACATCACTCAGATTGGCTGTGAATTAGTTTAATTCTATTGTTTGCTTTGTCTCATGGGCATGGTTTTGTGATGAAATCCATTCCAATTTACACCCATCTAATTTCTTGAAAACTAGATTAAATGAAGTTCAGAATTGATTTTCAAGTTATATCTTCCAGCTGGATGAAGATGGGACTCGAAGTCTAGTTAAGTTCATGAATTGACTGTAGATCTCCCTGATCTCTACAAGTGGATCCTCTGAATCCCTAGTTTCCTACCTCTGAATTCCTTAAGTTTTAGATTAGTATTTCACCATTATTCCTCAAAATCATTCGATTTAGATTTCATCTTAGTCTATTTCTACTTCTGGTTACTTTCAGATTATGTATAGGTTTCAGTCCCTATGGATTTGACCTTGGTCTCACTGAGTTTATTACTACATCACAACCCTATGCTTGGGGAGTGAACATTACAGTGGTAAGTTTCGATGAAAAAAGAATTGTGCGAATAAGGGACTTAAAACTGTGGAGGATCCAATTGTGGCCCTCTTCGTAAAAAGGTGTTCTATCTGATTGACCATTATGAAGACAGAGTGCTTTTATTGCTACATTATCCTCCCTATTGAAACATTCACTCGATGCTTCTGACTGGAGGCATTCAGTCTTCCTTTTGAGCGCGATCATTCAATCTTCCGTGTAAGTGCTATGTTGTAAATCTAGCATCCTGTATTGTCAAATTTTGTTGTGCCAAAACACTTCAGAATGTTTGACTTGTTTTGATAGATGGAATGTTTATCTTCAAGTTCAAATAAATGGAAAGTTCACCTTCATTCGAAGATAAGCTTCTTGTTATCTGCATTAACATTTAGTGTGTTACAATTATGCATGTTCAACTACGAGAACAAGTTGAAGTTCACCAAGTTCAAGTACTCAAGTTCAAGTGCATCAAGTTCAAGCTCAAGTTCAAGCTTAAGTTCAAGCTCAAGTTCAATCTCACATACATTTGATCAAGCTTAAGTCTCAAGTCACATGATCAAGACACAAGTTCGAGACACAAGCTCAAGTATGTGAGGTCAAGCTTCATGTGCTTCGAAGTGACCTATCTACCGAAGCAACCGATGTTTCAATTTCAATACTCACATTTAAGGTATTCATGACCCTAGAAAGACCTTAGGATTAGGTCATTAACATTACATATTCAATTTGGGTCATAGTACTTATTTTAGGTTTTGCTTCGACTAGTCCAAGTACTAGCTCGACCAGTCCAGGGTTTTTCTCGACCAGTCTAGAATTTTACTCAAAAAATTGGATAAGGTTGTTTGGTCTTCAACCAGTCGAGTACCCTACTCGACCAGTCGTGGAGACTTGCTCAACCAATCGAGTAGGACTTGACTCGAACTCCAGGAACGCTAATTTAATTCACTCGACCAGTCGAGCGCTGTACTTGACCAGTCAAGCTGGCCACTCAACTATTTAAGGGTCTATTTTATCTGATCGCGTCAGAAAATTTGAAAGTTGGTTCTGCAAGGACCAGTCTAGCCAAACCTTAGACCAGTCGACGGAACCGAATTGCAGCCTATAAATTGAGGACATTTCTCAGATTTTTTCATTCAGTCCAAGCCAATTCAACCCACCACTTTAAGAGATAAGTCCTCACTCTTGTGAAGCTATTGTGAGGTATTTATAAATCATTTTAATAGCTTTTTGGTTTCTTAATTTCTTGATCTCTTGATTCTATTTTACTTAATATAAAAGGGATTTTGATTTAACCTTTTGTAAGATCTAAGAAATTGAATCCAAGTAGCCTAAGGTTGGATTTAATTTAAAATTCATCTAGACCTAGAACCCTTTCTTCTGTGAGATTGAACATTGAACATCTTCATTTACAAAGAGGCAGTTCTACCGACTAAATCGAAGATCATTCTTGACATAAGTATTGATTTTATTTTCTGCATTGTGGTTTGTGAGATTCAGCCAGGAAAATCTCTTTTTGTGGTTTTGACTGAGATCAGCCAGGAAAATCTCAGTGTGAGGGTTTTTTTTAATTGTGTAAGCCCATTGAAAAATATATCTGTAAAGGTTATAAGGTGAACCTTGAAAAACCTTCTTTCTTAGTGAAAGCCAATATCTCATGGGTTATGGATATTGGGAGTGGAGTAGGGTGGTTGTTTGAAAACAGTTGGTGTACACCAAAACTACTATAATTCTCGGAGTTTGGATATGATGATGGTGGTGGTGGTGATGTATGTGATGTGCTGAATGTTGTAATTATTTTCATGTACATGTGGTGAATGTTGTAATAGCTTGATTTATTTCCTTTACCTTTGTATTAGTTTGAGTTTTTGATACTTACCAACGTTTTAGAAATCAGGTTGTCCTACCATAAGCCATTGGTTTTTAGTGTAAGGTTGTCCTTAGAACAATGCTTGTATCAACCTCTCAATACTTGTGCATTTGAGGTTATTTTAGATTTCTATTATTTAAGTTATCTTTCCACATTTATTTTTTTATTTGGCATTGTCCTATTCACCCCCCCTCCCCTCTAAGACTTGGGGCTCATCCTTTTCATTCCGTTCAAGCACGATCATTTAGATCCTTACTCTTGCTCGGGTGGTAGACTCTCGGGAGTTTCAACACCCTGTCAAGGGTTCGAGTATCCATAGGTGGTGAAATTCCACTAGCGTGAGTGTGTAAATATTTTTTTTTAAAAAAAAAGCACAATCATTCAGTCTTCCGTTCGAGATCATCTAGTCATCCTTCAACCGCAATTTATTCAAGCTCGATACCTTCGACTGTGATTCATTTGACAGCAATCCATTATAATACGATTCCTCCAAGCTTGATTCTTTTGAGCTCTACTCTTCAGTTCTTCATTCATGGTGATCTTTCTCATTATGCGACCAACTATATTTTTATGAAAAATCTTTCTCCGACGTAAATGGATTTTTGTACAGAAGGAAGATCAATCCTCCATGTGATTTCATAAATCAATCAAAGAAGGATCGAGGAGGCATCTGTTGAGGCACAAAAAATGCACGAGTCGATAGGATTTTGGTTTATTGCTCATCAAGGATCCAAGATATGCAGCCCTACTCATTACGCGATGTTGGAGCATAAAATTTGGTTAAGGAAAAGAATCAAAGAAGGAAGGTTGAAGATTGAAGTGAAAGAGAAGTCAAGTTGCGAGGATCGCAAGTTGCGTGGACCATGAGTTACGTGGATTTCAGGAGTTGCGTCAAACTATGAGTTGCGCGGATTTCAAGAGTTGCGTCGAACTGCACAACTCATCATAGTTGCGCTGACCCACACTACTCTCTAAAGAGACAATTGGATTAAAGCTTGTGAAGCGGTGCGAAGTGGGGTCCACAGCACGAGATTCGAGGCCCCACACGTGTGGAAGCTTATAAATACCCCCTACTCCCCTCATTTGAGGGATCGAATTTTCATAAGACCAGTGCCTCTAACATGTATTAGAGAGAGAAGAGGGAGAGAAAAGAAAGCTAGGCCGCACCACTCCTTGTGAGTTGCGCGGGCCCGCGCAACTTGTCAAGGAGTTGCGCGGATGATTTGTGAAGCGACATCATGTCACTTTTCTGGAATATCTCTAATCCTTCCAAAACTCTTCAGGGAGTCCTAGGATTCTTTTATTATGTCGATGAAGGAAGATGTGTGCGCAGAGAAGAACCACACAACTCATCTCTTATGGAGATATGAATGATATAGTGGAAATTGCCATTGAATTGCTTCTCCTTTCGAGCTTGCACTAATTCTTTGTACTTTGTTTTAGAATCAAGGGAGATATAAGGATGTAATTGAAACTTAGAATTAATAAAATCTATAATAATGAATGTTATTCTATTTTCTTTGTTATTATTGAATGATAATTCTCTAAATGAAATACCTTTTGTTTCTTGTCGAAACAAGTCCATACAGGTATTATAAACCCTAAAAAGACCTTAGGTTTAGGTGCTTTCAAAATATATTTAAAATTGAGTTTTTATGCTTGAATTTGGTTGAGTTTCAACCAGCCTAAGATTTTCTCGACCAGTCCTAGTACAAACCGAGTAAAACAAAAATTTTATTACACCTTCGACTAGTCGAAGGACAATCTTCGACCAGTCCAGGCTTCCTCAGCTCGAAGTCCAGCAACTGAATCAGTTCAGATTTTGACATCCTCAACCAATCGAAGACCATGTTCGACCAGTCGAGTAGGGCCTACGACCAGTCAAATATTTATTAAATCTTATCCCGCTCAAATCTAGATATCTGTTAGAACAGAATCTGGTGCTTGGGTCAGTCAAAGACTGCCTTAAGCTAGTCGAAGAAACAACTTCTTTGCCTATAAATTAAGGTTCTCTCTCAATCCGAATTATTCAATTATCACTATTATAATCCTTCTGTAAGAGAGAGAGAGAGAGAGAGAGAGAGAGAGAGAGAGAGAGAAGCCCCAGTTATTGTCAAGATATTAGATAGTATTTATAAATCATTTTATAACTTTTTTATTTAATTCCCTTAATCTCAAATTCTATCATTCTGATTCTAAAAAGAGAGTGAATACTCTTCTTGTTGAGATTTAAGAGAATTAAACAAGCAGCCACTTGGTTTGAATTTAATTAAAATTAATAAAACCGTAGACATTTTCTATCGGACTAAACATTGAACATTCAACATTCAAGAAAAGTGGTTCTTCGGCTACAGCTTCTTCTATGATGAAGATAAGTATACATTTACATTTTGTATTTAGTTTTTTTAGATAACCAGAAAATCTCAGTGTTGGTTTTTCTGAGATAGCCAGAAAATCTCACTGAGAGGTTTCTTTGTTTGTGATAGCCTAATAAAAATCATAACTGTATCAGGTTTTAAGCTGACCTTGTGAAAACCTTGTGCATAATGAAAGCCAAGATTAAGTGAAGAATAATTTTAAGAGTGAAGTAGGTGTGGTTGTTTTAGAACAGTTGCTAACACACCGAACCACTATAATTTTTAGTGTTGTGGTGAATATTTTTATCTTTTTGTGGTGAATATTTATAATTCCTTTTATGCTAAAGTGGTGAATGCTTGTAATATTTAGTTTTATTTACTCTTGCTTAGTTTAGGATTTTGATTCTTATCACATTCGTGAAATAAGGTTGTCCTACATAAACTTGTTTGAGTGAAGGTTGTCCTACAAATCAGTTTGAATCAATGTTTTAATACTAGTGCAATTGAGATCTCTATTTATTTACTTATTCAACACTTTATTTAATTATTTGGCATAATCCTATCCCCCCCCCCCCCCCCCCCAAGAACTACTTAAGCTCTTTGCGTGGTATTAGAGCGAGGTTACTCATTTTTTTGAATTAACTTCCTTTAGTTAAGATCTAGAGCTTTATTATGTCGAATTTCGACAGTTTATCTATTAATAGGCCACCTCCTTTTGATAGCTCTAACTATTCATACTGGAAGGCAAAAATGAGGATTTTTCTAAAATCCTTAGACGAAAATGTGTGGCAAGCTATTGTGACCAAATGGGGACCTCCTATGACTGAAGTAGTAGGCGTGGATGGATCTAAATATATGAGAGAAATTGCATTCTATTTATGGACTACAAGTCAGAAAAGTGAAAGCAGTGCTAATGTGAAAGCCTTAAATGTCATAACTTGCACTCTGTCACTTGATGAATTCAAAAGAAATATTTTATACGATACAGCTAAGCAAGCATGGGATATTCTCAAAATGACACATGAAGAAACTACTATAGTCAAGAAATTAAAAGTTCAAATCCTCACTATCAGATTTGAGAAAATTTGTATGGAAGAAAATGAGACTTTCATGGACTTTTATACGAAACTAAATATCATAGTAAATTCCATATGGGGTCTAGGAGATGGAATCCCTGAAAGAAAGGTTTGCACAAAAATACTGTAATCTCTTCTTGACAGATTAATTTTAAGGTTATTGCTATTCAGGAAGAATTAAGAGATACTGATCTTATAAAGGTTGAGGAGTTAGTTGGTTCTCTTCAAACATATGAGTTGAATTTTAAAACTCCTAAAGCTAAGTCCATTGCTATTAAATCTTATAAATCTATTTCAAAAGAAAATACAAATTCTGATTTTGAAGAAAATGAAGATGATATGACAATGTTAGCTAAGAAATTTTATAGAATTTTTAAAAATAAGAAAAGAACAGATTTTCAAAAACCAACTGATAAAAGAAAAGAAAAATCTAATTCTTAGAAATCTAAAACAAAGGATAGTCAATGTTTCAACTGTCATAAATATGTGCATTTGGCTAATAAATGTCCTAAGAAGGATAAGTCTAAAAGAAAGGACATGATAGCTACTTGGGATGAATCATCTGACTCTGAAAGCACTTCTAAGTCTGATGAACAGACCAAGAAAATGCAAATACAAATGATGTGAAAGCCCTTACAATTATAGCCATATTCACTTCCTCAGATAGTTGTAATATATCTGACTATGAAAATCTCAGGAGTGATCCTGAAAATGAAAATGAAGACGATCTTCAAGATGCCTACAATGCCCTATATAGAGAAAGTTGTAAAATTGTTGTCAAGTTGAAAATTCAAAAAGAGAAATATGCTAAACTAAAAGAAGAACTTAAAAACACATTTTTAGAAAAATCTCATTTTTCATATTTTTTTGAAAAAATAAAATTAGATTTAAGTTTTAAATCTTCTAAATTGCAAAAATTTAAAGAAGAAAATGAGAAACTAAAACTTGAAGTTTCTTCCCTTTTGAGTTCTAATAATACTTGGAAATATGCCCATGGTGACCAAAAACTTGAAAGATTATTAACCGCATCAAGGCAATGTAGTGACAAGTCAAGTCTGGGTTATATTAAAGGTAACTCTTTGAAATCCAAGGATTCTGCTCCTATGTTTGTAAGCGGGGAATTCTTGAACTCTAAACGTAAGACTTTAAGAAATTTCAATTGTAATGATTTCAAAAACTCAAAACCCTTTCAAGTTCTTAAAATTAGTAATAATGCCAACAGCTATAAACATCAAAAGAATAATAAATCACCCTCAGCTAAAAAAATTGTGGACTTACTTAAAAAGCTTTTAAAATCCAACTCAGATGGAAATGGAGTTAACAGAAAATGGAAAAATCCTAACTCTCAAATACAGCGAAAATCAAGAGACACTCATAAACCCAGAACCGTAATGAAATGGGTTCCAAAGGTTACATGTCTTGTTGCCTACATAACTTTCAAAGCCATTAGCCACTCAAGATGGTACCTAGATGGTGGATGTTCAAGACATATGACAGGTGACAAGGCGATATTTACAAATATCAAAGAAGTAAATAGCAGTTCAGACACTTTCAAAGATGGAAGCAACTACAAAATAATAGGTTAAGGTAATGTACAACTTCCTAACCTACCTCTCTTTAAAAATGTACTGTTTGTTGAAGGATTAAAATATAACCTTTTAAGCATATTTCAAATATGTAATAATAAGCATAGTGTGAAATTTTCTGATCACGGATATAAGATAATGAATTAGAAGGGTAATGTAATATTAAATGGTCGTAGGATCTCTGAAAATTATTATATAATTGATAATCCTTGCTCATCAAACCACTCATGTTACATGGTCCAAACAGACAAGACTGAACTATGGCATAAACGTCTTAGACATGTGAACTATAGAGATCTTTATAAGCTAAGCAAAAGAGATCACTTACGTAGCTTACCCAAGCTAAAAAAGTTTTAAAAAGTCCATAATGCGTGTCAAATTGGCAAACAGATCAGGAGTAGTCACAAGAAAGTGAACTCCTTAGCCACGACTAAACCTTTAGAACTACTCCACATGGATTTAGTAGGACCAAGTAGAACGGAGAGTAGAGGTGAAAAGAAGTATTTTTTTGTCATTGTTGATGATTACACCAGATATACTTGGGTAGCCTTTTTAAGAGAGAAATCAAATACTCTCGATGAAGTTAGAAAAATTTTAAAGTGTATTCAGACTAAAAAAAGATATTCGTGATCAAAATTAGAAGTGATCATGATACTGAATTCGAGAATAGCAATTTTGAGAAGTACTGTAATGATCATGATATATCGCATAAGTTCTCTGCTCCTAAAACACCTTAATAAAATGAAATTGTTGAAAGAAAAAATAGAATTCTATAGGAAATGGCTAGTGTAATGGTAAATAGCATGAATCTACCAAAAAATTTATGGGCCGAATCTGTTAATACTGCATGTTATATTATAAATCATATTTACATTAGTAAATCTAAAAATAAAATAGCTTATGAACTATGATTTAATAAAAAGCCCACTGTTAAATATTTTTAAACTTTTGGAAGTAAATGTTTTATTTAACACGACCGAGAAAATTTGGAAAATTTTGAAACTAAGAGTGATGAGGGAATTTTTCTAGGCTATGCTCTAAATAGTCGTGCTTACCGGGTTCTTAATAAAAAAACTGGGGTAATTCAGGAATCAATAAATGTAGTAATTGATGATCAATAAATCACACTCACTCCAAGTCAAGATGATGATGAAGTCAATATAATTAATATACCTGACTCTTCATCTAAATCAGTTAATTCCCGACTGATCAAATACTTGGTAACCCTCGTATTAGTGTTCAGACAAGAAGACAATTAGAAAATATCTGTAATTATGTCTACGTCACTTTCTAAATTGAACTGGCCAATGTAAATGAAGTACTTGCCGATGAAAGTTGGATAATTGTCATGCAAGAAGAATTAAATCAATTTGTCAAAAATGATGTATGGTACTTAGTTTCTAGACCTCCTGATAAACATGTAATTGGAACTAAATGGATTTTTAAGAACAAATCTGATGAAATAGCTATTATTATCATAAATAAGGCTTGACTGGTTGTACAAGGATACACTCAAATAGAAGGTATTGATTATGATAAAACATTTGTACCAGTTGCACGCCTTGAATCCATTAGATTATTTATTTCGAGTACATGTCATAAGAAATTCAAAATATATAAAATAGATGTCAAAAGTGCGTTTCTAAATGGTGACTTACATGAAGAAGTATATGTTAAACAATCTAAGGGTTTCAAGGACCCCAAACTTTCAAATCATAAATACCATCTTAAAAAGGCACCTTATGGTTTGAAACAAGCTCCCAAGGCATGGTACGAAAAATTGACTAAATTTTTACTTAGTCACAACTTTATCATGAGCAGTGTTGATAAAACTTTATTCGTTAAGAAATGCAACGATCATATACTGATAGTTCAGACTTATGTTGACAATATCATTTATTGATCTACATGCACTAACTTGTCTATTGAATTTGCAGATCTAATGAAATCTAAGTTCAAAATGAGTATGGTTGGTGAACTAAATTATTTTCTAGGATTACAAGTTAAACAACTTGAAGATGGGATGTTCATCTCACAAACTAAATATGCCTTGAATCTTTTAAAAAGATTTGGGTTTGAGAACGAGAAAAAGTTTGATACTCTAATGAGTAAAACTCTTAAACTCTCAAAGGATGAATCAGGTAAGAGTATAGACTCTTGTCTTTATCGTAGTATGATTGGTAGTCTTCTATACTTAACTGCTAGTAGACCTGATATTGCTTTTAGTGTTGGAATATGTGCTAGATATCAATCTAATCCTAAAGAATCATATCTAATTGATATTAAACGGATAATCAAATATTTCGTAAGTTCCATTAACTTAGATCTATGGTATCTGTATGATACATCTGTACAAATTTTTGGATATACTGATACAGACTGGGTAAGAAATATTGAAGATAAAAAATCTACTAATGGTGGATGTTTCTACGTAAGGAACTGTTTAGTATCCTAGATCATCAAGAAATAAAATTTAGTATCTTTCTCGACAGCTGAAACTGAATACATCGCAGCTGGTAATGCTTTCACTCAGCTTATTTAGATGAAAAGAATGTTAGCTGATTATGGTATCGTGTAAGATACAATAACACTATACTACGATAATTCGAGCGCAATTATTATTTCCAAAAATTCAATCCAACATTCTTGTGCTAAACATATAACCATTATATTATGCTAGAATACATTCAAACTGAGAAGCAGCTTATAGACATACTGACCAAACCGCTCGATAGGAATAGATTTTTTAATTTAAAGTATGATATTGGTTTATGTATTATTAATTAATCATCTTGTTTATGCAATTCTTTTTATTATTTTATGTTTATAGTAATTAAATGCATATATAACATGATAATAAAATTTTAAAAAAATAAAATACATACATACATACATATATATATATATATCATGTCAAATTTTAGATTTTGAGGTTTTTACAAACCGTCGACAAGTCGAGTAAGTGCTCGACCAGTCGAGGACCATGCGATTTCACCCTAATGAGGGAAAAATCATTTTTTCCATTTCATTTCTATCTTCCTCAACTAGTCGGTGCCTCACTCGATGAAACCAACTTCCAAACTTGGTTATAATTGTTTATTTTTCGATTTCCTTTAAGTTTTGGGTACATTTTTACTAGTCAATCTCATATTTGGGGTATATTTTTTATTTCAAACCCTCTTTGTAGTGAGTTTTGTGTAATATCTGATCTAGTTTCAATCCATCTACTCTCTTTAATTAGTTCTTGTGTAAGCAATAAATGGAGCATCATACTAAAAGAATGGCAACATGCAAGAGCCGTAGTAGCTCGTCCTCTAGGTCAACTCCAATTAATGTGAGAACCCTAAGGGGCCCCGAAGAAGATTCGGAGCACGTTAGGGATTTTCGCTCGAGAGATATAATTATCAAGCAGACTGTCAATCTTAATCACATTACACCATTTAATCTTGTTCCTCTTCTTTCCAATGTCGGTTGAGAACACATCCTTAATTGGGGTGGAATGGCTTACCATTCCACTACACAAGGAATGTACACTTCTATTTGTGTGTGTCTCTAGAAGATCTTACATTTATGATTAAATTCCTAGAAGAGACCTTCACAGTTAATCGTTATACTATCTCGGTCTTGACTGAGATTACCATTGCGGAAGACGCAATTCCAATTGACAATCTAACTAATAAAATGACTAATTCTGAACGGTGAGTGATTACTCATAAATTATGTCATTTTAATGCTTAATGGAAATCCGGTAATGCTCTTTGTGCTAACCAAATGCTCCCAAAATATTGAGTTATTCATAGGATTTTTACGTTTAACGTCTATCCTAGATTAGGGAATAAGTCTGAACTTACTCCCTTTATGACTCGTGTCCTCCATTCGGTTGCATCTGGTATTCAAGTATGTCTTCCTTCTCATTGTTCGATTCTATATGCTTACCTCATGACTTGCATTGCTTTACATTGTAATGTCATCATTCCTGCGTCAGAGGCACCGGAGTCGAAATTACCATTTAACAATACCAACTTAAATAAGATGAATCTAAAATTTTTTTCCTGGCCAACATGAAGAAGAAGAGGAGGAAGCACCTGCATCTAAAGACACTTCCATGGACGACATTTTTGTTGAACTGGATGAGTCTGATGATCCAGCAGATCCTGATTATCAGCCTTCTCAAGTTGATGATCGTCTTAAATCTTTGGAGGAGAAGGTTACTGCACTACAGATCTCTCAGGACAACCTGGTTCAAACTCAAAAATCTTTAATGAAGTACATGAAAAAGTACTTCCATTGTATCTCCAAGAGTTTGAATCAGCTTGATCCTTATATACGTACTCCTTCATCATCTGGATCTGATTGAGATCATTTCTTTTTACTACTTATATTTATGAGGCTGTAAAACTTAAATTTTACTTGTTTGCTTAGATGATTTCTCTAACTTTGACAATTTCATATGCTAATTTACATTATCTCCTTGCTATATTCATATGCTTATTTCTTCTTCTATTAAGTTTCTGTGCTAATTAATTCATTGAATATCTCATTTACTTGATAGATAAACTATTCCTTCCCTTGTTAACTTGTGACAAAAAGGGGGAGAGAGTTAGTTATTAGTTGAAGAATGACATGTTTTGAATATATGAATGATACATGAATGCTTGGAGAATGAATGAATGCTTTGAAATGGAATGTTTTATGTCATTATATAAGGGAAGTATAAATTGAGGGGGAGTAGTAAGTAAATATTTTAAAATCTCCAACAATCTTTTACAACATGAGTACAAGAGTACAAGGCTTCATCATGATAATTGTAATACTAAGTGTTTTGTCACGAAATTAACGAAGGGGGAGATTGTAAGTGCTATAATGTTTAAAGCACACTTTGTTTGTCAAATTTTTCTTAGTCAAAACATCTTATCTAGTGATCTTCAAGTATAATTCAAGACCAAGGTTCAAGACAAGTTCAAGATCTAGTAGAAGATCAAGACCAAGATCTAGTAGAAGATCAAGCTCAAGATCAAGTTGAAGATCGAGTTCGAAAGACAACATGAAGTCAAGATTTACTGATGTTCTAGTAGAAGATCAAGCTCCTTAGAGAAGTTTAAGTCTCTAATCTACTTCAAGACAATGAAGTTCAGTCTATACAGGTATTATAAACCTGAAAAAGACCTTAGGTTTAAGTGCTTTCAAAATCTATTTAAAATTGGCTTTTTATACTTGAATTTGGTTGAGTTTTGACTAACCTAATTTTTAACTCGACCAGCCTAAGATTTTCTCGACCAGTCCTAGTACAAACCGAGTGAAACAGAAATTCTGTTACACCTTCAACCAATCGAGTGGTCTGCACGACTAGTCGAAGGACAATCTTCAACCAATCTAGAGTTCCTCGACTCGAAGTCTAGCAACTGAATCAATTCAGATTTTAGCATCCTCGACCAGTCGAAGACCATGTTCAACCAATCGAAGACCACCTTCGAGCAGTCGAAGGTTTGTTAAATCTTATCTCGCTCAAATCTAGATATCCGTTGGAACAAAATTTGGTGCATGGGTCAATCGAAGACTGCCTTAGGCCAGTCGAATAAACAACTTCTTTGCTTATAAATTGGGGTTCTCTCTTAATCTGAATTAATCAATTATTACTATTATAATCCTTCTGAAAGAGAGAGAGAGAGAAGGCCCAGTTATTGTCAAGCTATTGAACGGTATTTATAAATCATTTTATAGTTTTTTATTTAATTCCCTTAATCTCAAACCCGTTCATTCTGATTCTAAAAAGAGAGTGAATACTCTTTTTATTGAGATTTAAGAGAATTAATATAAGTAGCCACCTGATTTAATTTTAATTAAAATCAATAGAACTTTGGACCTTTTCTATCAAACTAAACATTGAACATTCGACATTTAAGAAAAGCGGTTCTTCAGCTACAGCTTCTTCAACGGTGAAGACATGTATACATTTGCATTTTGTATTTGGTCTTTTGAGATAGCCAGAAAATCTCGGTATTGGTTTTTCTGAGATAGCCAAAAAATCTTAGTGAGGGGTTTCTTTGTTTGTGATATCCCGGTAAAAATTACAATTGTATTAGGTTTTAAGGTGACCCTGTGAAAACTTTGTTCATGGTGAAAGCCAAGATTACGTGGAGAATAATTTTAGGGGTGGTGTAGGTGTGGCTGTTTTAAAACAGTTATTGACACATCGAACCACTATAATTTTTGGTGTTGTTGTAAATGCTTTTATCTTTTTGTCATGAATGTTTGTAATTCCTTTTATGATAAAGTGATGAATGCTTATAATATTTAGTTTTATTTACTCTAGCTCGTTTAGGATTTTGATTCTTATCACGTTCGTGAAATAAAGTTGTCTTACCTAAACTTGTTTGGGTGAAGGTTTGTCCTAAGAATCAGTTTAAATCAACATTTCAATATTAGTGTAATTGAGATCTCTGATTTATTAACTTATTCAGTACTCCCCCCCCCCCCCCGCCCCCCCCCCTCCTCTCTTCAAAAGGTTTTGAAATAATAAAGATAAAAGACTAAGGTTCCAAGAATCCACCTATAACAATCTCAATATTCAATCTACTTGATTCAATAAAAACAACTGGAATCGAAGTCTTATCCTATCCAGCTAGAAGATAAAATAATTGAAGCACAATCTGAACTTTGCATTGAATTAGTTCACACATGAAGGAGTATTGTGATGATTGGAAGGGATTCCATCATCCTACCATGCCCAAGAGACAATGGTGAACAACAAGATTTGCGGATCTCACAATCTTAGAATGGAAAAAAAATATTCAAAGCTATCGCAGCGTCTATTGTAATTTGAGTGAGTCACAATAAACCATAAAAAAACTAAAAATATTCCTTAACTCAAACCAAAACTTAATGGGAGTTTAACATAAACTTGAATCAAAGTAAACTAAATATCAAAATAAAATATAGTTTCATCCCTTAGCCTTAGCTAAGAGATTGGCCTGAGAAAACTAACATCCTAAAAGAAAAATAAAAGAAAAACTAGAAAGATCTACTAGAACCCATGAAGAAATTGAAGCGGAAGAACGTTTTCGGCACTCCACATAGGCCTTCTTTCCCTTTCCAAACCCTAGAAGATACATTGGAGTATCCTAGGGACTACTATTTATAGTTGTAGAACTCCAACTTTCGCACCGAGTTGAAAAAATTCCCAAACCGCCTCAAATTTACACAGTCTGTGTAAAATCTGCGTAATGCCTTCGATCAATCAAATAGTCTTTGATTGATCAAAAAATTGTTTAGAACTGTCCAGCGAGTTTGGCTTGAGAAATCCTAAAATTCTCAATTACACCTTTGATTGATCGAACAGTCTTCGATTGCACATTCGATTGATTGAACAGTCTTTTATTGCACCTTCGATTGATCGAACAGTCTTCGATTGCTCAAAATCTATTTCGTCACTTTTTTAGAACTATGTTTTTTCTAGCCCCAGAATTTCAGAATATCTTTTTTCAGGACAATTTTCAGGATTCATTTTCTTCACTTCAAATCTTCGATTCTCTTCATTCCTCACTTAGTTTCCTTAGATCTTTGGCATGTGAATTCTTCATTAATGACTTGTAAATCTCCAATTCTTCATTATCTTCTTTTGAGCTCTAAATCCATCCTTTTAAACGCATATTCATCATAAGCTTCTGGATCACCTCACATAAAAAATATATATAATTAAATCAAATTATCAATTAAATGTTAGGAAAACTAATGTAATTAAAGGGTTAAATATTTGATATTTGAGTCTCAACAGTGATACCCTCCCTTTTCATAAGAGATCGATCAAGAACGTTTGGATGAGGTAAGGGGTGTCACATTTCATCTAATCCCTCCCTCTTTCTGATCGTATTTCGAATTTAAATTTTAAATTCATTTTAAATTCAAATCTTAAAAAGAATGTGGAAAGAAGGATGGTAAGGAAATCTCATGTGGGACCCACTTACCAATGATTGTCCACAAGTAGGCCCCAAGAGCCCACATCTAACATCTCAAAGTCAATCACGTTGTGGGATTAGCTCAAAATAGATTGTCCATCTAGCTCGTTTTATAAAAATAAAAATAAAATCATGATCATAAAAATCATAAGTATAGGACCAACATTTGTTTATGAACTAAGCGGCCTCCTAACTAACACTCAATAACCCAAACTTTGCAGTGCATATCTTAGTTCGCATGATCACATTGGATGAAGTTGACTTCTAATTTAAAGCACTCAGTGTTAAATGTGAAATATTGCATATTTACCTTCAATTGTACATTACATTTATACACATAGATATACTATGTTGATTTAATTATGTACGTTTTTCTATGCGAGGTGATTTGGAGAGCTAAGACGACAAGGCGATTAAAGTAATGATTTAAAGCTCAAATAATGATCAAGTGGAGTATCAGATGTTTGAAGGATAATATTGAAGAATTCAAGTGCCAAAGATCCAAGGAAACCAATTGCTAAAGATGAAGAAAAGTCTGAAAAATCACACGATCAAATAACAAAAATAACAAACTATTTAATCCCACCTGAGGTATCTTTAGTGTTAAGAACAGCCTAACAATAAACAGTGATTTCTAGAGTTAATTCGACTCGACCAATCGGTGTGACCAAAAGCGATATTTTGTCCCATTGAAGGTAGGTTCGGTTCGATCGAAAGGAGACAGAGAGTCCAACGTAGCTTTGGTGAAGTTCGGTTCTAGCCGAAGGAACCTTTAGCTTGATTCATTGTGACTTTGGTGCAACCGAAGGTGATCATCGGTGCAACTAAAGCATAACAAAAGTGTGTAAATTTGAAGTCAATGCAAAGTTGATGTAGGATTTTTCTATTTAAATGGGTGATTTAGGTTATTATAAACACGAAATAGGGTTTGAGAGAGAGAGAGAGGGAGAGAGAGAGAGAGCAAGAGGTAGCAGAACTTTTACAGAGTTGTTCTTCTTCCTCAATCTTTCAGTTCTAGTTTATTCTTCATATTTTTGTTTGAGTTTTGTTCAAGTATGACAATGGTTGGCTAAATCTCTTAGCTAGGGCTGAGAGGTAAAGCTTGTAATTATTTTTAATATTCTAGTTTACTTTGATTCGAATTTGGTGGTTTGAATGTTGAACAATTCATTGATTTTAGTTTAAATAAAGCTTTGGTTTTAATTTACTTTAATCCATTGTCGACTCCAGGTACTTTGGATGCTAAGGAAGGCTAAAATTGTTTATTTATCTATTTTACAAGGGATTGATCTGTAAAATTCATAGATTTACCATAGACTATAGGCATGATAGATACTTTAGATTCCTTGCGATTAATAACTTCGTGTTTCATGTGGGAACTGAATCAATTGAAGTTCAAATATGTTTTGGGTTGTGAATTTTGAATTAACCACTCTATTATCCAGTGGATAGGATAGGACTTGGATTCGAGTTATGTTATCTAATTGAATCAAGTGAATTAAGCATTGAGAATGACAAAAAGTGGATTTTTGGCGCTCTAGAGTTTCATCTTATTGATTTTCATTTTATAACATCTAGATTTCCATCATTGCTTTACTTTAATTCAAAGTTTCATAGTTAGTTCTAGTTTTAGTTATATTTCTAAAGTGTTTTAAAAACATACAAATATAAGTCCATGTATATTGACGTTGGTCTCACCAAGTTATTACTGCATCGTAGCCCTGCACTTGGGATTATCAACCCCTAGGTTTGATCAAGTTTTTTGGAGCCGTTGTCGAGGACTTCGGTTATGTGTGTGTGTGTGTGTGTGTGTGTGTGTGTGTGTGTGTGTGTGTGTGTATATATAGACACACATGCACACTCACTTTAGAGTTAGAATTTGTTTATAATAGGGATTAGTTTTCGTTGTGTTTTTAGGTTAGGTTTTTCTTTAAAAAATTAGATACTAATATCATTTTTTCTTTTTCTCCTATTTTGCAAAATCTAACTTAGAATCAGCAATCAAGTACTATCCTTCCAACCCTCTTGCTTTAGATTGTCTCTGAATTCTTCTTTCACTCTAGAAGTTTTAATTATTCTAGAAGTAAAAGTATGTTTAGAATTATGTTTGAGTGGTTCATGCCTAAGTGGGTTCTGTGATCACACTCTTCATCTTCTAAGTGAGGAAGGACTAGTTGAAGTATTGTCTATCCACCACCATGTTAGAAAATACCTAAGAACCTCTAAATTAGCCAAGAATAAGGTTGAGAACTAATCCAATCGGCGAATTGAAGAACAAACACAACAAGATGAGAATGATGTGCACAACAGTTCACTAGCTAGAACTTTACGTAACTACTTACAACCAGTTAAGACGACCATCCATTCCTATATGATTTTTTACATAATGTAGGAAATGTGGATTTTAAACCGAGAGTAATCCAACTACTTCCAAAATTCAATAGATCGGACTTTAAAAGTCCATATCTAAATCTCAAATTACTTGATAAGATTTTAGCTACCCTACAATTTAATAATGTGTCTAATGATACCCTAAGACTAGAATTGTTTCATTTTTCTTTAAAGGATAAGGGCAAGTCATGGTTTTACTCCTTAAGGCCAAGATCAATTGAGACATGAGCTGAGATGACCAGGAGTTCCTTAAAAATTTCTTCCCAATTCATAAAACTAACACCCTCAGAAGAGCCATAATGAATTTTTCACAAAATGAGGAAGAAACATTCTTCTAATGTTGGGAGAAGTTTAAGGAACTTTTAAACATTTGTCCACATCATGGCTATAAAAATTGGCAAGTAATAAGCTTTTTCTATAATGGATTGACTTTACCCATGCACCAATTCGTAGAGATGATATACAATAGGAAGTTTATGAATAAGGACTTCGATGATGCGTGGGACGACTTTTATATGTTATCTGAAAAAGTGTAATCCTAGGATACTTCAAGTAAGTCGAGCAATCTCAAGTTGACTCAGCCTAAGGAAAAAGGAAAAATTTATGTCCTAAGAGAAGAAGATGATTTTAATGCTAGGATAGTTAGCCTTATAAGAAAAGTCGAGGCCATGAAGTTGAAGAGAGTAGAAACGGTCAAACCCGATGAGACCATTGAGATTATTTGCGCAAGTAGTGTGTACTTAACACAAGAATGTCATACAATTCCTGCATTATAAGAGTTATTACATGAGCAATCCAATGCCATGAACAATTATCAGTGGCTTTTTAGTGCTCCAATTTCAAACATGTACAATTACAGTTGGCGGAACCACCCAAATCTCAGTTGGAGGAATGAACCAATGACTAGCACTGATAAGAATCCTCAATGGCCTATTCCTTTGATTCTTATCCCATTTTTAACATTGAAGAAGACCCAAGAGGATTCAGTTCGAATGTTCATAAATGATTAAGAAAAATTCAATCAGAATGCCATGCAAACATTCCAAGATATCAAACATCATTAGAGGTGTTTGCATCGTCCATTCAAATATAAGAGTCATAATTAAATATTAGGGAGAAGGGGTCTCTTCCAGCCCAACCTCTACCTAACCTAAAACCTCAATGCGAGATAAGTGACCCTAACTTTCCTACTCTACATGTAGAGAAAGCCAAGTCCATCACCACTCTTAGAAGTGGAAAAACAATTGACAAGAGTATCTCGACAAGGGTTGATAAGCCTAACATCATTAGGGATATTTGCATTGTCCATTCAAAAATTAGAGTCACAATTAACTGTTGGGGAGAATGGAACTCTTCTAGCTCAACCTCTACCTAACCCAAAACCTCAATGCGAGATAAGTGACCCTAGATCTTCTACTCAACATGTGGAGCAAGCCAAGTCCATCAACACTCTTAGAAGTGGAAAAGCAATTGACAAGATCATTCTGATGAGGGCTGATAAGCCTAAGGACTTAGAAGAATCTAAGGGTGATGATGAGCCTAGCAACACCCCAATACTCAGAATATCTTGGAGGTTTTCCATCCACTTTGACCCCCTGATTTGTACTAACCGCATCCACCTCAAAGATAATGCGAAAACATCTAGAAAATGACAACACCGTCTAAATCCAAACATGAAAGATATGGTTAAGGCTGAGGTGTTAAAGCTCTTGGATGTGGGTATTATCTACCATATACCCGATAGCGAATGGGTGAGTCCAACTCAAGTGGTGCCCAAGAAGTTCAGAATTACCATCATAGCCAATACGAACAATGAACTCGTGTCAACTAGAGTTGTCACTGGTTGGAGAATGTGCATTGACTACCGAAGGATGAATACCATCACTAGGAATGACCACTTACCTTTGCCCTTTGTTGATCAAATTCTAGAAAGATTAGTGGGTCATTCCTATTATTGCTTCTTATATGAGTACTCAAGCTATAACCAGATAGAGATAGCCCTTGAGGACTAAGAAAAGACTATATTTACATGCTTCTTTAACACTTTTGCCTACCATAGGATGCCATTCAGATTGTGTAATGTCCCCTCCACATTTTAACAATGTATGTTGAGTATTTTTTTAACATGGTGAGGCAGTTTTTAGAGGTTTTCATGGATGATTTCTCCATCTTTAATTATTCTTTTAATGAGTGTCTTGAGCACTTGAAATTGGTGCTGAAAAGATGTGAAGAAAGGAACATTGGGCTAAATTTTAAAAAATGTCACTTTATGGTTTAAAAGGGAATAGTCTTTGGATACATTATATCATCCAATGGAATTGAGGTAGATAAAGCCAAAATTGGCTTAATCTCTAACCTACTACCACCTGAGAGCATACATGACGTGTAATCTTTTTTAGGACACGTTGGATTTTACTGAAGGTTTATAAAGGACTTTAGCCTCATCTTTAATCCTTTATGTAACCTTTTTCAAAAGAAAATCCTTTTCGAGTGGAGCGAGTAATACCAAAAAGCTTTCACCAAGCTCAAATGCATGTTGACCAATGCCCCCCATCATGCAACCAACTGATTAGAGTATTCCTTTGAAATCATGTGTGATACAAGCGATTATGCGATTGGGGCAGTGCTAGGCCAAAGAAAAGAGAAGAAGCACTACGTTATTTACTATAAGAGTCAAGCTCTAAAACATATCTATGTGAACTACTCTACTATAGAAAAGGAACTCTTAGCCGTAATGTTTACTTTGGACAAGTTTAGGTCCTAGTTAATTGGATCCAAAATAATTATCTTCACTGACCATGTGGCACTGAAATATCTTCTTTTTAATAAGGATATTAAGCCCCGTATGCTGAGATGGATCCTTCTACTCCAACCATTTAATTTGAAAATCCAAAATAAGAAAGGAGTAGAAATATAGTAGTTGACCATCTCTCATGACTTGTTCTCTTCGATTCCACGGAAACGACACCATTAATGACATGTTTCCTAATGAACAATTCCTTAAAATTTTCCAATTACCTTGGTATGCTGACATTGTTAACTATCTTCCTATAAGTACAATTTCTACTCATTGAATTGCGCAAGATAAGAAGAAAATTTTCACCGAGGTATGCAAGTTCTCTAGGAATAATCCTTATCTTTTTAAATATTGCCTTGATTAGATTATAAGGAGATGTGTTCCCGATCATGAGCAACATAATGTCATCTCCTTTTATCACTCATATGCATGTGGTGGTCACTTTTCAGCTAAAAATACTACCAAAAAAATTTTACAGTGTGCCTTTTATTGGCCCACTATGTTCAAGGATACCAATGGATTTTGTAAAGCATGTGAGTGATGTCAAAAATTGGGAGGAATATCCCATCAAAATATGATGTCGTTGAATCCTATTTTGATCATCGAAGCATTTAATTGTTGGGGCATTAATTTCATGAGATCATTTCTCCATCTTTTGGAAATCTGTCACGCCCCGAACTCGGAAACCGGGCTCACAAAATTCCCGATCGCCGAATCCGGCGCCGACAGCCTCCGTAGAACCCCATTTTCGGATCCCAACACCCATTCACCAGGTTCCGATCCTGGGATACTACAAGGAGGATTTCAAATCATCAGTCTGATTCATAATGAGCATAACAAAAGCATAACCCACAAATAATAACCACAAGAACACCACCACAAAATCCACTATGATCAAAAACTTTTTAGTACAATGCGACAGAAAGGAAAAATACAATGTAGTAAAAGAAACAAGACTCCAGAAGCTCGGCTGCACGCTCCAACTACAGCGAGACTATGGCTGTGACTGCATCCTAGCGTCACCTGCACGCATCAATCGTGCATAAGCTTATAGAAAGCTTAGAGGGTGGTGTAAGTATGCGCGCAATATAAGCGTGCTCAGAATGCAAGGTAAGAGTAATGCGGAATCATGGCGATGAGTACATGAATGCAATCAGCCGTACCAAGGCTATGCGGTGCAATAAATGAATGCTATCGGCCATAATACGGCCATGCGATGCGAGATGCAACTCAAGCATGCCAATCCTCATCATGTATCAGTACAGTTCTCATTCTGGATAATCACCGGGGTTCAATACACTCCAAATGGAACTGTCGCTCTCCTAGCCGTACAGTCCAAGTGAGCGTAAGAAACATCAACGTTGGTCTCACCAAGTTATTACTGCATCGTAGCCCTGCACTTGGGGTTATCAACCCTTAGGTTTGATCAAGTTTTTTGGAGCCGTTGTCGAGGACTTCGGTTGTGTGTGTGTGTGTGTGTGTGTGTGTGTATATATATATATATATAGACACACATGCACACACATTTTAGAGTTAGAATTTGTTTATAATAGGGATTAGTTTTCGTTGTGTTTTTAGGTTAGGTTTTTCTTTAAAAAATTATATACTAATATCGTTTTTTCTTTTTCTCCTATTTTGCAAAATCTAACTTAGAATCAGCAATCAGGTACTATCCTTCCAACCCTCTTACTTTAGATTGTCTCTGAATTCTTCTTTCACTCTAGAAGTTTTAATTATTCGAGAAGTAAAAGTATGTTTAGAATTATGTTTGAGTGGTTCATGCCTAAGTGGGTTCTGTGATCACACTCTTCATCTTCTAAGTGAGGAAGGACTAGTTGAAGTATTGTCTATCCACCACCATGTTAGAAAATACCTAAGATCCTCTAAATTAGCCAAGAATATGGTTGAGAACTAATCCAATCGGCGAATTGAAGAACAAACACAACAAGATGAGAATGATGTGCACAACAGTTCACTAGCTAGAACTTTACGTAACTACTTACAACCAGTTAAGACGACCATCCATTCCTATATGATTTTTTACATAATGTAGGAAAGGTGGATTTTAAACCGAGAGTAATCCAACTACTTCCAAAATTCAATAGATCGGACTTTAAAAGTCCATATCTACATCTCAAATTACTTGATAAGATTTTAGCTACCCTACAATTTAATAATGTGTCTGATGATACCCTAAGACTAGAATTGTTTCATTTTTCTTTAAAGGATAAGGGCAAGTCATGGTTTTACTCCTTAAGGCCAAGATCAATTGGGACATGAGCTGAGATGACCAGGAGTTCCTTAAAAATTTCTTCCCAATTCATAAAACTAACACCCTCAGAAGAGCCATAATGGATTTTTCACAAAATGAGGAAGAAACATTCTTCTAATGTTGGGAGAACTTTAAGGAACTTTTAAACATTTGTCCACATCATGGCTATAAAAATTGGCAAGTAATAAGTTTTTTCTATAATGGATTGACTTTTCCCATGCACCAATTCGTAGAAATGATATACAATAGGAAGTTTATGAATAAGGATTTCGATGATGCGTGGGACAACTTTTATATGTTATCCAAAAAAGTGCAATCCTAGGATACTTCGAGTAAGTCGAGAAATCTCAAGTTGACTCAGCCTAAGGAAAAAGGAAAAATTTATGTCCTAAGAGAAGAAGATGATGTTAATACTAGGATAGTTAGCTTTACAAGAAAAGTTAAGGCCATGAAGTTGAAGAGAGTAGAAATGGTCAAACCCAATGAGACCATTGAGATTATTTGCGCAAGTAGTGTGTACTTAACACAAGAATGTCATACAATTCCTGCATTATAAGAGTTATTACATGAGCAATCCAATGCCATGAACAATTATCAGTGGCTTTTTAGTGCTCCAATTTCAAACATGTACAATTACAGTTGGCGGAACCACTCAAATCTCAGTTGGAGGAATGAACCAATGACTAACACTGATAAGAATCCTCAACGGCCTATTCCTTTGATTCTTATCCCATTTTTAACATTGAAGAAGACCCAAGAGGATCCAGTTCGAATGTTCATAAATGATTAAGAAAAATTCAATCAGAATGTCATGCAAACATTCCAAGATATCAAACATCATTAGAGATGTTTGCATCGTCCATTCAAATATTAGAGTCATAATTAAATATTAGGGAGAAGGGGACTCTTCCAGCCCAACCTCTACCTAACCTAAAACCTCAATGCGAGATAAGTGACCCTAACTTTTCTACTCTACATGTGGAGAAAGCCAAGTCCATCACCACTCTTAGAAGTGGAAAAACAATTGACAAGAGTATCTCGACAAGGGTTGATAAGCCTAACATCATTAGGGATATTTGCATCATCCATTCAAAAATTAGAGTCACAATTAACTGTTGGGGAGAATGGAACTCTTTTAGCCCAACCTCTACCTAACCCAAAACCTCAATGCGAGATAAGTGACCCTAGATCTTCTACTCAACATGTGGAGCAAGCCAAGTCCATCAACACTCTTAGAAGTGGAAAAGCAATTGACAAGATCATTCTGATGAGGGCTGATAAGCCTAAGGACTTAAAAGAATCTAAGGGTGATGATGAGCCTAGCAACACCCCAATACTCAGAATATCTTGGAGGTTTTCCATCCACTTTGACCCCCTGATTTGTACTCACCGCATCCACCTCAAAGATAATGCGAAAACATCTAGAAAATGACAACACCGTCTAAATCCAAACATGAAAGATATGGTTAAGGCTGAGGTGTTAAAGCTCTTGGATGTGGGTATTATCTACCATATATCCGATAGCGAATGGGTGAGTCCAACTCAAGTGGTGCCCAAGAAGTTCAGAATTACCATCATAGCCAATACGAACAATGAACTCGTGTCAACTAGAGTTGTCACTGGTTGGAGAATGTGCATTGACTACCGAAGGATGAATACCATCACTAGGAATGACCACTTGCCTTTGTCCTTTGTTGATCAAATTCTAGAAGGATTAGCGGGTCATTCCTATTATTGCTTCCTATATGAGTACTCAAGCTACAACCAGATAGAGATAGCCCTTGAGGACTAAGAAAAGACTATATTTACATGCCCCTTTAACACTTTTGCCTACCATAGGATGCCATTCAGATTGTGTAATGTCCCCTCCACATTTTAATAATGTATGTTGAGTATTTTTTTAACATGGTGAGGCAGTTTTTAGAGGTCTTCATGGATGATTTCTCCATCTTTAATTATTCTTTTAATGAGTGTCTTAAGCACTTGAAATTGGTGCTGAAAAGATGTGAAGAAAGGAACCTTGGGCTAAATTTTAAAAAATGCCACTTTATGGTTTAAAAGAGAATAGTCTTTGGACACATTATATCGTTCAATGGAATTGAGGTAGATAAAGCCAAAATTGGCTTAATCTCTAACCTACTACCACTTGAGAGCATACATGATGTGTAATCTTTTTTAGGACACGCTGGATTTTACTGAAGGTTTATAAAGGACTTTAGCCTCATCTTTAATCCTTTATGTAACCTTTTTCAAAAGAAAATCCTTTTCAAGTGGAGCGAGTAATACCAAAAAGCTTTCACGAAGCTCAAATGCATGTTGACCAATGCCCCCATCATGCAACCAACTAATTAGAGTATTCCTTTGAAATCATGTGTGATACAAGCGATTATGCGATTGAGGCAGTGCTAGGCCAAAGAAAAGAGAAGAAGCACTACATTATTTACTATAAGAGTCAAGCTCTAAAACGTATCTATGTGAACTACTCTACTATAGAAAAGGAACTCTTAGCCGTAATGTTCACTTTGGACAAGTTTAGGTCCTAGTTGATTGGATCCAAAATAATCATCTTCACTGACCATGTGGCACTGAAATATCTTCTTTTCAATAAGGATATTAAGCCCCGTATGCTGAGATGGATCCTTCTACTCCAACCATTTAATTTGAAAATTCGAAATAAGAAAGGAGTAGAAATATAGTAGTTGACCATCTCTCATGGTTTGTTCCCTTTGATTCCACGGAAACGACACCATTAATGACATGTTTCCTAATGAACAATTCCTTAAAATTTTCCAATTACCTTGGTATGCTGACATTGCTAACTATCTTCCTATAGGTACAATTTCTACTCATTGAATTACGCAAGATAAGAAGAAAATTTTCACCGAGGTATGCAAGTTCTCTAGGGATAATCCTTATCTTTTTAAATATTGCCTTGATTAGATTATAAGGAGATATGTTCCCGATCATGAGCAACATAGTGTTATCTCCTTTTGTCACTCATATGCATGTGGTGGTCACTTTTTAGCTAAAAATACTACCAAAAAAATTCTACAGTGTGCCTTTTATTGGCCCACTATGTTCAAGGATACCAATGGATTTTGTAAAGCATGTGAGTGATGTCAAAATTTGGGAGGAATATCCCATCAAAATATGATGTCGTTGAATCCTATTTTGATCATCGAAGCATTTAATTGTTGGGGCATTAATTTCATGAGATCATTTCTCCGTCTTTTAGAAATCTCTATAGTGTTCTTGTTGTCGATTATGTTTCCAAATGGGTTAAGGCAATTTCATGCAGAAATAATAATCATCGAACGATCATTAAGTTTTTTTAAAGAAAATATTTTATCTAGGTTCGGAACACCTCGAGCCATCATTAGTGATGAAGGATCTCACTTTTGCAATTAGCCATTTGAAACGTTAATGAAGAAATATGGTATTACGCATAAAATGTGTACTCCCTATCACCCACAGACGAGCGAGCAAGCTGAAATATCAAGTAAGGAGATTAAATAAATTTTGGAGAAAATGGTAAACCCAAACTGCAAGGATTGGTCACTTTGACTAACCAAAGCCTTGTGTGCTTACCGTAAGGGCTATAAAACCCTTAATGGTATGTCGCCCTATAGATTTGTCTATTAGAAGATTTGTCACTTTCCTGTGGAGTTAGAGTATGAGGCGTATTGGGATATAAAGACCTTCAATTTTAATCTCGATAAAGCTGGCTCGTTATGCAAATTTCAATTAAATGAACTTGAAGAAATATAGAATGATGCTTACGAGAACTCTCGGATATACAAGGATAGGATGAAGGTGTTCCATGATAAGAATATCCTTCAAAAAAAAAAATTGAACCGTTTGATATGATGGGTGTTTAGGTGTCCTGATGCAATAGTCCATGCAAGTGGGGCTCATGGTGATTAGGTGATCGAAACAGTTGATCTGACGGGGTCTTTCGATGTTATGTGATGTGGCAAACATCCAGTGAGTCAAATGATCCCCATGCTTTGTTCAGTTCCTTACAAATAGATAGGTAAAATATATCAAAGGTACTAAATAGTAGTGGCAATTGGTTAAGTTGACATGCAGGTTAATTAACCGAACCTACTTCTAAGCCAAGTTCAGGCTAATTCAAGTTGGCATACAGGTTAGATTTGATCAAAAAATTTAACCTAGTTAGATAAATGGGTTGGAATCAAAGATGTATGTTACATAGTTTTGATCATTTCGTGAGTTACATGTCCGATTGTGTCATATATAATACTTATTTCAAAACTATAATTACTAAAAATTCTTATGTAACTTTGACGTATTTACACTAAATGAAGATTTAAGTCCACATGACACCTCATATACACATCTTCCTTATATACTCTGACATCTTTATTTTAAAAAATAGTGGGAGATTATTCAATTTTTTTCTTCAGAATAAAGTACTTTTCATGAAAGCGACTCTAATTGACCCTCATTGCCTTATAAAAACCTACCTTTGGGTCATTCTAGATCACATGTATTTTCTAGTAATCTCCTCTCGCAATCTTCTTCTCCACCATTCTTTTGTTCTGGGTTGTTTTGAAAAGAGTCCCAATTTTTAAGGGTAAATTAGTAAAAAAAAAAATAAAAATTAGGGAGTTAAAAAAAAAAAATGAAGTTAGGGATGTATATTGTAAAAGTATGTTTGGTGTGCAATTTTTCAATTTTGTAAGCTAAAGTTGACATTTCTCTGGTATAGGAGAAAGGGCTCATTGAGTCATTATATCCTAGAGGTGTATTTACTATAACCCTCTTGTAAACTGGTTTAAACACTAGTAAGATACAAATATCACCTAAAAGCAACGACACTGTAAACTGGTTCAAACACCAGTAAGATGCAAATATCACCTACAAGTAACGACACTGTAATGCAACTGAAGCTTATTTTTAAGTATATTTTCTTTTATTTTCACTTCATTCAAATGATTCTCTTCAGTATGTGTATTTCTCTTATGGCAGACTCCCCTAAAATCAAACTACTATCTTTAAGAGATTCTTAGCTTTTGTAACATTACTAGATTGAGCCAATGGACCATTGTTGTAAACCATTTACTCATATAAATATGCTAATTAAAAAAAAAAAAAAAAACTTCTTATAGCAAGGACCATGATAGGCCCAGCGGTTAGATTCTTTGTATAATCCCCCTACAATAAACATTACCCCTCTCATTTTACCCATTTATTAGGTAAGAAAATGGGCTTTAAGAAAGCAATTAAAGAAGCTTTATAAAAGGGTTTTGCTAACATATCTCTAAATCTTTTAAATGACATATGGGTGAATTACCGTGGATCTAAACCATTCACTAATTCATACAACCAGGAGCAAGCGATGGTGTAAGGATCACACATTCGGATGATCCTAGCACTTGAATGTTTTTACAATTGTCATTTGCTTATGGGACAAATGACATACTTATTATCATCAAATCAAAGTGTTACTTTACAGCAATAAGAAATATAAAGTCACATATATCTACTATCTACTAGATATTTTAAGATGATGATTTGGACCCAATATTCTTGATTATACATTTTCATATTACCCGATTGGAATGATCTCTTGCACTTTGGCTTGCACGGACGGGGATTTCCTGCACAAGGATGCCGGGTGAGGCCCACTGCAATGTTTGTGAGAAATCCATTCCATTTTGTGAGATTATTTTAGGACGTGCTTCTAAAGGTGAGGTGGATACAAAACTTAAGTGGGTCACACGAAAGGGAAAATTGGGGAAAGAAATTCCCATCGTTGAAACTTTCCTGAGCTTTACTTTGATGTTTATAAGCTATCCAAACCGTTTATAAGGTCATTCCTAATGGGATGAAGTGAAAACACCATGATACAAAACTTTTATGGCCATGAGAATACTTCAACGGTTCTCACTGAATTCCCACTGTTTCCTGTCATGTGACCAACTTTCTTTTTTATTTACACACGCACACACACTCACGCTGGTGGAATTTCACCACCTATGGGTACTCGAACCCTTGACTGGGAGTTGAAACTCCCGCGAGTCTACCACCTGGGCAAGAGTAAGGACCCCATGTGGCCAACTTGAGTGTTGTATCTACCTAACTTTTGGACGCACGTCCGAAATTAGCTCGAAAAACGGACGGACGGGGTGGATTTCTTACAAACATCTCGGTAGGCCCCACCTAGCATACTTGCACAAGAAATCCGCGTCTGGCTTGCACTAAGTCGTCGGAATGAATGAACGGTTCAGATTGACAAGGTCACCCTGTGTGTCATTTAAAAGGTTTGGATTGACGCTAACATCCCATGTCCGGTTAAGGCAAGCTTAGCAAAAACCATTAAAAAAAAAAATTTTACATGAAGAGAAGGGTATGTACTCCCTATATGCATCGAAGAATCACGTCAGAACATACGCATGTGGAATTTAGCACGTGCAGACACTCTTTTAAGCACCACTTTTATTTTTTAAACAAAAGCGCAAGGGATAAGAATCAAAGGTTGCACCCATGTGAACGAGGGTCCGCTGTTTGTAATATGATCAGTATGAATCCTCAATTTCCCTGGCCATTGAATGTATGGCTAGGATTACCTGACCAAAGTAATTTTTTAGTAGGATAGAGTATCAAAGGTGGGACCTACATGATGGATAGTCTAGATCAACGGACTATTTGTCTTAATATCAATATGGACCACCGGTTTCCCTGGCTATTGAATGACCATCCAACCAAAGTGATTTTTCAGCTAGATGGCAAATCAAAGGTGGAACCCACGTAGTGGATCGTGTGATCATCATTCGGACCATTTGTAATATGTACCAACATTCCCTAGCCATTGCATGGATTCTTAGGATCATCCCACCAAAGTGATCCTTTGAGATGGATGGACAAGCAAATGTGGACCCCACATGATGCATGGTCTAGATCAATGTTGAGACCTTTTATTGTATTCTATATGTACCATCTATTTCCTTTGGCATTAAAATGGCAGTTAGGATCATCAGGCTCAAATGATTTGAGAGAGAGAGAGAGAGAGAGAGAGAGAGAGAGAGAGAGAACAATCAATGATGTCCCAAGTGATGGATTTTTCATACTAATCATAATCAGATCATTTCTAGTAAAGATTTCCTAGCCGTTGATTGGGCAATTATGATCATCCAACCAAGTTACTTTTGAAACGATGGGAAATCATATGTGAAATCCTGATGGATGGTCAAGATCACTAATTGTAGTATAATCAATATGGATCGTAGGTTTCCCTATCCATAGTTTGGATGGCTGGGATCGTTGGACCCAGAAAATTCTCCAAAGAGATGGGAAATCAAATGTCGGACCCACATGATGGACAACCTAGATCAATGACCGTATATAGTATGATCAATACAGACCGTCCTTTTCCCTGGCCGTTGATTGGACGGTTAGGCCATTTCTAATGTAAAGCTGGTCGCATACACTTTTATGGCAAAGATGGACCAGAGAATGCCTTATTTAAGGTAGAAATGATTTGGACAGTAAGACCCTTAAATCAGTAAATTGGGATGAGTTTCTTGATATATTATATTTGGTTTTATAGTAGGAGATTTTTTATTTTTTATTCTTTTTTAAAACACAAGGCACACACACCTAACACAATCACGCTAGTGGAATTTCACCACCTATGGACACTCGAACCCTCCGGGTGTTGAAACTCCTTAAGAGTCTACCACCCGTACCCGGGTGTTGAAACTAACCCGGGTACTTGGGTTGCCATGACGGATTTGTGAGATTCCATTCAGTCAAAAATCAAGAGTCACTTTTATACTATATATTGTAAGTTTTAGTTGAAATATAACTTCTTATCCTTTGAGTTGGAGAAGTCATGCCCCCACATGGAATGGGCATAGAAAAATTAGGGGAATAATGTGGTTGGGGTAAACTGGACACTTATTATTTTTGGTTCAAAACCATGAAGTTTAATAAGAATAGAGGTTGTTTATAAGATGTAATTTACTATTTATAGCAAGTCATGGTGCTTGAGCTGGAGTTTAAGTCTAAAACTCTGTTATAGATAGCCTAAAACTATTCCCAAACATCATGCTCATCCACTCGTTGGATGGACCGCATGTATGAGAAAACTGATAACCGTTGGAGAAAGATGACCCACGGTGCGTACTCAAGAGGATACACCTAAAACTCCCAACAGTGCTGGCTGGATCATATTGAAAGTAGAAGTGGGCCCAGCCCATTAGCTAACGATCCAGGCCCAGAATTTTAAAATCAGTCAGACCTGGCAGTGTGGTCTACGTCGGTTTTTTTGGGCATACTCTAGCCTGACCGTGATCACATTAGCTATTAGACCCAAAAGCTCATAACAAACCCATCCCGAAGAAATCTGGGCCCGTCATCAGGGTGGGCCACCAGCTCAGTCCCACATTCACCCTAGCTTCTCTAGTTTCTCCAACTGACCCTTGCAAAGATCTCATCTGAATGATCCGAATTTAAAGCTTTGTATGACCTGTGAATCCATCATACCTGATGTGAATCCAAAATCTGAACGGTCAACATGAAGCAGCACCTCATGAAAGCTCTTGGGCCCAATTTTTTTCTTTGATCCAAGACTCTTTCATGAGCCCAATTTTTTTCTTTGATCCAAGACTTTGGTGCGCCATGAAAAATGAAAACAGTTTCCTCCCTTAATTTATATTTCTTTTTTCTATGGCCCACCAGAATTTTATATCAAGGTGAAAATTTTGTCCCTAGGAGTTTTATGAGATTCTGCATCACATGGACTGTTCGGATTAGACGAGGACTGTTTGGATTAGACGCCCATAACACATGTGCAAAGGTGCACAGGTGAGCATGACTCGATATGTGTGTGTGTGTATTAAAATCTAGAAATTCTGCCCTGACCTAAATAACAGGTGGTCTAAACACAATAACAAAGGCTATCCAACAGTATATATTCCCTGCCGAGCCCATTTGTAACTGAAATCGGATTGCGTACTGAGTTACTTAGTAAGCTCTTATGTACTGAGTAAACTCGGTTGGGCCCACCTTGAATGTATTTGATCTATCCACGCTGTCCATCTGTTTTTCCATCTAATTTAAGGGGTTGAGCCAAAATTTTAAGAACATCCAAATATCAAGTGGATCATAACACTGGAAACAGTAGTGATAGTGATTTCCACCGTTGAAACCTTTCTAGGCCCCACCGTGATGTTTATTTGTCATCCAACATGTTCACAAGATCATACAGACATGGATGAAGGTAAAACACAAATATAAGATTGATCCAAAACTTCTGTGGCCCCCAAGAATTTTTCTACAGTAAACGTTCAATTCAATTGTTTCCTGTGGTGTGGTCCATTTGAACATTGGATATTTCTTATTTTTGGTCTCAATCCATCAAATTATCTGTTAAAATGAATGGACGGAGAGGATAAAATACATAAATTATAGGGAACCTCACAGACTTTACTCAGTACACTAAGCATGGTGAGTTACTCACTACTCAATCCGCTTCCTTTGTCACCATACTTATGTGGAGCCCATCCCAAAATTTTAGGCCAGGGCATGATCAGTGTAGTGTAGGTCCCACCTGATCAAAATTCCACCTGGATCTCGCACATACACCGGGCCAGCAAGTGTGCAGGGAATTGCCTATTCAAGTTTGTCTATCTGCTTTATTGAGTTTGGCCAATGATCGAATCCAAAATAAAGACTTTGATCATATTCAAAGGATTTACTACATCAAGATCTATCATATATTTAAGTTGTAAATAATTTACAAGTTATCCAAACACTAATAATTATTTACCTGCAAATAAATTATAACTTAAATAAGATAGACTATAAACATTTACACCTGTAATCCGATTACAACTCAAGGATTTTACAAGCATCCAAACGACCCTTAAGACTTTCCAAAATACACCAAGAAAGTTGAAAATGGGCTAGCCAATCACCTATATAAGTTTTGTAGTTTTCATCACTTACGTCTTCTATAGTTTTTAGTATCATTGTTTGCCTCACCATATTATTTTAAATTTTTAAAAGAGATTTTAGAATCCTCGAGTTTTTACTATTTTTAACAATTTTTTATTTTAAAAAATTATCTAGTATAGTTAAGCTAGCTTTTGTACATATGTTGTGATGTAAAGCGGGTCACAGATGATTTCACGGCCAATATGGACCAGAAAAGGCTTGATCAAAGGCGGAAGTGATCCGGACTATCAGAACCTTAAAACGAACATCTTTTGCAAACCGGAATGAGTTATCCTACGTGTCATATATGATTTTGGGGTAGGACGAGCTGAAAAGTTATTTAAATAATTAGGAGAATCATATGCTTGGGCCAAATAGGACACTTACTATTTTTGGCTGAAAATCAAGATGACCAGTAGGAATCACGGCTACCTATAAATAGTAAGTCTTTATTTTTTTTCCTCGTGGATTCGAGGTATCTTTGTGAGGAGTCCAGATAAGCTCCTTGGATTGTGGATTCAGAGTAATTATCCCCTTGAGGAAGACGTGATCGACCTCATCACACCCATCCCTGCATCATGTTGCTTATATAAAGTCAGCGTATGTGCTTTATAAGGTATTTTATTCAATGAAATTTACTTGTGGTCTTTATTTCGTAGAATTTTCTCTCCCCATAGAATCAAGGATATTAAGGAAAAAGATGGTGATCTCTTTCCTTTTCATAAAACCACTATGCTAGATGAAGCGTGTCAAGGCTCAGCCCATCTTTGAACGGGCACAAAATCGAAATACTTGGTCCGCCAATGTCAAAGGGTCAGATTGGGCCTAGTTGTCGGACCTTATGCAGGTCCATGTCTATTGGGTATATTATGAAATCTTATCATAGCACATAGCGGGACATCAGAAAAGGAAATGTTTGCATTTGATTTAGCTTCAATCCTAAAAAAATGGTAGAAATCAATTAAAGAAAATGGAGACATTAAGAACCAGAGAATGAAAAGCTCATGTTTAATGTTCTGAATAATGTAAACTGTTCTATATGAATATCTATTTCTATATGTTGTATATAAATAAGATAAAAGTATGAAACTTCAGTTAAAATGGTGAGGAGTTGTTTGGGTGACGCCAATTTATGATTTTAGCTTATCTTAAAAGCAATTCTCTTTTTTCTGCAAAGATAAGTTGGTAAGGTGGTGATGTTCCTGTAAGAACTCTATAAGGTGGGCCGTGTTGATCAAGGGTCTGGATCACGTCCTTCATATCCAATGCAAGGTAGATCCTTGTGTGGGATCCAAACCATTCACAATGTGTACGGTAGTGAGCATATCATACTCCAAAAAATCACTACCATCCCAAGCTGGTGGCTACAGTGGTGGCCATCTGTGGAAAATTAGTTAGATTCATGTTTAAAACCAAACAGGCCCTTATAGTTTACATACACGTGTAAAAGTGCGCCTAACTAATATCATCTCTGTTCACATTTTTCTCTTTAAAATAAGTTTTTTTTTTTTTTTTCCTTTTATGAAGAAAAGGATGATTTTGATTCCACTGCTCATAAAAGAACTTTTTTTTTCTTTTATTGCTATTATTATTATTATTTATTCTATGATCATTTGAAAAATAAAGAATTCTAAACAGTTATATGAGTTCATCATCTACCAAGCTTTATGCCAATCACTTGGAGCCAGCTGTACGAATCCTATTCTACCATTAATATTTCACAGACTATATTCTCAATTCAACTATATATATATATATATATATATATATATATATGCTTTTATGAGGTCACTATGATGTGTGTCCCATATACAATGTGATCTATATCTGTTTAGGATGTATTATATATATACCAATTTTATTGATATGTATTAAATTTATATATATATATATATATATTATATGCACGGCTTACCATATTGAAAATAAAGTATCAGTTTGTATGTATAGTCTACAATGCTTAATGGTACATAACTGAAATCCTAATATATCAGTTATATTAGGATGTATTACAAACAGGGGTTGTATTATATATGTTTAACACTAGGGTAGCATTTGTATTGGGTGAGAGGCTTCAGAGGCTATTGATGTCTATTAGGTATATTTTTAGCATGGAATTTCTTGAACAAGAGTATGTTTCTATGATAAGTGTGTTTGTCTATATATAAACGTAGCTGGAAATGGGTTTTATATATGACTATGGGCTTTGCTTAATTTGGTTGTTATTTGGGCATGGCTATTGGTATTGCAAACCATGGGTTTTTTTATCAGCATGGTTGAAAAGTTGGCTTTAGACATGTACTATGTTGCATATGTGTATTTGGACATGGTTGCTTTTACGTTATAAGTAGTTTTCATTTTCACACATATTTACTGTATGGATTATATATGAAAATTGCTTTGGGAAGAGAAGTAGTGTTTGTTTTTATAGGTAGGTCAACCATGTTTCTTTCGATGTCAATGGTTATGCCATTGGTACGTGAATATAAATTTTCATGGTGGAGAAATATACTAATGACATTTTAGGGACATTGGCTAGGTGATATACATGTCCTAATTAAGTGGAGTGCAATATACTAATAGCTGTTTTCCTAGGGCAGTCTCGGCATCTCTCATCTGCCTTATTCTCAAATTTGCGGCCCCAAAAAATTTCTCGGATTTTTGCCCCATTAGCCTCTGCAATTGCATCTACAAAATCTTTTCTAAAATTGTAGCTTCTAGGCTGAGTGAGGTGCTACCTTCGCTGATTTTCCCTGAGCAAGGGACCTTCATCCAGGGTCGATCCATGGCTGAGAACATACCTCTCTCTCAGGAGTTGTTCAGGGAGATTAATAGAAAAGTTCGCGAAGGTAACATCATCCTAAAACTGGATATGGAGAAGGCCTATGATAGAGTAGTCTGGATGTTTCTGAAGCAGGTATTGAGGCGCTTCAGGTTTAGTGAGCCTTGGGTGAATTTGGTGGAGAAATGTTAGGGAAACTCTTGGTTTTCAATTCTAGTCAACAGGGAGGTAGCGGGGTTCTTCAAGTCTTCCAGAGGGCTCCGCCAGGGTGACCCGCTTTCTCCAAGTCTATTTATTCTGGCAGCTGATGTTCTCAGTAGCGGGCTCAAAAATCTGGTGGAGCAGGGCACATGCCATCCTTTTAAGCTAAGGAGGGGGTATCCGAGGGTCTCTCACCTTCTCTATACGGACGACACCCTTCTGTTCCTCAATGGGGGTCAGGCGTCTCTTTTGGTAGTCAAGGCTTTCCTTGAGTCATACCAAGCTGCCTCTGGCCAAAGAGTTAACCTCCTCAAGAGTGCTCTATTATGTTCAGAAAAGCTCCCCTCTTCCAGGGTCAGGTTCATCGAGAGAACCCTTGAGATTTCCAAGACTTCAGCGGGGTTATCTTATCTGGGAGTCTCGTTGGCCATCGGTAGGCTGAAAGCAGGTGCGTTCTAGCCCTTGATGGACAAAGTGGAGGGGCGAATTAGAGGTTGGAAGGCGAGATGCCTCTCCCAGGCAGGGAGGGTAGTCTTGGTGCAGAACATCCTGGGTAGTATTCCGGTCCATTCGATGGTGGCTGCTCACACCCCTGCGCAGGTCCTTACAACTTTGGAGAACTGGTTTGCTAACTTCCTATGAGGATGGGCTGATAGTAAGAGGAAGTTGCATTGGAGGAGCTGGAAGGCGATTGTGTTGCCTAAAGAGGAAGGTGGGCTGGGCATTAGGAAGCTTACAAATGTCATGAAAGCCCTTAGGTTAAAAATGGCCTGGGCGATAAGATTTAAGGCCGAAGAGAGTTTATGGAGCTCCTATATCAAAGTGAAGTATAGCCAGGTCCTTTTCCCTGTGGGATTGAGAAGTTCAGCAGTCTTCGCCTCCCCGTTGTGGAAGAGTATTCTTGTGGTGTTGCCCCTGCTGGAGAGGAATGTGTAGTGGAAGATCAGGTAGGGCAAGTGCAATCTCTAGAGCAACAACTGGATGGGTTTAGGCTATCTGGATCAGCAAACTGAGAGACTCATTCCTGGAAGCCTGAGGACGCTGAAAGTGAATCATCTCCTGAGTATGAATGGCCTGCTTCCCCCTTCCTCCGTCTTCAGCTACCTCCCCTAGCGTGTTGTGGATTTTATTTTTTAGGAGGGATTATGCTTGTCGGAGGGCCCTGACAGCTATATCTGGCCTTTTAACCCTTCGTGCGACTTCTCGGTTCGTTCTGCTTGGGAGATGAGCAGAGTCAAAAGGCCCCGCAGGGAATGGGCTAGATGGTTGTGACACGCTAACTTGCCTCCAAGAATTTCACTATTTGTTTGGAGAGTGTTGTTGAATGCCGTCCCTATGGATGGAGTAGTCCAAGTGCGTGAGATCCATCTGGCATCTAAGTGTGTATGCTGCGTGGACTCCTCGACCTGAGGCCATTCAGGTGAGTCCCTTCAACATCTATTTCTCTCCAACTCTCTAGCGGTAGCTACCTGGGTGTACTTTGGAGGGGTGTTCAACATCTCAGTCCTGGGGGCCCAATCGATTGGGGCCAGATTGAGCCAATAGTGGAATGCCCCATCGTCTAGAGGGAGAGCTCCTACCCTTCAGAAGCTGGTCCCGAGTCTTATCTTATGGGAAATATGGAAGTCCAGGAATTTCTCCATATTTGATGGGATAACCCCATCAACAGCAGGCGTGATTGCAAAAGTCAAATGGTGGCTTTCCTTCATCAGCGATTGAACCCCGGGGTCCTACCTTTTAATGTCCAGTTGTGCGACTCTGTCCGAAATGGGGATTGCTGCTCCCTCCTTGCCTATGAAGCTGCCAAGGATCGTGAAGTGGTCTAAGCCTAGTATTGGCTGGGCAAAGGTCAACATAGACGGGTCGGTGAGGGGCAACCCAGGGTTGTCAGGTGGAGGGGGAGTCTGCAGAGGCGACAAGGGAAAGTTCCTTTTTGCTTTCTCGGGAGGTTATGGGGTAGGCTCAAACATCAGCGCTGAACTTTGGGCAATCCATGATGGACTATCTATCTGCTTCAATTTGGGATTAACTAAAGTGGTGGTGGAATCTGACTCCCAACTAGTGGTTGCGTTCCTGAATGGGTGCTCCCTCCCAGGTTGGAAATGGTGGTATTGGCTATCTAGAATTGAGAGGTTTAAGCTCAGACGTCAGGTGTAGTTTGTCCATATCTTCAGGGAAGGTAATGTGCATGCAGATGGTCTGACCTGCTTGGGCAGCGAGACCCAATCATCTTCTATGGTCCGGCATGTCTCAGATCTCCCTTTCTTAGTTAGGGGTCTCCTCTTCCTAGATAAAGTGGGTCTGGGAGCGATCAAGCTTGACCTCGGTGGAGACTATCAGTGACTCGGGCAGGTGTCTAGTGAGATTTGCCTTAGCTACCATCCCTTCCTTTAGTTTTCTTTCCTTTTCCTGCTTTCTTATGATAAGCTTCACCCAAGTCCTTTTTCTCCTGGGGAAGTCTGAATATCCATTGTCTTGTACATTTTGTCTCAAGGTATGAATGCAGAAGAGATTATTTAAATAAAAAAAAAATTTGCTGAAATGTTTGGCTTTCAACTCTTTCCCTAAGCAATTTCACCTTCATGGCCAAAGCTAGCCCACATGTTTAAACACAGGACAAGTACTTAATACTGGTTCAATCCATTGATGAGCAACTATAGTATTGAGTTTCACAGAAAACTAGGGTATAACTGGTCCAAATAGCATAGGACTGGCTTTAGGCCTGGCCTTTATCTTCCCCATTAAACTTAACCTTGATTTTCTATCCTGAATATTAATAAGGCTATGTTTAGATCCAGGGCCCGATGCAGCGCCATAGCTGCGATTACACTATCTTAAATTATTAACATCATGTTACAAGCATTAGTAAGATATTAATATTTCATAGCTGTGTTTGGATCGAATTTGGCTGAGGCCATGCAGTTCCTCTTTTCTTTCACTTGATCTCATTTTGATGGTTATCAAAGTGGGTTTGGAAGTCTCATTTTTAGGGATGGATGAGATGCACACTTGATTGGAAGTCTCAAAAATCATGCTCATGATGCAATCCTAATCACCCAAATGATGGATATCAAATTAATATTAAAAGTCAACAATGAGTAGTCAAAACAAGAAGGGAAATATTAGACAATTACCACTAAAGGAGCCTCAAACTATGCAGTGAACTCAAGTCCAACTTGAACCTAACATATGCATAAATCTCCACATGGCACAAAGATTATAGAAGATCACATTGTAAGCTATATGGAGTGATGGGATTTTGAGTAAATAAGGATAACTATGCATAGTGGTTACTTGTCACATATAAGCATGACTTGTACATGTTCGACCCTATGTCAATTTCACATAGAGACAGGTTATTTAATGACATGTACAACCTTTATCATGGTAGGATATATCATATATCGTTTTGATATATTTGGATTACGATTATCAGAAATCCGTAGTGAACAGGGGCCGTACGCCTGATTATCAGTTATATGAACCACAAGTGTGTTGGTAAATGTTTTACCGGCACTAATTAACCTTTCCCAATGCTTTTCGGTCACTGTAATTTAGTAGTTTTTTACTAGCGCCCATCTTGCTTTTTACCAGCGCATTCTGTTGGCCGCCGATAATAACTGGAAAAGTGTTGGCAAAAATCAAAAAAGCGCCGGCAAAAGGCTACAAGTCTCGGTAAAAGCATTTCAAATCACGGTTTTAGCGACATTTAATCATGAAAGAAAGTCGATAAAAATTTATGCAAGCACCGGCAAAAGTCTTCCGAAGGGCAACAAAGTTTGATAGGCCCGGGTTCAAAGCCGTGCAATCCGTAGCGTGGGCGAGTAAATTTATTTATTTTAAATTCAATTGAAACCTGTATTTATTTTTAATATTTGAAACCTAAAAAATGTTGCTTCTATATTCTCAAAAGCATCTCATTCTTTAAGGCACGAACTTGATCCAATATGTAAACAACCTGTACATGACTAACCAAATCTAAGATTCCATTCCAATAGCCAAAATGGATTAGATGACTGTCAAAAATGGAGAGAAGGAGAGAGACAACAAAACAACTGTGTTTCTTTCAAGTCGAAATACAAGAGCTAAAAGATGCAATTGTAATAGGTGTGGGTGTTTGTTATTGTTTCCCCATTAGACCTTTGTACAACATTTTACAACTGTATATATATACTACAAAAAATAAAATTGGAAGAAGATGTACTCTTTCTACTCTATAGACATATACACCCTATATGCGATCTTTCCTTCCTTTAAATCAAAAAGGGGTAAATGATAGGGTAGAGCCGGTACAACGAAAATATGATATAACACCCCCGAATAACTAACCAATCAGAATCATCCATGGTTTGGCCAAGTTTCCCTAGTCATTCTAGCAGCGTTTGCAAAGGAGAATAAGAACGCAAAAAACCAAGAAGAGTTTATGGTCAAAAGTCTAAAAAGAAAGAAAGAAAGAAAGAAAAAACTGATGGTTGGGATTATCCGGCGGGGCTTGTGGGGCTCTTTCCATCACTTCTTTGCAACACAAGATCCACATACAAATAGGCACATGTACTAAATAATTTTTTTTTTTTAAAGAAAAATTCATGAACAAAGACTCAAATGTATATAAAAGAAACACAAATCTTTATCATGCTTTCATGTTTCCATTTCCATATTTAATGAAAGTGAGATCTCTGTAAGTGCTATGGTCTCATGCTCCTTTGATTGTCAAATTTTGTTGTGCCAAAACCTCTATTTGTGTCTTGTGTTTGTATGTTGATATATATATATATATGATCAAGACACTGCATCATAATGGTTCAAGACATGTGTAAGCCCCGTATCCTAGACCGTACCGTTCCATAGGCTTCCGCGGTCTTCCCGGTCGAATTCCGGCGACCTTCGACCCTTAATCGGTATTTGCGCGCGACCTGGATTCTCGTGCCGTCAACCTGAGTCGACTCAACCCAGGGCTTATACCTTAGCGACCGCGTCGTCGCCGCGGTTCCGATGCCGTGACTCGCGCGCTGATGCGATACCCTGGTTGGGAGTTGTGGGCCAGCGTTCGGTGCGAGGAAACGCCGCGCGTGCGAATCCCGAGAGAATCTCTATAAGGTGTCACATCAATCAATCAATCACATCAATCCCATCATGTTAAGTACACATCAACTTTCACCCTTTCCCAAGCAACCCCCAAAGTCAAAAAAACTCTTACACCACCCATACCCTTTCTTACACCTTTAGCCAAAAAAGTCAAAAGTTCTTACACATCCATCCCTCTCTCTCCCATCCATCACTCCATCACCCATCATTCTCTCTCTCTCTCTCCCTTACAAGTCTCTCTCTCATTCCATACTCTCCCATAAGCAAGTCCCATA
The DNA here is from genome assembly GCF_029962835.1 of Magnolia sinica. Taxonomy (NCBI): domain Eukaryota; kingdom Viridiplantae; phylum Streptophyta; class Magnoliopsida; order Magnoliales; family Magnoliaceae; genus Magnolia; species Magnolia sinica. The sequence goes on from NC_080577.1 coordinate 89,914,676, forward strand.
CGTATGAGTCCCCCATGGTGAGAAAATTTCATTTGTGAGGCCCACCTTTTCTACCCCTTCATCTCTCATCTCAACCATCCATTTTTCATCTTCCTCCATTAAAGAGGAGCACTAGGAGCTAAGGAAGCCAAGGGAGTAAGAAGATCAAGTGGTGGGTGCCTTGATAGGGTAGATTTTGATATTTTTAAGATGGGCCAAGTGAGGCCAACCGATCAATGGTTTGGATCTCACTTTGGACCCTGAGGTGTGGCCAATGGCCCACTTGGATCATCATGATCATTCCATGATGGGGCCATTCTCCATGGACCCCATCATGATATTTATTTCCTTGTATGCTTAGGGTCATCTAGACCATCTATTTTAGTGGAGAAAGGATCTCCACCGTTGGATTTCAATTCCATGGACCCCACATGTAATGGGACCCACTTGATGTATGATTTAGTGCAAGGGAGGGCTCATAGTGCCGGGGTCCCTCCATCACGCGGGCCTCACTCTCTATCTCTCTCCCCTTTTCCCTTTTTCTTTTTTTTATTATTTCTATTTTCTTTGTTGTTATGATGATGAAGTTGTGTGGCCCATTGGGTTGGACCCCACCATGAAGTAGGTATTTTATCCGGCCCATTTGTAAGTGGGGCTCACCTTATATGTGTAGTACTCGTGCCATCCATCACTTGTGGCCCACCTAAGCAGGCCCACCTCCAAAGAACATGGAAAGTCCAGCGTCCAGGGACGCTGGACGTTGCTGGAAAGACACAAATATCAGCTTTTTCCAAAGCTTTGGGGTGGTCCACTTGTGTAGGCCCCACCTTGATGTATGTATTAAATCCACACCGTCCATTCCGTTCCAAACCTCAAGTTAGGCGTTGGACCAAGATATGGTGCCAACCCGAGGTCCTGATGGGCCATACCATAGTAAATGGTGGTTTTCACCATTGGAATCTTCCTTGATTGTGTGTATGCTGAAATATGCCCGATATTAGGCTTGTTTTGCCTATCGTGAGGCATGGGGAGCTATTTGACGGAGTAGATCTGCAAGAGGTGGACCCCACCTGCAAAATCCATGGGAAATCAAAAAAAATAAAAATAAATAAATAAACAGCAGCTGCTGCTGCTGCTGCTGCGTCAGAAGTGCAGCAGCGCTGCCTGCGCACGCCAGCGTCCGGGCGGACGGACGTACCAGCAGCCAAGCACGGCCCTAGCCGTGGGCCCCACCTTGGTGTTTCCTTGTCATCCAACCCGTTCATGAGGTGGGCCCCTCCCTGAAGAGGGCCCACTCAAAATATCAGCTTGATCCAAGACTCAGGTGGCCCACACCGTAGGAAACAGTGGGGTTAGACTTCTACCTTTGAAACCCTTTTGGGGTCCACAGAAGTTTTGGATCAGGGTGAGATTTGTTCTCACCCTTCAACTGGGCCCATGTGACCTTATCAGCGGGTTGGATGGCATCTAAACATTATGGTGGGCCCCACATGGAGCCCACATGAATGTATGTGTTAATGTCCACCGTCCGCCTGGACGGTGGAGCCCACTGTGATGTTTGCATGTTACCCCACCGTCCTGGATGGTGGGTGTGTGCGTGCGTGGATGTGTGTGTGCGTGCGTTCGTGTATGTATAATTATATATATATATATATGTATGTATATGTATATATATATATATATACATAATACTATATTATGTATAATATGGTATGTACTATATATATATATATTATATTTTATTATATATAATTGCTAGTGTGGAAGGCCCATTTCAATTACTTGTGGCCCATGATTGAGGCCCACCTTGATATGTATTGAAGGCCCATCTCATTACTTGAGGCCCATTAAAACACATTGGGGCCTAGGGGTCGAGGCCCATTTGATGCACGTATGGGGCCCAATTGTCGAGGCCCATTTAATAAATATAAGGCCCATGTGAGTAGGCCCATTTGATACACGTATGGGGCCCAATTGGCGAGGCCCATTTGATACATACAAGGCCCATGTGAGCAGGCCCATTTGATGCACTCTAAGGCCCACGGGTTATAGCCCATTGCAATGAACATAAGGCCCATTGATGCGGCCCATTGATGTGGCCCACTTAATGAATATAAGGCCCATGAGATACGGCCCATTTGATGTATTGAAGGCCCAATAAGATATACCTAAGGTTCATTGCAATGTGCAGTCCCAACATGAATCATATAATGATAATTGTGGTATGCCTTGGGAGCAATGGTGGTTTGACGTCCACATTGCAAATATAGTGTGGTTAAATGTCTGCATTATGACTTTCCCTAAGGCCCATTGTTAGGCTCGTACGTCTGATGAGTAGGCCGTCTAGGCCCATCTTTATTATGATTAGCATCCATCCCATATAACATGTTTAATTCCATGATTCATAATCATATGCATCATACGTATGCTTGATATGAGAAATGCCTGATCATAGCATATGCCTTCGGGCAGATTGTTTATGTGCTACCGTATAGGTAGTTTTGCCCTACATGAGCGCACGATACACGCAGGATTGCGCTGCATGACCGGATAGTGTGATTCATGCATTCGCATTGAGTGATATGGTTCTGTACGCCCTAGCGACATCGGGGTGTAGCCCCCACAGACGTATCGTGGTTGGCGGGATTGGATACCGAAAATCTTTCTTCTTGGGGTGCGATAGATATCCCTAGGTGAAAGTCCCTAAACCCTTATGGTACCAAGAGGTTGCTCCAACGTCTGCCGAGTGGATGCATGGCGCCGAGTGCCGATTACCGCAGTTGCGCTTTCCACGTGTCGTGGTCGGTTGGAAGGGGTGCGGCCTTACCCGCCGGGAGTAGGGGGCAATGCTAGGTTGAGTGACCGGCTCGAGGAATGGGTCCGCTATTGACGAGCCGAGTCCGATTTTGGCGGCGGATAGTGAGGTCTTTTCCACTCACCTTATTGCGCGTGATGGGGCGGCAATCGGCTTGGAGTGTCTTAGACCCCGGTGATATTCGATTTGAACCGTATTGACATGTGGACTTAGAGAGGATTTGTATGCTTGACTTGCATTTCGCATTACATGGCCTTGGTATGGCCGACATCATTCTTTGCCGCCGCATGGCCTTGGTACGGCTATAGTATTCTTGGCATTCATCGACTTGTTCCGCATTACATACTGCATAAATGCATTACCACCTTGAGCATACACTTTCACCACCCTCTAAGCTTTCTATAAGCTTATGCACGACTGTTGCGTGCAGGTGACGTTGGATCGCAGCAGCGCTGAGGCTTAGGCGCGTGGCAGATCATTTTTGGAGTTTTGTTCATCTTCATTGTATTTCCCTTATGCTCATTGTACTTGTAAAGTTTTTGATTATAGTGGAAATGTGATGGAGTTTTTGGTTGTTGTGTGTGGGTTATGCCTTTGGTTATGCTTATTACGAATTAAACTGACGTTGAAAATCCTCCTTGTAGCATCCCAGGATCGGAATCTGGCGAATGGGCGCTGGGAGCCGAGAATGGGGTTCTACGGAGGCTGTCGGCGCCAGATTCGGCGATCGGGAATTTTGTGAGCCCGGTCTCCGAGTTTGGGGCGTGACAGAAGTTGGTATCAGAGCATAACTTGGGAATAACCAAGAACAACATTACATATCTGCTATGAATAATTTAAGTCTTAAGTTCGGGTAGCCTAGCGATCTTTTATTACCGACCCTTAACGAGCGTGCCTCCGAGAGTTTTCAAAGTTGATAGGCACCTTCGCTCTTTCCTGTAGGACATGGCGCGTAGGAGAGTAACCTGATCGACTCCGGCTCCACCACCTGCGGCTCCCGCGCTACCACCTACGATTCCTGCTCCACCACCTGAGATTCCTACTGCCCAGCCTGAGGATGCCGCTCCTTTACCAGGGATTCATGCTGCCCAGCCTATGGGCGCAGCTCCTCCACCAGAGACTGGTGCGGAGCCGACCGTATCTGTGAGTGCTTCCCAGCTACAGCAGATGTTGCAGGCTGTGACGGCCGCACTTCAGGGGCAGGGCAGACCCCCAGTCATTTCTCCAGCACAGGTAGAGCAGGAGCGCTCGAGTGCTCTCCTTCGAGAGTTCCGACACCTCGATCCCCCGCATTTCCAGGGTGAGCCAGACCCAACCGTGGCTGAGAGATGGCGCGCCGACGTAGAGAAGATATTTGAGACGATGGGATGCGCGACTGAGCGGCGAGTCCGATTGACCGTATTTCTCCTTCATGGTGAGGCTGAGCACTGGTGGGCGTCAGTCTCCGGGGCAGCCGGCGCTGATTTTGTATGGACCTGGGAGGATTTTGTAGATCGGTTTGACCGACAGTATTTTCCTGATCACATCCGACGTCAGCGAGCGTTGGAGTTTGAGGCCTTGGTGCAGGGCGATATGACAGTGGCTCAGTATGCCGCTCGTTTTGTAGCACTGTCCAGATTTGCACCTTACTTAGTAGATGATGAGGAGCGGAGAGCCCGCCGATTTGAGAGCGGCTTGCGTTACGGTCTTCGAGGCCGTGTTATTGGGCATAAGTTCCCTACCTTCGAGGAAGTGGTGCGGAAGGCCCAGATTTTTGAGGCTGAGTGGGACGGTTCTCAGTCTGATCGCGGTCAGAGGAGAGACCGGAAGAGGCAGGCTTCTTCCAGTGATACCCAGCAGGGTCGACCTCAGCAGAGGCGCACAGGTCGCTCAGCCTTCCGAGCACCAGCAGCACCCCCAGCACCTCTAGCACCACCTCCGAGACAGTTCACTGGCACTTGTTTTAGGTGCGGTGCGACAATACACGGTATGTGGGAGTGTCCTCGCCCCCAGCAGCAGCAGCAGAGAGGTCCACAGCAGCCTCCACCACCGCGGCAGCAACAGAGACCCCCACAGCAGCAGCAGAGGCCCCCACAGTAGCAGCGACAGCAGCCTCCACCACCGAGGCCACCTCAGCAGCAGCATCAGCACCAGCCTCCGAGGCCGCAGCAGCGAGCGGCGATTTCGGCCGCCTCAGGCGGCCGCAGCGGCACGCTCGAGAGGGACGAGCACCTCCTCAGCCCGGCTCGAGCTCGATTCTATGCGGCCGCGAGATCCTCGATCATACGGAGGAGTCGTTGAGGGTATACTTCCAGTATCTGCATGCATTGCACGTATGTTGTTTGATTCTGGTGCATCGCATTCTTTTGTGGCCGAGAGTTTTTGTCGATCGACTGGTTTGCCATTGGAGTCTGCTCGTGAGGGGTTGACAGTATCAACTCCCTTGGGAAAGACTACAGTGTTGGGCCAATTTTGCTCGTCTTGCCCCGTTCTGGTTGGGGATATCTTTTTGCCTGCCGATCTGTTTGCTTTGCCTATGTCCGAGTTCGATGTCATCCTAGGCATGGATTGGCTTGCCGAGTACCATGCCATATTGGATTGCTCCGTGAGGACAGTCACATTTTGTATACCTGGTTTGCCGCAGTTCCAGTTCATTGCTGAGCCCAGAGGAGAGCCGTTGTCTTGTTTGATGTCTTGTGCCATAGAGGAGCCCATAGCGGTGAGCGTCGACCCGTTGCCTGTGGTTTGCGATTTTTCCGATGTGTTTTAGGAGATTCCGGGATTACCGCCTAGTCGACTCACCGAGTTTCAGATTGATCTCGTGCCCGGTACTGCGCCTATTTCAAAGGCCCCATATCGTATGGCACCGTTGGAGTTGCGGGAACTGCAGAAGCAGTTGGACGAGTTGCGTGAGTTAGGCTTTATCCGTCCGAGCAGTTCGTCGTGGGGAGCGCCGGTACTCTTCATGAAGAAGAAGGATGGCTCGTTGAGGCTCTGCGTAGATTACCGCGAGCTCAACAAGGTCACGATCAAGAACAGGTACCCGCTCCCGAGGATTGATGATTTGTTTGATCAGCTGCAGGGTGCACAGTTCTTTTCGAAGATTGACTTGCGTTACGGTTTCATCCGATTCGGGTCCGAGAGGAGGACATTACGAAGACATTTAGGAAGCGTTATGGTCATTTCGAGTTTGGTCATGTCCTTCGGATTGACCAATGCGCCCGCGGTCTTCATGCGATTGATGAATGAGGTCTTCCGTCCGTATCTCGATCGTTTGTTGTAGTCTTCATCGAGGACATTATGATTTATTCGAGGACTCGTGAGGAGCATGAGCGGCATTTGGAGGTTACGTTGCAGACCCTCCGCGCACACCGGTTGTATGCGAAGCCGGAGAAGTGCGAGTTTTGGCGAGAGGAGGTGAAGTTCCTCGGTCACGTGGTGACGAGGGAGGGTGTCGCAGCTGGACCCCTCGAAGGTTGAGGCAAGGCGTCAGTGGGGTCCCACGACTGCGTCCGAGATCCGCAGTTTTCTTGGTTTAGCGGGCTACTACTGGCGTTTTATTGAGGGCTTCTCTCGTATCGCAGCCCCGTTGACCAGGTTGACCCGGAAGGGCGCAGAGTTTATTTGGAGTGACCCCTGCGAGCGAGCATTTATGGAGTTAAAGGACCGTCTGACATCCGCTCCTGTCCTCACTCTTCCCTCTGGGAGTGACGGATTTATTGTATTTACTGATGCCTCGCATATTGGTTTGGGTGCTGTCCTGATGCAGCACGGGAGACCAGTGGCCTTCACGTCTCGCCAGCTCAAGGTCCATGAGCTGAACTACCCCACGCATGATTTAGAATTGGCTGCAGTTGTCTTCGCACTGAAGGTGTGGAGACACTATCTCTATGGGGTTAGGTTCGAGCTCTTTTCTGACCATAAGAGCTTGAAGTACCTCTTCTCACAGTCTGAGTTAAATATGAGACAGAGGCGCTGGATGGAACTCCTGAAGGACTATAACTTCAATCTCCAATACCACCCGAGCAAGGCGAACGTAGTGGCAGATGCCCTCAGCTGTCAGCCACGCGGCTTAGTGGCGCATATGAAGATTTAGGAGTGGCGGATGCTCGAAGATGTAGCAGAGTATGATTTTGAGTTTGGTTTGCAGTCTTCTATTGTGCAGTTATCGAGCCTGTCGATTTAACCCTCTTGTCGCAAAGGTGATCGAGGCTCAGCAGGAAGATGAATTAATGCAGAGTTATCGGGTAGAGGAAGTATCTGAGAGTCGTCCGATTGATTGGTACAGATGGTGGACTTCGCTTCAGAGGCCGATTATGTGTCCCGGATATTCCTGAGCTTCGTAGAGATCTTATGACCGAGGCACATCGATCGCGGTTTTCTATCCACCCTGGCTCGACGAAGATGTACCGTGATATGAGGCAACAGTATTTTTGGGCGGAAATTAAGCGCCAGATCGCTAGTTTTGTGACCAAGTATGACACGTGCAGCGTATCAAGGCCGATCATCAGAGACCTCCTGGTCTATTGCAACCATTGAGTGTCCCGATGTCGAAGTGGGAGCACGTGTCGACAGATTTCATTATGGGTTTACCGAGGACTCAGCGCGGTCATGACGTCATTTGGGTTGATGTAGATCATGTGACGAAGTCGGCATATTTTCTTGAGATGCGTGCGATTTGGTTATGGATCAGCTTGTCAGATTATTTGTTGAGGAGATTGTGAGACTGCATGGCGCTCCAATCTCAATCATTTCTAACCAAGACCCGAGGTTCACGTCTCAGTTTTGGAGGAGCTTCCAGAGAGCGATGGGGACCGATTTGCAGCTCAGCACCGCGTACCATCCGCAGACCGATGGTCAGACCGAGAGGGTCAACCAGATCCTTAAGGATATGCTTCGGGCCTGCGCGATTGATTTCGGGGGTAGCTGGGATGAGCATCTGCGATTGGCTGAGTTCGCATACGATAACAGCTATCAGGCGACCATCGGCATGGCTCCTTTTGAGGCACTATATGGCAGACCATGCAGATCACCGAGTTGTTGGACCGAGGTTGGAGAGCGTCGTCTCCTAGGTCCCGAGCTTGTACAGGAGACGTCAGAGGCTATTGATATCATCAGGCAGAGGATGCACACAGCTCAGAGCCGGCAGAAGAGTTTTGCTGATCGTCGGCGTCGTCCCTTGGAGTTTGACGTAGGGGACCATGTGTATCTCAAGGTCTCGCCCATGAAGGGCGTAGTTCGATTTGGAGCGAAGGGTAAGCTTGCCCCGAGATTCATAGGACCTTTTGACATCACTGGGCGCGTTGGCGCCGTGGCCTATCAGCTTGCCTTGCCATCTCAGTTGTCTGGCGTCCACAACGTTTTTCATGTCTCCATGTTGAGGAAGTGTGGGTCAGACATCGTTCCTGTTATCGATTGGCAGCCGTTAGAGGTTCGTGAGGACGCTTCCTATATTGAGCAGCCAGTCCATATCCTTGATCGGAAGGAGCAGGTCCTCCGAACCAAGGTCATTCCGTTGGTGAAGGTTCAGTGGGGTCACCATTCTGTTGAGGAGGCTTCCTGGGAGCGCTGAGGCTTGGGCGCGTAGCTGATCTTTTTGGAGCTTTTGGTCTATCACCATTATATTTCCCTTATACTCATTGTACTTGTAAAGTTTTTTGATTATAGTGGAAATGTGATGGAGTTTTTGGTTGTTGTTTGTGGGTTATGCCTTTGGTTATGCTTATTACGAATCAAACTGATGTACAAAATCCTCCTTGTGGCATCCCAGGATCGGAACCTGGCGAATGGGCGCTGGGAGCCGAGAATGGGGTTCTACGGAGGCTGTCGGCGCCAGATTGGCGATCGAAAATTTTGTGAGCCTGGTTTCCGAGTTTGGGGCGTGACAACATGTACGGTACTCTGCTTCAAGAAATGAAAAGTCATGTACTTTAAGCATCAATGTTCAGAGTTACATCGATAAGAAGAGTACATTTCAAAACTCAAGTACATTTCAAGAGAGTACATTTCAAAACTCAAGTACATTTCAAGACTCAAGTACAACTCAAGATGAAGTTTAATTTCAAGTTTTAGAAGATCTCAAGATCAAGCTACATCAAGTAGAGATCTCAAGCTTCATAAGGTTCAAAGGTCAACCATTATCTGAAAAGAATGAAGTTCAATGTTCATACTTAATGATCCAGGTATGATAGACCTTAAATTGACCTTAGGGTAGGTCATTTTGTATACATAATTCAAAATAAATCTATTTATATGAATTGGTCTGTTTTAAGACTAGTCCTGGACCTTGTTCGACTAATCTTAGCACTGGTTCGACCAGTCTAAGAAATTCCACGACCAGTCCTAAGTTGTTGAAGATTTTTAGAATTTTTTGGTTACTCTACGACCAGTCCTGGAGACTGTTCGACCGATCGTAGAGAGGTCACGACTCCACCTTCGACCAGTCCTAGAACTACGACTCAAACTCCAGCAACTAAGCCTGGTTGTCTACGACCAGTCCTGGGTCAGCTACGACCGGTCGTAGGTGGTCCACGACCAGTCGTAGACTCCTTAAGACCAGTCGTAGAACGATTTTCAAAGATCGCGCTTAATAATTCAAAAAGTTGTTGAAACTACGACCATTCGAAGGGTTCTTAAGACCAGTCGTAGAACGGTTTTCAAAGATCGCGCTTAATAATTCAAAATGTTGTTGAAACTACGACCATTCGAAGGGTTCTTAAGACCAGTCGTAGACGTGATCTTTTCATCTATAAATTGAACACGAATTTCAAAGTTTTTCATCGATTAATTTCTAGAAAATTTAAGCCTCCACTCTAAGATAAGTTTGTTCACTTTAAGCTACGCTGTGCATATTTAATATTCTTTTTGTTAGCTTTTCTTATTTGATTTTATTCGTATATTCTAATCTTATATGAAAAGAGGAATTGTTGTATTCCTTCTTCTTGGAATCAAAATCAAATAGAGCTAAGCCCATTTAATTTAATCTAAAATCAATTAGAACTTAGAACCAATATAAAGTGAGTATTGGACATTGAACGTTGATTCGAACATCTACTCCGATTGGTTCTACCAGGCTACTACAAAAAGGAGAAATCCAGGTATTTTATGTTTATGTAAAATTTCTATTTTTTTGGTTTTTGTTTGAGATTCACCAGAAAAATTTCATTGTGTGGTTATCTGAGGAGAGCCAGAAAACTCAAAAAGTGTGGGTTTTTGGATTGTGTAAGCCCAAGTTAAAAAGACACAATTATGAAGGTTTTAGGTGAACCTGTGAAACCTATTTTGATAGTGAATGCTAATATCCCCTGTGTGAGGATATTAGGAGTGGAGTAGTTGTGTGGCTGTTGTTGAACAGTTGGTGTACACACAGGCGAACCACTATAATTCTTTGTCTTGTGGTTTGAATGCTTGCTTAAGTTTTATATCTTTTATCATTTAGATTTGTGGAATGTATGTGTGGATGTGAATGTTGTAAAATTTACATTTCAAGCACAGTGGGAATGTTGTAATAATTTAGATTTAAATTCCTGCAATTTATTTCAATTCCTTGCTATTTATTTTTCTCTCCAGTTTGAGTTTTTGATACAAAAGACGTTCTAAAAATAAGCTTGTCCTGCCATAAACCCTTGATTTTTATGGTGTAAGGTTGTTCTTAGAACTGAATTCGTATCAACCTCTCAATTCTTGTTTATTGAGGTTGCTTTTATTTCAGCATTGTGAATTGATTTATTTTCTTTAGTTATCATTTTTTTTATTTCGCTGATAAAGTTTTATTTTGGCATTGTCCTATTCCCCCCCCTCTAGGACGTATAGCTAGGTCATTTCAATCTCATGCATTACCTTATAGAAATCGACAGTAATGAAGTTGGGCCATTGTTTGCCTATTGCTTCATGACATGTACTAGTCATGCTTATATGTGACATGTGGAATGGTGAGACACATTGTCTTTTCTTGGTCTTTACTCTAATCCCTGAGTAGGAGATTAGATACCAAAATCCCGTAATTAATTCCCTTTATAAGTAGCTTATCTAAAAGGGATCTTCTACAATTATACATATAGGATGGACCGTTCAATGCGACCTCGTCCCTAATTGTATGTCCTTAAGGGGTGCTTGGACCTAGGGCGCAATACAGGGTTGCATGATCTGAGATCGGCACAGTATGACAAGTTCAAGAGGATAGTCGTCCGAAGCGATGGTTATTCCACAAAGGTGGAGAGCTTGGCTTCCGTGCTCGGATGTGGGTGAACTAGTAGCCTAATAAGGGCAATCGACCCACCGACCACAACCCCCGACTCAGAGAACTACCTCCGAATGGTCATGGAGATAAGCTCAACTGGTCGGACCTTGGCCTCGGCCTTCTACTTAACGGTTTCAGATCTCGACCACGTAAACCTTACCTCTACCGAAAATCTCGTGTAATGGTTGAGAAACATATGCTGAAATTACGCCTACAATTGAGAAACATTTCTAACCCCCAACGTCGACTCCTCAAGGCTATAAATATGAACTTTTAATGGTGAAAAGAGGGGGACAGAGACAACCTTACGTATGCAAATCCTCTACTAGACCCAAATGCCTTATCTGACTTAGGTATCGGAGGGTCCCCTACTCTAATCAGGGTCTCATTTGTTTTCTTGCACTCGAGGGTCTGAGAGGAGTTAACCAGATTTCTGCATCAACAATTATCAATGCTGCTTCATGTGGTGTATGTTGATGACTAAATCTAGACGAATCTCCGCTCCGACTCGCGAACTCCAAGTCGCCTCAGCCTCTTGAACCTGCACACTTGTAATGAGCGAAGGAGACCCTGGTCTAAGCAGGGGACCCTCCGATGCCTAAGTCAGGTTAAGGGAATCTGGGTCTAAGTTGAAGAGTAAAGGGAGAGTGCAAGATGTTGCATACCTATAGTAATGGAGTCTCATTGTATTTATACCTGACCATTAGACGGTTCGGGTTCGTTAATCTCGGCACGATTCACTCAATCAATGGGAAACTGGGATCATGGAGATATGGTCCATAATCCGGGGATCGTGTAGCGTATCATGTGAATCTGCAGCCGAAATGATCGGTCATGTCCGCCTAAGGAAGTTACCTAGTTTAGCACATGGAGCGTCCTCATCCTGCCTCGGCCTCGGCCCAGGATCTTAGGCCAAAGAAGCTCTGACTCCGAGCCTCAGACTTAGATCAACACGCACATGAGCCTTCGCCATTGAGTTATTGAAAGAGGGGCGCGTTCGGAGTCCGAGCTGAGCCCCGGCCTGGACTCATGACTTAGCTTTCCTTATCTGTTGAATATTCAGGAGGTCCCCTCTCCGAGTTTTGAGGCGGACGGCGGACCTGTCATGTTGTGTCGAGTATTCCCGCAATGAGTGACACTGATGTGAATGGCCAAGTTACCCGTTTCTGGTTGGACGATAGCAGGATGATCCGAAGCCTTTGATCTGAGCTTCACGTTGACTGTTCCAGTCTTAAATCACTCTGAACTGACTGCCAGCCTCGGAGTGGGAGCTCAACTGTGACCGAGCCGGGAATCTTCCTTCCCTTCAATAATACTTATCGTTTCAGATTGACTCTTATGTGTCCGATCGGATTAAGGGGATGTTGGTCCTTAAAATTGTAGGGGCCCGGATCTGCCCATAACAGAAGCCCCCTACTCTCTAAGTTTGGACACAGACTCGGAGAGTAAATATACATGGAAGATCAAGGGTCTCCCCTGTCGCACATTCTGCACGTGTGTTTGCCATTATGGTTTCGGTGTTGAAGAGATGTGTTCTCGGAGTTTCTCATCCACGGGTTAACCTCTAGCAGACGTGTGGTGACGGTTAAGATTTCGAATAATCATTGGGCCTATGGCTGATTGCGACTATGCCCTGGGAGGCGTTCGAACGATGCTTCCCCTGCTTGGGCACCGCTTCTGCCACCTGGAGTTCGTCACTCAATGTCAAAAGCGTAAGGCCTGGCAGAGCTCGAGCCAGTAGCAAGCGGCCACGTGTGTTCTGCAGTCAGCTCGCGATGATTTGGTTGTGGCCATCATGCTTTGCCATCAATGCAGAGATCTTTCTTAGGCTATATAATTCCCAGCGTTTCAGAATGCGCCCCTCATTCAACAACTTAATGACGAAGGCTCGTGTGCGTGTTGATCTAAGTCCAAGGCTCGGAGTCAGGGCTTCTTTCGCCTAGGATCCTGAGCCGAGGCCGAGGCAGGATGAGGACACTCCGTGTGCTAAACCGGGTAACTTCCTTAGGCAGACACGACCGATCGTTTCGGCCGCAGATACACATGATACACTATACGATCCCCGGATTACTGACCATATCTCCACGATCCCAGTATCCCACTAATTGAGTGAATCGTGCCGAGATTAACGGACTCGAACCGTCCGATAGTTTGGAATAAATACAATGAGACTCCATTACTATAAGTATGCAACATCTTGCACTCTCCCTCTACTCTTCAACTTAGACCCAGATTCCCTTGACCTGACTTAGGCATCAGAGGGTCCCCTGCTTAGACTAGGGTCTCCTTTGCTCATTACAAGTGTGCAGGTTCAAGAGGCTGAGGCGACTCAGCGTTCGCGAGTTAGAGCAGAGAGTCATCCAGATTTAGTCATCAGCATTTTTGGCGCCGTCTGTGGGAATCTGATACAAAAGGTCAGGTTCTTATTCTTAAGCATAAATGGTGAGAGGAAAGAAAAAGGTAGTAGCCGCAGAGCTGGAGCAAAATGAGCAGACCCGTTCCCCTTCGCTACTTCACGCCGAATTAGCCCCAGGGCCTTCCCAGCGTTTTCGTAATCGGGCAAGTAAGTATCGAGCTATGCAAAGCGAGATACAGGCCTTGCGCAACGAGATTAACCAGATGAAGCAGCGACAGGAGACGCAACCACATCCTGCTCAGGAAAACCCTGTTCCTGAGCCGATTGGTCCGGTCATGGAAGCTCACTCCACGCCAAGGAGTATGAGACTCGAGGGGCCTCAACGCCCTCGGGCGCCAGTTTCGGTTCAAAATCCTCCCTCGACCCAAATCTGAGTTTCGGCTTAAAACACAGCTACTCGAGCTCTGACAAATGCCTCGGTCACCTCGGCCCTGACACCTACAGATCTCCGCCACGAGCTGGAATGAAGGAGGGGAAGGAGGACTCCCGAAATAGAAAACACCGAGGAGATAGTAACTGAGAATAAAGATCCTTGGAAAACATGGTTCCCGGAGCTCAACAATAAAATTCTGACACTAGAAAAGAAGCAGAAGTCGTCGTCAATTCCCGTCGTCGTTCAGGCGATATGGAAGAGATCGAGCCTCCCTTCACCTCGGTAATCATGAGCGAGGTGATGCTACAGAGGTTTCGGATACCTCCCGTCATCCAATACTCCAGGTCTGGTGACCCATCTGAGCACGTGAAAGGTTATCGTTCGTGTATGCAAATCCAGATAGCAACGAACGCGATGATGTGCAGAGGGTTCTCGATCACACTCACAGGATCCGCTCGGAGTTGGTACAGTCAACTCAAGCCCAATTCCATTGGTTCCTTCGCGGAGCTTAGCCGATTATTCCTTACCCAGTTCATAAGTGGTAAGAAGAGTCGGAAGCTAAATACTCACCTGTTCACCAGCAAACAAGAGCCTAAGGAGTCACTAAAAGACTACATCGCTCGCTTCAATGAGGAAGCGTTACAAGTGGAGGACTACGATGACAAGATGGCACTCTCCACCGTGTTTAGGGGTCTGAAAGAGGGAAGGTTCACCTTCTCTATTAGGAAGAATCCGCCAAAGACGTTAGCTGACCTCATCACCAGAGCTCGGAAGAATACTAACACCGAGGAATTCTCCAATGCCTGTAAGAATGTTCAAGTGACAGAGCCGACTAACAAGGGGAAGAGGCCAAGGAACAAAGAATCCCAGCTATCCAGCAAGGGACCAAATGACCGCACCCCTCACGATTGTCGCTCGAGCAGAAAATCGGAGGAAAAATTCTATTCCTACACTCTCCTCAACACATCTACCGAGCAGATTTTGTTGGACATCAAAGGACACAAGCTTCTAAATTGGCCAGTGTATATGAAGGTCGACCCCGATCATTGAGACAAGCGCAAGTACTGTCGCTTCCATTGGGATCACGACCATAACACAGCTGATTGTGTGGATCTTGAGGATGAGATCGAGACCCTTATTCGTAAGGGACATCTGCACCGATACACCAAGAGAGAAAGAACCACTCGGAAAGAAGAGCGAGAATGAAACAGCCGAACAAACCCCCCGAAGAGCCAGCCGAAATCTGCACCATCTTCGGTGGCTCATCTGGTGGAGGAGACTCAAATCGGGCTCGAAAAGCCCACTCTTGGAAGTCTGATCCGGAGCATTACGTCCACTTGACTGAGCGGCCTAGCAAGGAACTCCGGGTCAGCCCATACAGTTTGACCTTCACGAAGGACGATGCGTGCGGAATCCAACACCCGCACGACGATGCCCTAGTGGTCACTATAACCATAGCAAACCACAAGGTATATCGCATTTTGGTCGACACCGGAAGCTCGGCCAACGTAATCTACTCCAAAGCCTTTGAAAGAGTGGGAATTCCAAGGTCACATCTCAGACCTGTGAAGACCCCTTTGCACGGCTTTGCCGGGGAAAGGGTAATCTCTGAAGGAGTCATCTCCCTCCCCGTGACCGCGGGAGAAGGACAACATTAAGCCACCCTCATGGTGGACTTCCTTGTTGTCAATGTGCCATCAATGCACAACGTCATTCTGGGCAGGCCTTCCCTCAATGCAATGAGAGCAGTTGTTTCCACCTATCATTTGATGATGAAGTTCCCCGCCGAGGGCGGAATAGGATACCTCCGAGGCGATCAGCGCGAAGCTAGGAGATGCTATGCTACAGCAGTGAAGAAAGGGTACATGAAACAAGCACTCATCGTTCATATTCTAGATCCCAGAGGACCTGCGGAAGACTCATTCGTGGAAGACTTGGAGAAGGTACCGCTCGACGAGGCAAATGTGAGTAAGACGATTCAACTCGAAACATCGTTGAACCCTGAACAGCAGTTTGAAATGCTAACCTTCTTATGGCAACATAGAGACGTCTTCGCGTGGTCGCATGAAGACATGCCCGGGATCTCCCCGGATGTTATGGTCCACAGGCTGAATGTGGACCCGGATCACAAACCCGTGAAGTAGAAGAGGAGACCATTCGATGCCGAGCGATACGAAGCCATAGCTGACGAAGTCTCCATTCTGCTCGATGCCAGTTTTATAGAGGAAATACACTATCCCGATTGGATCGCAAATGTGGTCCTTGTCAAGAAAGCCAACGGGAAATGGCAGGTCTGTGTAGATTACTCGGATATGAACAAGGCGTGCCCAAAGGATAGCTTCTCGTTGCCTCGGATTGACCAGCTGGTAGACAGCACTGCGGGGCACGAACTACTCTCCTTCCTGGACGCTTACTCTGGGTATAACCAGATCGCGATGCATCCCCCAAACAGGCAGAAGACTACCTTTGTCACAAACAAGGGGCTCTACTGTTACCGGGTCATGCCATTTGGCCTGAAAAATGCTGGGGCCACATATCAAAGGCTGGTGAATCATATGTTCACCAAACAGATCAGACACACCATGGAAGTATACGTCGATGACATGCTTGTGAAGAGCATCAAGGCTTTCGATCACTTGGCAGATCTCGGAGAAACTTTTGCCATCCTCCGACAATATCAGATGAAGCTGAATCCCGCAAAGTGTATCCTCGGAGTTGGCTCCGGTAAATTCCTCAGGTTTTAGGTTAGCCAGAGGGGCATTGAAGCGAACCTCGACAAGATCAAAGCACTCATCAACATGAGTTCGCCTCGGACTGTTAAGGAGATACAATCCCTCACTAGACGAGTAGCAGTGCTCGGACGATTTATATCCAGGGCTACGGACAAATGCCTCCCCTTCTTTCAATAGTTAAAGGGTCATAAGAAGGCAGAATGGACGTCAGAATGTGAACAGGCCTTCCTACAACTGAAACAGTATTTAAGTTCACCACCCCCACTGTCTAAACCCAAAGAAGGTGAGCCCCTATTCTTATATCTTGCAGTCTCGACCTCAGCTATCAGCTCGGCCCTGGTCAGAGAAGTAAGGAGCAAGCAATATCCCGTATACTATTTGAGTAAAGTCATGGTGCTGGCCGAGACAACATATCCGGCTCTGGAGAAGTTAGCGCTCAGTCTCGTCGTTTTGGCTCAGAGATTACGTCCGTACTTCAAAGCTCATTCCATCGTCGTCTCTACCAACTCTCCCCTCAAGCAAATCCTTTAGAGGCCTAAAGTGTCGGGTCGGTTAACCAAGTGGGCCATCGAACTCGGGGAGTTCGACATTCAGTTCCGATCGAGGATAGTAATCAAAAGTCAAGCCGTGGCCGACTTCATTGCAGAATTCACCACTCCAAGAGAAGGAGGGATCAGTGTCAAAGTCGAAATGACTCCCTCTCCTGTTCCCCAAGTGATCAAAAAGCGAAATCTGAACCAGGATGGATTCTCTATGTAGACGGGTCATCTAATGCCAAACGTGCCGGAGCAGGGATTGTTCTGGTCGCGCCTAATTCCACACCCATTTAGTATGCAATCCGACTCAGTTTTAAGGCCTCTAACAATGAGGTACAATACGAGGCTCTGCTAGCTAGACTCAGACTGGCAACAAGTCTGGGGGTCCAGTCCCTTTGGGTATTATGCGACTCTCAGCTGGTAGTGAATCATATCTCCACTGAATACGAGGCCAAGGAAACTAAGATGATTGCTTATCTAAACGAGGTTAGAAAATTTATAGAAAGATTCTAGAGTTGCACTATCTGTTAGATTCCTAGAGCAGAAAATTCTTGGGCCGACGCCCTGGCGAAGCTAGCCTCAGCCAAGGAAGGAAAGATCCCGCGAATCATTCTCGTGGAGTTCATAGAACATCCAAGCATGGACCAAATGGAGAAGAAAACGGTCAATCCAGTAAATGATACTCCAAGCTGCATGGACCCGGTTTATAGCTACATCACATCCGGTGAGGTTCCTTTGGATAGGTTGAAAGCAAGACGGCTGAGAGTCAGAGCAGCGCGGTACGTAGTCCTAGACGGGATATTATATAAGAAAGGGCATTTGCAGCCCTACCACAGGTGCCTCCGACCCGATGAGGCAGACTATGTGATTTGAGAGATTCACGAAGGAATCTGCGGAAACCACTCTGGCAGCCGAGCCCTGGCCCTGAAAATACTTCAACGAGGATATTTTTGGTCGACCATCAAGGAGGACTCGAAGTACTATGTTCAAAGGTGCGACAAATGCCAATGATATGCGGATATGCCGAGGCAACCTGCAGAGGAAATGACTCCATGGTTGTTCGCTCAGTGGGGGATCGATATCATTGGCCCCCTCCCCACAGGAAAAGGGCAGGTCAAGTTCACTATCGTTACAGTCGACTACTTCACCAAATGGGCCGAGGCCTTAAAGAAAACCGACCTATCAACAAATCAGTTCAGCAATCAACAATCAACATCCAAGAACCAATTATGGATTAACATATAAAAAATCACCATCCATACGCCCTCTCCAGAGGGTCAAAAAATATTATCCATCAAACCATTCACCAAAAGACCTAAGTTCAGAAAAGTCATCAAAAGAGAAATATTGAAAACTATGCAGTCGGAGGAGGAGGAGCTTGGGAGCCAGGGGCCTGACCCGGGCCAGCATCTTTGGAAGGCTTCTCTCCTGCGTCTTCAAGTAGCAAAGGTTTAAGGTTGAGGTCCGGGCACAAATCCTGGACCGCCTCAATACAAGCGTTGAAGCCACAGTTGTAAAACTTGGTGGCTTTGGCTGCCCTCTCTTCTGACGCCTTGAAGGCATCCACTGCAGTAGCCACCGCCATGGCCAGGGAGGCCTCGTCCTCAACTCGTTGAATCTCCCTTGCCCGGGAGATGGCTCGGCTCTGTTCTTCTGCTGCCTCGGTTCTGGTCTGCTCCAACGCTTCCCCTAGTTGGGCGTTCTCCGTGGCAAGTGAGTCCACGTGGGCCCTGGCCCAGGTCAGCTCGGCTACAGCAGCATCGCATCGGGCTTCGAGGTTGCCCATGACCCCCTGTAGCTAGAGCTCTCAAGCTCTCCCATCCTCAAGCTGCCGATGTAGTTCTGTTTGCTCCATTCAAAGGAACGCAACCTCGTCTAGTAAGAGCCCGGTCTCGCCCCTGAGGGCCTCTACCTCGACATCTTTCTTGGCGGACTACTTCAATCTCTCCCGAGTAGGAGGGAGCCTCGGGACGGACTGAGAAAAAAAAGAATAAGTATCCGAATGTGGTAAAAACTAAAGGCAAGGAAAGTTAATAGAAGTACCCGGTAAAGAACAGAGCCATGTCGTTGACGAAAGACTTGTCCGATTTGGAGAAAAGGCTGGCGATCTCCTCCTCCGGGGCATGTTTGGAAGCCTAGCGGACCAAACAGGACATGTGATAGCCCGGCTGGAACCTCTCTCCGCTCGTTCCCACCTGGGCCGATCCTGCCGCTTTCCCGGCCCCGGTCCTACTGCCTGCTGAGGCCTGAGCCTCGGTCCTGAGATCATTTCCCCGTTCGGTAGGGGAGAGCATGGCGTCAGCCATCTGAACGGCCTCCTACTGTTCAGATGAAGAAGGGATGACTATGCAGGGCTTGGGGGCTAAAGAAAGCACGGTAGCCACCTGAGGAGCGATGGCAGGAGGAGGGGTTGGAGTCGGGACATTGATAACAGCGGCCTCAGCCGTAATAGGCGCTGCAGCCAAAGCTGTAGCAACAGAAATTGAAGCTACAGTGACAGAAATTAAGGCTGAGGGGCCCTCGCCCAAGGAGCCACCTGCCTCCTCCAAACAGTCGTCTTCGTTCGGGGCTCAGCCCTCAGCATCTCGTCGACAGTCGGGGCCACCTTCTTCTTCCAGGACCCAGCTGCCTTAGCCATGCTTACGCATAAAGTAGAGAATCAGCAACCAAGTTAAGAGATTCAATTTTTCTAAAAGTAAAGAGCTAAAGAAAGACTTACTGAAGAAGTGGGGAGCGGTTTGGACTTGCAAAGTCTGGACCAGTGAAGGTTGGTGGCCATGATCAGATCCGACCAGGAGCGGAGATCTCTTGAGCACGCCCTGGCCTTAGCAACCTGATTCTTCTGGTCTGAAGAGAGGAGGGGTGAACATCTCAGGAAGTCTACAAAAATAAAAGAAAGGCTTCAGATAAATCGCGACAGAAAGAAAAGGGATACAAAATATAAAAAAAGGGGGATCTGTAAGGTCCGACTTGGGGTGGCAAATCGGCTGGGGACCCAAGTCATCAGGTTTCCAAGCTCTGCCGCTGGCGCCTCCCATTCGCCCAATGCCTAGAACCATTTGTTCTTCCAGTCCTTGTTAGAGGAAGAAAAATTCATAACCAGTCCCAACCCCTTGCTGCCTCGAGTCGCGAAGTAGTACCACGGCTCTTGGTTATCATGTTTTACCAAGTACAAGCTTGATAATTCTTCTGGTGTTAGCTCTGTGTTCCCGACTTAATGCCAGATGATGAAAGAAGAGATCAAAACTCTCGCAGCATTGAGGGTGAACTGGCCTGGAGTTAGTCCCAAATAAGCAGTTAGGGCTTGGATTAAAGGGTGCATAGGGAGTTAGAGCCCGCATTGCAACGCGTAGAGAAAAATGACACTTCCACTTTGGCGGGTGCACTAGCAGTGTCGAGAGGCTCCGACTCCCTTATCAGCACAGAGTCTGGGATCTGAAACTCCATGCGGATCCACCCCATGGACTCCGATAATACGGAGCCTCTCGAGACAACCTCGGAGGCCCGCCCACTTGCGAGCATCTCAGCAACACCCGTAGTCAGGTCTCTGGGGGCTCGTGTAGCTTTCTTCTTGCTCACCCGGCGAGTCCGAGCCCCTGCATCCTTATTTTTTCGGGGCGGAGAGAACAGGGGCACTGCTTCGAAGGGGCCTTCGGACGTCCCTATCCTATCATCCGAGCTTGCCGGCTCGGAATCATCATAAACTTCTCGGACCATGTCCATATCAAACGACATCTCGTGGAAGCGAAGGAAAGAGAAGTGATGCTAAAGGGAGGAAAAGCTCACCGGATGGCCGCCGAAAATCGCCTTCGATGGAAACTTCTAATCGGCCGGAATCGCCTCACCAGGAAATTCAAGTTAGTCGGAATCACCTTTGCCGGAAATCGCTTCCTCAAGAGATCAACAGCCACGCAAATTTGAAATGCAGAAGTGAGGGGCGCTTTCGAAACGCTGGGAATTATATAGCCTAAGAAGGATCTCTGCATTGATGGAAAAACATGATGGCCCCAGCCGAATCGTCGCGAGCCGACTACAGAACACATGTGACCTATCACGCTCCAAACTCGAAAACCGGGCTCATAAAATTTTCGATCACCGAATCCAGTGCTGACAGCCTCTGTAGTACCCCATTCTCGGTTCCCAGCGTACATACGCTAGATTCCGATCTTGGGATCCTACAAGGAGGATTTTCCAACTTACATTTATCTCATAATAAGCATAACCACAAGATTACCTGAATCACAAAGGCAACATCATCATCACATATCCACTAATATAATCATTCGAGTACAATGCTGAAAGGAAAATACATAAATCGAAAATCAAGCTCCAAAAGACCGCCGCATGCTCCAAGCTCAACGCTGCTATTACCTACCACCACCTGCACGCATCTATCGTGAAAAAGCTTATAGAAAGCTTAGTAGATGGTGAAAGTGTGTGCATAAGGTAAGTGCCAAGTAAGTAATATCAAAGTAATCAGAGTAAGCGGAAATATTAACAAGTTCATAAATCATACGATATCAAAGTAAGCAGAAATTACTGACAAGTCCATGAGTTATACAATATCAGAGTATGCAATACAGATTAACTATGCAAAGGAAGAGTCATGAAGAGTCAAATATCATATGCCGAGGATGCAATATACAATTCCTGATGAGTTCACGAATGCTATCAGCTGTATCTAAATGCAAAAGCACAGTAACCTAAAATGCCATATGCCATAGATGTAATGCAATATGCAGTGCGCATGGAATGACCATGCTGGAGTGTGAAGTCGGGATGATAGTACACAATATCGCAGGCTACGGGGTCCATCATAAGGGACTTTTATCCAAATTAGTCCCATACCTAATTTGGATAGTCAAACTTTATCTGGTAAACTCCTGATCTCAGATTAGTCGTGCGCCCCAACCGAAATCTTAACCATTGCAAAGGTACACATAACAAATAGTTGCGCACCATCAGCCCAAGTGGATAGTGAATGAATGAATGAATGAGTAAGTAACTCCTGATTAATAAGTCCACATATCACTACAGTTCCTCTCTGGGATCATCACCAGAGTTTAGTACACTCCAAATGGCACCGTCTCTCTCCCAGCAGCACAGTCCAAGTGAGCGTAAGAAACCTCATTATCCGCCTAGCCAATAGTCTGCCAATACCTATCCGGCACGTCGATAGCGAACCCATTCACGAGCTGGTCAAACTCAGCCTAGTAATGCCCCCTACCCTCGGGCGGGTAAGGCCACACCCCCTCCCAACCGACTACGACACAGTGGGAGATGCAACCTCCTAGTATTCGGCACTCGGGCGCTCATGTATCCACTCGATCTGGACGTTGGGGCGTCTCCTAGCCTCGAAGGTTTAGAAATTTTCACCTAGGGACATCTATGGCACTCATATTCTAGAACCAAATATTTTCGGTGTCCCATCTGGCCATCCACGATATGCCTGTGGAGGCTACGGTCCTGATGTCGCTAGGGCACACAATGCAAGATACATGAGTCATACAATACAGTCATGCATCAATCCTGTGCATACCGTGCACTCATATAAGATAACCTCCGCCTATCAGGGAGTCTCATAACAATCTGCCCAACGATATATGCAATGGTCAACCACATCTCATAACAAACATGCAGATGATGCGTATAGGCATGTATGATGATGCTATGTTGTCACATACTCATAATCGGTATCAATAACTAGCCTCAACAATCGGCTTCGACAATATGGACATTTAACTAACATTGCCCTTAAGGAATGGCCCACATAAACATCAATACATACATCATGGTGAAATCACACATCACATCGGTCCTCAGATACATCGCATGGGGTCTCACACAAGGGCCGCACATTCATTGCATTGGGCCTCACTCATGGGCCACATATACATCACATTGGGCCGTATCATATGTGCACTACACATCGCAATGGGCCTCGGCTCATGGGCCATGAATACACTACATCAGGCTTCACGACCCATGGGCTTCAAATACACGAGAGGTGAGCCCTACACATGGGCCTCTAATACATCACAATGGGCCTTGCCCATGAGCCTCAAATACATGACATGTGGGCCCTACACATGGGTCTTGAATACGTCAAATGGGACATGCATCATGGGCCTAATACGTGTCACAATGGGCCTTAACTACGGGTCGCATGTACATCACATAAGCCACGACAATCGGCCTTAGCAATCGAAATCGGCCTTGACAATCGAAGTCGGCCTTAACAATCAGAATTGACACTTGGAATCGGCCTCGATACTCGGCATCGACAAACGAAATCGGCCTTAACAAATCAGAATTGGCCTCGATAATCTGAATCGGAATCGGCCTCGACAATCGGAGTCGGAATCAACAATCGGCATCGACATCGATAATCGGCATTGACAATCGAAATCGGCAAATCGGCCAAGTCAATCGGAATCAGCAATCGGCCACGACAAATCAGAATCGGCAAATCGGCCACGTCAATTGAAAATCAGCAATCGGCCATGATAATCAGCCTCGATCGCTAATCAGCAATCGGTCATGACAATCGGGACCGATTAATAATCAAAATTGGCAAATCGGTCACGTCAATCAGAATTGGCAATCGGTTATGATAAACGGCCTCGATCGCTAATCGGCAATCGGCCACGACAATCAGAATCGGTCGATAATCAGAATCGGTAAATCGGTCACAACAATCGGAATTGGCAATCAGTCACGACAATCGGAATCGATCGATAATCAGAATCGGCAAATCGGTCATGGCAATGGCACCGATAATCAACAAATAAATAAAGCGGGGTCCATAAATGATTAGTCGATCAATCATAGTTTAAAGATCGGCACTCGGCCGTGGTTATATCAAATCTGATAGTACGGAGCCATCCGTCTACGGCGAATGGGGCCCACTTATTTGGGTTAACCCATGAAGAGAATGGGCCTAATAAGGCCTAAGGGAAGGTCACAATGTGGGCATCCAACCATCATTGCCCATCAATGTGGACATCTAAACAACATTGCTCCCAAGGAGTGGCCTACATAGGGCCAAACATGTAATGGGCCCATGGCCTTACGTACAATCACGATGGGCCTCATTTACGTCACATAAGCCTCGTCATATGGGCTAACATACATCTCATCGGGCCTCGAATACATAACAGGTGGGCCTCGCACCTGGGCCTCAAATATATCATAACAAGCCTCGCACCTGGCCCTCATCACTGGGCCTCATATGTTAAGTGGGCAACCTCACATGGGCCGCATTATATGGGTCGCACCATCGGGCTTCATATATATCAAATAGGTCACGTCGGTGGGCCTCATATATATCAAGTCAGGCCCGCCCTTATGTATTTTAAGACCTGACCTATTCATAAGATAACATAGGGATAAATGAAGTGAAAACAATATCAGCTTAGTTGGAAACTACCATGGCCCTTAGAAGTTTGAACGGTGGATGTCACGGTCCGCTATTTAAATGGTGGGGTCCACCTGAACTTTAGATCATTCTTTTTCCCATGTCGTAAAGTGATCTCATAAATAGTTGAACGACATGGATACAACACATGCATCATGGTGGGTCCCACCACCCAAACATTGGACCGTGTGGATAAAACACATACATCCCTGAGGGGGGACCGCAGAGCACACTGACGTACAGCCCATTTGCATTAAAGACAGAGGTGGGTCCCACGTAGGGCCCACCCTCGTATGTATACACAACATAGTGTATATATATATATATATAATATAGTTGTTGTCAGTTTCATGCATTAAAGAGGCACATGAATATAAAATATATAATATATTATATAGATTTAGTTGTTGCTGTGCAGCTTTGCATTAAAAGGGAGCAGAGGTGGATCCCACGTAGGGCCCACCCTCATATGTTAGTATATGGTATTATATAATATTATAATATATAATATAATATATTATATCATATACTAATATAATACAATATAATATATTAATATTATATTAAATGAAAGAGCAACGTCCAGGCCCTGGACGGCCTGGAGTTCACGGGCATTAAGGGAGGCCCCATACGTGGGGTGGGTCCCACTGTCCAGGGACAGTGGACGACATGGATAAAACACATAAACCATGGTGGTTCCACCGTCCAATGTCGTGGATGGTGCGAATAAAACACATACATCATTGTGGGGCCCACCACAACGTTTATTTGCCATCTAATCTGTTAATAAGGTCACACAGACCCTGATGAGGAGGAAACACAAATTTCATAAGGATCCAAAACTTCTGGACCACAATGGTAGAGGTTCCAATGGTAGACGTTTAATTCACATTGTTTCCTGTGATGTGAGCCACTTGAGCTCCACATGTGACTGATTTTGGGAGGGCCCACTGTCCCAAAGGAGCCCATCAAAATGCATGGAGTGGATTTCCTCACACATCACGGTGGCGCCCACGGCTGGGACTCGTGGTCCCTGCCCGTCCGTCCATGGCGCACAGCGCAGCAGCGCCTGCTGCACGTTCGCTGGACGTCAGCGGCATGGCTGCTGTATGTATTGTTTTTTTTTTAATAAAATAAAATTAGTTTTCTCATCGTTTTTCGCAAGTGGGGCCTGTATCAGGTAAATCCATCCTAGCCATTGGATTTTATGGCTCGAAACAGACCAAACGAGCTCAATATTCAATATATTTTGGGGTGTAGAAAGATAAGAGTGCATTTTAACGGTGAAAACCAATGTTTTCTAAGCTATGACCCGCCAGATAGTCGGATTGACTTCATTTTTCGGCTCAACACCTAAAATGAGCTTGGGAATGGATTGGACGGCGTTGACTAAACTTATATATCAAGGTGGGGCTTGCATGAGTGGCCCACCCAAAAAGGCTAAAGGAATGATTTTTTTTTTTGTTGCAGTGAGTAGAACCCACTACCTGTTCACGCTTCAGGCCACGTCCAGCGTCCCTGACGATACATTTCATCAAAATGGGTCCCACGTGGATGTGGCCTACTTGACTTGGATCAATTTAATATTTGTGTTTTCCTATCACCAAATGGGTATGGTCCATCCGAGTGGGCCACACATCACACAAAAAATGAAAGAGAGAGAGAGAGAAAGAGAGAGAGAGAGAAGCAACCACCTTAGAGCTTGGACTTCTTCTTCTACCAATGTGATCTAGAGCTCCAAGGGGACAAGATCAATGGTTGGGATTGATTTTGGAGGGTTGGATTTGGGGGTGGAGAGCTTGCAAAGGGTTGGAAATGGAGAGCTCTCATGGACGTTTTTAGCTCCTCCCTTACTAGGGGAGAAAAATGAAGAAAAAGAGAGAGAGCAGAGAGATAAGAGAGAGCGAAAGGATGGGTTGTAAGAGGGTAATAATGGGTTGTAAGAGCATTGGGAAGAGAACCTCATAATGACTTATAAGAGAGAGTTGACTAAAACTCTCATGGGAAATGGTGCTCCTAGGGTGGGTCCACCTAAGGAAACGTGTGCACCCCCTCAAAGTGGACCCCACATCATCAGGGGCTCAAATATTATAAACGGTACATCTTTGGATCTACCCGTCAGATCGATACACGAGATAAGGCGTTGGAATCGCAGCGACGATGCGGTCGCAATGACATAGATCTTAGGTTAAGCCGACTCGAAATTACAGGATGACACTCAAGGACGCGCGCAAATGCTATCTACGCGTCGCAAGTCGCCAAAATTCGACAGGGAGGACCACGAGAGCCTACGGAACGATACGGTCTAAGATACGGGCCTGACATGGCCGCTTGCTACTGGCTTGAGCTCTGCCAGGCCGTACGCTTCTGACATTGAGTGATGAGCTCCGGGTGGCGGAAGCGGTGCCCAAGCAGGGGAAGCGTCGTTCAAACGCCTCCCAGGGCATACGTGGCGATCAACCATAGGCCCAACGATTATTTAAAATCTTAACCATCGCCATGCGTCTGTTGGAGGTTAACCCGTGGACGAGAAACCCCGATGACACATCTCTTTAACACCAAAACCAAATGGCAACCGCACGCGCAGAATGTGCGACAGGGGAAACCCTCGATCTTCCATGTATATTTACTCTCCGAGTCTGTGTCCAAACTTGGAGAGTAGGGGGCTTCTGTTATGGGCAGATCCGGGCCTCTACAATTCTGGGGACCAACATCCCTTTAATCTGATCAGACACACCAGAGTCAATCTGAAACGATAAGTATTATTGAAGGGAAGGAAGATTCCCGGCTCAGTCACAGTTGAGCTCCCTCTCCGAGGCTGGCAGTCAGTTCGGAGTGATCTAAGACCGGAATAGTCAGCGTGAAGCTCAGACTAAAGGCTTCAGACCGTCCCGCTATCGTCCGACCAGAAACGGGTAACTCGGCCATTCACATCAGTGTCACTCATTGTGGGAATACTCGACACAACATGACAGGTCCGTTGTCTACCTTAGAACTCGGAGAGGGGACCTCCTGAATATTCAATAGATAAGGAAAGCCAAGTCATGAGTCCAGGCCGAGGCTCAGTTCAGACTCGGAATGCGCCCCTCTTTCAACAACTCAATGGCAAAGGCTCATGTGTGTGTTGATCTAAGTCTGAGGCTCGGAGTCAAGGCTTCTTTGGCCTAGGATCCTGAGCTGAGGTCGAGGCAGGATGAGGACGCTCCATGTGCTAAACCAGGTAACTTCCTTAGGCGGACACGATCGATCGTTTCGGCCACAGAGACACAAGATATGCCACACGATCCCCGGATTACGGACCATATCTCCACGATCCCAGTATTCCACTGATTGAGTGAATCGTGCCGAGATTAACGGACCTGAACCGTCTGATAGTCAGGTAGACTCCATTACTATAGGTACACAACATCTTGCACTCTCCCTTTACTCTTCAACTTAGACCCAGATTCCATTGACTTGACTTAGGCATCAGAGGATCCCCTGCTTAGACCAGGGTCTCCTTTACTTATTACAAGTGTGCAGGTTTAAGAGGCTGAGGCGACTCGGAGTTCGCGAGTCAGAGCAGAGAGTCGTCCAGATTTAGTCATCAACAGTGTAGTCCACCCGAACCTTAGAACTGCCCTCATTTTCGGTCTTGCACCACGACATGGAAAAATGGATGGAAAACCCATACATGAGGGTCCATCAGAGCACCTGTCCAGTCCTGGACAGGGACAGGTCGGACAGGGTCTCTGAGAGGCCACTGTGATGCATGAGTTGTACCTACGAGTCCATCCATTTTACATGTCAATTTAGGGCTCAAGCCCAAAATGCAGTTACAAGGCTCAAGTGGATCACATAGTAGAGATTAAATACATACCGTTGAACATTTTTTGGGGCCACAAAAGTCTTGTATCAAGCTAATATTTGTGTTTTCCTTTCATTGGGGTTGGGTGTCATTATCACCGCTGCTTACTGTGGTGTGGTCCACTTGAACCTTGGATTTGCCTAATTTTAGGGCCTGTGCGCTAAAATGATATGAAAAAAATGGGTGGACGGTGTGGATAAAACCCATACATCTAAGTGGATAGTGGTCCGTCACAGCCCTCATCCTGAAGCGGATTGCCTAGTAACTTACTAGGCTTAGCGTACTGAGTAAACTCTGTGGGGTCCACCATGATTTATGTATTTTACCTCTCCTTCCATCCATTTTACCAGATTATTTTATGGATTGAGACAAAAACGAGGCATGTCCAATGTTCAAATGGACCACACCACTAGAAAGAGTTGAATTGAACGTCTATCGTTGAAAATTTCTCGGGGCCACGGAAGTTTTGGATCAAGCTTATATTAATGTTTTGCCTTCATCCATGTCCGTATGATCTTATGAACAGGTTGGATGACAAATAAACATCACTGTGGGGCCTGGAAAGGTTTCAACGGTGGAAATCATTATCCCCACTGTTTCCAGTGGTATGATCTACTTTATCTTTTTATGTGCTTCAATTTTGGGCTCAACCCTTTAAATTAGATGGAAAAACAGATGGACGGCGTGGATAGACCAAATACATTCAAGGTGGTCCCAACTGAGTTTACTCAGTGTGATAGGAGCGTAATGAGTAACTCAGTACGCAATCCGATTTCCCCCGTCCGTTCCTAGTGAAATCGAATTGCGTACTGAGTAACTCAGTATGCTCTTATCATAATGAGTAAACTCAGTTGGCCCCACTGTGAATGTATGCAGTCTATCCATGCCGTCCATCCATTTTTACATATAATTTACGGCGTTGAGCCCAAAATTGAAGAATATCCAAAGGTCAAACATATCATACTACAGGAAACAGTGGGAATAATGATTTCCGCCATTGAAATCTTGTTAGGCCCCACGGTGATGTTTATTTGTCATCCAAACTTTCAAACAATCTTACAGACATGGATGAAGGGAAAACGTAAAAATAAGCTTGATCCAAAACTTCCATGGCCCCCAAGAATTTTTCAACGATAGATCTTCAATTCACATTGTTTCCTGTGGTGTGGCCCATTTGAGCGTTGGATATACTTCATTTTTTATCTAGAATTCTAAAATTATCCCATAAAATGGATGGACCGAGTGGATAAAATACATAAATCATGATAAACCTCACAAAGTTTACTCAGTACGCTAATTGTACGGAGTTACTCGCTACGCAATTCGCTTCCGTTCCTAGCTAGGGTAGTGCCCAATCTGCGTCCTGCCGTGGAGAGAAGGCACTTCCCGCTTTTACCATCTCCGTCGTCTAATCCCCCTTCCTCAACTCCTTCCTCAACCCCAGCGACGATTGCAGCTGACCTGACGCTCGCATCCGCCGTTCGGTCTCTCTCTCTCTCTCTCTCATTTGATAACCTTTCATGAGAACGAAAACGAAAACCTAACATCAGAATGAATGAAATAACGGGATTTTGTGGATATTGTCTATTTCTGATTTGGGTTCTGAAAGATCGAAAACCTACCATTAACGGTTTGAATCACTAGTACAAACCCAAATCCTCTGTAGATACTCTGGGGGCGCGCGAGCGTTTTACAAAACCTCTTTGCAGTTTTGCACAGTGAGCTATCAGCAATAGAAACTTCTTGAATTCCTACTCCGAAGAAGGAATTCACCACTTCCCAGCAGCTGCTTCTGGTGTGAATTCACTTTAGCAAGTTCCATAGCTTTCTGCTGTCTAATTTGTATTTCAAACAAATGCTATATCCTCATGAATCCCCTTCCTTTCTTGCGATTTCATACGAAACCTGTTTTGTAAATTGCCACTTGATGCCAACCTCCCTTAGCCCAAAATAGGGTGTTGTTTCTAGAAGTGTGGTGTTGCTGCCACGATGGGCAGCAGGACACCGATCAAATGGTTAAAGAACATCACGCCATCCCAAGTTGAGCAGCTGATACGTGCGGAACGGGACATCCGGAAGGCGGTCCTCATATTCGATTCCGCGACGGCGGAGTATGGCAATGGCTTCAGGCATGACTATCGCACCTTTGGCCTCATCATTTCCAGATTAGCTGCTGCGAACCAGTTCAGGTCAGTCGAGCAGCTCCTGAATCGGATGAAGGAGGAGAAGTGTAGCTTCTCAGAGGACATCTTCCTCTCTATCTGCAGAGCCTATGGTCGGGCCCACAAGCCTCTGGATGCCCTCAGGATTTTCCACAAGATGAAGGAATTCGAATGTGAGCCCACCGAAAAATCATATGTCACTGTCTTTGCCGTCCTGGTTAGTGAAAACCAGTTGATTTTGGCCCACAGATTTCATAATTACATGAAAGAAATGGGTATTCCTCCCTGTGTCGCTTCACTCAATGTTTTAATCAAGGCTTTTTGCAAGAGCAGTGAAACCTTGGATGTTGCCTTTAGGGTCTTCCGACAGATGCCTGATATTGGGTGCATTCCCGATTCTTATACTTATGGTACTTTGATAAACGGATTGTGTAAATTGGGGAAGATTAGCAAAGCGAAAGAGCTGTTCAAAGAGATGGTTGCGAAAGGTTGTACACCGACCGTTGTTACTTACAGTACATTGATACATGGTCTGTGCCAATCTGACAATTTGGATGAAGCCATGGATCTGCTCATGGAGATGCAGAGCAATGGCATTCAGCCCAATGTGATCACTTATAGTTCTTTAATGGATGGTCTCTGCAAAGGTGGCCAATCTTCACGGGCCATGGAGCTGCTTGAGGAAATGGTCAGTAAGCGTCATTTGCCAAACATGATTACTTACAGTACATTAGTGAATGGGCTTTGCAAAGAAGGAAAGCTTAGTGTGGCATTGGAAGTTCTGGATAGGATGAAGATTCAGGGATGCAAGCCGGATGCAGGGCTGTATGGTAAGCTGATAAATGGGCTGTGTGATTCTCGTAAATTCATGGAAGCTGCAAACTTCCTTGATGAGATGACACTTAGTGGAATATCTCCGAATCGTGTCACCCGGAGCGTTCATGTTAAGATGCATAATCAGGTGGTTCGGGGGATTTGCAGAGAGAATTTTCCGGACCGAGCTTTTCAAATATATTTGAGCATGCGTAGTCGTGGCATTTCTACCGATCAAGAAACATTCAATTCTCTTGTTGCTTGTTTCTGTAAGAAAGGAGATGTGCATAAAGCGGCACGTATTGTCAACGAGATGGTAATTGAGGAATGTGTTCCTGATGAGGTCACATGGAGTACTATTGTGCGTGGATTTTGGGATCGGAGGAAGGTGAGGGACGCTGCGGAGTTGGTGCAGGTTGAGTTGCTGAGAGAATTTCATGGCTCCAATATAGCAATATGAATTTGGAAGGATGGTTTGTGCGTGGACACTAATTCTCACCTCTTGCATAAGCACCATGATTGCTATGAAATTCACTTTGATGGGTACATTCTCTTTCGAACTCTTATGGTGTTCAGGGACTGCATCACGACTACACATGTATTTCATGGGTTTATGGTTTTTTGCACTTAAAAGCTTTTGGTGTTGTACATGGGCACAACATTGGCGCCTTAGCCTTTGCATTAAATGTTCGTGAACTTATGTGTTTGATAGCTATTTTGAATGCAGGGTGAAATGGATGGTCTAGGTATGTTCTTGGCATGGGATACATCTCTTTCAAGGTGCCCTTCCCAATATCACAATGCAGATTATTATTATTATTTTATTATTATTTATTTATTTTATTTTATTTTTGCATGTCACAAATATAAGTTCACAGTGAGAAGCTGAGTTCATTTCATTGCGAGTTATCTTCTAAAGCATCAGGCATGCTATTGCTTTTTCTAGAGGTAGCATTTTCCCTGTAACTGGAGCAAGATTCTGTGGAACAAAATGAGTTATCTGAGTATCTTGGAATTCACTGTGTAACTAGACAGTTGAAAGAGGCACATACTAGATTCATAAAGATGGTTAGAATTATGGGTTGCAGCGGGCCATGTCTGGGTTGGGCTTGGGAATATGCCCAAGTCTGGCCTGAGGGAGGCACGGATCTTCTTCTACTTTCTTCCAAACGAATGTATGATGGGAGACAACTTGCCAAGTAAACCTCGATCTATAAGTGTTCTAGCAAGGGACTGTGGGTGCTTTTGGCTTTTCTTAAAATTTAAATTCTAACTTTATACGGGGATGGGCCTAGTATCTGGGCCCAAGTCCATCCTTATTATCTTTTGGACCTTCATAACCACGCCCAAGCCTGACCGACGAACACGAATTGCTGTCCCAAGCCTGTTGAAATTCGGGTCAGGCATGGTAGGTTGGGTGAGCTTTCCTGTCCATTGCCATGATTGGTCGGAGTTATTTAGCACATAGAAATGCTCCCGACTCCCTACCTGCTTTGTTGCATGGACACTCATCCATATCTTTTAAATGGAAATCTGTAATTGCACAGACTTGAAAAGAGTCCCCTACATCAGTAAAACCATGCAGTCTGCTCATATTAAATAGTCTGGTCACTGGCTGGAGTGGACTTATGACTATAGTGCTAAATGGAAGATTGCCTCTCATCACATACTGTGGAGACCAACATAGAAATGGAACTTAAATTTGCATCCCTTCCACATAAATGGAAAGGAGAACTGCCAAAGATATTAATGCAAATAGGAATGAGAATGGTGTTTGCTGCACAAGTGCAAGCACGACATTTGTGTGATATCTCTGTCCATCAAGCAGGCACAGTTCAAAATGCCTTTGGCTTAAAAAAGGGTCCACTCTGCTCATCAGGTGGGCCAGATGAGTATTTTGAGTGGACCATGGGTCAATTTATACTTTATATTTAGCCATCAATATTTTTCGAACACGCAGAGCCCGCATGATGAGAAATATGTGCCAGAACTTTGGGTGAGGGCAGGTTCATGGTGAGCTCGCCAGATGATTGCCCTGTCCCTTCGAGACATTGTGTCATATGCTTGCATTTGTGCAGTGTGCCATAAAGAGATGGTTTATTAGGTTTTCTTTGAAGGGATGTGCCATGCTTGTGCAGTACTGCAGTGCATGGGCAACGCTTGACGTCCCCAGCAGCAGGTTGCTGTTGTGGGCCCTCCCCAACAAAAAATAAAAAAAATAAAAAATTAATTAATTTAATATCATGTGACCTGATGGACCACGTATCAGATATTAGACTGATAGGAACAGGTACTGTGCTTGATTTAGCCAAGAAGGCTGAGAAAGGTATTTTAAAAAAAATAAAAATAAAAAATCAAGTTCTATTGTTAGAGATCTCAACTTTTTCAGCATCTACTTGAATGTTACATGGTTATAGTTGCCCATGCTTCTTCTTCTCTCTCTCTCTCTCTCTCTCTCTCTCTCTCTCTCTCTCTCTCTCTCTCTCTCTCTCTCTCTCTCTTCTCTCTTCTCTCTCTCTCTCTCTCTCTCTCTCTCTCTCTCTCTCTCTCTTTAACATCATGTGACCTGACGGGCCACGTATTAGATATTAGACTGATAGGAACAGGTACTACGCTTGATTTAGCCAAGAAGGCTGAGAAAGGTATTTATTTTTAATCAAGTTCTATTGTTAGAGATCTCAACTTTTTCAGCATCTACTTGAATGTTACATGGTTATAGTTGCCCATGCTTCCTTTTTTCTTTTTTTTTTTAAAATAATAATTTTGTACATGTTTGTGCATCATCTCGTCATCTTGTGAGAGGATTTTTCTTTCCATTAATTGAAAATACCACAGGATAAAATGTCTTACACATATACACATTAATAGAGACTTTTGCCCTGGCAATACCTAGTCATGCTGATAAAAGAGTTTATGGTGTCACAGTGATACAACATAATCAATTATCTGCTGGTCTGGTCTTCAGTATTTTGGAGGAATCACAATGATACCAAGGTTGGGGATTTTGTTGGCTTTATGAATTCATTGAGCAGGTGGAACCCACTGCTTGAGGGGAGGGATGCTCGGAAATGGAACCCCGAGATAGCGGGGACCTTTCAGTGAAGTCGTTCTATCATCTGATCTCAATGGGTGTGAGAATAGAGGAGTGGGCACCGCTGCTTGAGGAGGTGGATGTGTGGAAATGGAACCCTGAGAGATATCCATCATGATCTTGGTGGGCATGAGAATGGAGGAGTGGGCCCTGAATGCTTAGATTTGGAACTGCAAGGCCTTCACTGGATCATAGCTTAGCTTGTTAGGAAAGATAAAGTTGTCATCATCAACCATTTGAGCAGTAGGAAGACGATCATCACAAACCCTTCACTGGATCATAGCTTAGCTTGTTAGGAAAGATAAAGTTGTCATCATCAACCATTTGAGCAGTAGGAAGACGATCATCACAAACTTTGTGTATTCTGTCTTTGCAATGAGGAAATCAGGGAGCGTTTCTTTATCCACCTTCTTTGTGGGCAAAGGTTCCTTGAACTCTTATCTATGGCCTAGGTGATGCCAAGATCAAATGGGTAAGAGAAGTCCTGCAATGTCTCACATTGCTTGCTGGGCTGTGTGGTCGATTTGGTAGGAATGCAACAAATGGACATTTTGCAACAGAACGGACGCATCTACTGGAAGCTTTCAAAAGGCCAGAGGGAGTGTTCAACCAGGCTGGGGTATCAAAAGCTTTTGCTAGTCGAGCGCTGATCTAAGAATTCTATGGGAGGAGGTTGTCTTTGTAACGGGAGCGATGATCACTCATCATTTATCCTTTTCACTCTTAATAAAATCTTAGTTGCTTTTCAAAAAGAAAAATCATTGATGAATGGTCTTTTTAGTAATTTCTGCTCTTTTAGACTATATTGTTCTTGTCTTGATCTTCTATTCTGTCAAAGGGGTCCATCATTCTAACAAAACAAAGCACATCGTTCATTAATGTCATTCTATCAAAGGGGTACATTCTAGTAGGAGGCTATTCTAGAGACTTAAGTGGATTTCAAGGCGCAGTGTATTTGCCTGGGATGGGTGGATTTCTTAAAAGTGGTCTAAGATAATTTATAGCTGGTTTGTGATGAGAAGTTAGGTCAGCATCAAATAGCAGGTTGGAAGGTTTGGTTAGATCTGGAGCATATATGAAAACTTAGATTTGTGAGAGGATAAAAAACACTTGTGTAATTGATTAAATGTTCAGAACTCCGTGTACTTTGGAAAATAAGCGTCTCTCTCTCTCTCTCTCTCTCTGTCTGTCTGTCTGTCTGTCTCTGAAGGTGAAAATTATTAATAGAGACGGACTGATTTATGTGAGGATTACTTGAAAGGAAGGATTTGAGAGAGGCAAAGAACACGATTCAACTATCTATGTACAACATTCTTCATGCCTATAGCAGTTCTAATTATTTTAATTAACGATTTCTATTTTAACCTTATTTATATTTAATATGTGGACAAAGAACACCTTTCAACTATCTATATACATTATTATTCATGCATATAGCAGTTCTAATTATTTTAATTAACGTTTTCTATTTTAACCTTATTTATATTTAATATATAGACACAAATATGCACATTTTTCTTCATTCCATTTTTTAGTCCAAACAATATTAAACCAGACTTCTCATTCTCCGAGTTTCAGACGTTTCTGTTTTGCATGTTTTTAATGATCAAGACTGAATTAAACAGTAACATTTTTCCATACCTTTTTCTTTTCTTGATTGAGTTAAAACTAACATTTTCCATACCATTCTTGATCGAATTAAACACCAACATTTTCCTTTTTCTTCTCTTTCTTTCTTTCTTTCTTTTTTTTTTTTTTTCTCTCTTCTTCTTCTTCTTCTTCTTCTTCTTCTTCTTCTTCTTCTCTCTCTCTCTCTCTCTCTCTCTCTCTCTCTCTCTCTCTCTCTCTTTTGGCTGTATGCTGTTTTGCTAAGGTCTAGACTTAATTAGTCTTGATACTGATGACACTAGACCATTATTCTATGAACTGCCTGCTCCCCACATTGCCTTGAAGGTAATACTGATACTTACGATTGCCCAAGCTATTCTAGATGACTGCAACTCATGAGGATTCTGCCATGATGTTTTGAATGTCTTCAGATGCAGAATATGTTTCAATAGACGAATTTGCTTTTTTCTGTTGGATGGATCGAATCTGGTAGATGGTCTTTAGCTACCCTTTTTACAGAGATGATGGAATGCAAAGATTGTGCATTTAGATCTGCCCTGATAGAAATTTTTTCCACTCAGTTTCAAGCATTCAAATGATTTTTGTGTGTGTGTGTGTGTGTTTTTTTTTTTTTTTTTAATTTTTTTTAATTTTTTTTAATTTTTAATTTTTATAATCTGCAATTGATATTCAGGTATGTAACTGATGTACAATCCAACCCAAATTGCTGGGAGAAAGACCAAGATAATGATGGTGATGATATTAAATGATTGTCTTGCAAAAAGAGTAGAAGGAGAAAAATGATAGAGCCATGTGAAGAAGTAAGGATAAGGTATCTTCTCCTCAGGTCCTGTGTGCAAGTGAGGCTGATGATTCCGTTATTCAGACATCTGATCTGATCGGATGGGCCTCTGCATGAATGGAACCATGTCCCAGTTGATGGTCCCAACCTTTGATTAGTGGCTGATAAGTAGATGTTTAAAAAAGGGATTTTACATAATACTACCTCATTAATATGTTTTTTACATCCTTGTACCTATGTAAATTAATTTTTAATTAAGCTATTTTATTAATCAAGTTAATTATCATTGCGGTACCTTCCATTAGTTTTCTCTAAATTTTGTTTGATTAAGTGTGCTTTTTTTCAGAAATGACAAAAATGCCCACCAATGCCTTCGGGTTTGAGGCAACTCTCATCGCCACTGTGACTGTGGTGGCTTAGGATGATTATCCCAACTAGTGTTGCCAGAAGGGCTCACATGCTGAGATGGTCCGGTGATCTGACCGACACAGTCTTATTACTAGCATAAGTAACTTATCTTCTCATAATATCAAGCTTCATTGACCATCCTAACCTCTGATTTTTATGATTGATGCAAGCCATTCAAAATTCTCAACTGGTGGAGTGTGTGTTACTGACATGGGTAGACTGAGTGGAGATACCTCGTTTCAACACTTGAGGTCTTGGTATCGATCCCTAGTGGGTGTGGCTAACAGTGGAGTGTGTGTACTGACATGGGTGTATACTAACAAGCTAACCCAAAAAAACTAAAAAAAAAAAATTAATTAAATTTTTTTAAAAAAAAAGCCATTCAAAATTCTATTTTACAGAGTGATATTTGGATTCATCCGTTCGGTGTAATTTTATTATGGTTGCTCTTACAGCATGGAGTCTGGTAAATGGACGGTTCTCATGATGGATTGCTCAGCATGTAGGCTCCAATGGTCAGGATCGTGGCACCGAACATGTAACATCTGATTTTCTATTTTAAAGTGTAAGTTGTATCTGTTCACTTGCATAGTCCAATCTACCAATCTGAACCATGTCAAAGGAAATATCAATCTACACAGCAGATTTACAGCTTTACAGATTTACAGATTTACAGATTTACAGCAGATTTACAGCTAATATCTACAGCAGATTTACAGCTAATAGCAGATTTACAGCTAATATCTACAGCTTTGACTGATATGACAGTTATACAGATTTATTCCTTCCTTAATTAGGATATATTAGCTGTACAGTATATTTAGATAGATGTATATATGGTAGGGGCTGAAGATCAGCTTGTATTTCTTCCCTAAATAGCTTGTAATCTACCTATATAATGGGCAATTGTCAATGAAGAAAGGCAGACTTTTCCAAAAGGACTCTAAACTGTCATGGTATCAGAGCTATAGCTCTAAATTTCCATTTGTCTCGTGCTCTCAAGTTTCTTAGTCTCGGTTATTCTTGTTCTAGTTCTGTTGACCTCATGTCTTCCGATAAGTCTGATGTTTCTTTGATTCGTTTCAATGGCAAAAACTACTCTGCTTGGGCGTTTCATTTCAGGATTTTCGTCAAAGGTAAGGAGCTGTGGGGACATGTTGATGGCAGTAACCTAGCTCCTGACAAAGACAAAGACAAAGACCGACACGCCAAGTGGGAAGTCAAGGATGCACAAGTTATGGCATGGATTTTGGGATCCGTTGAACCCAACATCATCTTGAACCTTCGATCTTCTCAGACTGCAGCTCAGATGTGGACATACCTGAAGAAGGTCTACAATCAACAAAACACTGCTCGTCGTTTCCAGCTTGAACATGAATTGGCCACTCTACAACAGGATAGTCTTTCTATCTCTGATTTTTACTCTAGATTCACTAATCTTTGGGCTGAATACACTGATATAGTTTATGCTGACTTACCATCCGAAGGTCTTAGTTCTGTTCAATCTGTCCATGAAACTACTCAGAGGGATCAATTTCTAATGAAACTAAGGTCTGAATTTGAAGGCACCAGATCCAATCTTATGAACCGAGAATCTGTCCCCTCCTTGGATACATGCCTAAATGATCTTCTTCGCGAGGAACAGCGCCTTCTCACTCAAACCACCATGGAACAACGACGATCTACATTTGTTCCTGTAGCCTATGCAGCACAAGGCAGGCCACGAAGCAGGGATATGAGCATTGTTCAGTGCTTCTGTTGCAAGGGATTTGGTCATTATGCTGCAAACTGTCCCCGAAAATTCTGCAACTATTGCAAAAAGGATGGCCATATCATCAAGGAATGCCCAACTCGACCCCCCAAGAAATCGGAGACAACATATACTGTCTCAGTTGGCTCTTCTAGTGCGGGTAGTTTGGTGAATACAACACAAAGTGCTCCTGCTCCTGCTCCCATTTCAGTCCAACCCGTGACCCCTGACATGATTCAACAAATGATCATTTCTGCATTTTCAGCTTTAGGACTCTCAGGTAAACCCTTCACTACATCATCTCCTTGGTACTTTGATTCCGGGGCTTCCCATCATATGACAAACAATGCTGCTTCTCTTACCAATGTAAACAAATATTTTGGAAATCTCAAAATTCATACTGCTGATGGCAATCATTTACCTATCACGGCCACTGGTGATATTTCCTCCTCTCTCACTGATGTCTTCGTATCTCCCGGTCTTACCACCAATCTTGTGTCTGTCGGTCAGTTAGTTGATAATGATTGTAAAGTAGAGTTTTCTAAATCTGGTTGTGTTGTGCAGGATCAACAGTCAGGGCGGATGATCGCAAGGGGGCCTAAAGTGGGACGTCTTTTTCCTCTTCAATTTCCTTTGTCTTCTTTTTCTTTGCCTTTTGTCGCTTGTAATTCTGCTCATGTTGATTACCGAGCGTGGCATAAACGTCTCGGACATCCAAACTCTAATGTACTTCATGCTTTATTGAAATCTGGTTTTCTTGGGAATAATGAAACACCATCTCTTAGTGTTGTTCAGTTTGATTGCAATTCTTGCAGACTTGGCAAAAGTAAAACTCTACCCTTTCCTTTTCACACACCGCATGTTGTCAAACCTTTCGATCTGATACATAGTGATGTGTGGGGTATGGCACCAGTCACTTCACATGCTAATTACAAATACTTTGTCACTTTTATTGACGACTATAGTCGTTTCACATGGATTTATTTCCTTCATTCCAAAGACGAAGTATTTTCTATTTTTAAGATTTTTCATGCATATATTCAGACACAATTTTCGGCCCATGTCAAAATCCTTCGTTCTGACAATGGGGGTGAGTATATGTCTCATTTGTTTCAGGACTTCCTACAGAATCATGGCATCATCTCTCAACGGTCTTGCCCTTCGACACCTCAACAAAATGGAGTGGCTGAAAGGAAGAACCGTCACCTTCTTGATGTGGTTCGCACTCTTCTGTTAGAATCTTCCACGCCCTCTCGATTTTGGTGTGAAGCTCTTTCCACTGCTGTCCATCTCATTAACAGATTGCCTTCTCCCACATTGAACCATGACTCACCTTTCACCAGGTTATTTGGTCATCCTCCAACTTATTCTAACCTTCGTACCTTTGGTTGTGTCTGTTATGTTCATCTTCCTGCACATGAACGCACAAAACTTACGGCTCAGTCAATTAAATGTGCTTTTCTAGGATATTCAGTACAACAGAAAGGTTTTCTTTGCTATGATCCAAATCTGTGTCGCATTCGAGTTTCTAGAAATGTGATTTTTTTCGAAAATCAATATTTCTTTTCTACCCATCAGATCATGTTTCTCCTTCATTTTCTGTTTTGCCTATGTTTCCTAACTCTCTTGCAGATCCAGTCCCTTCTAAACCTCTCCTAGTGTATCGACGACGCTCCACCGCCACTTCCCACCAACCTTCAGCACCTCCTGAGCCCCCTCAAGCTTCTTCCCCGATTGCTGCTTATTTCAGCACCTGCACCTCCCTCTCTCCGACTCAGTACTCGGGTTCGTAGACCCCCAGATAGGTTTGGTTTCTCTTCTCCTTCATCCTTCACAGCCACTTTGTCGTCTATTTCTCTTCCTTCATCTTATAAACAGGCAATGAAGCATGAGTGTTGGCGAAAAGCAATTGAAACCGAACTTCTCGCACTTGAAGAAAACCAAACATGGGATGTTGTTCCATGTCCCTCCTCCGTGAAACCCCTTGGCAGTAAGTTCGTGTTTTCTATCAAGCTTAATTCCGATGGGTCCATAGATCGTTACAAAGCTCGGTTAGTGGCACTTGGCAACAAACAAGAATATGGTCTTGACTATGATGAGACCTTTGCACCGGTCGCCAAAATGACCACTGTCCGAACTATACTCGCTCTTGCTGCATCCCAATCCTGGCCCTTACATCAAATGGATGTTAAGAACGCATTTCTCCATGGTGATCTCCAGGAAGACGTTTACTTGAAACTTCCCTCTGGTATGCCCACTTCCTCACCTACTGATGTTTGCAAACTGAAACGTTCTTTGTATGGTTTGAAGCAGGCACCAAGAGTATGGTTTGAGAAGTTTCGATCCACTTTGCTTAGTTTTTCTTTCACTCAAAGTCAGTATGACTCCTCTCTTTTTCTACAAAGGACATCCACAGGTATCGTCGTCCTCCTTGTTTATGTGGACGATATCGTCATCACTGGCTCTGACTTGGAGGCAATCTCTGCGGTTCAGACTTTGTTGAATTCTACATTTCACATGAAAGATCTTGGCCAGCTCACCTATTTCTTGGGTTTAGAGGTGCATCATCAGCCGCACGGTCTCCTCTTGCATCAGCACAAGTATAGTCAAGATCTGGTTTAGCTAGCCGGTCTCACCAACGCTACTTCGGTTGACACCCCCATGGAACTTAATGTGAAATATCGACGTGACGAAGGGGAGCTTCTTGAGGATCCTACTACCTATCGGAAGTTGGTTGGTAGTCTTATCTATCTAACCATT
Source organism: Magnolia sinica (assembly GCF_029962835.1). Classification (NCBI taxonomy): domain Eukaryota; kingdom Viridiplantae; phylum Streptophyta; class Magnoliopsida; order Magnoliales; family Magnoliaceae; genus Magnolia; species Magnolia sinica. The sequence continues at coordinate 89,956,403 of NC_080577.1, forward strand.
ACCCGACCAGACATCTCTTATGCTGTTCATACCGTTAGCAAATTCATGCAAGCACCGAGGCATCTCCATCTATCTGCAGTCCGCCGCATAATTCGCTACATTCTTGGGACACCTACTCGTGGCTTATTCTTCCCTTCCGGTTCTTCACTTCAGCTACAAGCCTATAGTGACGCTAACTGGGCTGGCTGCCCAGACACCAGGAAATCTACTACCGGCTGGTGTATGTTTCTTGGTGATGCCCTTATCTCTTGGAAATGCAAGAAGCAGGACCACGTCTCCAAATCATCTACTGAGGCCGAGTACCGAGCCATGTCTGCAGCATGCTCCGAGATCATTTGGCTGCGTGGTCTCCTCACAGAGCTCAGTTTCATTCTCGTACATCCTACTCCACTCCATGCTGACAACACTAGTGCCATCCAAATTGCCGCAAACCCAGTCTATCACGAACGCACCAAGCACATCGAGGTTGACTGTCACTCAATCAGGGAAGCCTATGATCATCAAGTCATCACTCTTCCACATATCTCCACAACTTTGCAGATCGCCGATATCTTCACAAAATCCATGCCACGTCAGCGCCATCATTTTCTCGTTAGCAAATTGATGCTTGTCGATTTACCAGCATCAATTTGAGGGGGGATGTCAAAGGAAATATCAATCTACACAGCAGATTTACAGCTTTACAGATTTACAGATTTACAGATTTACAGATTTACAGCTTTGCAGATTTACAGATTTACATTTACAGCTAATATCTACAGCAGATTTACAGCTAATAGCAGATTTACAGCTAATATCTACAGCTTTGACTGATATGACAGTTATACAGATTTATTCCTTCCTTAATTAGGATATATTAGTTGTACAGTATATTTAGATAGATGTATATATGGTAGGGGCTGAAGATCAGCTTGTATTTCTTCCCTAAATAGCTTGTAATCTACCTATATAATGGGCAATTGTCAATGAAGAAAGGCAGACTTTTCCAAAAGGACTCTAAACTGTCAAACCATCCATTTAGGACACTCTTCATAGGCTACCATGGAAAAATTGCACAAATAGGATGATCCAATCCATCCTCTTTCCCCCGCCCCCCCCCCCTTCCTTTTGCATTATTTTCTATGGCCATCCGTTTTCCAAGCCATGGATGGAATGGTTACGTTGGCAAAAGGAAGTGATTCTTTAGAGCAATGGTCCCTAACTAATAGATCTATTGTATTGTTGGTTTGACCTATTTTTGTATAATTGATATTGATCGTCTGTTAGATCAAATGGTTAATATTTATAGTCAGAGCAGTATAATTGTAAGACTGATATTTGGTAACTGAGCGTACAACCTAAATTGCAACTTGAGGGAAGAAAATCTCCTCCCTGTATGCACCTCAACTAAGTCTGTAATGAAAACCCGATGTGCTCGACTAAGTATTTGATTAAGTGTGCTTTTTTTCAGAAATGATAGAAATGATTAAGTACCTGATATGCTCGACCATTCAGAGCATACCCTAAAAATATCCCTTCATCACTTTCGGTGTCAAATTTACCCAGATGTTCTCGGTCACGCAAGATATAGCATTTACTGCTGAAAACTCGAAAGTATTTGACAGAAGGCTTCTTATCAAACCACATCTCATAAGCCATTTTATTATTAGATTTTCTAATATAAACACGGTTAATTATATAACAAGCAGTATTTACGGCTTCAATCTAGAGATTTTTAGGAAGCTTCATACTATTTAACATTACATTTGCCATTTCTTGAAGCACCCTATTTTTTCTTTCCACAACCCCATTTTGTTGTGGTGTTTTGGGAGTAGGGTATTCATGTGATATTCCTTGGTCACTACAAAATTTCTCAAAACTGCTATTTTCAAACTCAGAACCATGATCATTACGGATCTTAGTGACTTGTTACTCTTTTTCATTTTGGATACGTTTAAGTACCCTTTTTACTTCATTGAGAGTTTCAGATTTCTCTCTTAAGAAGACTACCCAAGTATACCTGGTAAAGTCATCTACAATGACCAGAATATACTTCTTGCCACCTCGACTCTCCGTTCTAGTTGGTCCAATGAGATCCATATGGAGAAGTTCGAGTGGTTTAGATGTGGCATTGGAGTTTATCTTTTTGTAAATACTCCTGATTTGTTTACCAATTTGGCACTCGCCACATATCTTATCCACTTTCTTTATTTTGGGTAGACCTCTTATCAATTCACTTTTGCTCAATCTATACAAGTTGCGGTAATGTACGTATCCTAGGCGCTTATGCCATAGTTCGGTTTCATTGGTATGGACTATGTAACATGTAACACGATAGCTTAGATGAGCTTAAGTCACTAACTATATAGCAATTCTTAGAAGTTCTGTGACCAATAAATATTGCAGAACCATTCTTATTTAAGATTTCACACTTCTGGTTTGAAAATTTTATACCATGATTATTATCGCAAATTTGAGAAATGCTTTATAAATTATGTTTTAAACCTTCTACATATAAAACATTCTCAAATAAAGGAAGGTTAGGGAGTTGAACCGTACCTTGACCAACAATTTTGCAATTGCTACCATCACCGAATGTGACTAAACCATCAGTCATGTTTTTAAGACTGGTGAATAGACTTTTATCACCTGTCATATGTTTGGAGCAACCACTATCCAGGTACCACTTTGAATGGCTCGTGGCTTTGAATGCGGTGTGGGCAACCAAACAAGCAACCTTAGGGACCCATTTCATTACAGTTTTGGGTTTAGGAGCATAGTTGGTCTTCTTTTGATTATAATTGTCATGCTTCCTACCCACTGAGTTAGATTTTAAGAGCTCCTTAAGCAAGTCTACAATTTTCTCAACTAAAGGATTACGGTTCTGATTTTTATAGTTGATATGGTTCTTTTTAGGATTTAAGGACTGAAAATTTTTAGTCGTTTTAGAAATATTTTGATTTAGTCTTTTCCCTTTTGAGTTAGAAGACTCTCATTTAACAAATTTAGGAGGAGTATTCTTATATTTGGGAGGAATATTTTTATCGTAGCCCAATCCAGATCGGTCACCACATTTTCTAGATCCGAATAGGAGTTTTTCTAATTTATGGTCACCTTGGGCATGCCTCCATGTGTCCTTCAAACTCAAAAGTGAAGAGACTTTAGTTTTAGGTTTTCATTTTCAAGTTTTAAGTTTTCAACTTGGGACGTTTTGAAATCCAAGTCACACTTAGTTTTTTCAAAGCAATCTGAAAGGTGTGATTTTTCCAAAACCAGATTATCAAAATTCTCTTTCAATTTTAAAAACTTATCTTTCTGTAGTTTTAATTTAACAACTATTTTACAACTTTCCCTGTATAGGGCATCATAAGCATCCTGAAGATCTTCATCATTCTCATTATCACTTTTCAGATTTTCTTCACTGGTTGTATCATTATTTAAGAAAGTGAACTTAGCGAGACTCATTAGGGCTTTAACATCATTACCCAACTCGGTTTCAAAATCTTCTGACTCAGAAGAGGCTTCAGAGCAGGAAGATTCATCCCATGTAGCCAACATACCTTTCTTTTTAGGACATTTGTTCGCTAGATGCCCATATTCATGGCAGTTGTAGCATTGGCTGTCTTTTAAAGATTTTCAATTTTTTTATCTTGATCTTTTCTTTTAAGTAAGTTTTTGAACATCAACCCTCTTTTTACTTTTGAAAATCTTGTAAAACTTTTTATTAAAAGGGCCATATCATCTTCAGAATTTTCTAAATCAAAATTGTTATTTTCATGAGACATGCTTTTAGAAGACTTAAGGGTGATAGATTTATGTTTCGGAGCTTTAAAGTTTAACTCGTAGGTTTGTAAAGAACCAACCAGTTCTTCAACCTGCATATGGTCTGTATCATGAAGTTCCTGAATGGCCGTGACTTTTGAATTGAACCTTTCAGGTAGTGAGCGTAGTATCTTTGCACAGACTTTGCTTTCTGAGATGCTATCTCCAAGACCCCACATAGAGTTGACTATGTCATTCAACTTAGTATAGAAGTCTATGAATGTTTCACTTTCTTCCATACGTATTTCCTCAAACCTAGTGGTGAGGATCTGTAGTTTAGATTTCTTGATAGTAGTCGTAACCTCATGTGTCATTTCTAAGATATCCCAGGCTTGTTTTGCAGTATCACAAGATATAATTCTTTTGAATTCATCTAGTGGTAGTGCGCAAGTAATTGCATTTAAAGCCCTAGCATTGGCACTACTCTCAGTTCTCTGAAGAGTGGTCCAAGTGCTATAGGGAGCAACCCTTAGAGATTTAGTTCCATCAAGGCCTACAACTTCAACAGAAGGTGGAGTCCATTTAGTTACTGTGGCTTGCCACACATTCTCATCAAAAGACCTCAAGAATATTCTCATTCTGGATTTCCAATAAGCATAATTAGAGTCATCAAAAGGTGGAGGCCTAGTTACAGAAACGCTATCAAAATTTGACATCTTAAAAGCTCAGATCGGTTAGCTCAGGAATTAAATCCAAATAAACAAGCTATTAGGCTCTGATGCCACTTGAAAGGGCCGAGCTATATGTCCTAGACTATATGTCCTAGAGGGGGGGTGAATAGGACTATGCCAAATAAAAATTGATAAGCAGAATATAAACAACAGATAGCAAAAAAGAATGCAAATAACAAAAGGAAATAACAATCTCTAAAATCAAGTATTGAGAGGTTGATACAAACTTGGTTCTAAGGACAACTTAACACTAAAAACCAATGGTTTATGGCAGGACAACCTTACTAGAACACGGGTGAGTATCAAAAACTGAAACTCAAGAGGATATGAAAGAAATAGAAATTAATCTATTACAATATTCACCACACAATGCTAAAATATAAAGATTACAACATTCACATCTACAAATACATCTCACAATCTTAAACCATAAAAGATAAAGAAATAAATCACGCATCCACCAAACACAGAGAATTATAGTGGTTTGCTTAAACACAGAGAATTATAGTGGTTTGCTTGTGTGTACACTAACTGTTAATCAATAGCCACACAACTACTCCACTCTTAATATCCACTCCCTCGGGACATTAGTGTTCACTAATCAAAATAGGTTTTTCAAGGTTCACCTAAAACCTTCACAATTGTGTCTTTAGATGGGCTTACACAATTCAAAAACTCCTCGCTCTAAGATTTTCTAGATCACCTCAGACAAAACCAAAATAGAGATTTTCTGTAACAATCTCACAAACCAAAAAGGAATTGAATTACAGAAAAAACAAAATACTTATCTGTATGAAGATTCTGAAGCAGCCCGGTAAAACCAACTTGATGACGACGTACATGTTCAACGTTCAGTCTTATAAGAGTATAGGGTTCTAAGGCCGTGTTTGTTAACGCTGAATTTTTGCACTTAACGCGGAATGGAGAAAATTTTTCGTGTTTAGTGGTGTTTGTTAATGCGTTGTTAACGCGAAAGACGGAAAGCGCTAAGTGGTTTTTCACTGAATTCTTTCAGTGATAGGAGTCTGGCTTAATGGTGAACGCGGAATGCGCTCCGTGATTTTTCATTAAACAAAAATTTTTTACTTCCAAAAGTACCCCTTTTCAAGTTATTACGGAAAGTTTTTCTTTTCAATTGCTTGCGCAATACAAAATCAACCTTTAACCCGCAGATCTTCTTTATGCCCCACCATGATTTATGTGTTTGATCCACATCGTCCATCAACCTTTTCAGATAATTTAAGGTGTGATCCAATAAAAGAAGCAAGTCCAATGATTAATTGGACTATAAGGTGGGGATTGAACGTCCACCGTTAAAAACTTCTTGAGAGCTTGAGAAGTTTCAGATCAAGCTGATCTTTGTGTTTTCACTTCATCCATGTCTACATGACCTAATGAATAGGTTGGATGGTAAAAAAAATCACAATGGCCCATGTCACTTTGATCTCTTTGAACCGTTCGTACAACGGACGCAGATTGCGTATTACCCCCCGCCCGTCCCTGTGTTCTGTGGGCAGGCCCACCGTTATGTATCTTTAAATCCAAACCCTCTATCCCTTTTCTCATATTATTTTAAGGCATCAAGGAAAAAATGAGTTAGATCCAACAATCAAATGGACCACATCATAAATGACTCTTGCATTTAATGCAATTGGTGCATTTTAATGCAACCAAAATTATTATTTGGTGTGGTCCACTTGAGTGTTGAATCTGCCTCATTTATGCATTCAAGCCTTAAAATAATTTGAAAAGGGGGACTGACGGTTTGGATGTACATATACATCACGGTGGGCCCGTCCACAGAACTGCCTGTTCGGAGCCAGGGACGGGCGGGCGTAGTACGCAATCCGCGTCCCTGAGTTACTCAGTACTGAATTATCGTACTGAGTAAAATTTGTTGGGCCCACCATGGATGTATATGGTTTCATGGACCACACCACATGAAAACAATATTGATTGGACATCCATCATTAAAATCCTCCTCAGGCCCACTGTACTGTTTATTTGACATCCAATTAGTTGATTAGATCATACAGCCCCAGATGAAGGGAAAAAACAAAAATCAACTTGATCCAAAACTTTTATGGCCCCAAAATGTTTTTTAAAGGTGGACGCTCATTCAACACTGTTTCCTGTAATGTGGTCCACTTAAGAGTGGGATATAACTAATTTTTGTTCTCAGATCGTAAAATGATCTGCTAAAATAGATGGACGGCAAGGATGAAGCACATACATCATGGTGGGTCCCACGGAGCACCGACCACCGGCCATTAGCTGGTGTCAGGGGGAGTAGCCAATCCGTTTCCGTTGAAAACGGACGTAAATTTCCTGCAAAAGCCTTACGCAGGAAGTAACTGCGCAGGGAATCTGGGTGGGCCCCACTGAGATGTTTGTGTGAAAGCCACACCGTCCATCCGATTTTACAGATCATTTTACGTTATGCAACCAAAAATAAGGTATATTCAAAATTTTAATCGACCACACGAGAGGAAACAGTGGAGATTTACTGACCACCGTTGAAACATTTATATGGCCACGAAGGGGTCTAATTTTTGGTATTTTCACTTCATCCCAGTGAAAATGACCTTTTAAACGGCTTGGATGGAATATAAACATCAAGGTGACCCCCACCATGCATCCCAACGTGGAAACTTCCTGGGAAAGAAATCCCAGGACAGCTCTAGGACGGGAACGGACTGGCTGCTCCACTGCCATCGGCCAGCAGCTGATGGTCGGTGCTCTGTGGGCCCTACCATGATGTATGTGTTGCATCCATGCCATTCATCTATTTTTTCAGATCATTTCGTGGAATGGGACAAAAAATTAGGTATATCAAAATCTCAAGTGGGCCACATTACAGGAAACAATGTTGAATAGCGTCGACCATGAAAAAACTTTTGGAGACCATAAAAGCTTTGGATCAAGCTGATCTTTGTTTTTTCCCTTCATCTAGGCCTGTATGACCTAATTAAAAGATTGGATGTCAAATAAATAGTACAGTGGGCCTTAGGAGGATTTTAATGATGCTTATCCAATTATTATTATTTTCCTATGGTGTGGTCCACCTGAGATTTATATCCCTCTAATTTTTGGGGTGATGCACTAGAATGATTTGTAAAAATGGATGAACGGAATGGATGAAACACATACATCATGGAGGGGCTAACAGAGCACGAAGTTCCTACGAAAGGCTTTAGCAGGAAATCCGCGTCTGCTCCTCTTCGCACGAAGTTCCTGCATTGGAAGCCTATATGGGGCTCATCGAGCTCAAGTTGTACGAACAGTTTTAAGGAGATCAAAGTTGGCGGGAAATAATCTGGTGTAGTACCAATTCACGTTTATTTTTTTATAAAATACAACAGGCTTCTCATTTACTTCTCCATTGCATCATCAATTATTTTTTCAGCATCTTTATAAAAGATTATAAATATTTCTCTTCGACAGGTATTACAGTCTCTTTATCTTTCAAATTGACTTGATTTTCATGAGTTTTTGTCTTTTCTATTTATTTTAATCAAGTAAATTTATTAAAAGATTTTTACTCAATTGTTCTTCGTTAAACAATTCTCAGTTTATAGTAGACTATTGTAGCGATGACTTCAAGGGATAGTGGCAGGGCAAGATGGAGTGATTTGGAGAAAAAAATATTTATTGATTGTTGTCTTGAAGAAGCACATAAGGGTGGTAAGTCAGGTTCAAGCTTGACCAAACAAGCATGGAACAAATTAATAATTGAGTTGAAAAAGCGTACAGGAAAAGAATTTAATCAAAAGCAATTGAAGAATTTATGGGATTATCTGAAAGTACAATATACTGCGTGGATAAAATTGATAAGCATTACGGGACATGGGTACAATGCATTGGCGGGCCAATTCGATTGGCCTGAAGAAAGATGGGATGAGTACATAAAGGTAATTATGAAATTTTGTTATATAGTTAAATAAGAATTTGCCTTTCATCAAATTAAGACATGATTTTATGATTTTTTTGTTAGGCAAATAAGAATGCAGCTCAATTCCGAAATAGACCACTAGCATTTGAGAACGAATTGAGGGGCTTATTTGAAGGTTTTGTTGCAACTGGTGCTGAAGCCTACACAACACATAGCGACAATCTTCCCGAGGAGTATTTTGGGTCGTCATCTCAAATACCTTCAAATACACCTATGAGTGAAAATGAAATCAATTTAGGCAGTCTCAATGTTAATATAAATTCAACTACTAAAGAATGCCAACAGGCACCGCTTGTCGATTTAGAAGCTCATCAACGCAAACGGCACAAACCAAATAGGAAGAAGGATATCCAAAGCAGCGTAGATGCACTCATACATCAGTTGGAAAAGACAGATGCAGAAGGACCCACTATCAAAGAATGTTTAATGAAATTAAACAGCATGTTATCAATAAGAAGACCAGATCCATTATACTTTAAAGCTCTAAAATCGTTTACCCAGAAGGAGAACAGAGAAGTGTGGATCCTTCTAGAAGAAGAAGAGGATATGAAGCTTTGGATAGAGACTTTAGATTAGTGTGTGGTTTATTTTTTCACATTTTTTACATTAGTTTTATTTCTTTTTCTTTAATGTTTTGACATTAGCTTTGCTTATAGACTTTATATTAGTGCTGTTCAGTTTGAATAATTTTAATATTAGTTTAATAGTTTTATTTCTTTCGCATGTCTTTAATTCCACTGTAACTCTTGATTTATCAATATGCTGAAGATTATTATATAGAGCATATCGATTTTTGTCGATATAAGATATTTAAGAGATTTGTTAATCTTAACTAGTTAATTGTTTAAACATCTAATTGAAGTCTTTACTTTCGATGTTGACAGAATTATGGCATTAACAAATGAACAGAAGAAATTATTGAAGATTATTGTATTAAAGCTGCTATTTAATTATTTAGAGACGTTTACCAAAAGAATACAAGCAAGTTCTCTTGCATTACCTGGATCATATTTTGTGAAAGAATTGCTAGATGATCCATCTTCAGTTTGCTATGAATTGTTTAGAATGGAGAAAGATACATTCAATAGTTTGTGTAACTTGTTTCGCATTCGAAGGTGGTTATTTGATAGTAGATATGTATCACTCGAGGAAAAGATTGCCATGTTTATAATGACAATTAGTCATAAACTTCGGAATAGATTGGTAAGAAATCGATTTGTACATTCAACACAAACGGTGCATAAGTACTTTCATGAGGTATTATTTGCTATGCTAAAATTTGCCAAAGAAATGATTGTCACTCCATCATTTGATCAAAATGTCCAAGAAATCAGAACACACCGACATCTTCGGCAAATATTTAAGGTAAAACTTCATATAAAAAAATATAAATATATTTACTTATAATTGAATCATCGTACTTAAGGGTTAACAATTTACCTTTAATGTTTAGGGTGCCGTTGGTGTGTTAGATGGAACCCTCATTCCTGCATGTATCCCGATAGATAAACAAATACCTTATAGAGGAAGAGGAAGGGGTAAATGTGCTCAGAACGTTATGGCCATTTGTGACTTTAATATGATTTTTACATATGTCATAGCTGGATGGGAAGGGGTGGCACATGATTCAAGGGTACTTATGGATGCTGTACTTGATCCAACAAAGAAATTTCCATTGCCCCCTCCTGGTAATATTTAATATACTTTTTCATATAATTTGGTAAAATTATAACTTAAAATTTTGCTAAACTGTCATTTGTTTTTATGTAGATAAATACTATCTTGTTGATGCTGCTTACACTCACACAAGAGGATTTATGGCACCATACCGTAATGTTCGGTATTGGTTGGGTGACTTTCGTAGTGGTGGGCAGCCTACTAGTAAAGAAGAAGTTTTTAATCATATGCATGCAAAGTTACGGAATGTAATCGAAAGGTCTTTTGGCGTGTTGAAGGCGCGTTTTGCAATTTTGAAGCGGATGGCACCATATTCCTTCCCGACGCAAAGAGACATAGTTATTGCATGCATGACACTACACAACTACATCAGAAAAGAATCCATCTCCGATCCACTCTTCCAACAGTACAATGATGAAAATGTTCTTTCAGAGATGAATATCGAATCAGAGAATGATATGCCTGAAGTGGAAGGAGTATTTGGAAATTTTGAACAAACTATTATGTCCAATATGCGAGAAGAAATTGCCGCCACACTTATACATGCAAATCATTAATTTTTTATCTGTTTTTATGAATAATGATATTTTAATTTTCTATTAAGTCCTTTATAGTTTATTTGAATTCAATAGAATAATTTTATTTTCATTTAATAAAAAATAATTTCTTTATAATATAAAACATTTCAAAACAGGAGATAGATAGGGGTAAATGTGTCAAATTAACATATTTCAGACATTTCAGATGTTTGTTAACAAACAGATTGTTTCAAATTCAGTACTTAATTTTCAGACTTCAGCCATAGTTACCAAACAAGTTTTTTGACTTCAGATTTCAGATTCAGGCTCCAGATTTCAGATTCAGGCTTCAGATTTCAGATTCAGGCTTTAGACTTCAGATTTAACAAACGGGGCCTAAGTCTAGATGATTTTTAATTAAATCAGCAAGGGCTTTGTATTGATTTTGATCTCAAGGAAGGGTAAATCAAATATCCCTTTTCAATATAAGAATGGAATAGAGATTCAAAATCAAATTATAAGAGCTACTATAAAAAATCTTAAATATGCACAAAATAGCTTAGAATGTACTCAAAATTATCTCAGAGTGATTGCTTAGGAATGATAAGAATTGAATAGAAAACTCTGAAATTCGAGCACTATTTATAGGTGAAAAATCGGTTCGCACGACTGGCCTTTGGTTAGCTACGACTGATCTTATCCAAACAGATTTTCAAAAATTCTGGCGTGATAAGATTTTTCAGCTGTACGACTGGCCTTGTGAGTCCCACGATTGGTCGAGTGGCCTGCTCGATTGGTCGTGGACACTACACGACTGGTTGTGTAAGTCTAGATTACTCGCTGGAAAACGAGTCGAGCACTGCACGACTGGTCGAGCTCTATTCACACGACTGGTCGAGCAGTTTCCAGGACTGGTCGTAGACCAACAGAAAAATTCTGAAAATTCATAACAAATCATGGACTGGTCGAGCTAGTGCTAGGGCTGGTCGAAAGAACAGAATTTTACACTAATAAAATAACCAAAATGACTGACGGAAAGTATGAAATGATCTAATCATGATCTAAGGAATGTTCTTGAAAACTCTGTCTTCACTCAATATATGAAAGTCTTCACTTTCTTCCAGTTTAAAGATCTCGGTAAGTTCGTCGTAGATATCGGCAAGATAGATTCAGCACGAACAAAACGAACGTCAAAGATTCAATGTGAACAGATGCACAAGCTTGATACAAATCAAGAGACAAATGTGAATTGGTTTGTCACACCAAAATTTGACAAAACTTAGGGTTTATCAACATAGCACTTTCAGAGGCAAAGGTCACGGGAGTTATGGTTGAAAGAGGGATACACGAACATGAGGTTTTTTCATGACATAACATTGGCAAGGCTTCGAACTAACAAAATTTCCTCCTTGGTTGTGGATGGATCTCGTATCGAGAAGAAGGATCGGGTGTGTGCGGCTATAGATATAAATTATAATAGATTTATACCTATAATTAAATTATTATATTATAAATTGTATAAACGGCTGATATATATTTTGATATATATATATATATATATATATATATATATATATATTTGAAAGTAATATTATACCCATATCAACCATTTAATATAAAATATATATAAACAATTTGAGTTTATAATATTATATACATACTTATACAAGTATATATGGGTATTTTAAGGGATATATTTGTTGGTGTATTATACTTAGCACTTAAATTATAATATATACCTAAGATAGATTTATAAACAAATTTTATGTATTTTGTTTAAATCTGATATACTATATTGATATATTAGAACTTAGAGGTGTACACGAGTCGATTCGAGTTGAGCTTTACCCAGCTCGGCTCGGCTCGACTCGGCTAGCTAGAGTCCCCAACTCGAGCTTGGCTCGGATCGGCCTTCGAGCTTGGATTAGCAGCTCGGCTCGACTCTGTTAGCAGCTCGGTCCAGTTTGAGCTGATTTCAAGCCGAGTTCGAGGTTTTGAGTCTTCGAGCCGTTTTGAGTTCGAGTTTTCGAGCCGAGTTTTCAAGCTGAGTTCGAGTCTTCGAGCCGTTTCAAGTTCAAGTTTTTAAGCTGAGTTTCGAGTTCGAGTATTTGAGCCGAGTTCGAGTTTGAGTTATATATTGAGTTTGATTTGAATTTGAATTTGAATTTGATTATCAAATTCGAGTTTGAAGTTGAACAAAACAATAAAATATATAAAATGCATAATTTACGATTAAAAAGCTTCGATAATTACATTGTTCACAAATTACAACTAACAACCTCCCTAGGATGAGTGCCTTCCTGGGACATAATTACAACTTCCTGCATCGTCAGCTGATCCATCAGAACTACTATATAATTTTTCATATACATATTGGTTCACCTCCTCTGAGTCAGAAGGCGAAGAAATGTTTCTTTCGTGCTCTTTTGTACTTTGAACTAGATTTTTCAAACTTTCTTTATGTGAAGATTTGTATGTAGTACCCAACGCCTTATAAAATTCACCGAGACGGGTGAGGAACTTGAATTTGTTATTCTTCTTCTTTTTCTTGCTCGTCGTACTCGATCCTGCTTCAAAATCTTGTTGTCTTTGAGGATATCGCTGAAGTCTAGAAACCTCTTCCATACTGCGTTTTAAGGCGAGTTAAAATTGTTTTTCCTCCAAAGCTTTTAATTTGGCTTCCTCTTCTGCATTTTCCATGGAAGTTATTCTTGTACTAGATCCAGAAGGTTTGAATGGAGTGGAAGGTTTTCTATTTGATTCTAAAAGGGTCTAAAAAGGAATTTGTGTTGGAATATTTGGTTGAATTAAATAGACTATTAAAAATCGAGAACCAAAAAAAGAAAATAAATTTTGAGAAAGAAGAACTTATTGAATTGAGTCGAGGCGTGACTGAGTCACTCGGCTTGAAATCGAATTTGCTCCCCTTGGACAGCGTCCCAAGTGCAACAGGTTTCCAGAGCAATCGACCTCCAGGATACAACGACTATGACCGGTCCCGTGCACTCACCGTGACACGGCTCGAACCACTTGCGCTTAATCAAAGTGCCGAGTTGACTCACATGAACTCAAGAAAATTCTTAAAATTGTATCGTAGAGAGTTTTGTAAGAGAGATAATAATTTCGTATGTTAAAACTCGGAATCGGTAGTCTTTATATAGACTCAAGTGGTGCATAAGCACCCTTTACAAAAGGTTAGGTCCATGGGTTTCATAGGGTACTTCATATTATGAACCGGCATCTCTCTGGTTTAAAACGAAAAGGCCCAAGTGCGAGTACACTCCCGCACATACAGTCCTGCGAGTACCCATACACACACCCACGCGAGTACACACACACCGCACCCGCACCCGCGCCCGCGCCCACGCCCAGCCCGTCCCGTCCCGTCGCGTCGCGTCGCGTCGCGCACGCGCACGCGCACACGGACTCGGCTCGACACGGCACGACTCGGCTCGGCTCGGCGCGCGCGCGCGTGTGTGGTTAATGGCATAGATTAGAGCTATTGGCATAGCCCCCCACAGGACCAAATTCACATGCCCCCTGAAAGGGGCTCAAGCCCTAAGCAAAAATACTATCTTATATACAAGATAGTTAACTTTGTCAAATCCGATGTGGGACAAAACCCCCAACTCAAAAGTACTACAACTTTTCAAAAATGGAGGAAAATTACCGAAAATTTGAAAATTTAAATTTTAATACTATTTTAAAACAAAATATAACAATCCTCCACATGTTTTAAAATAAAACCCATTCTGATTAAAGCATAATAGTTGTGCAATGGTGTCGGTGTCACCATAGATTTGAACCAACATTAGATTAAGCTAGACAGGTTTACGGGAATCAGGTGATACCATAGTCTTGAACTTGAATCCTTTTAGTGTAAATTGCAAGTACATGTCACTCACACAATTCTTTCTCTACAAGTGATTCTGCGGTTCGGTACTTTTCGGTCATATACCATTACTTGAATTTTATGAGTGCTCTAGAACATTCACATAGATTCTTATAGGAAACGGCTTCCACCTCCACACCCATATAGGATAATTCCATCAAGTGTATGCAGCAACTGTATACACCACCAAATATATGGCTATGGATTCATTAAGAGTTCTAACAACTCATCCTTCTGCGTTGCTGCTCGCACTGTACACCATAGAAGGGGCTCATACAACTCAGTGCAATCGTCTACCTCGTGTCTTGTTGTTTACCCATTGAACCTATCTCATGGGATCTCCACTTGTATAGGTTGGGTTGCCGACACTGGCAGCTCATATATTAGGCTTAGCCCCATTCCCTTCGATGTATCATTGACTAACCTTTTAGATAGTCCTTTGGTCAGAGGATCTGCTAGATTCTTTTCTGACCTCACAAAGTCAATAGATATGACTCCATCACGCAACATATGTTTCACTATG
The DNA here is from genome assembly GCF_029962835.1 of Magnolia sinica. NCBI lineage: Eukaryota > Viridiplantae > Streptophyta > Magnoliopsida > Magnoliales > Magnoliaceae > Magnolia > Magnolia sinica. Next base: position 89,971,437 of record NC_080577.1, read on the forward strand.
TTGTGTCTGAGTCTAATATGCCTGCTCTTTCCATTATATATTTTACTCTTTGCTTTCGCTATAGCTGCTTGACAGTCACAATGAATAGATACGGCTGATACAGGCTTTGGCCACAATGGTATATCAGCTAAGAGATTTCTAAGCCACTCGGCTTCTGATCCAGCCTTTTCTAAGGCAATAAACTCGGATTCCATAGTAGACCGAGCGATACATGTCTGCTTGGTAGACTTCCAAGAGACTGCTCCTCCACCTAAAGTGAAGACATATCCACTTGTGGATTTTGTCTCATTTGAATCACTAATCCAGTTAGCATCACTGTATCCTTCTAATACAGCAGGAAAACCATTATAATGTAAACCATAGGCTATACTGCCTTTTAGGTATCTCAAAATCCTAGACAAAGCATTCCAATGCTCTTTTCCAGGGTTATGTGTATATCTACTTAGCCTTCCTACTGCAAAAGCTATGTCCGGTCTAGTGCAATTTGTTAGATACATAAGGCTACCAATTATTCTGGAATACTCCAATTGAGACACACTATTTTCTGTATTCTTCATGAGAGTCACACTATAATCATAAGGAGTACTGACAGGTAAACAGTCAAAATGGTTAAACTTTCTCAATATCTTCTCAATGTAATGAGATTGAGATAATATAATAACATCATTTTTCTTGGTTACTTCAATACCCAAGATTACACTAGCCTCTCCTAAGTCTTTCATGTCAAACTTAGATGACAAGAATTTCTTAGTTGTATTAACTAATTTAATATTAGTTCCAAAAATAAGCATGTCATCAACATAAAGGCATATAATAACATATTCATTTTCAGAAATTTTACTATATACACATCTATCTACATCATTTATATGATAACCATTTGATTTTAAAATACCATCAAATTTTTCATGCCATTGTTTAGGAGCCTATTTTAAACCATATAATGATTTAATTAGTCTACATACTTTATTTTCTTTTCCTGATATCTTATAACCCTCAGGTTGTTCCATATATATTTCTTCTTCTAAGTCTCCATTTAGGAAAGCTGTCTTAACGTCCATCTGGTGTACCACCAGTTTATATATGGAAGCTATCGCTATTAAGACCCTGATAGTTGTAATTCTAGTTACAGGAGAGTATGTATCAAAGTAATCTATTCCTTCTTTTTGTCTAAAGCCTTTCGCTACCAACCTAGCTTTAAATTTATCAATAGTCCCATCTGGTTTTAGTTTCTTTCTAAACACCCATTTACAACATATTGGTTTATTTCCAGGTGGTAGGTCTACAATTTCCCAAGTGTTATTAGATATAATAGATTCTAACTCATCATTTATTGCTTCCTTCCAAAAGGTTACATCTGGAGAGTTAATTGCTTCTATATAGGTTGTAGGATCATCTTCTACTAAGAAAGTGAAAAAACCATCTCCTAGGTTAGTTTCTTTTCTAACCCTAGTACTTTTTCTTGGTTGCATCTCTTCTACTACTTTCTCGTATGCATTTTTACTAGTAGATGCAATATCTGATTCATTGACTTCCTCTATTCCTGTAGATTTAGATTTCATAGGGAATATGTTCTCAAAGAACTCTGCATCCCTAGCTTCTATAATTGTATTAGGATCTAAAATATTATCCTTAGTTTTTAAAACTAGAAACCTATAGGCCGTACTATTTTGTGCGTAACCTATAAATACACAGTCGGTCGTTTTAGGACCTAACTTTCTTTTCTTAGTTTCAGGTAATTCTACTTTAGAAAGACACCCCCACACTTTAATATATTTGTAACTAGGAACATGATTCTTCCAAAGTTCATATGGTGTTTGTTCAAAAGATTTAAAAGGAATCCTATTTAGAATATAACAAGCAGATATAATTGCTTCTCCCCACATATTTGAGGGTAAGCCTGAACTATTTAACATAGCATTCATCATTTCTTTTAGAGTTCTATTCTTACGTTCTGCTATTCCATTCTGTTCTGGTGTATAAAGAGCTGTAGTTTCGTGAACTATTCCATTCTTTTCACATAATTCTCTAAATTGAGAAGATTCATATTCATCTAAAGCTTCATCTTTGTTCCTTAACAGATAGACTCTAGTGAACCTAGAGTAATCATCTACAAAAGTTATGTAATATCTTTTTCCACCTCTAGACATGTGATTTCTAAAATCACCTAAGTCACTGTGTATTAACTCTAATAGAACAGATGATCTTTCTATTTGTTTAAAGGGTTTTCTAATGAATTTTGATTCGACACATGTTTCACATTTGTCAAATTCTTCATTAGATATATTAGGTAATAAACCTAATCTTTTCATTTTCTTCAAAGATGTTATATTCACATGACCTAATCTACTATGCCATAGATAAAAAGGTTCAACGATATAAACAGAACTGAATGTCTTCTTATTATTATCATTGGATACATTTATAATGAATAAACCATTGCTACAGTACCCCTTACCAACAAAGGTTCCATTCTTAGTCATTACAAGCTTATCTGAATCAAATACTAACTTAACACCAGCCTTATTGAGGAGTGAACCAGAGACCAAGTTTCTTCTAATGTCGGGCACATGTAGGACATCATTCAACATCAGAGTCTTTCCAGAAGTGAGTTTCAGAAGTACTTTCCCTTTCCCTACAACTGGAGACGTTCTAGCATTACCCATGAACACTTGTTCATCATCTCCTGATACTTGATAGGAGGTAAACATGCTACGATCCTTGCACACTTGCCTAGTTGCACCAGTGTCTAGTACCCACTCCAAGTTGTTTACAAGGAAGACTTCTGACACCACAGCTACTATCATGTCAGACTCATTGCCTGCTTTGTAAGATTAGTCTGCGGCTTATCTTTGTTTTTCTTAAGCCTGCAGTTTTGACATGATGCCCAGGCTTTCCACGGTTGTTTCTTTCCTTTTTCTTGAATTGATTGTTTGCATTCTTCTTTTGAGCCCGCATTCATTTGCATAATGTCCAGGTTTGCCACAATTTGACAATTGCCTTTTTTCTTATTAGTTGCCCGACTTGATTCCACAAGATTCGCCTTTAAATCTATCTCATTTTTATTTTCTTTTTGGTCCCTGATTCTATTGGCCTCCTCTATTCGTATGTGTACGATAGTGGTTTCCAAAGAAACACCGTTCTTTTTATGTTTCATTCTATTCTTATATTCTTTCTAGGAGGGCGGTAACTTTTCTATTAGTACTCCTGACAGAAACACTTCATCCAACTTAATTCTTTCTGTCGATAGTTCGTAAACTAGACTTTGAAAATCATGAATCTGATTTGTGACAAGTATATCGTCTGTCATTTCATAATGAAGGAAATTAGCAATTGCATGTTTCTTAGCGCCTGCATCTTCTAATATGTATTTCTTTTCCAAAGCAGTCCATATGTCTTTAGCAGACACGTAAGAAGCATACACGTCATATAGTTCGTTGGATAAAGAGTTTAGAATATAATTTTTACAATTATTTTCATCTGTTACTTCAGTTTGATTTGCTGGATTTATAGTAAATGATTCAGATAAAATGTATGAAACTTTCAGGGTGGTCAGAGCGAACATCAGTTTCTGTTTCCACCGTTTAAATGATTGTCCAGCGAACGGTTCGATTTTGGCTAACTCAGTAGAAGCATTTACTGTTACTGTAGCCATAGTCTATGTAATTCAACAATTCGATTTCAAGATTGTTGGAATATTTAGTTGAATTAAATAGACTATTAAAAATCGAGAACCAAAAAAAGAAAATAAATTTTGAGAAAGAAGAACTTATTGAATTGAGTCGAGGCGTGACTGAGTCACTCGGCTTGAAATCGAATTTGCTCCCCTTGGACAGCGTCCCAAGTGCAACAGGTTTCCAGAGCAATCGACCTCCAGGATACAACGACTATGACCCGGTCCCAGCGGTGCACTCACTGTACACGGGCTCGAACCACTTGCAGTTTAATCCGAAAGTGCTGAGTTGACTCAGCGATGAACTCAGTAAAATTCTTAAAATTGTATCAGAGAGAGTTTTGTAAGAGAGATAATAATTTCGTATGTTAAAACTGGAATCGGTAGTCTTTATATAGACTCCGAAGTGGTGCATAAGCACCCTTTATAAAAGGTTAGGTCCGTTGGGTTTAAACCCAACAGGTGCGACCAACCGGAAGGGACGCATCTCTCTGGTTTAAAACGAAAAAGCGCAAATGCGAGTACACTCCCGCACATACAGTCCTGCGAGTACCCATACACACACCCACGCGAGTACACACACACCGCACCCGCACCCGCACCCTCGCCCGCGCCCAGCCCAGCCCGTCCCGTCCCGTCCCGTCCCGTCGCGTCGCGCACGCGCGTGTGTGGTTAAAGGCATAGATTAGAGCTATTGGCATAGCCCCCCCACAGGACCAAATTCACATGCCCCCTGAAAGGGGCTCAAGCCCTAAGCAAAAATACTATCTTATATACAAGATAGTTAAGTTTGTCAAATCCGATGTAGGACAAAACCCCCAACTCAAAAGTACTACAACTTTTCAAAAATGGAGGAAAATTACCGAAAATTTGAAAATTCAAATTTTAATACTATTTTAAAACAAAATATAACAATTTGGACATCCTTAGGGGCATTGGGGCATGGTTTTACATCACCACCTCAACATAACAAGTGTAACCGAAATCAATTAGTCTTGTTCACAAACTTTGCACCATACAAATCACACACAATATTTGTTCTTCCAGACCTTGGTGCCGATTCGACTAGGGAAGCGTAGTCCCAAATGTTGGTCGATGGGTTAGATGACGACATATCTACACTCAATTTTTAATAAAAAAAATTAGAATGTTGATAAATAATTTAAACTTGATATAAGAACAAAATAAAAGCAATATGAATATATAAAAAATAAAAGCAAATAAACAATAGTGAGTAAATAAATATCAAAGTCTTACAGACTCACATTCCACCACTTTCAAGTTTCAAGTTAAACAATATTAAATACCATTCAAGTTTCGATAAAAAAAAAGAAAATAATTGATAAACGCCTTCATGTCGTTGTTGTTGTAGGTAGAGACTTGTCATGAATCTCAATCTCTTCATCTTCCTTATCATTAATATCATCTCCTCCCCATATCGGACGCAACCAATCTTCTGTACAAATTAATGCTTCAATTGTTTTTTTGAAAGTGAGCTTCGATACTTGCTCACAACCCTACTCCCCGTGCTGAATGCAGATTCTGATGCCACTGTTGAAATTGGTATTGATAATATGTCCCGTGCCATCACAGATAATGTAGGGTATTTTGATTCACTGACCCTCGTCTTCCACCATTACAAAACATCAAAGTTGGATCGCATTATGATTGGCTCATTCAGGTACAATTCTAGCTCTGATTCCTTAGTCTGAACTCTTATTCATTCTTGTGCCAAGTAAGACATGTATTCATTTAACACATCGTCATTATCAGGTATAGAAACATTCGTATCTCTACCTTCTTTAACACCTACTGTAGGTGAAGTAGTGGCATACGAACTGTACCAATCTTCGAGTGCTTGACGAACCTTGAACGTCTCCATTGCCGCTCTTTCAGCAGAATAAATCTTCATGAAAATAAACTTAACTAAGCTTATATTACAACGAGGATCAAGAGCAATTGCTAAGGACATCAACAAATGACATTCGTCCCAGTAATTTTCAAACTTCATCTACATAACAACTGTCATCTGTCGTATAAAATCTGGACCTGCACTGACATTGTTTTGTAGAGCATCCTTAATCTTCCAAAGAGACGGAAGAAACAGATTCGCAGTTGGATACTTATTCCCAAAAAAAATCTTTGTGCAGTCGTAAAAAACTTTGAGAAAGTTGTGAACTTATTTTGCTTTGGTCCAATCATCTGTGCTCGACAACCAAGAATACGTTCTGTCACGCGCCACATATTCAGAAAATGCAAGTTGTAATTCCAATGCCGTATGTAACATTGCATAAGTCGAGTTCCAATGTGTACACACATCTAACTTTAACGATTTTTTAGATGACACATTCAAACGTTAGATGATGTCATTTCATACACTCAGTCTCAACGGCGACCCCCTTATATATTTCACACTTTCTTTTATATTCTCTACAGTGTGGTCAGTTATTTTCAGCCCTTCTTGTACAATCAAATTTAGAATATGGCCACAGCATCTGACCTGGAGTATTTTTCCATTAAAAAATAAATTTTCGGTTGCCCTGAACTGGTTACGTAAATATGAAATGACAGTATCATTTGCTGAAGCATTGTCTAAAGTTATTGCTGAATTTTTCTTCTTAATGCTCCAATCTTGTAAACAACTGTAGATGCAACCTGAAATAAGTAAACTAGTATGTGGAGGAGGAAGATTGCGGAAGTTCAAAATTCTCTTGCAGAGTTTCTAATCTTTATCTACGTAGTGTGCGATTAATGACATGTATCATTTTCTTTGATTGGACACCGTCCATAAATCAGACGTCAAACTTATTCTGGATACTGAAGCCAAAACTTCTTTCAGTTTCATCTTCTCGTTTGTGTACATCTTCATGCACTCTCTCTGCACAGCGACGCGGGAAACATTCTCAACTTGATGGTTAAGGAATTGACAGAAAGACCTAAAACCTTTATTTTCTATCATTTTAAAAGGTTTTTCTTCGGGAATCACTAATCTAACATACCACTCCTTTAATTTTTTTTAATCAAACTTATGAGTGGATACTACGCCTTTTGAGTCGTCCTCTTCTGACTTGGTAAATGACAACAATGGTTGGTCGGGATGTGGGAGTCTTGGTCTTTTAGAACTGTTTTACCCATGTCTGTTTAAATGTGTTGTTGATCCTCCTGAAATCTTACTATATAGCGACTTGTAATAAACACACTTGATCTTCAACACACCATTAACCGTGACTTCTTCAAAGTCATCCCACACTGCTGATCTTTTCCTCTTTCCTTTGCCTAGAGTTAAAGACCTGTCTCCCTCTACGATAAGAGGTGTGGCTGATGCACCCACATCGGGGGTGTTTGGGGTTTCCTCTTCACTAGTCATCTATAAAACAAAGTTCTTGATATCTTATAATCTTCACTACACCGCTCTATAGAATTGCAGGATGTAATGCTTACCTTAGTAACCTATACCTAGACGGGCATGCTTGCTTAACTGTCTAAATTAGTCACCCATTTAAGGTTGGATAGATTGTAATGCCTTCATTTTTCAATTTAAATGCCACGCCAAAATTCTGGCAGCGTCTCCCCTTATCTCTACATAATATATTCATTTTGTATTTGATTCGCATGTCAAACATCAACACAAAGTGTGGACGTTTGACGACGGAAATAAATGCAGGAAATATATTTAGAGAGAAAAAGAGATATGAAACCAGAACATGCATATGCATTTAAATTGGAATAAATGAAGACATTACAATTTATCTAACCCTGAACTGTCCAAAAATGAGACAATTTGAGAATTTTTATGTCTCCAAAAACACATTGTATCTATGTCTGGCAACATAGAAATCCTCAAATGGATAACTGATTATCTATCCTTATTCCTTACAATCCATCCAAAAAAATATAACAAAACCAATCTCACAAATAACAATCTAATAATAACATATACAAAACAACTTAACTAATTAACAAATTAACATTTACATCTATCTAACAAAAATAATATCACAGATTCACAATTCTCACAATTTAACAAATTAAAGGCAATTTAACTAAAAAACAACTTAGCAAATATAAATTAAGAAATTAACACTTCAGTTATAATTTCATCTATGTTTTATCCAACAAACACAATCTCATAATTTAACAAATTAAACCTTACATCTATCTAACAAAAACAATTTAACTAAAACATAACTTAACTAATTAACAAATTAACACTTACATTTATCTAACAAAAACAATATCACAATTCTCACATTTTAACAATTTATAAAGAATTTAACTCAAAAACAACATAGCAATTAATTATAAATTAACACTTGCATCTAACCAAATCATCCATACACTTACATCCAACCATAAATCCATACACTTGCATCCATCTACAAATCCAACCATCCCATACATACATCATCCATGAGTTTTTTAAAAACCATGACCATGATCCATTCATCAAATAAGCAATTATATTGTTTATAAATCTATAATATACATATTTATTTCACATATAAATATATATCTATAATATCCATTCATCAACTATCTGAGACGTCTGTCCGACTCAGTCCGGGTGTCCGAGTGGGCCACAGCCCACAACCACTGGGCTAGTACATTGAGATAGACGGTCCACCAAAGGTGTGGCCCACTAGATGGATGGTACTGAGACGTCTGATCGTCCGATTGGGCCATAGCCACCGTCCAACTGTACCAGAGCCACTCGGCCAGTGGTCGGGTGGGGTCCACTAATCGGATGGACAGTACTCGCCGGACAGACGCTGGAAAAATAGAGAGAGAGGAGAAGAGACTCACTTTCAGTTGCCAGTCGTCCGGACAAACGCTGGAAGGAGAGTAATCGCCGGGCACTAGAGAACAGCGAGAAGTTTGGTTTGGATTTGGGCGAATGGATGGCCGAGAGGATTTGGGCGAACGGGTTAGGGTTGGGCGAATGGGAGAGAGTCGACTCGAGACGATTTGGGCGCTGACCGCTGGGGTTAGGGTTGGGAGAATGGGTAAGGGACTAAGGTTTTTATTTTTTATTTTTTTATTTTAATAATCCTATATATACCTGACTCAAAAATTGATCTGAGCCGAACCGAACCGAACCGAACCAAGTCGAGTGGAGCTCAATACCGATTCGAGTCGAGTTGAGCTAGGTCCAGCTCAGACTTGACTCGAAATGTTTCGAGCTTATTAAAATTGGCTCGAACACAGTTTTGATTCGAGTCAAGTCAAGCTTTTCCGAGTTGATCTGAGTGAGCTAACGAGCTAACTCAACTCGTGTACAACTCTAGAAATGGTGATAGGATCAGATTTTGGACTGATGTGTGGTGTGGTGAGAGATCCTTTCGGGAGGAATTCCCTAGAATTGCTGCTCTTGCCCGTGACATTAGTGTTCCTCCATGCTTTTCTCTTTGTGGTGGCTAGATTGTGTGGCGTCCTCCTTGTCATTGGAATCGTTATGATGAGGAGGCATCGGAGTTCATCGGTTTGCTGGATCATCTCAAGCTTCTTATTCCTTCAACCCAAGTCGAGGACTCCATGATCTGGAAAGGACATCAATCAGGGAAATTCTTTGTTTGTTCCTTCTTCAAAACTCCGATAGCTCCAGATAGAGGATCCGCTCCACCGCATCCGTTTTACTTATAGTTTTGTGGTGCTCCTCCTCGAGTGGCAGTTTTCGTTTGGTTGGTGGGTCGCAAAAAGTGTTGACTATTGATAACCTTCAATGAAGATCTTTGGTTCTCGCCAACATATGTTTGCTATGCATGGCAGACACAAAGTCAATTGATCACGTGTTCATCCATTGTTCTTTTACCTGTATGATTTGGAAGTCATTCCTAGACTCGGCTTAGATTCCTTGGGTCATGCCTTGTTAGATGGATGTCCTCCTATGGGTGTGGCATGGAGGAGGGGGTGGGAAACACTGGAAAATAGTTTGGAGGCTCATCATTATGGCCTTACTTTGGGCAGTTTGGAAGGAAAAAAAGAAGAAGCATTGCTTAAGAAATGACGGGACCTCCATGGATAGAGTGGTTTGTGTAATTAAAGATCTTGTCAGGAGTTGGGCCCCTTATGCTATTGTAGACAAAGCTATGTCCGTCTCTTCCTTTTTGGGTTGTTAGTGTTATGCTTCGCTGTTTTTTTTTCCTGCCGTGTCGGGTTTCTTAATAAAGATATTGTTGCCTTTGAAAAAGAAAGGAAAGAAATGCATGAAATGGAAATTAATCTAATGAAAATTCTTTTATTCTATTGCTAAAAATAAAATTTAATTTTTGAATAAGTTTACATGTCATGATGTTTTTATATATATATATATATATATAAATTTCTTTTCGTAGTTTTATTCTTTTTGAATTAGTTTACATGTCATGGCTCCATACTTGGCCATTTTCGGCTCACCATGTAAAATATGAGGCTTGTACAATGTAGTCTAGAGTGTTGTAGAATGATGCAAGGAATCCTAGAACTTTCTCAGAAGTCATCAGGAGACTCGTTTACTAGAGTTGTCTTGAATCTTGTAGGAACTTTCTAGAGTATTCCTAATTGTTGGATGTGTTCCACGCGGCACAATCCTAGCATTTGGTTGGAGCTTTTAGAGCTCTCTTGGGTCTATATAAGGGGGAGACTCTGTGTCATTTATAAATCACTACAGTTGTGAGCTTTCTTCTCTAGTGCAATACAAAGCTTTCCTCTTTCTCTCTTGTGTTCCTTCGGAGTTCTCTTGCATTCTCTTTAAGTCTTGGGTGTAGTACTTTGTGGGGCAAGTAGGATTTAGGCTGACTTGAGTAGTGCTGAGGCGTTGCGCGAGTGATGCACAGGTGTTGCAGCTGAGTTTGCAAGTCCATGAAAATGAACTGCAACAACCCAAATGATCCTACCTCTAGCATAGTAGGTATTGGAGGTTGCGTATCATGTGTTCGTTCCCATACTACATACTAGAGCGGCCTGAGATCTATGATACCTTTCTATGACTAGTAATTCTTAAAGTTGAATACCATTGACTAGAATGAACTAAGAGTATGAATTACAAAGCCTTTGTTCTCTCTCTGTGCTTTATATTGACAACATTTTGTTCCACGCAGGCCAAGTACTTACCTCAATTTCACTATAAACTGCAAATTGATTATTATTCTCTCTTTAGATTGGCCATGCATTATTTTTTACCATCAATTTTCTCATTTGAGCAACTTCTACTTCTTTGCCTGCAGCCTTGGTATGCACATGGTATTGCTGAAGCCATATTACGCACAGCTGACCTTTCAGTTCCTCTAAAAGTAAGCTCCCTCTCTCTCTCTCTCTCCCTCCCTCCCTCCCTCCCTCTCTCAAAATGCATAAAGGTTGGCTGACACATTCTATTAATTCTGGGCACTTGTGAGAATGTCAGCACATGCCGATGGACATTTGGATAATGTCATATTCATGTGGCTTATATTTCCGTTGGGTTTAACTGGTGTTTTAAAATCTGGACGCGATCTGGACCCATTTTTGTGGGCAGTTTGGTCAAACTGGTCCAACCAGTGAAGTCAACATAGTGTCATATTTGAATTGACTATAAAAACAAAAATGGGAAAAAAAACTCCTAGATAGAAAAATAAAAATAAAATCCTTACTCTTTAACAGGTGGCCTTGCAAACAGACGGTTAAGAAAGAAAATTCAGCTTTGTTCACATCCAACAGAAAGAAAGAGGCTGAAAATTTTATAGCTCAGATCTTCCAGTCTGGGGGATTCATACTGCATGGGCCATCTAGGGTGAGGTCCATCATGTCAATGGTTTTGACTTTGGATTGTTAAACCATCACCTAAATAAATGCGTTCATTACATAATAGCTTATTGAAGAAGAAAAATGTTTTGATCACTCTCTTAAAAAAAAAATCATAACTAAGCAAAAGTGACTCAGACAGGTTGCATAAATTCACCTGGGTCGGCTGGCCTGGCAGTTGGACTGGAAATCCAGTTGGGCCCAGACTGTTGCATTCCAAAAACAGGCATGAGTGAACAGGGTTGTTATCTTACTGGTCCAAGGTCCAAACTGGTTCAACCATCCGCTCACGGTTTTAAAACATTGGTTATAACTTATAACTGAATTTTGTTCTGGGCTTGGTTATTTTTGTTACTATTCAGGTTGTATTTTGCACTTATTATTTAATATGCACTCTGCTGCAAGGTTTGAAGTATCGTTTGAAACTGGCATGTATTGCCTGATATGTACCAGTATTGTCCATGAACGGTATGGCTGTATCAGCCCATATCTGCCTGAAACAGGCCGAAACCGCGCGACATGCGGCTGTATCAGTGGTGAACAATATGATTCCTGATACACCGTTTTAAAAACTTGGTCTGCAGAGCTAAGCTTTTATGCCTGCTTATAATGGCCCTCTGTAACTATCCATTTGGTACTTTGCAAGCTCGTATTGTAGCTAAATGAGAAACTCCACTAGATGTTAAAACAGGAATCTCATACTAGAGCTAAAACTCCATTAGATTTTAAAATCCTTCACTATTACGGATACTATATATATTAATTATTGATAGGAATTCATAAGCTTCATGTTTAGTCACATAAATATTAGATCTCTTTAGTTATGTACATTGTTGTTTTCCATAAGATTTGAATCCCCGATAGAAACATATATTTCAGTTACCATGGCTGCCATTTGCGAGTGTTTGGAAAATGGTTGCATTCCTGGTTCAAAATTTCTTGTCATCTGCTATGAATTTAGGGCTTGTTTAGCAGTGTGGATTTGAAATCCTGTGGAATTGGGTGGATTTTAGTCCGTACAGAATTGAGCGGATTTTAGTCCGTACAGAATTGAGTGGATTTGAAATCATAGCTTTGAGGTGGGATTTCAAAAGGAGCTCTTTTGGCGGATTTGTATTCCTCTCAAATCCAAATCCCTCCAATTCCTTGCTACCAAACGACCGAAAAACAGCAAATCCCCATAAATCCCACCATTTCGACATTGCCAAATGAGCCCATAGTAGACTTTCATTGTATTAGCTTCTCCATGGTTTCCTTGTATCCCTTTATATTCTGTGTCCAAGACTTCAGTACTCTCGTTTCTTTAATTCTGTGATGTTTTGCTCATCAGCTTGCTGCTGGTTTTGTGATGCTTTCTTCACATGCATATCCTTTTTTTTTTTTCCTTTCTATGTTTTCAGTTACCCTCTTGTGATTGGTTAATTCCTATTGCCTCCTTTTATAATGTGGATTCAGATTTATGAAATTGGTGGTGGCTCAGGAACATGTGCAAAGTGTATAATGGATTACATGATGTTGAATGCACCAGCGAAAGTTTACAATAACATGGTTTATGTGTACGTCCATGTCTTATACTACATATGCTTTCACTACCTTGCACTTGACATCTACTTTGACACCATACTAATGCCTTTCAGAGTTCAATCATAAAGGCCACCTGAAAATTGCCAATGAATTGGATTAGTGTTGCAATTTCTACATTAGTCAGGGTCTAGGATGGTTCTGTGGGTGAAAAAAACACATTGCTTAGGTCAACACATCCATAAAGGCTGGAACTCATTTTCGGAAATTCCATGGTTGTTATTAATATATTGCAACAGCAAATTGTTGGAACTCGTGGATAAAGCGGAGATTTCTCATTCTGAATATGGTTCACTTAATCTACCAAGGGTTGCTATTTTAAAATTACCTTTTGCTTGGGATTTTCCATGTATAAAGAGTTATGCACAAATTTGTGGAACTGCTGAATTGGGCATGTAAGGCATACCAGCCGGAGTTAACATTGAAAATATGTTTGTATGTTGTGTTCACTAACTGATGCAGTCATATTTATATTGGAGAGCTGATCTTTTGGGGGAATAAGGAGAGAGGATATGCATGAGTCTGGTTTGTGTGGAACAGAAAGAGGGATGTCATCATATGAATGAATCTAGTTTGTAAGGAACATAATTCCTTTGTTTAGAAAATAGGAAATTGCTGATGTTTACTTTTAGGGCCTGTTTGGATTTGTTGTAATATAAATTGAGGAAGCATCATTCCACATGTGCCAATGTGCCACATGCGCAACATATACTGCTCTCCATCTTAAAGCACTACATGTGCCACTATGCCACACGTGCAACATGTGCCATTGCCCATTTTTTAGTGACCCACATTTCTATATGCCTTGCGCCCTAATGTGTCATGTGCAGCAATTGCCACCCATATCTTCAAAAGCCCGACATGTGCCACGTTTATTGAGAGCACATGTGCCACTGTTGATCTTTAAGTGATTCACATGCACAACATATGCCAATGTGGGACATAATCAACATGTGCTGCTGACTACTTTCAAGTGCGTCACATGTACAAAAGTCCATTCAAGTGCCCCACATGTGCCAGTGTGCCATATGTGCCAGAATCCATCTTAAAGCACCATACATGTGCCAATGTGCCACTTGTGCCACAATCTATCTTCAAGCACCATACACTTGCCAATGTGCCATATTTGTGCAACATGTATTACCACCCATCGACAAGTGTGTCAGCGTGCCACTCGCCCCAATGTGCCACATGTGCAACATGTGCCACCTTTATCTTTGAGCCCCGTGAAAATGTACCATGTGCTATGGTGCTACATGTGGCATATGTGCTACCATCCATCTTTAAGAGCTCCATATGTGCTACACGTGTCAACAAGCTACATGTGTAGCATGCACCATCATTCACATGTGCCAATGTCCCACATGTGTGAATGTGCCACATGTGACAATGTGACACATGCCACAATTCATATTCCGGGTACACATACCTTTTGTCTTCGAGTAAAATTTTCATTAAAAAATCATTGTTTCCATACAAAGAGATTTGGAAATGAAGAAAAACTTACTGAAAAACAGTAAGGGGAAACAGCTTTTCTTTTCTCCCTTTTTCTATAAATGGCATTTCCCAAAAAACACCATTTTCCTTGATTTTTTTTTTTTTTTCACGAATCCAAATAGGCCCTTCGGAAATATTGCAAAAGAACAATTCTTTAGGCTGCGTTTGGTTGGCAACAAAAATCATGAAATTCATGATACTTTGTGCCAAGTTACACTTATTAGTCACGAATTATCATGAAATTTCTTGATAACCAAATGCAGCTTTAGTTAATAATGAGCAAGGGATATGGAAAAATAGAAAAAGAAAAAGAAAGAAGGAAAAGGAAGTGGGATATAATGAATGGGTCTGGTTTCATGATAATTGTTGCAACCAAATGCATTGATATATAAAATTGGGTTGAATAGATATTAAGGAAACCTTTTAAAAGGTTGATATGGGTATATTATTTATATTTTAACATTTATAAATCTTTCAATAGATATTATATATGTCATTGTAAATGACAATATAATATACAATTTAATTATATTTAAATTGTATAACGTGTTATAACTAAAATTTGTGGTATTACATTTAGGTATAAATGTAAATACAATTAAATTGGTTATCTATATGTGGTTTGTTTATAACATGGTCAAGTACGGTTAGGTTTTTTAATAGTATATAATGGCTTTCTGGTGTTTTTCTTAACGTTGACTTCATCAGCATCATCGAGAACCAGGTTCATGTACTCATCAAACCCCTACCAGATCAGCAAGAAATCAATACATTAGCATTCTAGATCTACAAACAAATGAAGCTGTACACAAACTAGTAATTTGATGATATTGATACTCAGTGCTATGAGTCTATGATTATCAGGCTTGAAAAGATGATCAGCATACACACACTATCACTATATATATATATATATATATATATATATATATATATATATATATATATATATATATATATATAATGTCCTAACCATCTGGCCACCTAATGAATGGTTAGGAAATGATCAATGGTCAAAATATGGGACAACATCAACTGATTAATAAAGCTACCTTGTGGATGTCCTTTTCGGGTTCTATTCCATCCGAAATAGGGCCTACGATTAGGAAGGTCCAAATTTTGAAAATACGTATGCCATGTTTACTGTGGATGGATTATAGTACCCTAGTGAGGTCCGGCTGGCCTGATGGCGAAAGCAGTCATTATAGAAAGCTCTGTCCTTTCTCTTCTCTTGGTCACCTCTCTTTCAATGTGTCACATTCAACCCCACAAATCAATGGCCACTATTATCCTTTAGTTGTGATTGGTGGATCATGGACCACTCAAAGAAGAACCCATAAGATAGATGGTTCTCATCTCTGCACCCGCGTGTGCCCTATGGGGCAAAGTCAAGCCCACGATCCTGAGTCATCCATGTAGGCAAATAGAAATCTTGATAAAACATATGCTAATTCTACTGATTGAAACTACAATCATGTGATCTTACTCACTACCTAAACACATAAAGTTTCTGAGTTTCTTATTCAAACTCAAATTATGAAATTTCCAAGTTTTCCATTCAAATCCAAATTATTAGAAGGAGACTTGATCACCTAAAGGCAGCAGTACCGCTACTTGTGGTTCTATTGCATCTTCCCTACTAACATGACACTTTTTACCATGAAATGATAGGCCCCACCATGAAGATCATCTTTTTGAAAACTTATAGGATGATTCGCTCACTAGGTGGGCCACGCCTTTATGTTTAGTCAGACTATCGGTTGTCCATTTATTCCGAAGGTGGAGCCCACATGATGAGCAGACTAGCTTATTTTTGTGTGAGGACTAATAGTTTTCATGGGAATGATGTCATACACAAGTAAATGTTACGGTGCCACAAGTTGTGGTGCGTTGCCTGTAGGTGGTTCTCTATTAATTGATGGAAACTTGCCAATGTAAGATGTAGCTTTCATCCTTAAACTCCTATCTATATTTATCCTACATGTGTGTATGGACACGTGCCTCTGTGGTTAACGTGTGTGAAACTTAATTTGTCCATTAGGTAGGTGGGAGTGGATTAGGTGAGACCCTGGATCCACCAAGGTGGGTGGGACCCTGCTGCAAGGATGGACGTGATGAGGTTGAGCACCGTCTTGCTCAAGGATAACTACTCCGAATCCACAAAGTTTCTCTTCACTCGTCACAGAGATAACTCAAATCTATGACGAGAGATAGAAAATAGAAATAAATTCTAAATAAATTGATTGATAATTATCTAATTATGTATGTGTCCCCATTACACTATTAATAAAGAAAAAAAAAACTAAACCAAAATTTGTAATTATCAAAAATAGTAAAATTTTAACCCTAATAAAAATCATAATTCTAGTAAAACTCTTCTAAAGTCTAATTTCTAAAAAAAAATATTCCAAATAAAATTTTGGAAGAAGAATCTTAACATGATTACAAGTTATTTCTTAAAAATAAAAAATAAAAAAGAAGAAAAGTCTAAAAATAAAAAATTGAAATTATTAAAAATAATATATTTTTTTTCTTAAATTTTCATTTTTGAGCTAAAAGCTAGTGTTTTCTGACAAAACGGACACACACAACCACTTTTTAGGTTAGTTCACCTTGGATGGCCCATTACAATAAAGATGATAGGTTGTGCGCCCCGTAACGATACATGCATCAAAAATTCTGACCAATATACTATTCACCTTCTTTTGGTCCAACCATGCTAGGAATGTATCTGTGCCACGTCCTACATCAGACCCATCCACTTGGAAAAAATCATCATCAAGTTGTCCAAATGACTTTGCACATGATACCCAAACAATTTATGACACCGATGTTTATCAGCATTTTCCTTATACTTTACATTATGCTCTTGAACTGACACAATACATGTACTCATGCTCTCCTTGACTTGACTAGTATGGATTAGTTATTTCACTTGTACCTGTAAGATTTCACATTCTTTCTAATAATATGGGTAATTAGGCAGACTTGCCCTGAGACAAGATCAATTTGATTTTGTATATCTCGTATGGGAGGCAAAATATTAGGGAGTTTATGGAGCACAATTGCTTTGAACTCATGCAACACTAGTTTCAAATCCTCTGGGATGTTTACATGCTCCACATATTTTTACTTTTCAACTAATGCATATATATCTCATGTTTCCTCAGGTTATTTAACAAAATCATGTTCGATTATGAGAGATTGTCCCTTCACTTTAGAAGTCTTGGGTTGGTTCTCCGTTCCCATAGGGTTCACATGTCCGCCACTGATGAATCTTGTGGCTTGTCGCGACTCTGTTTTGATAAGACCGTCTCTCGACGATAAATAATGGAATTTCTCGACGATAAATAATGAAAATTTTCTACATAACACTTTACTGATCAACCATCCTGTCAGCAATTTTAGTTTTGTTGAAATCATACATGATCGTAATGTCGATGGAGGAATCATATGCGCAATAACTGCTTCATCCACGACCACATGCGGATTGACGCTTTCATCTTTCTTGTCCACTCGAGTTGAAGTTGTTCCCACCAAGCTGAAACTCCGCC
Organism: Magnolia sinica; assembly: GCF_029962835.1. Taxonomy (NCBI): domain Eukaryota; kingdom Viridiplantae; phylum Streptophyta; class Magnoliopsida; order Magnoliales; family Magnoliaceae; genus Magnolia; species Magnolia sinica. The sequence continues at coordinate 89,989,497 of NC_080577.1, forward strand.
CTTCAACTTATAAGTCACAAATGTAACTTTCTTATCTTCCACGATATCCATGTAATTAAAGAAACGTTCGACTTCAAGCAACCAATCGAGAAAGAACTTATGTGGAATTGGCCGTTGAAACTAGGTTCTTGATCCGTTCGATTTATTTGATCAATGCCTCGTAAAAGATATTACGAAATCATGCCATTGAATCCCATCTTCTCGTGTGTGATTTTGCAATTCACCATCGGCATCACTCTATGATCAACGCGATTATGAATTTTAGCATCTGCTGAGAGCGGATTACCACCATGGACATGGAGCTCCCCTAGGGCCTCCATCATGCAATTAATGGCAACCTGCAACCTTTGCATGACTTGTCGATTATCTCACTGCACTGCGTCAAAAGCCGCCTCGAAAGCCGCTGCTGTTGAAGGATAATTCCTTGGAGTACCGTCCATGGGATTGTTGCTCGAGCCGTCATTAGTGTGGGATTTCGGTCCTTCGTCCCACCGTTTGTGCACACGTGTCCTGACCCATATTATTGATAGACCATCTAACGCCGCCCAATGCACCCAACAACTCTAGCCCCTTCTCCCATGCCAAGCTCTCCTTTCCCCATTTACCATTGATTGCAAAAAAAAAAAAAAAAAGGAATGAGGAAGGAAAAAAAAAAATGAAATGGAAGAAGGAGAGAGTCGCCCCTCCCATGGACGCCCCCTCCCCTTTGCATGCCCAAACGCTCCCTCCTCCCTTCTTCTTCCTTCCCCCTCATTCATGCCCCCCAACGTCCAGCAGAGAGTTAAGAGAGATGACGGACGTGAGAGAGAAGAAATGGAGAGGAGCAGCCCCCTTGCCCAGTCAGCCCTCCACCTCCCTTGGCGTTAAGGTGAGTCTATGCCATCACCTTCCCTTCTTCTCCTTCCTTTCTTTCCTTTTCCCGTCTTTCTATTTTGTGTGAGTGGGGCCCACTGTGTAGGGCCCCTGTGTATGCATGTTGCTAGCCATGAAAGTGGCTAGGTGGCCCACCAAGGGGTGGAGCCCGTTGTACTTGTGAGAGGTCCCAACCGGACTGATTTTTAAAGTAGTGGGAGAAACCCACGTTTTGTGGGCTGTTGTGGGTCCTTGCTGGACGTGGGGTCCATCCATGGTGTGTGGGCGCATGTGTGCTGCCATGGGGCAGATTTGATGGAACCCACTGACCATGGACCCCACTGATGCATGTGTTTGGTCCATTGCATAGACAACTAGGGTTGGGCGTGTGCATGCTTGATGTTTTTTGCCTCTAAGATGTTGATAGGTATTATAGTGCGGTCCACTCATCGCTGGGCCTCACCATGCTGTGTGCTCGCCATCCAACCTATTTTAAGGCCCACAGATTGTGTGGGGCCAACTATTTAGGCGGACAACGGTCCCACACCATTCAGTCGTCCCTCTTTTCTCCTCTTATTTTTCTCTCTTTCCTTTCGTTTGAACAGAGTGGGACCCACTGGCATGGGACCCTTGTACATGTGGCTCGCTGATTGTGGGAGGTCAGCAGGTGGCCCACACGTAGTGGGACCCACCATGATGTATGCTTTATCCATGTTGTCCATCTGCCCATAGTGGGTCCACCAGATGTATGTGTTTCATCATCTATGCCATCCATTTTCCTTGATATGTGGCCCAACAAACTGGGACCCACTTACGATGTATATGGTTTCATCCTAGTTGTCCATTAAGGGTTGCTTAGTGGGCAGCCACTTGCATGAATGATTATTGTTGATATATGTTATGATTATGTTAAAATTGGTTAAGTAGGGGCTTTTTATGAAGCTTCTTTCGTGTTGCATATGTTCCTGATTGTCTATACATTGTGTGGACCGGTGTGAGGCCCACTGAAGTGGGGAACTACCTTGATTTACATAATAGATCATAGCTGTTAAGTCATGACAGATTCTACCTTTGAAACTATAGGTTTGATTCTAAGTTTTGGGCCATCTTTGGGCTTCCATGGGGTCCACCACACACAAGATATGAGTAGGCCACCACCTGGAACTCTTAACCTATACCAATGACTGGAGATATAGTGTTTTAATTGGGCCAAAGTAGACCCCATACAATTGGAGAGTGGATCTCAAAATGGGGCCCAGAATAGGTGTGTAGAAATTTGAAATGGTTATGTTGGGCCTCCTGCCAAAAATCGTATGTGTGTATTCAGCGGACTGCACCCTTTGGGTTTTGAAGGTCACACATAGGGCTACCAAGGAAACCTAATGTCTTTCCTAAAGGTGGTCCCACTTGAGCGTGGGATGCCCAAAAATGGACAAAAGTCATTTCTGCACCGTTTTTCTGCACAACTCTCCCAAACACCTAAGTTTGAGCCTTCACAAAAAATTGTACATGCATGATTAAGGAGGGATACCTGTGATTTTTGAAGCTCATATACAAGGCTACCAAAATCCCTTTTTTCCTTCACCATAAGTGGGCCCCATATGATCACAAAACAGACTAAAAAATGGTTCGGAACTAGTTCTGTGCTGAAAACCTGTCTAACCTGAAATTTGTGTGGGCCCACATCCGTGGGGTCCACTTCCTCTCCAAGGCATCCGACGGACTGTCTAGGCCCTGAAAATAAATTCTCAGGTGGTGGTGGGTACAAATCCTAGTGAGCCTTTTGTATGTGGGTCATATCTCCATCTCGTAAGGCTTACCTTGTGTTGTTAGTAAATGAGTGTTATTTAATCCCGTGATTTGAGTGTTAGACAACCCTTGCTGCCCACATATCATCTCTTGGATTATGAGTGTCATTGGGCCAACCCAAATGAAGTAATATTAAGCCTCATGTGGGCTATCTTGTATGAGCCGCACCCTTTCCAAATAAGGCCCACTTAGTATATTCTGTAAAGTTGTTCTTTTACCTTGTGGAGTTTGTGGTGGACAGCCTTGTTGTCCAATTGTTTCTCCTAGGTCATATACAGCCTTGGGCCAATCCAAATGAAGTAAAACTAAGGCCCAGCGGGTCCAATCCCAAGAGAAACACCTGGGAGTGGAAAGCCCGTCACGGTAAATCTTCTTAGGCCCATTAGGAAGGCCAGTTGCCCAGTGGGTAGTGTGCCTTGCACACTGTCGCTAGTCAGTTAGGCCACACTTAAAGGGGCCCATTTGGATTATATAAGTTATAATAGACAAGCCTTCATATTTTACTTGTGAATGAGGTTCGTGGGCCCAACACTATGTGGAATCTATGTAATATTGGCATGTGGGTCTTACGTTTGGGATTGTAAATTTATCTCCTAGTTGATTTTGGAGTTGTGGGGCCCAGTTGTGTTATAGAATCCACCTTAGAGGTATGTATCCATGTATACTTCCCTTGGTGTGGGACCGTTGTCCACTACTAAACCAAACCTAAACCTAAGTAAGTGGGCCATACCACAAGAATGTTAAATCAATGAAAAGCCCATTAACTATACTTGTTGTAAAATGTTCATTAGTTAAGTACTAACCATAGGAATCATACATTTTCCTTTTCTACAAATGTGGATATATCTAAACGAAAATTCATAGAATTTAATTTTTTAATCTAGATTTTTGAAAAAAGTTTTATTTTCTGCTGCATTTTAAAAAATCTAACGATGTATATATTGACTTTGAGTAATCCTTAGACCCAATAATGATGTTTAGGAGTTCAAGTTCTTACTGTAATGTGCTTTAGCTCGCTTCATTGAGCCCATTATAGTGGTTCATATGTGGTTATTGTTAAGTTCATGCGTCAGGATGAGATTGGGGTCCATATGATCCAACAAGAGATCAACTAATCTCCTATAGATAGTCTAATGGCTAAGTTCTAGTAAATTGGACCATCCATCAAGTGATTTTTCATTAGTATCGGTAGCCCAAAAGTTTTAAATGATTTTATGAGCATTTTCAATTGTTGATATTTTAATTTAACTGTTAAAATATTCTCATCACATTAGATGGTAAATTTGACAATTGAGATCTTTTGATCCATTGCTTGATTTAGATATGATTATGATTGAAGATAAATTTCCATGCTTAGTAGAGGATTAGGTCAATTTGGATACATGGTTAGGTAGGATTACATACTTTCAATGTAATGATGCATACAAAAGTGTATATAGTGGTGGAGCACCATGCCAGTGTTTCTTTCTAAACCCTAACTCTTTATATATAAGATCCTACCACAGAGGGAGAGATAAAAAGAGAGAGCCTTTGGCACCCAAACCCCCTTTGGGTGTTACCACTCAGAGTGAGAGAGCAGGGGGGAGGGAAGAGAGAGAGAGAGAGAGAGAGAGAGAGAGAGAGAGATTGAATCTCCTCTTCCTTCATCCACACATTCACATGTTTGCCCACTATACATGTGTCTCTCTTAACACAACTCTAACCTTACTTTAAGGTTTTTGCACATAGACTTTCCTCTTCTAAAATAGATATAAGAGAACCTTCTACTTTAAAGGTCTAACTGTTTGGCTCAAACTCAGTCATATGTGTATGCCATGTGTGTTAGAGTCGGGTGCTACTCAATTTGATCCTATCGTCTTGTGACCTCAGGCACTAAGATAAATCGATTAGACCAGATATGTGAAGATTGGTTGTCTACCAAGCCATTGATCGTATGAGATCAGGTGATTTGTGAAATAAAGGGTTCGTCCTTCATATGGATTCTTTTTCTTAACTTTTGGTCGAAAAGACTTCAATATTTATGTGATTGAAACAACAATTCAATAATAGAATAATAGAGAGAGAAGATACAGACTAGAAAGTATTTTATTAATGATTTTTACAATGTTGACACTCACAATCAGCTTGAGGTACAACGGTCCATTCATCACCTAGCGTGGACTGAGATTCGTAGCAGGACGGTCGTGATATGTAAGATGGTTGTCTTTTCGTTACTCGATAAAAAAAATTAGGCTTCACTGTGGGATGGCTGATGGATGACGAATCTTTGACAATTTGTTCATCACTAGGTTGAAAATCGAGCTTTGTGGCAAAATGGCTAGTGGGGTGACAGTCTATTCAGGGATTTAGTAGGAACCAAGTAACGAAACGATTATAATTCGACTATCTATTTGTTGTCAAGTATAAACCAAACTTTGTAGTAAGGTGACTGACAAAATTACCTAGCATGCAATAGAAAATCTATGTTGCCTTCTATTCGGAATAAATGATTTTTCTTGCAATCCAATGATATGTCGTATATGAGGGGTGAAGAGATATACTAAGGATAAAAACTAGGGCCTCATGCTATGAGCAGCAATAAGGAGCTAAGCTAAAATAAAGAGATAACTGTCCATGGTGAACAAATAGATATGGTAGCATTATGTTGTATTGGTTGATTGTTGTGGCGAAGGCCTGAAGCTTTTTGTTCTTCGCTACTTTTATAGACTTAGAGAGGCGGTGGCTTTGCACTTGATTCGGCAATATGAGAAATTTATATAGTTGGTCGTGCAAATCTCATTGATTCTCCGCATGAGAATAGCCAATTGTATTAAGCCACATGTTTAAGAGATTACGTATGCATCTTACTATTACAAATGTGCATAAGAAGATTTACAAGAGTTTACATATCATTAGACTCTTGGATAGAAAACTTTGTTGAAGTCTTCATGTCATTGGGCTCTTGCATAGGAAACTTTTTCGAAGTCTTCACATCATTAAAGTCTTACATTTGAAGAGATTTTATTTATTTATTTATTTATTTTTGTGTGAGACTAAGATTTAATGCTAGCTATGTTTTTTTTTTTTTTTTTTAATTATGGGATTTACCATATAAAGAGTTACTTGTGATGAAATTCTAGTATTTAATGCTCCTACATGTACACATATATAAGTTCTCCATTTAAAGTTCATCTACACCACATATGACATGACTATCACGTGGTATCTTATAGGTTGTTTGATCTTACCGTGATCAACTGGGTGTAAACACTAGCATCTGTAATCCTGCATGATTTTATGATGACATTTAAAAGGTATAGATAAATTTAAATTTTGTATTTTTAGCTAATTATAAAAACTTGGTAATATCTAAATAGAGATCCATAGAACCTAACTAATTAATGTGGACTATTAAGGGCTGGTTTGGAATGTGGGATTAGGTGGTATGGAATTGCATTTGGTCCCATGTAAATTACATCCAATGTTTGGAATTGATGGGAATGATTAGATTAATACATGTGTTTGACCTTTCAATCTTAAAAGGAAATTAAGTGGGATTTTTGGTGGAATTAGAAATTCACTATGCCTATGGGCCCTGCATTAATGCATATCCACATTGTTCATCCATATGTACCATTTACACATGACACTCGAGATGAATTAGAATATAGGTGACTAGCATTAGTTGTGGAATCCAGTTAGTTGATTACAATTTTAGCATCCACCATACAATGTTTTTCTCAAAGGAAGAACTTAATGAGATAGTCAAAATACCATGGTATTTCTAGACATGTAATCATTGTATAATAATGACGTTAATTTCATCTAATAAAATTCAATACATGTATACATATATGTTTGTATATATACATTATACATATATGCACATACACACATGTATATACTCCCGTTTTGTTGTGTAGGAGATCTTATCCATAGTCTTATGTGTACTAGCTAAAGTGGACTTTATCATAATGCTTAAATAAAATCCACCATGATCACCAGGTGCATTACCCCATTTTAGTCGTAAGGCCCAAAAATCAGCCTGGTCCATGATTCAAGTGGGCCATACAAAGGAAAATACTTAGGAGAGGGACACCACCCTTAATTTTTACATGGCCCATTAGAATATTTAAGAGAAATCCACTCTGACATTAGATGTGTTATTCCATGTTAAGTCTAGGATAAACTAGAAAAGTTGAAATATGATCCAGTTGGGCCATGCTAGAGGAAACAATTGGAGAGGCCACGTGCACCTTGATTTTTTTAAGGGTCTACTTATGTTTATATGAAATCTACTCCAACCATTACATGAAACACTAAAATTAGGCCTGGCCCCAAGAATCAGCCCAAATAGTGATTCAAGTGGACCGCTCGAAGGGAAATAGTCTGGAGGGTGGGTGCCCTCATTCACACTATTTTCACTCATATGGCCCACCTGAATAATGGATACGACTGAGTTTTAGGGCTAAGCCTAATGTGAGCTGACACATATGATGTACGGAATGGAGTTCACATACACATCATGGTGAGGTCCACGTCCAACTATGCCAGTCAATGCACTGGACTGTAAATTGCTTATCTCTCTCTCTCACACACACATATATATACACACACACACACACAATATGCGTGTACATGTGTGTGAAGCTTTGGTTACGTTGCTAACATGGTTGTTCAAAGCTTTGCAATGCACACAGAGAGAGCTGGTAGGGTTACCAATTGTCAAGTTGGCATGTGGATTTTTGAGTTGGTGGGAGGTATTTGCATGCTTTTTAGGTCAATGTAAAATAGCTTCATTAGCCTAAAGGGCTTCCTCAAACCTGGCCCACAGGCACTATGTGCGTCTGAGAAAAGGTATTATGAGGTTGACCTCATGGGAGCTTCTCATGAGGTCGAGCTTTATGGGCCCCACCGGAATGTGTGTCAAAAATCCAGATCATGTATTAGTGGGTTCACTTGAAGTTATATAATGATGTGCAACAAATCAGACACATCTAGAATTCAAGTAGGCCACACCATCCAAAACCATGTAAAATTATGCCTAAAACATATAAAAGCACTTAATGAAGCCACACAAATTTTGGTGTACCCTCATCCAAGTGGGCAATACACAATGGATGGGGTGAATATATATCTGAACCTCATCTCAATGGGCCATATAAACAATCAAGAAGTTCTCAAGGGGTAGGCATCCACTTTCGAGTGTTGTTTGTAGCGTGGCCCACCTAAGTTATGGATTGGTGTGATTTTAAGTCCATGGACTACCATGAAAAGGTGCATCTGATTGATGAGGTGGATGTCCTACACACATAAACCTAAAAGCCTACAGGCCAACCCAGCCCATTGACAACCTTGCCAGATTTCTAACACAAAATATGGTTGGGCTTATGGTTGGAGTCAGCAATGGCCCGGGTCAGCCCAAGAATTAACTGGCCCGACTTGCTTCTAATGCAGATTTGAGCCAAGCTAAATTGGTTGGTCAGGCTCAGGTAAAAAATGTGATCTGTTTTGATAAATGGGTTAAGCTTGACTTAAAACCTACCCAACCTAACAAGCCAATTACCTTACCCCATGTGCAGGTTAAGACCACAATTCTTGGGCTTTTTAGTAAACTGGTCGCAACGGGGCTGGGCCGGGAGTGACCCGACCCATTGCCATCCCTGTGTTCAGTGGATTAGGACTGGTCAGGTGGTTTAGGTCTTCGATAGATGGCCCATTGTTCAAAAACCACTCTAATGCGACAATCCTAATTATTAGGCCTGGCAATGGGTCAGAATCAGCACTAACTCGATCCATTTAATTGACGGGTCAAGAAATCTGGTGATCTGAACTGACCCAATTAGAATTTTTTGAGCTTGAACCCACCCATTTAATGGACCTGCCCAATCCGATCCATATACTAAGGGGACGTTTGGAGAGTAAGTTACTTTGGATAAGCTACTTATACCATAAGTAGCTTATTTTGGTTTCTACTTATTCAGCTCATAAGTATGTTTTGTCACCAATTGTACTTATCAACCAAAAACTAGAAAAACATGTTTAGTTTCCAACATCATAAGTAATTATCCCTCAAGTTTGTTTGGTCCCCCTCACATACACCATCGATCGTGTGGGGGCAACCTTTGATGTGGACCATTCATTGTATGGGCCCCACCTTTGATGTGGACCGTCCATCATACAGGGCCCATCTTAGATGTGGGTCATTTATCATTATGGCCCGACCTTTAATGTGCATCATTCATTATGTAGAGCTCACCTTTGATGTTGGTCATCCATTAAGTGGGGCCCACCATCAATGTTATTGTCTACCATGTGGGGTCCACCTTCAATATCCACCGCCCATCATGCGAAGCCCACCTTTGATGTGGATCGTCCATCATGTGGGCCCCACCTCTGTTGTGGGCTATCCATCATGCAAGGCCTACCTTCGATATGGGGCACTTATCATTAGGGCTGACCTTTAATGTGAATTGTCCATTATTTGGGGCCTACCTTGATGTGGACTGTTTCATCATGTGGGGCCCACCATTATTAATTGCCCATCATGTGGAGCCCACCTTTGATGTGGACTGTCCATCATGTCCATCATGTGGGTGCCACCTTCAATGTGGGTTGCCAATCATCTGGGGCTCGTCTTGGATGCAGGTCATTCATCATTATAGGCCGCCCTTTGATGTGGATTGTCCATCGTTTGAGGCCACTTTAATATGGGCCATCCATCACATGGAGCCACCTTTGATGTGGACTGTCTATCATGTAGGCCCCACCTTTGAAGTGGGTTGTCCATCATACCAACTTGCTTTAAATGTGGGCTTTTTATCATTATGGGCCGACCTTTGATGTGGACCATCCATAAGTGGGCCCACATTAATATGGGATCATCAGACCATCCATGTGGGCCCACATTAGTATGGGATCATCCATCATGTGGGGCCAACATTTTATGTGGACCATCCGCTGTGTGAGCGCCACCTTCAATGTGGACAGTCCACGTGGGGAATCCTTTGATATGTACTGTGAGAGAGAACCTCCTTTGACATGGGATATGAGAGAGAGAAGTAGAAAAGTCATGAGTTGAAAAGAAAAGAAAAAGAAAAAGATAAAAAACATACTTATTAAGATAAGTAGCTTTTGGTACATAATTTACTTTTACTACATGCTTACTAAACGAACTTAAGTAAAAACAGTAACTTAATTACTTAAGTAAAAACAGTAACTTAATTACTTAACATAAGTCAAATAGTAATTTACACGGTGGTATCCAAACAGGCCCTAAGTGTAATCTCTCATGTTAGGTATCTTATCTCTTCTTGGAGTTTTCATACGTGTACAATTCACTGTTACATGCTTATAGCCCATCTATGGTGGATCCAACAAACCAATGGTTTGGATGTCTAAACCATAGGCCCACTTGAATTGTTAAACATTTATTAGTTCTCTATATTTTTAATCAAAGAAAACAAAATAAACACAGCCAACAACATTTGTTTCTGGTGCAAATGCTAAAGCAAGCTGCTAAAAAGTCCAAGAGATTTAGGAATCAAAAATATAATAACATACATTTTTGTTTTGAGTTATGGTTGAGTCAAGTCATTCAGCCCGGCCCATACATTTAATACATAGGTGGGTCAGGTCAGGTTGGGTCGGCCTAAAACCAATCCCAACCCATTAATCTAAATGGGCTACCTTTTTGGCCCAAGCTTGACCCCAAGGTGGTTCAACCTGACCCATTGCCACCCCTAATCCTAATCATCCTTGTTCCCTTTGAATAATTTCTTTCAAATGAATTTTTAACCATGGTCAATCGAGGTTGTGGTCCAAAATGCTTTATGATGTGGACAGTGGAGAATCTTGTTGCCACAGAGAGCGCCTTATCTTAGTGTTGTTCTTGCTAATGTGCCGGAATAACGCCCACTTATTAATATTTTGCATGAGAGGATGCGTTTGGCACATCTGGCAAAATGTGAATGGCATGATCTGCTGATGTGGCATTCCGCACATCTGGCAGAATGCCAATGGCAGGATAGCCCAACACACCCACATCTAAAAAATCACTCTAGAATGTGTTATGTATGAGTAGATGATGAGATGGATGGACAAAGGATCCACTTTCATTCCCTCAAAACTCCAAGCCACACCTTCTCCTCCCATGAGAAATGCACATGCATGTGTGGCCCACCTAAAGAGTAGGCTAGTCTGACTGTAAGGCTACAGAGAAGCACACTTGATCTAATGTCACACTCAACTCTTTTAGTCTTTTGGGGCCATTTGGACTTATACTCGGTGGGGCCAGTTGAGGACTAAATGCTGTTTCAAGGCAATTAATGTTTTGTGTTTAGATGTACTTTACAAACTCTCATCGGCTCGGCAAAAACCATTCTGATTAACTTTCGTGAGTCAATCGGAAAAAAGCAAGCTTAAAACCCCCTTTTGAAAAAGTGCATCCAAACAGGCCGTGAAGGTTATTTTGCTACAAGTCTATTTCACAAGAAAATATTTGGGTGGCAAATCATTTCTATGAAAATGCTATTTTCACCTATCTGGGAAGGAGCTTTCAAGTGAGAAAGATGGATCATAAAATCAAAGTTATCTTGAGATAAATGGGCCTTTGAAGGTGGGCCAGACATGATGGATGGCATAAATCAATGATTGAACCTTCTCTTGTATAATTAATATGAGCCTTCCCATTCTACTAACATTAATCATATGGCTAGGATTATCCAATCAAAGTGATTTTTGAGAAAGATTGGCCTCCGAATGTGGACTACATATACTCGACTGTCCAAATTAATGACCAAACCTTTTCTTCTATCATCAATATGGATCATCCACATTCCTAACCATTAATAGGATGGTTAGTATCACCTGATCAAAGTGATTACTGAGTAAGATGACCAACAAAGGTTATGGACGGTCCAGATCAATCATTAAACCTCTTATATTAAGTTAAAATAGACAATGAAACAAACTGATTTTTTGAGAGAACTGAGCCATCAAAAGTGGATCTCACAAGAAGGATGATCACCAATGATTGGATGGTCAGGATTTACCTGTTGGCCCATCAGAGCTAATACAGTAGTGAGCCACGTGGCAAAGGGGGGTAGGGTGGTGGATTGATACCATCCAAGCTTCTAAGACACAATAGTAGCTTGTGGTTGAGGAGAAGCCAAGACAAGAATGTCATAATTTCTTAAGCTCTCGTGAAAGCAAAGGTGCCATAAAAATAATAATAAATAAGTAGTTATTTGATATGGTTGACATAGTGCGGTGGTTCTCACGCAGGCAACAAGAAAATGCACGCGTGGCATATCTCAAAATAAGTTAAACCGTCCAATATGTGGGACCCATTACAATCAAATCTTTACAAGGGGAAGCGGATGGACGGGGAATGTGTACTGAAGCTGTCAGTAGCGAGGTCGATATGGGACAATTCTCTGTGAGCCCCACAATGATGTATGTGTTTTACCATGTCGTCCATCCATTTTCTCTGATTATTTTAAGGCGTAGTTTAAAATTGAGGCAGATTCAATCTTAGGTGGACCACACTACAGGAAAGTAATGGAATGGTCACCATTTAAAACTTCTAAAGCCTACCGTAAGGTTTACTTGCCCTCCAACCTTTTCATCAGGTGGCAAAGATCTGGATGGAACAAAATAAAAATATCAGCTTGATCGGAAACTTTTGTGGCCCCGAAGAAGTTTCTAACAGCAGGTGTTCAATAACCACCCATTCCCGTGGTGTGGTCCACGAGAGATTTTGATCAACTTCATTTTTGAGTTTATGCCCTAAAATGATCTGGAACAATGGATGGATTGTGTGTATAAAACACATAAATCATGCTGGAACCCACAGAACACTGTATGTAGGCAAACGGAGTCGACGCGGATCAGGTGGTGTTGCCATACCCTTGTGGTGGTGTGTATCGTTCCAGGGATGTATCTATTTTATATCCATTCTTTCCATCCGGGTTTGTTTGTTTTTTTTTTTTTTTTGTTTTTGTTTTTGTCATTTATGTTTATGAACCAAAAATTGAAGCAGATGTGAAGATTAAGTGGACCACACCACAGGAAACATAGATTGAATGCCCACCATTACAAACTTTTTGGGGCAACAAAAGAGTTTGTGTTTTCCCTTCATCCAAGTCTGAGTGACCTTATCACAAGTTCGATGACAAATAAACATTATGGTGGTCCTAAAAAGGCTTTAATTATCCCCACTGTTTCTTTTGGTGTGGTCCACTGCGCCTCGAATTTTCTTCATTTCAGAATTCGTGCTCTAAAATGAGGGGGAAAAACAGATGGACGGCATGGATATATACGACATACATCTTGCTGGGCCACAGCACCCAACACATCAACACACCACCACCTCCACAAACTTTAGGAGACCGTGGTCTCTGATTTACTGACATATGCTTGTTGAATCCAACTCTTGGCTATTGCCCTTCTCAACCATCCATTAAATGTTCACTAACAAACAACTAGAAAAAGAAATGGTCCACATTTCACTGAAAAAGGCTAAAGATTCAATGGCTAGGATCCTTCAATTTAAGAGGTTTTTTGGCCAATGAGACAACAACATTTGTATCACTGAAACATGGGCACCATTTGGCTAAGATCCTTCAATTTAAGAGGTTTTCGTCTCACTTTGATTATAGTTTGCGTCCAAATCATGTGGGGCCCACTACATGAAAAGAGGCCAGTAGAAGTTCGGTTCTAAGGAGTTGAGCTATTGTCATCTTACTCCAAAGGTTTGCTAACCACACAAGCCCTTTAAACGCAGCACACGTGCCAACGTAGAATATATGAGCCGTTCATAAGGTGGGCCCTACTACGAAGATCACCATACACAAAAGTCAGCATTAGCTCACTCATCAAGTGAATCCACCGGTAATCAAAAGAACCGCGAATTAAATAAGTTTCCCAACGGTTCTCATCCAGCATAAACGTGTGTGGCCCACCTTGTGAGTAGCTCTAAGCTTTGCAAGAAAAGTGAAAGATGTCACATGAATCATGTGACTCCGCTTTAAATGGAGTTCCAAATCTTCTAAGCACTTCTATTGCTTTGACTTAAATAATAATATTGATTAAAACTATGTCTATAAAAAATAGGAAAAAAATACATTGGTCACGTAACACGTGGATCGTTTAATTACTCTTTGTATTAATCAGCTTTGCTAGGTACACATGCATACCTCATTACAGCCGCTCGATGTGAGATCCAAGCCATGCATCAGATGGGTCAAGGATAGATAAGATCACTTAAAAATAAATCCGGTCCACTCAGCAGGTGGGACCTGATCATATTACAAACAGGCGGACTGGTTGGAAAACGTCTGCCTGCTTTTAGCCGACCGAAATCCTCAAAAACACGTTTTAAAACCTAAGTTTGTGGGCCCACCATTTTGTGTATGTAAAATCCACTCCGTCCATCAGGTTCGTGTCCACGATCCTAAGACCTGGATATAAAGATCAGTTAGATAGAGAACTAAAGTGAGCCACACCACTGGGAACAGATGGGATGCCAAACATAGGTTTGTGTATAGGGTCACCATGAAATTTATCTTTCATCAAACCCGTTAATCATGTGTAAATCACCATGATGAATTGAAAATATAAATATCAACTTGATACAAATATCAGGTGGGTCACACCGTGCAAACATACTAGTTTTATGAGAAGTTTTACATTATTCCCATTTTTGGCCCATAGGAGTCTTTCTACGCTACTGAATTTTTTGTACGCACGGTTTAAATAATGGTTCTGGCTTGATGGACGGAGTGGATTTACATATAAAATGAGCACCAGAGAGCTTGGGTGTTTTATGCAGCTGCCCATAGCAGGTTGTAGACGACTCCGGTCCATTTCTTTCGCCTTTGTTTTGTAAACTCTGGTCCACCTAACCAGTGGACCGACTTCATCTTTAGGCCAGGAGATCAACATAATGATACCCCTTTGGTGGATGGATTGGATCTGGCACCTCTGTGTGATGCTATCGGATGTGTAGCAGTCTACAGTACACATGGTGAGGTGATGTGTCTCGAGTGGATGGCTTGTATTTCAAAAATCAGACCAATCAAATAATACTAGCCCTCACTTTTCTTCACCTTCCCCAAGTATTGTGACCTCTAAACACCTTGCCTTGAAAGGCCCACTGTTCAGATGGTCAAGATCATCTGTTTTAGATGTGTATCTTGAAAGTGAAACATTTCTTCATATTTTGTTGTGGAAAAAATATCTATGGTCAAGATCATCCTTCAATTTAAGATTTTCTATTAAATATGAAGAAATCTTAGAGCAAGTTAAAGGATCCCATGAGTATATTTTGTTGTGGAAAAAATAACTGCATGTGATTAATGGAAACGAATCCAGAATATCAATAAAATAAGTGATTAATATAGACGAGGCCAAAGCACAAAAGAAAAAAAAGCTAAGCAAAAGGTAAATGATCAGACCAAAATAAAAGACAAAAAGGCAAAAGAACACATAGTTTAACAGAACACCAAAACCTAACTTTTTTCTTGAATAGAAACAAGATAAACAAAGGCACAAGATGGAATAACTCTCTCTGACTATTTCCAGCCAAAATTTCAAAGAAAATAAGCTTTTCTATGTGGTCTTATTGGTGACATCGACCGACTTAACATATACCACATTGGAAACATATTTTTGGTTCAAAGGATACCACGATTTGAAAGGACACTTGACATATTATTCAAAAATGGATGGTTAACATGGGTCCACGTGCACAAAGCAAAGGTCCATTAATTGGATGGTTAAGATTGTCTGATCGATGATACTTTGGGCTTATGGACCCATTATATGAACCGTTTGGATCGCCCCATGCATGTGTCCTTTTCCTCTACCACATGTATATAGGCACTAAGAAATTTACTCCCATGGTTGTCCACCCTAACCAAGCCCATAAGATATGCGGTGAAATTGAAACCTGGCCCCACATGAATATTTCCAACCTGATGACCACGTACTGCATTTCCATGTTATGCCACGCAATATCTTTGTAGGTGGGGAATTTAACTGGAATCCTCTTCAACACCTATTTTACTTAAAATATCCAAGCTCTTTGGGGACCACCATGTTGTATATGTGAAATCCAGTCCGACCATCAGGTGAAATCCTCAATGCCAGACTATAGAGAGAGAAAATTAACCAGATCAACAACTCAGGTGAGCCACGCTACAGGGAACAATGGGGATGGGATGTTAACCAGAAGTTTGTATGTGGGACCACCCTGATGTTTATCTTTTATCACCGTTCACCACGCGTGACTCACAAGAAGTGAAAGGAATTAAAAAAAAAAAAGAATCCTGATCCAAAACTTATTTGGACCACAACGCCTGAAAGTAGAGGTTTTAGGCATGATTTTGCATGGTTTTCATTAGCATGGACCGTATGAGTTTTTTTTTTTTTTTAATTATTTTTATTTTTTATTTTAATTATTGGAATGATAATCTGTACGTACGATTACCATAAAGGCTATCACCAATTGTACGGAGTGTACAAAATAGTGAGCCCCACGGAACTTGCGTGTGCCACAGCGTAAAACAGGTACGGTAGACGATTTCGACCCAGTAATCATTTGAGACGTGGACTGCATGTTTACATATTTTCCTTTGTGGTTTCTTTTCTCTTCTATCATCATATAGGTATGACATGATGTTTCAGCTTAAACTTGATTACATCCTGCAAAACGAAAACGAAGTGCTTCCGTTGTGAAGCACGAGTGTTACGTTTTGAAGGGGAGTAGCTTGTGTTGGTTAGTTGTTTAGCCTACGTGACTGTTCCTTTTCTTCCTTAATACCTAACTCTGTGTAGGTGTGAGTGCCGTAGTTGGGTAATTGGAGTAAGGTTGTTTTGGGTGTGACACGGGAAAGGATGTGAGGTCGAGCACCATCTTCTTCAGGGGATAACTGTTCTAAATTCACAGAACTTCCCTGGACTCCTGACAGAGAAACCTCAAATCCACTGGGAAAAAACATGAAGAATAGAAATAAAATCTATAAAATTCGTAATTTGATTGATATATGAATAAATGAGTTTACACCCCTTTAAATATGGATACTATGCTATGGAAGAAGTTTCGGAATTAAACTACAACTAAAACTCTTGGAATTCGCAACTTACTATAAATAGTAAACTTACTAATTATAGACGGTCATGATTCCTACCAGTGCACATGGTTTTTAGCAAAAAATAGTAAGTGTCCTGTTTGGCTTCACCACACTGTTCTCCTAATTATTCTAAGCACTTTTCGTGTTGAGCGCAACTCCTAAAGCCCAACAGATGAAGAGATATACTCAAACTAAAACTTACTATAGATAGTAAAAACGAAATTAAAATAAGAATTCGACCGTCGATCTGATGGTATTTCGCAAATTCGGTGTGGGCAACCTAACATAGCAGGTTGGGTGGATAAAGTAGCTCGTCCTACCCCAAAATCATATATGGTACGTTCGATAACTCATTCCAATTTTTAAGATACGTCTGTTTTAAGTTCTGGTGGTCTGGATCATCTCCGTCTCCGATCGGGCCTTTTCTGATCCATCTTGGCAATGAAAGTGTCCACGACCCACTCTACATCAGGGTGGAAGAGAGAATGAGCTCGTACTTCGTTAAAGAAGCAAAATTGAAACGGTTTGCATAGGCATTTGCAGTTGATTGTGGCAGTGATAACAAACATGTTGTCTCATATCTCGGGGCATCATCAATCCAAAATTAATCCTTTTTTTTTTTCTCAAGAAAGCACGAAAATCGTCTCTGCATGGTAGGTGGCTCCATCTGTAATACAAATCTTGATGGAAGAAACTAGTAAACCCTCTGACCATGCATGTAACATTTCAACAAAGTAATATTTCATTAGGTCAAACGTTTTAGGGGGATCTAGGGACTTATCAACTATAGATGGAGGGAGGCATCCCCTTGCTCCATATAACATCTAATTTATCCCCCTTTCCTAGAACCTTATAGATGGAATGAATACTCAAAGCTTCATCACTCAGTGTAGAGGAGATATCAGTAGCCGGGCATATGGGAGAGAAGGAAGGAGAATCCTTTCCATATGATCTTTTCCTTCACTCATGAATCCAATTGGAAAGGAAGGAGTCAATTTCCCAAGAATACTCCTCAGGAGTGTATTTGTATCTTTTGGGCCCCTCTATAGAGAAAGATTGGCCAGTTTCCATCTAGAAGGAGATATGGAATGAATCTACTTTATTAAAAGTGTCGAATGAGATTCTTGAAGAAATCACTCAATTATACCTTAGCAAAAATTGATGATCTAATGCCTCTTCTTCTCAAGAGACCCACTTTGCCAATGTTGCAGGTATCTTCACATAATTGATTATATATCTGTAGGTCAAGATTATATGATTGTTGTTGTTCAATTCGGACGCTTGGCACACATGTTATGAACAACTTGAATTTGATCAAACATGGGTAATTAGATTTAGTGATGGGCATGCTAGAGTCGCGTTAAACTCGAATTGATTGAATGCTTGTGAACCCAAGCACTAAACTGATCGGATTAGGACAGGTCCGTGAAGATTGGCTTGATTGTTCAGCCACCAATTATTACAGCAATAAGGCAAGTTTAAAAGAGGAGGATTAGTCCTTCTGAATAAGATCTTTTTTTCCTGGAAACCAATGACTTTTCTTTTAACGGTGATAGTAGATTAGTTTTCTTAGTTAAGTAATCAAAAATGGACATAACTAAAAATAAGGGTAGATCGTTGATTTTATTAATTACAATGTTAAAGCAGACAATCAACAAATAAAAAATAAAACTAAGCAACGAGAAAGATAAATACATACAACGACTTGTGCTGGCAAAACGGTCATGAAAACTACTAGACGGTCGAAACATGAAGTTAACAGGATGTAACTGGCAATTTATCAAGGACTCGATAGTTAGGGGATCAAACGGCCAAGTCATGGATATTTAACCTACTCCTAAGTGTGTACTACAATGCTACGTTGGATAGTAGTGGAACTAAGCTAAACTAATAGTTCTAAACTTGCTACAATATGGGTGGACAAAAGTAGAGTAACTAAGTTAAGAAGTTCAATTAATAAACATTAATGGAGGACAAAAAAGATAAGAAACATAGAGTTTCAATAGATTGAGTATTGTTTGTGATAAGGGCCTCAAGTTCTTCTTCAAGTGTTGATTTTATAGGCTTCTAAGAGGCAATGACCAAGCATAACTCTCGTGGTTTACGCGTGAATATTTCGATTACGTAGTGACCATATCCTTTTAGATTTAAAATTCTAATGGTATTGTGCCATTGTATATGATATGCTTCTATTTTCGAATGGTTTTTCATTACTTGCTCCTAATTTCTTGTTGCCTCTGAGAGAGTCTCGATGTCGTTGTGGACACTGGATCACGGGTGGATCGCGCTCATGGGTGTCTTTTTCAAGGAATTTGCCAATGTGTTTGAGGCGTGGGAGTATTATAGTTAACTACAGTCATCACTAGCTAATTACTCGGATTTCCACAGTCGGCTAAACTATTTAGAAATCTTACAAGGAGGAATCAGAAGATTCCATGTCCTAAAATGACTCCTTAATCTACAACCAAAAATTCTAGGTAAGATACCACAATTATAAAGAGAGAAGGCATTAAGCACCCTCTCTGTCTCTATTTTACATGACTAAACAAACTTTTAGGGATTCGGTTTATTCTTGAGAACTGATGATGTAAGTATGTGGAGTGCAATGATAATACGATGCCTATGACAAGCGATGGCCCAAGTAAGATAAATATACCTTGACTCACCCACTTGACAAAGCAGATGAATAACCAGTCAACCTGAGTTTTTTATGGGCAATATCCGATATTTTCGCAAGCTGTAGAGCATACACTTGAGGCGACTGGGTGCTTAAATGCAATGTGATGCTCATGGTAAAGTAAGCAAGAGGGTTGAGAAAGGAATGGATGTTGTACAATAATAATGTAGGGGAAATGAAGCTAATCAAGTTGGATGGAAGGATGAATAGTTTTATCGCAAGGGTTGAATCGAGTGGCTTAGATTGATATTTTCAGTTGCTCAAGTCTAGGATGACCTAGGCTAGACTCCTCTCCTTCACCTCTCACTTCTTCTTGGTGGAAGTTTTTTAAGGATTTGGAAGTAATTTGAAATGAGATGAGAATGGTCTATTTATAGCCTTTTAGATTAATATTTCTATAATTGCTAGGAAGTCTAGGGATTATAAGGGTTTAAGGGCTAGGATTTGAGATCGCCACATGGCACAATCCAAGCAGTTAGATCGATGGTATGGATTGTATATTTGGCTAAAGGGGAGGACCGTGGGGTGTTTTCCCTTTCCCACATGATTGCCATGGAATCGGGAGCAAATCACACCCTCTCCAGGCCTCTCCTGCGAAAGCAAGAGAATTGCCACGTGTTGGGTGGCACATTATGTGCTGCCTAGCAAGTGGGACTCCTGCTTTCACAAGAAGGTTCCTTTCATGGTTTGTGGCTTATGGTCCCTATTAGTTTTGCCTCATCACGATCCTGAATCCTGATGAGCCTTAATTAGGTTTGGTTCTAAGATTGAAGCTAAGCTTGGTACTGAGCTATTTTGGCTGAGTCCAACAAGGTGAGTTAACTAGATTAATTGGGTTGGACTGAGCTGACTGAGTTGACTGGGTTGGACTAAGTTAACTGGGTTGGATTGAGTTGACTGGGTTGGGCTGGGTTAACTGGGTTGGATTGGGTTCGATGGAGTTGATTGGGTTGGACTAGGTTTTAATCAGCTTGTCACCCTTTGGATAGGATGTCTACAGATGCCCCTCTTTGGTAGAGGTTGCTTACAAACGAGTGTTAAAGCAAGTGGACACCCCACCTTCACTAGTCAAATTTGGATGTGGCGTGGATTCGTTGCCTGCCTAGGTGTTTATGTCAGTTGATTGCTTGGAGCTAAGTAACTCGCACATATCACAAGGGTTTAGGGAAAATGTTGAGATTGTCCCTGCACTTTTTGTAGCATTACAGGTAACTAATCACACACCTTCACACCTGATCGGTACTTACAATGGAAGAATCTAGAAAGTAGTGCCCCTACTCTTTCTATGGCCTTACGGGAACCTCCTACTAACTGAATATGGAATATCTGTTGCTTCTCAGATCACTCCAGAAGTATTTTCTTTACTTGATTGTCAAAGTGGTTAGATATCATGTGCTTTCTACGGCCTTATGGGGAACTCATTACGCCAACTTGGACTCAATCAAGTTTCACATGTATCCAGGACTAGGTATGTGTGAGTGACCTTTTTCCATACAAACTTTTGGTTTTGACACTTAGATTAGAATTCATCTTTTCCATCATTTTAATCAATTTCTTCTAACTAGGACTTGGCCTATCATTTATCCTCTTATTGATCATTTAGTACAACCGTTCTGACATTATAGTTCAAATCGATCATACCTTGGTATGCATACCAATGTAAAAACTCCAGGGAAACTGCAAGCCAATAGACTTTATTTTTATTTTACGTTGGGCCCTACTCAAAGGTATGGAAGACCTTTTAGTGTCTTAGATGCCTATCGCTTTTTTTTGAAAATTATTTTTTGAGATTTTTTTTTTTTTAAAAGTCACATGCCCTATCATAAGGAGTGATACTCCATGGGGATTTTTTATTGCAGAAGATCCATCTTTCTCGTAGCAAAATGGCCACGATAGGGACCAATCTTTCTTGGGGAATGCATTTTTATGGTTTTTGGGGTGGATGTAATCCATTATCTCGCAATTCAAGGGTTGTGCTCAGGATCAACTCTTCTGGGAATATATATATATATATATATATATATATATATATATATATATATATATATATATATATATATATATATATATATATATATATATATATATATATATATATATATATATATTTTTAGGATTTCATTTGTAGCCACCCGACCTTATTACTTTTACAGTTTGATGGTTGTGATCAAGGTTGGTTTTTGCTAGGGATGATCCAAATTGTCGTTTCACTCTTGAATAGTCGCAATCAAGATCGGGTCCACTGGGGAGGATTTTTGGGTATGATGATCTCGTCTTTCATATCATGTTTAATGGTCATGATCAAGACCAACTTATTACGATTGTTGTGAATATGGCTGGCGACCATGATCAAGATTTCAATAAGTGGTTGATTGATCAGATCCATCATCTTGTGGTTTGGTCTGACTTGTTGGGGATGGTGATCTGGTTCATGCTTCATGATCTAGTTGTCATGATCATGATCCAAACCCTACTAGGGATATATTCTTGGTGTTTAGGATTAAATATCCAACCTGTCACTTCACATCGTGGTGTCATGATTAGGCCTAGTTTTTATTGAAAATATTTTTTAGAACTTTTGTTGAGCTAGTCCACTATTTCACAATTGAATGGTCACGATTGAGACTAGTTTTTATTGAAAGTACTTTTGGAAAATTTTGAAAGATGATATGGTCTGTCGTTTTGTGATTAAACGGTCATGTTTGAGACTATTTTTTTTAAAAGGAGTGTTGCTCTAATCGATGGTCATGATCAAGATTAGATCTACTAGGGATGGTGATCTAATCCGTCATCTCATGATTTTGATGATTGTGATTAAGGTCAGACTCCCTAGGCATTTTTTTTTTTTGGAATGGAATGGTTTGGATGGAATGGGTGTTGGGGTCGTAGATGGGAATGTGGGCCATATTGGGTTGGATAGGGTTGTGGATAGTAGGGATGAGGCTATAGATGGCTTAATGATGCTATGGATGGTAGGGGTTGACCCATCAAGAAGTGGGTTTTGATGGATTGGATGACAGGATGTAGGGGCCTGGATGATCTTCTTTTCTTTCTTCCTTATGGCGTCGTACCTTGCTATGGCAAGGGCTTTTCACTTGTTTGCCAATTCCAGTAGGATGAGCTCCAACACCTACGAGAGGAAGATGAGAGGCTCAGATTTAGGATGACGGAGTTAGAGGATGTGAAGAATGACATACCAGATGATGTTTTAAGAGGATGGGTCACTTACAGGAAGGAACCTCGCGAAGGTTGGACTTTGGGGATCTTATTGTATAGGAGCCACCCATACTTTTTACACTTCATATGTGAATGATTGGAAAAAAATCTCTTTATGTATTATTTATTATTTATTTTTCTCAAAGGAAAAAAAGCGAAGAATGAAAGAAAAACTATTTGTTTGTGCTAAGAGTTTATCTGTGTGCGCGTGGTTTGGATATATTGTGCTTGTAGGAATCAGAACGTTTGACTCAGCCACATGTCATACCCAGTTTTCGAATTGTTTGCCAAGGTTCCCGATCCCCTTTAGGTAGTTGTAATGATATCCTATCCCTAGGATTTGGGAAGAGTTTAAAAGAATTCTTAACTCATGCTTGTCATCTTTACATCTTTTGAATGTTCCTGTTGCTCGAAGCTTTCATGTACCTACTTCTTCTTTTTTGCCATTATTACATGCAACACCCTTTTGGGTTTTCACTGCACACAGCTTGCCCATCATTTTTTCCCATGGCGCCCTTTCAAATTTCTCGTAGTTATGCCTTTTTGCTCCTAATACTCTTTCAATTTTTCACCAGGTCCGTTGTGGTCTCTGTTTTTACTCGGAGTGCCCTTTCAAAATTTCACTCCGCCATTTTTCTTAGGCACGCTTTCTTTTTTGAATTTTTTTTCTTTTGCACAATAGCAACTAGAGGATAGATTCTGTCATTGTTGACTGATTGGCTACCTACCTGCCTTTGTTTTTGTACACCCCATCCCAGGTCGACAAGTTGACTGAGTTGGACTAAGTCAACTCCACCAAATCCTAGCCCTAAACTAAACCTAATCCAAAACCCTAACCCGAACTCATCAATTCAACCTACTTAGTGCACCCTAATCAAACATAAAACCTAGCCCTAAAAGCTTAAACCCTGAAACCCTAAAACCTAAAAACCCAGTTAAACTCATTAAGTCAACTTGCTGAGTCTACCCACTGAGTCAGCTTACCCGATCAATCTACCCAGTCAACTCACCTGGTCAAATCAAGCCCTCAACTAACCCATGACCAAGCCCACAGTCCCCAAACGCCCTTTCAAAATTTGAAATAACAAAAAAAATGGGCGCCCATTCAAAATTCGGAACAACAACAAAAATGGGCACTAGTTAAAGTAGAGGCTCCACGCAAGCATGGGAACCCACCTACCAAAGAAGGGGGCACCATGTGGCACTGGCAGCACCCAGGGTCCTGCCAGCCACATGGCACTCCCTCTATTTTGGCAAGGGGTGCAACGCATGTGGGAGAGTTGAAAAGACTTCAGTGCCCTACCCTTGCATCGAAATTACAACACATGCCATCCAATCCAACCATTGAGATCTTTCCACATGGCAATCTCAAATCCAAGCCATCTAAACATTTTCTAACCCTATATATTCCAAGAATTATAAGAAAATTGGGTTCGGTTCTATAAATAGTCCCCTCCCCCTCTCATTTCCATCATCCCTTATAATCCAGAAAATCCTTAACACACCTAAGGGGAAATCCTTAGCCTTAGCCATTCCACCCCTCCACTAAGGAGAGGAGGAGGCAAGAGGAGTGAGTCCAGCCTATGTCAACCCAGTCTTGCTTAAAGCTTTAGCCACCTGAGCCACCCAAGCCTCGATCCAATCCTTGCGAAATCACCATCCATCCAACCATCCAACTTTCTATTAACTTCATCTACCCCAGCATTAGGATTGTGCAAACATCCATCCATTGACCTTGCATGGCATTGTGCACCTAATCAATATGAGTGTATGCTCTATAGCTTGACGATATAATCAGATCCTGCCAATCAGAAACTTTGGTCGATTAGTCTACACATGACAAGTGGGAGAGTCAAGGCAGATTTATCATCCTAGGCTATAGCTTGTCATGAGCGTTGCATCTAACACCCCATCACACACATCATCACATACATAACTTTTCATACATATCACTCAGCACCCGATTAGTTCAAAGTATGCTCCGTGACTTGCCAAGTTAATTGGATCTTATCGATCAGAAGCTTGGACTAGTAGGTTTATCAAATGACATGTGGGATAGTCAGGTAGAGTTATCCAGCCTAGGCTATAGCTTGTCATAGGTGTTGCATTTACCACAACATTGCACACACCTTGTATCATTAATGCGCAAGAACTAATCTCAATCATCAATAGTTGGTGAGATCTCGTGAAGTAGAGACCATACCTTTATACGGGTATAGTGGGTGTCTAACACCTTCCCTCTTTGTAACCGTGATTCCTTAGTAAGAATCTTCAGTTGCATATCAATGTGTCATCTTAGGGAAGGGAATCATCATATCATCTATCCTAACATTTCTATAGGGCCCTTATCTAATTGTAGAATTGGATAAATTAGCTAGTGGCAACTTTAGTCAAATATAAGCTCTTGACAACCACACTTAAACATCAATCTGCTCGCGTGAATGGAATCCACCTTGGATCCAACATCCACAGTTTCCAACTATGATCATGAAGCTATTTAGTATGGGGATATGATCATCCTAAGGGGGAGATGGATGATTTTTGGGAAATTATGCTTTTTTGGGGTTTACTTCTTTTTATCTCTTCTTTCTTTTCTTCCTTTTTTGGTTGCCTTCTTTACATGAGCTTTTATTCATTCTTCTTTTTCTTCTTTCTTTTGGTTGACCCCTTTTTTTTTACTCTTATTTATTCTTCCTTTTCTTCTCACATTTTTTACTCCTTTATTTGAGCACTTATAGAGATTGGGGATAAGGTAAAATCTCACGATGGCTAACCCTTCCTATTTTTGGTAGCATCGCGATCATGCTTGTTTAACATTGGCAAGCAAGGTTACATTGTTGGTGTTGATTAGATCTAAAAGATGCTCACCTTACAGATTGGGTGAGGCGAATGGTGCCTCCCAAGAGTACCATGTGCACAATCAATGGGCCATCCTGTGTGGGCTTGAATTTGCACATAGAGTCTGGTAGATGCGATGGTAAGATACACTTCATTACCATGTTTCCAACCTTGAAGTTCCATTGTCCAACCCGTTTGTGGTAAGCCCAAACAGACCTTTTCTCCCATTACTATGAGTGGCTTAATGTGTCCATGTCCTTTTCATCTGCCCAATGCAGATGATAGTATTGAGGTTGCTACCACTCACCTTCCTCAACTTCATTCTTCATCAGTACTCACGAAGATGAAATTTCGACTTGAAACTTGCCCAAAAACTTCCATTTCATAACTTAGCTTGTAAAGAGTTGCATTCGTAAATATGTGTATGGACATTCAATAAGCCCAAGGTGCATGTAAGAACCCCTAACAATTGATAAGGTTGTTCTACATGAGCATCATCATGTGAGCTCAGGATGCTACCTCTATCCATTTCACGAAGTGGTTGACTACCACGAGTATGTTCTCATGACCTCTAGATATTGTCAGGTTAATTTTTCACCGATGTTAATACCCTTCATAAAGAATGGCTAGGGTTTTGTCAGGTTGTAGAGTTTCAAAGCACACACATGGATCTGTTGTGCGCACTCTTGCCACTTGAAGTACTTTTCGACATGCTAGAAACAATCTATCTTCATTGAGCCACAAGGTCTCCTCCATCATTATGTGTTCGTTTATACGCATGGCACACACTCCAGAATGGAATGAAGGCATGGTCCTAATAGCTTCTACTTCACGGGCTTAATTTCATGCTTTATTGACAAGTTTTGATAGAGTCCGAACAAGTTTTTACAATATGCAAGATTAGTCTATCATAGCTTTGTTGAGATGTGGAGCCACGTCAAGGGGTCGCACGACCGGTCGTGGCCTCTACTTGACCGATTGTGGAGCCCACGCGACCAGTCGTGAGTAGTCGTAGACTGGCTCGACTCAAAGTCCAACGAGCATCAATTTTTGGAGTTGGAGGTGCTCGACTGGTCGTGGGCCATGCCCGACCGGTCGAGGGGTCCGCTCGACCGGTCATAGTTACGCAGATTCGTTTCGGGATTTGATGCGGACTGCGAAAATTTGAGTCGATTTTCACAAGGGTGTGAAAGGAAGTTGCCTAAACTATAAATAGGGGTCCCTGGGGCTTTTCTAGGATGATGGGAAATAATTCTAAGGTGTGGGTAAATGGTTTTCTATATTCTTCCAAGGGAGAGGTTAGTATATTGCTTTGTAATCTTCATTTTTCTTCATAGTGGAGGTTTGCATCCATGGTTTTTTACCCTAGTTTGGAGTTTTCCCACGTATATCTTGTCTTGTGGTTTGTTTGGATTACTTTGATCTATTTCTAGTCTATATTGCTTATTGTTTATCATTTGTGGGTGAGACCGAAGATTGGATCTCGGTTCACTGCGTTGTTGGCGTGCTGTGCAACAACTGGTATCAGAGCTATTGGTTTAGTTCAATTAGGAGTGATGACAGAAGAAGGGAAGACTAGAATTGAGAAGTTTGATGGTTCAAACTTTACCTTCTGGAAGATGCAGATGGAGGATTATCTGTATCAGAAGGACCTCTATATTCCTTTATGAGAAAAAGAGAAGAAACCAGAGAAGATGACAGATGATGAATGGTTTTTACTGGATAGGAAGACTTTAGGAACGATCCGACTCTCTTTGACTAAGAGCGTCACCTTCAACATACCCAAGGTGAAAACTACAAAAAAATTAATGGAAGCCCTAGCTACCATGTATGAAAAACCCTCAACGTCCAACAAGGTTCATCTTATGAAATAACTATTCAACATGAGGATGTCAGATGGTGGGAGCGTGGCTACACATCTAAACGAGTTCAATACAGTCATGAGCCAATTGGAATCCGTTGGCATTGTTTTTAAGGATGAGGTTAGGGCGTTATTGATCTTGTCCAGTTTGTCAGACAGTTGGGATGGTTTGGTGATTGCTGTGAGCAATTCTTCAAGATTGACAAAGTTAAAATTTGATGATGTGGCTGGTCTAATTCTCAGCGAAGAATCTAGAAGAAAGGCATCATGAATTCCAAGGGATTTAGGAAATGCTATAAATGTTGAAGGAAGAGGAAGATCGCTGGACAAAGGAGGCAATAAACACGGACGTTCTAAGTCGAGGAAGAAGTCCAAGGGACCAAAAGATAAAGATGGGTGTTCGCATTGCGGCAAGAAGGGGCACATGAAACGTGATTGCAGAGCGCTCAAGAAACAAGAAGGAAACACTCAAGGCGAGAAGGATTTAGTGAATTTATCTGAGGAGAGTGACACAGAGGCGTTGATCTTATCTCTTGATGCGAGGAATGAGTCTTGGGTTATAGACTTAGGTGCTTCGTTTCATGCCACTTTGTGTAAGGAAGTTCTGCGTGATTATGTGTCAGGTGACTTTGGGAGAGTTTACCTGGGTGATAATGAGCCGTGCAGTATTGTTAGAAAGGGAGATGTTCATATAAATCAGAAAGATGAAACGACTTTGAAATTGAAGGAAGTCAGACACGTACCGAGTTTGAAACATAACTTGATCTTAGTAGGTTCAGTTGGCCAATACCGATTATGTGACGACATTCACCAGTGATTCCTAGAAGATAACAAAAGGTGCCTTGGTGATATCTCGAGGTAAGAACGAAGGTACTTTGTACATGACTTTAGGATCGTATAGTTTACTCACAGTCGCATCAACTGGAGTGAATAAGCAGTTATGGCATCAGAGGTTGGGACATATGAGTGAGAAATGGATGAAAGTGCTATTGTCAAAAGGGAAGCTACCAGGGCTAAAGTTTATTGACTTGAAATTCTGCGAGGACTGCGTGTATGACAAGCAGAAGAGGGTAAGCTTCAAGTAGACGGGATGCGCTCCAAAGACACATCTTTTGGAGCTTATACACACTGATGTGTGGGGACCGGCACAGGTATTATCTCTTGATGGCTCACGTTATTTTGTTTCCTTTATTGATGATGCTAGTAGAAAACTGTGGGTCTATTTCTTAAAACATAAATCTGATGTAATTGATGTATTTAAGAAATGAAAAGTTATGGTAGAAAATGAGATAGATAAAGCAGTAAAATGTCTCAGATCTGATAATGGGAGAGAGTACTGTGATAAGAGATTTAAGGATATTGTGCAGTAAATGGAATCAAACATCAGAAAATGATTGCAGGGACACCATAGCAGAATGGTGTGGCTAAGCGTATTAACAGGACTATCCTTGAGCAAGCCAGGAGCATGAGATTACATGCAGGGTTGCCCACCTTCTAGGGAGATGCTGTGAATACTGCTACATATCTCATCAATAGAAGTCCCTCAGCACCATTGGATGGTGAGCTACCAGAAAAATTGTGGACTGGGAAAGAAGTGAACCTTGTACATCTCAGAGTCTTTGGTTACACTTCATATATTCACATTGATGCAGAGCACAAAAAAAGCTAAATGCTAAGTCCAGGAGGTGCACGTTTATAGGGTACGGGCAGCATGATTTTGGCTATAGATTTTGGGATGCAGAAAACGTAAAAATTATCAGAAGCTAATCTTCAATGAAAAAGTGATGCATAAGGACAGTGTGCAAGAAAATAAGGCCGAGGAGAAAGAATTCATAGAGATGGAAGAGTTACTGGACACAGGTGTTATAGCGCCACAGGATAATCATGCACATGAGCATTATAAGGCAGAACCGCATACATCGGTTGTGAGGAGGTTTACTCGGGAGAGAAGACCCACGGTCCGATACTCACCCTGCTTGCATTATCTACTGCTGACAGATAATGGTGAGCCAGAATGTTTTGAAGAGGCGTTATAGTCAGATACATGGGTTAAGTGAGAGCAGGCCATGGATGATGTAACACCTGTATCCTAGTCCGTACTATTCCATCAAATCTCGCGATCATTCTCGTCGAATTTTGGTAACCTGCGACCGATAATCAACGTTTGCGCATGACCCTAAGTCGTATCCTATAGAATTGAGTCGACTTTATTCGAGACTTGTACCATTGCGACCGCACCGTCGCCGTGGTTTCAATGCCACGACTCGTGCACCGATCCGATACCCTGGCAGGGAGATGTGAGCCGACGTTTCTTTCGAAGAAAACGTCGTGCTTTTACAATCCCAATAGAATCTCTACAATATGTCAAATCAATCCCATCAATCAATCCCATCTATCACCTCATGTCAAGTACAAGAGCATCCATACTTTCTCCACAAGTTAAGCAACTACCAAAGTCAACCAATCCATCACCTCACCCATCACTCACATCCATCACCCATCTCCCATCACTTCTCTCCTTACAACTCTCTCTCTCTCTGTAAGTGCTATAGTTTCTATCCCTGTGTGTTGTCAAATTTGTAGTGCCAAAATCACTATTATACTCTGTTATATATAACTTGCTAAGTGAAGCTCTCTCATAAACAAGCTAAGCTCACAACAAGCAAAGATCAAGATCTTGAATGAAAGAACTGCTCACAAGACTCAAGCTGAAATCAAGACTCAAGGTGAAATCAAAACTCAAGCTGAACTCAAGACTCAAGTTGAAACTCAAGCTGAACTCAAGACTCAAGCTGAAACTCAAGCCACTTTCAAGATTGAGCTACTTCAAGGTTTAACCTACATCAAGACTTCAAGGCTCATTCTTCATGGTCTCTTGTTTCAATATCCATACTTCATGATTGAGGTTTGTTTGACCATAGGATGACCTTAGAAGTAGGTCATTTTGGATACATAAGCCGAATGTTATTTTACATGTGATTGGTCTGTTCTTCGACCAGTCTTAGGTCTGCTTCGACTAGTCCTAGACTTGCTTCGACCAGTCTAAGAAAATCCTCGACCAGTCGTAAGTTTGTTACATATTCCGAATAAAATCTGTTAGCCTTCGACTAGTCCAGGAATCTGTTCGACCAGTCGTAGGAACAGTGTCGACTGATCTTCGACCAGTCGTAAAATCTATGACTCGAAGTCCAGGGAACCTTTGCAGGTCCTACGACCAGTCGAAGCAAACCTACGACCAGTCGTAGGAGAGCTACGACCAGTCGTAGAACGGTCTGAGCATATCCCGCCGAATTTTTCAAATATCTGTTAGAGCTTCGACTAGTCGAAGAGCACTCTAGACCAGTCGAAGACCCGATCTTCTCACCTATAAATAGTGCACGAATCTCAGAAGAAATTATCGATTTAATTATAGTATTCAAGCCAATCTTCGTCGAACTTCTGAGAGATAATTCTGTGCTCCATCTAAGCTAAGTGTGCTTATTTAATATCTTCTTTCCTTAGCTTTATTTTAATTGATTTTGTTTCTTATATTCAATCCGATTTGAAAAGAGGAATTGTTATTCCCTTTCTTTGGAATCAAAATCAATTAAGGCAATCCCTATTTGGTTTAATTTAAAATCTATTAGAACTAGAACCATTGTAATCAAGAGTCTTGGACATTGAACTTGGACATTCAATCATCTACTTTGATTTGGTTCTACTCTACAACGAAGAAGATATTCGGTATTTTACATATTGTAAATTCCTTTCTATTATTTTGGTTTCTTTCAAGATTTGCCAGAAAAATCTTGTTATTTTGGTTATCTGAGGAAAGCCAGGAAAACTCAGAAGTGGGGGTTTTTTTAATTGTGTAAACCCACATACAAAGACACAATTGTAAGGGTTTTGGGTGAACCTGGGAAAACCTATCTTTAGTGAACGCTAATATCCCCTGTGTGAGGATATTAGGAGTGGAGTAGCTTTTTGTGTGGCTGTTGGATAACAGTTGGTGAACACACAGGCGAACTACTATAAACCTTTGAGTTGTGGTTGATTGATCTATTTTTCTATTTTTTTTATTCCTTTTTGTGGGATGTATGTATGGTGGTGAATGTTGTAATTATTTCAAGCTTTGTGAGAATGTTGTAATAGCTTAGAATTTACTTTCTGTTATTCCTTTATAAGCTTGATTTTCAATTTCATTTTGAAAGTTGTTCCAGCAAGGTTGCCCTGTCATTTTTATGGTGTATGGTTGTCCCTAGAACAATACATTTTTAATTACAAGTTATTTCAATTCAGTTTGTATTTCTTTTTATATTCCTCTTCGATTTGAGACTTGATACAAAGACCTTTCTAGAAATAAGGTTGTCCTACCATAAACTCTGTTTTTGGTGTAAGGTTGTCCTTAGAACAACGTTTGTATCAACCTCTCAAGATCTGAATTTTGAGGTCATTTTAATTTACTGCATTGTAATTTACTTTGGCTATCATTTACTTTTAAATTCCGCTGTTATAAGTTTTTATTTGGCATTGTCCTATTCACCCCCCCTCTAGGACATATAGCTTGGCCTTTTCACTCTCCCTCATTTCCCAAGCAACAAATCCTAAGCAAAGGAGCCTCACACATCCAAGCTCTTTCATGAGAGAAAGTGAGTTGTGTGACCCACTTTTCCATCCCAAAATCCCTCATCCTAGCCATTCATTTTCCATCTTCCACCGTTAAAGTGAAGCACAAAGAGATTGGCTTTCCAACGGACCGAGAAGATCAACGGTTGGTGCTTCTATAGGCTAGATTTTCATGTTCTTATCACTTTGGACCCTTAATGTGGCCAATGGCCCACCTTGATGCTTAAGATCATTCCATGATGGGGCCATTCTCCATGGACCCCATCATGATGTTTATTTTCTTGCATGAATAGGGTCATCTAGACCTTCTATTTTGGTGGAGAAAGGATCTCCACCGTTGATTTTCAATTTGGTGGGCCCATATGCAATGGGACCCACTTGAGGCATGATTGGATGCTTGAAACGGAGGGCCCATAGTGCCGGGGTCCCTCCATCACACGTGTATATATATATCTCTCTCTCTCTCTCTCCCTCTCTTTCTTTTTATTCTTCTTTTCATGTGATGTTGGTGTGATTGTGTGGCCCACCCGAATAGAGCCCACCATAAGGCGTGTATTTTATCCCAAACCATCTATAGGTGGGACCCACCTTATATGTATTGTATCCACACCACCCACCATTTGGTGGCCCACCTAAACAGGGCCCACCTTGTGCGTGTGATAGGCCCAGACCGTCCAGCGTCCCTGGACGCGCATGGAAAACACAAATATAAGCTTGGTTCACAAGCTTCTTGGTGGCCAACTCATATAGGCCCCACCTTGATGTATGCTTCAAATCCAATCCGTCCATCTCATTCTCCAGATTATTTTAGGCGTTGAGCTGAAAAATGGGGCTGATCCAACTTTCTGGCAGGCCACACCTTTGAAAATAGTAATTTTCACCGTTGAAACTCACCTTAGTTTTTCTACATGCCAAAAAATGCCCAATATTGGGCTTGATGGATTTGTTATGCATGGTAGAATCCATTGGTGGACCCGGATTCAGCAGATGTGGGCCCTACCTCTGAAAAACCATAAAAATTTAAGTTTTTCAAAAAAAAAATAAAAATACAAACCAACAGCAGCATTGCTGTTGCTGCTGTCAGACGCCAGCGCACTAGGCGGGCGGGCGGACAACAGAGTCCCACGGCCCCTGACGTGGGCCCCACCATGATGTATATTTGCCATAAGACCCGTTCATATGGTGGGCCACCTCCATCAGTGGGCCCCCTCGAAATTTCAGCCACATCCAAGACTCAAGTAGCCCACATCAGAGGGAACAGTGGGGTTGAACAGTTTGCCATTGAAACCTATTTTTGGGTCCACGTAAGTTTTGGATCAAGATGGAATTTGTTTTTCTCCAGTGTCCAGGTCTGCGTGACCTCATGGACGGATTGGATGGCATCCAAACATTATGGTGGGCCCCACGTGGGACCCACAATGATGCATATGTTTTATTCATACCATCCACAGGCAGTGGACAGTTCGAGCCCATAAGTGATGTATGTGTTTTAGTCACACCGTCCAGGCAGACGGTGGGACCCCCTTTATGTGTTTTATTCACACTGTCCCGTGACAGTGGGGTCCATCATGATGCATGTGTTGCGTCCAGCCTTCCAACCATTTTAAAGCTCATTTTTATGGCGTAAAGAATGGGGCAGATCTAAAGATCAAGTGGACCCCACCATTTTAAGTATTGGTCAATGACGCCCACCGTTCAAAAACCTCTAAGGGCTATAGTAGCTTCCCATTAAGTTGATATTTGTTTTCCACTTCATTTGTCGCTATGTTAATTTATAATTAGGTTGGATGAGAAACATATTTTTTGGTGGGCCTTAGGAATTTTAAATGGTGGAAGTCATTATCACCACTTATCTTGTGTATGGCATATTTGATATGCATAGGGCCCAGTTGGGGCGGCCCATTTGATATGTATAGGGCCCAGTTGGGGTGGCCCATTTAATATAAATGGCCATGTTATTAGGCCCATCTTAATGTAATTGTGGCCCGTTATCGAGACCCACCTTGATGTGTATGAGGTCGTTGTTGAGGCCCACCTTGTTATGAATGTAAGGCCCATATGATTAGGCCCACTTTGATGTACACGAGGCCCATGTTACGAGGCCCATTGTCATGTTTTCAAAGGCCTATGGGATATGGCCCATTGCAATGTACATAAGGCCCATTGATGCGGCCTACTTGATTTATATAAGGCCCATATGAGGCAGCCCATTTGATGTATCTGAGGCCTATGGGTCGAGGCCCAATAAGATGTATATAGGTCCATTGCAATGTGTGATTCCCTATGGTTTGTGTAATGATATTTTATGGTGGGCCATGCCTTGGGAACAATGTTGGTTTGACGTCCATATTGTAAGTGCAATGTTGGTTAAATGTCCTCATTGTAACTCTCCTTAAGGCCCATTGATAGGCCCATACTTGTTGATAGTTCACCACTTTGTAACATGCTTAGTATATTTCCACGATTCATGCCCATATGCATCATATGTATGCTTGAAATGAGGAATGTTTGATCATTGCATAAGCTATTGGGCTGAGACATTTACGGGACTCCTTATGAGATAGAGTGCCCCACATGAGCGCGTGGTATGTGCGAGATTGTTGCATGACTGACGGTGTGACTCATGCATTTCGCATTGTGTGTCGTGATTTACTGCACGCCCTAGCGACATCAGGGCCGTGGCTCCACAGACACATCCTGGATGGCCGTATCAGATACCGAAAATGCTTGGTTCTAGCACTGTGGGCACTTAGGATGTCCTTGGGTGACAGTCCCAGAACCTTTTTGGTACCAGGAGATGCTTCAACGTCTAGACCGAGTGGATACATGAGCGCTTGAGTACCGAATACCAGTAGGCCGCGTCTCCCACTGTGTCGTGGTCGGTTGAAAGGGGGTGTGGCCTTATCCGCCCGAGTGAGGGGGCTATAAGCTAGGCTGAGTTTGACCAGCTCACAAATGAGTTCACTATCGACGAGCCGGGTAGGTATTGGTAGACTACTGGTCAGGCGGATAGTGTGGTCTCTTCCACTTGCTTGACTGTGCAGTTAGGGAGGAGGCAGTCAGTGTGAGGTGTATTAGACCCCGGTGATATCCAGAGAGGAACTGTACTGATATGTGTACTTGATGAGTACTGGCACGCTTGCTTTGCATCTCGCATATGATATTTAGCTACATAGGCCTTACATCGCATGGCCTTGGTATGGCCAATAGCATTCATGCCTTGCATCATAGAGCTTTGATATAGTTGATAGCATTCATGGACTTACCGCATATTTTCGCATTACTCTGTTATTGTACACTTGACACTCGCCTTACACATACTTTCACCACCCTCTAAGCTTTCTATAAGCTTATCCACGATAGATGGGTGCAGGTGGCGTTAGGTTGCAGCAGCGTTGAGCTTGGAGCGTGCAGCCGAGCTTCTGGAGTTTCTGTTACTTTCATTATATTGTATTTCCCCTTCATACGCATTGTACTTAAAGTTTTTGATATAGTGGATATGTGGTGATATTGTTTTGTGACTTAGTTATGCTTGTGGTTATGCTCCATTACAAAAAAAAATTCATACTGAAAATCCTCCTTGTAGGATCCCAGGATCGGAATCTGGCGTATGGGCGCTGGGAGCCGAGAATGGGGTACTACGGAGGCTGTTGGCGCCGGATTCGGCGATTAGAAATTTTGTGAGCCTGTTTTCTGAGTTTGGGGTGTGACAGATGAGGAGATGGACTCTCTTGAGTCTAATCGTACATGGGATCTAGTCACTCTACCTAAGGGTAAGAAAGCTCTTCATAACAAGTGGGTTTACAGACTGAAGGAAGAGCACGATGGTTTCAAATGGTACAAGGCCAAATTGGTTGTGAAAGGGTTTCAACAAAATGCAGGTATCGATTTCACTGAAATATTTTCACCTTTAGTGAAAATGTCTACGATTTGCATAGTCTTGAGTATAATGGCTACAGAGGACTTACATCTAGAGCAGCTAGATTTTAAGACAGCCTTTCTTCATGGAGACCTTGAAGAAGAGATATATATGCATCAGCCGACAAGATACGTGGCACCAGGAAAGGAGAACAAGGTGTGCAGACTGAAGAAGAGCTTATATGGCTTGAAGCAGGCCCTGAGGCAATGGTACAAGAAGTTCGACAGTTTCATGTCGGGAAACGGTTTTAGGAGATGTCATACAGACCACTGTTGTTACTTGAAGAAGTTTGATACGTCGTACATCCTCCTCCTTCTGTACGTTGATGATATGCTTGTGGCTGGTTCAAGCATGAAGGACATCTCAGATCTCAAAAGACAACTATCTAGAGAATTTGCCATAAAGGATTTAAGAGCTACAAAACAAATTCTAGGCATGGGGATAAAGCGTGATAGGGAAAATAAGAAACTGATTTTGTCACAGGCAGAGTACATAGTCAAGGTACTTGATCGATTCAATATGGGAGGTGCTAAGCCGGTTAGCACTCCATTAGCTAAGAGAATTGAAAGACTAGAATTGAAAAATAAGAAAATTTTCAATTCTAGTCTTTCCTTCAAATTCTAGCCATCCACTTCACGCTATCTAAGGAGCAAGGGGCAAAGACGCAGGAGGAATGAGACTACATGGCTAAAGTCCCATTGAGAGTCTCATGTATGCTATGGTGAGCACGAGACCAGACATTACTCAATTAGTGAGAGTTATTAGCAGGTTCATGAACAACCCCAGGAAAGAACATTGGGAAGCTGTGAAGTGGATCCTTAGATACCTGGTAGGTACTAAGGATGTAGGGTTGTGCTATGGTGGATCAAAAATCAAGCTACAAGGCTAAGTGGATTCAATTTGGCAGGAGACATAGACAGCAGAAGAAGCACTACAGGTTATGTCTTTATTTTAGGTAGTGCTATAGTCAATTGGGTCTCTCAGCTACAGAAGATAGTATTTATCAGTACGACAGAAGCAGAATATGTGGCGCCTAGAGAAGTGAGCAAGTAGATTGTATGGATGCAAGGTTTCATAGAAGAGTTGGGTAAGAAGCAAACAGATTGCAAGCTGTATACTGACAGTCAGAGTGCAATATACTTGGCTAAGAATTCAGCCTTTCATTCAAGGACCAAGCATATTGCCATCAGATATCACTTCATATGTTCGTTACTGGTAGATGGATCGATTGCTCTGGAGAAGATTCATACAAGTGAGAATCCTACGGATATGCTGACCAAGGCAGTCACACGGGAGAAGCTGAAGCTCTATTCAGCTTTGATTGGTCTTCAGGCTTGAAGACAGAGAGGTGGTGCACTCCAGATGTAGAAGACGAAGGTTTATGGCGATGTGTCTCCAAGTGGGAGATTGTTGAGATGTGGAGCCATATCAAGGGGTCGCACAACCGGTTGTGGCCCCTGCTCAACCGGTCGTAGAGCCCACACGACCAGTCATGAGCAGTCGTAGACTGGCTCGACTCAAAGTCCAGCGAGCATCAATTTTTGGGGTCCAAGGTGCTCAACCGGTCGTGCAGTCTGCTCGACCAGTCGTAGTTACGCAGATTCATTTCTGGATTTAATGCGAACTGGAAATTTGAGTCAATTTTTGCAAGGGTGCGAAAGGAAGTTGCCTAAACTATAAATAGGAGTCCCTAAGGCTTTTCTAGGGTGATGGGAAATAATTCTAAGGTGTGGGTAAAGGGTTTTCTATATTCTTCCAAGGGAGAGGTTAGTATATTGCCTTGTAATATTTATTTTTCTTCATAGCGGAAGTTTGCATCCGTAGTTTTTTTACCCTAGTTTGGAATTTTTCCACGTATATCTTGTCTTGTAGTTTGTTTGGATTGCTTTGATCTATTTTTAATCTATATTGCTTATCGTTTATCGTTTATGGGTCAGACCGGAGATTGGATCTTGGTTCATTGTGTTGTTGGCGTGCTGCGCAACAAGCTTCACGAATTCAATCATTCTTTGCTGATTTTCTAGGGACAAGAATTCTCAATGTGCACTTTCGTAAGGGTTTTTGGAGATCCTAAGTTTACAATTTTAAAAATTTTCAGGATAACATTAACTTTTGGTTTTGAACTTTTTGAGAAGACACTCTAGTTTGAGAGTTGGTCATCATTTTCCACATCATTGGCTTTGTCCAAACCCTTAAGTTTAAAGTCCAACTTTAGATCGAAGTCATACGAGCTAACTTCATACTCAAATGCTTCGAGAGATAGACTTAACACTTTGTTGCTTGGGGCTTTTGAAAGATTTTCTATATTTTTTCTCTGAATTTTTTTTTTTAGTTTTTTAGATTTCTACAAATATATGATTTTTTTAAAGTTTTAAAATATCTGGTGTTTTGGTTTTCTGGATCTTTTATTTTTTCTACTGTAAGTGACCTCAAGCAAAATAGCGATGCGAATTAGGGGATGTCGGATCTGGTGAGGGGAGACGATCACTATTTACATCGATTTTTATTATGTCGTAATAGGGATTACGAAACAATTACTGCCTTGTGCTCCCTCGTCTCTGGAGGTAGGGCCAGAGAGATCAGTAGGCGGATCCTCATCGACGTGCCCAAAGGCCATGATAAATATGAGATTGTGCTTTGAGTCTGTGTTGGATGTAATTTCTTCTGATTCATCTTCGATGCATTGCAACTCTCTGGAGCTATCCAGCTTAAGTGGGACCATGACTGTGTTCTAGTCAATCAGGGGCACTTCCCGCCCCTTGCCAAGTCCTCTTCGGGCACCTTGGTCAGGCTCAATCCACTCATATGATCTTCTAAGGTGGAATCTAACTTGTTATCAAGATAGATGATCCCTGCACTAATAAATTGAATTAGTGTGTAAATGAAGGGATCCACCTTTTAATAACTTCATCCTCTTCTGGTACCTCTAATCTTTGGTTTCTCACCCAAAGGAGGTTGATATCCTAGTCCTCCCATGCTCGCTTTCTCTCGAACCTCAATGACATGGGCCAAGTCTTGGTATTTGAGCATATAATAGAATATTTGATGCTTGACTGGAGAGAAGACATGGGTTGATTCAATGGGGCATGCAAGAGGGATGTAATTCACAGTCTCAAACTCGAGACTATGGTATGGGATATCCTCATCGGAGCATTATACGTTTACAACTAGGATGACATGCTCCTGAGGGTTGGTTGCTTCTACTAGGAAGATTTGGTTGTAATCGATTAGAATGGTAAGCACTTTATCTCTAGAGATGTACTTGACCCTTTGGTGGATAGTTGAAGAAATAACATTGATTCTTTGAAGACAGGACCGATCGAGTAGAAGATGAAATGAAGCCGAGATGTCTAAGACTTGCAATGTGATGATTGATGCTTCTGGACCAATCTAAATCTTGACATTAATCTCTCCATCTGCCTGTCTTTAAGAGTTGTCAAGGGCAAGAAGTATCTGTCCCTGGGGATCCAGCAGAGATTGATATACTAAAAGCTCAGGGTCATAAAGAATAGAGTCAGAGGGATTAAAATAACTTATTGAACTATTCCCTTGAAGGACTAAAGACTGAGGGGGACTAAGCAAGTCACCTTGAGGAGTGATGCCTTCCCCTTGGATATTGGTCGCGTGATTGAAGCTGGACCTCGACTCTATAGGGCGTGTGGAATGTCGTCCAAGGAAGGAGCTTCTTTTTGGAGAATAACAGTTGGGGTAGGGGCTTGATAGGTAAGTGGTACCCCTTGTAAGACCAAGGGTGCAAAGACTGGACAAGATAAATGTGCCACTTGCAAATTTAGGGGAACAGAGATTGAACTATTGGGGTGGGCCCCTTGTAGACTTAGGGGTACGAAGATTCAAGTAACTGAAGATGCCCCTCATATTTAGGGGCATTGGGATAGAGCTGATTGTGGGTGCCCCTTGTAGGATGAGGGGCTCGAACTCCGTATAAGAGTCAATAGCATGAATAGATTGGATTAGATGGAGAGAAGATTGTTCCCTGATGATACTGATGGTATGGGTACCCGATGTACTAAGACCCACTTGATATTGTGGCGAGAGATTCTAGAGTGTGTTGGTCACAACTGTGTCAGAGGCCATAATTAAAATCTTTCCTTGGTTAATCAAGTCTTAGACCGCATGTTTAAGTGTGACCCCTAGCCTAATTATATGCATAATACTTCATTATAAGTTGGTGGCAAAGGATTTGATAGGGGCCTAGGCAGCAGTGGAGTAAGAAGTTGCCCCTAGATTGGCGCGATGTACATTTCAATGTAAGTCAGGAGTGCCTCTCGATCTAGGCTATATGTGGGGTTCGGCCTTCATGGTATAACACGTTTTGAGGTGAGCCTTGGGCTAACCCTGAGAACAAAACTATGCGCCCTTGGGCAAAGCGGACAATATTATATTATTAGGGTCGGGTTGTTACATAGAGGCAATAAGATTATCTTCTTCTGTTGGATGAGAGATAGAAACACCTTTGTTACCGTTCTCATATCTGGTAATCCTTCCTTATACTATCCATTGTACTAGGGAGGCCTGATAAGGCCACCAAGGGGAGTTCGCCCTTGCCCTTTATTTCGACTTCGACTTGTTCCCCAGTGCGAATGAAATGGGTAAAGTTAGCATACGAATACGAGATGAGGTATCCAAAGATAATTGGGTTTACCGAGTGGACAATCATGGAGATTTACTCCACATCGCCAATGGATATCTTCATTTTGGCAGCCATATATGGCCCGCCATTGTCCAATGTAAAGTGATAATGACTCATCATTCCTCTGGTTTAAGGCAACGAGATCTACCCTTATAGGCACTACATTAAGATTGTACATAAAATAATCAATGAATGCTTGGGAAAGTTATTCTCAACTTTTGATTCGATAGTAGTCCAGTGAAGTGTACCAATCTAACTTGTCATCTTCTAGTGACTTTTGAAATAAACGGATCAACGTTTTGTCATTGCCTGCCATCGCATTGAGTTCTCCATAGAATGCTCTTAATTGGTCGATAGGACACTCTATAGTTTTATATCTTTTGAATTTTGGTACCTCAAATTCTGGAGGTACTTTTGCGTCAGGAAAGGGATAGAGGTCCCTGAACTTGGTAGATGGGAGATCCATCCCATGCTTCTTTTGTTGCTTCCTCTCTACCTCTCGTAGTTGCTCGATTACAGAGGGACCAAATGGGAGGGGTCTTGCCCCTTGCCAAGCCTGAACTGCCTCCATCTCATAATGATGGGCCTCATTGGTGCCCCTATGACTCTTGCTTGGAGGAGGTTGGATCAAGTGATTGCTCCCGTTATAGAGAGTTTGTTGGATTGAGATTGGGAAAGAAAAATGCAAAGAAACTCTAGTTGTAATAGGATATTGAAATTGACTTAAACTCCCGTTAGGGAGAGGATGATAGAATTAACTGGGAGTCCTGGTTGTGAGATGATGGAACTAACTCCCGTTCATAGGAGGATATTGCAAGAAATGGCTTGAGGTAGATGGATGTGATGGCTGGTGCCAAGTGTCCTGTGACCTTGACTAACGCATTTGGACTGAACTAGAGGTTGGAAGAAGTACGAACGTGGGTAGCTGTTGCTGTTGTGCTAGGCCAACTTGAGTGCTAGTTGCCGAGACTTGTGTACTTTTGTCTTGCACAAGTCAAAGAAGCATTTCTTGCATGATCTTCATATTTTGAGCCAACTCTTAGATGCAAGAGTCTGGCACTGATTTTGTTAGATTTGGCCACAGAGGCGAAGCTTTGGGCATTTCAAGGGCTGGGAGAGTTTCTTCTTGCAGTTTGGCATGGCTGCATGAGATCGGGTTCAGATTAGGTTGCGATGGAAGGGATTTTCTTAGGAACGTTTGGCTTTCACGGGCACAAGGGTTCTGATTTTTTGGACTTTTTGGATGAATGTAAGATGTTAATGAAAGTGCACAAGAACTAAAATCCCCGAAAGTTTGTCGAGTCCTATTTTTCAAGTCGGGTCGTGACTAGTGGAAATCAAATCCTCCCCAGTGGAGTCATCATTTTGTGGACAGTGGATTGCGAACGGATCGCACTCATAAGTGCCTTTTTCAAGAGCTTTCGCTGGTATGTTTGAGGTATGAGGGTATTATATTTGACTAGAATCGCCACTAGCCGGTTACTTAAATTTCCACATGCGGTTAGACCCTATAAAAATCTTAGGATGTTGAATCAGAAGATTCCCTATCTTAACATGATTCCTTGATTTGTGACTGGAAGTCATGAGTAAGGAACCACATTTACAAAGAGGGAAGGCATTAGGCACCCTATTTACTCGTACGGATGTACGGTTTCTACTTCACATGACTAAACAAACTCAAAGATTAGGTTTGTTCTTAAGCAATGATGATGCAAGTGTGTGAAATGCAGTGATAATCCGATGCCTGTGACAAGTGATGGTTCGGGTAAGATAAATCTACCATAACTCACCCACTTAACAAAGTGGTTGAATAGTCAGTCAACCCAAGTTTTTAATGGGCAGGATCCAATATTTTGATAATTTGCAGAGCATACATTCAAGTTAAGTGGGTGCTTAAATGTAATGTGATGCTGGTAGTTTAAGTAAGCAAAGGGGTTGAGAAGGGAATGGATGTTGCACAATGATAATGCAGGGGGAAGTAAAGCTGATCAAGTTGGGTGGAAGGATGAACAATTTTGTTACAAGGGTCGGATCAAGTGATTTGGATTGGTATTTTCGGTTGCTCCGGTGACTAAAGGTCAGACTAGGCTAGCCTGACCTGGGTTGGACTCCTCTCCTTCACTTCCCAACTCTCTTTGGCAGAGGGATGAGATGGGCTATGGATGGATAAAGGATTGGTAGAGATGTGTCGGGGATTTGGAAGTGATTTGAAATGAAAGGAGAATTGGGAAGTCTAGGGCTTAGAAGGGTTCAAGATTTGAGATTGTCATGTGGCACAATTCAAATGGTTGGACCGATGGTATGGATTTTAGATTTGGCTAAGTTGGAGGACTGTGGAGTCTTTTCCCTTTCCCACATGATTGCCATGGAACCAAGAATAAATTAACCACAGCCTCTCTTATGGAAGCAGGAGAATTGCCACGTGTTGGGCGGCACATTATGTTCCACTCAGCACGAGGGACTCCTCCTGCTTTCACATGCAAGTTCCTGTGATGATTTATGACCTCTGATTCCTCTTGATTTTGCCTCATTGCAATCCTAGATCCTGATAGGCCTTGGTATGGACCTGAGCAATGTTTGGTTTTCGGCTTGAAGTTGTGCTTAGTTCTAAGCTGTTTTGGTTGAGTATGACAGAGTGAGTTGACTGGATTTAGTAAGTTGGATTGAATTGGCTGGCTTGGACTAGGTTTTGATGTTAGCCTTTGGATGGAGTGTCTATAATTCCCTAATTTATTTATTTTTTTTAATAGATTTGGGGCAGCCATGCCATGCGTAGATTAGACTTAAAAAATAGACATAAATACAACTCTTAGCACCGCTCCTTATTTCTTTTAGTACGAGTACATTTTCTTCTCATCTTTTCTCCAAGTGT
Organism: Magnolia sinica; assembly: GCF_029962835.1. Taxonomy (NCBI): domain Eukaryota; kingdom Viridiplantae; phylum Streptophyta; class Magnoliopsida; order Magnoliales; family Magnoliaceae; genus Magnolia; species Magnolia sinica. The sequence continues at coordinate 90,032,911 of NC_080577.1, forward strand.
CCCACAAGTGACGACTTATTACTGGATGAGCAGAGTGCGCCACCCCAAGCATAAACAATGATGAAAGGAGATTTTTGGTACATGATCCATCCATGGATGGAGCACAACAGATCAATGTTCTGGATTACCAAACCATGACTCACTTTTCAGAACTGAAAGCCTGCGCATTTGGTGCAAATATCATTTTCATGGTAGAAAAACAAAAGAAGACGTGGTCCACATTTTCATGTTTTTTACTCTTCATTTTAATGTTGAGACCAGATTCCATACCTCCAGAGGCACGGTATTTACGTGCCTCCATGTCATTCTGAACACGTGGCACAAACAGATGAGATCACAACCGTTCATTTCGTGCTTCCCTACTAACTGATCCATGAACACAGAATCATAGTATTTAGAAAGTTCTGGCCCTTTAATAGGGGCATACAAGCGAACGCTATAAGGCAAAACTTACCAACGGTTCTTATTAACTTTGGGAAGCCAATTTTTTAGATGGCTAGGATCATGAAATAAAAAATATTTTGTTAACCGACGAATGATCCTACAAATCTACGGTTTAGATCATCATGTACATGTTACACATATCTGATACAGAATCTAGAGGCACGAAAATTACCGTGCCTCCAGATGCAGGAAATCCGTGAAGCAACTTTCGTATGTCTATTTGAATAGCCTTCAATCCTAATCATGCTGCCATCACCAAACAAACATGGTAAGAAAACAGCTTAGAGCAGATTCCATGCCTCTCTGTCCTTCTGAATACGTGGCACACATGGATCAGATCTAAACCGTCCATTTCATGATTTTGATAGTGATTGGAACATGGTTCAAAAATTGTAGTGTTTGGGCAATTCTCTCTCTTTAGTTGGTGGCATAGAAATGAAAACTAAAAGACAAAACCAAGCAACGGGTTCTATTAAGTGGAAATGGGCCCATTTATTAGACGATATAGATGGTCTAATTCAAGAAATTTTTCACTAAGACTCAATAAACGGATGATTCAACAGGATGTATGGTTTAGATCATCGTACACATGTACCACGTGTGTGGTAAACAATCTTGAGGCACGAAAATTCCGTGCCTCAAGCGCAAGTAATCCATTATCAAAATAGATTAATATACTCGAGAAATGCCAAGGTTTTGGCGCGGAGAAAGGGACTTAGATTGCGGAGTGCTTGTATATGTGGCAAAACTATGTGAGCCCACCATCATGCACGTGTTTTATCCACCCCCATTCATTCATTTTTTTTTGAGATGATTTTAAGAAATGAGCCCAAAAATGAAATAGATCCAAAGCTCAAGTCGACCACACGATAGGATGCAGAGGAGATACCAATGCCCACAATTGAAAACTTACTAAGGCCTACCATGATGTTTATTTGCCTACCAACTTGTTTGCAAGGTCACACAGACATAGGGGTGTACACGATCTGAGCTAGCTCGGTTAGCTCACCCGACTCAACTCGAAAAAGCTCGATTCGACTTAATTGAAAGTTGAGTTCGAGCTAAGTAGAGCTGATTTTTTGAGCTTGAAAATGAGTTCGAGACGAGTTTGAGCCGCCCAGCTAGACTCTGACTCAGATTGAACCTAGCTCAAATGAAACTCGTATCGTACCATACCCTTTAAAAATAAAAATTATTTTTATGTTGTTTAAAAGGTGTTTGATAAAATACCTGTAAAACCATTGCTACTATTTTACATAAGTGAGATTTTGAAAGTGCATTCATGTGTCCGTGAAAATACTGCATAGGTGAACTTGGCTCGATCTTGGCTTGAACTCGCCCGAGCTGCTAACTGAACCAAACCAAACTGGCTAGACAGGCTTAAAGACTAAACCGAGCTGAGTTCGAGTTGAGGTGAGCTAGTGACTGACCGGAGTTGAGCTGAGGCTAGCTTGACTCAATTCAACTCCATGTACACTTTTGTGCCCAAGATATTTCTAATGATAGGCGTTCAATCCCCACTCCTTTACGTGGTGTGGTCCATTTAAGCTTTGGAATTTCTTCTCTGTTGGGCTCATACCTTTAAAAAAAATGAATTGAAAGAGGGTATAAAACGCATACATCATAGTGGGTCCACGTACATAATTTTGCCACGTATGCACAGTACCAATGTAGATACTGCGTTGTACACTACACAACCCGAGTCCCAAGGAAAGATTAAAGATGCGGTACGCGCCCATTTGACAGTATGGATGCTGTGTTGTACACTACACAACCCGAGTCCCAAGGAAGATTGAAGATGCGGTACGCGCCCATTTGACAGTATGACAGACGTGGGTGGGATCTGGGCCGCTCATCACGTGGGACCCATTGCAAAATGAGCAGGGTTAAGGATCAAGCAGGCCCATACATCAATTTGGCTACACAAGTGTACGTTGAAATGTAGAATGTGGTCAACCTTCACCTAATTATCCACTTTTTCTTCGTATTGCAACCCACCCACCCCGTGAATGGTCCAGCGTTATTTTTGAACCATTGCATGTTTAAGGTGGCCCCCACTTGATGTGTGCCTGAATCTTGCCATCGAGTGCCATGTTGGCACGTGAGTTGCAAAATCATGTCTTCAATCAAATTCTACTAATAGAAAATAATATATACTCCCATCATTTTATGTTTGAATACTATTCAAAGTTTGAATTGACAACTACCCACCACTAACCCCTCTAAATGATTAGTTTTGTAAGTTTTAATGGTTTGAGAAACTACAGGCACCATTACATGTTTTAGTAGCTTTACAAGTTTGAATAGTTTCCAAAAATGCCCACCATCACATGCTACAATATATAAATATGTAAAGATTTTCCTGTTCTTTTGTGATTTTGAGAGAGTTTTTCCCCATTCTTCTTTGGTCTTTTAAAATAATATGAGAGCAACATATGTAGCAATGTATAAAGGGAAATTGATCGTGATGGGGTTTTTTTCCCTGTGCTCAACCGGTCGTGAGCCTTACACAATCGGTTGAGGGCTGGTGATGACCAGTCGTGGAGTCAAGTCCTGATTCGACTCAAAGTCCAGCGACTTTGGACTATTTTTTCCGAGGGTGCTCGACCAGTTGAAGGTGGTGCTCGACCGGTCATGGGTGGCGCTCGACCGGTCGTGGTTTCGTCTCGACCGGTCGTGGTTACGCAAATTCGTTCCGTGCTTTTGCGGATTGCGGAAATCTGAGTCATTTCGCAACTGGGATGCAGAAAGGAGTTTTCTAAAACTATAAATAGGGGTTCCTAAGATTTTTCTGCATATATGAAAAACACAAAAGAGCTATCAAAGGTGTGAGAGAAAGAGAAAAAGAGAGAGAGGAAGCTTGTAGAAGGGAGGTTATGCCGGTGGAGGTTATCTACTGTGCAACTTATATCTCAGCGCTTCTACGTTCTCGTAATCGGTGAGATCTCTCCGTTTTTCTTTTTATTCTCTCATTATTTATCCACTCCTGAGTGAGTGAAGATGGTTATGACATTCTACTTCATAGTGGATTGTTGATCTGGACGAGGTCCCGTGGTTTTTATCTCCTTAAGGATTTTTCACATAAAAATCTCTTGTATGGTGTGTGATTTATGTTTTGATTTATTTCATTGCTTTATTATCCATAATTCTGGTTTGTTTCGGGAGGCTAGATCCTAAGGTTTTGTGCAAGGCCCCCAACAAAGTGGTATCAAAGCCAAGTTCATTGAACGGGTATGATCGGTTTTTTGAATTATGGAAGGCGGCTCATCAAGGATGATCAGCCTCAATGGTTCTAACTGGACCATATGGAAGGCTAAGATGGAGGACTTGCTTTATTGCAAGGACCTATATTCTCCAATTTTAGGCATATCAGCAAAATCCAAGGATATATCTGATGATGATTGGAAGAAGATGGACCGAAAGGCTGTGGGGTTTATTAGACAATGATTGGATGATTCTGTGTTCCACTATATTTCTACGGAGACTTTAGCCGCTAGCCTATGATTGAACTTTAAAGGGTTGTATAAGAGGAAGACAGCCGGTAATAAAAATTTTCTGATAAGGCGACTTGTGAATCTCAAGTTCAAGGATGGTGGTTCTGTGGCCGAGCACATGAATGAGGTCAGCAATATAGTGAACCAGCTTTCTGCTATGAAGATGGTCCTGGACGATGAATTGCAGGCTTTACTATTACTTAGTTCATTGCCTGACAGTTGGGAGACATTGGTGGTATCTCTAAGTAACTCCGCACCAGACAGAAAGATATCCATGGAACAGGTGACCAGCTGTCTCTTCAATGAGGAGACAAGGAGGAAGTCTCAGGGGTCTACTCGGCAAGAGGCACTTGTGACACAAGAACGGGGAAGAGAAAAGAACAGAAAGGGTGGGAAAGCTCGAGATAAATTAAGAGGCAAGTCTAGTAACAAAAAGGATGTTGATTGTTGGAATTGTGGCAAGAAGAGCCACTACAAGCATGAATGTCGTCGTAAGAAGAATGACAAGAAAGGAAAAGGAAAGGAGAAGGAAGATGAATCAAATTCTACTGCGGTCGCTTCAGATGGCGACGTTGTAGTTATTCTTTCAGCAGATCATGATATTTGTCTCACGACTATGAATCAGGACACCGACTGGGTGATTGATTCAGGAGTTTCTTTTAATGCAAATTCACGCAGGGACTTCTTCATAAGCTACAAGTTTGGTGACTATAGGACCGTGAAGATGAAAAATTCTGGCGTATCGAAGATTGTAGGGGTCGGTGATATTTGTGTGAAGACCGATATGGGCTGCACATTGGTTCTCAGGGATGTGAGGCATATCCTAAACCTTCGCCTCAACTTGATGTCGACGGGAAGGTTGGATAATGATGACTATGAAAGCCGGTTTACTGGTGGGCGCTTGAAGCTCATCAAGGGTTCATTGATCGTAGCCAGAGGAAAAAAGTGTTGCACCCTTTACAAGGTAAGTATCAATGTGTGTAAGGGTGGGTTGAACGCAGCGGAAGATTCAACCATTGACATGTGGCACGGGCGTCTAGGACACATGAGTGAAAAAGGGCTTCAGCTACTAGCGAGGAAGCGACTCCTTCCAGACGTGACAGGTATGCCTCTCAAAACCTGTCTTGATTGTTTATCAGGGAAACAACATAGAGTTTAATTCATCAAAACTGCTTCTCATATTAATAAAGTGCATGTATTAGATTTGGTTTATTCTGATGTTTGTGGTCCTATGAGGACAAAAACTTTGGGTGGGGCATTGTATTTTGTCACTTCTATAGATGATACATCTAGGAGGGTTTGAGTTTATGCTTTGAAATCTAAGGACGAGGTCTTTGGTGTGTTTAAATTGTTTCATGCTGTAGTTGAGAGAGAGACAGGTAGATAATTGAAGTGCATCCGCACTGACAATGGTAGTAAATACATTGACGACTTTCATGAGTACTACAAGTCCCTGGGTATACGACGTAAACAGACGATTCCAAGACCCCCCAGCATAATGGTGTAGCTGAGCAAATGAATCGCACCATTATAGAGAGAATCAGATGCATGTTATCCCATGTGAAATTACCCAAGATGTTTTGGGGAGAAGCAATGCACACGGCAGTGTATCTGATAAACAGGTCTCCATCAGCTCTGTTGAATGGAGAAGTACCTGAGAAGGTGTGGACTAGATAGGATCCATTGTACAGTCATCTCAGGGTGTTTAGATGTAGGGCATCCGTTCACGTACCAAAGGACGAAAGGTTCAAGCTCTATATGAAGATCAGGCAGTGTGTGTTCTTGAGGTATGGTGATGAAAAGTTCGGTTACAGATTGTGGGATCCGACCGAGAAGAAGCTCGTCAGGAGCAGAGATGTGGTTTTCTTTGAAGATCAGTATATAAAAGACATTGGTAAGTCAGAGAAGAACCAGCCTAGTTCAGGAGAGCTAGAAGACATTGATCCGATTATTCCTCCTATGGTGCCTGATGACGGAAAAGTACAGTAAGGTGCAGAGGATGAGGGAGTTCCTTCAGAAGATGGACCAGGGGAGCAGCCCCCACTTGATCCACCTGTTGAGCCACAGGTGAGGAGGTCATATAGGGACAGACAGCCATCCAAGAGGTACTCGCCGCATGAGTACATTATGCTAACTGATAGGGGAGAGCCAGAAGATTATTCTAAGGCCATAGCCGACAAGCATAAGGGGAAGTGGTTAAAAGCTATGCAAGAGGAGATGAAATCCTTGCATAAAAACCACAACTATGATATGGTGAAATTACCTAAGGGCAAGAAAGCTTTGAGTAACAAGTGGGTATTCAGAAAGAAAGTTGAGCAGAAGAATTCACAGACGAGGTTCAAGGCTAGATTGTGGTGAAAGGGTTTGGTCAGAGAAAAGGTATAGACTTCGAGGAGATATTCTCACTAGTGGTGAAGCTGACATTCATACGGGTGTTGCTTGGGTTGGTGGCTAGTATGGATCTGGAGATAGAGCAGTTAGATGTTAAAACTGTCTTTCTCCATGGTGACCTGAAAGAAGAGATCTACATACACCAACTAGAGGGGTTTGAAGTCAAGGGCAAAGAGCATATGGTGTGTAGGCTGAGAAAAATCTTGTATGGGCTGACGGAAATGGTATAAGAAGTTCGACTCGTTCATGTTACAGCATGGGTATGACAGAACGGAGTCGAACCACTGTGTGTTCATGCACAAGTTCTTAGATAGTGATTTCTTAGTTTTGCTGTTATACATTGATAACATGCTCATCATGGAAAAAGACGTCAAGAAGATCGATAGGCTGAAATAGGAGTCGGGCAAGTCTTTTGGATTGAAAGATTTGGACCCGGCTAGACGGATCCTAGGAATGGAGATAACTCATGACAGAAGCAACAGGAAGCTTTGGCTGTCACAAGAGCGGTATATTGAGAAAATCCTAGAGCGGTTCAATATGAATGTAGCGAAGCCAGTCAGTACTCCACTGGATGGTCACTTCAGATTGAGCGACAGGCAGTGCCCAAGACGAAGGCAGAGGTGGAAGAGATGCAGAAGATACCCTACGCGTCAGCCGTAAGAAGTTTGATGTATGCTATGGTCTGTACATGCCTAGACTTAGCATATGTGGTTGGTGTTGTCAGCCGGTACTTTCCAATCCTGGCAAAGAACATTGGGTAGTGGTTAAGTAGATAATGCGGTATCTAATAGGCTCATCCAGGTTCAGTTTATGATATGGTGACGAAAAACCTATGTTAGAGGGCTACACAGATGCAGATATGGCAGGCGACATAGACTCTAGGAAGTCTACCTCGGGGTTCATGTTCACGTTTGTAGGGGGAGCAGTTTCTTGGCAGAGCAAGTTACAGAAGGTCGTAGCATTGTCGATGACAGAGGCATGTAAAGAGATACTTTGGATGAAGAGGTTCGTACAGGAACTTAGCCTAAAGCAAGAGGAACACGTGGTTTATTGCGATAGTCAGAGTGCTATACACTTGAGCAAGAATCCAAGTCAGCATTCCAAGTCAAAGCACATAGAGATTCGGTATCCCTAGATCAGGGATACTTTAGAACAGAAGGTGTTACAGCTTGAGAAGGTCCACACGGATGATAATGGGTCAGACATGATGACCAAGGCTTTGCTTAAGGGCAAGTTTGAGGTTTGTAGAAACCAGGCTGGCTTGAAGAAGGTAAATCCCTCCTGAGTTAAAAAGGGAGAGATTTGATAGGGTTTTTTCCCCGTGCTCGACCGGTCGTGAGCCTTACACGACCGGTCGAGGGCTGATGCATGACCAGTCGTGGAGTCGAGTCCTGACTCGACTCAAAGTCCAGCGACTTTGGACTATTTTTTCTGTGGGTGCTCGACCAGTCGAGGGTGGCGCTCGACAGGTCGTGGGTGGCGCTCAACCGGTCATGGCTTCATCTCGATCGATTGTGGTTACGAAGATTCGTTCTACGATTTTACGGATTACGGAAATCCGAGTCCTTTCGCAACTGGGATGTATAAAGGAGTTTCCTAAAACTATAAATAGTGGTTCCTAGGATTTTTCTACATATATGAAAAACATAAGAGGGCTATCAAAGAAATGAGAGAAAGAGAGAAAGAGAGAGAGGAAGCTTGTAGAAGGGAGGTTATGCTCGTGAAAGTTATCTACTGTGCAACTTATATCTCAGCACTTCTACGTCCTCGTAATCAGTGAGATCTCTCCATTTTTCTTTTTATTCTCTCATTATGTATCCACTCCTGCGTGAGTGAAGACGGTTGTAACGTTTTACTTCATAATGGATTGTTAATATGGACGAGGTCCCATGGTTTTTACCTCTTTGAGGGTTTTCCACGTAAAAATCTCGTGTGGTGTGTGATTTATGCTTTGATTTATTTCATTGCTTTATTATCCATAATTTTAGTTTGTTTCAGGAGGCTAGATACTAAGGTTTTGTGCAAGGTCCCCAACAGATCGTACTTGCCTCGAAGTTTGGGCAAATTACATAGAAAGCTATGTCATTCCATATATTACAAGAAGGGCCTTTTGACATGCTTTCGAAAATTACTTGGACCAAAATGCCCTTGTCCTTGTTTCAGTAGTTGTATGGTTTTTTAGGGAAAAAGAAGTTATGTCATATTTAATGCCAAGAAAGTGATGTGTACAGAACCCTTTTTTGCATGCGGGCAAGGACCAGGCTCGTGGGGCCCACATTGATGTATGTGTATAATCCATGCTGCCCATCCTTTTTGCCGTGTCATTTTAGGGCTAGGGCCCAAATATCAGCTTAATCCAGAGCTTGTGTGGGTCACATAATAAAAAATAATGGTGACAATGGAACCCACTGTTGAAACTTTTCTGGCTCACCATGATGTTTGTTATAAGTGGACACTGCCCAAGTCAGGACTTTTTTGGGCCCACGCGGAGTAGGCCGACAAGGTGGACAAAATGGATCACCCCATTATGTGCCTTAAGCTATGGTACCAATGGTTTGGTAGAAAATGACGTGAACACATTCAAAACCACAATCCATACAACATGATAACCATGACCCATAGAACATAGCAATTACGACCTATGCAAACCATGACCCAAATGGGCCCACACTGATGTATGTGTATAATCCATTCTGTCCATCCTTTTTGTCATGTCATTTTAGGGCTAGGGCCCAAATATCAGCCCGATCCAGTGCTTTTATGGCCCACAAAATAGAAAATAATAGTGACTATTGAAAGTTTCCAAACTCACTGTGATATTTGTTAGATGTGGACATTGCCCAAGTTAGGACTTTTTGGGCCCACGCCGAGCTGGCCAACAAGGTGGATGGATCGGATCACCCCATTGTGGGCCTTAAGCTATGATACCAATGGTTTAGTAGAAAAGGAATTGAACACATTGAAAACCATGATCAATAAAACATGACTACCACGACCCATATAACATGGCAACTACGACCCATGCAAACCACGACCTAAATGGGCCATAGTTGTATGGATCGTAGTTGTCATGTTATATGGGTCTTAGTTGTCCTGTTATATGAGTCTCAATTGTATGTATCATAGTTGTCCTGTTATATGGATCGTAGTTATCCTTTTATATGGGTCGCGGTCGCAGTTGTCCAGTTATATGGGTCTTAGTTGTCCTGTTATACGAGTCTCAGTTGTATGGATCGCAGTTGTCTTGTTATACGAGTCATAGTTATCCTATTATATGGGTCGCGTCGTAGTTGTCCTGTATTTGGGTCTTAGTTATCCTATTATATGGGTCTCAGTTGTATGGATCGCAGTTATCCTATTATATGGGTCGCAATTATCTTATTATATGGGTCATGGTCGCAGTTGTCTTGTTATATGGGTCTTAGTTGTCCTGTTATATGGGTCTCAGTTGTATGGATCGCAGTTGTCCTGTTATATAGGTCGCAGTTATCCTGTTATATGGGTCGCAGTCGCAGTTATATGTTGTTTTAGTATGATCTCAGTTATATGGGTTGTAGTTATCCTGTTATATGGGTCGCGGTCTTAGTTGTTCTGTTATATGGGTCTCAGTTGTTCTGTTATATGGGTCTCAGTTATATGGATCACAGTTGTCTTGTTATATGGGTCACAGTTGTCCTGTTATATGGGTCGCAATCGCAGTTGTCCTATTATTTGGGTCATAGTTGTCCTGTTATATGGCTCATGGTTGTCATGGGTCGTGGTTATCGGTTATATATGGCCCACAATGGGGTGATCTGATCCATCCACCTTTGTAACACCCCAGATTTCGAGGGTCGAGCGAAGCTCTACTCCCAAGATCCAACACATCACTTATGCAACATGGATGATGATGTTCAGATTTTGTCCATATGAATGAGTTAAACATGAGTGAGATCATACTAAAACAACATATTATATTCCAGAGATAATGTAATTAAGCAAACGAAAGTCTGACATATATGTATTAAAATAAGTAAACAGCTCACAACCTCCAGAGTATGATGATATAACAAGGTTTAATATATACAAGATGTGTCTCAAAATATACAAAATATGGAAACGTAAGATGTCCAACTAGACAGTTATCCCGTTATCCCGGCAAAGCAGCTCGAGGTCTACATAGACCCGCCTGAGAGCTGACAGTAGGAGAACTCCTCCTCGTCCATAAAGTCCTGCTCTGCCACATAGACTTCATCATCATCTACATCTAAACTAGTGTCTGGTTGATATTTTAAAACACCATCCCAAAGTGGGAGTGAATAATCAACTCATTGGTACTATAAGGTAAATGTTAACATGTTATCAAGTCAATCACGCAGTAATGATAAAGCAACATAGCAATCACTTCCAGCTACTCTTATTAATGCGGAAATGGAGTGCAGGTAATGATGCATGCCCTCACATTAAAAGCTCCCTTAATAAGTGATGCCAACACCGTATTGCATATGACAACACTGCCTCCCATGCAACTTCTACACCTTTAACGCACGTCCTAACTAATGCAGTACAATGTATGATCATGTTAGCCCAATAGTTAATTAAGCTTATTCATACAACAAATTTAGGAAGTTAGGGTACCTCCCTTTATATCATTGACCTGAACCGAAAGATCCATCTCGGTTCGTCACTCCTAGTCAAGCACATACGATAGGCAAGTTGTGGGATCCTCACTCCCATTGGAAAGCAGTCGATAGGCAAGTTCATAAGTTTATACCTGCGGTCACTACGGGGTGGCTAATCACCTCGGCATAGGCCGGCAATTTGAACACAGTGTCCCATACTACCATGCTTGGCTCATGAGTATGAGTTTGCTCACTGGTCACTACGGGATGGCTGATCACCTCGGTGTAAGCCGACAGCTCAAACACGGTGTCCCATACTACTAAGCCCGGCTCATGAGTCTTAGCGGATCGTGGTACCATGGTTAAAGTGGACCTTTACATCGGAGAGGGGTACCTTAAATTCAAGCAGAAGTGTCCGTACATGGTAAACACACAATAGACCAATCGGTTTCTTAGGCAAGTTTGATTAGTATGGGTACACGCTAACTTAATCGATATGGAGCACATAAGCACCCCTCGTGGCTTAACCACGGTCGACAATCGTCGTGCGACCTAAATTCATCAAGTATACCCAATGTGGCGAGACTATTTCAGCCACCCAAACAGAGACTGTTACCGATTGCCTGGACTACGTTGTAACCCCAATCTTACTCAGATGCAGCAATTGAATACATATAATAACCCATTCAGCATTTAACAAATAATCCAAGTGAAATCCTCATTTAAGCATTTTATCGAACATATTAAACATACTACCAAACACTTGTATTTTATCCGTGAATCGTGTAGCAGTAGAGATGTTTATATGAAAGAAACTATACATATGAATAAGGTAATTACGAATCCTATCTTAATACTCCTAATAAATATAAACCATCAACAATTTCTTATTCAGACAATTCATCAAACATTTAGACACACTTTATCAAATATATAGACTAGGTTAGTTACAATCTATATTTTAACAAATCCTTATGCAGAGAGGTCAGTATGCACATGACAACGATGAATCCTAGATTAGTAGTTATGACAAGCACAAATCATGTTTACATGTTCATTCATACATTTCAACAAACACATGGAATACATCTTTGTTCAACATAATTCATACATGTATAATATATCGAAAACGGTATACCTAAGATAAAATGGCAGCAATCAAGTCAGACATAAATCATTAACTGACATTGAAAGCATTGACAACCATAACCTAAATGTTTATAGTCTGCACCTTTCGTCGGAATATTCGATTTGGACGTGGTTTGAATTCTACGTTCTTGAAAACGGAACGACGGGTACCTAAATCATGAAATAGGTTAGCTAGGTTGTCGATTACTCAATCTGGATCTTTACAATGATACTAAGGTTAGGTTTCCTTACCCAAATCGTAGCCGAAAATGATTGTGTAGCGAAGTGGGGAGGTGAATCAGCACGTGGAGTAGTGGGAGAGAACCACTATAGCAATCTTCAAAGATTTCTCTTCTCTCCTTCCTCTTTTCTCTTCTTTTCTCTCTTGTCTCTCCTAGGGTTTGGAGAAATTCGTATGGAATAGAAATGGGGTGAAATAAGGGATATATATAGGCCCATAAGGGGTGCAAATGGCCCCAGGGCCATGGTATACTTAGTTTGTATCCAACGGGCGACTGTTTTTGACAAACAGGGCACATGGGGAGGCCCATTATTCACTTACATCTTAGGGTAAGTCCCCTGACAATGGATCTAGGCGAGGACGTGATTTCAGTGTGATCAGATAGGCCGATCGACCGTGGAGGACCTGCGTCAGATCAACGGTCATACTTGCTCGATTGGGGCTATAAGTATACAAATATGAGCAGGGAAATTTTCTTTTTCCCCAAGTGAAGTTTGGTCAGAAACTGACAGTCTGAGATCCTCGATTTTGCGCATAAGCGAATAACCCAATTTACTTAAGTTTCATTACGTTTTCTAAAGATATTCGCGTTTCTCACACACTTTACTCAGGGCTCAAGTTATGCATTTTTAGACACAATCTGGGCTCGATTCCCGCAATGGTTGTCAAGCCCAGTAGGACAGATGTAACCCTATAGTTTCGCGGTCATCAGACCTTCGGTGTGCAGTCTAGGTTCGATACGGGGTTTCAATGTACTCCCGAGAGCGATAGGCTCATGGGATTTCTCCTACGTTTTTAAGTAGTGTTGAGTTAGCGATATTGATGGTTTTGGGTCTTGCCATTTGTGTAAATGGTGGTTCGAGCTAAATCCACCGATTAAGTAGTTTAGTATTAAATTAATTTCCGTCTAAATTACGACAGGGTACGGTTCATAGGACTTTTCTACCTGAGGTGAAACTCGAGTCTTTATATGGATTTTTTTGAGACATTACAACCTTATTGGCCAACTTGTCGTGGACCCAAAAAGTCCTGACTTAGGCCCACATTGATGTTTGTTAAAAGTGGACAATGCCTAAGTCACCATTATTGATGTTTCAACAGTCACCATTATTTTAAAAAAGTCCTGACTTGGGCCCACATCTGACCATTGATGTTTCAATTGTTACCATTATTTTCTATTATGTGGGCCACACAAGCACTGGATTAAGCTGATATTTGGCCCCTAGCCTTAAAATGACATGACAAGATGGATGGGCGGCATGGATTATACACATACATCAATGTGGGCCCAATTCAGGACTTTTTAGGCCCACGACAAGCTGACCGACAAGGTGGATGGATCAAATCACCCCATTATGGGCCATATATAACCACAACCCATATAACAGGACAACTATGATCCATACAACTGAGACTCATATAACAGGACAACTGTGACCGCGACCCATATAACAGGATAACTGCGACCCATATAACAGGATAACTGCGACCCAAATAACAAGACAACTGCGATCCATACAACTGAGACCCAGGACAACTAAGACCCAAATAACAGGACAACTGCGACCGCAACCCATATAACAGGATAACTGCGACCCATATAACAGGATAACTATGATCCACACAACTGAGACCCATATAACAGGACCACTAAGACCTAAATAACAGCACAACTGCGACCACGACCTACATAATGGGATAACTGCGATCCATACAACTGAGACCCATATAACAGGACAACTAAGACCCAAATAACAGGACAACTGCGACCGCAACCCATATAACAGGATAACTGCGATGCATATAACAGGACAATTGCGATCCATACAACTGAGACCCATATAATAGGACAACTAAGACCCAAATAACAGGATAACTACGACCCATATAACAGGACAACTGCGATCCATACAACTAAGATCCATATAACAGGATAACTAAGACCCATATAACAGGACAAATGTGACCGCGACCCATATAACAGGATAACTACGACCCATATAATAGGACAACTGCGATCTATACAACTAAGACCCATATAACAGGACAACTAAGACCCATATAACAAGACAACTGTGACCATGACCTATATAACATGATAACTACAACCCATATAATAGGACAACTGCGATCCATACAACTGAGACCCATATAACAAGACAACTAAGACCCATATAACATGACAACTACAATCCATACAACTGAGGCCCATTTGAGTCGTGGTTTGCATGGGCCATAGTTGCCATTTTATATAAATCGTGGTTGTCATGTTGTATGGATTGTGGTTTTCAATGTGTTCAATTCCTTTTCTACCAAACCATTGGTACTGTAGCTTAAGGCCCACAATGGGGTGATCTGATCCATCCATCTTGTCGACCAGCTCGATGTAGGCCCAAAAAGTCCTAACTTGGGCAATATCTACATCTAATAAACATCACAGTGAGCCTATAAACTTTCAATAGTCACCTTTATTTTCTATTTTGTGGGCCATAAAAGCACTGGATCAGGCTGATATTTGGGCCCTAGCCATAAAATGACATGACAAGAAGGATGGGCAAAATGGATTATACACATACATCAATGTGGGCCCATGTGGGTCGTGGTTTGCATAGGTCGTAGTTGCTATGTTATATGGGTCATGGTTGTCATGTTGTATGGATTGTGATTTTAAACGTGTTCACATCCTTTTCTACCAAACCATTGGTATCATAGCTTAAGGCCCACAATGGGGTGATCCATTCCATCCACCTTGTCGGCATGCTCCGCGTGGGCCCAAAAAAGTCCTGACTTAGGCAGTGTCCACTTCTAACAAATATCACAGTGAGCTTGAAAAGTTTTAATAGTGGGTTCCATTGTCACCATTATTTTCTATTATGTGACCCACACAAGCTCTGGATCAGGCTGATATCTGGGCCCTAGCCCTAAAATGACATGGTAAAAAGGATGGGCGGCATGGATTATAATATACATCAATGTGGGCCCCATGAGCTTGGTCCTTGCCCGCACGTAAAAAAGGGTTCCATACACATCACTTTCTTGGCATTGAATACGACGTAACTTCTTCCCTTGAAAATTGTACAACTACTGAAACAAGGACAAGGGCATTTTGGTCCAAGTAATTTTCAAAAGCATGTCAGAAGGCCCTTCTTGTAATATATTGAATGGCCTAGCTATCTAGGTAATTTTCCGAAACTTTGAGGCAAGTACGGTCAATTTCCCATGTATAAATTCCATTGAAGACAAAGAAGTCAGTCTCCATTGAGCATTCCCTCTTGCAAACAAAACATGGGTTACGACATCAGCTATTACACTACCTATTCCCTTCTGTTGTTATCAGTGTTGGTGATCATGTCTCCTTATGGTTGAGCTTTTTCAAATCTCTTCTCTTGACAACTCAAATCAAATCTCTTTTAAAGAGTGAAGATATGATTGAATTTATCAATGAGACTTTTTCCATGTCTTTAATGATGGAAAGTTAGGGATTGAAAATCTTTAACTATCTCTTATAGAAGAAATTTTGTAAGGTAAAAGGTTGGATCACCGTTATATTTTCTGAAAGTCCCTCATGCTTGAGTCTATGACTTGAGATAGCCTTAGACTTGTATAACTACCATAAGCGAGTGCATATACTAAAGACTCTCTAGTGTGAGAATTTCATTGGATTTTCAGGTTATAACATAGTGAAAATTTATTACATTTTGAAAATCCAGTTCTCATATATTAATCCCAAGAACTCATTATGATATTCTTAAATTTCATTAATAAAGAAACTAATGCAGAGCCAGCCATAGACCTGTTCCTAGCCCAGATGGACCGAAAGAAGCCTAAATGAAAGCAGACATAGTCCATCATATCTGGACCCAATCTTACGTACGGCATAATGTAATTGGGCCCTAGGCCTGCTCAGATTGACAAAAAATCTCATTCTAAGTTCGAATCATAAATCAACCATAACTTTTTATTCGAGATGAGTTACAGGACGCACAACATATAAATTCCTACTATAATAGGCTATCGAAGTAGGTCACATTCGTCTATTTCACAAGAAAACGAATCCTTCCACTTCAAAATTGTAATTTTAGGAAAAACTTTCAATTTTAAGTATGTTTTAATTTAGATGTATCTCCTTCATTTTAAAGTTTTAGTATATGGTGTCTTCTTAGGAATTACTTTTGTTATGGATAAAAATGGAAAGACCAATAAGATGAGGTCAGGTTGGCCATCCATGCGCATCACGAGCTTAGCCGCCAAAAGATGAAGTACATATTTCCATCAGACATCAAGCTCTTCCACGGTCCCATACATTTTCGAGCTGTCGCTTGGGTCATTTCTTAAGAACAACTCCCGTCCCATTGATAAGATGAAGAGGATGGTCATCCCCAATTCCGTCCACATTTTGCTAAGGACCTCAGTCTCAGTGCTCAGATGAGGGCAGGTCTGCAGGTTAACCATCTGCTTGATACCAAGGGAAGGCTCGACTGCAACTCACTAGAGAATTCAAGTCGGCAAACCGCTCTTTGGAATAGTGGTATAAGTTACCTCGGCTCCCTGCCACATGCTTCTACTAGTTTTGACCTAGTATCGATTGTCCAGATCTTACCAAACTTACTCATCTGAGATCCCAGCCGAGGATCTAGGGAGACTACTACAACATGGGTCTGTCCAAAATCTTCATCAAAGATTTCGAAAGATAATTGCCATACACCCTAAATATGAATCCCTCTATGACACGCTCCTGCTAAATAGGGAGATCATCCCCTACGCCACCTCCATCTCTTACCTATAAATAAGAGCATTCTTAATGGTGAAAGGTACGTACAATCTTAAGCTTAAAAACCCTACTCTTTACTAGATACAGATTCCCTACCTGACTTAGGCATTGGAGCGTCCCCTACTTCAGCCAGGGTCTACTTTGTTTTCTCCGTGTGCAGGTATTCGAAGGTCCAAGGACGGTTAACTGGATTTCTGCATCAATAGTTTGGCACCATCTGTGGGAATGACATTAGAAGTCATTCTCATCACTTACAGTGATTCAACAATGGCAAAGGAGAGAAAGAAAGTCCAGACCACCATTTTTGTGACTAGTCCTGCACTGCCAGAACAGGCTGTAGACCATCAGGACTCGTCTTCCCAACCTCAGATTTATTCTGCGCTTGCAAGCCTGGTGCAGCGGTCTTGGAACTAGGGAGGTCGACTTCTCTCTCTGAAGCACCAAGTTGAAGCCCTAACCAGGAACATCAATCAAATAAGGCAAATGCTAGAGCGATAGAATCCTCCCCTCGACTAGGGGACTGAGGAGGTTGTTGCCCAAGCAACCACTAAAATTTCAGCACCATCTCAAGCACCCACTGGCTCTGGAGGAGCAGACAGCTCGGCAAAGCACCAAGACGAACACCTTCCCATCCTTCGGGTGAAATTGCGGTAGAACCGCTATTACCGAAGTATGAAAGTATGTCCAAATGTCCTAGAGGGAGGTGAATAGGACTTTTCAAAAATTATTTTCCTATAATAACAACAAATGCCTAACTTTAATCAAGATCAGTAAGGCAAAGTAACTCTATTGCATCTAAGCCAATAGAGGGTCTAAAACATACATAGGCTTACACAAGATTTACATGTAAAGAACAGGCCTATAAGGATAGTGTATGTGATAGTGTGTGGGATGTGATTCCTATCAATACTTATACATTTACTAATCATGCATCATAATAATCCTTTGATAGACATAAGCATAATTAGATCAATGCATAAAAAGTAATCCCAAACACAATCATATATAGTGGTTCAGCTACTTACCTACTACACTCTCGGCGGATGCACTTTCTCCTAGAGTGTACAGGATTTCACTATCCAATGGTTTTAAATCAGGTTAACCATGAACCTTCACAACCTACACAAGGTTAACTAAGGGACCTATACAAGGTTACCTTAGGTGCCTACACGAGGCAACAAGTCCTACAGGACACAACTAGGAGCCTACACAAGGCAACCTATGCCTATACAAGGTAACACGTCCTTCACATGGACAACACATCCTACACAAGGACAATGTATTCTCCCGTCAGAGGCCTACAAAGAGGTCTTGGCGAGTTTTTCACTAAGACTCTAAATCCCAATATACACAATGAAGGGGCTTCAAACTCAATGGACTCCTTATACTTACAGATAAGTGAGTGAGTCCCTTTCTCGCACAATCTAAAGATCTTCAATGTTAACGAAGAGTCTTCAATTCCCATGTACCACATCCGCTTCTGATGCTTCGATCAATTCTCTAAGGTTGTGAGGTTTAGGGTTTTATTGTTCTTCTCTATTTAAATGATATGTTTTAAATACTTAGAGAAGATTCCCATGAGTTATGCAATCAAGAGTTCCAACATAAGGATTTACATATGATGAAGGCTGTTGGAAACTATTGAATGCTAGAGTTCATAATTCAATCCTAAGCAATGAAAATATTAAGTAGATGCTTGTGCCAAAGATTAAATAATGAACTCTAATGGGAATGAGGGAATGAGGAAGAGGATATAAACTCTTGAAGCAAATCTCTCAAATTCTCTTAAATTCTAGCCCGCTTTTTCAAGAAGCAAGCCAAGTGTATTTATAAAATTGAAATCCTAATGGTAAAAAAATGGTAGAAATCTGATATTGTTAATGTCATTGAAGGGTATTCGATTCCATTGAAATTTGAATTTTGATGTCATCAAACCTTCTTCGATTGCATCAACTTCCTACACAAGATATTCAATTGGGTGTAAGATAGATTTTGCCTGATCTCATTGAGCATCCTTCAAGGTCATCGATGTGCACTCCAATGTCATCGAGGGATGTCTCGATGCCATCGAGATTCATTTTTGTAAAATACAAAAAGGTTGCTGGATAGTTTTGTCCCTTGTTCGATGTCATCGATCAGACCTCCAAGTCATCTAGATTTGAATTTTAATGACATCGAAGGGTCTTCGATGTGCTCAAAGAAAAAAAGATTTTTCTTGAAATCTTGCTGGACAGACTGGAGTTAGTTTCGATGCAATCGAGCAGTTTTCGATGCCATCGATAACTTACTCTCAATGCCATAAAAAATGGTTCAATTACATCGAGGAGCACTTAGAGTATTTTAAATTTTGGAAGAAGTAAGCCTAAGGTCGATACAATCGAAATGTGTTCGATGGCATCAAAACATAAGTTTTGATGTCATCGAACAACATTTGATGTAATCGACAATTCCCAGCATGTTTTCATTTTGTTACTAGACAATCTAGACATGTATTAGATGCAATCGAACGATGTTTGATGGCATTGAAGATGTCCTCGATTGTAGTTCGATACAATCAATAGAGCATATATTTTACTTATTTTCTTTTATACTTCTTCAAATACTCAAAGTGCAAACAACTCAAACTTAACAGAAGATTTTTAAGTAGTTTTTAGGGTAAATTGGGTTTTTATGGGGGCATATACCTGTCAGGGTTTGATTTGAGTTTATGAGGCTTATAGTTTACCTATTAAGCACGATCGTATGCCTTCATCTTTGATAAGTCTTAGGCTTGATGTCTTCAACTTAGGGCTCACTTGATTGACAGACTCAACACTCACATATATTGACAAACAAGGGCACTTTCACCGGGCACTGCCATGCTGGTTGCCTCCGACTTACATCATGAATTAGAGAATAAGAGGGGTGGCAAAGTTC
Organism: Magnolia sinica; assembly: GCF_029962835.1. Lineage (NCBI taxonomy): Eukaryota > Viridiplantae > Streptophyta > Magnoliopsida > Magnoliales > Magnoliaceae > Magnolia > Magnolia sinica. Next base: position 90,052,897 of record NC_080577.1, read on the forward strand.
CTAAGACCGTGGCTGAGGCAGTATCCAAGAACGAGGACCCCTGAGAGGCTAAGCTTAATAAGCTATGAGGTCAAATTGGCGATATACGACAAGCCTATCGCGCGCACACTCTAACCTCGATAGTAGTCATGTTGGAGGAAATTGAGTTGTCATTCACCACTAACATTATGCACTCTCAGCTCCCACCCAGATTTCAGATGCCGCAAATCACCCCTTATTCTAGGGCCACTGAACTGACTGAGCATCTGAAGTCTTTCAGGGCGTGGATGGAGCTTCATAGTGCGTCGACTACGGTGATGTGCCAAGCGTTCTCCTTAACTCTGTCAGGGGCAGCTTGAAAATGGTTTCGACAATTAAAATCACAGTCCATCAGCTAATTCACAAAGCTAGTAAAGCCTTCATCACCAACTTCATCGAAGGAAAAGAAAGGCTGAAACCAACAACTCACCTCCTCACCATAATCCAGAAAGAAGTCAAGTTGTTGAAGGATTGCATCAAACGCTTTAACCTAGAAACGATGCAAGTGGAGGGCTACTTGGATCAGATCACCTTGGCTGTCATGATGGTCGGCTTGAGGGAGGGGATATTTCTCTTCTCGCTTGGCAAGAATCCCCCAACGACGCTGACCGATCTCCTCAACCAAGCCCAAAAATACTCCAATGTCGAGGAGCTTTTTAGTTTGCGAAAAACTATTCGAAACAAGGGAAGCTCGACCAAGGAGAAATGACCTAAGGAAGAACAAACATTGGCTCCCAACAAGCGAAGAAGAAACGATGATTTGCCTAGAGGTCAACGTCCAAGCAGACGACTCGAGAGCAGATTCAACTCTTACACTACCCTCAACGCGATACCTGAGCAGGTCCTTATGGAAGTTCGGGACAAATAACTCCTTAAATGGCTGAAGTGGATGAAGACCGATGCCGACAAGCGAGATAAACGGAAGTACTGCTACTTCTATTGCGACCACGGCCACTCCAATCTTAAGGAAGAAATTGAGGCCCTCATCTGTAACAGACATATGCGAGAATATGTCAGGAGGGAAGAGCGGTCGGAGTGAAGGAATGAGCAACCTAGTAATGGTAACAACAACGAAGCTACAAGGGAGATCCGCACCATTTTCAGTGGGCCTGCAAGAGGAGGAGACTCGAACCGAGCACACAAAGCTCATACTCGGAGCATTAACCATGGCAGCTCGGAACATTAAATCCACCTCACATCCTGACCTCAAAAGGAAAAGAGAGTAATCCCATGCGAACTGACTTTTACTGAGGAGGATGCCCGAGGTGTCCATGTAATGCCCCGAAAATCAGGGGTCGATCAAAGCTCAACTCCCGAGTTCCAACGCATCACTTATGCAACATAAATAATGATGATTAAATGTTGTCCATATTAGTGCATTAAACATGAGTGGGATTACACCAATTCAGCATATCATACTCCAGAGTCAATATAATTAGGCAAGCGAAAGACTGAATTTAATATATAAGTATAGGTACGTATTTAATAACTTCCAGAGTATGATCATGTAGCTGGGCTGAATATATACATAAGTTGTTTTAGAATACACAAAATGTCACAATGTAAATGTTCAACTAATCCAGTGTTCATGTAATCCCCATGATCGCAGCTTTAGGTCTACCCAGACTCGCCTGAGAGCTGAACATAGGAGAACTCCTCCCCCTCTTAAAGAAGTCTGGCTCCGTCACGAAAGCCTCGGCGTATCCTGCATCTAAATCAAAGTCTGGTTGGTGTTTTAAAACACCGTCCTAGAGTGAGAGTGAGTGATCAACTTAGTGGTACTATAAGGCAAAGGTTAACATGTTATCTATTCGGTCAAGCAGTACAACAAACATATCTTAAGTACTCTTGTTAATGCAAGGATGGTATGTTGAAATGATGCATGCCCTCTCATGCACTCCATCAACGACTTCATCTCACGATCGCACATGACAAACTCCCACTATGCACTTCCTCGCCAAAACACATGCAATGCGGTGCATGGTTATGTTAACCAAGTAATTTATTAGGCTTATTCATATAGCAGATTTGGGAAGCTAAGGTACCTCCCTTTTTATCACTTACCCAAACAATGATCCATCTAGGGTCGTCAGTCCTAGTTAATCACATACGATAGGCAAGTTGTAGGGCATCACCCCTGATGAAAGCAGTAAATAGGCAAGTTCACGAGTTTACACTCGAGATCACTGCGGGGAGGCTCATCACCTCAGCATAGGCCTAGTTTATACTTGAGGTCACTGCGGGAGGCTCGTCACCTGAACATAGGCCGATAGCTCGAATACGGTGTCCCATACACCACCATATTCGGTTCATGAGTTTGGGTTGCTCACTGGTCACTACGAGGAGGCTCGTCACCCCAGCATAGGCCGATAGCTCGACCACGGTGTCCCATACACCACTATGTCTGGCTCATGAGTCTTAGCGGATCTTGGTACCATGGTTAAACGGGCTTTACATTAGTAAGTGGTACCTTAAATTCAAACAGTCGAGTCCGTACATGGTAAACACACAATAGGCCAATCGGGTTATTTGACAAGTGTGATTAGTACGAGCGCATGTTGAATTAATCGACATGGAGCGTGTAAGCACTCTGCGTGGCCTAACCACTGTCGATAATCAACATACGGATTGAATTCATCGAACATGTCTATTGAGTCGAAACAAATTCGACCACTCAATCGGGGATCGTTACCGATTGCCTAGACTACGTAGTAGTCCCAATCATAGTCAAATACAATAAGTAGGTGCATGTGATAATCATAACAACATTTAGTAAGCAATTCAAACATAATTGTCATTTGAGAACTTTATCAAACACATTGAACAAATTATCATACATATGCGTCTCAACCACAAATCACATAATAGCAATTTGTATCACATGAAGGAAATTATAACTGTGGACAAGGTAGTTGAGAATCTTGTCTCAACACACTTGTTGGAAACAATTTATTAAACACTTCCTCATTCAGACATTTTATCAAACACTTAGTCTACACATAAATACATACATGGCCAAATTTAGTTATAACATACATTATAGCAAATCCTTTCGCAAAGGAGTTGTCATACATACACAAACATGTATTCTAGAATAATAGTCATGGCAAACATAATTCATAATTACTCTTCCATTCAAACATTTCAACAAACACATGGAATGCATCTTATATTCACATAGTTCACGCACATGTATAGTTTATCGACTACACCGTAACTAAGATCATATGGCAGCAATCAAGTCAGACATAAACCATTACTGACATTGAAAGCCTTAAAAAGCATAACCTAAACATTTATAATCCGCACCTTTCGTCGGTACACCCGTTACGAACTTGGTTCGTACACTACGTCCATGTCTACAGCACAACTGCTACCTAAATCATGAGATAGGTTAGCTATTTCATCATTTCCTCTATTTGAATCTCTAAAACAGAATTAGGGTTAGGATTTCTTACCCAAGTCAAAGCTAGGATCGTTGGCATAGCGAAATGGGAGATGTGATTCAGCCAGTGGGGTGGTGGGATCCACAGATCTCACTCTATTCTCCTCACTCTATTCTTCTATTTCCTCTCTTCTCTCTCCTAGGATTAGAAAATTCGTATAGAATGAGAGAGGGGTGGTTTAAGGTCTTTATATAGGCCCAGAACTGATGTCAATGGCCCTAGGGCCATGGTATACTTAGGTTATAGCCAAAGGATGTTTGTTTCGGACAAACGGGACTCATCTGGAGGTCCATTTCTCACCTAAGCCATGGAGGAAATCCCCTGACCATGGACCTAAGCCAGGTTAAGGTTTTGGTCTGATCGAATTTGTAGATCGACCGTGGAGGACCTGTTTTAGTTCAACGGTCATCGTCACCCATTTAGGGCCACAAGCATATTGACATGTGTAGGAAAATTTTTCTAATCCAAGGGTATAGTTTGGTTAGAATCTAATGGTCTGAAACCTTCAATTTCACTCGTAAGTGAATGATCCAATTCACTTAAGTTTGAGTTCTTTTTCTAAAGATATTCGCGTTTCTCACATACTTTGCTCAGGGCTCAAGTTGTACGTTTCTGGATACTATTTGAGTTCAATTCCCGTGATGCTTGTCAAGCCTAGTATGGCAGTGATAACCTTATAGTTTCGCGGTAATCGAACTTTCGACGCGCGGTCCAGGTCCGATACGGAGTTTCAATGTGCTCCTGAGAGCAACTGGGTTTTGAGATTGCTCCTAGGTCTTTAGGTAATGTTGAGTTAGTGATTCTAATGGTTTTGGGTCTTGCAATTCATATAGATAACAGTTCAAGCTAATTCACTGATTAATTTAACTTAGTACTTAACTAATTTTCATCTAATTTCTAAAGGATTCGGTCATTAAGGATTTCTACCTGAGGTGGTACTCGGGTTTTTGTACGGATTTTTTTGAGACGTTATACTCCACCACCCCCATGACGATGCATTAGTGGTGGCCATGACCTTAGCCAACTGCAAAGTGTTTCAGATCTTGGTGGACACTGACAGCTCAACCAACATCCTCTTCGTTGACACCTTCAACAAGATGAGGGTTAGAAGGTCTTGACTCCGACCCGTTAGAACTCCTCTGTTTGGGTTCGCAGGGGACAAGGTTATGTCCGAAGGATCTATACTGCTCCCAGTCACTGCGAGAGAAGGACCGAATCAAATAACAATGATGATCGACTTCCTTATAGTCGACTACCCTTCCGTCTACAATGCCATCCTCAAATGACCGTCCTCCAACAATTTACAAGCAGTGGTATCGACTTACCACTTCGTAATGAAATTTTTAATCGAGCACGGAGTCAGGCAGGTCAGAGGAGATAAGCAGGAAGCTCGCTAATGCTACTCCACAGAATTAAGGACACAACATCACATGATGGCCATCACCTCCCTTGATCCTTCATAGTGAATTCAACCTGAATAGTATAGGTCGGCTCATCACTGGCTCCAGCTCTGCGGGATGATATCATGGACCTCCTCCAACGACACACTGACAGATTTACCTAGTCTCATCGAGACATGCTTGGCATCAGCCTAAAAGTGATGGTCCACAAATTGAATGTTGAACCCAACCATCGACCAATGAGGTAAAAAAGATGGGCGTTCGAACCAAAACGCTACGCCATCATCGGTGAGGAGGTCAGTAAGCTCCTCAAAGTAGGTTTAATCGAAGAGATCTACTATCTTGATTGGATCGCCAACGTTGTCTTGGTTAAAAATTTCAATGGGAAGTGGCAGGTCTGTGTTGACTACACCGACCAGAACAAAGCCTACCCCAAGGACAGTTTATCTCTTCCACGGATCAACCAGCTGGTCGACAGTACGGTCGGGCATGAGCTCCTACGCTTCATGGATGCTTATTCGGAATATAACCAGATCGTTATGCATCCCGAAGACAAGAAGAAGAGGTTAACATATTATCAATTCGGTCAAGCAGTACAACAAACATATCTTAAGTACTCTTGTTAATGCAAGGATGGTATGTTGAAATGATACATGCCCTCTTATGCACTCCCTCAGCAACTTCATCTCACGATCGCACATGACAAACTCCCACTGTGCACTTCCTCGCCAAAACACATGCAATGCGATGCATGGTCGTGTTAGCCAAGTAATTTATTAGGCTTATTCATATAACAGATTTGGGAAGCTAAGGTACCTCCCTTTTTATCACTTACCCAAACAATGATCCATCTAGGGTCGTCAGTCCTAGTTAATCACATACGATAAGTAAGTTGTAGGGCATCACCCCTGATGAAAAGCAGGGATAGGTAAGTTTACGAGTTTACACTCGAGGTCACTACAGAGAGGCTCGTCACCTCAGCGTAGGCCTAAATTTATACTCAAGGTCACTATTGGAGGCTTGTCACCTAAACATAGGCCGATAGCTCGAATACGGTGTCCTATACACCACCATATTCTGTTCACGAGTTTAAGTTACTCACTGGTCACTACGGGGAGGCACGTCACCCCAGCGTAGGCCGACAGCTCGACCACGGTGTCCCATACACCACCATGTTCGGCTCATGAGTCTTAGCTAATCTTGGTACCATGGTTAAACGGGCTTTACATTGGTAAGTGGTACCTTAAATTCAAACAGTCGAGTCCGTACATAGTAAACACACAATAGGCCAATCGGGTTATTTGACAAGTGTGATTAGTACGAGCGCATGTTGAATTAATCGACATGGAGCGTGTAAGCACTTTGCATGGCCTAACCACTATCGACAATCAACATACGGATTGAATTCATCGAACATGTCTATTGAGGTGAAACGAATTCGGCCACTCAATCGGGGATCGTTACCGATTGCTTAGACTACGTGGTAGTCCCAATCATACTCAAATATAATAAGTAGGCGTATGTGATAATCATAACAACATTTAGTAAGCAATTCAAACATAATTGTCATTTGAGAACTTTATCAAACACATTGAACATATTATCATACATATGCATCTCAACCACAAATCACATAGTAGCAATTTGTATCATATGAAGGAAATTATAACTGTGGACAAGGTAGTTGAGAATCTTGTCTCAACACTCTTGTTGGAAACAATTTATCAAACACTTCCTCATTCAGACATTTTATCAAACACTTAGTCTACACATAACTACATACATGGCCTAATTTAGTTATAGCATACATTATAGCAAATCCTTTCGCAAAGGAGTTGTCATACATACACAAACATGTATTCTAGAATAATAGTCATGGCAAACATAATTCATAATTACTCTTCCATTCAAACATTTCAACAAACACATGGAATGCATCTTATATTCACATAGTTCACGCACATGTATAGTTTATCGAATACACCGTAACTAAGATCATATGGTAGCAATCAAGTCAGACATAAACCATTACTGACATTGAAAGCCTTGAAAACCATAACCTAAACATTTATAATCCGCACCTTTCGTCGGTACACCCGTTACGAACTTGGTTCGTACACTACGTCCATGTCTACAGTACAACGGCTACCTAAATCATGAGATAGGTTAGCTATTTCGTCGTTTCCTCTATTTGAATCTCTAAAACAGAATTAGGGTTAGGATTTCTTACCCAAGTCAAAGCTAGGATCGTTGGCATAGTGAAATGGGAGATGTGATTCAGCCCGTGGGGTGGTGGGATCCACAGATCTCACTCTATTCTCCTCACTCTATTCTTCTATTTCCTCTCTTCTCTCTCCTAGGGTTAGAAAATTCGTATAGAATGAGAGAGGGGTGGTTTAAGGTCCTTATATAGGCCCAGAACTGATGTCAATGGCCCCAGGGGCATAGTATACTTAAGTTATAGCCAAAGGATGTCTGTTTCGAACAAACGGGACTCATCTGGAGGTCCATTTCTCACCTAAGCCATGGAAGAAATCCCCTGACCATGGATCTAAGCCAGGTTAAGGTTTTGGTCTGATCGGATTTATAGATCAACCGTGGAGGACCTGTTTTAGTTCAACGGTCATCGTCACCCGTTTAGGGCAACAAGCATATTGACATGTGTAGAAAAATTTTTCTAATCCAAGGGTATAGTTTGGTCAAAATCTAATGGTCTGAAACCTTCAATTTCACCCGTAAGTGAATGATCCAATTCACTTAAGTTTGAGTTCCTTTTCTAAAGATATTCGCGTTTCTCACATACTTTGCTCAGGGCTCAAGTTGTACGTTTCTGGATACTATTTGGGTTCGATTCCCGCGATGCTTGTCAAGCCCAGTATGGCAATGATAACCTTATAGTTTCACAGTAATCGGACTTTTGACGCGTGTCTAGGTCCGATACGGAGTTTCAATGTGCTCCTGAGAGCAACTGGGTTTTGAGATTGCTCCTAGGTCTTTAAGTAATGTTGAGTTAGTGATTCTAATGGTTTTGGGTCTTGCAATTCATATAGATAACAGTTCAAGCTAATTCACTGATTAATTTAACTTAGTACTTAACTAATTTTCATCTAATTTCTAAAGGATTCAGTCATTAAGGATTTCTACCTGAGGTGGTACTCGGGTCTTTGTACGGGTTTTTTTGAGACGTTATACTCCACCACCCCCATGATGATGCATTAGTGGTGGCCATGACCTTAGCCAACTGCAAAGTGTTTTAGATCTTGGTGGACACTGACAGCTCAACCAACATCCTCTTCGTTGACACCTTCAACAAGATGAGGGTCAGAAGGTCTTGACTCCAACCCGTTAGAACTCCTTTACTTGGGTTCGCAGGGGACAAGGCTACGTCCAAAGGATCTATACTGCTCCCAGTCACTGCGAGAGAAGGATCGAATCAAATAACAATGATGATCGACTTCCTTATAGTCGACTGCCCTTCCGTCTACAATGCCATCCTCAAATGACCGTCCTTCAACGATTTACGAGCAGTGGTATCGACTTACCACTTCGTAATGAAATTTTTAATCGAGCACGGAGTCAGTCAGGTCAAAGGAGATAAGCAGGAAGCTCGCTAATGCTACTCCACAGAATTAAGGACACAACATCACATGATGGCCATCACCTCCCTTGATCCTTCATAGTGAATTCGACCTGAATAGTACAGGTCGGCTCATCACTGGCTCCAGCTCTGCGGGATGATATCATGGACCTCCTCCAACGACACACTGACAGATTTACCTGGTCTCATCGAGACATGCTTGGCATCATGTAATGACCTTGGAAATTTTGTGCTTATCTTTCCCTAAGTAGTTGTTTTTGGGGTAAATTAGCACTATACTCAATTGCTTGTGAAATCTGCATTAATCACTTTAAATTAGATCTGCATAACTCAAAACTTGTAGATTAGTTAGCGCTATGTTACTCTAAACTCTGGGATCCATCGCTAAATCCAGTTGTTCTGGAGAATTTTTGGAAGTTCTGGATCGGACCTGGACCGCGCGTCGAAAGTCTGATAGCGATAATCTTAAGCTATTGCGGTCACTATGTTGGGCTTGACCATCACCTTGAAAATCAAATCCATGTGATGTTCTGGGTCGATTTGATTGAGTTCGGAGTGAAGAGTGTGAGAAAGGTTGGAAATTTATTAAGCTTTTATGAAATCTGAGTCGTGTCGCTTGCGCGATGATTTTAAGCTATCTGACCGTTGGATTCTGACCCAATTTCACCCTCTGATCAGGGAAGGTGGTCCAGGCATATCCTTGTGCTTGTGGACCTGATCGAGATTCTGTGACCGTTGAATTGAGTGTGGTCCGCCACGGCTGATCTAAAGAGCCGGTCGGTACGAAAACTCAGCTTGACCTAGATCCATGGTCAATGAGCTTAAGTCCGACCTTTCGTGGTATTTGGCCCACCAGAAGTGCTTCGTTGGATGATCGAGAGGCTTGTTTTGGTTATACCCTAAGTATACCTTGGCCCTGGGGTTATTTTCATCAATAATAGGCCTATTTATAGTCCTTAAACCCTAGCTCTCTTTTCCATACAAATTTTCTCTAACCCTAGCTTGGAAAGAGAGTGGAAAAGAGAGAGATAGTGAGAGAGAAGTTGGTGAATCATCTTGGATTCTTTCCGGTTCTTCTTCATCCTTGAACCTTCACTTTGAATCGTTATTCTGACGATTCTGAGTTCATCTTGGGGTAAGTTAACCTAACCCTAATTTGTGTTAGAGCTTAGAATAGTCTTGGTGCTGTTGTAGCTCATTTCTATTCTTGCTTTAGGGTATTTTATCGCCGTTGACGAAGACAACTTGTCTGAAATCAGTTCGGTGTTCTTTTCTGGCTTAAGGTGCGGACTTTAAGTGTATCGGTTATGGTTTTCAAGGCTTTCAATGCCAGTTAATAGTTTATTCTTGTTATGGATGAGATTTCACATGCCAAATGTTATGTTTATGTTGTGTTCCTGATATGCATGTGTTATATTGAGATTTGTGTATTCTATGTGTATGTATAAAGTACCGTATGTGTATAAAATATGAACATGTGATTGCCATGATTATTTGTCGTGTACTTATGCTAAATGTATGTGTGACAACTCCTTGGTAAAAGGAATTGTCCAAATGCTTGTATTTCAACATACGTCATGTATGTTGATCTATGTATTCTAAGTGTTTGTAGAAATGTCTGAATGATCTAAAGTGTAACTTATTACACTAACTGCGGGCGTTGAGAAGTGATTCTCAACACTCCTATTGATGTACATGATTTCCTACTTGCTAGTTACATTCCTTGTTATTTAATTTCAAGCATTTCTTATGCTTACATTTATGTTAAGTTGATATTCTTCAAATGCTTGAGTACCACTTGATTTAAGTTGTTGCTCCATTACTGCTCTACATTTAATATGATTATCTGTTGTAGTGTACTGTGTTTGGGACTATGAATAGTCCAGAAAATCGGTAATCTGCCTTAAGGTTGTGGCTGAGATTGCTTTCGCCACAAAGGATGTAATTAGACGAACTCGAGCCGTATTAGAGTTAGCGGCAGTGGTTTGGCCACGCGGAGTGTTTGCGCACTCTATGTCGCTCAACCCAACGTGCGCTCGTGCTAGTCGAGTTCGTCAAGTAACCCGATTGTCCGATGTATGTTCACCATGTATTGGACGCTACTGCTTGAATCTAGGGTACCGAACTTACCAACGAAATCCTATTAACCTTGGTACCTTAATCCGCAAAGACTCATGAGCCGGACATGGTGGCATGGGACACCGTGGTAGAGCTGTCGGCCTACGCTGGGGTGACGAGCCTCCCCGTAGTGACCAGTGAGCAACTGAACTCGTGAGCCGATTATGGTGGTATGGGACACTATATTTGTGCTGTCGGCCTACATTGATTGGTGACGAGCCCTTTGTAGTGACCTCGAGCATGCCTAGATACCGCAATGAGGTGACGAGCCGAACTGTGGTAATAAAGGTATGAAAGGCGTGCATTGATTGGTGACGAGCCCTTTGCAACGACCTACAACAATATGATCGTATGAGAAGTCTAGGACTGACGACCCTAGAATGGATTACTGTTTGGATGGTGATATGAGGAAGGTATCTTAGCTTCCCAATCCTGCTGTATGAAAAGGACTAATAACAACCTGGTAATCATATCCATGCACCGCATTTGCATGTGCTTTGTAGATGTGGCGCACTTTGAGGTGGTGTCATGTGTAACGTAAGATGAAGACGCTGAGGGTGTACGCGTGAGGGCACGCATTATTCTGTATACATCCTTGCATTAACAAGAGTACTTAGAAATTGTTTACTTATTCTGCTTTATCATTACTGCTTGATTAAACTGATAACATGTTAACCAGTGCCTTATTATTCCACTGAGTTGATCACTCACTCCCATGTTCTGGGGCGGTGTTAAACACCCACCAGACTCTGTCTTAGGTTCTGATGTTGCAGATGTTGATGCGACTTCTGAGGCAGAGCGGGAGATGGATGATGATGAGGCTGCCTTCTCTTATATGCAGTTTTCAGACGGGTTCTAGCGAGCTTGTTCTGATGCGCGGGACTCTGGGATTATTTTTGGGATTTAAATGATGTAACTTGATACTTGTAATTTTGATAATAACACTTTCATTACGACCTGGTTTGTGTATGTACTTCAGGGATTCGCACTTGTACACATATATTTCTATAAGTCTTCCGCTTGCTTTCTTCACTTATCCCTGAATTATATCTGTGCTTTGGCTTAATCTATTCCATGTTTTATGCACTAATACAGTCAACATACATCCATCATTAATTATGTTGCATAAGTGATGTTTTGGAACTCGGGAGCTGAGTTATACTCGACCCCCGAATTTCAGGGCGTTACACATCAGCCTAAAAGTGATGGTCCACAAATTGAATGTTGAACCCAACCATCAACCAATGAGGGAAAAAAGATGGGCATTCGAACCAAAACGCTACGCCATCATCGATGAGGAGGTCTGTAAGCTCCTCAAAGTAGGTTTAATTGAAGAGATCTACTATCCTGATTGGATCGCCAACGTTGTCTTGGTTAAAAATTTCAATGGGAAGTGGCAGGTCTGTGTTAACAACACCGACCAGAACAAAGCCTACCCCAAGGACAGTTTATCCCTTCCACGGATCAACCAGCTGGTCGACAATACGGTCGGGCATGAGCTCCTACGCTTCATGGATGCTTATTCGGGATATAACCAGATCGTTATGCATCCCTAAGACAAGAAGAAGACCTTTTTCACCGACAAGGGGCTCTACTGCTACAAGGTCATGCCCTTTGGGGCTAAAGAACATTGGGGCCACATACCAGCAACTTGTCAATAGAATGTTCGCTTGATAGATCGAACATTCCATGGAGGTCTACGTCAACGACATGCTTGTCAAGAGCATCCAAAGCTACAGGCCACACCACCGACCTCGAGGAAATGTTTGTGTTAAGACTCAAATATTGCATATTTTCTACCGTTTATATCTTGGTTTTATGAACATGATACTATTTAATGTTATGTTTTATGCATGTTTGTGTTGCAAGGTGAATCTGAGAGCTTAGATTGAAAAGAACGCTGAAAGCATGGATTTAGTGCTCAAGAATCACCAAGGCAAAGGAGGGATCTTAGGAGATTAAGAATAGAGAATTCTCATACCAAAGATCCAAGGAAACCAAGTACAAATGATGGAGAAAAGATTGACAAAAGCATAAGTTAAACAACAGAAAAATAGGACATTTAGGTGCCACTTAAGCCAACTTCAGTGCCACGTAAAGTGCACAAAACAGCCCAATAAGAAAATAACTTAATTCGGTACCACTGAAACCAATTTCGGTGCCACCTAAGCCAATTTCGGTGCCACCTAAGTACTCTACACATACAATTTTAGATGCGATAAAATGCAATTTGGGTGCCATCGAACGAATTTCGGTGCTACCGAAATTGCGCAGAGTGTGACACGGTGTCTACACGGATTGCGTAAATAGAGTTTTACAAAAGTAACCAAGCTAGGCTACAAATAGAGGTTTCCTACGGACTTTATAATATATCTAGGGTTTTTAGAGAGCTCTCAAGTTGTATAGTTTTAGAAATTATTTTTCTTTATAAGTTTTTAGATCTTTATTTTTCTTTTTTACTTTCTTGTTGCTTTTCTATGGTGAAGACCATTCGCCCAACCTTTTCAGATCTTCTTTATAAGCATGATGGTAAAATTTCTTAGGCTGATGCCTTTCATGCGTAGTGATTACTAAGTTAAGCCTTCAATATCGAACTGAAACCTTAATATGTAAGCGAGATGTGACATATGAAATCATGACTAAATCAATGTTTACAACTTCTAATCATGGATTAATAATTCAAACTTAACTGTGAAATCTAACGAATGGCTGAATCCAAGAGTCATAAATTACCAATATCACGTATCTTATAATTTTAAATCAACGATGGCCGTCAAAATCACTTCGAATTCACAAGAATTTTCAGTATTTTAAAAAATTTCACAATTTTTACTCAAAACCAGAAAATACTGATTAGGTAACTGAATCCCCCACTCCTAATCTAAAATCTACATTGTCCGCAATGTAAAAAGAAATAAGCATGCAATGCACATGGGACAATGAAAGTAAAGGAGAAGTGATGAAAAAATAGTACCTGGACGGAAGAATCAAGAGGCTTTTCCACAAAGATCTCATCATGAAAGCAGGTCAGCACAAGAGTGAAATCAACAAAAGCAAACTATCCTAAAACAATGTAGAAAGCAAACTAACCTAATAGCATAAAACTGACTAACCTAGAACAACATAAAGCATAAAGCAAACTACCCTAGTCCTATGAAAGTAGTAAACCTACCTATTCCTCCGTCAGACTAGGAGATTAATCCTAGTAAATATGATCAGTCAGAAGCATGGACATGTCCTCTACTTCAAATTTCTCGACAAATGGCTTTAGGCAATGTCCATTCACTTTAAACTCATTGCCATTATCTGGATTCCGAATCTCGTCAACCCCATGAGAATAAACATTGATAACAGTAAAAGGGCTAGTCCAATGAGATCAAAGCTTACTCGGAAAGAGATGTAATCGAGAATTATACAAAAAGACTTTCTGACCAGGTGTGAATGATTTTCGCAGAATATGTTGGTCATGAAACGCCTTCATCCCGTCCTTGTAAATTCTCAAGTTCTCGTATGCGTCATTCCAAATTTCTTCGAGTTCATTCAACTGAAGTTTGCGTAGCGAGCCAACGTTGTCCAGATTAAAATTTAGATCTTTGATCGCCTAGTAGGCTCTATGTTCCAACTCCATAGGTAAGTGGCAAGCCTTTCTATAGACAAGTCTAAAGGGAGACATTCCAATAGGGGTTTTAAAAGCAGTACAGTAAGCCTATAAGGCATTGGTCAATTAAATTGACCAATCCTTACGGTCAGGGTTAACCATTTTTTTCAAAATGTGTCTGATCTCCCTAGCCTACTTGTCTATGGGTGGTATGGGGTGTTCAACTTATGAGAGGTATTGTAAGACCCATACTTAGTCCGTACCATTCCGTAGGTTCCCACGATCCTCCCTGTCGAATTCTGACAACCTTTGACCTTTATCCGACGTTTGCATCCGACCTTGAGTTACACACCATCAGCTAGAGTTGACTCAACCCTAGACTTGTACCCTAGCGACCGCACTGTCGCTGCGGTTCTAATGCCGCGTCTCGTGCGCCGAGGCGATACCTAGGCTAGCAGATGTGGGCCCGCGTTCAGTTCAAGGAAAACACCGCGTGTTGCAAAACCCAAGAGAATCTCTACAACATGTCACCTCAATCAATCAATCAATCCTATCAAAGGTCAAGTACATGTCAAGTACACATCACTTCACACCCATCCCCAAGTAACCCCATAAGTCAACAAACCCTTACACAACCCATACCTTTCTTACACAATCTACCCCTAAAGTCAACAATTTCTTACACACACATCACTCACCTCACCCATCACTCCATCACCCATCTCTCTCTCTTTCTCTTTACAACTCATTTCCAAACAACCAAAGATCCACACATCCAAGCTCTCCCAAAGCTCTCATGGAGGAGCTTTAGTGTGGCCCACTTCCTACCCTCTCATCTCCCATCTCAACCATCCAAACTCCATCTCTTCCGTTAGGAACGAAGTTAAGGAGAAAAGGAAGCCAAGGGAGCAAGAAGAAGTGGACGGTGGGTGATCTTGAACCCACATTCTTGCTTTTTGTGATTGAAGGGTCCACTTGTTGTAGGACCCACTTGATATATGTATTGTTCAAGGGAGGGCCCAATAGTGGTAGGGTCCCTCCCCTACACGTTCCTTTCTCTTTCTCTCTCTCTCTCTCTCTCTCTCTCTCTCTCTCTCTCTCTCTCTCTCTCTCTCTCTCTCTCTCTTTCTTTGATCAATGGTCCACCTAAGATGTGTGTATTTTATCCATGATGTCCAACGAATGGGCCACCTTGATCTCGGTTGGGGCGACCAGATGGTCACATAGGCCCAGATGAGAGGGAAAGACAAATATTAGCTTGATTGGAATTCCGTGGCCCACCACGTGGGACCACCATGTTGATGGTGCATCATCCAGCACCGTCCAGCTTGCTGGACAAGTGGACGCTAGCCAGATGAAGGATATAATATATATATATATATATATGTGTACATGGTATATTAATATATTATAATACTATATTATATTATAATATTATAATGTGAGATAATTTTATATTATATTATATATATTGTAAGAATATACCCTTAACAGGGCTTACCTTACCCGTACGTGTGGGCCCCATGTGGGACCCACCCCTTCTTGGATTTATGGGCTAGCGTGCGCTGATCAGCAGCCACACCCAACCAGCGCACATGCGCATACCGTCCATCCAATTCAGTTGGGCCGTCCATGTGTTGGACAGCCAGCAGTAGGAAGCTGCCTCACTAACGTCAGCCAGTCCCATGGGTCCCACATTATCCAGGCGTCTAGCTGGTGGGACCCACCTTGATGCATGTATTCTGGAGTTTCCACCGTCCAGAGATGTCTGGACGGTGCAGTGGGCTCCAATGTGATATATGTGCCTCTAATCCACACCGTCTATGCTGATCACAAGGTATGCATTATATCTTAACTGTCCATATCATGGTGGACCCCACTGTGATGTGCACGTGGTTCCTCACCGTCCATTGCCTGGACGGTGGGCCACATCTGTGTATGTGTTTCCTCCAGCGGTCCATCTATCTCGACGTTGTTATCATTCAATATATATATATATATATATATATAATATTATATAACATATATTGTGGTGGGCCCTACGTGGGACCCACCTTTGCCTTTCTAGAGCAGCAGAAGCAGCATGTACAACAGCTATATAGCTACCCCTTTTGACGGCAGCAAGCCCGCAGGCCCCACATTGATGTATGTATTTTTACACTGTCCATTGTTTCGACGGTGGGGCCCACCATGGTGGATACAGTGTGGTGCATACACTGTATCCATACCGTTCAAACATTTTGAGATGTCATTTTTTGGCATGCGTGCAAGGATGAGTCAGATCTAAAGTTCAAGTGGACCCCACCATTTAAATAGTGGACCGTGACATCCACCGTTCAAACTCCTAAGGACCTCAGTAGTTTCCTATTAAGTTGATATTTGTTTGCATTTCATCCATCTCTATGTTAACTTATGAATAGGTTGGACCTCAACAATACATAAGGGTGGGCCTCATTGATACACATGAAGCCCATTTGAATCGGCCCAGTTGAATCGGCCCATTTGACTCTGCCCATTTGATCGGCCCATTTGAATCAGCCCATTTGATCGGCCCATTTGAATCGGCCCATTTGATTCAGCCCAAATGATTCGGCCCAATGAAACGTATGTGAGGCCTTTGTGTGGGCCGAATGTGATGTATATGAAGCCTATTGCGATGTGAGATTCTACCATGATGTATGTGATGATGTTTTTAGTGGTCATGCCTTGAGAGCAATGATGGTTTGATGTCCACATTGTAAGAGTAATGATGATTAAATGTCTGCATTGTAACTCTCCCGATGGCCCATTATTAGGCCCATACTTGTAGTGTGTAGGCCGGCTAGGCCCATCTTCATTACGAACAGAATCTATTGCCATGTTTAGTATAGTTTCATGATTCATGCTCATATGCATCATATGTATGCTTGATATGAGAAGTGACTGATCCTAGCATATGTCTTCGGGCAGATTGTTTATGGGCTTCTGGATAGGCAGTGTTGCCCTACATGCACGCTCGATACGCGCAGGATTGCTACATGACTGGATAGTGTGATTCATGCATTTCGCATTGTGTGACATGGTTACTGTACGCCCTAGTGACATCGGGGTCGTAGCATCCACAGGTGTATCGTGGTTGGCAGGAATGGACACCGAAAATCTTTTTCTACAAGGGGTGCTATAGAAATCCCTGGGTGAAAGTCCCTAAATCCTTATGGTACCAAGAGGTTGCTCCAACGTCTAAACCAAGTGGGTGCATGAGCGCCGAGTGCCGATTACCAGAAGGTTGCACTTTCTACTGTGTCATGGTCAGTTGGAAGGGGGTGTAGCCTTACCCGCCCAACTAGAGGGGGCAAAGGTAGGCTGATTTTGACCAGCTTGAGGAATGGGTCAAATATCGACGAGCCGAGTCCGATATTGGCTGGCGGATAGTGAGGTCTTTTCCACTACCTTGTTGCACGTGATGTTGTGACAATTTAGTTAGAGTGTACTAAACCCCGGTGATATTCTAGAGTTGAGCTGTATTGATATATGGACTTAGATGAGGATTCGTATGCTTGAGTTGCATCTCGCATCGCATGGCCTTGGTATGGCCGACATCATTCATGCCTTGCATCGCATAGCCTTGGTACGGCTAATAGTATTCATGGATTCATCAGCATATTCCACATTACTCTGATACTGCATAATTGTATTACTACCTCGCGCACACACTTTTACCACCCTCTAAGCTTTTCATAAGCTTATGCACGACCGTTGCGTGCAGGTGACGTTGGACCGCAGCAGCGTTGAGGCAGGAGCGCTTAGCAGATCATCTTGGAGCTTTTTGTTCATCATCATTGTATTTCCCTTTATGCGCTTTGTACTTGTAAAGTTTTGATTATGGTGGAAATGTGATGGAGTTTTTGGTTGTTGATTGTGGGTTATGACTTTTGTTATAAGAATCAAACTGATGTTGAAAATCCTCCTTATAGCATCCCAGGATCGGAACCTGGTGGATGAGCACCGGGAGCCAAGAATGGGGTTCTATCGAGGCTGTCGATGCCGGATTCAGCAGTCGAGAATTTTGTGAACCTGGCTTTCAAGTTTGGGGCGTGACAGATACCATATTTCTTTATTAAACTCTTGAATGGTCTATTACAAAAGTGTGAACCCCCATCACTAATGATGACTCGAGGCATTCCGAATCGGGAAAGGATGTTCACTTTTAGGAATTTAATGACCGTGTGATAGTCATTATTCTGACACGGAATCACTTCAACCCATTTAGTGACATAGTCTACGACGGGGAAAATATATCTATTTCCAAAAGATTGGGGAAATGTTCCCATGAAATCAATGCCCAAGCAATCAAATGCCTCTATGATAAGAATGGAATTCATGGGCATCATATTTCAACGAGACAATGCTCACAAGCTTTGCAAAACTTATGAGTGTCCTTGAACATAGTGGGCCAGTAAAAGCCACACTGCAGAATCTTGGCCATGGTATTTTTAGCAGAAAAGTGACCGCCACAGGCTTGTGAGTGACAGAAGGAGATGACACTCCGATGCTCCTCGTTTGGCACACATCTCCTTAATATTTGGTCTGAAAAATATTTAAACAAATATGGATCATCCCAGAAAAAGTTTGCACCTCGGTGAAAAATTTCTTCTTATCTTACGCAGTCCAATGTGTCGGTATGAAACCTGTAATAAGATAATTAGCAATATCAACGAACCAAGGTGAATGGGAGACTCTGAACAACTATTTGTCAGGGAATAT
Organism: Magnolia sinica; assembly: GCF_029962835.1. Taxonomy (NCBI): domain Eukaryota; kingdom Viridiplantae; phylum Streptophyta; class Magnoliopsida; order Magnoliales; family Magnoliaceae; genus Magnolia; species Magnolia sinica. The sequence goes on from NC_080577.1 coordinate 90,071,818, forward strand.
GTCATTGATATGTGTCTTTGCAAGGGAATCAGAGAGATCAAGGTGAGAAAGATGGTCAACCACTACATTCTCTACTCCCTTTTTATCTTTTATTTCTAGGTAAAATTCCTGGAGTAGGAGGATCCATCTTATCAGGTGGGGCTTAGCATCATTCTTAGACAGAAGTTACTTAAGCGCCGCGTGATTTCTGTAAATAATGATCTTGGATCCAATCAAGTAGGACCTAAATTTATCCAAAGCAAATACTACGACCAAGAGTTCCTTTTCCGTAGTTAAGTAGTTCACTTGGGCAAGATTTAGAGTCTTACTTGCATAATGAATAACATAGGGTTTCTTATCTTTTCTCTGGCCTAAAAATGCCCCAAGAGCATAATCAGATGCATCGTAAATAAGTTTAAAAGGAATGCTCCAGTCATATGGCTGTATGATAGGTGCACTGGTCAACATGCCTTTAAGCTTAATGAAAGCTTCCTGACATGGCTCAGTCCACTTATATGGTGCATCCTTTTGAAGTAGATTACAGAGAGGACGAGAGATGAGACTAAAGTCTTTTATAAATCTTCTGTAAAACCCAGCATGTCCTAAGAAGGATCGCACATCCCGTATGTTCTTGGGTGGAGGTAGGTTAGAGATAAGATCAATTTTTGCCTTATCCACCTCAATTCCTTTGGACGCGATAATATGTCCAAGGATAATTCCCTTATGAACCATAAAATGGTACATCTCCCAATTAAGTACCAAGTTCTTTTCTTTACATCTTTTCAGCACACATTTAAGACTTTCTAAGCACTCGCTGAAAGATAGACCGAAGACTGAAAAATCGTCCATGAAGACCTCTAGATATTACCCCACCATGTCAAAAAAGATACTCATCATATATCGCTGAAAGATGGCAGGGGCATTACATAATCTGAATGGCATCCTTCGGTAAGCAAAGGTGCCGTAGGGACATGTAAATGTGGTCTTTTTCTAATCTTTAGGAGCTATCTCTATCTGATTATAGCCCGAATACCCATCAAGGAAACAGTAATAGGAATGACCAGCTAACCTTTCCAAGATCTAATCAATGAAGGGCAAAGGAAAGTGGTCCTTCCTCGTGACAGTATTCAACTTCCTGTAGTCAATGCACATTCTCCAACCAGTAGTAACTCTAATTGGCACGAGTTCATTATTGGCATTGGATATGATAGTGATTCCGGACTTCTTAGGAACCACCTGAGTTGGACTCACCCATTGACTATTAGATATAGGGTATATGATACCCACATCCAATAGTTTAAAAACCTCAGCCTTAACCACTTCTTTCGTGTTTGGATTTAATCTATGTTGTGATTACCGAGCGGTCTTCGCATTATCCTCAAGATAAATGCGGTTAGTACAAATCGAGGGGTAAATTCCCTTAAGGTCCGCAATTGTCCATCCAAGGGCTCTCTTATGCTCAATGAGAGTAGATATGAGCATACTCTCTTATTCTTTCTCAAGATGGGCAGAAATCACCACTAGGTATGTCTCATCTTGACCTAAATATGCATATTTCAAATCAGAGGGCAAAGGTTCTAGGTCAAGCTTCGGTGGCTTGAGGTTAGACGGTAGAAGCACTTCATTAGTTTGGGGCAACTCTTCAAATTATGCCCTTCACTGGTTAAATTTAAGTACCGGCATAGCATCAAGCATTACACATATCTCCCTAATCATGTCATCATCAAAATCATGGGAGTGGGCCAGGCATGTCTCTAGAGGATTAGAGAATAAAGTAAAAGGTGTCCTATCTTCCACGAAAGTGTCAATCATGTTAATGTCATGGAAATCGTCATCATCCTCTAACCGTCTGCTTATGTTGAAAAAGATATTCTTTTCTAATGTTATATTCCCGAAAGACATACTCATAACACCATTTTTATAATTGATAATTATGTTTGAGGTGGCATGGAATGGGCAACTAAGAATGACGGGAATCTGAGTACTCATGTTACCGATGGGTTCGGCATCCAGGATGATAAAATCTACAGGGTAGTAAAATCTATTGACCTGGACCAACGCATCCTCAATTATCCCTCTTGATACATGAACAAAGCAATCAACAAGTTGTAGTGTGGTTAGGGTGTGTTTTAATTCACCCAAACCTAACTGTTTGAATACCGAGTAGGGAATTAGATTGACACTCGCTCCTAAGTCAAGTAGTGCGTGCTCAATTCGATAATCCCCGATTACACATGATATGGTTGGGCTATCGGGATCTTTGAATCTCAGCGGCACATCTTGCTTTAGGATGGCACTCACTTTCTCAATCAGGAAGATTTTCTTTTGAATATTTTGTCGTCTTTTAATCATACATAAGTCTTTCAGAAATTTGGCATATGAAGGTATTTGTTTCACGAGATCAAGTATAGGAATGTTGACCTTCACTTGTTTCAACACCTCTAGAATATCCTAAGAGTTAGAGAGAGGTTTTGGTGCAACCAACCGTTGGGGAAATGGAGCAACTGGCTTCCCTTGAGGTTCCAGTTCTAACTCTAGTGGGGTATGGCTAGATCCATCTTCTTTATCCACTTCCAAGTCCTTAGGCTTTTCAGCCCTAACCAGAATGGTTTTGTTAATGATCTTCCCACTCCTAAGAGTGGTGATGGATTTAGCTTGCTCTATCAGATTCGAAGAGCTCGGGTCGCTAACTTCATATTGCGGTTAAGGATTAGGAAGAGGTTGAGCTGGGAAGTTCCCCTTGTTCCCAATTGTATTTTCAGACTTAAGTCCTTGTATAGTTTTTGTGAGGTCTTGAAAGGCTTGTAGCATACCCTGATTGAAAAGTTCTTACTTTTGAAGGTGTTTTAGAACCGAATCCTCTTGAGGTTTCCCTTGAATTGGAATTTGATTTAGGAAACCTTGAGGTGTGGCGGTTTGTCCATTCCTCTAACTCAAGTTTGGATGATTTCTCCAACCAGGATTGTATGTGTTAGAGGTGGGCCCACTGAAAGGTCTTTAGTAATTACTTACAGCATTAGATTGCTCATTCAATACCTCTTGAAAGGCAGATATAGTTGGGCAATTTTCAGTAGTGTGAATGTTGTAACCACAAATATCGTAAATAATTTCCTTAGCCTTATCATTCTTTAATTCCATGGCCTCAAGTTTTCTAGTGAGATAAGTCATTTTATGAAATAGCCAAGCTATATGTCCTAGAGGGGGGGTGAATAGGACTATGCCAAATTAAATTTAAATACTGCGGAATATTAAACAAAGAAAAGATAGCACTATACACCAATCACAGTATAGGAATAGAAAGCAACCTAAAATAGAGAATTAGAAACAAAAATTATTCTAAGGACAACCTTACACCAAAAACCAAAGTTTATGGTAGGACAACCTTATTTCTAGAACAAACAGAGAAACTGAAGCTCAATGTAATAAAGAGATAGCAAAAATATAATGTTAAAATGTAACTCTAAATTATTACAACATTCCCCACTGTGCTTGAAATGAAATGATTACAACATTCACATTCACACATACATTCCACAATTCTAAATGATAAAAGATAGTAAATATAAATCACACATCCATAACACAAAGAATTATAGTGGTTCGCCTGTGTGTTCACCAACTGTTAAACAACAGCCACACTGTCACGCCCCGAACTCGGAAACCGGGCTCACAAAATTCCCGATCGCCGAATCCGGTGCTGACAGCCTCCGTAGAACCCCATTCTCGGATCCCGGCACCCATTCATCAGATTCCAATCCTGGGATACTACAAAGAGGATTTATAATCATCAGTCTGAATCATAATGAGCATAACAAAAAGCATAACCCACAAACAATAACCATAAGAACACCACCACAAAAATCCACTATGATAAAAAACTTTTCAGTACAATGCGACTGAAAGGGAAAATACAATGTAACAAAAGAAACAAAACTCCAGAAGCTCGGCTGCACGCTCCTTCTCCTGCTCAGCCACGATCTAGCGTCACCTGCACGCATCAATCGTGCATAAGCTTATAGAAAGCTTAGAGGGTGGTGTAAGTATGTGCGCAATATAAGCGTGCTCAAATGCAAGGTCAGAGTAATGTGGAATCATGGTGATGAGTACATGAATGCAATCAGCCGTAACAAGCCTATGCGGTGCAATATATGAATGCCATCGGCCATAACACGGCCATGCGATGCGAGATGCAAGTCAGGCATGCCAATCCTCATTATGTATCAATACAGTTCTCATTCTGGATAATCACCGGGGTTCAATACACTCCAAATGGCACTGTCGCTCTCCTAGCCACACAGTCCAAGTGAGCGTAAGAAACCTCACTATCCGCCTGGCCAATAGTCTGCCAATACCTATCCGACCGATAGCGGACCCATTCGCGAGCTGGTCAAACTCAGCCTAGTATTGCCCCCTACCCTCGGGCGAGTAAGGCCACACTCCTTTCCAACCGACCACGACACAGTGGGAGACGCGGCCTCTTGGTATTCGGCCCTCGTGCGCTCATATATCCACTCGGTCTCAACATTGGAGTCATCCTCTGGTACCATCGGGTTTAGGGATTTTCACCCAGGGACATCTATGGTGCCCGTATGCTAGAACCAAATATTTTTGGTATCCAATCCTGCCATCCACGATGTGTCTGTGGAGGCTATGGCCCTGATGTCGCTAGGGCATACAGTAACTATAATCACACAAATGCAAGTGCATGAATCACACTATCAATCATGCAACAGTCCTGCATGTACCATGCACTTATATGGGGCAACTTCACCTATCAGGGAGCCCATAAACAGTCCGCCTGAAGGCATATGCTATGATCGGTCACTCCTCACATTAGGCATACATATGATGCGTATGATCATGAATCATGGATCTGCATATTATGTGGTGATGGGCTCTGATCAAAATGAAGATGGGCCTAGACGGCCTATATACTACAGGTATGGACCTATTAATGGGCCTTAGGGAGAGCGACAATGCGGACATTTAACCAACATTGTACTTGCAATGTGGACGTCAAACCAACATTGTTCTCAAGGCACGAACCATGATAGAATCACATTGTAATGGACTTTATATAAATCTTGTGGAGCCTCGACCCAAGGGCCCAAATACACCAAATGGGCCTCAAACCATGGGCTCATATATCTCAAGTGGGCCTTAGTGGGCAGGCCACAAATACATCAAGCTGGGCCTAAACACATGATTCTTATATGCTTCACAATGGGCCTCATAATATGGGCCTTATACAAATCAAGGTGGGCCTCAGAAATGGGCCTTAAATCATCTCTAAAATAGTTGGACAGTTGGATGAAACATATGCATCATGATGGAGCCCACACTAATGGAGGGTGTGGTTTACAATACTTACATAAGTGGGGCCCACCATAATGCTTATTTTCCACCCAGCCTAAGGCCTAATATAATGTTTATTTTCCACCCAACTTAAGGCCCAACCTAATGTTTATTTTCCAACCAACTGTTCATAAGGTCATGTGGACCAGGGTAGGACCCACTGTAATATTCATTTATCATTCCATGTATTCATAAGGTCACGTGGGCTGGATAGGGCCCACTGCAATATTTATTTTCTGTCCAAAATGGGCCCACTGTAATGTTTATTTTCCATACAACCCGTTGATAGGGTGGTGTGGACCAAGGGCCTACTGAAAATGTTTATTTTTCATACAACCTGTTCACAGGGCCACGTGGTGGAGGGGCCCACCGTAATGTTTATTTTCCATACAACCTGTTGATCAGGTCACGTGGGCAGGGAGCCCACAGTGACGTTTATGTGATGTCCAACCTGTTGATAAGGTCATTGGACCTTGGGGCAGATGTGGGGCCCACCGAAATGTGGTTTACAAATCCAGCCCACCCATTATGTGGGTCCCACTGGACAAACGGTCCAGACCGAATTTCAAAAACATCCAAAACTTAGGTAGGCCCCACCAAGCGATTTTATATGTTTTAGGTATGTCTTCACATGATTTTAGATGGTATGGCCCACTTGAGTTCCGTATATGGCTGATTTTTGGGATGGACGGATGGTCCTTGGGGTCCCATCAAATGCATGGTTCTGATGGGAGAAACGCATCAAGGTGGGGCCCACAGTTGGGCCGTGAGGCCCTGCCTCGTCCGTCCGTCAGGACGTCTAGCGCAGGCAGCGCCTGCGTCTATTGTTAGTGGCAGTGGCTGCTGCTGCTGGCTTCTTTGTTTTTTTTTTTTTGAAAATTGTTTTTCTGCGGTTTTTCCCAGGTGGGGCCCGCTTCAGTAAGATCCACACCAGCCATGAGTCCCTGTGGCTCGATACAAACCCATAAAGTCCAATATTGGGCTGTTTCAAATATACAGGAGCATTAGGGAGTACATCAAAGGTAGGAAACTTGTTTCCTATGGTATGGCCCGCCAAGGAAGGGGATCAACTTCATTTTTCGGCTCAATGCCTAAAATGAGATGGGGAACAAAATGGACGGCTTGGATTTCATATATACATCAAGGTGGGGCCTGCATGAGTGGCCCACCACTCCCTCCTCTTGGCTAGCTCGTTAGTATAGCCCATGTCAGTTTACACTTAACTGTTCGCCAACGTCCAGCGTCCAGGGATGCTGGACGACATGCATAAACTCATTAATGTGGTGGGTCCCATGTGAATGTGGCCCACCAACATATATACAATAATAAATATATTTTATATTATATATATAATACATATAATATTATACATATTATATAAAATATAACATATAGAGAAAAAGAAATGCATTGGGCCCATCCAAACAGTGGATGGTGTGGATCATCACCTGTAATAGAGTGGGCCACACCGTCTGATGTAAATGGACGGGGTAGATGTAACACATATTGGTGGGATCCACACCATCACAACAAGAGAGGGAGAGAGAGAGAGAGAGAAATATACGGTGAGATAAAGAGGAGGGACCCCGCCACTATGGGCCCTCCATTGATACATCACATACATCAAAATGGGTCCCACAACAAGTGGGCCCTAAAGATCAAGATTTCAACGGTGGATCACCCACCTTTAAGCCTCCTCCTTGCTCCCTTGGCCTCAAATGCTCCTTAGCTTGCCTTTTGATGGAGGTTGATGGACTTTTGATGGTGGGGATGAGAGATGAGAGGGTGGACCACACTTGGGAGGGAGAGAAGGATTGGACGTTTGAGAGGTTTGAGTTGCTTGGAGATTTGAGAAATGAGAGAGAGAGAGAGGTGATATGGATGGGTGAGGTGTGATGGGTGATGGGTTGGGTTGAAAATTTTGTAAAGGTGGTATGGTTGTGGTTGAATTTTGGAAAAAGAGGAGTGGTGAGCTGGAAAGAGGGTAGACTTTTGAAAAAGGAGGGAATGGGTTATTGTACTTGAGGTAAGGCTTGCATTAAAGGTTGATTGATGGGACTAATTGTAGAAATTCCCTTGAAATCTGTAACGCGCGGTGTTTCTTCGGAATAAATACAGATCGGCATCTTCTTGCCTGGGTATCGGTTCGGTGCGCAAGTCACGGCGTTAGAACCGCAGCGACGACGCGGTCGCTATGATACAACTTTCGGATCAAGCCGACGTCGGTGCGCGGGACCTGGCTTAGGATCATGCGCAAACGCCGGATACGGTGCAAAGGTTGCTGGAATTTAACCGAAAGGACCGCGGAAGCCAACGGAACAGTACGGATTAGGACACGGGTCTTACACACACAGAATGCTACTCCACTCTCAATATCCTCACACAGGGGATATTAGCGTTCACTATTAAATAGGTTTTCATAAGTTCACCCAAAACCTTCACAATTGTTTCTTTTTCAAAGGGCTTACACAATTCAAAAACCCTCACTTCTGAGTTTTCTGGCTCTCCTCAGATAACCAACAACTTTGAGATTTTTTTGGCTTAACCTCAAATAAAACCAAACAATGTAAATTACACAAATTGTAAAATACCTGATTTTCTCCTTCGTTGTAACAGCCGAGAAGAACCAAGTCGGAGTAGAGATTTGAATGTCAAAGTTCAATGTCCAATACTCACTTTATAATGGTTCTAGGTTCTAATAGATTTTAAATTAAAACAAAAGGGCTAGTTCTAACTGATTTTGATTCTAGTAAAAGGAAAACAACAATTCCTCTTTTCAGATTAGATTGGAATGCAAGAAACAAAATCAATTAACAAAGCTAAAGAAAGAGAATATTAAATATGCACACCTAGCTTAAATGGAGCACCGACTTATCTCTCAGAAGACCGAATTAAATTAACTTGAATTACCTTTTTTTTATTCTGAGATTCGTGCTCTATTTATAGGTGAGCAAATCACACCTTCGACTGGTCTAAGGACCTCTACGACTGGTCGTAGAACCAACAGATATTTGAAAATTTGGGCGCGATAAGATTTGGCAGTTTCACGACTGGTCGTAGGTCTCCTTCGACTGGTCGTAGGATCCCTTCGACTGGTCGTAGGTGGCCAAATTTTAATGTTGTTCTTTGAGTCGTAGGTCTACGACTAGTCGAAGATGCAGTCGACACTGTTCCTACGATTGGTCGAACAGTCCCCAGGACTAGTCGAAGCCTAACAGAAAATTTCTGATTTTTGTAACAAACTTACGACTGATCCAGGAAATGTTTACATAGGTCGAAGCAGTGCTAGGACTAGTCGAACAAAGTCCAGGACTAGTCTTAAAACAGACCAAACTCACTTATATAAAACATATGAATTATGTATCCAAAATGGCCTACTCTAAAGGTCAACCTAAGGTCAGTCATACCTCAATAGTGAAGTAAGGACATTGAAACTTTAGAGACAAGTGATCTTTAAAAGTAATGGAGCTTGAAGTCTTGATAGAGCTCAAACTTGAAAGCTTCTTGAGATCTTGAGGTTGAACTTGAAAGCTTCTTGAGATTCTTGACTTGTGAACAGTGCTTGTTAAACTAAGTTGATCTTGAGTAGAGCATTGTTCTTTAGAGATACAAGCTTCATAACAGTGTCTTTGGCACCACAAATTTGATAATACAAAGGGCGATAAACTATGGCACTTACAATCTCCCCCTTTGTCAAATTAGTAACAAAACACACTTTCATGATATGTTACATAACACAGAATATCTGATTAAAGAATCATGCACCAGTTGTTATATCTGAATCATGCACCAGTTGTTATCAACTGGCTAAAGAATCATGCACCAGTTGTTATCAACTGGCATCCTGCAGACTTGTAAATCAATATTCAGTCCACCTCTGCACACCTCTGCACACACCTCTGCACATACTCCCCCTGAGTAACATACTCATAAAACACCATACAATACAATGCTACTCCCTCCTCATGACAACATCCATATATACATGTCTATAACATATCCATACTCCCCCTTTTTGTCACAATAGGACAAATGAAGCACAAAATAGATGGCTGAGGAGAAATATGAGATGTAACTAGTCAAGATATGAGAACATAGTATAAGCAACACACATAATTCATAAACTGAGCTAAGTTAAAGAGAGTGACAAACTTAAAAATTAGTTAGGAGTAATAAAGTTATTACAAACCAGTAATCTTAAAAATACTAATCTGACCCAGATGAAGGAGCGGGAATGGAAGGATCAAGTTGATGCATGCCTTTGTTTAAGCACCTAAGATATTTGCGCATATATTTAAACTGTAAATCATGGGCAACAGACATGTTTTCCATCTTAATATTTAGATTCTCGACTTTATCTTCCAATGCACTCAGACGTGCATCAAATGAAGAAGACTCATAATCTGGATCATTTGTAGAATCGGACTCAAGTTCTTCAAAAATATCATCCATGTTAATATCATCAGGAGGAAGATCACCAGCTTCTTCCTCATGTTTAGCTTCAGCACTACCAACACCATCACCTTGGCAAGGAAGGAAATCCAGCTTCATCTTATTGATATTAGAATTGTTAAATATCAGATGATGGATAGGGGCCTCTCCAACCGGCATGTCGACTGACATATGTGTAGCCAGCACAGTCATCAAATATCCAAACGGAATGTCACTATGACCAGGATGGAGTCGAAATTGAATGATGAAGTGACAAATCAAGGATGGTAAATAAATGTTAACACCACTGACAACAGAATGAAGAATACGAACCATGAAGGACGTCAATTTAGATTTATTACCCGACCGAGGATACAAATTAGACACAGATTTTGTGAAGAATTCTATAGGGTAACAGATATTTTGAAGGAAGCGCATTCCCTTTATGCGTCCATTGTACATCCAAATTGCATAAGTCCTTAGTCAACATACGTTTTTCAGCGACAGAGGGTTTATCAGATAAAGTATGGATGGGAATACCCTCATCATTCACTGGAATATCCATAAGGGCTGAAATCAAATGACGATCAACTTCAAATGGCCATTCTCTTGTGGAGATAGAAAAAGTTAAATTTTCCAGTGAGAAAGTGCATATGCATGCAAACATGGATTGGGCAATGAACCGGTATGCTGGCCCACCCCAAAGCAATAAGTTATTCTAACCTACAGATTGGAGCATAGAAAAAATATCAAAAGGAGCAACATGATTAATATCTACTGGATGCTCAACAATAACATTACGCAATCTTATGTCCCGAACATAAGATGGATCGTCCTCAGGAGCCCTAAGATGATGCTTAGTGATAGGGACTGATCTGGAAGAAGAAGACGGACCACGGGATGTTGATTTTCTTCCTTTAGAAGCCATATGCAACAAAGATTTCAAGAATATAGAGAGTTACAAATGATTGAAAAAAGGATTTTCTCAAATCAGATTTTTCAAAAGAAAAACCCCAAATCTCAACTAAATTTGAAATAGACAACTCCAAGAGAGAAATAGAAGCAATCTAGACACAAATCTACAAGCAAAATGCAAATGGAGCACTAACCTTGAAGATTATGGAAGATGGGTTCGACTAATCGTGTGTCGGCTCGTTGGAGAGTGAAGTTGAAATGAAGAAGAAGGTGATTTCCCCCAAATTTTAAGTGAATCCACGCGATTCACGACTGGTCGTGGGTATACATGATCGGTCGTAGCACGACTGGTCGTGGATACTCACGACTGGTCGAGTACAGGCCAAAAAAATCTGATTTTTGCATATTTTTCAAGATTTGAAAACTAAATAATCAAATATATACAATATGATACAAATATGCATAATTAATCATTTTAAAATGCTCATGCCGAGATCAAATTTCATTTTGTTAAACCTGCTTTTGTCGAGCGGTTTAGTGAAAATATCTGCACGTTAATTCTCGGTAGGGATATATTCCACAGATATAACCTTTTCTTCAACTAATTCCCGAATATAATGAAATCTAATATCAATGTGCTTAGTACGAAAATGCTGAATTGGATTTTTCAAAATATTTATGGCACTGGAATTATCATAATATAATAACATAGAATCCTGTTTAATTCCATAATCACTTAGCATACGTTTCATCCAAACAAGCTGTGTACACGCATTACTAGCTGCGATATATTCAACTTCAGCTGTTAAAAGTGATATAGAACTTTGTTTCTTGCTAAACCAAGAAACTAAACAGTTTCCGATATAAAAACAACCACCACTGGTTGATTTTCAATCATCAAGATTACCAGCCCAATCAGCATCCGAGTACCCAGCTAATTGAACACTAGTCTCATGTGGATACCAGAGACCGAGATTAACAGTACTTGCAACATATCTTATAATCCGCTTGACAGCAGTCAAGTGCGACTCTTTAGGTTCAGACTGATATCTAGTGCAAATACCAACACTTAGAATGATATCGGGTCTATTAGCAGTTAAATACAATAGACTACCAATTATACTCCAATATAATTTCGGATCTACATTTTTACCTGCAGAATCTTTTGAAAGTTTCAAAGTTGTACTCATAGGAGTATCAAAGTTCTTACCATTCTCAAATCCAAATCTCTTAATCAAGTTCATAGCATATTTAGATTGAGAAATGAACATTCCATCAGGTTTTTGTTTTACTTGTAACCTACGGAAATAATTTAATTCCCCAACTAAGCTCATTTCAAACTGAGATTTCATCAAATCTGCAAACTTAATAGTCATGTTAGTACAAGTAGATCCATAAATGATATCATCAACATAGATTTGTACTAATAAGATGTGATCTTTATGTTTTTTAATAAACAGAGTTTTATCAGCACATCCCATTTGAAAATTATGACTTAATAGAAACTTTGTTAGTTTCTCGTACCATGCCCTAAGAGCTTGTTTTAAACCGTAAAGTGCCTTTTTCAGACGATACATATGATCAGCATTTTTGGGGTCTTCAAAACCCATTGGTTGTTCAACATAAACTTCCTCATGCAGATTGCCATTTAAAAATGCACTTTTCACATCCATTTGGTAAATCTTAAACTTTCTAAAACACGCAATAGATATAAAGAGTCTGATTGATTCAAGACATGCTACTGGTGCAAAGGTTTCATCATAGTCAATACCTTCAATTTGAGTGTAACCTTGTACCACTAGCCTGGCCTTGTTTCTAATTATATTACCAAGTTCGTCAGACTTATTTTTGAAAATCCATTTGGTTCCAATAATGTGTTTATCTTTAAGTCTAGGTACGAGATGCCAAACATCATTTCTCACAAATTAGTTAAGTTCTTCTTGCATCGCAACAATCCAGTTTTCATCAGCAAGAGCTTCTTTTACGTTAGATGGTTCTATCTAGGATGTAAAACATACGTAATTGCATATATCCTCAAGTTGTCTATGGGTACGAACACTAGAGAGAGGGTTTCCAAGAATCTGTGTGGTTGGATGATCTTTAACAATCCTTAGTTCAGAATCAGTCTGATTAGATGAAGTATCAGGATTATCAATTACAAGAACTTCATCATTATCTGAACTTGAGACAGGTGTGCTTAAGTGATCATCAATGACCACATTGATGGACTCTTGAATCACACCGGTCCTTTTGTTCAGAACCCTATAAGCTCGACTGTTTAAAGAATATCCTAGAAAGATCCCTTCATCACTCTTTGTATCAAACTTTCCCAGATTTTCATGATCTTGTAAAATATAGCACTTGCTGCCAAAAACTCGAAAGTATTTGACGGTAGAAGTTTTATCGAACCACATTTCGTAAGCCGTTTTATTATTCACTTTACTAGTGTAAACTCGATTAATAATATAGCAAGCTGTATTGACTGCTTCAGCCCAAAGATTCTTAGAGAGCTTCATACTGTTCAACATGACATTAGCCATTTCTTAAAGCACTCTATTTTTCCTTTCAACAATACCATTTTGTTGTGGAGTTTTGGGCGCTAAGAATTCATGTAATATTCCCTGGTCGCTACAGAACTTGTCAAAACGGCTATTCTCAAATTCAGATCCATGATCACTACGAATCTTACTGACTTGAGAACCTTTTTCAGTTTGAATCCTTTTGAGAACCTTTTTTACTTCTTCAAGGGTTTCTGATTTGTCCCTTAAGAAGACAACCCATGTATATCTGATAAAGTCATCTACTATTACCAAAATATATCTTTTGCCACCTCGACTTTCCATCCTGGTAGGTCCTACTAGATCCATATGGAGAAGCTTGAGTGGTCTTGATGTGGTATTGGAATTCACCTTTTTGGGTGAGTTCCTTGTTTGTTTGCCAATCTAGCATTCACCACTTATTTTATCTAATTTTTGTAGTCTGAGTAAACCTCTCATAAGTTCCTGTTTGCTCAATCTATATAGATTTCGGTAATGTACATGTCCAAGACGTTTATGCCACAAATCAGTCTCGTCTGTTTGGACCATGTAACATGATTGATTAGATGAGCTGGATTCGCTAACAATATAGCAGTTTTCAGACGTTCTACGTCCAGTTAGTATTACTGAACCCTTGTTGTTTAGAATCTCACAGCTTTGATTAGAAAACCGTACACTATGGTTATTGTCACATATTTGAGATATGCTAAGCAAGTTATGTTTTAGACCTTCAACATATAAAACATTTTTAAACAAAGGAAGGTTATAGAGTTGAATAGTACCTTGGCCCATAATCTTGCAGTTGCTGCCATCACCAAATGTGACTGAACCATCAGTCATGTCTTTGAGATCAGTGAATAAACCTTTATCACCAGTCATATGCCTTGAGCATCCACTGTCTAGGTGCCACTTTGAATGACTTGTTGCTTTGAAAGCGGTGTGAGCAACCAAGCAGGCAACTTTAGGAACCCATTTTAGAACTGTTTTGGATTTAGGAGTATAGTTGGTCTTCTTCTGACTGATGTTGTAAGAATGATCTACTGAGTTAGATTTTAAGAGCTCCTTAAGTAAATCTACGATTTTTTCAGCAAGAGGGTTTCAGTTCTGATTTTTAAAGTTGACATGGCTGCTTTTAGGTTTTTGAAAAGTTTTTGTATTTTTAGAAAAACCTTGATAAGTACTTTTCCCTTTTGAGTTTGAGGACTCTCCTTTCACAAACTTGGGAGGAGTATACTTTGGTTTAGGAGAAACACTCTTAACATAGCCCAGACCGGATCGATCGCCACATTTTCTTGATCCAGATAAGAGTTTTTCTAATTTAAGATCACCTTGGGCATATTTCCAGGTTTCCTTTAAACTTAAGAGAGAAGAGACTTCATTTTTTAGTTGTTCGTTTTCAGATTTAAGATTTTCAAACTGGGAGGTTTTAAATTCTAAATCGCATTTTGTCTTTTCAAAACAGTCTGAAATATGGGACTTTTCTAAAATAAGTGATTCAAAACATTCTTTGAATTTAAAAAACTTTTCTTTTTAAAGTTTAAGTTTGACAGCAATTTTACAACTTTCCTTGTATAGGGCATTGTAAGCATCTTGAAGATCAACTTCATTTTCATAATCACTATTCAGATTTTCTTCACTAGTCGAATCATCATGATCTGAAAAAGTGAATTTGGCTCAAGTCATAAGAGCTTTAACTTCACTACCCAACTCGGTTTCAGAATCTTCTGATTCAAAATAAGCTTCAGAATCAGATGATTCATCCCAAGTAGCCAACATACCATTTCTTTTTGTTTTGTCCTTTTTAGGACATTTGTTTGCTAAGTACCCATACTCTTGGTAGTTGTAACATTGACTATCTTTCAAAGACTTCCAACTTTTAGATCTAGGTTTAGATATTTTCTTATCATTTGATTTTTAAAAATCTACCCTTTTCTTGCTTTTGAAAATCTTGTAAAATTTCTTCGTTAAAAGAGCCATATCGTCTTCAGAATTTTCTAAATTCGAGTTTTCTTGAGAAATACCTTTAGAAGATTTGATAGCAATAGATTTACTTTTAGGAGCTTTAAAGTTTTAACTCATAGGTTTGTAAAGAACCAACTAGTTCTTCTACCCTCATATTATCCGTATCACGAAGTTCCTGGATTGCGGCTACCTTAGAGTTGAACCGTTCAGGAAGTGAGCGTAGTATCTTTGTACACACTTTACTTTCTGGGATTTTATCTCCAAGACCCCACATTGAGTTTACAATGTCATTTAATCTTGTGTAAAAGTCCACAAACATTTCATTTTCCTCCATATGAATTTCTTCAAATTTGGTTGTGAGGAGTTGGACTTTAGATTTTTTGACAATTGTAGTACCCTTGTGTGTCATTTGTAATATATATCAGGCTTGCTTTGCAGTATCACAAGATATGATTCTTTTGAACTCATCTGGTGATAGTGCGTAAGTGATTGCATTTAGTGCTTTTGCATTGACACTACTCTCATTTCTCTGAAGGGCGGTCCATGAGAAATATGGTGTTACTCTCATTGATTTTGAACCATCAATACCAGTCACTTCAATGGTAGGTGGGTTCCATTCAGTCACTGTGGCTTGTCACACACTCTCATCCATTGATTTGAGGAAGATCCTCATCCTGGCTTTCCAATAGGCATAATTAGAGCCATCAAAGGGTAGAGGCCTAGTGACTGATAGGCTATCAAAATTTGACATCTTATATAAAGCTTAGATCGTTAGCTCAGGAATTAAATCCAAATAAAAAGCAATAAGAGCGAGCTATTAGGCTCTGATACCACTTGAAATGGCCAAGCTATATGTCCTAGAGGGGGGTGAATAGGACTATGCCAAATTAAATTTAAATACTGCGGAATATTAAACAAAGAAAAGATAGCACTATACACCAATCACAGTATAGGAATGGAAAGCAACCTAAAATAGAGAATTAGAAACAAAAATTGTTCTAAGGACAACCTTGCACCAAAAACCAAAGTTTATGGTAGGACAACCTCATTTCTAAAACAAACAGAGAAACTGAAGCTCAACATAATAAAGAGATAGCAAAAATATAATGCTGAAATGTAAATCTAAATTATTACAGCATTCCCACTGTGCTTGAAATGAAATGATTACAACATTCACGTTCACACATACATTCCATAATTCTGAATGATAAAAGATAGAAAATATAAATCACATATCCACAACACAAAGAATTATAGTGGTTCGCCTGTGTGTTCACCAACTGTTAAACAATAGCCACAGAATGCTACTCCACTCCTAATATCCTCACACAGGGGATATTAGCGTTCACTATCAAATAGGTTTTCACAGGTTCACCCAAAACCTTCACAATTGTGTCTTTTTCAAAGGGCTTACACAATTCAAAAACCCCACTTCTGAGTTTTCTGGCTCCCCTCAGATAACCAACAACTTTGAGATTTTTCTGGCTTAACCTCAAATAAAACCAAACAATGTAAATTACACAAATTGTAAAATACCTGATTTTCTCCTTCGTTGTAGTAGCCCAGAAGAACCAAGTCGGAGTAGAGATTTGAATGTCAAAGTTCAATGTCCAATACTCACTTTATAATGGTTCTAGGTTCTAATAGATTTTAAATTAAAACAAAAGGGCTAGTTCTAATTGATTTTGATTCCAAAAAAAGGAAAACAACAATTCCTCTTTTCAGATTAGATTGGAATGCAAGAAACAAAATCAATTAACAAAGCTAAAGAAAGAGAATATTAAATATACACACTTAGCTTAAATGGAGCACCGACTTATCTCTCAGAAGACCGAATTAAATTAACTTGAATTGCCTTTTTTTTAATTCTGAGATTCGTACTCTATTTATAAGTGAGCAATTCACACCTTCGACTAGTTTAAGGACTTCTACGACTGGTCGTAGAACCAACAGATATTTGAAAATTCGGGCACGATAAGATTTGACAGTTTTACGACTGGTCGTAGGTCTCCTTCGACTGGTCGTAGGATCCCTTCGACTGGTCATAGGTGGCCAAATTTCAACGCCGTTCTTTGAGTCGTAGGTCTATGACTGGTCGAAGATGCAGTCGACATTGTTCCTACGACTGGTCGAACAATCCCCAGGACTAGTCGAAGCCTAACAAAAAAATTTCAATTTTTGTAACAAACTTACGACTGATCCAGGAAATGTTTACACAGGTCGAAGCAGTGCTAGGACTAATCGAACAAAGTCCAGGACTAGTCTTAAAATAGACCAAACTCACTTATATAAAACATATGAATTATGTATCCAAAATGGTCTACTCTAAAGGTCAACCTAAGGTCAGTCATACCTCAATAGTGAAGTAAGGACATTGAAACTTTAGAGACGAGTGACCTTTAAAAGTAATGGAGCTTGAAGTCTTTATGGAGCTCAAACTTGAAAGCTTCTTAAGATCTTGAGGTTGAACTTGAGGTTGAACTTGAAAGCTTCTTGAGATTCTTGACTTGTGAACAGTGCTTGTTAAACTAAGTTGATCTTGAGTAGAGCATTGTTCTTCACAGATGCAAGCTTCATAACAGTGTCTTTGGCCCCACAAATTTGACAATACAAAGGGCTATAAACTATGGCACTTTCATTTTAGCATTGATATCATCATCCTCTTTCAAGAGATACATTCTTCCCCTTTCCTTGGAATGAGTCGACCTAGACGTAGTACTTGGTCTAGGGGAGATGTCCCATGATTGTGAGTTCTTAGCAAGCTTATCAAAGTAGTCCTACACCTCATTGACACCTTTATTCATAAACTCCCCATTACACATCGTCTCGACTAATTGACGCATGGGAGATGTCAGTCCATCATAGAAAAGGTTCGTGATGCGCCAGGTTTCAAAACCATGTTGTGGGCATGAACTGACAAGATCCATGAACTACTCCCAACATTGAAAGAATGTTTCATCTTTCCTTTTGGAGAAGTTCATAATCGATTTTCTAAGGGTGTTCGTCTTATGGTATGGGAAAATTTTCTTTATGAACTCCCTTGTCATGCCATTCCATCTGCCAATAGATCGAGGATGTAGTGAATGTGACCACGTCTTAGCTTTCTCTTTCAAGGAAAAGGGAAAGAGTTTCAACCTAACCGTGTCATTAGACTCGTTAGGAAAGTATAAAGTAGCTATAATCTCATCAAACTCTTTCAGATGTAAATATGGATTTTCTGACTCAAGCCCATGAAATTTAGGAAGGAGTTGGATCTCCCCTAGCTTGATATCCATGTGTCCTGCATTCTCAGGAAAAACCATGCATGAGGGCGTACTCACCCCCGCCAGTTGTAAATAATCTTGTAAAGTACGAGGCGAGGGTGCTTGATGCACCTCATTCTCATCCTGGATGTCTTCCACCTTAGGTTGGGGTAGAAAAGGTTAGTTTTCAACCATCACTTTAATTAACTCTGAGGATCTTGAGCGGTGTCTAATCCTCCGATGGATAGTCAACCCCTCGACCAATCCTCCTTCAGTCAAGAGACGTCGAGTGTTATCATGAGCTTACTTGGGCATGAAACACCCGCATCCCTTATTTCAGATTCTAAACCTATCCTAAAAAGAAGAAATGAAATAAAAATCTAGAAAGAAAGAGAGGGTTGGAAAGAAGTTACCAAGTTGGAATCCCTAAGTTAAAAACCTGCAAAACAAACTAAAACAAGTTAGTTTCTAAAACAAGATAGTCTAAAAATAGAAAGTTCCTAAAACTTAAAATAGAAAGTAAACTAGTTTCTAAAAGGAAAATTTCTAAAAAGGAAAATAGAAAGTTTAGGAAAATTCTAAACTTAAATTAGAAAGTAAATTAGTTTCTAAATTAAAAGAAATCCAAGAATTAGAAATTTTCTAAAAATAAAACCCTGGTTCTAAGAATAGAAAAAGTAAAGAAATTAGAAAGAGATTACCAAATTAGAAGTTTCTATTTCAGAATCCTACAAAACAGGAAAGTTAAGTTAGTTTCTAAGAATCAGAAAAATCTAAACCTAAAGTTAGAAAACCCTAATCTTAACCTAATTCTAAAACTAGTAAATTTCAAAAAAAACGTAACCATCAATCCCCAGCAACGACGCCAAAAACTTGTTCACACCCCAAGTATAGGGTTTTAATGTAGTAATAATCTCGGTAAGACTGAGGTCGAATCCACAGGGATGGAACCTTGTACGTAATCTGAAAGCAACCAGAACTAGAACTAGAAGAAGATGAAATCTAAATTAAGTGAATATGAGGGAATAACAGTAGAATATTACTCTAAAACTTATAGAATTCAAAGGTGGGAAAACTAGGGATTCAGAGGATCCACTTGTAGAGATCAGGGAGATCTACGCTTGATTCATGAACTCAACTGGACTTTGAGTCCCATCTTCATCAAATTGGAAGATATATCACTAAAACTCAATCTGAACTTCCTTGGATCTAGTTTTCAAATAGATGAAAGATATGAGAATTAGAGTTAATTCCATCACAAAACCATGCCCATGAGAGAAAGTAAACAACAGAATTAAACCAATCCACAACCAATCTGAAAGATGTATGAATGTCAGGAAGGATTCCATCATCCAACCATGTCCAAGGGGCAATGGTGAACAACAGGGCTTCCTAACTTCACAATCAAATAATGAAAAGGAAATACTCAAAGTTATCGTAGATCTATTGTAATTTCAGTCACAACAAACCATTAAAAAATAGAAGTATTCCTTATAATCAAAACCAGAATCAAAATCAGTTCATAACATGAATCAAAGCTGTTGAGTACTGCCCATCACGCCACAAGCTTCACCTCTTAGCCCTAGCTAAGAGGTTTAGCAAATCTATGACCATGATTAACTAATCCCTAAATAAAACATAAATCAACAAAAAAAATAAAGAAGGAAAAAAACTCTGTCCGAAAAACTGCTCCACGCTACTTCTCTCTCTCTCTCTCTCTCTCTCTCTCTCTCTCTCTCTCTCTCTCTCTGCTCCACGTCCAGCTCCTTCAATGATTTTCTTCTCTCTCCCTTTCTTCTCCTTTTATAGCCAGCAAGGAGTGGCTAGGTCGGTCAGAGTCAGTCGAACCGACCTATTTTATGTAGTAACAGCAGTGAGAATCTTCTAAAATTCATCTTACGCAAGTCATTCTTGCGTTGAACCTGGCCTTCACACACAAGTGCATTTTTGTGAAAAGATGGCGTTCCTGCGAATGGTTTTTGGCTGCCATTCAAATGAACGGTTCGGATATTCATGTAGAGTCATCCGTGATGGCCCACCTGGAACGTCTGTTCCAGTCGCGACATAAGGCTCGCGCAGCAGCTTCTTGCACTGTTGATTGGTGGGGCTCATGAATGATTCCATCTGCGAAATCCAGTTCGTCCATTGGATTACCCATGAAAAACTGGTCGGACATGATCAATTTTAGATCAGATTCATTGTGGCTCATAAAATTTTGCTTGGCACCATTTATCTTGCATCTAAACCTTCATGTAAATGTAACATCTGAGAAAATCATGAAACAGATCAGGGTACGGTCGGTTTGACCTCCTGATTGCAATGAACACTGCAGATCATCAACTTGTGTGATGATGGTGGCCCACCAGAAGTCGACCACAACTCCCTGTCGTGAAAATCCGAATTTTCAAATTCAGATCGGGTCGGTTTAGTGCACCTCCTGTGTACGTGTGCTATGCACACTCTCATTATGTAAAGTGGGTCCCACCTTGATGTTTCAAGAAATCTACTCCGTTCTTCCATTTTTCTACCACCTCATTTAAGGGTTGAGACCAAAATTGAAACATATCCAGCGATCAGGTGGGGCCTGAATCGCTGATATGTGGGCTAATCTATCTGTTGAACAACTTTCACAGAGATCCAAGAGCTTAAATTCGACTTGTACGGTCAATTTAGGGATCCTAGGCCAGATATAAAGTTTTGAGCCAATCCGATGGTGATAACCCTGTGATCTTGCATTCTGGATGAATTTCAGGCCTCTTTAGTGTGAAATACTAGATTTTCTCGAATCCCAGGCGTGTAAATTCTTCGATCTCGGTCCCCTAGAGTCTTTCCCTTTCCTTGGTGATTTATGAGCGTCAAATCCACGCTTTTAGTAGCCTTTTTCAGTCAAGGCTCCTAAATACACCCTGCATCACAAACACGATTAAAATAGGCTGTTAAGCAGTATCATGTTAGCAAAATTGAGTAATAATTGGGGTCTAATATGAAATATTTGACCATCAACAATCCTCCTCTTGAGGATGAGAACGAAGTTCAAAGGAATATGTTAAACCAACCACGGACTTTACGTGAACATCTACACCCCGAGAGATCCACTTTACCATCTTGCATTGTGTTCTCTGCTCACACAGGGAACATTGATTTTAAACCAGGTGTGATTCAATTGATTCCTAAATTTCATGGCTTGGATCCTGAAAGCCCCTACTTGCACCTCATGGACTTTGAGGAAGTGATTGCAACATTACAAGTAAACAATAGCAATAGGGATGCACTCAAACTTAGGTTATTCTCATTTTCTCTAAAGGATTGAGCCAAAGCATGTCTCAACTCTCTAAGACCTCGTACCATCACTACATGGAAAGCCTTAAGAAGAGAATTTTTGAAAAAAATTCTTTCCCGAGCACAAAGCAAATGCACTAAAACAGAAAATCATGTCGTTCTTCCAAAAGGGGAATGAACTATTTTTCCAAGCTTGGGAGTGCTTCAAAGACCTTCTACTCACTTGCCCACATCATGGTTATGAACCATGACACTTGATTGATGCATTCCAAAAGGCGCTCACCATGGATACCCATCAGTTCATAGAGATGATGTGTGGTGGAACCTTTCTTAACAAAGATCATAATGAGGCTTGGGATTTTTTAAACATGTTAGCAGAGAATACTCAGACATGAGATGTCTCTACTAAACTAGACCAAACTAGACCCATTCCTAGAGAGAAAGCAGGAATGTACGTCTTAAGAGAGGAAGATGACCTTAATGCAAAATTTGTTGCATTGGTTAGAAAGGTCGAAGCCTTGGAAATTAGGAAGGTTGATGTGATTAAAGTAAACACTTCCTTAGGTAATTTTTGTAGCATTTGTGGTGGTACCGACCATAACACAAAGGATTGTCCAACAATCCCAGTTGTATAGGATATCATGCATAAGCATAGGCAAGCAAATGTTATAAATAACTGTCAAAGGCCAGTTGTGCAACCAATGGAAAACACGTACAATCCAAATTAGCGTAACCATCCTAATCTTAGTTGGAGGAGTGGACCACAAATTAATGTGCCTAATGCACCTCAAGGGCCTTCACAAAACAACTTCTTTGGGGCACCTAACAATACACCATATGTGCCCCTATCAAAGCGATCATCTGTGGAGGATGCATTGACCACATTCATGAACTTTCAAGCTCAAATGAATCAGTCTTTAATCCAATCAAATCATGAATTAAAGATGACTGTAGCTAGGATTGAGACTCAACTAATGCTAGAGAAAAAGGCACACTTCCTTCTCAACTTATGCCAAACCCTGTAAATACACATTTCATTGGAGACGCAAATCTAAGTGAGCTACATCATGAACAAGCTAAGGTCATCATTACCTTGAGAAGTGGAAAAGAGGTCGATAACAAGATAATGTAACCAGTAGAAATACCAGCGGATGAGCCACCTTCTCAAGAGAATGATGAACTGGCTATGGTTCAAGAGCCTTAACAACAAAAGAATAAAAAGTGTAAGTTACATGAGCCTCCAGTTCCGTTCCTATCTAGACTTCAGAACCCGACTGTCCCCATGAAATATCAAGAGGTGTTGAATGTGCTCTAAAAGGTGACTGTCAATATTCCTCTGTTTGATGTCATTAGACAAATTCCATCATATGTTAAATATCCAAAGGACATGTGCACTGTGAAGAGGAAATTAAACATGCACAAGAAGGCCTTCCTTACTGAGAAAGTAAGCGCTATCATTCAGAAAAGGGCCGTACCCAAATACAAAGACCCGGGAAGTCCCACTATTCCTTGTATTATTGGAAATTTCCAAATTGAGCATGTTTTACTAGATTTGGGTGTAAGTGTCAACAACTTAGTACCTTATTCGGTTTACCAACAAATGGGGTTAGGCGAGCTTAAACCAACCATGATTACACTCCAACTCGTTGATGTTCACTCCCCAAGTATAGGGTTGCGATGTAGTAATAAACTCGGTGAGACCGAGGTCGAATCCCAAGGGACTGATACCTGTACGTAATCTAAAATTAAATAGAACTAGAACTAGAATGAGATGAAATCTAAATCGAATGAATTTGAGGGAATAATGGTGATATATTAATCTAAAAACTTGAGAGAAATCAGAGATAAGAAACTAGGGATTCAGAGGATCCACTTGTAGAGATCAGGGAGATCTTATGCCTGCTTCAAAATTCATGGAAATTAAACTGAACTTCCTCTGATATAATTTAAAGAGATGAAAAGTATATGAATTAGAATGGATTCCATCACCAAACCATGCCCAGGAGACAAAGTCAACAAAAGAATTAAACTAATTACTAACCAATCAGATGATTATGAAGGTTAGGAAGGGTACCGACATCCAACCATGCCCAGGAGATGATGCCGAACAACAGGGCTTCCTGACGTCATAATCAAAATAAGGGAAAAGAAATACTCAAAGCCATTGCAAACCCATTGTAATTTCAGTCACAACAGGCCATTAAAAACTAAAAATATTCCCATAATATTAAATCAAAAACCCCTTCAATCTAAATAAAAGGCACAAGCAACATCTCTCCCATCAGACTACAAGCTTCACCTCTTAGCCCTAGCTAAGAGGTTTAGCCAATCATGGGCATGATTAGGCTAAATTCAAAATAAATAAAAGAAAAGGAAGAAAAGGAAAAGAAAATCAGGACCAACCAAAGCCAGCCCACTTCTCTCTCTGCCTCTGCTCCCGTCCAGCCCTACGTCCCCCTCGTTTCCAAGCTTCCTCCTTTTTATAAGTGTTGCAATCCGTCGCTGGAGTCGGTGGAGAGTCTGTGCGTAAAGCACTCGGTGGAATGCACAGCAACCGACTTTAAAGCGCACCACAAATATTCCTTGTGTAATTCTATTTACGCAGCCCAAAAACCATGCCAAAACAGCACCACTTTCCTTGATATCTTTCCAAAAACACAACGTTAGGGGGAGTTTTTGGATGAGATACCCATTGGACGGTTTGGATTATTAATCCGACCGTGATCGGGATCACGGAACCGGCCCAGAGCGGCCGTCGGCTCTGTACGCGAGCCGACGCTGAACTCTTGGTGGGGCCCACTTAAGATGACTTTTGGGAAATCCACTCCGTCCACCAGATTCCTCTCAGAATTTCGGTTGAGAATGGTCTGTTTGGACTTGCATTCACGTGGCCCATGGGATATTTTACGCCACCGTCCAACCTACGTTTGAAAAGCCGAGAACCCATACTCGGTCCCTTTTGAAATTCCGTCACCTAGTTCTTGGTGAAGATAAACCACGTGAGTCACATGGACGATCTGGATCAGTGATCAGACTGATGGGCAGGGCCCATTGTAAAAACTCAATGGATGGCACATCCGTCACTGGACGTTTCGCATGGCTCTATTTGAAAAGTTTGCAAAAAATAGGTGGAGCCCACTTCTGATGGTATTTTCGAAGATCTACTCCGCTCATCATTTTCTTAATAAAGTATAAGCCTATGGGTCAAAGTATGAAGTAGATCCAAACTCTAGGTGGGCCACACAATCAACCTGTGATGAGTCGATACCGAACGTTGAAGCAAATCTCTAGCTTACGTGCATGCATGCATATGGATTTCGTTATATTTACAGAATTGCCACTCTACCTTCTAGAAACGTCCGTCGTTCGTTCCTCCCTATTGCACCATCTAAAAGAAGTGAAATTTGGCAAATATCCACCGTTTTTCGTGCTCTTTCCATCAGTTCATTTTGGGTCCAGATCTCCCAAGGATGTCCAAGATGCTTTCTTAATAGTTATTGTCCTCTGATCTCTCTCTTGGGCCACTTCCACGAGGATCTAATGGCTGAAATTTGACATGTACGGTTAATTTATGGTCCTCAGGCCATGTATGAAGTTTCGAGCCGAGTGGATAGTGAAAACCCTGTGACCTTGCATTCTGACTAACTTTCATGCCACTTAAGCTTCAGTTTCTCAATTTTCTCGGATCTCTGGCGTGTATATCCATCGATCTCGGTCCCCTGGAGTCCATTCCTTGCTCTGGTGACTTCGGAGCATTAAATCCATGCTTTTAATACTCTTTTTCAATCAAAGCTCCTTATTACATCCTGCAACAAAAACACGATTAATTTATAATATTAGGCATTATCGTGTACGTAAAATTAGGCAGTAATCGGGGTCTGATATGCAATATTCGACCCTCAACACAACCCCCAACCAGCATTTTGCTAGTCCCGAGCAAAGTATGCGAAAAGTAAGTCGAGAATTATAGGACAATCTCTATGAACTCAAGTGATTTTTGAAAAGCAATCTAGATACGAAAATTCTAAGATGCATGACTGTTAGCATTACTTTCTCCTGAAATCAAGCTCACGGTAAACTTCATAATCAAGTTCAAATATTAATCCATTAATTAGAACAATTTTAAACATCGAGTTCCATGGGTGTATAGCGTAATCACGGCTTACCATCATTAAGAGATCAAATTATCAATTCCTATGATACATTGATGATCGACTGAGCATTCAAGACAACCAAAACTTAAACCAGAAATTGCCTTACAATTCTCTTTTCTTTTTTTTTTATTCTTCCAGCTTTTGATTTTTCCATCGAGGGGAAAGGGAATCGCATCCACACCTATAAGGAGCAAACCTATGCTGAAGATCGTACACCCAACCCTTCTTGATGACAACTATTTTTTTTTTTTTTTTGACTTTATATTCTTTGTATTGAACAAGATGGACAATTCCCAGGTTGGTTCCTTCCATGCTTAATGATCACCAAGTTACAATTCAATATCGAACTGAAACCTTAATGTGCAAGCAAGATGTGTCCTGAGAATTCATGACTCAATCAATGTTTACAACTTCTAATAATGGATTAACAATTCAAACTTAGCTGTGAAATCTAACAGATAACTGAATCCAAGAGTCATAAATTACCAACATCATGTATTTTGCAATTCCAAGTGTCCCAGATGGCCATCAAAATCACTTTGAATTCATACGAAATTCCAGAAAAATTAAAAATTTTCACAATTTTCACAATTTTCGCTTAAGACCAAGAAAACACTGATTAGGAAACCTAATCTCCCACCCCCAACGTAAAATCTACACTGTCCTCAATGTAAAAGAAATAGGCATGCAATGCACATGGGACAACGAAAATATAAGAGTGATGGAAAGATAACACCTGGATAAAAGAATCAAAAGGCTTTTCAAAAATATCTACGTAAGAGCGGGTCAGCACATGAGAAAAACTAACAAAAGTAAAATAAAAAATAACAAAAATAAAATCCTACCTATACCACTTTCGCAGGTGCTCTCGATTGCATTTAGCGTATACAATAAGCCTTTAAACCCCTAGGTTGCCCCTAGTGGACGAGTTGTAGTCTCGTGAGGGTTTCCAGCAATGTTACCCACAAACATTGAACTAACTAACAAGGAAAATGAAACAGAAAGAAAGGCTGGGTTGGCTCCCAGGAGTGCTAAGTTTACCGTCTATCCTAAAACAGCATAAAGGAAACTATCCTAGTCTTATGAAAACAGGAAACCTACCTATACCTCCATCAGACTAGGAGATCAATCCTGGTAAACAGGATTAGTCAGAGATATGGACATGTCCTCTGAATCAAATTTCTCGACAAATGGCTTTAAGCGATGTCCATTTACTTTAAACTCCTTGTCATTGTCAGGATCTCTTATCTCAACGGCCCCATAAGGATATGCAGTGACCACAATGTAAGGGTCAGTCCAACGAGATCGAAGCTTACCTAGAAAGAGATGTAATCGAGAATTATACAAAAGGACTTTCTGACCAGGTGTGAATGATTTTCATAGAATACGTTGGTCATGAAACGCCTTCATTCTGTCTTTGTAAATTCTCGAGTTCTCGTACGCATCGTTCCGGATTTCTTCAAGTTTATTTAATTGAAGTTTACGTACGAGCCAGCGTTGTCTAGATTGAAATTCAGATTTTTGATCACCCAGTATCCTTTATGTTCCAACTCCACGGGCAAGTGACAAGCTTTCCCATAGACAAGTCTAAAGGGAGACATTCCAATAGGGGTTTTAAAAGCAGTACAGTATGCCCATAAGGCATCGGTCAATCGGATTGACCAATCCTTACGATCAGGGTTAACCGTTTTCTCTAGGATATGTTTGATCTCCCTATTGGAAATCTCAGCTTGTCCACTTGTTTGTGGATGGTATGGGGTGCTCACCTTATGAGAGATACCGTATTTCTTCATTAAGCTCTCGAATGGTCTATTACAAAAGTGTGAGCCCCCATCACTAATGATGGCTCGAGGCATACCGAACCGCGAAAGGATGTTTTCTTTTAAGAATTTAATGACCGTGCGATGGTCATTATTTCGGCACGGGATTGCTTCGACCCATTTAGTGACATAATCTACGGCGACCAAAATATACAAATTTCCAAATGATTGGGGGAATGATCCCATGAAATCAATACCCCAGCAGTCAAATGCCTCGATGATAAGAATGGGATTCAAGGGCATCATATTTCGACAGGACAACGCTCCCAATTTCTGACAACGCTCACAAGCTTTGCAAAACTCATGAGTGTCCCTGAACATAGTGGGCCAGTAAAAGCCACACTGTAAAATCTTGGCCATGGTCTTTTTAGCAGAAAAGTGACCACCACAGGCCTGTGAGTGACAGAAGGAGATGACGCTCTGATGCTCATCGTCTGGTACACATCTCCTTAGGATTTGTTCTGGGCAATATTTAAATAAATAAGGATCATCCCAGAAAAAGTTGCGCACCTCGGTGAAGAATTTCTTCTTATCTTGCACAGTCCACTGTGTCGATATGGCACCTGTAGCAAGATAATTAGCAATATCAGCGAACCAAGGTGAATGGGAGACTCTAAACAGTTGTTCATCAGGGAACATGTCGTTGATATGGGTCGTCTCAAGGGAATCAGAGGTATTAAGGTGAAAAAGGTGATCGGCCACAATGTTTTCTACTCCCTTTTTATCTTTAATTTTCAAATCAAATTCTTGGAGTAGAAGGATCCATCGTATCAGGCGGGGCTTAGAATCATTCTTAGAAAGAAGATACTTCAATGCCGCATGATCTGTATAGATAATGATCTTGGATCCGATCAGGTAGGACCTAAATTTGTCCAAGGCGAACACTACAGCTAAGAGTTCTTTTTCCATAGTTGAGTAGTTCACTTGGGCCGGATTTAAAGTCCTATTCGCGTAATGGATGACGTAGGGTCTCTTATCTTTTCTCTGGCCTAGAACCGCTCCAAGTGCATAATCAGAAGCGTCGCACATAAGCTCAAAAGGAAGGCTCCAGTCTGGTGGCTGCATGATAGGTGCAGTGGTTAACGTGCCCTTAAGCTTGGTGAAAGCTTCCTGGCATTGCTCAGTCCACTCGTACGGAGCATCCTTTTGAAGAAGATTACATAAAGGACGAGAGAAGAGACTAAAGTCCTTTATGAATCGCCTGTAAAATTGAATCGCCTGTAAAATCCTGCGTGTCCTAAGAAGGATCGCATGTCTCTGATGTTCTTGGGTGGAGGTAGGTTAGAGATAAGATCGATTTTTACCTTATCTACCTCGATTCCCTTGGACGAGATGATATGCCCAAGGACAATTCCCTTCTGAACCATGAAATGGCACTTCTCCCAATTAAGTACCAAGTTCTTTTCTTCACATCTTTTCAGCACACATTTAAGACTTTCCAAGCACTTGCTGAAAGATGGACCATAAATAGAGAAATCGTCCATGAAGACCTCTAGATATTGCCCCACCATATCAGAAAAGATACTAAGCATACATCGTTGAAAGGTGGCAGGGGCATTACATAGTCCGAATGGCATCCTTCGGTAGGCAAAGGTGCCGTAGGGACATGTAAATGTGGTCTTTTTCTGGTCTTCAGGGGCTATCTCTATCTGGTTATAACCCGAATACCCGTCAAGGAAATAGTAATAGGAATGACCAGCTAACCTTTCCAAGATCTGATCAATGAATGATAAAGGAAAGTGGTCTTTCGTCGTGACGGTATTCAACTTCCTGTAGTCAATGCACATTCTCCAACCAGTAGTGACTCTAGTTGGCACGAGTTCATTATTAGCATTGGCTACGATGGTGATTCCAGACTTCTTAGGGACCACTTGAGTTGGACTCACCCACTGACTATCAGATATAGGGTATATGATACCCACATCCAATAATTTAAAAACCTCGTCCTTAACCACTTCCTTCATATTTGGATTTAGTCTACGTTGTGGTTGCCAAGCGGTTTTTGCATTATCCTCAAGATATATGCGGTGAGTACAAATCGAGGGATTGATTCCCTTGAGGTCCGCTATCGCCCATCCTAGGGCTCCTTTATACGCAATGAGAGTAGATATGAGCATACTCTCTTGTTCTTTCTCCAGGTGGGTAGAGATCACCACCGGGTATGTCTCATCTTGACCTAAATAAGTATATTTCAAATCAGAGGGCAAAGGTTTTAGGTCAAGCTTCGGCGGCTTGAGGTTAGATGGTAGAGGCACTACATCGGTTTGTGGCAATTCTTCAAATTGTGGCCTCCACCGGTTAACTTCAAGTACCGGTGCAGTATCAAGCAAGGCGCACATCTCCCTAATCATGTCATCATCAAAATCATTGGAGTGGGCCAGGCACGTCTCTAGATGGTCGGAGGATAAGATCAGAGGTGTCGTATCTTCCACGAAAGAGTCAATCATGTTAATGTTGTGGAAATCGTCATCATCCTCTGAATTGCTGTCGTTATTGAAAAAGATGTTTGACTCCAATGTCAAATTTCTAAAAGACATAGTCATGACACCATTCCTGCAATTGATAATTGCATTTGACGTGGCAAGGAATGGGCGACCAAGAATGACGGGAATCTGAGTGCCCATGTTATTGATGGGTTCGGTGTCGAGGATGATAAAATCTACAGGGTAGTAAAATCTATCGACCTGGACTAACACACCCTCAATTATCCCTCTTAGTACACGAACAGAGCGATCAGCAAGTTGGAGTGTGGTCAGGGTGGATTTTATCTCACCCAAATCTAACTGTTTGTATACCGAGTAGGGAATCAGATTTACGCTCGCTCCTAAGTCAAGAAGTGAGTGATCAATTCGATGGTTCCCGATTACACATGATATGGTTGGGCTCCCGGGATTTAAATTTATGTGGCACGTCTTGCTTTAGGATGGCACTCACTTTCTCGGTCAAGAAGATTTTCTTTTGAATACTTTGCCGTCTTTTGGTCGTGCATAAGTCTTTGAAATTTGGCATATAAAGGAATCGTTTCACGACATCAAGTAGAGGAATGTTAACTTTCACTTATTTCAACACCTCAGGATATCCCGAGAGTTAGAAAGAGGTTTTGGTGAAACCAACCGTTGGGGAACGGAGCAACTGGCTTCCTAGAAGGTTCGGTTCTAATTTTTGTGGGGCATCACTAGATCCATCATTGTTGTCCTCTTCTGGTTCTTGAGGCTTTTCAGGCCTAACCGGAAGAGTTTTATCAATGATCTTTCCACTCCTAAGAGTGGTGATGGATTTAACGTGCCCCATCTGATTTGAAGAGCTGAGATCACTAATCTCGTACTACAGTTTAGGATTGGGGAGAGGTTGTGCAGGAAGCATCCCCTTTTCTATAACCGTCATACGAGAATCTATCTTTTGCATAAAATCTATAAATCCCCGCATTGTCTGAGCCAGCTCTTGTATGGAATTTTGAACCGGTTCCTCTTGAGGTTTCACTTGATTTGGATTTTGATTAAAGAAACCTTGAGGGGTAGCCGTTTGTCCATTCCTCTAACTAAAGTTTGGATGATTTTTCCAACCAGGATTGTACGTATTGGAGTTAGGTCCAGTAAAAGGTCTTTGATAGTTGTTTACATCATTGGCTTGTTCATTCAACACTCCTCAAAAGGCAGGTATTGTAGGACAGTTTTCAGTTGTGTGAATGTTGCAATCGCAGATGCCGCAAACAATTTCATTGACCTTATCCTTCTTTCCTTCCATGGCCTCAAATTTTCTTATGAGATTATTCACTTTATACTTGAGATCATCTTCTTCTTTCAAGAGATACATTCCGCCTTTCTCCTTAGATTGAGTTGGTCTAGACGTGGTGTTTGATTTTGGGTAATAGTCCCAAGATTGTATTTTTTCAGCCAGACTGTCGAGGTAGTCCCATACCTCGTCGACATCTTTATTAATGAACTCTCCATTACACATTGTCTCGACCATTTGGCGCATGGAAGATGTCAGTCCATCGTAGAAAAAATTTGTAATGCGCCACGTTTCAAATCCATGTTGTGGGCATGAACTGACCAAATCTTTGAACCTTTCCCAACATTGGAAGAATGTTTCATCTTCCTTTTGGGCAAAGTTCATGATTGCTTTTCTGAGGGTAATCGTTTTATGATGTGGGAAGAATTTTTTTATGAATTCTCTCTGCATGTCGTTCCATGTGCCAATGGATCTAAGACGCAGTGAATATAACCATGTCTTAGCCTTCTCTTTTAAGGAAAAAGGAAAGAGTTTCAGCCTGATTGTATCCTCAGATACATTAAGAAAATATAATGTAGCTATAATCTCATTGAACTCTTTCAAATGTAAATATGGACTTTCTTATTCAAGTCCATGAAATTTGGGAACGAGTTGGATAACTCCTGGCTTGATGTCCATTTGTCCTGTGTTTTCAGGAAAAATCATGCATGAGGGCGTACTCACTCCCGCCGATTGTAGATAATCTCGTAAAGTACGAGGTGGGGGTGTCTGATGCACCTCATTCTTATCTTGGGTATCCTCCACCCTGGGTGGAAGTAGAGGAGGTTGGTCTTCAGCCATAACTTCAGTTAACTCATGGGATTTCGAGTGGTGTCTAGTCCTGCGATGGATAGTTAACCCCTCAACCAATCCTCCTTCAGTCAAGAGACGTCGAGTGTTGTCACGGGCCCACTTGGGCATGAAACACTCGTAGCCCTCAATCAAATTTGAAACCTAATCCTAAGAAGGGAGAAGAAAATCTAAAAAGAAAGAGAGGGTTGGAAAGAAGTTACCAAATTGGAGTCTCTAAGTTAAAAACCTGCAAAATAAAACAAAATAAGTTAGATTCTAAAAAGAAAAAAAAAATCCTTTAAAAGAAAGATAGCAGTAAACTGATTTCTAAAAGAAGGAATTCCTAAAAGAAAGTGAAAATTTCTAAATTAAATTAGGAAAGTCCTAAACTAAAAAGTAAATTACTAAAAGAGAACTGAAAAATAGAAAGTAGAGAGAAAGCTTACCGAATTAGAAATTTCTATCTTAAAAGCCTACAAAATAGGAAAGTTAGTTTCTAAACAAAAAGTCTACAAATAGAAAATTTCTAAAAATAAATTAGGAAACAAAGTTAGATTCTAAAAGAGTTAGAATTAGAAAGTTGATAAAAATAGAAAGTTAGTTTCTAAAAAGGAAAGTACCAGAATTAGAGAGTTTCTAAAAATAAAGGAAAGATGAGTTAGTTTCTAATATTAGAAAGAATCTCTAAAAAGGGAAATAACTAACCTAGTTTCTAGAAACAAAAGAGGAAAGTTTCTAAAAGTAAACTAGTTCCTAAAAATAGAAAAATACTAGAAAATAGAAAATTTCTAAAATTAAAAGAAAAATACTAGAATAAGAAAATTTCTAAAACTCAAACAATAATTCTAAAAATAGAAAAAGTAGAGGAATTAGAAAGAGATTACCAATTTAGAAGTTATTTCAGGGTCCTACAAAACAGGAAAACAGGTTAGTTTCTAAAAATAAAATAAAATAAAAACCTTTTAACCTAAAGTTAGTAAAATCCTAATCTTAACCTAATTCTAAAACTAATTAATTTCAAAAAAACGTAGCTGTCAATCCCCGGCAACGGCGCCAAAAACTTGTCCACTCCCCAAGTATAGGGTTGTGATATAGTAATAAACTCGATGAGACCGAGGTCGAATCCCAAGGGACTGATACCTGTACGTAATATAAAATTAAATAGAACTAAAACTAGAATGAGATGAAATCTAAATCGAATGAATTTGAGGGAATAATGGTGATATATTAATCTAAAAACTTGAGAGAAATCAGAGATAAGAAACTAGGGATTCAGAGGATCCACTTGTAGAGATCAGGGAGATCTTATGCCTGCTTCAAAATTCATGGAAATTAAACTGAATTTCCTCTGATATAATTTAAAGAGATGAAAAGTATATGAATTAGAATGGATTCCATCACCAAACCATGCCCAGGAGACAAAGTCAACAAAAAAATTAAACTAATTACCAACCAATCAGATGATTATAAAGGTTAGGAAGGGTACCGACATCCAACCATGTCCAGGAGACGATGCCGAACAACAGGGCTTCCTAACGTCATAATCAAAATAAGGGAAAGGAAATACTCAAAGCCATTGCAAACCCATTGTAATTTCAGTCACAACAGGCCATTAAAAACTAAAAATATTTCCATAATAAAATTAAATCAAAAACCCCTTCAATCTAAATAAAAGGCACAAGCAACATCTCTCCCATCAGACTACAAGCTTCACCTCTTAGCCCTAGCTAAGAGGTTTAGCCAATCACGGGCATGATTAGGCTGAATTCAAAATAAACAAAAGAAAAAGAAGAAAAGGAAAAGAAAAACCAGGCCCAACCAAAGCCAACCAACTTCTCTCTCTACCTCTGCTCCCGTCCAGCCCTACGTCCCCCTCGTTTCCAAGCTTCCTCCTTTTTATAAGTGTTGCAATCCGTCGCTGGAGTCGGTGGAGAGTCTGTGCGTAAAGCAGTCGGTGGAATGCACGGCAACCGACTTTGAAGCGCACCACAAATATTCCTTGTGTAATTCTATTTACGCAGCCCAAAAACCATGCCAAAACAACACCATTTTCCTTAATATCCTTCCAAAAACACAACTTTTGGGGGGGAGTTTTTGGATGAGATACACATTGGACGGTTTGGATTATTAATTCGACCGTGATCGGGATCACGGAACCGGCCCACAGCGGCCGTTTTTCACAGACGCAGGCTCTGTACGCGAGCCGACGCTGAACTCTTAGTGGGGCCCACTTAAGATGACTTTTGGGAAATCCACTCCGTCCACCAGATTCCTCTCAGAATTTCGGTTGAGAATGGTCTGTTTGGACTTGCATTCACGTGGCCCATGGGATATTTTACGCCACCGTCCAACCTGCGTTTGAACAGCCGAGAACCCATACTCGATCCCTTTTGAAATTCCGTCACCTAGTTCTTGGTGAAGATAAACCACGTGAGTCACATGGACAGTCTGGATCAGTGATCAGACTGATGGGTAGGGCCCACTATAAAAACCCAGTGGATGGCACGTCCGTCACTGGACGTTTCGCATGGCTCTATTTGGAAAGTTTGCAAAAAATAGGTGGAGCCCACTTCTGATGGTATTTTCGAAGATCTACTCCGCTCATCATTTTCTTAATAAAGTATAAGCCTATGGGTCAAAGTATGAAGTAGATCCAAACTCTAGGTGGGCCACACAATCAACCTGTGATGAGTCGATACCGAACGTTGAAGCAAATCTCTAGCTTACGTGCATGCATGCATATGGATTTCGTTATATTTACAGAATTGCCACTCTGCCTTCTAGAAACGTCCGTCATTCGTTCCTCCCTATTGCACCATCCAAAAGAAGTGAAATTTGACAAATATCCACCATTTTTCGTGCTCTTTCCATCAGTTCAGTTTGGGTCCAGATCTCCCAAGGATGTCCAAGATGCTTTCTTAATGGTTATTGTCCTCTAATCTCTCTGTTGGGCCACTTCCACGAGGATCTAATGGCTGAAATTTGACATGTACGGTTAATTTATGGTCCTCAGGCCATGTATGAAGTTTCGAGCCGAGTGGATAGTGGAAACCCTGTGATCTTGCATTCTGACTAACTTTCATGTCACTTAAGCTTCAGTTTCTCAATTTTCTCGGATCTCTGGTGTGTATATCCATCGATCTCGGTCTCCTGGAGTCCATTCCTTGCTCTGATGACTTCGGAGCGTTAAATCCATGCTTTTAATACTCTTTTTCAATCAAAGCTCCTTATTACATCCTGCAACAAAAACACGATTAATTTATAATATTAGGCATTATCGTGTACGTAAAATCAAGCAGTAATCGGGGTCTGATATGCAATATTCGACCCTCAACAGTTAACCGCTTCATTAAGGTACCAAGGGAAATTTTAGAGGACGTGTCAGTCCGGATGGAGTAATTCTACTTTCTCGTGGATTTTATTATACTAAACATTGAACCATGTGTAAATGCTAGCGCTTAAGTTCCCATTATTTTAGGCTGCCCATTCCTAGCAACTTCAAATGTAATCATCAATTGTAGGAATGGAATGATGAAATTGTCTTTTGGTAACATGACCTTAGATCTCAATATTTTCAATCTATGTAAGTAACCCATAGACAATAATGAGATCCATGAGCTGAATTTTATGGACTGCGTGATAGAGGAAGAGGAATCGAAACCTAGCCTATTTAAGGAATTAATTAAAGTCTTTGGAGACTTGAAAAATTCTGATTTAGAAAAAGTGCTTACTGAAATTTGTGATGATAGTGAGAGTACTACCACCCAGGACATTGGTATGTACCGATGAAGACCGCGCACTCAAATCCTATCTATTGAGGACTTGCGACCTCTACCATCACCAAACAATGCTCCAAAGCTTGATTTAAAACTACTACCAAATGAGCTTAAATATATATACTTCAGTGAAAATGAAACTTATCCTTTAGTGATTTCTTCATTTTTAGACAAGGATTAAGAGATTAAATTGTTGAATGTTCTAAGAGACCACAAAGGAGGCTTGGGCTGGACCATTTCTGACATCAAGGGTATAAGCCCTTCCATATGCACCAACCGGATCCACCTCGATGAGGACACCAAACCAAGTAGACAACCTCAAAGGCATCTTAATCCAAACATGATGGAAGTTGTAAAAAATAATATGATCAAATTGTTGCATGTGGGAATCATCTACCCAATTTCTAATAGTGTTTAGGTGAGCCCAACCCAAGTAGTTCCAAAGAAATCCGAAATAATTATTATGCAAAATTTTAATAATGAACTCACACCAACACGTGACACCACAGGTTGGCGTGTTTGCATTGACTATAGAAAATTGAATACGGTCATAAAAAAGGACCATTTCCCTCTACCATTCATCAATCAAGTTTTAGAGAGGGTATCCAGTCACTCCTTCTATAGCTTCCTTGATGAATATTCCGAATATAATCAAATAGAAATAGCCCTGGAAGACCAAGAGAAAACCACGTTCACTTGTCCATTTAACATTTGCTTTCAAATGGATGCCATTTGGATTATGCAACGCCCCAGCAACTTTCTAATGATGTATGATAAGTATTTTTTCAAATATGGTTAGAAAGTTTCTTGAGCTTTTCATGGATGACTTCTCTATATTTAGGAGTAGTTTTGAGGAATGCCTCAACAATTTATCTCTTGTCTTATCTAGGTATGAAGAGAAGCACCTTGTCTTAAATTGGGAGAAGTGTCATTTCATTGTTTAAAAGAGAATTATTTTGGGCCATGTTATCTCCAAAAATAATATCAAGGTAGATCGCTCAAAACTCAACATTATTGTTAATCTACCTATTTCCCGAAATGTTAGAGATATTAGATCACTTCTAGGGCACACTGATTTCTATAGAAGATTCATCAAAGACTTTAGTGCCATTACTAGACTCTTGATTAATTTTCTTCAAAAAGATGTCCCATTTAAGTGCCTTTAATTAAAAAAAAAAAAATCATCCCTTACCACTGCACCTATCATGCGTCCACCGGATTGGATACTTCCTTTTGAACTGATGTGTGATGCAAGTGATTATGCCATAAGGGCTATTTTGGGCCAAAGGAAAGAAAAACGGCCCTACGTTATTCACTATGCGAGTAGAACTACTCAACAACTGAAAAGTAGTTACTTGCAGTAGTTTTTACTCTGAATAAGTTTAGGTCCTACTTGCTGGGATCTAAAGTGGTCATTTTCACAGACCACTCAGCTTTGAAATATTTGCTATCTAAAAAGGATGCAAAGTAGAAACTTTTGAGATGGATCCTCCTACTCCAAGAATTTGACTTAGAGATAAAAGATAAAAAAGGATTAGAGAACGTTGTGGCCGATCACCTTTCCAGATTGGTGTTAGATGATTCCACTGAAGAGATGCATATCCAGGACACTTTTCCTAATGAACAATTATTTGCGATCTCCAAATTGCCTTGGTATGCGAATATAGTGAACTATCTTATGACAGGAAAAATGTCATATCATTGGAAGTCACAAGATATAAAGCATTTTAAAACCGATGTTAGGAACTTCTTCTGGGATAACCCGTATTTATATAAATATGCGACTGATCAAATTTTTAGACGTTGTGTCCCAGAGGATGAAGTTAAAGTGTTATTTCCTTTTGCTAGATGGAAGCATGTGGTGGCCATTTTTCTGCTAAGAAAACCATTGCAAAAATCCTTCGGTGTAGTTTCTGTTGGCCCACCATGTTTAAAGACACGCATGCTTTCTGTGTTGCTTATGGTAGATGTCAAAGATTGGGAAGACTGTCCCGGCGCAACATGATGCCTTTATCCCCTATTTAACCATTGGAGATTTTTTATTATTAGGGTATTGATTTTATGGGCCCATTTCCATCTTCTTTTGGATTTCTTTATATATTAATTAGTGTGGACTATATCTCCAAGTGGATTAAGGCAGTTTTAAGTAGGACCAATGATAACAAAGTGGTCATACAATTCCTCAAGGAAAATATTTTTTCTAAATTTGGAACCCCAAAGCCAATCATTAGTGATGACAAGTCTTACTTTTGTAATAGAACATTTGAGGCTTTGACGAAGAAATATGGCATCAAGCATAAAGTGAGCACCCCATACCACCCACAAACGAGTGGGCAAGCTGAAAATTTTAATCAGGAAATCAAACACATTTTAGAGAAAACTATAAGGCTAGATAGGAAGGATTGGTCCCTCAGACTATCTGATGCTTTATGAGCTTACAGGACTGCCTACAAGACCCCGATTGGAATGTCCCCATACAGATTGGTGTAGGGGAAGGCTTGTCATTTGCTAGTGGAATTAGAACATAACATAGTGGGCAATAAAAAAGTTAAACTTTGACATGGACCAAGCAAGTGGACATAAGAAAATTAGAGTTGAATGAATTAGAGGAGGTAAGGAGAGACTCCTGTGAAAATTCTAAAATCTACAAAAAGATGACAAAAGCTTTCCATGACAAAAATATCTTGAGGAAGAATTTTGAACCTCAACAAAAGGTCCTATTGTACAATCTCGTCTCTTGTTCTTTCCAAGAAAGTTAAGATCAAGATGGATAGATCCCTTCATTGTGAAGAATGTATATACTCATGGGACTATTGAAATTGAGAATCCACGTAATGGAAATATGCACAAGGTTAATGGTTAAAAATTGAAGCCTTATATGGAAAACTTTCATTTGGAGAGGAGTCTGTCCCTCTTCATGAGCCAGAATATTCGGATTGATGCTCCTAGTCTGACGGAGCATTTGTGTAGGATTTTTATAATATTTATTTTTTTAGTGTCACCATGCAGGTGAGTTATTCATGGTAAGTATTATCCATCCTTTCTTTTATTTTTATTGTTCTCATATTTTCTGCATTACATGTATCATTACATTAAGGACAATGTAGATTTTAGGTTGGGGGGTGTGGATAGTCATCCATGTGAGTTTTATCATTTTTAAAATTAGATTTTAGGTGAGTTTAATTTTAGGAATAGTAGAGTCTACTTTTGCATTTTTTTTTTTTAGGTTTATGGAAAAAAATCGAAATTTTAAAATTTTTAAAATATATAAGAATGTGAAGATGATATTATGCGAATTCCAAAGGCAAAGTTAATACTTAGTTTAGGTTGATAGTAGTCAGAACTGAAAATTATAAACTTGAGTTCGATTATCTAATCGCTAGTTTAGAGCGAGTTGTAATTTGATATACTGAGTTCACAATACACCCTAACTAAACAAGTGATGAATATGATATGTGAACTAGAATAACAAATTTTGATTCAAATAAGGTTAAATGAACTAATATCATTGACATATGCTTAAAATAGAGAATATTAAAAAAAAAAGTGATGGAAAAAAATTTTTTATTATAGAGCATGAATTTAATGACCATAACAATCGTGTCAGTAATCCGGAGTAAGGCTATCTAAGTATCCATTGCTGTTACTGTTACAATTACGATACCTTAGGTTATGAAGCAAACCTAGTGGGAATCTTCATCTATGGGTGATCTATAATAATAAGGATATGATGATAAAAGAAGAAAAGTGCATGAAGGAAATGAGATAATTAGGGATTTCATATTCTTAGGATAATTGAAAGGAGTTAAGATAGGGAACATGCATATTTCTCAAAGTTAGACTAGTGTCACTGAGCACCTAAGTATATTGGATCATAACTATTTTAAATTTTGATTAAGTCTCTGAACTCAAGAATGTAATCGATTAGGAAATTAAGATTCTAACTAACTTTAGACTTAGGACAAGTGTTGCTATGTTTTGAAATTCATATGATGAATGAAGGCATAATTGTATAAAATTTTGATTTTTGAACTATTCTCCATGTTTTCAATATTTGTAGGTAATATTTCAGGAAACCCTCACGAGACTATAACTCGTCCACTAAAAGAAACCTAGGGGTTTAAAGGCTTGTTGCATATACTAAATGCAATCGAGATTACCTGCGAAAGTGGTGTAATTAGAATTTTTATTTTCGTTTTAATTTTATTTCTAAAATTAGTTTTTATTCTTATTTTTATTTGAAATTTTTCTTCACTTATTTTGCTCAAGACTAGCAAAATGCTAGTTGGGGTGTGTGTTGAGACTCAAATATTGTATATTTTTTCTCATTTATATATTGGTTTTATGAACATGATATTGTTTAATGTTATGTTTAATGCATGTTTGTGTTGCAAGGTGAATCTGAGAGCTTAAATTGAAAAGAATGTTAAAAGCATGGATTTAATGCTCAAGAATCACCAAGGTAAATGATGGATCTTAAGAGACCAAGAATGGAGAATTCTCATACCAAATATCTAAGGAAACCAAATACAAAGGAAGGATAAAAGATTAGCAAAAGTACAAGTTAAACAGTAGAAAAACAGGACATTTAAGTGTCACCTAAGCCAACTTCATTGCCACCTAAAGTGCATAAAATAGTCCAGCAAGAAAACAAATTAATTTCGTGCCACCTAAGCTTAACTCGGTGCCACTGAAGCTAATTTTGGTGCCACTTAAGCCAATTTTAGTGTCACCTAAGTACTCTGCACATACAATTTCAGATGCGATAAAATGCAATTTTGGTGCCACCGAACCAATTTCGGTGCTACCAAAATCGCGTAAAATGTAATGCAGTGTCTACGCGGATTGCATAAATAGAGTTTTGCAAAAGTAACCAAGCTAGGCTATAAATAGAGGTTTCCTACTGACTTTATAATATATCTAGGGTTTTTTAAAGAGCATATCTAGGGTTTTTAGAGAGATCTCAAGTTGCATAGTTTTAGAAATTATTTTTCTTTACAAGTTTTTAGATCTTTATTTTTCGTTTTTGTTTTCTTGTTGCTTTTCTATGTTGTAATTTAGTTATGTTTTTCTAGTTCCCTCTAGCCCAAGCTAGAAGGGGAGCACATTGGTTTAATAATTTTATAAATTATGTTGATTGATTGTTTTTAATGATGAGATGAATGGTGTATGCATGTTATCAATTATCTAGGTTTAAGTTTTTTGATCATCATGTGAGATCCATATTGATGGATAGGCTTAACCTGGATCAATTAGATTTCTTAGATGGGAGACGTTCTCGACCGCTACATTTCTTTGATTTATTATCTTATAGATATGAATGCTTAAAATCAATGGCGCTTAAGAATATATGTTAATGATGATAATCCATGATTCTCTAATCTCTTATATCATTTAATAAAAATATTTGAACTATTTTATTTTCTGATTACACCGACCATAGTGCTCGGATCCTAATTGTGTTATCAAAGTCATAATGATTTATAGATTATTAACTTATGTGTGGAACTTTGAAGCTTGGGTGTTGTTTTAATTCAATTGAATTTCATACCTTCAAAACTTTCAAAATCATTTCATCTGTTTAGTTTTCATTACTTAATTAGTTTTGCATTTGATTTTCTCATTCTCATAAATCATCTCCCTGTGGGATCAACCCTGTATTCATAGGATATTACCTACGAACCTCCACACTTTGATGCAAGCAAACAATTCGCTATCCTGTGAAAATATCAGATGAAGTTGAATTCGAGCAAACGCGCCTTTAGTGTCAGCTCAGGAAAATTCATTAGCTTTCTGGTCAGCCAAAGGGGGATATAGGCGATCCCCGACAAGATCCAAACTCTAGTGTATATGAACTTGCCCAGGACAACGAAGGAAATTCAGTGCCTCACAGGTAGAGTTGCCACCCTCAACCGTTTTGTGTCCCGAGCCATTGACAAGTGTCCCCCTTTCTTCAAACAGTTAAAAGAAAAACAATAAATAGAGTGGACCGAGGACTACGAGTTGGCCTTCCAACAACTAAAACAGTACTTAGGTTTACCCCTGTACTCTCAAAGCCCAAGCAAGTAGAGCCACTACTATTATACTTCGCAGTCTCGACAACAGCGGTCAGCTCGACCCTTGTCCGAGAACAAGAAGGGAAACAACTACCAATGTAATACGTCAATAAAGCATTGGTCCCGATCGAAACCAAGTATTCAGACATCGAGAAGCTCGCCATGGCTTTGGTCGTGTCATCCCTTCATCTCTTACCATACTTTCAGGCCCATACAATCATAACCCGAACCAATTAGCCTCTTCGCCAAGTGCTCCAGAAGCCTAAGGTGTCAAGGAGACTCACAAAGCGGGTTGTCACACTCCGGATCTAGAAACCCGAGTTTACTTGACTCAATCGTCGAGTCGAGGGTGTGACTCGATGGGGAGAGGATGATATTATACACATAAATATAATAATCATCATAAATGTTAAACTTAATTAATCGTCATGAATCCAATCAAAGTATTAATTATCTACTTACTAATTTCCATCCTACTGGCTAATATCCATCACAAGTCCATACATCATTATTTAAAAGAAATGAATATAAAATGAAAAAAAATTATTCTCACAATAAATTTCTAAGAGCACGCCTTTCAATGTCATC
The DNA here is from genome assembly GCF_029962835.1 of Magnolia sinica. NCBI lineage: Eukaryota > Viridiplantae > Streptophyta > Magnoliopsida > Magnoliales > Magnoliaceae > Magnolia > Magnolia sinica. The sequence goes on from NC_080577.1 coordinate 90,114,475, forward strand.
ACTCTACACGTAGAGACTCTAATTCATTTCCCTGTCCTGGATGGTTTTTCAATCAACAGAATGAGCTAACAACCCAGTAAGTAAATGTACACACGATTCACAACATAGGCATGATACAAGTGCATATACATGAATCTTAGTATGCCATATTATCACATAAATAGTTTCTTTAGTGAACAACCAGGGCCATAACTGCGCAGAACGTTCGGCTTGCCAACACCGATCCGACGAAGATCCATACGAGCCCAACACGTGTAGGATTTTACTTACATCCTGCGCAAACGCTGGCTTGAGCTATTTCATGTACCGTGTGTAACTATATAGTCAGGCAATGAGTAACCCACTCTATAGTTAGTCAAACTCCTTCCCTAACCTTATCTGTAGTCTAAGGAGAAGGCCCTATTGATACCAACTCGAGTTCCATTGAGAACTCTATCTGAGAATTTAAGGGATAACTCGATCCTCAAGTTATATGTTGTTTTCATAACGACATATCAAATGCAAGGCAGTTGCATACTTGAACAAATATCAGCATATTATAAAAGTTAAGCAAAAGTAAGCATGTAATGTTATGCAATGCAAGAGGAAAAATTCATCCATGATAGTGACTACTTACTCATAATGTGCATTCCTTATTCAACCATTTTGATATTTTAATCATTTCCTCATAGATCTGATAACTGCACTCGAGTCAACAATCTAAAGAAAGTTTCTGTCACGCCCCAAACTCGGAAATCGGGCTCACAAAATTCTTGATCACCGAATCCAGTGCCGACAGCCTCCATAGTACCTCATTCTCTTCTCCCAGCGCTCATACGCTAGATTCCAATCCTAGGATCTTAAAAGGAAGATTTTCAACATGAATTTATTTCATAAGAAACATAACTACAAGTATATCCAAATCATAAGAACAACATCATCACCACATATCCACTAATATAATCATTTGAGTATAATACTGAAAAGGAAATACATGCATATAATAAAATCTCCAAAAGTTCTGCCGCACGTTCCTGCCCCAGCTCGACTACATCCTATCGTTACCTGCACGCATCTATCATGCATAAGCTTATAGAAAGCTTAGAGGCTGGTGTAAGTGTGTGCACAAAATAAGTGCCAAGCATTTAATACAATGCCTTAATCATACAATATCGGAATTACTGGCCTGAATCATACGATATCAGAGTAAGCGAAAATACTGCAAGTCCATAAGAATATCATCAACCTCATCCAGGATATGCGATGAAAAGATATAGCAAGTCAATGTCATATACTGAGAAAGTAATATAAATCGATTATGTAATACAGAAACATAATGAACCAAATATCAGATATCGAGGATGCAATGCAATATGCAATTTAGGAGAGCTACGAATACCATCAGCCATATCTAGGTCATATAAATGCAGAAATATAGTAACTCAAAATGTCATATGTCATGGATGTAATGCGATATGCAGTGCAAATGGAATGATCATGTTGGAGCGTGAAGTCGAGATGATAGTATGTAGTATCGCAGGCTATGGGGTCCATCACTAGGGACTTCTATCCAAACTAGTCCCATACCTAATTTGGATAGTCAGACTCAATGTGGTAAACTCCTGATCTTAGGTTAGTCGACGCCCCAACTGAAATCCTGGCCATTGCGAATGTACACGTAACAAATAGTTGTGCACTACTAGCCCGAGTGGATAGTGAATGAATGAATATGCAACTCATGCTCAAGAAGTCCACATATCAGTATTGTTCATCTCTAGGATCATCACTAGGGCCTAGTATACTCTACAATAACTTGTCGCCCTATCAAGCACATAACTAGGTAAGTGGAAGAGACCTCACTATTCGTCTGGCCAATAGTCAGCCAATATCTACCCGGCACATTGATACCGTACCCATTCATGAGCTGGTCAAACTTAGCCTAGCTATGCCTACACCCTTAGGCGGGTAAGGCCACACCCTCTTCCAATCGACTACGACACAGTGGGAGATACGACCTACTGGTATACGGACCTTATGCGCTCATATATATCCACTCAGTCTCGACATTGGAGCGTCCTCTGGTACTGAGAGTTTAGAGATTTTCACTCGAGGCCATCTATGATATCCTGATGCTAATAACAGATTTTCGGTATCCCATCTGGCCATCCATGATGTGCCTGTGGAGGCTACAGCCCTGATGTCGCTAGGGCGTACAATAATCACAATGCACAATGCAAGGTGCATGAGTCATACAATCTAGTCATGCATTAATCCTGCAGATACCGTGCGCTCATGTGAGATAACCTCCACCTATCTGGGAGTCTCATAACAACCTGCCCAATGAGATGTGCAATAGTCAACCACATCTTATAACAAACATGCAGATGATGCGTATAGGCATGTATCATGATGCTATGCTGTCATACTCATAATCGATATCAATAACCGGCATTGACAATCGACCTCGACAATGTGGACATTTAACCAACATTGCCCCCAAGGAATGGCCCACATAGAGCTTAACATATAGTGGACCCATGGCCTCACATAAGGGCCAAAAATACAATACCATGGGCCTCACTCAAGAGCTTAATACACATGGGCCTAACATACATCACAATTGGCTCCATAACCTGGCCCACAAATGCACCACAATGGGCCTCATGCAATCATAATGGGCCGCATCACATGGGCTCACATGGGCTGCATCACATGGGCCTATATACATCGGATGGGCCACATCCCACGGGCCCTAAATACATCACAATGGGCCACAAACCATGGGCCCTAAACACATCGCAATGGGCCTCTCACACGGGTCCATTATGCATCACATCAAGGTAGGCCCCAATGGAAGGCCATCAATAGTCACATTGGGCCTCATATACATCAAGTGGGTCGCATCACATGGGCCACATATACATCACAATGGGCCTCTAACATGTGCCTAAATACATCACAAAGGGCTACATCCCAAGCCTCGACAATCGGAATCGACCTTAACAATTGGAATCGGCCTCGACAAATGAAATCGGCCTCGACCAACGAAATCAGCCTCGACCAAACGGAATCAGCCTCGACCAAACGGAATCAAACTCGATAATCAGAATCGGCCTCGACAAGCGGAATCGGCCTCATTAAACAGAATCGGCCTCAACTAATCGGAATCTGCCTGAACAAACGGAATTAGTCTCATTAAACAAAATTGGCCTCGACCAAATGGAATCAGCTTCTACCAAACGGAATTGGCCTCGATAAACAAAATCGATCTCTTCAAACAGAATCGGCCTCGACCAAACGGAATCGGCCTCGATAATCAGAATCAGCCTCGATAAGCGAAATTGGCCTCAACAAATGGAATCAGCCTCGACAAGTGAAATTAGCCTTAGCAAACGGAATTGGCCTCGACCAAACGGAATCAACCTCGACCAAACAGAATTAGTCTCAACAATTGGAATCGGCATTGATAATCGAAATCGGCCTCGACAAGTGGAATCGGCCTCATCAAACGGAATTGGCCTCGACCAAACGGAATCGGCCTCAACCAAACAGAATTGGCATTGATAAACGGAATCAGCCTCGATAATTGGAATCAGCCTCAACCAAACGGAATCGGCCTTGACCAAATGGAATCAGCCTCAACAAACGAAATCGACCTCAATAATCGGCCTTAATAATCAGAATCGGTGAGAATGGGCCTAACAAGGCCTAAGGGAAGGTCACAATGTAGACATCCAACCATCATTGCCCATTAATATGGACATCCAACCAACATTTCTCCTAAGGAGTGGCCCACATAGGGATTCATACACAACGTAACAGCCACACACACATCACATTGGGCCTCATTCATGGGCCTCTCATATATCGCGTTGGGCCTCATAGAAGGGCCTCAAACGTATCACAATCGGCCACGCCCATCAACCTTGAATACATTATAATGGGCCTTGCCCATGAGCCTTAAATACATCATATTGGGCCACGTCCCATGGGCCTCCAACCTATCGCAATGGACCTCATCAAATGGACCGAATCAATTGGGCCTATCAAATGGGCTAATATAAATGGGCCGAATCAAGTGGGCCGCAAACTACACCAATCATCTATTATTAGGAATCATTTTAGAGTATTATATAAAAAAATGAATGATATTAAAAGATCAACTGGACCATACCACAAATGGCAGTGGAGGTAATGTTTTCCATTATTTAAACCACATAAGGCCACCACAACATTTTTTTCCACCCAATCTGTTCATAAGGTCACAAGACCTGGCTAAAGAGGAAAAGCAAATATCATTTGATCCAGAAATTTTTGGGATCCTTGAAGGATTTTGATGGTGGACGTTCAAACCCACTGCTACTGTGGTGTACTGTGGTGTGGTCCACCTGATAACTGGATCTGTCTTATTTTTATTTTTATTTTTTTTAGTCTTAAACCTGAGACGAGCTAGCCAAATGGATGAACGGCTGGATACAACACATTTGGGGTGGGGTCCACATACGTGGCCCACCAGAGATACGAATTTACTTCAATTTTTTTGTCTCAAGCCTATGACGAGCTCGCCGAATGAATGGACAATGGTGTGTTAGCCCCCATACGTTCAACAGATGAACAGTAAGGATACAACACAGGCATCACGGTGGGGTCCAGGAGCCACATAAGATTGATGGATGGTTTGAATATGGCACATACCTCATGTGCGGCTCACAGAGCTGGGTGACATCATGCCAGTAGATGGACTGTTGAGTAAGACCCATACATCACAGGGGTCCCATGTACATGTGCCACCTCATTTCCCTCTCTGCTGTGTGTGTGTGTGTGTGTATATATATAATATGATATTATATCATATAATATATTATATTATAATATACTAATATACATGAAATGAAAAAAAGCCATTGTCCAAAGTCTGAATGCTCTGGACGGTGTTGATCTAACGCAAGTATCCATGGTGGGTCCACACGTAGGAGTGGCCCACCTGTACATATATTATATAATATATTATCATAACATATAATATAACACAATATATTATATTATAATATACATAGTGCATATGAATTACAAAAGTCCACCGTCCAGACTCTAGGGTGCTCTGGACGGTGCTGATTTAGTGGATGAAATCATGGTGGGTCCACAAGCAGCAGTGGCCCACCACAGAATTTATAATATAAAATTTTATATTATATAATATATATCATATATATATACACACACACATACACGTGTGTGTATGTGTGAGAGAGGGGGGCTGTCAACGTCCAGAGTCCAGAGACGTTGGACGGACAGTTGATGAAACACCCACATTTGGTGGGTCCCCTGCTGACGTGGCCCACTAAAGTTTGGGTCAGGCTGATATTTGTATTTTCCCTTCAACTGAGACTGTCCAGACAGACAGGCCAGCGGCCTGCCGCTGGACGGTGCAACAAGGTGGGCCCGTTATATGGATGGCATGGATATAATACATTCTTCATGGTGGGCCACACACACACATTAGGTGGGCCACACACCTTTACATCATACAAGAGAGAGAGTGAGAGAAAGACGTGAAGGGGAAGGACCCCGCCACTATTCAGCCCTCCCTATCCAATGCATACATCAAGTGGGTGCCACAACAAGTGGGCCCTTAAAATATAAATCAACAGTGGATCACCCACCTATCAGCCTCCTTCTATAGCTCCTTGGACTCCTATGCTCCTTGCCTTCTATTTTAATGGAGGTTGATGGAGAATGGATGGTTGAGATGGGAGATGCGAGGGTGGGAAAGTAGGCCAACTCTTGGATTTGGGAGACTTAGAGAGCTTTGGACGTTGGGTGTTGCTTGGGAGGTTTGAGAAATGAGAGAGAGAGAGAGAGGGAAATAATGGATGATAAGGAATGGTGGGATGGGTGTTGTAAGGAATGGGGATGGGAAGGTATGGGTTTAGTTGAAAATTGTGTAAAAGAGGAATGGGTGGGGAGAGAGAGAGTTGACTTTAGAAAGGGAAAAGGATGGGTTGCTTGTACTTGAGGTATGGAGTGTACTTGACTTAATTGATTGATTGATTGATGGGACATGTTGTAGAGATTCTCTCGAAATTTATAACACGCAGCGTTTCTTCGGAATGAACGCGGGCCCATATCTCCTGGTCTGGGTATTAGATCGGTGTGTGAGTCGCGGTGTTGGAACCGCAGGGACAGGGCAGTCGCGGGGGTACAAGTTTCGAGGCGAGTCAACTTCGATATGCAGGACTCGGCTTAAGATCGCGTGCAAACGTCGAATACAAGTCGAAGGTTGCTGGAATTCAATCGGAAGGACCGTGGAGACATATGGAACGGTATGGGCTAGGATACGGGTCTTACAGTTTCCTTTTTTGAGTCATAGCTAGAATACAAGCATCAAATTAATTTCTTCCTTATCTAGTGTTCATTTTCTTAAAACACTTGCAAAAATGAGTAAGATCCTAAGATTAGTACATTAGTCCATCAAATCGGTCAATCAAGTCCCTAAATTTTTTTATCAGAGCCATAGATAGTCCATTTACCATGTTTCTAACCATAAATCAAAGGTATTAATATTTGTTTCGGATCGAGATATACCTTAATGACAATTGGATATTTAGATCCATCCTATCGGACCATTTATTTCTTTATTTTTCACAATTTTGGTCTAATGATCTAGTTAATCTTCGATCAGATGATTTGATCTAACATTAGATCAAGTATATTTTTAATTTTCTTAAATCTAATCCCTTAATTAGTTTATTAAACCTTTAATCAATGGTTAAGTTGAACCTGATCATTAATTTAATAGTCCATATCATTATTATGATTTTTTTCCTAATTTTAATAATCTGGATCTAGATTAATAAGGTCTGCAATCCATATTTACTCTTAATAAATAAGATCTCTAAAGGTACAACTGATTTTAGGTGGGGCCCAACTTTGCACTAAGCGCTTATGATGAATTTACCACTTATAGAATTATAACATAATATAAGGTATGGAAAACACAAATGATTTAATCTGATATACATAATCTTGTGGTGGGCCCAATTCTATGAGTACAATTTATATGTGGGGCCCACAAGAGATTATAATCATGGAGAATCATCATATATACTCTAAATGTAAACATTCTAAAACATTTTGTTCCAAAAATCAAGATTAAATCCATCACATCAATCATGATTATGTGGTGGAGCCCACTTTAAAGGGTATTCTTGGCATGTGTGGCCCACCACACGATCATGTGATGATATTATATATTTCACATGAAATGTCTAAAGTTAGATTCTAAAATACATATATTCACTTTTAGGACCAATCTATGTCATACATCAAGATTGATGGTGGGGTCCACTTGATGATATGTAAGATCGGGTCCTTAAAAAAAAGATAAGGGACATATTTTAGCACTTTAAGTAGATGGACAATGAGGATCGTTGATCACACCTTCCTCTCTCTCTCTCTTTCTCTTTCTCTCTCCTGATTGAGAGTGGGATGTCACTTATGTCTCCCCCTTCTATCAGGCCCGTATCCTACTCCATACCATTCCTTAGGCTCTCGCAATTCTCCCCGTCGAATTTCGCCAACCCGCGACCTGTAATCGACGTTTGCACGCGACCTTAAGTCGTATCTCGTAGATTTAAGTCAGCTTGACCCGAGACTTATACCCTATCGACCGCGCCGTCGCCGCGGTTCCAACGCCGTGTCGTGCGCACTGATGCGATACCCAGGCCAAGAAATGTGGGCCTGCATATATTTCGAAGTAACGCAGTACGTTGCGAATTTCGAGAGAATCTTTATAATTAATCCTATCAATCAATCAAGTACAAGACCTAGTCCTCTCTTACCAACAAGACGTGGCAACCCATACCTCTCCCATCCAAACTCAACTCTCTCTCACTCCACTCATTCCTTCCTTACACCCATCACTGTAAGGCCCGTGCCTTAAACCATACCATCTGTAGGCTTCCACGGTCCTCCCAATCGAATTTCGGTAACATGCGACCTACAATCAGCATTTGCGAGTGACCCTAAATCATATCCCGCATTCCAGAGTCAGCTCAACCCGAGACTTGTACCCTAGTGACCGCGCCGTCGCCACGATTCTGATGCCGCGTCTAGCGCGCCAAGGCGATACCCAGGCCAGGAGATATGGGCCCGCATTCAGTTCGAGAAAAACGCCACGCGTTGCGAATTCTGAAAAAATTTCTACGACCCGTCACATCAATCAATTAAGTATACATCATTTCACAAGTTAAGTACACTACCCATGCCCCATGTCACCTCACCCCTCACAAGTCAACTCTCTCTCCCCACCCATTCCTCTTTTACCTAAATTTCAACTAAACCCATACATTTCCGTTCCCTTCCTTACAACAACCATTCCATCCATCCCTTATCACTCACATCACCTCCCTCTCTCATCTCTCTCTCATTTTTCTCCCAAGCTCCATGAGAGTAATCCAGCGTCCAAGCTAGCTCCATGAGAGAGAGCTTATGTGGCCTACCTTCCTACCACCCAATCCCACCCTCCATGACCCATCTCAACTGTTGAAATTATCTCCTTGAAGCTATAGCATGCGTTGATGGAAGAAGAAGTGTAAGACTCGTATCCTAGCCCATACCATTCCATAGGCTCCCGCGGTCTTCCATGTCGAATTTCAGTGACCCGTGATCTGTAATCGGCATTTGCGCCGACCCTGAGTCGCATCCTGTCGATCTGAGTCAGCTCAAACTGAGACTTGTACCAGTGGACCGCACCGTCGCCGCAGTTCCGACGCCACGTCTCACGTGCCAAGGCAATACCCAAGCCAGGAAATGTGGGCCCGCATTCAGTTCGAGGAAAATGTCGAGCGTTGTGAATTCTGAGAGAATGTTTATGACACGTCACATCAATCAATCAATGTAGAAGTCATGTACATATCCCATCACATCCATCCCTCTCTCACCCACAAGTCAACAACACCCATATCTATCATATCCCATTCTTACCAAAAAGTCAAGGCAACCTATACATTCCCCTGTCATATCCCTTACACCACTCCTCTCTCTCTCTCTCTCTCTCTCTCTCTCTCTCTCTCTCTCATTTCTCATTTTCACTCCATGAAAATCCCACGAGTCCAACGTCTAAGCTCTCCATGAGAAGGGCTAGTGTGGAGCACCTTCCTACAACCTAATCCTACCCTCCAAGCTTCATCTCGACCATTGAAATGCATTCTACAGAGCTCTAGATCGCATGGGTGGAAGGAGAAGTCCAAGATCTAAAGGTGGGTGTCCATAGCATTTGATTTTGATGTAAGGTCAACATGATTTGGGACCCATCTTAATGTATGCATTGTATAGGGAGGGCCCATAGTGGCGGGGTCCCTACTCTTCTCACGCATCTCTCTCTCCCTCTCTCTTTCCCATATTTCGTGGACCCCACCTATGATGTACATGTTCTATCCAAGATGTTTGTTTATGGGGCCTAGGTGTTTGTATGTGTGGCATCTGGACCATTTCGATGATGTGGACCCACCTTGATCTGTACGTGTGGCACATCACATCGTCCAGCAACAAGGTTGTAATACCCAGTCCATTCCGTACCAGTTTCTATGTATATATGCACGATGATCGACATCCTTAGCTAGACCTAGATTAGTCGTTCATAGTACACACCCAACTGACCGGGACATCAAGACCTTGAAACCTATCTCATATTAACCGCCCCATCGCCGCGATCGTGGAGGTACCACCCGTTCGTCGGTATGATAATCTGTTAGTGAGATACGCCGTGAGGAATAATAAGTGTATCATGTGCACATGGCACCATGTATTTCATTCCACACATGTGTACAACACATGTCATACACACATGCACATGCCACACATGGGTAAGAGAATCTCTACCCATGTGTGTGATGTCACATACCCATACCTCTTCTCTCTCATATGCATGAAAAGTCAACCTTTCTCCATGCCATATACTATGCATGACATCACCACACCATGCCATCCCATGCTCCTTTAATCCACCATTAATTACAAAGCATGAATTAAGTACCATAATCCTAGCCTAAGATAATATTAATCACATTAGCTTAACTTAACCAAAAATTTATCCATTTCTTTATAAATACCCCTCCATTCCTTAGCATTTCACCATTTTTTTCCATAAGAGAGAGAGAGAGAGGAGTGATCTTGGTGGGCCATCAACTCCATCAATCCCATACCTTCCATCCATCTCAACCATCCATCTAATTCATCAAGGTGAGTACACCCACTCCACTCTTGGTTTGTTTGTTTTTTTAAATTATTTGTATGATTATTAGTGGAAATGATTTGAGAATAATGATGTGATCAATGGTGTGGATACATAAGAGAGTACATGTAAATAATAATAATTAATACTTGAGATGATATGATGATAAGGATGTAATTAATGGTATGGATGCATGGAAAAAAAATAATAATAATAATAAGAATAATAATTTATTATAGGCTTTATGTGGGACCCATTGATAGTGGGCCCCACCAGAATTTTGTAGCCATCTAAACTGTTCAAGTATGGCAATTTGGTTAGCCACACGCTCACACATGCACACGTGCATACTCACCAAAAAAAAGGAAAAGAAGAGAAGAGAAGGCAGGCGTCTCGCCGTTTGAAAGAAAAAGAAGGGAAGAGGCGTGGGTCCACAATGTGCCCCACCCCTGATGTATGTATTAAATCCATGCAGTCCATTCAATTTTTCAGATCATTTTAGGCGTTGAGCCAAGAAATGAAGCCAATCCATTTCTTTGGTAGGCCACACCATCAAAAATCATGTAAACACATACTAAAACATATAAAAGCACTTGCTGGGGCCCAATTGAAATTTTTATGCATTTAAAACTTAGATTGAACGCTTCACCACGTGGGACACACACAACAGATGGACTGGATCGTCCTGTTGTGAGCCCCATCTATGAGAAACAAAAAAAACAAAAACAAACAAAAAAAAATAGCACTCTCAAACACAGCCAGCGTCTTTGTTGACATTGGAAAGAGGTGGGCCCCACCACAGCTCTACCTTGATGTATGTCGAACATCGCACAGTGAATTTGATGGGTCCCCTCTTAAAAATGGGTCGTGCCAAAAAAGCCTGATTAAAAGCTTAGGTGGCCCACACCATCTAAAATAATGTGCGACATGGCTAAAACATATAAAAGCACTTCGTGGGCCCTAAAATTTGGATGCATCTGAAACTTGGACTGACCCATCAACCACGAGGGACACACACAACAGTCGGACTGGATCGTCCTGTTGTAGGCCCCATATTTGAAAACAAAAAAAAATAATATATATATATGCCGTCACCCGTCTGGATGACGCTGCAGCAGACGCTGGACGAAAGTGGGCCCCATCACAGGCCCCACGTTGATGCATGTCGAACATCAGTACCATGCATTTGATGGGTCCTATTTAAAAATGGGCCACCTCCAAATTTCATCCATACATGGAACTTAGGTGGCCCACACCATCAAAATAATAAAATAAAAATAAAAATAAAAATAAATTTGTGAAGCTGAATAAATCAGCAATTTTATGGGTCTGATCATGTGGTATATGTTATATCTAAACCATCCATCCATTTGGTGAGCTTGACCTAAGGCTTGAAAGAAAAATAAGATAGATCTAACTATCAAGTGGGTCACACGACAAAAGGAGCAAGGATTGAACATTTACCATTGGAACCCTTTTTGGGTCAGAAGTTTTGAACCAATATAAAATTTGTCTTTCCCCTTAATTCAGGTCTCTATGACCTTATGAACAGATTGGGTGGGAAATTAATGTTATGGTGGGCCCGATGAATGGTTTAACGGTGAAATCATTATCCTAATTGCTAATTGAGGAGAGGTCCAGATAATTTTTTTTTTTATGATTCATTTTTGGATAATTTTCTAAAATGATCTCTAAAAATAGATGAACGGTGTAGGTATAATAAATACATCCCTGTAGTACACATGTAACTTTGATATCCTTGAACCATTCGTACAACTCGAAGCTCGAGCATGTAAAATCATGTGTTAGGTCCACCTAAAATTTGGATGTATCTGAAACTTGGTCTAACCCCTCAACCAAGTGGGACACACATAATGGATGGGCTAGATTTATGAACCACACCTCTGCGGGCCCAACAAATAATTATGAATATTTAAGGGAGGGTAACCCTCTCAACTTGTGTGTGATATGGCCCACTTTGATGTAGGTGTTATGCCACTTAATCCACCATGGTTATGACATGATTTATATTCAAGATCCTCATCGTTTATTTATTTTATAAGCCCCTTTGACGGTATATTACCAAGACTCAGGCCCATCCAATGATTAGATAGCCGTTCATTATAAAATAATATAAATTGAACTCTCATCACTAAAAATTTATTATGGGTCATCCCGATGATGTATTAGATATTCAACCCATCTAGCCTATGTACTGGGTCCCCTCTAGGGCATTGTCCCAAAGATCAGTCAATTCAACCTGAATTGGACCACAATACAAGGCTGTGAGAATAAGGACTTAACTATTGAATCCAACCTAAGGCCACCATGGTGTATCTATTTAATCCATGCGGACCATCCACTTCCTCATATCATTTTATGATTTGTACTAAAATCAAAGAAGACCTAAGTCTTAAGTGAGTCACATACGACTTAACCTCATGGGAAAGCCCCATGAGCTCCACCATATAGAACTCATTGTAAATTTCATTTATTTGTGGGTCCAAGAATGTTAAGGCCCATTTTAAGAGAATGTCATGTGGGCCCATCAGCGGTAGCCTTGGGCCAACCATTATGTCTCTTCGACAAGAGTTTGTAATCTCCATGTGTTAAACATATGACGAACTGGTATTGTAATTTTTTAAGTAATGATGGTCAATCCCTAAATGGATTGATCGTGGACAGCCCTTGATCACTTGGCACTTTGGTTAAAGTACGGCCCTAAGTAATAGGATCATGTGACTTATGTCTAAACCCTTAAACATGTTTAATTATAATAAATATGTAGACTCTAGTGGTGTGAGGGTGTGATATACCTGTTTGGTCCATTAATCATGTAGGTATTTAAGGTATATATAGCCGCCTAATCATAGGCAATGGTGGAGTATATGTAGTATACGTAGTCATCTAATTGTATGAATGTGAAATACGTACAAGGCCACCCAACCGTATGAAATAAAGTGGCATTGATGGCCATTCAATAACGTAGGTTTGTGCTTATCGATATAGATACCGCCACTTGAATCACATATAACTAAGTTGTACACTAACTGAATGTGATGTAGAGTTATATTACCTAAGCTAATGTTATTAAGGTCCTGGATTCTATACGTTGTGATCGCTAAACCGTAAATGGTACGATGAAACGTGGCTTTTGGCCCTTAGCTATGCAGCACCAAATATGAGTCATTAACTATGTGACGTGTGAAGTGGTTGTAGTATAAGACTTATCATAATTGGTGTAGCCATGTATTCATGGCCTATGAGCAAGGCCCATTGAGATATATTTCTGGCTCATATGATGAGGCTCATTGTGATGTACTTGAGGCCCATGTGTAGGGCCCACCTATTGTGTATTTGAAGCCCATGGGTTGTGAAGCCTGATGTGGTGTATTCTTGGCCCATGTGTCGAGGCCCATAGCGATGTGTAAGGCCCATATGATACGGCCCAATGTGATGTATTTGCGGCCCACGAGTGAGGCCCAATGCGATGAATGTGTGGCCTTTGCGAAAGATCCAAAGCGATGTATATGAGGACCAATGTGATGTGTGATTTCGCCATGATGTATGTATTGATGTTTATGTGAGTCACTCCTTGGGACTAATGGTGGTTAAATGCCCACATTGACGGGCAATGATGGTTGAATGTTCACATTGTGACCTTCCTTTAGGCCTTGTTAGGCCCATTCTCACCGATTCCAATTGACGATGCCGATTACGAGTACATGATAGCATAACATCATGATACATGCCCATACGCATCATCTGCATATTCGTTATGAGATGTGGTTAATCATTGCATGTGTCATTGAGCATGTTACTATGAGACTCCCTAATAGGCGGAGGTTATCTCACATGAGTGCACGGTATGCGCAGGATTGATGCATGACTGGATTGTATGACTCATGCATCTTACATTGTGTGCCCTAGAGACATCAGGGCCATAGCCTCCACAGGCATATCGTGGATGGTTAGATGGGATACCGGAAATATTTGGTTCTAGCATATGGGCATCATAGATGTCCCTGGGTGAAAATCCCTAAACCTCCGAGGCTAGGAGACGCCCCAATGTCGAGACCGAGTGGATATATGAGCGCCCAAGTGCCGAATACCAGGAGGCCGCGTCTCTCACTGTGTCGTGGTCGGTTGGGAGGGGGTGTGGCCTTACCCGCCCGAGGGTAGGGGGCATTACTAGGCTGAGTTTGACCAGCTCGTAAATGGGTCCGCTATCGACGTACCGGATAGGTATTGGCAAACTACTGGCCAGGCGGATAGTGAGGTTTCTTACGCTCACTTGGACTGTGCTGCTGGGAGAGAGACAGTGCCATTTAGAGTGTACTAAACCCCGGTGATGATCCCAGAGATGAACTGTACTGATATGTGGACTTATTAAGCAGGAGTTGCATACTCATTCATTCATTCATTCACTATTCACTCGGGCTGGTGGTACGCAGCTATTTGTTATGTGTACCTTTGCAATGGCCAGGATTTCGGTTGGGGCGCGCGACTAACCTAAGATCAGGAGTTTACCACATTGAGTCTGACTATCCAAATTAGGTATGGGACTATTTTGGATAGAAGTCCCTTGTGATAGACCTCATAGTCTGTGATACTACGTACTACCATCCCGTCATCACTCCAGCATAGTCATTTCATTCACACCACATATTGCATTGCATCTTCGACATCTGATATTTGGCTCTCTATAACTCTTCATTTACATACTGATTTATATTGCGTACTCTGATATTGTATGACTCATGGACTTGTCAGTATTTCTGATATTGTATAATTATGGCATGATAATATGATGATGATGATGTGATTACGGATGCATGTAATATGGTTATGGCTGTGGTATGATTTCCTTGTAGCATATTTATCTTGCCTGCATGTAGGACACACTGCACACATGTGTGTACTCACTAGGCTTTTTGCCTAAGCCTCCTATTTTCCATTTTTTTCAGGGTTGGAGTAGCTTGGAAGACTTAGCTTTCTCGATGCATTGCATCTATTCTTCGATTTGGCAATGTTGACGTTACGTATCTGTTGTAAAGCATTATACTTATAATCATCGGGACTTATGATAGAGAGTGTTGTAGTTTGATCATGGATCTTCATGCTCAGGTATTACTATGTATATAAATAAAAAAAAATTCAGTCAAAAATCTTCCTTGTGGTGCGCCGAACTCGGGACTTGGTGTATGAAAGTCGAGTGCCGAATTTGGGGCATCACGGAAGCTGTCCGTCCCCGGGTTTGGGGCGTGACAAAGGTCGATGGGTCCCACCATATCCTAAGCCGTCAGCAACGTCCAGAGGCTGGACTTATATAAGTAATAATATAATAATATTATACCAGCAATGTCCAGAGGTAGGACATTATTATAAATAATATAATAATATTATAATTATATAATATAATATATGGTGTATGTATATATCAGCTCCAAGCTTAGGTGGGCCACACGTGTGGACCCACCTCTGTTAGAGGTATTCACCTCTACTGTCCACCGTCCATTGCTGGACGGTGGGACAGGTGATGTATGTACGGTGGATCCCGGTCGTCCGTCCAGGGTGGACACACGTGCGATCAGCCACGTGATGGCCATCCACGTGGGACGTACGCCCACCTTGCTGATGTGTGGACCATCCATCTGTGCATGTGAAGACCCCACATTGATATATGTCTCACATCCACGCCGTCCGTCCTCCTATTCTGGACGAGCAGTATCGCTGCTGTGGCGACATCACCAAGTTCTGTGAGGCCTGTCGTGATCTATGTGTGCATCCTCACCATCCAGACAGTTGGGAGGTGGGGTCACATGATATTTGTGTTATATCGACCGCCCATCCAGCACCAATACAACTGCAAGATTGACTATCTATTAGGTGGACCAAACTGCATAAATCAGTGGGGATTGAAATGTCTACCATTGAAAATGTCTAGGGTCTTTGGATCAAAACGAGATTTGCTCTCATCTTTAATCTAGGGCTTCGTGACCACTTGAACAGATTGGATGGAAAATAAATGCTGTGGTGGGCCATGTGGGGTTTTAACGATGGAAATCATTATCTTCACTATTATTTGTAGTATGGTCCAGATGATCTTTCGTTATGATTCATTTTTGTGGATAATGCTCTAAAATGATCTATAAATGTCGATGAATGGTGTAAATGGACCGGCTAGGTCGGTAGGCTCATTGGTGTGGTCCATGCGATGCAGCCCATTTGATGTATATTGGCCCGCATGAGAAGCCCGCTGTGATGTGCTTGTGGCCCATGGGTTATGGCCCATTATGATGTATTCCGACTCATGGGACGTGGCCCATTTGATGTATATGAGGCTCATATAGTGGGGCCCATTTGATATATATGATGCCCATGTATTGTGACCCATTGTGATGTATCTCCGGCCCATATGTCATGGCCCATTGTTGTGGCCCATTGTGATGTAATTTCGGCCCATATGGCGAGGCCTGACATGTTATATATGTAGCCCCATGGATCCGCCCCGTTGTAATGTATATGTAGCCCTTGAGTGAGGCACATCGTGATGTATATTACCCCTTTGTGTGAGGTCATGGGCCCACTATATGTTTGGCTTTATGTGGGCCACTCCTTATGAATAATGATGGTCAAATATCCACATTAATGAGTGATGATAGTTAAATGTCCACATTGTGACCTTTCCTTACGGCCCGTGTTAGGCCGATTCTGATTATCAAGGTCGATTTCGATTGTCAATTCCGATTGTCGTGAGCAATTGCCAATTTCGATTGTCGAAGCCGAGTCTGATTGACGAGGTCAATTCTGATTGTTGAGGGCGATTCCGATTGTCGTGACCAATTGCCGATTCCAATTATTGAAGCTGAGTCCGATTGACGAGGTCGATTCTGATTGTCGAGGCCAATTCAAATTGTTGATTTTGATTGTTGTGACTAATTACCAATTCCGATTGTCAATTCTGATTGTCGATGCCGAGTCCGATTGACAGGTTGATTCTGTTAGTCGAGGCCAATTATCGAGGTCAATTCCGATTGCCAATTCCGATTGTCGATTCTGATTGTCAAGGCCGAGTCTGATCAACAAGACTGATTCCGTTAGTCGAGGCTGATTCCGATTGTCGATTCCAATAGTCGAGGCTGAGTCTGATTTACGAGGCCAATTCTGATTGTCGAGGTCGATTCCGATTGACGAGGCTG
This sequence comes from Magnolia sinica, assembly GCF_029962835.1. Lineage (NCBI taxonomy): Eukaryota > Viridiplantae > Streptophyta > Magnoliopsida > Magnoliales > Magnoliaceae > Magnolia > Magnolia sinica. Next base: position 90,131,890 of record NC_080577.1, read on the forward strand.
ATTCCTTTAGTCGAGGCTGATTCCGATTGCCGATTCTGATTATCGAAGCCGAGTCCAATTGACAAGGCCGATTCCATTAGTAGAGGCCGATTTCGATTGTCAAGGCCAAGTCCGATTGACGAGGCCGATTCCGTTAACTGAGGCCGATTGTCAAGGTCGATTCTGATTATCGATTTCGATTGGCGAGGTCGAGTCTAATTGACGAGGCTGATTCCGTTAGTCGAGGCCGATTGTCGAAGCCGAGTCTCATTGATGAGGTCGATTCTGATTGTTGAGGCCAATTCTGATTGTCATAACCGATTACCGATTGCCGATTCTGATTATCGAGGCTGATTATCAATCGATTTCGATTGTTGTGGCCAATTGCTAGTTCCGATCATCGAGGTCGATTATTGATCGATTCCGATTGTTGTGGCCGATTGCCGATTTCGATTATTGAGGCCGATTATCGATCGATTCCGATTGTTGTAGCCGATTGCCGATTCCGATCATCGAGGCCGATTATTGATCGATTCTGATTGTCGTGTCTGATTGCCGATTCCAATTATTGAGGCCAATTATCGAGGCCCAATGTGATGTATATGTGGCCCGTATTTGAAAACCGTTGTGATGTGTATTCAGCCTGTGTTTAAGGCCCAATGTGATGTATATGAAGCCTATGTGATGAGGCCCATTGTGATGCATTGAGGGCCAGGTGATGGAGCCCATTGTAATATATGTTAGGCCCATGTGAAAGGCCCATCATGATGTGTATTAAGCTCTTGAGTGAGGCTCATGGTGCTGTATATTTGGCCCTTGTGTGAGGCCATGGGCCCACTATATGTTAGGCTCCATGTGGGTCATTCCTTGGGGGCAATGTTAGTTAAATGTCCACATTGTCGACGTCAATTGTCGATGCCAGTTATTGATACCGGTTATGAGTATGTGACAGCATAGCATCATGATACATGCCCATATGCATCATCTGCATGTTTATTATAAGATGTGTTTGACCATTGCATATGTCATAATGCCAGTGGTTTATGGGACTCCCTTATAAGCAGAGTTATCCCACATGAGCGCACGGTATGCGCAGGATTGATGCATGATTGGACTGCATGACTCATACATCTTACATTGTGTGATGGTGATTACTATACACCCTAGCGACATCAGGGCCGTATCCTCCACGGGCATATCGTAGATGGCTAGATGGGACACCAGAAATATGTTATTAGCATCGGGCTGCCATAGATGGCCCTGGGTGAAAATTCTTAAACCCTCTTGGTACCAGAGAACGCCCCAACGTCGAGACCAAGTGGATATATATGAGCATATGAGGGTCGTATACTAGTAGGTCATGTCTCTCACTGTGTCGTGGTCGGTTGAGAGAGGGTGTGGTCTTACCCGCCTGAGGGAGTAGGCATAGCTAGGCTGAGTTTGACCAGCTCATGAATGGGTCCGCTATCGAGGTGCCGGGTAGATATTGTTGACTACTGGCAAGGGGGATAGTGAGGTCTCTTCCATTTATCCAGTTGTGCACTTGATGGGGCGGCAAGCTGGTGTAGAGTGTACTAGACCCCGGTGATGATCCCAGAGATGAACAATACTGATATGTGGACTTATTGAGCAGGAGTTGCATACTCATTCATTCATTCACTATCCACTCGGGCTGGTGGTGCGTAACTATTTGTTATGTGTACCTTTGCCATAGCCAGATTTCGGTTATAGCGCGCGACTAACTTGAGATCAGGAGTTTACCACATTGAGTCTAACTATCGAAAATAGGTATGGGATTGGTTTGGATAGAAGTCCCTTGTGATGGACCCCATAGCCTGCGATACTATGTACTATCATCCCGACTTCACGCTCTAGCATGGTCATTTCATTCACACCGCATATTGCATTACATCCGCAACATATGGCATTTTGGGTTACTCTATTTCTGCGTTTAGATGGTCTAAATACGGCTGACGATATTCGTGAACTCATCAGGAATTGTATATTACATTGCATCATCAGCATCTGATATTTGGTTCTTTATGATTCCTCATTTGCATAACTGATCTATATTGCATACTCTGATATTGTTTGACTCATGGACTTGTCAGTATTTCTGCTTACTTTGATATCGTATGATTCATGATCTTACCAGTATTTTCGATATTGTATGATTATGACATTATATTGAATACTTGACACTTACCTTGTACACACACTTACACCACCCTTTAAGCTTTCTATAAGCTTATGCATGATAGATGCATGCAGGTGATGTTAAGTTGCAGCAGCATGGAGCTTGGAGCATGTTGCTGACTTCTGGAGCTTGATTTTGACATATGTATTTTCCTTTCAGCATTGTATTTAACTGTTTATATTAGTGGATAAGTGATGATGATGTTGTTCTTGTGATTTGGGTATCCTTGTGGTTATGCTTCTTACGAGATAAATGTACGTTAAAAAATCCTCCTTGTAGGATCTCAGGATCGGAATCTGGTGCATGCACGCTGGGAGCCGAGAATGGGGTACTACGGAGGCTATCGGCACTAGATTCGGCGATCGAAAATTTTGTAAGCCCGATTTTCGAGTTTGGGGCATGATAAGAAGTCCAAGAAGATCTATCGATGGGTGTTCATCATCTTGGTTTTTGATTTAAGGCCCACTTGTAATGGGACCCACTTGATGTATGCATTATATTTAGAGGGACCTATAGTGGCAGGGTCCCTCCCATCTCCACCGTACTCTCTTTCTCCCTCTCCCTCTCTCTCTCTCTTTCTCTTTCATTTTTTTTGTGTTGATAATGATAAGGTGTGTGGCCCACCTGTTGTGTGTGTGATGGCCCACCTTGATGAATGATCCACATGCTGTCCAAATGGTGGGATCCACCATGATGGATGCATTATATCCACGCTGTCCAGGGCACCTTGTTGCCATGTGACAGACCTAGATGAAGGGAAATTACAAATATCAGCTTAATTCCAAACTCCAATGGGCCACTACGTGGACCCACCTTGTTGTGTGTGCTGGACGCACTATGGTGTGTGCCCCAAATCCACCACATCCGTCCATGTTGGCCAGTTTCACGGGCCCACCTTGATGGCAGTTATCCGGACCATCCAGCCTCATGACGTCCAGCAGTAGCAGCTGCTGGACCATGTGAAGTGGAAAAACCAATATCAGTTTTTTTTATTTTTTTATTTTTTTTATATATTAGCTGGTAGGTCCCACATGTGTGGACCCACCAACGTATGTGTTTTATCCCTGTCGTCCACGTGGGACAGTGGGTTGGACCTACCCCGATGTATTTGTTTCAATCCACACCGTCCAAACCTTGGACGGTGAGAATCCATCCCACACGTGGGGCTACATTGAATAGAAGCGGATTGGCTGGTCTCCCACATATCAGCTATATTAGCTAGTGTATTGATGTTAGGGTCTGATCATCCAGACCATCCATCTACATGGACCCCATCGGATGTATGTGTTGTATCTGCACACCGTCCATCCACAGTGGGGCCCACCTTGATGCACTGTTGTATATTCAGCCGTCTATCATGAGGTATGTCTTATATTTAAACCATCCAGCAACTGGACAAATTTCAGCAAATTCTGTGGGCCCCATGTGAGGTATGTGTCATATCCCAACTGTCCATCTAGAAGTGGGATTCCATTTTATGATGCATCTGTATATCCAAACACCGTCCTTCCTTTTATTGGGTGTGGGGCCCACCCACACGTGCTATACGTGTGGGATGGGGCCCTACCTTGATGTATGTATACCATGCCCACACCCTCCATATCTAGACGGTGTTATGAGGCCTGATGAGATGTATCTGAAATCCTGACCGTCCATGTCATGTAGAGCCCACTGTGATGTGCATTTTATCCTAACTGTCCATCTGCTGTGTGGTGCGCACTGCAGATGCATGGGTCTTATCCACATCATCCAAATGGCTGGATGGTGGGACCCACCATTGATGTATGTATTTCATGTCCACGCCATCCATCTGCTGGGCCCACCTAGATGTATGTATTTTGTATCCATACTATTCATTCACGTGGCCCCCACGTGGTGGTGTTTTATCCAAGTTGTCCATTTGATGGGCCCATTTGGGATGTGCAGGGCCCAACCTTATTGAGATGTATTTGAGGGTCAGGCATGAGGCCCATGTATTGCGGCCCATTTGATGTAATGAGGCCCATTGGTGCAGCCCACTTGATGTATATTGGGCCATTGGTGTGGCCCATGTGATGCGGCCCACTTAATGTATATGAGGCCTATTGGTGTGGCCCGTTGATGCGATCCACTTGATGTATGTGAGACCCATTGTTGTGATACCCAAGTGATGTATTTGTGACTTATTCGGCGAGGCCCAATATGATGCGTTTGGGGCCCTTGAGTGAGGCCTAATGTGATGTATTTACAACCCGTGTGCTGAGGCCCATAGTGATATATATTAGGCTCTTAAGTGAGGCCCATGGTGATGTATATTAGGCCCTTGTGTGAGGCCATGGGCCTACTCTATGTTCGGCTCTATGTGGGCCACTCCCTAGGAGTAATGTTGGTTAAATGTCCACATTGATGGGCAATGATGGTTAGATGTCCACATTGTGACCTTCCCTTAGGCCTTGTTAGGCCTATCATCACCAATTTCGATTGTCAAGGCCACTTGTATAGGCCGATTCCGATTGTCGAGGCCGAGTATCGAGGCCGATTTCGATTGTCAAGGCCAATTATATAGGCTGATTCCGATTGTCGTGGTCAATTGTATAGGCCGATTCCGATTGTCAATATCGATTCTAATTGTCGAGGCTGATTCTGATTGTCGTGGTCAATTGTATAGGCCGATTCCGATTGTCGATACCGATTCTGATTGTCGAGGCTGATTCTGATTGTCGAGGCTGCATATCGAGGCCGATTCCAATTGTCGAGGCGGATTGTATAAGCCGATTCTGATTGTCGAGGCCGATCGTATAGGCTGATTCCGATTGACGTGGCCGATTTCAATTGTTGAGGCCAATTGTATAGGCCGATTCCAATTGTCGATACCGATTCTGATTGTCGGGGTCAATTGTTGAGGTTAAGAATCGAGGCCGATTCTGATTGTTGAGGCTGCTTATATAGGCCGATTCCGATTATCGAGGTCGATTCCGATGTCGAAGCCGATTCCGATTATCGAGGCCTATCATCAAAGCCAAATATTGAGGCCAATTTTTGAGGCCTAATGTGATGTATATGCGGCCCATATTTGAGGCCCATTGTGATGTGTATTCAGCCCGTGTTTAAGGCCCAATGTGATGTATATGAGGCCTATGTGATGAGGCGCATTGTGGTGCATTCGAGGGCCAGGCGATGGAGCCCGTTATGATATAAATTAGGCCCATGTGAGAGGCCCATCGTGATGTGTATTAAGCTCTTGAGTGAGGCTCATGGTATTATATATTAGGCCCTTGTGTGAGGCTATGGGTCCACTATATGTTAGGCTCTATGTGGGCCATTCCTTAGGGGCAATGTTGGTTAAATGTCGATATTATCGAGGTCAATTGGCGATGCCAGTTATTGATACTGATTATGAGTATGTGATAACATAGCATCATGATACATGCCCATACGCATCATGTACATGTTTGTTATGAGATGTGGTTGACCATTGCATATGTCATTGGGCAGGTTGTTATGAGACTCCCTGAAAGGTGGAGGTTATCTCACATGAGCACACGGTATGCGCGGAATTGATGTATGACTGAAATGTATGACTCATGCATCTTGCATTGTATGTTGTGATTACTGTATGCCCTAGCGACATCAGGGCCGAGCCTCCACGAGCATATTGTGGATGGCCAAATGAGATACCGAAAATCTGTTATTAGCATCGGGCTGCCATAGATGGCCCTGGGTGAAAATTCTTAAACCTTTGAGGCCAGGAGATGCCCCAATGTGAGACCGAGTGGATACATGAGTGCCCGAGTGCCGAATACTAGGAGGCCGCGTTTCCCACTGTGTCATGGTCAGTTGGGAGGGGGTGTGGCCTTACCCGCTTGAGCGTATGGGGCATAGATAGGCTAAGTTTGACCAGCTCATAAATAGGTCCACTATCGACTTGTCGTGTAGATATTGGCTGACTAGTGGTCAGACAGATAGTGAGGTCTCTTCCACTTGCATAGTTGCACATCAATGGGCGGCGATTTGCATGTAGAGTGTACTAGACCCCAGTGATGATCCTAGAGATGAACAGTACTGATATGTGGACTTATTGGGTAGGAGTTGCATACTCATTCATTCATTCATTCACTATCCACTTGAGCTGGTGGTGTGCAACTATTTGTTACGTGTGTCTTTGCAATGGCCAGGATTTCGGGTGGGGCGCGCGACTAACCTGAGATTAAGAGTTTACTACATTGAGTTTGACTATCAAAATTTATGTATGGGACTAGTTTAAATAGAAGTCCCTTGTGGTGGAACCCATAGCCTGTGATAATACGTACTTTCATCCCGACTTCACACTCCAGCATAGTCATTCCATTCGCACCGCATATTGCATTACATCCGCGGCATATGGCATTTTAGGTCACTGTGTTTCTGCATTTATATGGTCTAGGATGGTTGACGCTATTCGTGAACTCATCAGGAATTGTATATTGCATTGCATCCTTGGCATCTAATATTTGGCTTTTTATGACTCCTCATTTGCATAGCTAATCTATATTGCGTAATTTGATATTGATTGACTCATGGACTTGTCAGTATTTTCGCTTACTCTGATATAATATGATTCATGATCTTACCAGTATTTTCGATATTGTATGATTATAGCATTGTATTGAATACTTAGCACTTACCTTGTGCACACACTTACACCACCCTCTAAGCTTTCTATAAGCTTATGCACAATAGATGCGTGCAGGTAATGTTAGGTTGCAGCAGCGTGAAGCTTGGAGCATGTAGCTGTCTTCTGGAGCTTTGATTTCATTTTGACATATGTATTTTCCCTTTCAGCATTGTATTCAAAGTTTATATTAGTGGATATGTGATGATGATGTTGCTTTTGTGATTTAGGTAAACTTGTGGTTATGCTTCTTACTAGATAAATGTACGTTGGAAAATCCTCCTTGTAAAATCACAGGATCAGAATCTGGCATATGGGCATTGGGAGCCAAGAATGAGGTACTACAGAGGCTGTTGGCACTAAATTCGGTGATCAGGATTCCTGTGAGTCCGATTTCCGAATTTGGGGCGTGACAATCACCATCCCTCTCCCATTCATCTCTCTCTCTCTCTCTCTCTCTCTCTCTCTCTCTCTCTCTCTCTCTCTCTCTCTCTCTCTCTCTATCTATCTCATCTCTCTCTTCACTCCCATGCTACTAAGGTGAGACCGTCCAAGCTCTTCCAAGAGAGAGAGCCAAGTGTGTGGCCCACTCCCTACCCTATATCTCTTAATCCAACCCTTCAATCTTCATCAACCACCATCAAAGTTGAAGCTTAAGAGTTAAGGAAGCCAAGGAGCCAAGAAGGAGCGAAATCGATGGGTGTTTATAGGTTTAAATTGTGCTTTTTTTTGTGATGGACCAAGTAAGGCCTACCAATTGATGGGGTGGATCCTATTTGGGACCCCCTTTGATGTACATTTTATAACAAAAAGGGGCCATAGTGGCGGGGTCCCTCTACTACGCCGTCCATCTCTCTCTCTCTCTCTCTCTCTCTCTCTCTCTCTCTCTCTCTCTCTCTCTCTCTCTCTCTCTCTCCCCATTTTCCTTTGCGGCCCACCTTGATGAGTGGATTAAATCCACACCCTCTAAACATACTGGACGTGGGAGCCCACCATGATGCCTAATTTGATCCATGCTGTCCACCGTCCAGACCCCTGAACGGTAGGACAAGCCATGAGGTATGTGTTTTTATCCTAGCCATCTATGGCCCACCATGATGTTCATGTGAAGATCCACACCATCCACGTGGATGTGTGGACCCCACTGCAATGTATGGGTCTTATCCTAACCGTCCAGCTTGCAGGATGGTGTGACCCACTTTGTGTCTAGACGTCCATCCAGAACGCTGGACGTTATATCATTTAAAAAATAATAATAAATATTATAATATACTATGTTATATGGAGGACCGGACCCCACATGGGACCCACCCACGTGTGTGACAGGTGTGGCTGGTGGGACCCACTTTGATGTATTTATTCTATCCCCACCGTCCATCTGTCCAGGACGGTGGGCCTGATCATGAGATATATGTTATATCAAAACCGTCCATCCATTTTCGATGGATGTGGACCCACCCCACACGTGTGGGGGTGGGGTCCACCCTAATATATGTATTCTATATCGTAACCGTCCGACCGTTCTGGACGGGCGGGGCCCACATTGATGTACATATTATATCCCTGTTGTCCATCCATTTTTCAGGACAGTGGGTCCCACTGCTGATTGGCATCAGCAAGTCCTGTGGGCCACCAACATGTAGGTGTTTCCCTAGCCATCCATCTATTTTGATGTGGGCTGCACCCTGATGTGTGTATTGTATATCTACTGTCCATCTGGGTGACCCACCGTGATATATGTGTTTCATCGTCCAGCAGATCAAGACCGTCCCAGCTGGATGGTTCGAATACCACCATGATGTATGTATTTCCCCATCATGTCCAACAGGAAGCTGGATGGTGGGCCCTGACCTGGTGTATGTGTTGCATCCACGCTGGTGGGGGGCGCGTGATGTATGTGTTTCATTCCTGCTGTGTGGTGCACACCGTGATGAATGTGTTTTTCACCCACGCTGTCCATTCGCTGGACGGGTGGGGTCCATCTTGATTTATGTATTTTATATACATGTTTGTGTCCGCGACCCACCGTGATATATGTGTTAAACCCACACTGTGCATCCGCGAGGCCCACCTGATGTATATCAATACCGTCCACATGGGACATGGGCCCCACATGATGTACGTGTTTGATCCAAACTACCCATATGTGAGGCCCAATCTAATGTGTATAAGGCCCATTTGGCAAGGCCCAATGTGATGTAATGAGACCCATTGTGATGTATTTGGGGCCCAGGCGTGAGGGCCATTGAGATTGTATGTGGCCATTGTGATGTATATTAGGCCCATGAGATGCGGCCTATTGTGTTATATTTATGGCCCATTTGGCATGGCCCATTATGACGTATTTGTAGCCTTTGATGAGGCCCAATGTGATGTATTTATGGCCCATGTGCTGAGGCCCATTATGATGTATATATGGCCCATGAGTGAGGCCCGACATGTTGTATATGAAGCCCATGTGATGCGGCCCATTGTGATATGTATTGGACCCATGTGATGCGGCCCATTGTGATGTATTTAAGGCCCATGTGATGTATATTAGGCCCTTATGTGAGGTCATGGGCCCCATTATATTTTAGGCTTTATGTAGGCCACTCCTTGGGAGCAATGTTGGTTAAATGTCCACATTGATGGGTATTGGTGGTTAAATGTCCACATTGCGACCATCCCTCAGGCCCTTTGTTAGGCTGATTATCGATGCCGGTTATCGATACCAATTATGAATATGTGATAGCATAGCATCATGATACATGCCCATACGCATCATCTGCATATTTGTTATGAGATGTGGTTGACCATTGCATATGCCATAGGGCAGGATGTTTATGGGACTCTCTAATAAGCGGAGTCATCCCACATGAGCACATGGTATGCGCAGGATTGATGCATGATTGGACTATGTGACTTATGCATCTTACATTTTGTAATATAACTACTGTATGCCCTAGCAATATTAGGGTCGTAACCTCTACAAGCATATCGTGGATGGCCAAATGGGACACCAATTTTTTTTCTACATAGGGTGCTATAGATGTCCTTAAGTGAAAGTCTCTAAACCTCCGTAGCCAGGAGACGCTCCAACGTCTAGACCGAGTGAATACATGAGGGTTGTATATGAGTAGGCCGCATCTCCCATTGTGTCGTGGTCGATTGGAAGGAGGTGTGACCTTACCTGCCTGAGTGAAGAGGCAATATTTAGGTTGAGTTTGACCAGCTTGAGGAATGAGTCCGCTATCGATGAGCCGGGGCCCATATTGGCAGGTGGATAGTGAGGTCTCTTCCAGTTACCCAGTTGTGCGCTCGGATAGGAGCGACAAGCTGGCTAGAGTGTACTAAACTCCGGTAATAATCCTAGAGATGTACGGTACTAATATATGGACTTATTAAGCAGGAGTTGCATACTCAGCATTTTATTCATTCATTCATTCATTCACTATCTACTCGGGCTGGTGGTACGCAACTAATTATTATGTGTGCCTTCGCAATGGCCAGGATTTTGGTTGGGGGGCGCAACCAACCTAAAATCAGGAGTTTACCACATTGAGTCTATATATCTAAATTTAGGTATAGGACTAGTTTAGATAGAAATCACTTGTGATGAACCTCATAGCTTGCAATACTACGTACTATTTACCCGACTTTACACTCTAGCTTGGTCATTTCATTTGCACCACAGATTGCATTACATCCGCAGCATATGGCATTTTGGGTTGCTATGTTTCTGCATTTATATGGCTAGATGAGGTTGACGGTGTTCGTAAACCTGTCAGGATTTGCATATTGCATTGCATCCTTAGTATATGATATTTAGCTTACTATGTCTCTGCATTATATAGCTGATCTGTATTGCTTCCTTAGTATATGATATTGGCTTATTATGTTTTTTGCATCGCATAGTCTGGATAGGGCTGATGGTATTTATGGACTTACCAGCATGTTTCTGCATTACTCTGATATTGCATACTTGGCACTTACCTTATGCACATACTTACACCACTCTCTAAACTTTCTATAAGCTTATGCATGATAGATGCGTGCAGGTGGCGTTAGGTCGCAGCAGCGTTGAGCTTGGAGCGTGCAGCTGTCTTCTAGAGCTTTTATTTTCGTTATATATGTTTCCCTTTCAGCATTGTATTCAACTGTTTATATTAGTGGATATGTGATGATGATGTTGCCTTTGTGATTTGGGTAAACTTGTGGTTATGCTTTTTATGAGTTAAATGTACGTTAAAAAATCCTCCTTGTAGGATCCCAGGACCGGAATATGGCGTATGGGCGTTGGGAACCAAGAATGGGGTACTACGGAGGCTGTCGGTACCAGATTCGGCAATTGAAAATTTTGTGAACCCGGTTTCGGAGTTTGGGGCATGACACCTTCTCTTTTATATTATAAGGTGGGTCACACTTTATGTTAATGCTTGGGAGATTTCATACGTGATTTTTCATCTTCACGTGCTTTTTATTCTTTTTCTTTGCTTGAGAAAACGCAAGTGGGTTATGGATTTCATATACTTTGAAAATTATCCAAAGTTTGGTATGGACTGCATATTTGATATGACATATGACCCCTCATGCTAAAACTAAACCGGTAAGGTTTTACGATTTTTGAAGTTGTATAATGTGTACCGTTGGTTCGGTGATCAATTGAATAGATAAGCCGATCTATGGTAATTACAAAAAATGAATGATGTGTGGTTAAATGATTTTGTAAATGAGAAGTGTATGGTCCACTAGGGTCCTTGACAGATGGTGATGATTGTGTACAGACGGTTTTATGGATGGTTTAAAGTATATGAGGTTGTTGTGTGATGTACAGGGTAAAATCATATATATAAGTGTACACACATTCTTTAAAAATAAAAAATCGAAACTTTCCAGGCTTAGATCACCAATGATTTATGGGTCTCATTGTCTCGTAAGAGATATTTTCTCAAAACCGACCAATAAGAGTGTTGGGCATAACAAGATCTTCATGATGAACCATTAATTTTAGTTTTTAGATGGACCACTTGAGAGTTATGATCCATATTTGCAATAGATGGTGAGATAATGTATTTATATGTGGAAATTAAGGGATTTTAGTTTAATTTAGGTGAATAGTTCATGGTATAAGTTCATATATAAATGGGCATATGCAAACAAGGTTTTAAGAATAGTCTATGTGCATGGGCATCCACACCCTTGGATGTTTTGGATAGATGATGGACTTCGCATTTTAAAGAATTAACTTAAATGAGCAAGTACCCAGTTAAGAGTTTTTAAGCACTACGTAGTGATGAACTCAGTTTTGTAATTGGGTCACTGATCATGGGTGATATCTACCGTCAGATTTCGATAAGGACCCACTGGATGGACCTTTTTAGAAGAAAAAAAATAGATAATTGAAATTCTCATATAGCCATTTACTAAATGTCCAAACGGTTTTTTAATAGGGCCTCAAGAAATTAGTTTTTGAGAATGGTCTATACATGTGGGTATTTATATTAGGATTACTAGGATCACTAATGATCAGGTTTGGAATCGACCTGACTGTCAAATTAGCTGTTATCAACACATTGAACCAAGATCACTTACTATGACCCATCGAAGCTTTAGATAAGCCCTATTCTTAGACTCATGGCCCTATAAATATCGAGGAATCAAATGGTCGAAGTGAATTTCATAGAACACCCTGGTGGACCTCACTTAAATCTGTGCGTGTACACAGAATAGTGCATGCCGCGAAGTACCGCACGCCGAGACCCGGTCAAACGAGGTTTGATCCGAGTCCAAGGGAGGAAAGACCTCCTCATCCTTCCATTTTTTTCACCAGTGACAAATGCCATCTGTTTGTTCAAATTTTGTCCCACCACCTGTGATCACATCAATGATCTGAGTTGTTCATCTGGTAGGGCATCCAATTCTGACCAAACCCCAACCCTTTCACATGTTTCCATGCATGTGCATGCACATAAGAGCATGGACAAGTGGAGTGTGTACTCGGGTGCATTCTAAAAATGGAAAATTTTTGTTTCTCGCTCCTTAGCTAGATTTCGCATGCATCCTCCTCTTTACATCTTAGCCCCCCCACCTCAGCGAATCTCAAGTGTACAGTCCGAGCTAGCCTTAGGGTTCCCATCGCAATAGGAGAGTCGGCGCTGCATGCTTATCCCAAAACCATTAACTAAAAGCTAATACCCATCCATTTGGTGGGTCCCACAGTGTCTAGTGATCTAATCCAAGCCATCCAGATGCCTCAGATCAGAGGATTAGCTATCCAACAGCATTTCACCATTATTAGTGGAGTTATCTTCCTCAATTGCTCGAAAATCACACAAACAGAGTGTGGGCCCTAAGCATTGATCTAAGTTGTCCATTAGGTGGGCTAGGGTACCATAAATTCACCCCTGGTGTCTAATAGGGGCCATACAAGCTGTTTAAGACCATCAAATCTGAATTTATGAGGATTTACTTCCTACACCACAACTAATCAACGGATTAACATCTGACAATTCTAGGTGTTATGAACGTTATAAAAGCTCATTTTCCTTTCTGGGAAAGTCGCCTTAAAACCCTAGGAATCTGAAAATAGAAAAACAAGAGAGAGAGAGAGGGGAGGTGAGTGTCGTTCTCTCGTTATTGCACCAGCTTGACTCAGACCGAGTCTCGCATCGGGCCGAGCTGTTGGTCATTACAGAAGAGGGAGAAAGAGAGAGAGAGAGAGAGAGAGAGAGAGAGAAGGGCTGTTGTCAAGTCAAGTGAACTCAACTTGCTAAGTATGAGTCGGGTCAAGCTTTGGTCCAGCTACCTTGTTGGACCTGTCTGAGAAAAGAAGGAGAAAGGAGGGAGAGAGATAGAGAGAGGAAGGGAAACGATAAAGAGAGAGAGGAACAGAAACAAGAGAGAGAGAGAGAGGGCTCAGGTCGTGGGCTATTGCCGAGTTGAGAGGACTCAACTCTCTAAGTTCGGGTTCGGATTGAGCCAGCTGGATTAAGTTGGGCTTGGGTCTGGTCCATGTCTGATTCGAGTTCCAGTAAGGGGAGAGAGAGAGAGAGAGAGAGAGAGAGAGAGAGAGAGAGAGAGAGAGAGAGCAAAGAAAGAAGAAGAGAGGAGGAAAGAAAGATAAGAAGAAGAAGAGTGGGAAAGAGAGGAAATAGAGGACTTGAAAAATACTGAGTTAACCCAGCTGAGTTTATTCGAGTGTGGGCCGAGTTTGAATATTGTTTGAATTGTCTGAGAGAGAAAGGAAAAAAAGAATAAAAAAGAAGAAGAAAAGATAGAAGGAGAATCGAGCCAATCAGCTCTAACCAAGTCGATCTGCCAAGTCTCGAATCAAGTTAATTGATTCAAGTTGGTTTGGAACCAAGTCTAGATCGGGTTGATCCAATTGAGGTGAATTGGATTCAAGCTACTTCACACCTTCAAACCCTATGGAGAGGTGACCACACATCCTAAGGTGAGGACTCCCCCTTTAAGCTTTCCACTTAAATTCGATAATCTTAATATAGATAATGTTTTAACCTCTTATATTTAGAATCTCTTGAGTTACTTGATTAATCTACTTGTTTCACTTTACGATATGTTAATCTGTTGCACAATCGACTTGTGAATTGAATGATTAACATACCTCTTTAATTTTGATAAGCATGAATGATTTGATTGCCACATGTTATTTTGAGTTGAACATTTGTTATTCGATTAAATGTTTACTACTCATGATTACTTGATGATATTTTGGAGATGTTCGAACTAGTGTATACTTCTAATAAATTGAATGGAATTTGTTGTGCACTTACTATCTTATAGATCATTTGCGCCTATACGGCTGTTGGGGATAACCCTTTTTTTATTGAATCCATTGACGTACTATTTGCCCTATGTGGCTTTGATTAGACATTTTTCCTATGTGACTTTGATTGGATATTTACTCTGCATGGGTTTGATCTTTGCAGATTTCCCTATGTGGCTTTAATGGAATAGTTACCCTTTTGAGCCTTGATGGTTTAATTTGTTTAAACTTGCTGGTTTTCGGGTCATTATGTGGAGTTTCATATGATTTTCAGGTGAAATTGAAGGTCATTTATTGATTTTTCTAGTCAGCTTGTAGAGTTTATATGATTTTCGAGTGACGTCGGAGTTCACATGTTAATCCTCTCTTCATCTTACGGAGTTCATTTATATGGTGATTTCTAGGTAAAGTTGAAGTTCATTTATTGATTTTCTAGTCACCTTAAAGAGTTCACATAAAATATAATTTCTAGGTGAAGCTGAGGTTTGAATGTTGATTTTCTATTTATCTTGCGGATCTCACTTGTATTGTGATTTTCGGGTGAAGTTGAAGTTCACATGTTTATTTTCTAGTCACTTTATGAATTTTTATATGATTTTCAGATAAAGCTGAAGTTCATTTATTAATTTTCTAGTCATATTGTGGAGTTCATATGATTTCCAGGTGAAACTGAAGTTCATTTGTAGATTTTCTAGTCATCTTGTGGAGTTCACGTACAATGTGATTTCCGGGTGCAATAAAATGTCGTATGTTGATTACCTGACTATCTGAATGCATTCACTTGTATTGCGATTTCTACAACATTTTCTTAATAGTGAAATTATGTTGGTTGGCTATATTCTTTTGTATATGATCACGATTTCAAATTTCATTGTTTGATATATCTCTTTTTATGTCTTGGGAACTATACTGGAATATGAATGATGAGTGTATAATCTTAGAGGTTATTCCCCATTGTAATAACCATTGATGTTATCAAAACATATCCGTTGATGCAAGTGTAGAACAAGCCGATGCGGTTCACTTAGTTACTGGGATAGATCGAGCAGTTGAGGAGCTAGTCGAGGTCCCAATGGGACATTTTAAGCTTCATCATTAGTTGATAAATTTTCATTTTAAATTAGTGTACTTTTGATATTTGGATTGTATAATTATTGTATGAGCACTACATTTGGATTTTTGTTATGAATGGAAAACTTTTACTTAATGCATGTTTACTCAGCTAGTAATTGCTACTAACTCTGATTGATAATAAGATTGTTTAAATTTGGACTTGAATTTTAAAGGTTAATGCTCGGGTTTTCAAGAAACGAGTAGTATTCTTGGATTTTGAAAACCAGAATGTTACACGCTCTCTCTCTCTCTCATATTTAAATTTATATAAATGTACTTTTAAGTGTGTTAAATTTACAAATATTTTAAAACTTATCCTATAAAAGCATTTTAAACAAAATAAATTAGGCATATAAAGTAGGTTAAGACCCAAGCGAACAACCCTTTTTCTTTTTTTTTTGGTACTAAATAGAGACTTGTTAGGGCGCCACTCTGATGCATACTCGGTTCATACCAATATCTCTCAACATTTAAAATTGGTTAGAGAAAATTTAGTAGCATTTCAAATTTTAAAATTTTTAAAAAGTTTATTATGAAATGTATCTTAAAATTCCCAAGCACCACCGTCTATGGACGGTGGGAGGTAAGTATTCATGGAAAGCTCTCCAGCCCTCGATTAACATTTCAAGGACACAACTTTTCCTTTGTTGTTATTTATGGATGCAGATGGGACCACGAACTCCACCAATCTTTGGACACTACCTAAAAATAAAGTGTCCATATTTGAAATTGGACCCACCATGTAAATTGGGGTCCAAAACATGTTAATTTGGAATACATTATTCCTTTATGCATCAATTAAGGAGATTTGGATAACTAAATCTGAAATGCATACATGAATGAGAACCCATTTCCCTTTTTGATATTACTGATGATGTTATACTTGAATCTTTTGCACCTAGCACCCTCTTAGAAACCCACGATGGAAATTTAAGTTTTCTGTAATGTTGGTGAGAGGCCCAACTGGTATTTATAATAATGAGGGTCCGCGTAGTTTAACCCATCACAATGTAAAAGTACATGTCTATTTGAAATATTACGCATACTTGTACAGTCCAAGTGCACTATCCTTAATGTATTTGAATCAATCACAACTTTTACAGAGTCCACGTGTACTCTCAGTCAAAATTATCCAACAATCCAATTATCCAAACCATTGATCATGTGGGGCCCACCTAATAACAATCTTACAAAACATGGTCTCGATTATGAAATGGGTGCTCCAAGTTGGACTTTCAAATGGGTTGGATTTGGACCACCCAAAAGTATGCCAAGCTATAACTTCTTGTAGAATTTACCCACTAATTCCTTTTAAGTTGAGATAACTAAGGCCGTTTACTAAAATGTAAAGACCTATCTTATTGGGTGTGCTTAACAGAAGTTTTATATTAACTAGGAGTTTTAAAATTATACTAACCCAACTTAATCAAACTTAGATCCAACCTGATATGGACCATGGTTAAACAGGTCGAGTCAGGATTCTCCGAGTCTAGGCTCAACCAAGACTAAACCTAGATCCAGCTTATTTGTATTTAGACTCAACTCAGACTTGGCCGATATACTAATAAATTGGTTAAGAGCTGAAATCAATCGATGATTATTAAACAGGTCGACCTGACCCAACCCATTTGCACCTCTACACTCATATACAAACATGCCCATTCAATTTTAGGGCCCGTTTGGACACAACTTCTTCAACAAAATAAATAAACCATGCTAGTACCAAAGGCAAACCCCATTGGACAAGCTTCTTTTGTACTAAACAAAGAATTGTTAGAGGACGAATTCAATGTACCATTATCTCTCAACATGTAAATATGGTTGGTGAGAATTGAGCAGCATTTCAAATTCTATTTTATTTTATTTTTTTCAAGAGTTAATTTTGAAATGGGTCTTTAAATTGGCAATAACCATTTTATGGATGGTGGGAGGTAAGTATTGGTAGAGAGTTTTCCATCTTGAGGTGAATACTCTCAGTTGTTATTATGGTTGCTGATGCAGGGATGGGCGTGATAACGTTGAGCACCGTCTTCCGCAATGATAACTACTATGAATCCATGGAGGTTTTCTGGACTCCTCACGGATATAGAAAATAAAAATAAATTCTAATAAAATTGGAAATAAATTGATTGATATATAAAAATGAATTTACAAAGCTTTAAATAGTGATACCAGACTTAAGAAGAAGTTTCAGAATCAAACTCTTTAAACTCTTTAAAATTTGTGTCTTACCATAAATAGTAAACTTACTATTTATAAACGGTAATGATTTCCACTAGACTTCCTTATTTTTGGCCAAAATTAGTATGTGTCCCATTTGGCCTAACCATGTTGTTCTCTTAAATTTTTTAAACTTTTTTCATGTTAGACACAACTCTTATAGCTCAATAGATTAAAAGTTATGATTGTACTAAAACTTACTATAAATAATAAAAACAGAAATAAAATAGATTTTCGACCGTAGATCAGATGGAATCTCACAAATTCCGCGTGGGCAACTTGACATGGTTGGTTGGCTAAAGTAGTTTCTCCTACCCCAAAATCATATATTATATGTTGAATAACTCATTCTAAATTGCAAGATAAGACTGTTTTAGTGTTTTGACGATTTGGAACACTTCCGCCTTTGATTGAGCCTTCGTTGGTCCATCTTGGACATGAAAGTGTCAGTGACACGCTCTACATCAGTTGCAGATCTGTCCGGAAATATTTTAGTCCAAATTTGAAATGAGACCCACAGTGTTGATTCATGACCAAAATACGGCCCCAATAATCAAATAGGTCGAGTCTATTCTTGGGTGGTCCCAATCTGATTTTCGTGTGGGTTGAATTTGGACCACCCAAAAAATATGCTAGCCTGGAAATTTGTTGTATAAATCGACCGTCCAATTTCTTTTATTCAAGGTAACTAAATCAATTTACTAAAATGTAAAAATCAGTGCTTGATAGAATCATATAAAATATTAATATTAAAATTAGACCGACCAGACTTAACCTTAACTCGGCTCACAGTCAGACATCCCGAATCAGGACCCTTTGCGTCTAGACCTAACCAGGACCCATCCAAGACCCGTTCTAGACCCAGGTTGTTTGTATTTAGATCCAAACTAGAGTCGGTCTATATACTAATGGAATAGAATTAAAAATATCCTAGTCAAGATGGCCCACTCATCATGTGAACCGCACGTGATATTTGATATGACTAGTTCCAAAACTGAGGCAGGTCCAAATCTAATGTGGACCACATATTTGGTATTGAATAACCACCGTTAAAAACTCCTTGGGACCACAAAAGTTTTGGATCAAGCTTCTATCTGTGTTTTCCCTTATCAACAGGGATAGATTGGATGGCAAATAAACATTACAGTGGGCACTAGGGAGCGTTTAATGGTGGGTATTCAATCTTCAATGTTTCCCTGTGGTGTGGTCGACCTGAGATTTGGATTGCCTCATTTTTTAGACTATTCCTTAAAATGATTTGGAAAAATGAATGGAAGGCATGGATATATAACACATTTATCGAGGTGAGCCCCACCGTCAGGGCTCACCCACCATGCTGTTACCCCTCCCTCACCTAAATCCGTGTCCCCAACATACATGCCACACATCTGCCATCTTGGCACATTGGTATGGAATCCAATTCATTAATTAGAACAGCACCACTATGTAGATGCTCTATCCCAATACTCAAGTCAGTCCACTCATCAGGTGGGCCACAATTTTAAGAAATATCCAGCTGAAAAAGACTTGGCTGAAATTATATTACCTTTTCAATTGCTTCAAAATTTGTGGGCCCACCTGTTGAACGCTTATTTTCATGCAAAAATATCTGCACAGTCAAACCCACCTGATGCACGGCGTGGATAATGCACTTGCACATCGAGCTGGGACGTGTGGCGGCACGTGCATAGGTAGCTTTATACACTCGTGTGGGACGCGGATTAGCTGCTGACGGGTTGGCTACTGAAGTGACGTCACCAGGTTCTATGGGGCCACATGATCTGTGTGTTATATCCACACCGTCCATCCATTTGGAGAGACCATTTTAGATCATGAGACAAAAATGAAGTAGATCAAAAGCTCAAATGGACCCCACTACAGAAAACGGTCGGGGTTGAACCCCCACCGTTAAAAAATTTTGGGGGCATGGAAGTTTTCGATCAAGCTGATATTTGTGTTTTCCCTTCTTCCATGTTTTTGTTAAATAGAGTGGTTGGATATCAGATAAACACATCATGGTGGGACACAGGAAGATTTCAACAGTAGGTGTCACTGTCCCCAATGTTTTCTGCGGTGGATTCACTGCTTGAGCTTTGGAGCTGCCTCATTCTTTTGCCCATTCCCTAAAATGGTTTCTGTAAATGGATTGTGTGGATACAACACATATATCATAGTGGGCCCACAGAATATGGTGACGTCACTTCAGTAGCAAGATTTGTCCACTCGTGTGGGCTTAGCAAATTTCGTTGGAAAACTTGGAGTAGAAGCCTCTCCGCTGTTGCTAGAAAAAGCTTATTCTACCACTACTAACACGGCCTACTCTGGTTTATATGGAAACGGATTGGATACTCTCCTTGCCACCGTCCCCCTGGCTGATGGTCGGTGCTATGTGACCCCCACCATGATGTATGTGTTTCATCCACTTCGTTCATCCATTTTTAAAGATCATTTTAGGGCTTTATCCCAAAAATGAGATGGATATAAGTCTCAAGTGGACCACACCACAGGAAAACAATAGTGATTGGATATCCACCATTTAAATCCTCCTAAGGCTCACTGTACTTTTTATTTGACATACAATCTGTTGATTAGGTCATGAAGACCCAGATGAAGGCGAAAAACAAAGATCAGCTTGATCCATAATTTTTATGGCCCCCAAAAAGTTTTTAATGCTCAAGGTTAATTCAACACTGTTTCCTGTAATGTGGTCCACTTGAGATTAGGATATACCTCATTTTTGGTCTCATATCATAAAATGATCTAGAAAAATAGATGGATGGTATGGATGAAACACATACATAATGGTGGGTCTATAGAGCACCGACCACCAGGCAGGTGGCGGGGGGAGGAGCCATCCGTTTCCGGTTTACATATGGTAAAAAGTATGAAACAAAGACCTATCAAACCACCAAGTAGGCCTATCCAACCATCAAGTAGGCCATCATATAAATGCCGAACTTTTTGGATGGATGTTTATTGTTTTCTATGGTATGGCTCATATATTGCTTGAATGGAATGATCTTTTTAGTAGACCATTTTCATAGCAGGGCTCACTTGATGGATAGATTTGATGGCATACACAAAATGTGGTGGACCCACACACATTCAGATCCAAGATTTGAGTGTTGAAATGCAGAACGTCTACCGCACATTCAAATCCAAGATTTGAGTGTTGAAATGCAGAACGTCTACCACTGAGCCATGCCATACATTCAAATCCAAGTGTTTGATGAAATGACTCAACGAAGTGTCGGCTGGTGGCAAGGAAGGTATGGATATGAAACAAATATCTTTGTATCTTAAAATTTATGTTGTCTGTTGAGTGTTTGATAAAACACTTGTAAATCGATATTAGTGCTTTACATCCTGTAAGAAATTGAAGTTGTACTCCATGTGTTTGAGAAAATGCCACAGAGGCTCGATCTTGGCTCAAACTCGGCTCGAACTGGCCCGATTTACTGACCAAATCGAGCCAAGCTAGCCAATCGGGCTTGAGGATCGAGCCAAGCCGAGTTCAAGCCAGGGCCAGCTAGTGGCCGAGCCGAGTTGAGCTATGCCAAGCTCAAATCGGTTCAATTCATGTACACCCCTGCTAATAACCTTTACAAGCAATTTATTTAGAATTTTCTTCAACAAGTTGTGTATATGCAAGCTAATCTAAACCGTTCAAGTTACGAGCCCATTTAAGATGGAGCATATTGTTCACTCCCCAAGTGTAGGGTTGTGATGTAGTAATAAACTCAGTAAGACCGAGGTCGAATTCCAAGGGACTGGAACCTGTACGTTATCTGAAACTAAATAGAATTAGAACTAGACAAAGATGAAAACTGAATCAGGTGGATTTGATGAATAATAGTTAAATAATTATCTAAAATTTAAAGAATTCAGATGTAGGAAACTAGGGATTCAGAAGATCCACTTATAGAGATCAGGGAGATCTTATGCCTGTTTCAGGAACTCAACTGGACTTAGAGTCCCCTCTTCATCCAGTTAAAAGGTGTAACCATGAATATCAAACTGAACTTCCTTTAATATAGTTTTCAAGAGATGAAAGGTATATGAATTAGAATGGATTCCATCACTAAACCATGCCCAGGAGACAAAGTAAACAACAGAATTAAACTAACTACCAACTAATCAACAATGTATGAAGGTTAGGAAGGGTACCGTCATCCGACCATGCCCAGGAGGCGATGGTGAACAACAGAGCTTCCTGACGTCATAAGCATAAAATGGAGATAGGAATACCCAAAGCCATTGCAGATCTATTGTAATTTCAGTCACAACAAATCATTGAAAACTAAAAGCATTCCTATTAATCAAACTATAACCCAAGAAAGTTCAAGTAACATGAATCAAAACAGTAAAACCAATCCCATCACACTATAGGCTTCACCTCTTAGCCCTAGCTAAGAGGTTCAGCCCAACATGGTTGGACTAAATCCCTTAAACAAAACAGAATGAAATAAAAAGAAAAGGAAAAAAAACAACTCTCTATCTTTCTCTCTCTCTCCACGACTGCCTCCTCTGGATCTTCACGTTCCCGGCCTCCCCTTGCTGGCCTTCACGGCTGCCCCGATCTCCCGGCTTCCATCTCTTTTTCTTCTCTTCTCTTTTTATAGGAAGCAGGGAGGAGTGAATTCAGTGATGGAGTCGGCAGAAGAGGCGGTGGAGTGCAGCTTCCGCAGCTTTGCAAATCACGTGCGCAACAAACCGTCGAGTGCAGCCAGTTTTGACAAAACACAACCCGGGCGCACAATCCATTCCATTTGGCCTTCTTGGCCTTGGGCGAACGCATCTTGGGAGAGCTTTGAATGGTCCAGATCATTCATCTGACCAAGATCACGATCATGGAACGGCCCACAGCGTCCGGATTTCACGGACGCAAGGCGTTGCGAATTTTCTTGTGTTGCGAAGGCCGGTGGGCCCCACTTCAGCTGACTTTTGTAAAATCCACGCTATCTACTAGATTCTACTCAAAAAACCATTTAGAATTGATTGATTTTGGGTTAGATTCGATGTGGCCCACGGAATGTTTCATTGCACCGTCCGTCTTCCGTTTGGATAAGAAATTCACACGATCGCTTGTATGGGACTGGAAAGGAATCATATTCAGGGTCTTGGCCATCCTCTAGAGCAAATGGACGGGTCAGATTATCTAATAGAATGATGGGTGGGGCCCACTGTCAAAACCCAATGGGAACACGTCCGTCACTGGACGTGAGAAACGTCTCTATTTGGATGTTTTGCGCAAAAAATAGGTGGGGTCCACTGCGATGCCTGTCCTAGAAATCCACTCCCTCCATCGGCTCCTGTACATAGTGTTGGCCCATGGCCTCTAGTTTAAAGTAGATCCGACTTCAGGGTGGGCCACACGCTTAACTGATGTATGGACAACATTCACCGTTAAAAATATAATCGGCTTCACGTACGCTTGATGCCATGCATAGTACATCTATTTACAAATTTGCCCTTCTCTTTTGTTATAACTTCTACCGTCAGTATCTCCTGATTACACCATGCAAATGACACAAAATTTCACTAGGATTTGTTATTTTTCATGCTCTTTCTAATGCCTAAGTTTGAGCCTTAATCGCTTATGGATTGCCAAGATGCTCTTTAATGGCTAGTGCCCTCTGATCTCTCTGTTGGGCCACTTCCACGAGGATCTAATGGCTGAAATTTGACGTGTACAGTTAATTTATGGTCTTCAGGTCATGTATGAAGTTTCGATCCGAGTGGATGGTGGAAACCCTGTGATCTTGCATTCTGACTAACTTTCAGGCCACTTGAGCTTCAGTTTCTCAATTTTATCGGATCTCTGGCGTGTATATCCATCGATCTCGGTCCCCTGGAGTCCATTCCTTGCTCTGGTAACTTCGGAGCGTTAAATCCATGCTTGTAATACTCTTTTTCAATCAAAGCTCCTTATTACATCCTGCAACAAAAACACGATTAAATTATAATATTAGACATTATCGTGTACGTAAAATCAGGCAGTAATTGGGGTCTGATATGCAAATTCGACCCTCAACACAACCCCCAACCAGCATTTTGCTAGTCCCGAGCAAATTATGCGAAAAATAAGTTGAAAATTACAGGACAATTTCTATAAAATGAAATGATTTTTGAAAAACAATCCAAATCTTAGAATTCTATAATTCATGAATGTTGGGCATTACTATCTCCTGGACTCGAGCGCACGATAACTTCATAGTCGAGTTCAAAGTATTAATCCATCAATCAGAACAATTTTAAACATTAAGTTCCATGGGTGTATAGTCTAATCTCGGCTTATCATCATTAAAATTCACTTCTCTATCTCAGAATATCATTAGTAACCAACACGAAAATTACCAAAACTTGCCTCACAAATCATCTTTTCATCATTTTTTTTTTACTTTTAATTTTTCTAGTAAAAGTAACGTCAAGAAGGGGAATCAAATCCTCACCTACAGGGAGCAAACCTATGATGAAGACTGTACACCCAACTCTTTTCACATATCATCCATGGGGAATTAAATCTACACCTATAGGGAGCAAACCTATGGTATAGACCATTCGCCCAATCCTTTCAATTTCTCAGGTTGGTTCCTTTCAAGCTTAGTGATCACCAAGTTAATCCTTTAATATCAAACTGAACCCTTAATGTGCAAGCGAGACGTGTTTTGTGAAATCCTGACTCAATCAATATTTAAAACCTCTAATCATGGATTAATAGTTCGAATTTAACTGTGAAATCTAACAAATAGTTGAATCCAAGAGTCATAATATCCAACATCACTTATCTTGTAATTCTAAATCCAAGATGGCCGTCAAAATCACTTCGAATTCATACGAAATTCCAGAAAAATTTAAAAAATTTCACAATTTTTACTCAAGACCAAGAAAATACTGATTAGGAAACTTAATCTCCCACCCCCAACCTAAAATCTGCATTGTCATCAATGTAAAAGAAATAAGCATGCAATGCACATTGGACAACGAAAATATAAGAGGAGTGATGGAAAGATAGTACCTGGACAAAAGAATCAAGAGGCTTTCCAAAGATATTTACGTAAGAGCGGGTCAACACAAGAGAGAAACCAACAGAAGAAAAATAAGAATAACAAAAATAAAATCCTACCTACACCAATTTCGCAGGTGCTCTCGATTGCATTTATCGTATGCAACATGCCTTTAAACCCCTAGGTTGCCCCTAGTGGACGAGTTGTAGTCTCGTGAGGGTTTGCAGCAATGTTACCCACAAACATTGAACTAACTAACTAGGAAAATAAAATGGAATGAAAAGTTAAATTGGCTCCTATGAGCGCTAAGTTTACTGTCTATCCTAAAACAACATAAAGGAAACTACCCTAGTCCCAAGAAAGCAAGGAAAAACTACTGAGTCAAGCCGCAAGGTTCCTCTTTCGGCCAATATCTTGATAAGTTTCTCAGTAAGTTCTTCAACAGGATCATCCAAAAGCCCTTTTTGCAATAGGCTTGGACGCCTTAGAACATGACCTTCCAGAGAAACTTATGTACCTCATAAGAAATTTTTCGTTGAAGTGCTTGAGGTATCCATAGCATATACGATTCACCTGTGACAGAAGAAGTTTCGTCGTTAGTATCCCATAGTGAATCAGAAACTACAGGTAGATGGAGTTTAGAAAACTTCGTAAGAAGTAATGTAGTCTCAACACATTCCGAAGTGTTAGTCTTCGGTTCAATTTTCAGTTCCTCCTCCCTTAATAGTAAACATTCAGGATCTGTGGAAGAAGGGGCTTCAGAGTAAGGGTTCGTTTGGTCTGTGACAACCACCGAGATAGTGTCATGCAAGGAGTCCACCTTTTCTTGTATTATGAGGTCGTTGGAATCCACAAGGTGTGCCAAGCATGAGTTCAAAGATGTGGGAAAGTCAGCTGGACTTAAAGTCCCCTCTTCATCCAGTTAAAGGGTGTAACCATGAATATCAAACTGAACTTCCTTTAATATAGTTTTCAAGAGATGAAAGGTATATGAATTAGAATGGATTCCATCACCAAAGCATGCCCAGGAAACAAAGTAAACAACAAAATTAAACTAATTACCAACCAATCAACAATGTATGAAGGTTAGGAAGGGTACCGCCATCCGACCATGCCCAGGAGGCGATGGTGAACAATAGGGCTTCCTGACGTCATAAACATAAAAAGGAGAAAGGAATACCCAAAGCCATTGCAGATCTATTGTAATTTCAGTCACAACAAATCATTGAAAACTAAAAGCATTCCTATTAATCAAACTATAACCCAAGAAAGTTCAAGTAACATGAATCAAAACAGTAAAACCAATCCCATCACACTATAGGCTTCACCTCTTAGCCCTAGCTAAGAGGTTTAGCCCAACATGGTTGGACTAGATCCCTTAAACAAAACAGAATGAAATAAAAAGAAAAGGAAAAAAAAACTTTCTATCTTTCTCTCTCTCTCCACGACTGCCTCCTCTGGATCTTCACGTTCCCGGCCTCCCCTTGCTGGCCTTCAGGGCTGCCCCGATCTCCCAGCTTCCGTCTCTCTTTCTTCTTCTCTTTTTATAGGAAGCAGGGAGGAGTGAATTCAGTGCTGGAGTCGGCAGAAGAGGCGGTGGAGTGTAGCTTCCGCAGCTTTGCAAATCACGTGCACAGCAAACTGTTGAGTGCAGCCAATTTCGACAAAACACAGCCCGAGCGCACAATCCATTCCATTTGGCCTTCTTGGCCTTGGGCGAACGCATCTTGGAAGAGCTTTGAATGGTCCAAATCATTCATCTAACCAAGATCACGATCATGGAATGGCCCACAGCGTTCGGATTTCACGGACGCAGGGCGTTGTGAATTTTCTTGTGTTGCGAAGGCCGGTGGGCCCCACTTCAGCTGACTTTTGTGAAATCCACGCCATCCACTAGATTCTGCTCGAAAAATCATTTAGAATTGACTGATTTTGGGTTAGATTCAGTGTGGCCCATGGAACGTTTCATTGCACCGTCCGTCTTCCGTTTGGATAAGAAATTCACACGATCGCTTGTATGGGACCAGAAAGGAATCATATCCAGGGTCTTGGCCATCCTCCAAAGCAAATGGACGGGTCAGATCATCTAATAGAATGATGGGTGGGGCCCACTGTTAAAACCCAATGGGAACACGTCCGTCACTGGATGTGAGAAACGTCTCTATTTGGATGTTTTGCGCAAAAAATAGGTGGGGTCCACTGTGATGCCTGTCCTAGAAATCCACTCCCTCCATCGGCTCCTGTACATAGTGTTGGCCCATGGCCTCTAGTTTAAAGTAGATCCGACTTCAGGGTGGGCCACATGCTTAACTGATGTATGGACAACATTCACCGTTAAAAATACAATCGGCTTCATGTACGCTTGATGCCATGCATAGCACATCTATTTACAAATTTACCCTTCTCTTTTGTTATAACTTCTACCGTCAGTATCTCCTGATTACACCATGCAACTGACACAAAATTTCACTAGGATTTGTTATTTTTCATGCTCTTTCTAATGCCTAAGTTTGAGCCTTAATCGCTTATGGATTGCCAAGATGCTCTTTAATGGCTAGCGCCCTCTGATCTCTCTGTTGGGCCACTTCCACGAGGATCTAATGGCTGAAATTTGACGTGTACGGTTATTTTATGGTCTTCAGGCCATGTATGAAGTTTCGATCCAAGTGGATGGTGGAAACCCTGTGATCTTGCATTCTGACTAACTTTCAGGCCACTTGAGCTTCAGTTTCTCAATTTTCTCGGATCTCTGGCGTGTATATCCATCGATCTCGGTCCCCTAGAGTCCATTCCTTGCTCTGGTGACTTCGGAGCGTTAAATCCATGCTTGTAATACTCTTTTTCAATCAAAGCTCCTTATTACATCCTGCAACAAAAACATGATTAAATTATAATATTAGGCATTATCGTGTACGTAAAATCAGGCAGTAATCGGGGTCTGATATGCAATATTCGACCCTCAACACATATCTGCACAATAATGATCATCCAGTCAGCAGCTATGGAGCAGTAGAAAGAAATTAATGAGCAGTCAAAATTAATGAATTAAATTTAGAATGTTAAGATCCTTTTGTTGTTGTACTTTTCACCTTGTGTTCCATCCACAATTGTGCCCTTGACTTAAATGGTCCCAATCGACATAAATGTGCTTCATGCGAGCCACGGAGATGAGTTGCTACCATTGTTCGATGACTCGTCTGAGTCGACTCGGACTCAGTAGAGTGGTGCAGGTTCACCCCAAAAGGTTTGATCTTGGAGGTCACTCGGTCAAGTCAGGGTGAGTCAAACTGTCAACTTGTCCAGTCAAAACAATCAGCTACCCATGCAGATGCCACAAGTATTCCGTGACCACATTAGCACTCTCAATGAAGCGGGTTAGATCCGCGATACGATTCACTCAAAATCCGTATAATGCGGAGTTAGATCTTAAAATAGGTCCAATTAATTAAATGGAACAAATTCAGACTTCATAAAAATAAATCCGAATCACATTTGAGGCAGATCCAGATCTAAGTGCAGGGTGTATGTATGAGGGACTAGTGGTTAGAGCTGGGCATCGAGTTGAGTCGGACCGAGTTAGGGCTGACTTGACTTGATTCAGTTTTGAAATAGGCCTGACCCGAACTCGATCCGACTCGATACCGAATCCAGTATGCCTGACTCGATCCGAGTCCGGTCTAGCTTGGACTGATTCGGACCAAGTCCAAACCAGTTAGAAGTACCGAGTCAGGTCAAGTTGGCACTGAGTCAGATTGAGAGATGGAGGAGGGAGAGACCAAGAGAGTAGAGAGAGAGAGAGAGAGAGAGAGAGAGAGAGAGAGAGAGAGAGAGGAGGAAGAGGAGGATGATGGTGGTGGGTGTTTGTCGGGCTTGGAAGATGAGGAGGATGAGAGAGGGAGAGAGAAACTGGGCTTGGAAGATGAGGAGGATGAGGGGGGGAAAGAGATTTTGGGATCGGTTTAGGGTAGGGTTAGAGAGTTGGGTTTCAAATCGAGTCGGGTCTAACTGGATCGAGTTTCGAGTCGAGTTGGTTTTTGAATTGAGTCAGGTCTTACCAAATCGAGTTTTGGGTCGAGTCGAGTCGAGTTACTAGGTAACCCGAACTCGACTTGGTTTGAGTTCGGATTGGGTGAACCCTACTCTATTCGGACCGACTCACCCATTCAGTTCGGGTCAAATCAGATCTGAACGAGTCGGATAAGTTGAGTTAGCCACATCAAGTCGTCCCGTGCCCACCTCTACTCGTAGAATCCGGTTGTTGGCTATGAGGTGACCGGTGGCATCAAATCAGATCAAGTCAGACTTAGTCCGAGTGACTCAAACGAGTCGCATCGAGTTGCCCAAGCCTTAGATACATGACTACAGTACACCCGAAACCTGTATTTTAATCATGGGCCCACATTATCTGCCCCATGTATAATATCTCATCCGTCCAATCACCTCATGACGTAAAGAAGGTTTCATCCAAGAAATTATCTGGTCATGTCTACCATTCCGAGTTTGTCTGGATTGCTTCGAAACAATGCTTTTTACCTATAGATGTCTAGTCAACTGCTGCGCCTCAACAGACGATTGGACGCACCCGCTCGTGCTAAGACATTTGTGCAGTCAGATGCTAATACGGTACTGTCAACCCGTTTGGCTCGCCAAGTTATCTCTGCAAGCGGGAGCATGTGCGGTGTCCAAGCCGCTTATCAGGTGAGCTTGACCATGAATATGATCCGGCCCAATCCTCACATAGCTTTGCTAAGTCTACACGCGTGTATATGGTAGCTTGTGTACACGCCACAACTTGTGCCAGCAGTGCAGGTAGACACAAGATTTCCGTGATAAATCCACTCCATCCATCTGTTTTTAAAGACCACAATAGGATCAGATTCAAAAAATCACGCAGATTCAAAACTCAGGTGGGCCACTAGAAATGAAAGAGTGGGAACAGAAACGTCCACCATTGAAACCTTTCTGGAGCTGACTATGATGTTTATACTCCATCCAAACCGTTCATATGGTTATTACCGCTCAGATTAACTGTAATAATAAATATCAACCTGATACAAAACTTTTGTCACCCCCAGGCGTTCAATCCCCACTCTTTCATGTGGTATGGCCGACATGAGTTTTCGATATTCCTGAATTTTATATTCCTGTACTATTGTGGTTTTTTGAAACGGACGGACGGAGTGGATTTATCATAGACATCTCTTTGGGCCCCACACAGCCCCGGGCACAGGTATATCTCTCTACCCTGCGGTACATGCAATCCGCTCTCATCACAAGGGTCCCTCTATGTATGCATCCTGGTGTAAAAATCAGGTCGGTCCAATAATTATGTGGGTGGGCCATATTTAATTTAAAAATGTACAGCCAAGAAATTGGGTCAAAGTTTTCTAAGCCGTCCATCTATTTCTAACATCCCAGCCCACCTAATCAGTGGATGAACGTGAATTTTGGCCGAGAACACCTGCATGGTTGGATCCACGTGATAGACGGCTTGATTGGATATTTTACCTCTGTCAGACCGCACATGCGGTGGGGGTGTAAATGGTGTGGTGTACCTTCTGTTTAATGGCCCGGTCATCCATACGGTTGCTTTTTGCCTGCCTTGTGAGTAGCTTGAATGTCACGCACGTTGCACATGTTAGCACGTGAGCCTTGTTTATTGGTGCGAGTGGGATTGGCAAACCTCTTTGAAAGGACTTCTAAACCCTCCAATAATACAATACTCGGCCTTGCACAATATACTCAGGTTTTCAGTTCTCGCAAGTGGAACTCATGTTTCTATGATCTGGACCATTAGCATGTTGCATCCCACCGTTAGTGGATCGTGCCACATAAATATCTGTGATAAGACAATCATCACCTTTCCAATTAGTGGCCTACTGCTAGCTAAAAAGAGAAATATTGAGTTGTTGGGACATAGTCCATCTACGTGGGGCCCAATAAACAACGGTCACAATAACTTGACGATGGCCCCAGTTAACAAACTGAAAGCCTAGTATATTGCAAATGTCCTTGAATGGAGGATCAGCTTCTTTTGCAAATTGCGTTGATATAACTTGTGTAGATTATACGCAAACAGGTTCTGGTCAGATAGTTTGCACGGCCCAATTAGCCTGACTTTTTTGTCTATGGCCCATCTATTTGATGGTCCTGATTGATTGGCATGTGCACCAATTGGACGGCTGAAGATGGTTTCTCCATCAACGTAGGTGTCTAAGTTCAAATCTATATATTTGCCTACAACTTGTACGGATCATTACAAAGCAGTCTCGTTATCAGATAATTCAGAACATCCAATTGGAATGGCTGTTGCGCTGTCGCCCATCCACCAGGTGGCCCATCCATAGGATTGTCCTGATTGATGGGCATGTCATCTAAACTTAAGATGCACCACGTGCTTAAGTAACTCGACTGGTTGATATATATTGATTTTAATATATATTTATATATATATATATATATATATATATATATATATATATATATATATATATATAAAAGGTTTGCAAATTACCTTTTTACTTGAGTTTTCGGAATAGTCCCACGTTGGAAAAGAGAAGAAAGATTTTGAATATATATGTGATGAGTGGAGTATTATAATATTTACTCACCCAGTCCATCAAAAGTGGAGTAGGCAATTAGCCAAACCAATATTCATCATTGTGTTTACGATTGATTATGTGTTTGCAACTCTATTTAAGCTTGTGAATTATTTGAGTATATAAATGCATGAAATAGATTGTATGTTGGGCACTTAACTTAAAGCACACACAATTAGTATTTTCACATCTCACCATATAGTCTAGTTACTTATAATATTGCATCTCTTATAGTCTAAACAATTGGACCCATTTGGCTTGAAAGCCTAAGTGTTAATTACTTTTAATTAGCACATAATTTTTAAGTGGTCCTATTTACCTTCCCTCTAGGACTTATGCATAATTCTAAGCTCTGTTAAGCTTCTGCATGCTATGGTAGATAATCCATACAATTTTAAGAAGAACAACTCTTTGAAACCTAATAAGGATCAAGAGAAGTTTAAGAAGTCCTGAAAGAAGAAAAGTGGGAAACCCAAATGTCAATGCTACATCTGTGGTAAGAATGGGCACTTCGCTCATATTTGTCGGTTTCATAAAAAAAACCTATGAAAGAAACTAATGAAGTGGATGAAGACATAGTTGCCACGGTAATTGAAGTCAACATGGTCCATGGGAAGATAACTAGATGGTGGTATGATACTAGAGCCACAATTCATGTTTGCCATGACAATTAACCTTCAAACCATATGAAAACATCAACAATGGACAGGAGATTTAAATGGGAATTGATGGTCGGTCCAAAGTAGTTAGCAAAGGAATTATGGAAATCTTCTTTACATTTAAAAAGAAGATCACCTTGACCAATGTTCCGCATATCCCTGATATGAGAAGAAACCTAGTTTCTGCAGATCTCTTGGGCAAACACGTTACACGGGTTGTGTTTGAGATGGGAAAATTAATTTTGTCCAATAACGAGAATTTTATTCGGAAGGGATACTCTTGTAATGGAATAGTTAATTTATCTATAAATGAAAATAATTATTCTATTACTTATATGACTGACTATATTTTATTATGGCATGGACATAAGTACATGTAGGATATAGTACCATTAAGCTAATGGTGAAGAATGGTTTAATGTCATATAATGAAAATGAGAATAATAAATGTGAAGTGTACATAATATCTAAGATAACTAAAAAGCATTTCCAAGTATTGAGAGATGCTCTCAAGTTTTGGACCTAATGTACACTAACATATGTGAATTGAACGGAATTCTTACTAAAGGTGAAAAGGGGTATTTCATTAAATTCATAGATGATTGTTCTAAATATGTATATGTGTGTATATGTGTACCGGTTAAATCTAAAGATGAGGCCTTATGTGCTTTTAAATGTTATAAAGTTGAAATTGAAAATTAGTTATAAAAAAAGAAAAAAAAAAGATCAAATCCTCATAGTGACCGAGGAGGAGAATACTTCTCTAATGATTTCTCTAACTTCTATGAAGAACATGATATAGTGAACCAATGCATATCACCGTACACACCACATCAGAATAGTGTGATCAAAAGGACGAACCACACATTAGTAGAAATAATAAATCTATACTTTTAAATTCTAAGTTGCATTTTAGTTTGTGGGAAGAAGCACTATTAACAGCCTGTCATGTCCTTAATAGGATTTCATCTAAGAAAACTAGAAACTCTCCATATGAGATATGAAAAGCAAAAAATCAAACTTCAAATATCTCAAAGTGTGGCGGTGTCTTGCATTTTGTAGAACTCCAGATCTTAAAAGAACCAAACCAGGTCCTAGAGCTATCAAATGTGCATTTGTGGGTTATGCACAAAATATTAAAACTTATAGGCTTTTACACTTAGAGTTTAATGTGATTGTTGAGACTTAAATATTTCATATTTATCTTCTCTTATGCATTGTTTTCCCTTATATTCAAGTACTAAATTGATCTAATTAGATATGTTTTCTTCATGTAGGATGATTTTGAAAGCAGAGTTGAATACAAGCTTAAAATGTCAAATTAAAGTCTGAATGAATACACTTTGAAGAATTAAAGAATTGAAAGTTGAAGGATGAAGATATGAAGACTTGAAGAACTAAGAAAATCAAGTATTGAGACTGAAGAAGTTATTAAAGATCAATGTGTGCTATAATTGAAGACTTTCAACAGAGTTCGATCGACCAACCATTGGGCTCGATCGATTGACAAAACCTTTGAGCGACCTTGATCGGTCGAGCTAGGCATTAGAATTACTCTAATTTTTAAAAAAGCTTGCTGGACATAATTGGTCACCTTCGATCGATCGAGGATCAGTGTTCGATCGATCGAGGAATCGTTGATCCATCTCGATTGATCAGGAGAAGACATCGGGAAAATTCAAAATTTATGCCGGAACTTGATGGACATTTTTGACAAGTTCGATCGAAAATTCTACTTTTAGCACTAAGATTAAAGGCACTCGATCAACAATCCCCACCGTAGCTTTAATCCTCCATCTCAACTACTCCAAGTTATTGTCACTATCTCTGATCTTCAATAGTAATACCGTCATTGCTGCTTCTCGTGCACATTCAATCTTTATTTCTTTTTTGCGAAGCACAGAGAAGTTGAGCTAAACTTGAACTTCTCTGTAAGAACAACTTTCATAAGTATGTCCATTAAATTCTTACTGGTGTGAATCTTTTCAAAAGTAACATCACCTTTCTCTAGTATCTACCGGATAAAATGATAATGAACATCATTATGTTTAGTCTGAGAATGATAGACCAAGTTCTTTGCCAAATTAATAATGCCCTCTTTGTCACAATGCACAAGCACAACTTTCTACTGAAGCTCCAACTCATTCATCATCCCTCTCAACCAAACAGCTTCCTCGAATGCTTTTGTCACTGACATATATTTAGTTTTGGTTATGAAAAAAGTAACTACGGACTGAATCTTCGACATCCACTGGCAGCTCTACCTGCTAACACAAATTAGTAACTAAAAGTCAACCTTCTATTGTCCAGATTCCCTGCATAATCTTCGTCCATAAAACCTACAAGTTTTTCCTCAGAATTTTTAAAATCAAGACATAGTCCATCATACCTCGTATGTAACGAAGTAACCATTTCACTGCTTTCCAATGTTGCTTGTCGGGTTTTGACATGTGTCTGCACATAACACCCACCACATGTAAAATATCCGATCTAGTATAGACCATGGCATACATAAGACTGCAAACGACACTCCAGTAAGGCATACGAGACATACCGTTTTTCTTCATCTGACGTAGGACATTGCTCCAAATAAAGTTGAAAGTGAGCAACGTGGGGTGTGCTAACTAGTTTAGCATTTTTAATCCAAACTTGAACAAGAACTTCTCAAGATATTCATCCTAAGACAACCGTAGCTTATTCCTCTCCATGTCCCTATGTATATTGATGTCGAGAATCCTCTTTAAAACCCCCAAATCTTTTTTCTCAAATGTCCTGGATAATTGAGCTTTCAATATGTTGATTTCATACATGTTACAGCTCGCAATAAGCATCATCAACATACAACACCAGAACCATGAATTTTTCGTCACTTATTACTCTAAAATAGATATAACAATCAAATTCACTTTTGATAAACCGTTGAATCAACATGAAAGAATCAAACTTCTTGGACCACTACCTAGGTGACTATTTCAGGCCATACAACGAACTCTTTAACATACAAACCATATTCTCTTTTCCCTACACCTCAAACCCTTTAAGTTATTTCATGTATATCTGCTCTTTTAGTTCCCCATGTAGAGATACAATCTTTACATCTAACTATTATAGTTCCAAAATGTATTAGGCAACCAACGAAAATATAAATATGATATATACTTGCTTTACCACTGGTAAAAAAATCTCGTTGAAGTCGCTACCTTCCTTTTAAGCATAACCATTCGCTACCACCCTATCTTATACCTATCTAGTTTCTTCCCTTAAATCTACTTGCAACTAATCACTTTACGCCCAACAGGCAGCTCTATTAGCTCTCATGTTTCATTCTTGTACACAAAGTTCATCTCATCATGGATCGCTGCTATCAACTTCTCTACATCCTGTCTTCTAGAGCCTCCTGAAAAGTAGACGGAGCCCCCTAATTTGTAATGAAAACAAACATAACCTAAGTCATCCTTGTATCTCACCACTAACTTACGATCCCTTCGTAGAATTCTCCTGACTGGTGGTTTCTCTACCTCTTATTGTAGCTCTATTTGTGGCTCAACCTCCTCAAGTATTTCACATTTGTTTGTCTCAACATCAACAACAGATTTTTTTTTATTTCCTTATGCTCATCCTTCTGAAATAAGTAACATTCATCAAACTTGGCATCCTGACTAAATGTGATTTTTCATGAAACCCGATCAAACAATCTATATCCTTTCACCCCATCACCATAGCAAATTAAAATACACTTATTAACCCTATCATCTAGCTTATCTCTCTCAACTGATTATACATTAGAGTAAGTATCACACAAAATATCCACAATCTCGAGTAATCACCTACCTAATCACTCCATACTTCTTCTGGAATTTTACAATTATTGGTTATAGAGGGAGATTGATTCACTAAATAGCAAGTCGTAACGACGACCTTAGCCCATAATTTCTTGCCCAACCCAACATTACTCAACACACTCTAGGCCCTTTTCAAAAATTCATATTTATATGTTCAGTTATACCATTCTGCTCTAATGTGTGTCCCACTGTGTTGTGCCTCAATATCCCCTCACTCTTACAGTATTGATTAAACTCCCTTGAAGTAAATTCTTTACCATTATCTGTCCTATTTAAAAAAAATTGTTTGTTTTTCAAGTATTACATTTTAGGTCTTAAAAGTTGTAAACACATTATATTTATATTTTAAATAATAAACAAACCTTCATAGAGAAGTAGTCAATGATTGTAACAAAGAATGATGACCCTCCTCCAGAAATAATGGACAACGACCCCTACACATCTGAATGCAAATAATCTAACTAACCTTTAGTAACATTTTTCCCGATTT
The DNA here is from genome assembly GCF_029962835.1 of Magnolia sinica. Taxonomy (NCBI): domain Eukaryota; kingdom Viridiplantae; phylum Streptophyta; class Magnoliopsida; order Magnoliales; family Magnoliaceae; genus Magnolia; species Magnolia sinica. The sequence continues at coordinate 90,168,394 of NC_080577.1, forward strand.
TAAAACTTAACATTTCTCGTATATGCAATGCTCACATATATTTAAATTAATACTTTTAAAACGATGAATTAAATAATGATCAAGAAGTACATTCATATCTCGTTCACTCATGTCGCCTAGACGCACATGCCATAAACGTGTCACCATGGACACCGTAATAGACGTTACAACTCCACCTGATATAGTATTCCTGATCAACTTGTAAAGATTTTTGCTCCGCCGTGCTTTTCATAACTGTGAGTGCTCCTTTTAAACTTTTATGACACCTTCATAACCAACAAATTTGCACCCAAGTGCATCTAGAGCTCTGTGAGAGATTAAATTCTTCTTCAAATCTGGAACGTGCGTCACATCAGTTAAAGTATACTCCATCACATCAAAAATCCTAATGTAGACTGAATCAACTCTTACCATCTTACATGCATGATCATTGCCCATAAGAATCAGACCACCATCATACTCGTTATATGTGGTGAACCAATTATAATGAGGACACATGGTACCAACCCCTATCCAAAATCCACTCCTAATAGAAGCAACCGATTTTGGACACTTACAACATGTCATAACCATCCAATCCTTTACCTAATTCCACTGAATTGTCCTCCTTTGACAAATCATCTGATTTCTTCTCCATTTGAGTTTTAGGATATGTAAAGTCCTTCATATGTCTCACCAATTCTAACACTTGATCTTGCCTTCGATTTGGACCTAGATCGCGACTTCCCCTTCTCTCACGCAGACGATTTTCCCCGAGCAAACAATCCATCTATCGAAGTAGCCACCCCTATGTTATTCATTCTCGTCTGCTTTAATTGAAGGGCTAAGATAATGGTATCTATGTCCAATGTATCCCTACCATAGCACAGAGTATCAAGTAAATACTCAAAAGACTATGAGAGATGTTAATAAAATTAAGGTCTTCTTCATTGATCTTCACCTCCACCCTTGTCAACTTGCAAACTAGTTTATTGAAGACATTAATGTTCTTAAAGAGATCTGACCCTTCCATCGTCTTCAGAGTATAAAATTACCTCTTCAGATATAGATGATTAGTGAGCAACTTCATCATGTAAATGCTCTCATTCTTCGTTATAAGCCTGCGGTAATCGTCTTATCAATGATATTATAAAGGACTTCATCAGCCAAGCACAATTGGATTGTGCTAATCGTCTTCTAATCAAGTTCATCACAATCCTCTTTCTTAATATATTTCAAATATTTCACTTTCTCAAGGAGTGCATGTTGCAACTCTTGTGAACTAGGAGGGCTTTCATCCATAGTTTAAAATTAATTTTACTAGTGAACTTCTCTGTCTTGAACGTCACATTTGATCCACCCAATGCCATGTTTCTATATTCAATCTGATAACCCAACCTACACTCTAATACCACCTGTTGGGTGCTAAAGCCCCTTAACGGGCGCGGAAGCAACCTCAGAATGAATCAAGTAAGCAATAGAGAATGAAAAATAATAGGCAAACAAAGAGAAAATCGAGATTTTTATATGGAAAACCCTTGTAGGAAAAAACCACGACACATTATTCATCTTTTTAAACCCAAATCATGAATACAAAGAGTATTTATATACTTTCGTACGTAATTAGAAATAAAATTTGCACTTACGCAAACTTGCTCGCACCATCGATCTAACTGTCGATAGGACTCAACAAAGCATCGATTGAATCGACCTTTGTCGATCGAATCAACAACATCCAAAAACCTCCAACGAGCAAACTGATATTTTTAAGAATATTTCAATTGAATCGATACCTTTGTCAATCGAATTGAAAAACTCTACTTTTGGCACTAGGATTAAAGGCACTCGATCAACATCCTTATCTTGGAGATACATGCGCAAGACCATGCAGGGTCCCATATCCCTCTTTAGTTTGTCCTTTACTAATGACATCATAGACTCTATGATAAAGAGAGTATAATACAGTACATAAGCACTATTTATCTCACTGGTAAGAGGGTGGGGAGACTAAATGTTTGGCCACAACTATTTTGTTCAAGCTATACCTTGTCACAAGATTTAAGATCATTTTTGCATTGCATGCATCATGCATCTACATTTGTACTACATTGTGTTAATTAATTTCTTTCTATTTTAAATAAATTATTTTCTCACTATTATTATCTTAGAATCAATAGTCATACTAGTCATACTATGTAGTATAATTAAGGGCATGTATTATATTACATGCCTGAAATGTAATAAGAACCCAGATTATTAAAAGATTATTAAAAGCATTTCAACTATATGCTCTTGTCTTTCTTGTGCTCATGTGGCAATGTCTATGAATGTTTGTGGATGTGAATGTTTATGTAATATCAATATCAATCGCAAATTGATGTCAACATCAGTAATGTGAATCTCTATAACATATCGAGGTTAGGTATATCTAGATGTGTACATGAGTCGAACCGAGTCAAGCTGGGCATAGCTCGACTCAACTCGGCCACTTGCTGACCCTAGCTCGAACTCCGCTCGGCTCCATCCTTGAGCCGACTGGCTAGCTCGGCTCAATTCAATCAGCAACTTGGGCCTATTCGAGCCGAGTACTGCACCTTCAAAATCTCACTGTATGTAAAACAGCAGTAGTGGTTTTACAGGTATTTCATCAAACAGCTTCTAAGCAACATAAAAATCAAGAAAAAAGGGTATTTGTTTCATATACATACCTTCCTTGCCACCAGCCACACTTCATTGAGTCATTTCATCAAACACTTAATGAGCGACATCAATATCAAAGTAACCGAGTCACTGAACTAGTTCGATCTGAGTTTGATTCAAGTTGGGTTCGATCTGAGTCAAGTCGAGCTAGAGCAAGCTCGAACTCGATTCGAGATTTTTTCGATCTCAAAAAATCAACTCGAACTCAGTTTCGAACCGAGTCAAATCGAGCTTTTTCGAGTCGAGTTGAGTGAGCTAACTGAGCTCACTTGGTTCGTGTATAGCCTTAGGTATATCCCTTATTGAGTTTATGGCCTTGACCTAAGTTGAGATCACAGTTTCTATAAAGACACCCTTGATGAACTCACCTATATGAGTGTGGAAGTGGTGTCGCTTCTTACGAGGATTTAGTTAATTCTTTAGAGCACTCATAAAATTGGGATATTGCACATGGCCATAACATATAGCTTCGAATACTTTAAAAACCTTAAACTATTGTATATATTTTGTGTACGGTCTATTTAAAAAATCTAGTTCAAGTCATACTTCGTTAATTTCATGTAGTCCAAACACATTTCACTAAGTAAAGTTTAAAACAATTCGTTACTGTTATTTATGTATAGTAGTTCTTTGTCATGCCCAACTTTATATTGTTTTAAAATAAGTGAGAAATTGTTAAAAGTATTTCAAATATTACAAAAGTTTCATTTACAAGAGTAAAAACTACATTTGTCATTTAGTGAAAATCTTTAGTCCCACATCAGATAAGAAAAAGGTTATGAAGTGGGTAATAAATCTTTGCTCATAATAGGTTCTTATGAAATATGCTACATTATACATTGGCTCGTACATGCACCCGAGGTTAGCTCAATGGAAAAACTGGCCTGAAAACCCTAAAAACAAGTTAAACGGGCGCATGTGGATGATACTCGTGCGAACAAGGGGGATCTAACCACGGTAAGATTGAGTGGGCCTCTATCAGTCCATAATGTTTGGTCAGTTAAAATCCCCATTTAAACGTAACAGATTGTTCATTCAATTCAATGTTAACTGTCATATATTGTGTAATCGGTCCTTGAAACATTAGATAATCAACTAAATCTTTTTATGAAAAGATCTGACCATCATATCTTCAAGGATCATCAAATATTATCATTTAGACACAAATCGAGCATCATGGCCCACCTGAACGTTGGATTTACCTCGTCTCTAGCTAGACCTATTTTTTTAGACCCAAAGAACTTCTGGACAGAGTGGATTTCATTAATCATCCTTGTGAGCCCCACACTCATCCTGTGTGTGCATAAGGTGTGCGTGAACCTGTGGTGCACCGAACTATGAAACTTAGTCAAATCAGGTTGACCTGAGTCCGAAAAGGAAAAACCTTTCTCTTCCTTTATTTTTTCTACCCGGATGAGATTCGAACGAGCGGTGGTCAGTGCCGTGATATGTGGTCCACCATCAAGGATCAAATCAATGATCTAAGTCATCCATCATGTGGGAAATGAAGGTCCAACCAAAACCTATGCTTCACACATATGAGTTCACTCATGTGTACGCTTGGATTTGAACCACTTTCTTTGTCCGAGACTTGTTTTGACAGCAAATGGAAATACACCAAACTTAATCAAGATGGTCCACCTTCGAATTATCTAAACCATTCATCATGCTCGGAACAGAGTTCCGACCATAGCCCTAACAGTTTCACACTGTTCCATATAAGGGTGTGTTTGATTTTTTGGTGAACTGGTAAATATCGTGTAAAAAAGTAATAATTATTTCCCCATACATTTACAGCATACTTGATTTGATTACTTCCTTTTTGACACGAAAACCAAGAATATTACATAATATCTGTGGGTCCCACTGTGATGTATTTCGCTTATCCATACCGCTCATCCATTATTCCAGTTGAATTTATAACATGAGTAAAAAATTGAGGCATATCCAATACTCAAGTGGACCACTTCATACAAAAAAGGGAATCGAATACTTACCGTTAAAAACTTTGTGGGGCCACTATTTCTTTTGGCGTGGGCCACTTGAGTGTTGGATCTGCTTCATTTTTTGTCTCATGCTCCAAAATATTGTAATAAAATAGATGGACGGAATGGATATATCATATGCATTAACTTACAGTTTAAAAATTAAAATTATCTCTTTTGAACCAATTTCAAAGGTACAAATTCCTATGAATTTTCAAACACAGTGAAACCGTAATAATTACTATTTACCGTGTATTTCCCATTGCTTTGAAAAAACAAACGGGCCCTAAGTGTGTTCGCACAAATTTGATCACAAGCAGAGTTGCTCTCGATGATTTCTAAAAATAGAAATTTGTTTTTGCTGCCAGGCTCGCAATCTGCACGCTCTCTTCCCTTTCCATCTTAGCCATCCACCTCAATGCATTCCAACCCTCCATTTTAGGGTTTCCACAACTAGAGCTAGGTGCAGAAAGAATATTCTCACTTATTTGTTGGTTTAATCCTAGCTATTCGTGTGCTTCCAGAAGCCACTCTAAATCAATCCAGGGCCTTCAAAATGGGAGACAATATCCCAGGTAAGCCCAAAACCCTAGCTGTGTTGAGAAAACCTGCAACCACAACTAACTCTTCCTAGTTTTTTTGAAAACCAACCGATCCCTTTTTCCTTTAAACCCACCACCCAAATGAACTTGGAGCTTCGTTTTCTTGCTCCTACAAGCACCGCATGGAAGGTCTAGCCCCTCCAGCATAATCGTTTCGAAGAAAGATGGCCCACATTTAAATCCACCATCAGAGGCCGACTTTTTCCCCATTCAAAGTCACACCGAATAGTCTCGAGTCGGGGTGAGTTATGGTCAAGCTAGAGCTTCTGTTAGCCATAGTTGAAAGAAAGAAAGAGAGAAGGAAGAAGAAGGTAGATATAAAAAAGAAAGCCATAAAGAGAGAGAGTGTGTGTGTTGTTTGCCACACTAGCTCCACTTGAGTTGAGTCACTGACTCACTCGGACTCAATCAAATAGAGTCCATGTAAGTGCTATAGTTGATAGCCCCTTTTGTTGTTAAATTTGTGGTGCCAAAGACACTGTTAAGAAGCTTTCAAGTTCAAGTCATGATCTCAAGAAGCTTTCAAGTTCAACCTCAAGATCTCAAGAAGCTTTCAAGTTTGAGCTGCATCAAGACTTCAAGCTTCATTACTTTCAAAGGTCTCTCGTCTCTAAGTTTCAATGTCCTTACTTCACTTTTGAGGTATGACTGACCTTAGGTTGACCTTTAGAGTAGGCCATTTTGGATACATAATTCACATGTTTTATATAAGTGAGTTTAGTCGGTTCTAAGACTAGTCCTAGACTTTGTTCGACTAGTCCTGGCACTGCTTCGACCTGTCTAAGAATTTCCTAGATCAGTCGTAAGTTTGTTGCAAAATTCAAAAATTTTCTGTTAGGCTTCGACTAGTCTTAGGGACTGTTCGACTAGTTATATGAACAGTATTGACTGTTTCTTCGACCAGTCATAGACCTTCGACTCAAAGTACAGTGTTGAACTTCGGCTCGCTTCGACTAGTCGTGAGAAACCTATGACCAGTCGAAGGAGACGTACGTCCAGTCGTAGACCACCTATGACCAGTCGTGAAACTGTCAAATCTTATTGCGCCTTAATTTTTAAATATCTGTTGGTTCTACGACCAGTCGTAGAGATCTTTAGACCAGTCGAAAATATGATTTGCTCACCTATAAATAGAGCACGAATCTCAAAATAACACAGAAAATTCAAGCTAATAATTCGGCCTTCTGAGAGATAAGTTTGTGCTCCATTTAAGCTAAGTGTGCGTGTTTAATATTCTCTTTCTTTAGCTTTTCAAATTGATTTTGTTTCTTGTATTCCAATCTGATCTGAAAAAGAGGAAGTTTCATTTTTTCTTTTTCTGGAATCAAAATTAATTAGAGCTAGCCACATTTGGTTTGATTTAAAATCTATTAGAACCTAGAACCATTATAAAGTGAGTATTGGACATTGAACTTTAACATTCAAATCTCTACTCCGACATGGTTCTTCTGGGCTGCTACAACGAAGGAGAAACTCAGGTATTTTACGTTTAAGTAATTTACTGTCATTTGGTTTTCTTTTGGGATTTGTCAAAAAAATCTCATTGTATTGGTTATCTGAGGAGAGCCAGGAAAACTCAGAAGAGGGGTTTTTTTTAATTGTGTAAGCCCACAGAGAAAGATACAATTGTGAAGATTTTGGGTGAACCTGGAAAACCTATCTTTGATAGTGAACGCTGATATCCCCTGTGTGAGGATATTAGGAGTAGAGTAGCTGTGTGGCTGTTTATTAACAGTTGGTGTACGCACAGGCGAACCACTATAATCCCTTGTGTTTTGTGGTTGTGTGATTTATATTTCATATCTTTAATTATTCATTTGTGGGATGTATATGTGGATGTGAATGTTGTAATCATTTTATTTCAAGCTCAGTGAGGAATGTTGTAATAAGTTTAGATTTATATTTCTGTAATTTATTCCTTGTTATCTCTTTATCAGTTTGAGCTTCAGTTTATTTATTTGTTCTAGTAAGGTTGCCCTGCCATTTTTATGGTGCATGGTTGTCCTTAAAACAATCAATATTTTGAGATTGTATTCCGCATTTGTGTATTGATTTATTTATTTGGCTATCTCTCTCTCTTTATTCCCCGCTCTAGGACATATAGCTTGGCCATTTCAAGTGGTATCAGAGCCTGATAGCTCTCTTTCTTATTTGGATTTAATTCCTGAGCTAACGATCTAAGCGTTATATAAGATGTCAAATTTTGATAGCCTTTCAGTCACTAGGCCTCCACCCTTTGATGCCTCCAACTATGCCTATTGGAAAGCCAGGATAAGGATCTTCCTCAAATCAACGGATGAGAGTGTGTGGCAAGCCACAATGACTGAATGGAACCCACCTACCACTGAAGTGACTGGTGTTGAGGGTCAAATATTGCATATCAGACCCCAATTATTACTCGAATTTACGAGTATGATACTGTTTAATGGCTCGTTAATCGTATTTGTGATGCAGGGTGTATTTACGAGCTTGGATCGAAATAAGGTGCTAAAAGCATGGAGTTAACGCTCAGAATTCACCAAGGTCAGGGACGGGATTCCAGGGGACCAAGATCGGCAGATTTTCACGCCAGAGATTTGAGAAAATCGAGAAACTAAAGCTCAAGTGGCCTGAAAGTTAACCAGAACGCAAGATCACAGGGTTTTCACCATCTATTCACTCCAAAACTTCATCCACGGCCTAAGGACCTTAAATTGTACAAGTCAAATCTCACCCATTGGATCATTGTGGAAGTGGCCCGACGGATAGATAAGCCCATAAAACTCTGATTTGGGGCCCGCATGATATCTGGATATGCCTCAATTTTGGTATCAACTGTTTAAATGAGATGATAAAGGGGATGGACGGATTGGATTTTACATATACATCAAGGTGGGGTCCATTTTATGTGAGTGGAGTGTAGAGGAACCGTGCACTTGCCGTGCATCGAATAGACGAAGTCGGTCAGCAGGCGCTGACCCAACGTCCGTCTTTAAAACGGAAACAGCGTTTTCGCTATTTGCAACAAAGCTTTACGAGCGACTTCAGGTGGGCCAGTATCATTATACTTTTTGATGATCCACACCATTCAATGAGATAAGGAGGTCAAACTGACTATACATAGGAAGTTCTTCCAACCCCAGGCTCGCATACAGAGGAGAATAATGTTTAAAGCGCAGAATGGACGGCAAGAAAGGAAATCCTGTGGACCACATCATCAGACAGTCAAAACCGTCCATGATCAAATGGTTTTTTGTCCTGCATCTAATGGACGGCTTGGATTTTCCCGTAAAAATCAACAGTGGGCCCCACCGACATCGCAGCGTAATCAGTTACGCACTTTGTTATAGAGCGTATGAGAATTGGACGCTACGGGCTGTTTTGCAGATGTGGCCAAGATCGGCGAAGCCAGGATCGGTTCGACGAACCTGGCCGAACGATCCTGGCCATTCAAAATTGTTCCAGTGTTGGGCCGACCAAGTCCAAGGGACCTGAATGGGTTGGATCTCGCATCAGATGAAGGATTTTGCAGAAAATCACATCAAGACGCAGTTGTGCTGCATAAAGGAAACTTCCGTCCGAATTCCCACTGACTTCCATCCACCGTCCGTCCCTGCTTATAAGAAAGAGAGAGAGAACATGAGGAGGGGACCTTGGCTTGAACGTGCAGGAGAGAGAGAGAGAGAAAGATAGTAGTGTTTGTTTTCTTTTCTTTTTATTTTGTTTTTGTTTAAGGGATCCAGCCATTCATGTTGGGTTGAACCTCTTAGCTAGGGTTAAGAGGTGAAGCTTGTGGCGGGATGGGACTGATTCTATGGCTCTGATTCATGTTGATGAACCTTCTGTTTGATTCTAGTTTAACTATATGGAATGCTTTCAGTTCTTAATGGTTTATTGTGACTGAAATTACAATAGATCTGCGATAGCTTTGAGCATGTTCTTAGCATTATAAGGTTTATGAATTTGGGAATCCTGTTGTTCACCATCGTCTCATGGGCATGGTTGGATGATGGAATCCTTCCTAACATTCATACATCTCTCAGTTTAGCTGTGGATTGGTTTAATTCTGTTGTTTATCTTGTCTCATGGGCATGGTTTGGTGATGGAATCCATTCTAATTTACATCCATCTTATCTTTTAAAAACTATATCAAAATAATTCAAATTTGATTTTCATGTTATATCTTCCAACTGGATGAAGATGGGACTCAAAGTCCAGTTGAGTTCATGAATTAAACTTAGATCTCCCTGATCTCTACAAGTGGATCCTTGGCACCCTAGTTTCCTACATTTAAATTTCACCAGTTTTAATTAATATTTTCACCATTAGTCCTCCATATTCACTTGATTTAGATTTCATCTTAGTCTAGTTCTAGTTCTACTTAGTTTCAGATTACGCACAAGTTTCAGTCCCTTGGGATTTGACCTCAGTCTCACCGAGTTTATTACTACATCACAACCCTATACTTGGGGAGTGAACAACTGGTATCGATGGTTCAAAATCAATGAGAGTAACTCCTTATTTCTCTTAGACCACCCTTCAGAAAAATGAGAGTAGTGCCAATGCAAAAGCACTAATGCAATCACTTGCACACTATCACCGGATGAGTTCAAAAGAATCATATCATGTGATACTGCAAAGCAAGCTTGGGATATATTAGAAATGACACACGAGGGTACTACAATTGTCAAAAAATCTAAAGTCTAACTCCTCACAACCAAATTTGAAGAAATTCATATGGAGGAAAATGAAATGTTTATGGACTTTTATACAAGATTAAATGACATTGTAAGCTCAATGTGGGGTCTTGGCAATAAAATCCCAGAAAGTAAAGTGTGTGCAAAAATACTACGCTCACTTCCTAAACGGTTCAACTCTAAGGTAACCGCGATCCAGGAATTTCGTGATACGAACAATATGAGGGTAGAAGAACTAGTTGGTTCTTTACAAACTTATGAGTTAAACTTTAAAGCTCGTAAAAGTAAATTTATCGCTCTTAAATCTTCTAAATGTATTTCTCAAGAAAACTCTGATTCTGAAGATGATATGGCTCTTTTAGCCAAAAAGTTTTATAAGATTTTCAAGAGTAAAAAGAGGGTTGATTTTAAAAAATCAAATGATAAGAAAAGATCAAAACCTAAATCGAAAACTTGGAAGTCTTTGAAAGATAGTCAATGTTACAACTGCCAAGAATTTAGGCATTTAGCAAACAAATGTCCTAAAAAAGACAAACCAAAAAGGAAGGGTATGTTGGCTACTTGGGATGAATCGTCTGATTCTGAAGCTTCTTCTGAATCAGAAGATTCTGAAACCAAGTCAGGCAGTGAATTTTAAGCCCTTATGACTCTAGCCAAATTCACTTTTTTAGATCATAATGATTTAACTAGCGAAGAAAATCTGAAAAGTGATTATGAAAATGAAGATGATCTTCAAGACGCTTACAATGCCTTACACAAGGAAAGTTGTAAAATTGCTGTCAAACTTAAACTTCAAAAAGAAAAGTTTTTTAAACTCAAAGAATGTTTTAAATCTCTTATTTTAGAAAATTTCCAAATTTCATATTGTTTTGAAAAATCAAAATGCGATTTAGAATTCAAAACCTCCCTGATTGAAAATCTGAAATCTGAAAATGAGAAACTTAAAAATGAAGTATCTTCTCTTCTGAGTTTAAAGGATATATGGAGGTATGCCCAAGGAGATCCAAAGTTAGAAAAACTTTTATCCGGATCTAGAAAATGTGGCGACAGATCTGGGTTGGGCTACGATATAAATGTTCCTCCTAAACAAAAGTATACTCCTAAGTTTGTGAAAGGAGAATCCTCTAACTTAAAAGGGAAAAATACTAGTTAAGGTTTTTCTAAAAATACAAAAGCTTTTCAAAAACCTAAAAGCAGCTATGTCAACTTCAAAATTCAGAACAGAAATCCACTAGCTGAAAAGATAATTGATTTACTCAAGGAGCTCTTAAAATCTAACTCAGTAGGTCATCCTTATAACATCAGACAGAAGAAGACCAACTATATTCCCAAACCCAAAATAGTTCTGAAATGGGTTCCTAAGGTTGCCTACTTGGTTGCCCACACCACTTTCAAAGCTACAAGTCATTCAAAGTGGTACCTAGATAGTGGATGCTCCAGGCATATGACAGGCGACAAGGCTTTATTCACCGATCTTAAAGATATGACTGATGGGTCAGTTACTTTTAGTGATGGAAGCAATTGCAAGATAATTAGCCAAGGTACAGTTCAACTCTATAACCTTCCTTTGTTTAAAAATGTTTTGTATGTTGAAGGACTGAAACATAATCTTCTAAGCATATCTCAAATTTTGATAATAACCATAGTGTATGGTTTTCTAATCAAAGCTGTGAGATTCTAAACAACAAGGGTTCAACAATATTAACTGGACGTAGAATGTCTGAAAACTGCTATATTATTAGCGAATCCAGCTCATCTAATTAATCGTGTTACATGGTCCATACAGACGAGACTGATTTGTGACACAAACGTCTTGGACATGTACACTACCGAAATCTATATAGATTGATCAAACGGAAACTTATAAGAGGTCTACCCAAACTATAAAAATTAGATAAAATATGTGGTGAATGTCAGATTGGCAAACAAACAAGGAACTCACACAAAAAGGTGAATTTCGATACCACATGAAGACCACTCGAGCTTCTCCATATGGATCTTATAAGACCTACTAAGATGGAAACTCGAGGTGGCAAAAGATATATCTTGGTAATAGTAGATGACTTTACCAGATATACATGGGTTGTCTTCTTAAGGGACAAATCAGAAACCCTTGAAGAAGTGAAAAAGGTTCTCAAAAGGATTCAAACTGAAAAAGGTTCTCAAGTCAGTAAGATTCACAGTAATCATGGATCTGAATTTAAGAATAGCAGTTTTGAGAAGTTCTGTAGTGACCAGGGAATATTACATGAATTCTCAGCGCCCAAAACTCCACAACAAAATGGTATAGTTAAAAGTAAAAATAGAGTGCTTCAAGAAATGGCTAATGTCATGTTGAATAGTATGAAGCTTTCTAAGAATCTTTGGGCTGAAGCAGTCAATACAGCTTTCTATATCATTAACCAGGTTTACACTAGTAAAGGTAACAATAAAACGACTTACGAAATGTGGTTCGACAAAAAGCCTACTGTCAAATACTTTTGAGTTTTTGGCAGCAAGTGCTATATTTTACGAGATCGTCAAAATCTGGGAAAGTTTGATACGAAGAGTGATGAAGGGATCTTTTTAGGATACTCTTTAAATAGTCGAGCTTATAGGGTTCTGAACAAAAAGACCGGTGTGATTCAAGAGTCTATCAATGTAGTCATTGATGATCACTTAAAAACACCAGTCTCAAGTTCAGATAATGATGAAGTTCTAGTAATTGATAAATCTGATACCTCATCTAATCAGACTGATTCTGAACTAAGGACTGTTAAAGATCATTCAATCATACAGATTCTTAGAAACCCTTTCACTGGTGTTCGTACTCATAGACAACTTGAGGATATATGTAATTATGTATGTTTTACATCCCAGATAGAACCATCTAACATAAAAGAAGCTCCTACTGATGAAAATTGGATTTTTGGGATGCAAGAAGAACTTAACCAATTTGTGAGAAATGATGTTTAGTATCTCATACCTAATCCTAAAGATAAACACATCATTGGAACCAAATGAATTTTCAAAAATAAGTCTGACGACCTTGGCAATATAATTAGAAACAAGGCTAGGCTAGTGGTACAAGGTTACACTCAAATTGAAGGTATTGATTATGATGAAACCTTCACACCAGTAACACGTCTTGAATTAATTAGACTCTTTATATCCATTGCATGTTTTAGAAAGTTTAAGATTTACCAAATGGATGTGAAAAGTACATTTTTTAATGGCGATCTGTATGAGGAAGTCTATATTGAACAACCGATGAGTTTTGAAGACTCCAAAAATACTGATCATGTGTATCGCCTTAAAAAGGCACTTTGCAATTTAAAACAAGCTCCTAGGGTATGGTACGAGAAACTAACAAAGTTTCTATTAAGCCATAATTTTCAAATGGGATGTGTTGATAAGACTCTGTTTATTAAAAAATATAATGATCACATTTTAATAGTTCAGATTTATGTTGATGATATCATTTATGGATCTACCTATACTGACATGACTATTGAGTTTGCAGATTTGATGAAATCTCAGTTTGAAATGAGCATGGTTGGGGAATTGAATTATTTCCTTGGGTTGTAAGTAAAACAAAAACCTGATAGAATGTTTATTTCTCAATCTAAATGTACTATGAATTTGATTAAGAGATTTAGATTTGAGAATGGTAAGAATTTTGATACTCCTATGAGTACAACTTTGAAACTCTCAAGAGATTCTACTGGTAAAAATGTGGATCCGAAATTATATCGGAGTATGATTGGTAGTTTACTGTATTTAACTACTAGTAGACCCGATATCGCTCTAAGTGTTGGTATTTGTGCTAGATATCAATCTGATCCTAAAGAGTCACACTTGACTGCTGTCAAGCGAATTATGCGATATGTTGCAAGTACTGTTAGTCTCGGTCTCTGGTATCCACATGAGACTAGTGTTTAATTAGTTGGGTACTCGGATGCTGACTGGGCTGGTAATTTTGAAGATAGAAAATCAACCACTGGTGGTTGCTTTTATATTGAGAACTGTTTAGTTTCTTAGTTTAGCAAGAAACAAAGTTCTATATCACTTTCAACATCTGAAGCTGAATATATCAAAGCTGGTAATGCATGTACACAGCTTGTTTGGATGAAACGTATGCTAAGTGATTATGGAATTAAACAGGATTCTATGTTATTATATTGTGATAATTCCAGTGCCATAAATATTTCAAAAAATCCAATTCAACATTCTCCTACTAAGCACATTGACATTAGATTTCATTATATTCGAGAATTAGTAGAAGAAAAGGTTATATCTTTAGAATATATCCCTACCGAGAATCAACGTGCTGACATTTTCACTACACTGCTCGACAAAAGCAGGTTTAACAAAATGCAATTTGATCTTGGCATATGCATTTTAAAATGAGTATTTATGCCTATTTGTATCATATTATATATAATTACTTGATTAGATTTCAATTTTTGTTTATAATGCTGAAAATCTGATTTTTGCCTGGTACTCGACTAGTGGTGAGTATACACGAGTCGTAACTACTACCAGTCGTGTACATCCACGACTAGTCGTGAATCGCGTGAATCACTTAAAATTGAGGGAAATGCTTCATCTTCTTCATTTCCTCTTCACTCTCCAACGGGCCGACGCACGACTAGTCGAACCCTTCCTTCAAAATCTTCAAGGTTAGTGCTCCATTTACATTTTTCTTGTAGATTTATGTCTAGATTACTTCTATTTTACTATTGAAGTTATCTATTTCAAATTTCATTGAGATTTGGAGTTTTTCTTTTGTAAAATCTGATTTGAGAAAATCCTCTTCTCATTCCTTTGCAACTCTTTATTTTCTTGAAATCCTTGTTGCAAATGGCATCTAGAGGGAGAAAGACAACATTCCGTGGTCCATCTTCTTCCTCCATATCAGTCCCTATCACTAAGCGTCATTTTCGGGCTCCCGAGAACGATCTATCTTATGTTTGGGACATCAAATTGCGTAACGTTATTGTTGAACATCCTATTGATACTAATCATGTTGCTCCTTTTGATATCCTTCCTATGCTCCAAGCTGTAGGTTGGGATAACTTATTGCAATGGGGTGGGCTAGTATACCGGTCCATTGCCCAGTCCATGTTTGCATGTATATATAATTTTTCATTGAAAAATTTATCTTTTAAGATAGCCACAAGAGAAGGATCATTTGACGTTGATCGTCATTTGATTTCAGCTCTTATGGAAATTCCTGTAAATGATGAGGGCATTCTTATCCATACCTTATCTGAAAAACCCTCAATATCTGAAAAACATATGCTCACTAAAGATTTATGCAATTTGGATGTTTAATGGACACATAAAGGGAATGCGCTTCCCCAAAAGTATCTGTTACCAAAATACAGAGTTCTTCACAAAATCTGTGTCTAACTTGTATCCTCGATCGGGTAATAAATCTGAATTAACTTCCTTCATGGTTCGTGTTCTTCATGCTGTTGCCAGCGATGCTCATGTTTGTCTACCATCCTTGATTTGTCACTCCATTATTCAGTTTTGACTCCATCCAGGTCATAGTGACATTCTTTTTAGTCATTTAATGACTGTATTGGCTACGCATATGTTAGTCGATATGCCGGTTAAAGAGGCCTTTATCCATCATCTGATATTTAACAATTCCAATATCAATAAGATGAAGCTTGATTTCCTTCCTGGTCAAGGTACTGCTGTTGGCAATGTTGAAGCTAAACATGAAGAAGAAGCTAGTGATCATCCTCCTACTGATATTAACATGGATGATATTTTTGACGAACTTGAATCTGATTCTGCAACTGATCCAGATTATGAGCCTTCTAAGTTTGATGCACATCTACGTGTATTGGAAGATAAGGTTGAGAATATGAATATTAAAATGGAAAACATGTATGTTGCCCATGATTTATAATTCAAGTATATGCGCAAATATCTTAAGCGCTTGAATAAGGGCATGCATCAACTTGATCCTTCCATTCCTGCTCCTTCATTTGGTTCAGATTAGTACTTTTAAGTTTGCTAGTATGTTATAACTTTATTACTCTTGCACTAGCTTAACAGGTTTTGAGATTGTAGCTATCTATGACTTAGCTCAGTTTATGAATTATGTGGGTTGTTTATGCTGGTTACTCATATCTTGTCTTATTACCTCTCATATATCTCTTTACTTCTGTCTCCTCAGTCATCTGTTTTGTGCTTTCTTTGTCCTCTTATGACAAAAAGGGAGAGAATGGATATGGATGTATGTGTCTAATGATTATGTTATGAGGAAAAAGTAGCATTGCATTTTTGATGTATGTTACTCAGGGGGGAGTATGTGCAAAGAGGTGGACTATATGTTATGTTGAATATTGATTTACAGGTTTGTAGGATCATGTTATAGGTTTGCAGGATCATGTTAGTATGTCGGTTGATAACAATTGGTGCATAATTCTTTAATTAGATATTTTGCGTTATGTAACATATCTTGGAAGTTTGTTTTGTCACTAGTTTGACAAAGGGGGAGATTGTAAGTGCTATAGTTGATAGCCCCTTTTTGTTGTTAAATTTGTGGTGCCAAAGACACTGTTAAGAAGCTTTCAAGTTCAAGTTATGATCTCAAGAAGCTTTCAAGTTTAAACTACATCAAGACTTCAAGCTTCATTACTTTCAAAGGTCTCTCGTCTCTAAGTTTCAATGTCCTTACTTCACTTTTGAGGTATGACTGACCTTAGGTTGACCTTTAGAGTAGGCCATTTTGGATACATAATTCATATATTTTATATAAGTGAGTTTAGTTGGTTCTAAGACTAGTCCTGGACTTTGTTCGACTAGTCCTAACACTGCTTCGACCTGTCTAAGAATTTTCTATCAGTCGTAAGTTTGTTGCAAAATTTGAAAATTTTCTGTTAGGCTTCGACTAGTCTTAGGGACTGTTCGACTAGTCGTATGAACAGTGTTGACTGTTTCTTCGACCAGTCGTAGACCTTCGACTCAAAGTACAGTGTTGAACTTTGGCTAGCTTCGACTAGTCGTGAGAAACCTACCACCAGTCGAAGGAGACGTACAACCAGTTGTAGACCACCTACGACCAGTCGTGAAACTGCTAGATCTTATCGCGCCTAAATTTTTAAATATCTGTTGGTTCTACGACTAGTCGTAGAGATCTTTAGACCAGTCGAAGATGTAATTTGCTCACATATAATAGAGCATGAATCTCAGAATAAAATAGGAAATTCAAGTTAATTTAATTCGGCCTTCTGAGAGATAAATTTGTGCTCCATTTAAGCTAAGTGTGCGTGTTTAATATTCTCTTTCTTTAGCTTTCCAAAGTGATTTTGTTTCTTGTATTCCAATCTGATCTGAAAAAGAGGAAGTTTCATTTTTCCTTTTTCTGGAATCAAAATCAATTGGAGCTAGTCCCATTTAGTTCGATTTAAAATCTATTAGAACCTAGAACCATTATAAAGTGAGTATTGGACATTAAACTTTGACATTCAAATCTCTACTCCGACTTAGTTCTTCTGGGCTGCTACAATGAATGAGAAATTCAGGTATTTTGCATTTAAGCAATTTACTGTTATTTGGTTTTCTTTTGGGATTTTCCAGAAAAATCTCATTGTATTGGTTATCTGAGGAGAGCTAGGAAAACACAGAAGAGGGGTCTTTTTAATTGTGTAAGCCCACAGAGAAAGACACAATTGTAAAGGTTCTAGGTGAACTTGGAAAACCTATCTTTGATAGTGAATGCTGATATCTCCTGTGTGAGGATATTAGGAGTGGAGTAGCTGTGTGGCTGTTTATTAACAGTTGGTATACACACAAGTAAACCACTATAATCCCTTGTATTTTGTGGTTGTGTGATTTATATTTCATATCTTTAATTATTCATTTTTGGGATGTATATGTGGATGTGAATGTTGTAATCATTTTTTTTCAAGCTCAGTGGGGAATGCTGTAATAAGTTTAGATTTATATTTCTGTAATTTATTCCTTGCTATTTCTTTATCAGTTTGAGCTTCAGTTTATTTATTTGTTCTAGTAAGGTTGCCCTGCCATTTTTATGATGCATGGTTGTCCTTAGAACAATCAATATTTTGAGATTGCATTCCGCATTTGTGTATTGATTTATTTATTTTGTTATCTCTCTTTCTTTATTTCTGTTGTATTTATTTTAAATTTGGCATAGTCCTATTCACCCCGCTCTAGGACATATAGCTTGGCCATTTCAGTCCAGAGCTAGTTGGACTTGAAAAAAATGAAGAGAAGGAAAAGGAAGAAAGAACGAGAGGAAATGGGAGAAACAAAGCAAAAGAAGAGAAGAAATGGTGTGAGTTCACCCATGTTGCACCATTTGTGCCACACTGGGTTGACTCGATGTCGAGTTTGTGCATGTCAGGTTGAATTTTATTGAGTTCAATTGCTGGACATGAGTTGCAGAAAGAGAGAAGAATTCAAGGAGTGAAAGAGATGGCAACTGCTGGTGATCTCGGGTTGAGTCTGAGCGAGTCTGAACTATTAAGATGACTTGAGTTCAACTCGGGGCCAAGTTAGGGCCTAATCTATGCACACCCTACTGGTCGATCTGAGAAGAAGGAAGAGGAGGAAGGATAAGAGAGAGAAAGAATAAAAGAGGAGAAGCAGTGCAGTTGTGTTGCTGACTGGTCACGATTGTGTGACTTAGTTGAGTCGACTCGCTAAACTAGTCAGTTATGGCTAAGTTTGGCTAAGTTTGGCTTGAGTTCAGGTCAAGTCATGCCACACTGTGCTAAGTTCCACTGAGTCTAATGAGGATTGGGGTCTGGTCTGTGCAGACCTTGCTGATTATGGTGAGAAGAAAGGAAAGAAAGGAGGAAAGGAAGGAAAGGGAGAAGAGGGAAGAAGAAGTCACCATTGAGTTGTGCCGACTTGCTGCCCTTTAAGTCAAAGTTGAGTCCTAATTGGGTAGAACTTGTCTAGCCCTAGGTTTGGTCAGTGCAACAGTTAAAGAGAAAAGGGAAGATAGGAAAGAGAGAGAGAGAGAGGGGGGATCGGGCACGAGGGATGAATCTCTGCAGCAACTCGCTTCCGAGTTAGATCAGATTTGGGGTGAGTCCAGTTTGGACCTAGGGTCATTGGACATCCCAATGATTAAGGAATGAAGAAGGGGAATGACGGTATTGGGTTGATTCAATGAGTTCAGACAAGTTCAGCCGAGTTCAGCTTAGTCCAACAAAGACTAGACGAGTTCAGCTGAGTTTAGCGGAGTCAAGATTGGGTTAAGTCCCAGGTCGGATCAACTCAATTGATCGAGGTATATTACTCTATTTGGGATTGTTGCTCTTATTGATTTTTAGTGCTTGAATTATTATAATGGGGGAGATTGACAATTCTTAACCCTCAGGTCTAGATTCACACCACTTGGACCTCGTGTTGAATCGAGTTGGGAGCCAAGCCAACTTGAGGTCAACTATCTATCTATCCTCTTGTGTAAAAATTTAGATTTGATTATTTAATTAGATGTTATAACTATGAAACTTGTATTTCTCAAAACCCTATCCTTGGGTTAGATTGTAGGTCAAAGTTCACTAAATTACATAATTAAGACTCTAACGTTGATCCTAACTGTAGATAGTTTATAGAACTTTGATCTAACTATACAATTTCATAATTTGTGGTAAGATTCGACTCTAAGAGAGCACGCATTCTCTAACAACAGTGGTAGGCAAGTTGACTCATAAGGCGATTACTTTTTCCCCTTGGGCTTTCTGCTTTCATGTTAGTTTAAGTGACAGTTTTCCTTTTAATTCTTGACTAATAGTTGATATCCTTATTCCATGATTACTTGTGTTGTTATTGGGATAGATCCTCAAAGTATATGCTCAACATTTATCTTGTTGCTACATCTAGGATTCACTTATTATATATATATATATATATATATATATATATATATATATATATATATATATATATATATATATATATATTCAGATTTGTGACCTTTTGAACAAATTGGATGGAAAATAATCATTATGATGTGTATATTGGATTAAATGGAATTTTATCATGAACTTACCATCTTATGGATCGTTTGTGCCTATGTGGCTTTGATTTAATATTTGCCCTATGTGGCTTTGATTTAATATTTATTCCATGTGGCTTCGATTAAATATTTGCTCTATGTGGCTTGATAGATTATTTTCGTATAACCTTGTGATGTAAGTTCCACTTGTTGAATTATGATTGACCACTAGCTGAGGAGGTTACCATTAAACATTCTAATATTGGAGTCTCATGAGCCGAGGATGGTGGTATAAGACACTATGCCTGAGCTGTCGACCTATGTTGGGTGACGAGTCCTTCACAATGACCTTTAAGCTTTCTTAAATTGGTTGTTTGCAATTGGAATAATAATGGTTGGGCTAATCATGCATTCATGACATATAGGCAATGACAGGTGGCTAACGCTGGATGTTGTAACATATATCCTTTGTCGTGGTATTTTTCGCTAGTTCCTAGACTATCGATAATCGACCTAATTTGTGTGAGTTAGTCATTACGCACGTACTTGATATATTTTTCTTGGTGACTGACCACTTACATGTGGGTTTCGCCCCACTCGTGGGTTTTGTCCAAAAGCCAATTGGATGAGCATCCCCAGTTGATGTGCATTCATGCATCCATGCATTTAAATAAGATTGCATTTGGATTTTTTTGTAAGTTTTCTTGTTTAAACTATACTTAACTAATATGATGGTGTGTAATCTTGAGTTGAATTTACATTGAGCTAGCCACTCATTTTTTGAACATATAACTATACTAGTAATGCAGGTTGTTTAATTGATACTTATGTTTAGATTGATGAGGAGGATGGTACATATATCAAGGACGTATGGCCATATTTACTCCAAGAAAAGTTATGCGATCTTACAGCTCAAGCCTGGCTGCAGTTTATTCTTTTTATATGATGAATTTCTTATTTCTTGTATTTGCTAGTATTGAGATATTGGTTTGTATGGGCAGCCGCTCCTATATATGGAATGTGTATGCAGATTTTCTTTTATGCTTGATTGTTTCTCTTCCGCTGAACTGCTTACTATGAAAAGAAAATAAAAAAATATATGTGAAATTTTGGTTTTCTTTATAGGTTAACACTCGGGTTTTTAAAAAATGAGTACTAAACTCAGGTAACAAGAACCGAGGTGTTACAACCTGTTAGGGTCATTTCCATTACACGAAACATGCCATTTTATTTAGACATGTCTAAAGTATTGTTGTCATATTCAATCAGGTCTAAAACTTTTCCATATTTGTTCATTCTTCTTTAAGCGTAACGTTAGGGGGTGGTTTTCCTATTAGAGATTTAGTGTTGGGATTTTCACTGCCAGTGCACTTTGTGGATTTTCTCTTTGTTAGGCTATTTGGCTCAAAATTCGATCATTGGTACATATATATAGTGTTAGGCGTGTCAGAGCCTTTTATAACTCAATTTAAACCAAATGCCTATGACTTCAAGCACCGAAATAGACAGAGAGACCATAAGTGGTCGTCTATGACTGAGAACCAAAGCAGTTCGGATGTCTATTCAACCACATATTAATGAAATCATGAGATTTACAACGGGTAGGGTTCATCATTTTAATGAGTTCTTTTTGTCTTTAAGTCAAAATGACTTTTTTTCATTGTAATAGCAGAGATGATCATATTCATGCAATGTGGGAGTAGAAGGAACTCAATTGTATTAAATTAAAAATAAAAATAAAAACTTACAATAATATCACTTGGTGATTCAACATCTGTGACATAGACGGTGAGGCCATTATTTTAAGTCTTGCTTGGTACAACGACTTAGATGTAGACGAAGGGAATTGCACTATTGAAAAAGAAAGGAAAAAAAGGTCTTTTTTTTTTTTTTATCTGATGTTTAGCGTAGATAAGAGAGAATTGCACTACTCCTAATTTAGGTCGGTCTGGACTTGCAGTATAGACGGACGAGATTACACCACTCTTATGCTAAAGTCGGTCTAACATGATAGTATAAATTGGTTATCCTGAATTAATATGAGACAAAATATAAGGATCAACATCATTGCGCTATAGATTTGTCTTGTGTTGGGTTTGAGAGAGCGAAGAGCTATTTGATCTTCCTCCTATTTATAAAATTTTGAGGTGGTAGTTGGAGAGAGATCTTCGTAGTCACTTCCCACATCTACTAATGTAAAAATAATCATCTAGGTCCGAAGACAATCATGGCTTATCAAACAACGTCATGTATGTTAGTCGTTTGTCATGGGTTGCATGCATGTTCTTTCCTATTTTACTTGGACGAAGTCTCTCTTAAGATGCCATGTGATAGTGATAGGTATCCATTTCTTCACATGAATATGTATAGTGTGTCGAGAAACTCAGCCAACTTGGTGTTGCTATTACTCCGCTCCTTAAATATTTTCAGCCACAAAGGCTTTTACGAGATGTTGAGGTGTATTGGCCAAATTCGACATTGTTGCTGCCGTATTTTAGTTGGTACCCATTTTTAGTCATGGGGCCCCTCTGGTGAATAAATGACTTTGCCATGTGAGCAAGATGCACACACGTTTCTCACGGTTATAGCTAGTTGGGCTTACCCTTTTTGGGCTACTCGTGGATTTATGATTTTTTATTACATTCAATCATTGAGGCAGTATAAAGATCTTTCATTTGTCTCTTGTTAAGATTCCATTGACACGTGGCATCATCTGAGTCTCTAGATCTGACAAGGTTAAACTAGGCATAAACATGAGTTTTGTATTATGGGGTAGAGCATTGAGAGCCTCCTATACCAAGAGATGTGAATTATCTCAAAAAGGAGCGTGTCGTCCATGTCTTAACCCAACAACAATAGAAAAAGTGATTTATGCCTTGTTGTCAACAACGATCATCTTCTCTATTATGAAGTTCCTTTAGGGCATGCTTAGAAAGATGCATTGCATTGCATTAGACAGAATTAACACTATTAGTACACAATGATTATATGTCTGAAAATACCATGATATTTTGACCATTTAATCCTATGTTTGGTATCGAATTCTTCCTCTAAGAAAAATACTATTTTACATGAAATATGTGTTTAGTGGACACTAGAATTATAATCAACAGACTAAATTTCACAGTTAATATTAGTCACTTATTTTCATATACAACTCGAGTGTCACATGTAAAGGGCGTATATGGATAGATGTCATGGATAAAAAAATATGCAACAATGTGCAGCCTACAGACGTAGTGGATCTTGAATCCACCAAAAATCTCATTGTATTTCTTGCTAGGACTGGAAGGTCAAATACTTAGATTAATCCAATCTTTCCCATCGATTCCAAATGCCAGATGAAATTTATATCCCACCAAGTGCAACACCTAATCCTATGTTCCAAGTAAGCCCTTATCATACATATTTTATTTAATTTCACCCATATTCTCCCGTAGTAATTATTTAACATTCAAACATTTTATTACCTTCATAATATCACATGTTAACTGAAAAATGATTCGTAAAAATGATAGAAATAACTTCCCAATTTAGTTGAACAAATGTTCCATAACTCCTTTGTTTGGGATTAGTCTGCATATCATAAAATTTTTAAATAATTTATAATCTTATCTAGTTGATTAATTTTAAAAGTAATTTTTAAAGAGAACATAACACTTGAAGACGTGAAGCATAAACAAGCTCCTTGACGACTATTGTTTGTATTGCTAAATTCATTGGAAATTAGGCTCATCAAAAATATCCTTCACACTTTTTCGTTGTCTTCTTAATAACTTAAAATTTGCATAACATTTTAGTTGTTTATATTTAAAGTTGATTGTTAATGTATTCCTTCATCATGTCCTGTCTCTGGTCTAGTAAATTATTTCCCACTTCATGTCCTTTCTCTATTTTCTGGATCTTAACTTTTAGGAGATAATCATCTATTTGTGTTGTCCATTGGTTTTTAACTATTGAATTATTATTATAAATTACAAGCATGATTCTAAATAAAATATTATTAAATAATAGTTTTTAACAAATGAGGTAAAAAAAAAAATATGTAATATATTTACAACATATATACAGTCTATTGTCACAGAGTAGTTTAAAGTAGTGTTTAAAAACTAAGCAAGTAGATTTGAGGTCGACCAATCCATATGGTATTGATTGGATTCTTAGTTGGGCCTCCCTTTAACTCAACCCAACAGATAAGTATTTTGACATGATCACTGGGCTAAAAGGAACACTCGATCGAGTTTTCATGTAAATCGAATGAGTCAACTCAATAGTTAAAATTTAAAACCTATTCTCTCTCTCATGCATACATGTTTTATAATTTATTTATTTTTTATTTCCCACCCTAACTCCCCTTCTTTCCTTCTACCAAAATAAGCCCTAGAATTTAAAAAAAAAATTAAAAAAAAAAGAAAAAGAAAAAAATAACCTCTCTAGCTTTGAAGGAGTTCTTATGGTATTAGCCATAGGGGTTCAAGCCAAACATGATCATGGCCGACAAAGAACTAGAGTTGATCAGGCCATGCTCAGGTTCATGGCATTCCCACTCATAATTACTTGAAAGGAGTATATCTTTTTTTTCTTTTTTTTTCTTTTTTGTCGGATGATGCTGCCAGAATCTAACTCCTTACAAGCAGCCTCATGACACACCTACTTTTTAAAAGAATCACTGACCCATTTATCCATGGAAGCCGATTAGATAGATGGCTACTGAAGTGACGTCACCAAGCTCTGCGGACCCCGCCATGATGCATGTGTTGTATCCATACGGTCCAACCATTTTTAGAGATCGTTTTATGGCATTAAAAAAAGAATGAGATAGATCTAAAGTTCAAGTGGACCCATCACAGAAAACCGTGGGAGCAGTCACACCCACCGTTGAAACATTTACAGGGTAGACCGTGATGTATTTTTGAGATCCAACTTATTCATAAGTTAACATAGAGATGGATAAAGTGAAAAAAAAATATCAGCTTGATCGGAAACTACTGTGGCCCCTAAGAAGTTTTGAACGGTGGATGTCACTATCCCCACTGTTTTCTATGGTGGGGTCCAATTGAACTTTAGATTTATCTCATTCCTTTTGTAATTCCATAAAATTATCTCTCCAAATGGTTGGACGGTATGGATACAATACATGCATCATGGTGGGGTCCACAGAGCTTGGTGACGTCACTTCAGTAGCGATTTGGCTACTGACCTTGTCAGTATCCAATCCGTGCCCTTTATCCACACATATAGTGTTGAGATTGTGCCTTGGAAAACCAGTGTTATTAAACCTTGATTTATGACATGATGCATTCGTTTGTTGGCTAAGTTAATGATTATGGAACATGTTTATACAAATGGGTTTGAGAAGATTTTTTATTTTTTTTTATGTCCTTGGACACTTGAGATTTGACATAACAACTTGTTGGCCAAGGGAGAGTTGTGGTCCATGGATCTCATTGCCCTGGCCATGACCATATATGTTCCCAGACATACCTATGATATATAAATATAGTGAATGATCATTTTACATTAAAGGACCGACTAAGTGTCGAGATGAACAACCTCCATTATTGGGAAGGATGACTTGGTGTTGGTGTGCCTTAGCCCTATCTTACATGAGTATGTGAGTGTGCCGTGACATGGATGATGACCATGCAAACATAAGTTACATCAATGATTTATATAGGGGATGATACAATTTGTGCAACCAACTCAAATAAGTTGGGGCGATACATGTTAAGTAGCCCTCCTAGGTGAAGGTGGCTTAGGTTCTATTATATAAAGGGAGCGACCGAAATCAATATGATAAATATTAAGCGATACTACCAATTTGTACTAGTTTAGGCCAACACTTTAAAAATACTTTGCTTCATGTTTGTCATGGTTTTACTTACAATAATTCACTTTTCACTCATTTTCACTAACCCAATTATATACGGTCGGCATGGTCAAATGGTTTTAACCATTTTCCTAATAACACTTAAGTGACATTGTTCACACCCAATAAAAACCCATGTACCTTGTTAACTACTAAAATCTAAAGTGGGGCATGAAAATTAGTCACGATATAGTGTTGGGAGAAGAATCTCTTCTTGATCACAAATAGAGTAATATCGATTAAAGGAAAAAAAAAAAATATGCAAACCACAACATAGAGATTGACGTGGTTTCTTTTCGGTACATTCATAGTGTTGCACCAATCCATTATGTTCAAAGAAAAAAAAAATGAAGAAGAAACTCTCAATACAATAGTCTCTCTCTTCTCATGACAAAATATATACTACCTTAAAATAAACTAGGGTTTACATAAAACACTGTATGAAGTTACGAAGCTATTGGTTTGATGAACAACACAACTCTGATGATCAGGCTCCACAAATCCTAATAATGGGTAGATATCAACTCCTAAAGAGAGATTATCCAAGTACATTCGGTCAATTGCAAGCTACGATACAAATTACAACTTTTCTTTCATCACTAAATTCATCCATGTGTAGACAATTCAAAATGGAAAGGTGAAATTAGGTTGATTCAATGAAGACTTATGGATCCAGTGATGATTTGCAGTGGAGAAGCAAGTCAAATAACGTATATTTGTTGTTAGGCACTAAATTGCTGGTAGTAGGGTTTTTTTTTTTCCCCACAAACATGTATTTCTTTTCTGGTTTACTCTCTAAATTTTCTCTAATAATTGTTATGAATTTGATATTGTTTTGTGTCTTTGAATTTAGCTTTGGTTATCCTTTGATAGAGCCCTTGATTCGTGGCCATTAGGGTTTCTACTTAGAGGACTTGTTCAACAATTTGAGAGAGAAAATTGGGCTACATGGGCACATGTGTACATGCATGTGTCAACATCACATGTAAAAGAATTCAAAATGTAAAGAAGGTGGAGTCAAGATGATTCTTTGATCGATTTGCATGCAACAACAAATCAACCAATGGTATGACTTAGTGTAACGGTGAGGTCTAAATAATGAGTGATTAGGCTTATTTTTGCATTAGGTGATAATCATGGTTCGAACCACCTTTTGCTCAAATTAGATATTCCACTTATATGACACGTTCGAAGCAAATAAAAAGTCATAATGGTATGTTGTGGCTTATGTCCAATATTTTCCTATATTTCTTAGGGTCTGTTTGGATTTGTGAAAAGTAAGGTAAAGAAATAATATTTATAGAGATACCTTAATTGTAGGAAACTTAGGAAAAGGAAACATAAATTTTTATTTATTTATTTTTCAACAATATTTTCCTAGAGATTTTAGATCTATTATTAAATTTGTTGTTGAGTAAAAACAAAACTTAGAAAAAATTTCTAATAATTATTGGCATGTGCTTGATTAACACATTTGGCACACATGGAATGTTAGATATGGACAACTTCAAATGTGGCATACAAAGCAATGTGAACTTATTGAAGTTGTATGGTGGCACATGTAGCACAAGAGACACATCGTCCCATTTGACACAAGTGACCCCTTGAAGCTAGAGGGTAACACTTGTTTACATTCGCATGATGTCACATATTATATATATAGAACGATTGAAGGTGAAATAAGGCACATGTGGCATATTGGCACATGTAGGGGGCAAGAGAAGAGAGATGGTGGTAAATGTGGCAAATTAGCACATGCACGGTGCTTTGCACATGCGGGCACAACAAAAGATAGATGGTGGTACATCCGGCCAATTAGCAAAATGGGATGCCTTGCACATGTGGTGGAAGAGAAAATAGATGGTTGCTCATGTAACACATTATCACATGTGAGGTGCGTTGCACATATGGGTTATACATTGGGGTTTATGGGTTATACATTGGGGTCTAAGAGAAGATGGATGGTGGTAGGTGTGGCATAGTAGTATATGTGAGGTATGATCGAAGATGGACAATGGTACGTGTGGCACATGCAAGGCAATTGAAGATAGTTAATTATACATTTGGGCTAAACTCTTGAAAAATTCATTTTCCTTTGTATACAATACTTATTTTTATGATAGAGGTGGGAAAATAAATTTATCAACTCTCCAATAAAAAATATAAGTAGGATATTATAGTTTCCATAAATTACCACAGAGAACCTATTCACAAATAACAAAAAGGTAGTTTGATGGTAATTTATATTTCATTTTCAACATGAAATGCTTATTTCATACAATTGGACATAAAAACACAACCATGATCCAGATTTCTTGCAACCCCACCTACCGGGAGGCTAGGTATCCATGGGCTCTATAGGGCCCACCATGATGCGCGTGTGAAAAATAGGGAGACCTGATATTTTGAGTGGGCAATATAATAAGAAACAATGGCTGACAATTAAAGCCTTCATGAGATCTTGGAAGTTTAATTAGGTTGATACGAATGTTCTTGCTTCATCACAGTGAAAATCACTTAATGAATGAATTGGATGGCATATAAACACTGCCGTTGGTGAAGAAAGTTTACTAATTGGCATTTCCACCCACACTACTAAGTTTAATGTGGGCTACATATGGCTCATTTTTGAGTCCATGTCCTGACATTAGGAACGGGGGTAATTGGGGCCAAGTGGATGCCATGAGGACATTGGGATCTGTTGGTCGCATGGGCTGCCCCAATACACGTAGATTAGGTACCATGGCTGCTTGTCCCTAGCTAGGAATAGACAATGGATCTGAGGGGTCACCATGATGTATGCGTTTTATTCATTCCATTCATCTATTTTGTCATGTCATTTTAGAGTACAAATTCAAAAATTAGATAGATCGAAACCTCAAGTAGACTGGACAGTGCAGATTAAACATCTATTGCTGAAAACTTTTTAAGGGTCACCATGTCACCTTACGAACGGTTTGGATGGCAATTAATCATCATGGTGGCCCTCGGAATGTTTCAACGATGGGTGCCATTATCACTGATACTTCGTGCGGTTCATATGCATCGTTACGGCTCCCTAGAAGCGCGGTTGATTTTTGCGTGAGACTGAATTGGGTGGTGCCCAACCCGCGCTCGCCCCTAAACGGGGTTATAGGAAACTCTCGTCCCGTGAGTAGCTGGATCGGAAATACTCATAGGGTGGTCCTCGCAATCAATAAGCATTATCCCAAATCTATGCCTTGTCTACTTATCAACTGGGCCATACATGTAAGAAAAAATGGACTGCATTAAATGTGCACGTGTCGATCACCATACCAATGAGATGATCTGATTCTAAGGACAGGACAGTGAGGTATTTCTGATGAACGTCCAAGATCCTTCACACATGTGCCGCTTCGGCAGGTATGGTGCGTTTATTTTAGCGCTTGAAGATGGACTTTGTCGGATTAGCGTTCCTCATCCTCGTGCTAAATTGTTAAAAAACCGTCATGCCTATCTTATCATCAGGTGGGCCACACCACGCGAAAACCACGTGCGATCCCCCAAGGGCTTCCAAATTCACGCTGTGGCCATACGATCATCGCATTCGTCTGATTTTTGAAGCAACCCCGGGTTGGACGCCACGTACGCACCAGGGTGGGTCCACGCAGCTGAATAAGACCGGCCGCCAGTCTTTAAGACTGAAATCGTCTACAACCCGGGTTTTATGCGGGAACATAAAGCACTCAACTATGTGGGGTCTATCATGTTGTATGCGTAAAATCCACTCCGTCCATTGTTTGCTATCTTCGGTGATAAGATGTGGAGAAAAAACTCAGACATTTCACAGCCCAGGTCAACTACAACACCGGAAACAATGAGAACGAAATGCCAACCGTAGGTTTTCATGTAGGGTCACCATCTTGTATATCCTTCATCAAAACCGTTAATCATGTATAAATCAACAGGATTGAGAGAATATAGAAAAAATAAGCCATAGAAAATACTCATTTGGGCCACGCCACATGAAATCAGAGGTTTTATTATACATTTTACGTTATTTTTCATTGATTGGTCCACTTGAGTTTTCAATCGGGATGATGTTTTTCATGTACGGTGAAAATAATTCTTCTCAGATGATGGACAGAGTAGATTTTACATATACAACAACATGATGGCCCATAAAAGAGGTGTTGCAGATTATTCCGGTCCCGAGTCGCCTAGAAACTACAGTGGGCAGTGACATCTCCGCAAGGACTGCGGTACCCTGGCTACGCGTACTCATGCTACGACTAACCAACCACCATGTAAAGAAGAATATGAATCAGATCCACTCCGTCCATAAGGTGGATCACCGTAATTTAACGGTTAATTATAAAAATAATTCAAATATAACTATACTTGAGTAACACCACAGGTAAATGTGTAAAATCATGCCTAAAAACTATAAATTTACCTATTGTGGTCGACATTCGCCTTGCAATGTATTATCGTTAAGAAAGACATTAATCCTGATAAGATAAGTCATATGAGTGAATAGGATGGAATGTAAAACCATAGTGGACCCCACACACATTCGAACTATTTTAACGATGACACGTCCCATCTCAATTCTTCGCTTTGGTGTGGCCTATATGAGATTAAAAAGTCCTGAAATTTGGTCTCACTCGTAAAAATAGTGTGTTAAACCTGATCAACGGATTGGATCCACTCCACGTGAAGCCGTCCATCCAAGTCAGCAGATAGTCAGCGTAGTCATGCAAGAGTTTTCTTTTCCCAAAAATATCCATCCTTTTATCCCATCCCTCCAAAAGAGAAAACAGAAAATAAAAACAATAAAAATAACAAAAATAATAAATTTCAGACAGCACAGAGTAGAAAGAGACTGCGAAAGAATGAAAGCTTGCTGTGAAGGAAACCAACGGCAAATCTCAACCTTCTTCTTGCAACTCTCCTCCTCTCACTCCATTCCTTCTCCTTCTCTCTGTAAGTAGAAGATAGATAAAGACAGACAGATGCTGCAAAAGCTAGGGTTTCTGCTACTCGATCCGATCCGCTCCCAAAAACCCGAAAATGCTACAGATCCAAGTCCTCTATTCCTTCCTAACCTTGTTTGGCTCGCGAACTGAACTGTTTTCCCCTCGAATTCCTCTTCAATATCGACAAACCCTAGTTCCGGTGGAAGTTCGGAACAGAGGAAGAGAGTGAGGGATCTTGTCGGAAAGATCTCCGGAGACGGTGAGTTTGTGAGAAATTCTCGTTTTCGAGTTTTGTCTTGGTGTTCTTGCAGTCAGGGTTTCGAAATTTTGAGGAATGGTTGGCTTTCGGGGTGTTCTAGCAGAGTTACGAAGGGGAATGCATGTTTTTGGGCTCAGATTGTTCGAACTTTAGGGTTTGGATGTGTGGATAAGGATATGGTGGTTTGATCCCTGCGAGTGCGAGTCTAGTTTCGTTCGAATTTCGCTGAATTCAAGGAGAATCTGATCTTTCGTGTGTCGGGTTGAAATCTCTCAAAATTTAGAATTCTTACTGTTGGAGAAGTTCTGTGCTGGATTTAATTGGTGTTTTGTGTCTTGGGCTTTTGGAGGTTTGAGCTTTGATTTCGTTTTTACAAAGGTACAGTGTTGGTCGGTGAGAAGAGTCAAGAGCTGGTTCTTTTCGCCGACATTGCCTCAAGAAAAGTACATTTCTTTGTTGTTGGATTTTGGAGATTCAAGGTTGGGTTTCTTTGTAGAAGGATAAGGGTATTCTTGGTTTATTTCTTATCTGTTTTTGTATCCCTGGATATGGTAGTATATCTGATTGAGGATTAGGCTTCGGTTTTTGTGATTTGTGAGAAAACTGAGATCGGGTTCCTTTTCTTGACTGAACTTGGCAAGACGCTTCTGTTGCTCGATTTTGGAGATTTGTGGAGTTGATTCTGTGTGCAAGGATAAGACGAAATCAGGGTTCACTTCTGTATCTTGTTGTGCATGCTATGTGCAAGTCGTTCCTCTGCCGAGTTTGAGCAAGATGTGTCTGCTTGGTTGTAGGTTGTTGGATATCTGGGATTTGGTTTTGGATCTCCATAAATTGGTGTGAGATCCCTGTGGGAGGAAATTCTGGTGGTGAAGATGCCTCCTTCTCCAGTGTTGAGGTTCTCTCCAGCAAGGGATAACAGAGCAGAGAATCACAAGAGGGCCCAAAGTCTCGAGAGCGGATTACTTCTCAAGGAAAAAGATGACGATCTTGCTCTGTTCAATGACATGCAGAACAGGGAAAGGGACAATTTCTTGCTTCAATCGGCTGACGATTTTGATGAGACTCTTTGTAATTTCTCTACTCTATTTGTTAGCACTTTTTACTGTTTTTTTTTTCTTCTTCTTCTTCTTCTTCTTGTCCTTTTTCTTTTT
The DNA here is from genome assembly GCF_029962835.1 of Magnolia sinica. Classification (NCBI taxonomy): domain Eukaryota; kingdom Viridiplantae; phylum Streptophyta; class Magnoliopsida; order Magnoliales; family Magnoliaceae; genus Magnolia; species Magnolia sinica. The sequence goes on from NC_080577.1 coordinate 90,200,534, forward strand.
GAAAGGCTAGTTTTAATGTTCATGGTGTTCGTATTTTAAGACTTTGAGATTTAGTTTGGTTAAAGAAATGTTTGACCTTGCTGCTAATGCTCATTATTTTGGGAAACTTGTAAATGCTCTTCCTCAGCAACAAAATTGAGATACTTCTCGGACTTCAAGCTTGGCATCTCAATTCCAGTTCGAGGAGATAGTAGTGATCTGCTTAAAGCAGACGGCGACAAAAATGACTATGATTGGTGAGTTATTTCCCTGCTGATCTAAGCTCAATTTCTCAACTCTTTTAGCTTGAGATATTGACTGTTCTCTTTTTAGAACTACTTCCATGCCTGAATTGTAATACACAGAGCTTACTTGTGCGCCTATGCTATGCATGCAAAATTCTTTATTCTATGAGCTGATGATTGAATTTCTTAAGATGATTAAAAAAAGAAAAAAGAAATTGTTGTACCTTTCAGTAGCTGGAAGTCTGGAGTTAGAATGTTTAATTTGTGATTACCCTATTTCCTTTTTAGTCTTATTTAGCTACTTTGCTATTAGCTGTTCATTTTACATGTTACTGATGGAATGCTTGGTGCTTTTGAACTTCAGGCTATTGACTCCTCCAGACACCCCACTCTTCCCTTCCTTGGATGATGATACTCCACCAGTTAATCTTGTACATAGGGGCAGACCCCGAAGCCAACCCATTTCCATCTCAAGATCAGCCAAGGCATGTTGTCATATTTTATATATATATATATATATATATATATATATATATATATATATATATATATATATATATATATATATATATTGGAACAAGTAGTTGTGCTTTTGCCAAAAATATGTTGGATTTCAAAAGTTCGATCTCCTCTCTTATCTGATTCTGGTAATGGTATATTTGATTGCAGGCGGAGAAGAGCTATGCAACCAGTAGAAGCAGTGCAAGTCCGCATCGATTAAGTCCATCCCCTCGGTCCGGTGCTAGTACGTTTCAGAACAGTAGAAGCAGTGCAAGTCCGCGTCGACTAAGCCCATCCCCTCGATCTGGTAATAGTACATTTCAATCGAGAGGGAGGCCATCATCTTCTGCACCTCATTCTAGTCCAACCCCTGTTTTACGATCGACTACACCGTCACGAAGGCCATCTACTCCCCCAAACAAACCCTCATCACCTGCTCCGAGGTCTTCTACCCCCACGCTCCGGAGGATGAGCTCAGGGTCAAGTGGCCATCCATCGTCATCTGGAAGAAGGGGGACTTCCCCAGCAAAGCCAACTCGTGGGAGTTCTGCTTCACCAAAGCTACAAGCATGGCAGTCGACCTTGCCAGGTTTCTCTTCAGATCCTCCTCCAAATCTTCGGACTTCCCTACCTGATCGTCCGGCGTCACATACAAGGGGCTTGTCGCCAGCATCCAGGAATGGGAGGGATTCATCTTCCAAATTTGGAAGGCAATCAATGTCACCAACTGCTTCTCGAAGTGCTAGCTCGTCACATAGCCATGATCGTGACCACTTTAGCTCGCATAGTAAGGGCTCCGTAGCATCATCTGGTGATGATGATATGGAGTCTATGCAGTCTGGAGCTGTAGGAATACCAGAGAGCCCAGTTGCAAGGAGAAATGGAGCATTTCCAAATAGTAAAGCTATGGCATTTTCCAAAAAGCCATCCAGAACTCTGTCCTCAACTTCTGCTCCAAAAAGATCATTTGATTCTGCTCTTCGACAAATGGTATATTTCTCATTGATTAATAGTCTCTCATGGTGTAATTTGCATGCATGAATTACTAGAAAAAGGAACCATACAGTCTTGAGCCAGCATGTGTACAGTTTGCGGATTATCAGGATTTTGTACATGTGAAGACCGTGGTTCAGTGATCTAGACCGTTAGTCTGATGGCTCCATAGTGGATGGGGAATGCCTCGAGAACCCTTTCCATTGGTATTGGCTACAAACAGACTTAAGAAAAGAATACCACAATGGTCCTCATTGAATAGGAGAAAAAGGTCAATGATCATGAGGAAACTTTATCAATAAACCCCATAATTTTTATTTATTTATAACTTTCTAGCTCGTGTGTGGTTCAGTCTCCCCAGCTCAATTCAGATTGGTCCCAAGTCTCACCTAGGATGATAGGCTGCCTGTTTCTTTATTTACCAATGAATCTTTGTGAGAGCTTGTAAGCCTCTCCCATAAATAACTCACCAATTGTTGCAACTTTGGTTGTGGTTATTCTGTGTGAAGCTGTCTTCTGCTAATGCTAGAATTTGCATATTTCTTGTCCTTGTGTTCCAGAAATGTTATTAAAGTTAGAGCAATTGCCCATTCTAGGAAGGAACAACCCATGTAAAATCAGCAGACTAAGCATTGGGATTTCCCACTTTCTTTTATGATCTTTCTTCATTCAAAATCTTTGCTTATTGACCTTCTGTCCAATTGATTGCCCAAGTTTGGTTTGCTTCCCCACATGAGAACTAAAATGAAGAGGGGGTTTTCTACTTATAAAATGTTACTTTCTAATTATCATAAAGAAAAGCATGTTGTGTGACTATGGAAAAATCCCATGCGCGCTTGGCTTACTTTATAATTGTCTTAATTTTGGTTAGTTATAATTGTCTGTCGTTTTGATTATTTATTTTATTTGCTTTTTACATGAGATCTGGTGAGCTTTCATGTTCAGTTTGATGTACTCATGCCATCCTGTTCTTTGAATTTCATCCTGCACCTGCTGAATGTTATGTTGTTTTTTTTTGCTGCAGGATCATCGCAAAACTCCTCAGAATATGTTCAGGCCACTCTTGTCTAGTGTCCCAACTACTGCTTTCTATGTTGGGAAAGTTAATAGCGGAAATCGACCGATGGTCTCTAGGAACTCCTCAATCACAACTAGTAGTAATGCAAGCTCGGAGCTAGGTGTCAGTGTTGCACCTGATACTGAGGGTAGTGACCATGACCAGGATGATCTTGCTAGTGAATGGAGAAAGGCACCATATCCCAGTGCTCAAGAGGAAGTATTTATCTTTGATAGGGTGGATGAAGTAAATGAAGATGCTGGGTATGATATCTGTGATGGAAAACCCAGCAATGGGCATGGAAGCACTACAACTGAAGTTGAGCCAGGGGAATCTGAGAAGCTAAACAGTAGACCCGTTTCAATATCCATTGCTGGAACTGCCTCTCAATCATCACATGTTGCAGCTAGCACTTCAGATGTAATTGGTTGTTATGAAATCATGGCATCTTGTTCTAAATGTGGCCGCAACTTCTGTATTGTTGAGGGCAATGTTGATATTTGCGAAGACTGTGCTAAGAAAGGTGATCAGTCGATGGCAGAGACTCCAGAAACCAATATATTTGCGTCTCAGAGCAACACAATTCACTCTGAGATGGCTTCGGAAGTGAACAAATCTTGTCGTGAACTGACACCTGGGATGGTTGTACCTGATTTGCCAGAAAAGACTAGCAATCCGCATGTGCTTGGCCAACAAGAAAGGAATGATGAGCAGGGCCATGGTTGCTTACCAGACAGTTGTCCTGTACAGTTGATAATGGAGGGAGGGGAAGAGCATCTTGTGTACCGGCAATCCGTGGGCCATCAAGCAGTCTGTTCTGGCCAACATGACAGTAACAATAAAGATCTGCAATCTAAACAATTTCATGCCCATCCAAGCTTAAAGGTTGATGGTTCAGAAGGAGCAGGCATTTCTGTACTTCTGAAACGATCAAGTAGTTGGAAATGGCCTGTTGTTCAAGGACGGACTTTTTCTGCTATAAATATACATTGTGATGATCCCTCTTATGCAAGAGACAGCATGAGTCCTATGAAAAGTATTAGTGTGCAGGGAAGTGCTTCAGCTTCTTCATCTGTTGATTTGGGGTCATCTAGACAAATAGAGGCCCGTGTTCAACGTCAGTTGAGCAGCAAGAAAGCCGACATGGAAAATTTCAGAGACGATTCAACTGTAAAGCCTCTTAGCACCAGGTCATCATTCTCTGGAATTTCAAGTAATGCACACGAAACCTTGGTTCAGGCAGCGAGCACAAGTGAAGAAAAATTGGCTGACTCTCTTAAAGATGTGGAATTTGAGGCTTTAGAAGGAAAGCCATTGGTAAATGTAGAACAAGGTAGAGCTTTTGAAAATCCAGAGGCTGTTGATAAACTTACCTCCTTTACCAACAGAACTATTCTCGAGGAAGATAAAGTCAACCGCACTGATAGTTGCCAATTCATGGACACGTCTGCCTCAGAATTGTCAAACCATGCAAATAACATCCAGTTAGAGGATACTTCATCAGCTGAGCTTCTGAATGATGAAGATTGTGTTTCATCTGGGAATGCTCAAGGCCTCTTAAAAAACGCACAGGTCATTGCAAATATGGAAGTACCACATACGACCGCAGAGTCCTCTGCCATTGAGGAAGGATCCATACTGCACGGTAATGGAATTGATGTATCTGATGTTCCGGTGTACGGCTCATCATTGATATTGGGAGAATTGGAAGATGACCATGACAGTTCTTCAGTTTCACAAACTGAGTGTGCATCCTCCCCAAATTCAAAGAGCATTGTGGAAGCATTCCAGGAATCTATGGTTTCCACAGCAATGGAAAGAAACTCCTCTGGTCATGCCCGTGGTATCAATGGTATCTATTTCCCTACTCATTGCTAGACTTTTTCCTCTCTTTTTTTTTTTTGGTGGAATATGTTGATCCTTTTTCCTTTTTGTAGTATATTTTTTCACTTTTTTTTTTTTTTTTTTTGGGTACTTTTTGGTAGATGAAGTTGGTTCTGAATTTCTTCAGTGCGGATGTTCTCCGCTGCCTGAACTCTTATGGTTTAACATTTAAATTGTTTATGCCCCATACCCTGGGTCTCTTCAAAGCGAGCATCATCCTTTTCTGTTAAAGTGTTGACGCTTCTGTTGAATTTTTTCCTTTTTTGCTTGCAAAAAAGAGAGCAGAGACAAGGCTATGATGATGATGAGAAAGATATTTGCTGTTTATGCCTTACATTTCCTGATATGCTAGATTTCCTGCAAATTGACTATCTTTTTTCTGATGCTAACTTCTCAATCCCATGAACAAAGACACTACATGTTACCTACATTTTCATTCTCTTACTTTGAATCATATTGACTATTTTTTTTCTGATGCCCACTTCTTGATCCCATGAACAGAGCCACCACATGTTACCTACATTTTCATTGTCTCTTGCTTTGAAGCATATTGTAGCTTTTTACACGAGATAATGGTTGTAATTTCTCACATGCTACCCGTTCTGTTTTACATTCCCCTGCATAAAATATGGAGATATCTGGAAACTGACTTCAAAGTTTGTTTGCAATTTGCTTGCTTGCTGCTTTGCATTGCTTGTCTACTAATAGGTATTATTTCTGACTGGTTATTGTGTTGTTGATGCCATGTGTGGTACACTCTAAGCACGGGGATCCTTTCCTAATTGCCTAATTCACACAAAATTTCCCTTGCCCAGCAAGGTTCTCTTCCCTTCATTTTTTATATGCTGTTGCATGCAAGACCACTTCGGGTTGTAGCTTGATGTGTCCATGAGTTATTGTTGCCAATAATCTGGATTCTGGAAAAATAAAAAACTTATAACGCTCAATTAGCACAGTTTAACTGTTTGCAGTTTATCCAACATCATTGTCTGATTAATTGTTGTAAACCTTTTTATATTTTTTTAACAATGAATTCTCCATTAAATATATGTTCTTGCATGGGAAGTTGGGAGCTAGGCATTTTCGGTTTCAGAATCCAGCATGAGCTTGTCTATGTTCTGTTGGAAGGGGCTTCTTTTATGTGACCCACTAACCAGGATAATGCAGTTATGTGTGGGAAATTACTCATCTGTGTCTGCCAAGAGCCTGTCCTAAGCTGTTGTGAGACCCTTATTCCCGACTTGGGGTTGGTTTCTGGGGTCCTCATCTGTTCAGAAGTTGAAAATCTATGGCTGTAGGTTCTTGTCCTAAGCTGTTGCGAGACCCTTATTCCCGACTTGGGGTTGGTTTCTGGGGTCCTCATCTGTTCAGATGTTGAAAATCGATGGTTGTAGGTTCTTGTCGTAAGCTGTTGCGAGACCCTTATTCCCGACTTGGGGTTGGTTTCTGGGGTCCTCATCTGTTCAGATGTTGAAAATCAATGGCTGTAGGTTTCCGGGATTCATGGTATGGTGAAAATTGGTGGAAGGTGCTTAAGTTAGAAGGGTAGGCAGGTTTCAGACTCTCAAAAAAAATTCAAGAACAAGAAGAAAATGTTGAAGATATGAAACCATGACACTTTTGGCAAGATGGAAGAAAGCAAGAGGGAGATGCTCCATCGGGGAGAGGAGTGGGATAAGTAGCGGAAACCCGTGGTGTCTTGAGAGAAAAGGAGTCATTGATTCCAATTAAAGGGAAGATTCCAATGAAATTGCCAAATTGGAAGTAATTGCATGGAGGCAAAAGTTGAGGGCAAGTTTGTTGAAAGATGGAGGAGAAAGATTATAATGTTCTTCCACCAGATTGCTGATACCAGAAAAAGAGAACACAATTTCTAGAGCTAAAAGTGGATAAGGGAATGATGAGGATCAAGAAGCGGCAATAAGATGTTTATTAAGTTTTTTGAAAAGCTTTAGATGGAGGATAAATGTAGCTGGCCATCCTTTAGAGAGAGAGAGAGAGAGAGAGAGAGAGAGAGAGAGAGGTAGCCGGCCGCTCCGTTTTGGGTTACATTTTGATAGAATTATGTTGGATTTTGCTGATCACTTGGAAAGAAAATTTTACCGGGAGGAAATCAGGGGGATATCATGATAAATCTTGGGAATGATAAAGCTCTAAGTCCCATGGTTGCTATCTCGCTTTTTATTTTTTTACCAGTCATGTTGGTAGGTGGTGAAAGATGAAATTATGGAAGTGCTTCATGAATTCCATGAATGGCAAGATTGAATAGGAGCCAGGGTGCAGTGTTTGACGCTCTTTTTCCTAAGAAAGGGTTTGTTGGAAGCAGAAGACTTTCACCAAATAAACTTATTGGGAAGTATCTGTAAGATCATCGTCAAAACTCTTGCATGTTGGTTGAGAACCGTTTTACCGAGCATCATCTTCCAAGGGGCTTTCATAGGTGGGTGTCAAACTTTGGATGGATTTCTTATAGCCAATGAATGTATGCATTCTAGGGAGCTCTCACGGACTGGGTGTTTTATGTAAGATCAACATGGTGATCATGGTTATCTTTTTGGAAAGGATCGGATTCAGAGAAAGGTGAAGAAGATGGATTACATTATGTAGTTTCACCTCATCGTTCTCCATCTTGCTACATGGTTGTCAGTCAATTTCTTCCGGAGTTTAGGGGCCTGTACCAAGGCTACCTTCTTTTTCTCCTGTTCATGCTTGTTGCAGAAGGCCTGAGTAGAATATTTCTTTGAGCAGAAGAGCATGGTATTTGGAGTTGGTAGTCTTCACTGTTGCCTTTCCTGTCTCCACTTAGCAGATGACACTCTGATCCATTGTGAAGCCATGGTGGTCTAAATCAACAATCTTAAGGTATTTTCAATGCTTTTAGGCAGTGTTCGGTTAGCATGTTAATCTCACTAAGAGTGAGTTGATTCGCATTGCTACAAATGATAGGATGATAGAGCCTTGACAAAAGTTTGAGATGTAAGATAGATACGCATCCAATCACCTACTTCTGCCCCATTGCAGTTAAAAGGAAACATGTTTCCATTTGTTCTTGGTTTTTAAAGAGTCAAGAAGCGTGCCAACTGGATCTTTGAGGATGTAAAAACGGATCTTTCGAAAATGACTGAAGCAAAAGTAGTCTCATAACTGGGGCTCTTGCTTGCCCAGAATTATGGGGGATGTGTCATGGTTCTAAATACCAGTATTGGTGGGCATATCGGCTTGGCCGAAACCCTATACGATATGGCATCACGTATTGGTATTGGCCCTGTACAGGACAAATTTTTTAGCCAAAAAATCATGGAATAATATCAGAAAAAGTAAAGAAGAAGAAAAAAAGAGAGGAGAGATCATCATCTATGTTTTTTGTTGTGCGTGTGTGTGTGTGTGTTTTGAACATGTATTGAGTGCTGTATCGGACCATTCTTTACTATGAAATATGAATGTTGTTTGTTGGGTTAACCTGTTGCAAGCCATGATGTTGAGTCTTTTGACTTATAACTTTTTAATATATGATATATTACTGATGTGATTATCTATCAACTATCATCTTCGCAGTCTCCCCAATCACGCTCTCCCGAAGTTCCATAATATGGCTCATAAGTTTAATCCCATGGTAGATGGTGGACCTCTATCTCCTGTAATCTTGTAAATAGGTACCTGTGGAAATATATGTAATTGTGTGTGCGTGTATGTGTATTGTATACTTATGTACATGCGTGCGCGCGCGCGCGCGTGTGTCTGTGTGTATGTGTGTCTATGTTTGTGTCTGTCTGTGTGAGCAACACCGACTCTTGTTACCCTAGCTATTCGTTTCTCTCTCTCCCTCTTCTAAATTTCTTTATTTTTGTTCTTGATATCAAAGCATCTGATCTGGACCTGACCACAACCTGCCGTAGTGGGGCCCACTGTTGATGTCGTTCGTACGCACGAATGATGTCAGCGGTGTACGAATGGTAGTTCTTTTGGAACAGAAAGCACGAGATCTTGTAAATCTAGTTTTTAAAGGAATAATGAAGATTTTTCTGCATAGTTTGGAGTAGTTTTTGTGGTGTTTCCATAGAAAATGAAGAAAAATATTTTAAAAAAAGTTCAGATTTCATGATTTCTATTGTAGTGTTTTTTTTTTTTTTTTTTTTAAAATAAAATTATAAAGGGCTTTTGAGCAGTTGTTCCAAATGGGAAATGTGCGATTGATCAAGAGCAATCTCCAACAACAAGTATCATGAAGTTTAATCGAGATTTGGGTGTACGACATCTTTTGCGAGATATTGGTGCCGATGGCCCTTGTTCTTTGGTTTCTTTGCTGGATTTTCTTCCTTTCTTCATGATCTAATATGCTGCTTGTGATTGCGAAGTTGAAGTTTTGTATCATGCGACGTCATCACCACTCACTTTGTGTTGCATGTGATGCATACAAGTTCTCTCAAGTCTGTGGGTGTAGTTCACTCATGTTGCACTTATTTGTGACAAAATATGTATGTGGATGACAAGTTATTGACTCGATTGTTGTCGAGTTTTGTTATAGCCTCCTACTTGAAGTGAAGATTCAACGAATACAGTACAAACTACAGTCTATATCCTGCCATGTTGTGTTTGAGGGGGAGCAATGATCCATGCTTATAGTTTTATCTTCTTTGTATGTATTCCAAACTGGGCATGATCAATATACATGCTCCAGTTTGAGGGGGAGTGGAAACATATATAATTGTGCGTGCGTGTGTATTTGTACTCATGTGGAGTATTGTAACATTTCCTTCAGAACTAATATGTGTGTGTGTGTGTGTTGGTCTCGAGACTAAGCAATTCATCGACTCTTGTAGCCTTAGTCGTACCTCTCTCTCTCTCTCTCTCTCTCTCTCTCTCTCTCTCTCTCTCTCTCTCTCTCCCTCTTCCAAATTTCTTTATTATTGTTATTTTTTTACTGTACCATATTTCTCCATTCTTTTGGCATTTTCTTCAATCTTACAATCTTGTTGAACAACTTAGTCAACCCAAATAAACCAATCTCCCGCCCACTTCCAAACCTTAATGGCATACCATCTGATCTTGGCCCTTTCTTGTTTTCATCTCTCAAAGCTTCTTTCACTTCAAATTTCCTAATCCTACAAAAGTATCTAAGGTTTATGCCTCATTTGAGTTTATGATTCCTTATATTCCTGAGATCTCATAGTGGTCTTCATTTAACAATTTTTGGTAATAGCTTCTCCAAGTTTCCTTGACCTCATTATAAAGAAGGTGGGCAGAATCAGTTGACCATTTGCTGTTGCATTGCTCTTTCATTTCCTTCATCTGGGCAGAATTTTCTTCAGTCTTCCAAGTTTACCGGTGCTTCCCGGTTTCAGTGGACCTCCTCAAAGTGTGGCACGGTATCAAGATTGGAAAGAAGAAGATGCAGATCTGGAGAATGGCTCTCCTTGCCATTTGGTGGTCAGTTTGGGGAGAACGAAACGAGAGGTGTTTTAGGAATCTCTCAAATTCAGCCGAGGTCGTAGTTTCCAAAGCTAAACGGGTGGTGATCGAATGGGCCGCTAATGTCTCTGGTTTAAAAGATGAAGATTTCCTTTTTCTAGGAGCATAGCTTTCTCTTCACTATCTCAGCGATTCGTTCCCTGCTCCTTTTCTTTTCCTGTTTTGTTTGTGTTTCTGCTTTGTTTTTCGTTTTGTCTGTTAGTTTTCCCTTTTCTTATTAATATAATTCAGTTATCTTTCAAAAAAAAAAAAAAGTTTCCTTGACCTCATTGTTCTTTACTAAGAACATTCGGTGATCGCTCTTAATGCATCTAACATGATCTAGGTCCCACCTTTCATCTTTCTCAAGATGACAAGTTTGAGGACATCACTTTCACATTCTCTTGTCCCCAATCTATTATATAGATCAGCCCTTAAGTATAGCCTCACTACTTTCTTAACGTTCTTTTTGACATTTTTGTATTTTAAAGTTTCTTCATTCCTAGTAGTTTGCTAGGCCTTAAAACATGATCACTTCTCGCTAATCAGGGTATCCCAAATCGATTACATAACGGCCGATACGTAACGGTAACGGTGGGACCCGTTACGCGATACGGGGTCGAAACGGCCGTTATGGAATTCTGTGACCGTAACGGCCGTAAAACCTTACCTTTTTTCCCTTTCTTTTCTTCTTCTTCTCTTTCTTCTTCTTCTTCTTCTTCTTCTTCTCGAGCAGCTGCGGCTGCGCCCGGTTGCGGCTGCGGCTATGGCTGCTTCCTGTTCTTCTTCTTCTTCTTCTTCCTCTCTCTCTCAATCTCTTCTTTCCCCCTTTCCCTCTTTTTTTCTTTTCTTTCTTTCCCTCTTTTTTTCTTTTTGTTTCCCTCTCCATTTTTTTTTAAAATTTGCAGCAGCTGGTTGCTGTAGGTACGTGTCACGCAAAGACGAGCGCTGACACTCCTCGAGCTCCGAGTTGTACGAACGGTTCAAAGGAGATCAAAGTTATATGGGCTCCACAGTGATGTATTTATTACATCTACACCGTTCACCTATTTTCAGAGATCATTTTAGAGCACCAGCCAAAAAATGAATTATATCCAGGGATCATCTGGACCACACCAAAAATAGCAGCAGGGATAATGATTTTCACGGTTAAATAATTTTAGGGCGCACGGTAACGTTTATTTTCCATCTAATCAGGTCAGACCCGAGTGGGCCTCACCATAATGTATATATTTTATCCATATCGTCCATCCATTTTGCCACGTCATTTTAAGTCAGGATTCAAAAAATTAGTAATATCCAAATCTCAGGTGGACCACACCGTAGGAAATAGTGGTTATAGAATGCTCACCATTAAAAATTTCCTAAAGTCCACTGTAATGTTTATTTTCAATCTAACCTGTTAATTGGGTCACATTGACGTGAATGAAGGGAAAACACACATGTTAGCTTGATCTAAAACTTTTCTAGCCCCCAATAAATTTTTAACGGTGAACGTTTAATTATTATTGTTTCTTACGGTGCAATCCACCCGAGCTTTGGATGTGCCTCATTTTTGGGCTCATGCCCTAAAATTATTTGGCAAAATGGATGGATGGTGTAGATATAACACATTCATCACGAGTGAGGCCCAAAAAACTTTGACACGTGTGCTGCACTTTACATTCGAGTCCCTCCTAATTCAAGCCTTAAAAAATTGTACACGAGACATATATTAACTTGAAATTTGACAATTAAATTATGGACTGCAATTGCTAACTCACAATGCCAAAATCAAATTATTTGAATAGTTTTAATTGTTAATTTGTGAACTTTTATTTTTTAAAATAGGGCCTTTTGATTTTATTTTATTTTTTTTATGATTCACTATCCAATAAATGTCCACCAATTTATAAGTGGGATAATGACAATAAATGGCATGAATTTGAGGCTGATTTGGAAAATAAATTGGTCCTCCAAGTCAGCCCCAAATTGGCAACGCCATCTACCTGAATTTAATTTCATTTTTTAAAAGAACCATTGGGAGAAATGATATCAAGATGTTAAGTATATAAATTACATATTTAAAAAATTAAATATATAAATTTTGTAGTCAAATTCAAGTTACCTGGTTAAAAAATTAATCAGACAGTCCGATACAACTTCTCACCAAAGAGTGGACCGTTACACTACCACAAACATGTTCCAATTTATAAATGAATGCATATTTGGAATGCTTAGAATATTCTGGATTTAATCCATATTTTTTTGGCAAAAAAAAAAAATGCACCGTTACGGGCCGTTACGCCCTCGTATCGCCGTTACGCCCCCGTATCCGTATCGGTTTCGGAGGGCACCGTTACGCCAACCGATACTGATACGGGACACCTTGTCGCTAATAGGCTTTTCGACCTCATCATTCCACTACTAAGTTTCCTTGTAAGAGTGGCTTTTCCCGTATATACTCCTAAAGCTTTTTTTGCCACTTTCTTAATGTACTACACCCATCTCATCTATACTATATATAACACCAATAATTTTGGATGTTTTTGGCCTCGTAATTAGTCTCTAGATCTTTGGTTAATAGAGGGTAAAATAGTCATTAAATTGTAGTTGTTGGCAAGAGACTATCTAGATTCTACTGCACAAGGGGCCATGAATGACCTAGATCATACTTGTTTCCTTCCACTTCTTTTAATGCATGTAACACGCATCGACCTCTCCTCTTCTTTCCATATAGCCCGCACAAAGTGTCTAATTAGGGAGACTGTGTGACAAAGGTTCTGTGGAGCCCACATTGATGGCTATGTATCATCCACTCCATACATATGTTGTGTCAGTTCTTGATAGGATGTGAGCCCAAAAATTTGGCAAATTGGGAACTCGAGTGACCCACATGCATTCTGTGTGTGTGTAGCACTCACCTGTGAGTTGCCCCTACCTTTCCCTCTACCTATTTCTCTTTTTTCCTCTTCCCTTCGGATCTCTCCCCCCTCTCTCTATCCCGCCAATTTCCTTCTTCTATCAATTTATTTCTAAATAACACTTCTCTCCTTTTAAATTCCACCCTCTACCAATCAAAAATAAAATAAAATAAACAATAGCTCTATCTACATAGACCCTATGTTTTGGCCATGGTGGGCTTGGGTAAGATTTGGGTCTGGTCCTAGCTACCTGGGTTGGACATGGACAGGCCTTGGCCTAGTACTGACCCATTTGCAACCCTACCCATTGCATCTTATTTAAAACACGTACCAACCATTGCTCTTTTTATGCTTTTTCCATCTTGCCTTTTCCAATTACCATAAGAACTGTGGTTAGCATTTCAAGATTCTGGATTGCTAACGTGTTGGGTGTTGCGGGCGTTCATTCTTGATAGAGTAGACCTAGGACTTTGTAGTTAATCATGAAGAAAAGAGAAAAAGAAAAGAAAGATTGGAGGAAAAAGAAGAGGAGAGAGCAGGGTATCCCAAATCAGTTATGTAACGGTAACGGTGGGACCCGTTACGCGATACAGGGTCGAAACGGCTGTTACGGAAATTTGTGACCGTAACGGCTGTTACGGGCCATAACGGCCATTACGGACCCGTAACGGCTGTTACGGGCCTTGAAAAAAAAAAAAAAAAACCTTTACCTTTTTTCCTTTCTTTTCTCCTTCTTCTTCTTCTTCTCTTCGGCAGATGCGGCTGCGGCTTCGGCCTACTTCCTGTTCTTCTTCTTCTTCTTCTTCTTCTTCTTCTCTCTCTCTCTCTCTCTCTCTCTCTCTCTCTCTCTCTCTTCTTTCTCTCTTTCCCTCTTTTTTCTTCTCTCTTCTTTCCCTCTTTTTTCCTTTCGGTTTCCCTCTCTCCCTTTTTCTTTTCTTTTTTTTTTTTTTTTATTTGCAGGAGTACCACGCACCAGCTGCTATAGGTACGTGTCACGCTAAGACGAGCACTGACACTCCTCGAGCTCCGAGTTGTACGAACAGTTCAAAGGAGATCAAAGTTATATGGGCTCCACAGTGATGTATTTATTACATCTACACCGTTCATCTATTTTCAAAGATCATTTTAGAGCACTACCCAAAAAATGAATTATATCCAGAGATCATCTGGATCACACCAAAAATAGCAGCGGAGATAATGATTTTCACCGTTAAACAATTTGTAGGGCCCACGGTAACATTTATTTTCCATCTAATCTGAACAGACCCGAGTGGGCCCCACCATGATGAATATATTTCATCCATGTCATCCATCCATTTTGCCACGTCATTTTAGGTTAGGATCCAAAAAATTAGTCATATCCAAATCTCAGGTGGACCACAACATAGGAAATAGTGGTTATAGAATGCTCACCATTAACTTAAGGTCCACTGTAATGTTTATTTTCAATCTAACCTATTAATTAGGTCACACTGACGTGAATGAAGGGAAAACACACATGTCAGCTTGATCTAAAACTTTTGCAGCCCCCAATAAATTTTTAATGGTGAACATTTAATTATTGTTGTTTCTTATGGTGCAATCCACCTGAGCTTTGGATGTGCCTCATTTTTAGGCTCATGCCCTAAAATTATTTGGCAAAATGGATGGACGGTATGGATATAACACATTCATCACGGGTGGGGCCCAAAAAACTTTGACACGTGTGCTACACTTCACCATCCGAGTCCCGCCTAATTCGAGCCTTAAAAATTTGTACACGAGACATATATTAACTTAAAATTTAACAATTAAATTATGGACTGCAATTGCTAACTCACAATGCCAAAATCAAATTGTTTGAATAGTTTTAATTGTTAATTTGTGGACTTTTATTTTTTTAAATAGGGCCTTTTGATTTTTTTCATGATTCACTATCCAATAAATGTCCACCAATTCATAAGTGGGATAATGACAATAAATTGCATGAATTTGAGACTGATTTGGAGCATAGATTGGTCCTCCAAGTCGGCCCCAAATTGGTAACGACATCTACCTGAATTTAATTTCATTTTTTTAAAGAACTATTGGGAGAAATGATATCAAGTTGTTAAGTATATAAATTACATATTTAGAAAATTAAATATATGAATTTTGTAGTCAAATTCAAGTTACCTAGTTAAAAAATTAATCAGACAATCCGATACAACTTCTCACCAAAGAGTGGACCGTTACACCACCATAAACATGTTCCAATTTATAAATGAATGCATATTTGGAATGCTTAGAATATTCCAGATTTAATCCATATTTTTTCATATTATTTTGGCAAAATAAATAAATAAATTGCGTCGTTACGGGCCGTTACGCCCCCGTATCCATATCGGTTTTGGAGGGCACCGTTACGCTAACCGATACCGATACAGGACACCTTGGGAGAGAGGCTCAAAACCTTTCACACCCCCACCTCTTTCTTTTATTATTAGGGCAATCACTAATCATATGAAAATTACAATTATACCCCCCTTTCTTAGAGACAATATGAAACGATAATATACATGCCAAAGGCTCTAACTCAAACATATGACCAAGCCTAACATAAACCCAAACCTATATGTGGACCACATGAGTGGCTGGTGGCCCACACATGTGGTCATTAATGTATCAACACTCCCCCCTCAAGCTGGAGCATATATATCATGAATGCCCAGCTTGACAAAGAATCTATCCAAAAGAGCCTAACTTAAAGCCTTCTTAATCATGCCTACCACTTGGTCTTAGGACCCTCATATTTATAAATAGTAAATACCTTAAAGTGTGAGGATGTTTTGCTAAAGTATGATTATCTAAAACTAAGAAAAGGAAATTAGGTCCTAAAACGACTGATTCTATGTTTATAGGATACACAGAAAATAATGCAGTTTATAGATTCGTAGTTTTGAAATCTAAGGATAACATTCTAGATCCAAACACTATTATAGAAGCTAGAGATTCAGTGTTCTTAGAAAAAATCTTACCTATGTAGGTCTGTAGAAATAAAGGAAGTTAGTGGAACTGAACTTGTATCAACTAGTATAGGTATAGACGAGATAAATGAAGAAGAATTAGAACCAAGGATGAGCAAAAGAGTTAGGAAAGAAACTAACCTAGGAGATGGTTTCTACACATTTCTATTGGAAGATGACACTCTTTCTTAATCAGAAGTGCTCGACTCTCTTGATGCAACCTGTTGGAAGGAAGCCATCAATGACGAGCAAGGTGTCCCAAAACGGTTACGTATCGGCCGTAACGGCCGATACGTAACGGTAACGGTGGTACCCGTTATGCGTTTCGAGGTCGTATCGGCCGAGTCCATATTCTGTACATGTAACGGCCGTTACGGGCCCGTTACGGGCGTAACGGCCGTTACTGACCCGTAACGCCTGTTACTGGCCTTTAAATAAAAAATAAAAAAAAATACCTCTTCTTCTCTTTCTTCTTCTTCTTCTTCTTCTCTTTCTTCTTCTTCTTCTTCTTCTTCTTCTGAGGCTGCGGCTGAGGCTGAGGCTGAGGCTGCGGCCTTCTTCCTCCTCTTCTTCTTCTTCTTCTTCTTCTTCTTCTTCTTCTCTCTCTCTCTCTCTCTCTCTCTCTCTTCTTTCCCTCTCCCTCTTTTTTCTTCTTTCCCTCTTTTCTTTTCGGTTTCCCTCTCTCTGTTTTTTTTTTTCAAGCGTACCGCGCACCAGCTAGTGGTACGTGTCACGCTAAGACGAGCGCTGACACTCCTCGAGCTCCGAGTTGTACGAATGGTTCAAAGGAGATCAAAGTTATATGGGCTCCACAGTGATGTATTTATTACATCTACACCGTTCATCTATTTTCAGAGATCATTTTAGAGCACTACCCAAAAAATGAATTATATCCAAAGATCATCTGGACCGCACCAAAAATAGCAGCAGAGATAATATTTTCACTGTTAAACAATTCGTAGGGCCCACGGTAACGTTTATTTTCCATCCAATCTAATTTGATCAGACCCGAGTGGGCCCCACCATGATGTATATATTTTATCCATGTCGTTCGTCCATTTTGCCACGTCATTTTACGTCAGGATCTAAAAAATTAATAATATCTAAATCTCATGTGGACCACACCATAGGAAACAGTGGTTATAGAATGCTCACCATTAAAATTTTCTTAAGGTCCATTGTAATGTTTATTTTCAATCTAATCTATTAATTGGGTCACACTGACGTGGATGAAGAGAAAACACACATGTCAGCTTGATCTAAAACTTTTGTAGCCCCCAATAAATTTTTAATGGTGAACGTTTAATTAGTATTGTTTCTTATGGTGCAGTCCACCTAAGCTTTGGATGTGCCTCCTTTTTGGGCTCATGCCCTAAAATTATTTGGCAAAATGGATGGACGGTGTGGATATAACACATTCATCATAGGTGGGGCCCAAAAAACTTTGACACGTGTGTTACACTTCACAATCCGAGTCCCGCCTAATTCGAGCCTTAAAAGCATTGTACACGAGACATGTATTAACTTAAAATTTAGCAATTAAATTATGAACTGCAATTGCTAACTCACAATGCCAAAATCAAATTGTTTGAATAGTTTTAATTGTTAATTTGTGGACTTTTATTTTTTAAAATAGGGTCTTTTGATTTTTTTCATGATTCACTATCCAATAAATGTCCACCAATTCATAGGTAGGATAATGACAATAAATTGCATGAATTTGAGACTGATTTGGTGCATAGATTGGTCCTCCAAGTCAGCCCCAAATTGGCAACGCCATCTACCTAAATTTAATTTAATTTTTTTAAAGAACTATTGGGAGAAATGATATCAAGTTGTTAAGTATATAAATTAGATATTTAGAAAATTAAATATATAAATTTTATAGTCAAATTCAGGTTATCTGGTTCATAAATTCATTAGACAGTCCGATACAGCTTCTCACCAAAGAGTGGACCGTTGCACCACCATAAACATGTTCCAATTTATAAATGAATGCATATTTGGAATGCCTAGAATATTTCGGATTTAATCCATATTTTTTCATATTTTTTTGGCAAAAAAAATAAAAAAAAATTGCGTCGTTACGAGCCGTTATGCCCCCATATCCGTATCGGTTTTAGAGGGCACCGTTACGCCAACCGATACCGATACGGGACACCTTGATGACGAGTCAGAGTCTATTATATCAAATGACACTTGGGAACTCGTAGACCTTCCACTTGGAAATTAACTGATAGGATGCACGTAGTCAAAAGTGACAAATCTCTTTAACATTTTCTCAACGTAATGAGATTGCGATAAGATAAGACCGTCATCTTTCCTGATTACCTCGAATATACCTAATATCATACTTGCTTCCTCTAAATCTTTCATATCAGACTTAGAGTACATGGATTTCTTAGTTGCAACAACTAATTTAACATTAGTACTAGAGATACATATCATCTACATAAAGATAGATAGTAATACCATAACTTTTTGAGACTTTATTATGCATACACTTATCTACATCATTTACTAAGCATCCATGGGACTTTAAAACGCTATCAAACTTTTTAAGCCATTGTTTTGGTGCTTGCTTCAGAACGTACAATGACTTAACTAATCTACACACTTTATTTCATTTCCTAAGATTTGATAACCCTCAGGTTGTTCCATATATATTTCTTCTTTTAACTCCCCGTTTAGAAATGCCATTTTAACATCCATTTGGTGTACCACTAACTTGTATATAGATGCCATTGCAACTAATATCCTAATCATTATAATCCTAGTTATTGGAGAATAGATAGCAAAGCAGTCAATTCCATGAACATCCGCTGCGAAACCTGAGCTTGCACCTTAACATCTTCAACTAAATTAATTCGCATGTTGCATGGGCCATAGCCTTGTAATCTGCTTTTGCGCTTGGTTGAGTGACAAAACTTTGCTTGCTTTTTTATATTGCCGGATTTTCCCCTACAAACATGCAATAACCTGTGGTAGACAACCTGTCAGAAGGAGAGCCAACTCAATCTGCATTAGAAAACCCTTTTTTACTCGAAGATGTCGATTTCATTTGTAAAGAATTCCACGGTCAAGAACTCCCTTTAAATATCTAAGTATGGGAAGCATGGCCTCCATATGAGACATACGACGGTGGAGGAGACTGCATAAACTGACTAACTACACTGACTGGATAAGTGATGTCCGGCCATGTAATCGTTAAATAAATCAATTTGCCAACTAGCCGACGATCTCCTTGGATCATCAAATACCTCTTCATCGATATTCAGCTTTGAACTAGTATACATGAGAGTTTCAACTGGATAAGCTCCCAACAAATTTGTTTGTTCTTATAAATCCATCACATACCTTAGTTACGACAAGTTAATTCTCACATTCGACCTTGCTACCTCAATACCTGAAAAGTATTGAAGGCAATCTAAATCTTTTATGCAAAAGTGTTGCTACAAGAACTTTAACTCAAAAATGCATGTACTATCACTACCAGTAGCCATAATATCATACATGTTCAAGTTTCAATTGACACGATAGTACCAGTCTCGCTTTGTTAAACAAAAACTTAATGATTTGTGTAACTACGTTTCATTCCAAATTAAAGCACCACCTTACTAAATTTGTCGAACCAAGCACGAGGAGACTGTTGTAATCAATACGTTGATTTATTTAGATGTCAAATTTTGTTTGACACCCCCTGAGCATTAAAGCTGGGCGGTTGCTCCATATACACCTCTTCAAGTAGATCCCCATGAAAAAAGCGTTCTTCAGATTAAGTTGGTACAACGGCTAGTTTAGATTTGCAGCAATAGAGATCACCACGCTTATGGAATGAAGCTTCGCCACAAGGGAGAAGGTCTCAGAGAAGTCAATTCCTAGAGTCCGAGTTTATCCCTTTGCAACCAATTGAGCCTGTAAATGATCCACAGGGCCATCTGAATTGTATTTAACGGTATAATACCCATCTGCACCCTACTGCATGTTTTCCAGCAAGTAACTTAGCTACAGTTACAAGTTTGATTTTGATTAAGTGCATGCAACTATCTATTTTTATCATAGCTCTTCGCTTCCACCCATCACTTTCAAGAGCTTCCTGGCAAGGGTGGGGTACAAACATTGAGGGCTAAGAGAAAATTGTCGACAAGAATGAGATAAGCCATTAAAGGAAACAAAATTAGAGATAAGTTGTTGGGTACAAGAGCATATACCCTTACAGAGAGCAATGGGCATCATCTTCAATCGACAGTACCGGTCAAGACTTAAGAGAATGATCTTTAGATGGGGTGGCAAGATTGATAAAGGACATGCAGGTATGCACTCCACCTCTCTTAGAATGTTTGGAGTATACTTGCAGCGGTGGCGGATCTGAATGTTGCACAGGAACTCGCTCTACGGATGAAGACGTGTCTAGCCAGAGGAAGAGTGATGTAACCTTCTTCAAGTTGCAATGATCTTCCTCCCTTAGAGAAATATGGAGTACTTAAAAAAAAAAAAAACGTGACATTAGTTGACATGTAGTGTCTATGAGTAACTGAATTATAACACTCGTAAACCTGTTGAGTATAAGAGTATCCTAGAAAAAACATGCTTTACAGCCTTGGGTTCAAATTTATTAGATACATGGTCAAATCGTTGTACAAAGCATCCCAAAAACTTTAGGAGGAATTGATAATAGTTGATGGTGGGGATATATGACAGAACAAGGAGATTTACCACCTAAAGACAGATGAAGGAATCTGGTTTATGAGATAACATACAGTCAAAACTGCATCACTCCAAAAACCTTTCTAAACCTTCATATTTAACAACAATGCCCTCACAACTTAAAAGTAAATGCTGATTTTCACGCTCAACAACTCTATTTTGTTGTGGTGTGTGTGCACATGATGTTTGGTGAATAATTTCATGGATAAAAGATGGGAACAAAAATAGTTCAATGTATATTCCTTAGCGTTGTCAGATCTTAGAATACACACTCTAGCATCCAGCTAATTTGGTATTTGCATTTGGATTTCTTTAAAACATGTAAATACCTCAAGAACGATTTGTCATTAGATATAACCATTTCATTCTCGAGCAATCATCGACAAAGATAAAGTATATAAAGGCAGATTAGCTGGAAATATGAATTGGACCCCAAACATCTTAATATACCAAGTAAAATGGTTTATTTCTTTATCCTCACGTGAAAGAAAAGACACTCTATGATGCTTAACTGACACATACGAGAAAGATGGTGCAAGATTCTTCAAATTATTTAAAGATGGGTGAGCAAATCCTGGAATGACACTGATGGGAAGAGACATTGGCCTACAATGCAGCTCAAATTCCTAATATTCCAGGATCAAGGTAATAGAGTTCTTTAAATTCATGTCCTCCACCAATCATCCTCCTTGTCTTTAGATCTTGAAATTCCCAATAGGAAAGATGGAATTTGACAGAATAGTTTAGAGCTTTGATTAATATATTGACATATAATAAGCTTAAAGGAAACTTAGGAATGTACAAAATTGAAGATAATGAGAGATTTGAAGTAGGACAAATAGTGCCCACCCCAAATACAGGAGTTGATGTACTATCAGCTAGTGTTACAGAAGAGATGGATGAAGACTAGACTAATTGAGACAACATACTATGCTTATTGGTCATGTGATCAGAAGTTTCACATCAATGATCCATGGGACACTCTTAGAAGTAAAACAAATCGTACTTGATTGGGCAAAAGTAGCTGTAGAGGAAGAGGCATGGTTGGAATGATCTTTTAGAAGTTTGGCACAATCTTCCTTAGACATAGTAACTGTACCACCTGAAGTACTCAGCTTAAGAAGATTGGCAGACTAAGACACATACCCTTCAAAACCATCATCCAATGAACGGACTTGATTAGCCCTAGCTGGTTTTCCAATTAGGTCCCAACATGTATCAACCGCATAATTGTTGAGGCTACAATGTGTGCAATGTTGATTACCATGACTATGACCCTGGCCACTACCAAAATTTGTGCCATGACCACCCCAAGTATTCCTACCTTTGACATGACCTCCCCTTGAGTCTCTTCCTCCAAATCGACCACCGTGACCTCAACCGCCTCGTAGAAGCTCATAGATACAAATTACGTTCTTTTCACCCAAATACATCTTTCTTTTTTTTCCTTTTTTTTTTTTTTTGAAGGATAGCAACTTATTTTATTAAGAAGCTGCAAAACTTAGTGGAAAAGAATACAACCCAAAGTTACATTCCAAGCAAGGGCTCTACTAAAGCAGCATTTACAATTTTCACCCCAAAAACCCAATTGAAAACATCTTTTCTTTTGATCTCCACACTAGCTCTTCCTAAGATCCTTGCTTGCCCATGAAATGACTATTTCTAACGCACCATATATTTCAGAAGACCGCCATAATGACCAGACACCAACCAACTGTCACATCACATCCTTAGAGGGACTTATGCTGTGCCAAGCCTTTAGTAGGTCCTCTACTGTTTGCGGCATTACCTAATCAACCTCAAAACATGTGAAAAAGGCAGACCACGCTTTCCTAGCGAAGGAACAATGAATGAAGAAGTGGTCTATCGATTCTGAATACATCTCCTTCAAGTTATCCCAGACTTGTGAAAATTTGAGTTTGTTGGAAGCTTGGTCTAAAATTCTTGAAAAAATAGCTTTTTATGATTACATCGGCAATAATCCAGTGAAAGGAGGAATATTCAGAGCAGGCTCAATGGATAACAGGGATATAATGATTGCTAGATGGTCAGGACACCCCATCTTAAGGTGGTCTACTTAAGGTGGTCTACCGATTTTGAATACATCTCCTTCAAGTTATCCTAGACATCTTTGGTGGTCTTGAAGAAGATGACATTCGCATTGATATGTAGCTCTATACTGCTCCACAACAATGCCCTAATTTGAGCATCTTTTGCTCCCTAATCATCATAGTCCATCACGATTTCATCAGGTTTGGAGGAAGGAAGATATTTCACCTTTCTCTTCCCTATCAGAAAAACTTGTAGATTGTTTAATCGATGTGATTTGGAGGGACATTGACTCAGACGGAGACAATGTTTTTCTTTGATTCATCCTTGGTATCTATCTTGACAAAAAGAAGAACTTTGAATACACACTAGGGGAAACTTCCTACTAAATTGACATCACACAAGTAGAAGGATGTATACATCCACAAACACAATCAACTAGATCATTACTTGTTTTTTGCCTTTTATTTGTAGATTTTTTCTTCGATTTATACCATCAACAATCTTCACACATAACTCCTATCTTCAAATCTGATCTTAACCTTTAACCGTAGATTCAACCGTAGATGAGAAATGGCCCCCTTTGACCCATCACACAGGTTGAGTATAAAAGTGGACCAGACCTTACATGCCTTTGTTGAACATGAGCATACCACCCATCAAGTGGTGATATAATGAGGGAAAGGGATTAGGATAGGTCAGCCCCAACATGTTAGGTTTTTCCCAAAAAAAGAAAAGAAAGAAAGAAGAGAGAACAATGGGGAAACAGAAGGGCAATATATCGGATCAACTACGTTCTAATACCACGTAGTTCGAGAAGAAGAAAAGAAATATGGGAGGAAAGAGAGAACGAGAGAGGGCTCAAAACCTTTCACATGCCCCCGCTTCGCTATTTTATTATTGGGGCAATCACTAATCGTGTGAAAATTATAAGTATACCCCCCTTGCTTGGAGACAATCATAGACAATGACATATGGACCCAAAGAATCTATCCCAAACATGTGACCAAGCCCACATAAACTATGTGGACCACACGTGTGGTCATAATGTATCAACAGACTTAATGAACAGGACATAGAGGATCTTTGGTGTCACATTCCTTTTCACCACTTCGATCCAAGTAAGCAAAAGATTGACAACCATTAATTTTCTTTCACCTAAGCTATACCAAAACCCCTAGTGGTGCAAAAGGTTTTTAAAAAAAAAGAGTCCAGTTAGCATTTCAAGATTTGGGATTGTTAATATGTTGGATTTTGCATCGGCCTTTATTCTTGCTAGGGTAGACTGGGGAATTGAGGATCTTAGGTGTCAACATTCCTTTCCACCACTTCGATCCAAGCAACAAAAAGATTGACAACCATTAATTCTCTTTCACCAAAGATATGCCAAAATGCCTTGTGGTGCAAAAGGTTTTTTAAAAAAAGATCAATCCAAATGGTCTATTTGCTTGCAGTTATAGTTTTCCCCCCAAACTATCTGGTGTTCAAGTTCTACCACTTGCACCCGCTAGCTGCCTTTGTAATGACTAAATGGCCTAACTGCCCTCACTCTTTGTTCTTAGTTGGATGCTTATGGTCTCCCATTGAGAAGCAAGAGGGTTGCCATTTCTCAGACATTAGACAGCTTCTCATGGCTCCAGGGTCTTGCATGAGCCAACAGCTTTGATCTTTGTGGTTCGTTGCTAATGTTGCATTTGTGTAGCTTTTCATTGACCGATGCCCATCTGGCTCTAAAGCGGAGAGTTGAAGGCCTTGAACAACATCTCAGGTGTTGCATGCTACCTCAGATTTCAGATATCTGGTAAAGACTGGATCAAGGTTCTGAAAATAGTGTTTGATGGGCGTATCAGCCCTGCACAATCCTGATACAATGCAGGCTGTATCGCCTTGTTGAGCACTTAATAATGCACTATAATGAATGCCCAACAAGCCGAATAACATGAATATCATGAGCTCACTCATTATATTCCTGATATAACATACTGTAATGTGCTCATTATTTAATCGCAATATCATGAGCGCATAGTAATGAATGGCGTGCTATATATAACTAATTATATGCTTGTTATCCCAACATTATCCAATAACATGATGGGGATATATGCTATTTTACTGTGTAAATAGCTCAATCTGTTTAATATGCACAATTCTTACCAATATGATGTCACTGTAAACATGATTGTCAAATGTGGTCCACTCCACCTTGATTCGTCAAATCACGCTTAGATCTTGTGTTTTGGTCTCTAAAATAGGCCTAGATCTATTAAAAAATGAGTTCTCAGCCTTCCTCTACACTTGAAATGAAGAACAAACACTAAAAACGTTAGCAAGTAGGATAAAAATAAAAATGGTTTCTTATAGGCATACCTGTATTAACCATGGCCCAATATAGCTTCCAATTTTTTGAGGGGACCTATTTCACCCCTTATCACCTGATGTGGTTGGCTGATATGGCTGTATGGGCCAATCCAACTTCAATTTTCCAAACATAGGGCAGGATGTTTTCATGTGTCTGATGCTTGTGTTCATGGTGTGGTTATGAGTGAACACGCAAACTCTCATTGCCTGAAGGATGAGTTTGTTATTTGCTGGCCAAGGATTCCTTCTTTTTTTTTTACTTTCTTTCTTTTTTGATAATGAAAGGGTGACTGAATCTTTTTTTAGAAGGTGATTGAATAAGGCTTCCATTTGTTTGATGATCCATTCTAGAAGATACCTTATGTCCTGGACTTGATAACTTCTCATCCCTCTCACCTACGTGGCACTATTGCAACACCCCAACTTTGCTCGAGTCAGCCTAGGTCCCACTTGCACTACCAAGCGCTAGATCCCAAAAATAGCTAGGATGCAAGAGAACTCAAGAGAAACAAGGGAGTAGAATGGGAAAGCTTGTATTGCACTAGAGGAGATTACAACCTGAGGGGTCCCAAATGAGGGTGATTCTCCTATATAT
Organism: Magnolia sinica; assembly: GCF_029962835.1. Taxonomy (NCBI): domain Eukaryota; kingdom Viridiplantae; phylum Streptophyta; class Magnoliopsida; order Magnoliales; family Magnoliaceae; genus Magnolia; species Magnolia sinica. The sequence goes on from NC_080577.1 coordinate 90,226,237, forward strand.
AGGCTCGGGAGCCTTCTAGACACTTTAGTGGCTTGGATTGTATCATGTGACATTCATCCAATTGCCAAGAATATTGTAGGAATTTTCTAGACTCTTCCACACAAGCCTAGCTATCGAAACTTACTAGAGAACCTTGAAACTTTACCATAGTGTAGACAACTCTAGAAAATTGTTCAGAGTATCAGTATTGTTACATGTTTTGGTATCATCGATATTCATAAAAATCTCGCTATCTATGGTTAGGGAAACATTGGGAAGGGAAAAGGGGGGGAATTTTTCAGTGAAACTTCAAGAGATGTTATGATGCAGGACATGAAATTTAAATATGATATGCGAGATTTCAGGCTTAAGATCACGTTAGTTCAGAAACAATTACACAAATTCCACGTCCCACATGAAAGTCCAAACATTCAATTAAAGGGGAATCTATGCCGGTCCAGGCTTACACATTATAGGGCTGGATTAATAAAAATTATGGACCAAACAATGCTTAAAGGGAAATAGACATCATCCACACATGCACAATAACCAGTCCCTAATCCAAGGGATTCACGAATTTCAATTCAATGAACCCTAGGGTGAGAAAAGGGGCAAATAAATTAAGGATAATGCAATCTAGAGTTAGGGTTTATGAAAAACTGGTATGAGAGGGTAAATTAAGAAGAAAACCTGAACCGGAATACAGTTTCCGCGCGTGGACAGCAACAATGGCCCAGACGCACGTGCATGTGATCACTACCGCACTTGTGTTGGGCTCACTATTCAGAAAAAGGCCACCTTGACCCTGCTCGGCCAGGGATGGACTCCAAAACCCCCAAATCTCAGCTCGATCCGAAGCACGGTTTGTGCGTGGTGTTCCGCCGAAGTTTCAGCCCTCATGTAGGGCCAGATTCTGGAAATCTGCTGTAGGGAGAAAAACGACTGCAACTATTGATGGATTTGCAGATGAAATGCTTGTAGGAGAAGAGAAATATGGATGGAAGGTGAGATATATGGATGGCAGAGGGTAGGAACGATGAAGATAGATGTGGCTTCGCACCACGGTAGTTAGCCCTTCGAAAAGGGAGGGCTTCGCACCCACTTGAATTTTTCCACAACTCAGAAACTCAAAGAGTAGAAAAAACTTGCAGGGATTTTTATTAAACTTCAATCAATCAAAAGAACTGCAAGGGGTGCTTATTTATAGGGAAAACCCTACACCCCAAAACTCATGCCATGTGCGCAACCTATTACTTGGCGACGAAGTAAACTAAAATAAAAACCAATCAAAGAAATTTAAAGCGTTCATGATGTTCTAAATAACATAAATAAGCAAAACCTAAAGTATGAATTTAATCTGACTAGTGGGCCACGATCATGAGATCCCATGATGGGCTTTTCGTGACTATCGGGCCCACTCTTATGAATCAAAACTTCGTCTTCTAACTAGGAGGCCCTCCCTGGATGTCGTCATCAAGACAGATCGACGGTGGGGCCCTTCTTCGTACTTACGTACGTAGGGGGCGGCGTGCGTGTGCGTGTGCGCGTGATGTCCCCATCATGTTAAAAGACCCATGTATTGTCGAAAAAAGATCAGTATAAAAAAAAAAAAATATATATATATATATATATATATATATATATATAATATTTGTAGCCAATCAATAGATCAGCCAACACTCATTAATGTATAAAATTTCTGCATTAATTAACAGTGAAGAACACATATTTTTCAATGTGAAAATAAAAATATTAGGATTTCACCAATTCTTCCTAATTTTCACTTAAATGTTAATTTTTTTCGCTAAAAACCCATATCAATATTATGAGAATAATGCATAGACATGGATTTTCATTGCCACCCATACTAACATAAAAAAATAAAAATTTCTATAGATTTTGTCACTTTTGAGTTATGGGTTGTCTTTGTTTCAAGTCGAAATTTCTCCTAAACTCCAAACTTTGATTCAATAAAAACCAAGAGTGATTGAAATCACCTAAGGAACCAAATTTTAGAGGAAAAAATCCCCAAAAAATGGAGATTTTTTGGGTTTTGGAAAAATTTCCAATTTTCTGTCAATTTTTTTTGCCTACTTACAGATGTTTCCCTGGTATCAGGATGCTATCGATGGTGTCACCAATACTCGGGAACTTTTATAAGGGATTCTTCTCAAAATATCACAGATATTATTGAAAATATTCGCAATATTTGAAAATACCAGCAGTTTCGGTATCCCTGACCTGCTGATACTGATAATTTGGACGATATTATCAATAATATCACCGATATTTGGAACACTGCTCTACAAATCTATTCTTTTCTGCTATGCACAAGCTTCTTGTGTACAAAATGTTCAGAAAAGGCTGTCTTTACATTAGCCTCCATGCCTATGACATTCAACTGACCAAAGGGATGACAGGAGTGGATAAAGGGGGCAACAAACTGCCCATTCCATTCAATGAAGAAAACTCCTAAATACATGTACGGACAAAAGTAAAACACACAAATGCTTGGATTGTTGGTGTCATGGTGGGATGTGTTCCATGCAAAAATAAAATAAAATCCACGCCCTTCAAGTTCATAATAGCCTCTTGTATTATTCAATTCAAGTACAATACTGATGATCTGTGGTAGTAGGCTAGGAAACAGTGGTGGGTGATCAAAGTGACATAATTTTAGCAAGTGAGGCTTTTTATCCCATCTGCCAAATAGGTTTAGACTCTGTTTGGGGTAGTGTGCAAATTGTTATCGTGCTCTATTTAAATGGCGCTGACTTTTAAATTGATATTGGTGTATGTTCTCTTTTAGAAAGCAGAAGCCATGTTCAACATTGAGCAGAACAACTAGTTTGAAATGGTGAGCTCAATGTGGTGGTTTCAAGCCTGTAGCTCGCTGGTAGACAGGGCTTGTTTCAACATTGAGGCCTTGGGTTCAATACCAACATGCCTATCAAAATCATCATCATCATCATCTAAGCCTTATCTCAACTAATTGGGGTTGGGCTACATGAATCCTTTTCCACCATCCACTCTATCAAAGACCATAAGTTTAGTTAGACCATAGGTCATCAACTCTTTACTTACTACCTCCACCCATGTCCTTTTGGGCCTTCCCCTTTCCCTTTTAGAAGCTTCAGCCTTGTACGAACTCACTCGTAACTGATACAGTCCTTGGTCTCCATTGCACATGACCAAACCATGTAAGTTTACTTTCCCTCATCATGTTACCTATTGGTGCTTCTCCTAAATTCCCATGAATGCATTCATTTCTAATGCTATCCTTGTCTTGCCACTCATCCATCTCAACATCCTCATTTCAGCTACACTCATCCCATGGACATGTTGTTCCTTGACTCCTCAACATTGTCCCGTAAAGCATGACTGTTCTTATAGCCATCCTATAAAATTTCCCTTTCAGTTTGAGTGGTACAAGCAAATAAAACTCCAGAGCTAGGTCTCCATTTCTTCCACCCACTTGAATTCTATAGGCAACATCCTTTGCAATCTCTCCACTCATGAATTGTCAACCCAAGATATTGGTAGTGTTCATTTTGGGAAACTTCTGGGTCAGCAATGTTTACTAATTCCTCGTTCCCACTCATATTGTTACTATAGTTGCACTCCATATACTCTGTTTTAGACCAACTAATTTTAAATACTTTAGATTCTAAAATACCTCTCCATAAATCTAGCTTTGTGTTTATGCCCTCCCTCACTTTTCAATCAAAACTATGTAATCTGCAAACAACTTACACCTGTGGGATCTCTTACTGCAAATGCCTCATTAACTTGTCCATAACCAGTAAGGTAAGGATTGCTCAATGTTGACCCTGGTGCAAGCTATTGTAATTGGGAACTCATTTGTCTCTTGACTAGTGGCCCTCACATTCGTTACTGCTCCCTCATACCTATCGTTATTCATATCAATATATCCTATTGAAACTCCTTTCTCTCCCAACACCCATCAGATTAGCTCTCTAAGGACCTTATGTAAGCTTTCTTTAAGTCACTAAAGACAATATGGAGATCCTTCCTCCTCTCCCTATATTTCTCCATCGATTGCTAAGTAGGAAATAGCTTCAATGGTAGACCTCTTTGGCATTAAACCAAACTGATTTTCTGGTATATTCATCTCATGCCAGTCTTTGCTCAATCATTCTTTCTTTTGAGTTTCATAGTATGGTTCATAAGTTCAATCCCATGACAGTTGGTTCAACTCCATATACTTTTCCTCCATTCATCCGGCATTTTCTTTGATCTTACAATTTTGTTGAATTACTTTGTCAACCAAAATAGTCCAATATCTCCCATACACTTCCAAACCCCAATTGTTATACCATTTGGTCCAAGGGCCTTTCCTGTTTTCATCTTTCTCAAACCTTCTTACACTTCAGATATCCTAATCTTATGTAAGTATGGACTTTGACTTCATTTGAGTTTATGGTTCCTTCTATCTTTATGCTCTCAAGAGATTGTCCTTTAACGAGTTCTAAAAGTGGCTTCTCCACCTTTCATTAGTCTTATTGAAAATAGCTTACCTACTAAAAAAAGAATAAAAGATAACAAAAAGTGAGCTCAAGCGGAGAGCTGAAATAGGTGCCATGGCCATTCTGCTCAATGTACACGTACTGACTTCTGTATGCAGCTTTAATCAGTGTTGCTACTCATAGTAAACCAAAAATTGTTTCTTTGACGCAATGGCCATTCCACGTAATGTACAGATACTAATGAATGCAACCTGTAAGCTAATGCAAAGAGAGATGGAATGGAGAGAAGAAAAGAGAAAAGAGAAAAGAAGAAAATGCAGAGAGAGAAAGGGCTGAAGTTAGGGTTCATGCCCCCTCTCACCTTCTTTTATATTATGAAAGTTTTATAATTACAAGTGTCAATAATAAAAAAGCAAAAATTACCTCTACGTCCTAGACCAAAATAACCTAATTGGGCCTATGTAAGCCCGTGTCGCATTTTTTTTATCCCCCCTAAAGCTAGAGCATATATATTGTCTATGCAAGCTTGGAATATATATGTGTGTGTGTGTGCGCGCGCGCGCGCGCCCGTCTTGAGTGGTTGGTAAACACGTTAGCAAGTTAGTCTTGAGATCAAACAGACGGAGTAAAGATTTCGCCACTGGAAACTTTCTCACGTATGCAGTAACAATCGACTTTGATGTATTTAATGCTTTCATAATAAACCAGATTGTTTGCTATGTATGAAGCGGCTTGATTGTCATAAAATAATTGCATAGGTAATTGCACTGTAAATCCCATTACTTGCAACAATTTTTTGGTCCACCTTAACTCACAGGTCGTATGAGCCACTATGTACTTACTTGGGCACTTGATCAGGCCACCACACCCTGCTTCTTGCTCTTCCATGGGATTAGATTTTCTCCTACAAATGTACAATATCCAGTAGTGGATCGTCTATCTGTTAAGGAACCTACCCAATTTGCATTTGAATATCTTGTGACCCGAAGATGACCATTTCGTTTATACAAAATTCCTTGACCTGGTGCCCCTTTAAGGTTATGCAAAATTCAAATAATTACTTCCATGTGAGGTGCTCTCCGGGAACTCATGAATTGGCGTACCACACCCACTACATAGGATATGTCTAGTCGAGTAATAAGTACATAAGTTTTCCAACCAATCTTCTGTACCTCCCTGGATCCTCCACTACATCTTCTTGATCACTTTACATTATAATTAGGATCCATTGGAGTGTCAATTAGCATGGTCCCAATAAAACCCACTTCCATAAGTACCAGAACATATTTCTATTGAGATAGGTTAGCTCCTTTGGATCTAGCTACTTCTATACTAAGTATTGAAAATGACCTAAATCTTCTATGAGGATGTTATTGAAGATATTTCTTTAATGCTTCAAACCTCGTGTTGTCACTTTCAGTGACAACAATATCATGCACATATACTACTATTACAATGAGACCGAGATACCTTTCCGTACAAAAACAAAATGATAAGCATGACTTCGAACAAAGCCATAATTTAATACAACCTTGCTAAACTTGTCAAACCATGCACGTGGAGTCTTTTTTTAACCCATAAATTACTTTCAGAGTTTACACACTTTGTCACCACCCTTGAGCAACAAATCCGAGTGGTCGTTCTATATATAAACCTCCTTTATAAGATCACTAGGAAGGCAAGCATGTTTAACATCCAATTGAAAGAGGGGCCAGCCATGATTAACATCTACAAACAGTATAATCCGAATGGAATTCAACTTGGCCATATCAGAGAAGGTTTCACTGTAATCAACACTAAGTGCTTGAATATACCCCTTGGCGATTAGATGAGCCTTCAACTGTTCAACCGTATCATCAAGAGGATAAAACTTGATTATGTAGACCAATTTGCAACCCACGACATGTTTACCAGTCTGAAGAGTAGTAAGTTCCCACGTGTCATTATTATAAAGCATATCCATGTCTTCCTCCGTAGCCTGCTTCTACCCCTTATGTAACAGGGTTCCTCATATGAACAAAATGAGAAGACAAGGATAGGCCAAAGTTGCAGAAATTTGTAGATAAGTAATGAAAGGAAACATATTTAGAGATGGGATGATGGGTACATGTATACAGTGTTTGAGTTGTCGACGAAATGTCAATATTATCGCTGATAATATCGGCGTCGTAGTCTAGAGATATCGAAACCCCATTTTTTTGTTTCTCTTCGGATTATTGGCAAAATATCGGAGATATCGGCGAAAATCTTGGATTATTGCCGACAATATCCAGATTATCGCACTGTAGCTACAATCTCGGTAAGAAAACCCCTCTTTCAAAAAATCGGAAAAAATATCGGAACAAAATTGGAAAAATATCGAAACAGGGAAGATCTCCTACCTGTTGATCGGAACTCGGAGCTTAGAAGAACGCCTTGATCCCCCTTTCTTCAGCGGCAATCCCTCTTCCACGAAATTTTAGGTTTTTTTTTTAAATTTATTTAAAAGAAAAACCTTCCAGCCCGGAAGATTTATATGGAAGCCTCGAGCGCTGATGCGGTTTGGCTAGTGACGCTGCCAGGTGGCTAGTCGCAAGTGCTATGTGGGCGCCACCGTGATCTATTTGTTTTATCAACACTGTCCATTCATTTTTAAACGTCATTTTAGTCGCCTGTCTCATAAATGAGATTCATCAAAATCTCAGGTGGACCACACCATGGGAAAACAATAATGATTGAACGTCTACCATTAAAAACCTCCTAGGGCCCACTATATCGTTTATTTGACATATAACCTCTAGATTAGGTCATACGGACCTGGATGAAGGCAAAAAACAAATATCAGCTTGATCCAAAACTGTTGTAGCCCCAATGATTTTTTAATGGTGAGAGTTCAATCAATGTTGTGTGGTCCACTTGAGATTTTAATCCACCTCATTTTTGGGTTCTTAGCATAAAATTATATGTAAAACGGATTAGACGGCATGGATGATACATATACATCATGTTTGAGGTCCACGGAGCACCGACCACTAGCCATTGGCTAGTCGCAAGGAGTACCCAATCCGTTTGAGGTAGCGGATTGCGTAGTAACTCCTATGCTTAGCGAAATTGAGTAAACTCTGTGAGGCCCACCATGATTTATTTATTTTATCCACTCTGTCCATACATTTTAACAGATAATTTTAGGCCTTTAGGGAAAAAAATGAGGCATATCCAATGTTCAAATGGACCACACCACAAGAAACAGTTGAATTGAATGTCTACCATTGAAAAATACATGGAGGGCCACAGAAGTTTTGGATCAAGCTTATATTTGTGTTTTCCCTTCATCCATGTCTGTATGATCTTATGAACAGGTTGGATGAAAAATAAACATCACTGTGGGGCCTAGAAAGCTTTCAATGGTGGAAATCATTATCCCCACTGTTTACAATGGTATGATCTACGTAATCTTTGGATATGAATCAATTTTGGGCTCAACCCCTTAAATTAGATGGAAAAACGGATGGACGGCGTGGATAGACCACATACATTCAAAGGGGGTCCAAATGAATGGTCACTGAATGTTTAAACGGTGGTCACTGAATCTCCACTATTTCCTCTCGTGCGGCTGCCCTGAGTTTTGGATCCACATGATTTTTTGTCTGATGTCCTAAAATGATCCTAAAAAAAGGATGGCCAGGGTGGATTTTTTTAAAACATCATGGTGAGCCCCACGTAGCATCCTAGTGTAGGAAATAAATCCCTAGCCGGATACGGATTAGCTGTTAACAGGTTGAGTAGCGAGACTCACTACCGAGTTGACGTCACCAAGTTCTGTAGGCCCCACCATGATGTATGTGTTGTATCCTCACCGTCCATCTATTTTTCTAGACCATTTTAGGGTATGAGACCAAAAATGAGGTATATCCCAATCTCAAGTGGACGACATTACAAGAAATAGTGTTGAATGAACATAGACCATTAAAAACTTTTTGGGGCCCATAAAAGTATTGGATCAAGATAATCTCTGATTTTCCCCCTCATCTTGGTCTGTATGACCTAATCAACAGATTGGATGTCAAATAAACAGTACAGTGGGCCTTAGGAGAATTTTAATGGTGAATATCCAATCACTATTGTTTTCATGTGGCGTGGTCCATTAGAGATATGGATCTGACTCATTCTTTACCTCATACACTAAAATGATATCTTCAAATGGTTAGACAATGTGGATACGAAACATAAACCATGGTGGGCCCACAGAAACGTCGCTTCAGTAGCAAGTCTCGCTACTCAACTTGTCATAGTACGTCCGTGTCATGTGAGGACGCGAATTGCGTACGAAGTAAATTATGTGGGGTCCACTGTGATTTACATATTTTATCCACTCCGTCCATCCATTTTAAAAGATAATTTGAGGGCTTTAGCCCAAAAACTAAGTATATCCGAATCTCAAGTGGACCTCACCACGGGAAACAATGTGAATTGAAATTATACCATCTAAAACTCCATGGGGGCCACATGAGTCATGGATCAATCTATTATTTGTGTTTTTCCTTCATCCATGTCTTTGTGATCTTATGAACGGGTTGGATGACAAATAAGCATCACTGTAGGCCCTACCAAGGTTTTAACGATGGAAACCATTATTACCACCATTTCCAGTGGTGTGGTCCACTTGGCCAGAAATGTGTAATTTTTTTTAATTCATTTACTTTTACATGTCTTAATTATTGTAAGCTTGCATTTGTATTATATAAACTCTTTGGTTACTATTTGAGTGATTTCTTACGACAACACATGCCTTTTAGCCCCCATTAAATGAAAACTTATTATTCAATGCATTCTTTTTGTAATTTTTTCATTCCTGAATATGTAAATATGTGTATTTAGGCATGTCCTGAAGTTTCACTGAAAAATTCCATCATTTTCTCCATGCTTCCCCATTTTTCCTTGCATTTCCGGTTATCGACGATATTATCGGCGATAACGATATTATATCTTTGGCTCTGGCCAATGAAACTTGTAGCGATACCGACAACTCGAACACTGCATGTATACTTACCTTTTCTTAGGGAAATAGAAATATTATGTATCTGGAGAACTCACTGAACGGCTGTGCCATCAGTCCGTTTTCATCGTGAGTAAACCTTCAGCTGAGGCACAATGAGAATGGAAGAGGCAGTACATAGAGGTTGGATGCCTTTGTTGACTGCAACAGGTATGGGAACCGTTTTCTTATCAAGAGTTTTGTTGTCTTTTGAGAAGAATGGGGTAGACTAAAAAAGGTAACATCTGTACATACATTTTGTCTTTGAAGTGACGGACTGTAATAAGATTACTCCTTTGTGTTCGAGAATATCTAAGAAAAATATATTCTTCTTGAGGATCAAACTCTTATCATATCCAAATTCCAACTGATGGACAAAACAAACGCCAAAAACTTTAGTAGGTAAAGGAAATGGCGGAGTATCTAGGAATAAAGCTCGATTAGTTGATTGAACCTTTAAAACAGATGAGGGCATTCGATTCATCTTAAGGAGTTGATTTTTCCAAAAACTCTTAGGGCCCGTTTGGCCGGTCGGATTGGAAGGGATTGGAAGTTAAATCCCGGGATTGGCCAGGCGTGCCAAACAGAGTCAGTGATATGATCCCAATCCCATGCGTCTTAAGACAATCCACTGACAACACCATCATTACCTTTAAATCCCATCCAATCCACCCTAATCCGTTCAAATTTGCCTGGGACGTGTTTGGTCCAAGGGATTGGAAGGGATGGGAAGGTTTAATCCCGGGATTGGGCGGGCCTGCCAAACAGACTGGATATAGCAATCTAGGGATATAGCAATCCCATGGATTTCAAGACAATCCACTGACAACACCATCATTACCTAGAAATCCATGCCATCCACCCTAATACCATTCAATCCCTTCCAATCCACTGGGCCAAACGGGCCCTTAGGATCATTCATGTGAATAAGAGAGCACAACTTACCCCAAGGAGGAGATGATTTTTCCTTTCAGCAATCTCGTTTTGTTGTGGGGTATGTGCCCATGATGTCTGATTTAAGAATCCTGTTTTAGGGAAAAAAAAAAAACTAAAAGTTTGGGACATGTACTCCTTGTTGTAATTAAGTTGACACACAAAAACCTTCGAGTTAAACTAATTTTGCACTTCCATGTGGAAAGTCTTAAAAATAAAAAATAATTCAAATCTAGCTTTCATTAAACAAAGCCATATCATTTTCGAATAATCATCACCAAATTTAACAAAATAAACCCGGATCTGGGTGTATTTTAACTAAGCCCCAAACATCTGAATGAACTAAAAAGAAAGGCACTAAATGGCGCTTCTCAGCATGTGGTGGAAAAGTAGCACAATAATGCTTGCTCAACTTACACGCATTATACTCTAGATATGAGATCGACAATGGAAGGAACGAGACCCTTAAGAATCCTCAACAATAGATGATCGAGATGGCAGTGCTGCTAATAAGTTGCGATGTCTTTTTGTGCTATTGTGCCCACAATGTTACAATCAAGATAGTACAACCTGTCATGTTCATGTGACCACCAATTTTCCTCTTCATCTTTAGATTCTGGAAAACACAATGTGAATGATAGAAAGTGACACAACAGTTAATGAATTTGGTAAGTTTACTAACAGGCAAAAGGCTTTAAAGGAAATTTTGGAACAAATAAAACCTGTGTTTTAAATAGCGATAGCATGTTACGTAGCGTTCAACCCTCTACAGCATGTAGCGTAAGTTACACGATACTTCTATTTTTTTAATTTAAAAATAGGAAAAATATAATAAATAGTAAGAAGAAAGCAAACAATATAAAAATGCCTAAAAGATTATTCATTTTTTCAATTATAAACATATTCAAATAAGTTATTAATTATCATTTATCAAAAGCCAATCCACATATAAAGTCATAAACCAAATCAAATAATATCACATCAACAACTTCCTAAGCAAACCTTTTTTTTTTTTAATCTAACCACTTTAATTAATAGTGTCTAATTGAAACCACAAGTCACAACTCACAAGTATGAAAAGAAATAATAAGTACAATATAGATGTCATCTCTATACAAAGAGGGTTTTTGAATATCGTCTTTCGAAATCCTTTTCCTTTTAAGTTTAGTTTTAAAGGTTTTTTAGGCGTGTCAGTTTCACACCAACTTTTAAGTGGAAGCAAACAAAGAAAGGTTTGGTTTTAACTTACATTTTAAGTTTTATATATATATATGAGTTTTAGACCATATATATATGAGTTTTATACCATTTTTAACAAACAAAATAAATAAAATAAAAAATAAAAGTACTCATCACTCTTCAAAATAGAAAATACATTGTAGCATACGCTACAAACGCTATACACTATGTAGCTATAGTGTACGCTACAGGGGATTTACTCTATGTAGTGTACGCTACTGCTACACTATGAGCGTTATTTGAAACACTAAATAAAACTTAGGATAATGAAAGACAGAACTTGTATGAATGGTACCCATTCCACATACTCTGGATTGGGCACCGTTTGTGAGAATGACAAAAGAGTCTATTAATGAGCAATCAATAAACAAAAACACACATGACTACCTATAATATGTTTGGACCCTCCAAAGTCAATTACCCATGGATTATGAGACTTAGATCCTAAACAAGCTATACCTAAAGTTACGAATGAAGTCATGGAGGTGGAAGTAGCTACAAAAGTAGTAGAAACATATTGATTCTATAAATTGTTCAACAACTTGGAATATTCTTCATGAGTTAGAGTAACTATCTCATCAGTCATGCATGTCTATGAAGCATTCGATGTAAAGTTGCAAAGGAGGCCTGCTACTCTATTTAGTGTGGGTCTGTGGGAAGCTTGATTAGCCCCTGCAGGCTTCCCATGAAGGTCCTAGCATTTTTAAACAAAATGATGGGATAGCCCACATTGTGTGCATTTCCTCTATTCACAACATTTATCACAGCCACCTTGCATGTCACCACGACCACCTCTTTCATTGCAGCCACCTCCCATGTCACCATGATCTCCTTTTCCACCACGGCCACCATCCTGGCCCCGGCCACAGAATGATGCTAGAGTCGATCTATTATTGGCTCAACTTGTAGAACCCAAAGATTTATGTTGAAGGCGTGCATACACCTCGGTTAGAGATAGCACATCTTTGCCACTCAAAATTTGTGCACAAGCCGGTTCATGCTCACGTTTCGACCTAAATAAGAAATTGACCACATGAACTCTTCATGTTGCTGACATGGTTTCTCCAAATCGGTAGTCAAGGGCTACTACACATTCAACTTTTCCCACATTCCTTTAGGGCCTGTTTGGTACGTGGGCTTTGATGGAATTAGGTGAGATGGAATTGCATTTGGTCCCGTGCAAATTCCATCCACCCTTTGGGGAGGATGAAAAGGGTTGGGATTAGGTGGGATGGAATTGCATTTGATCCCATGTGGGATTTCTAATGGATTTTGAAATCCACTACACATGGCCCCACATTGATGCATGTGTTTTATCCATGCCATCCACCCATATACGCCTTTTACACATGACATTCTAGTTATATATGTGTACAAGTGACCAACATCCGTTGTGAATTTGGTTCATTGATTACAATTCCATTGTCCTCCAAACGGGATTTTGCTGGTGTTTTTCCCATGGCAAGAATTCTATCCTGAACATAGGATTGAATGGCCCAAATACCATGGTATTTCCAGACATGCAATCTTTGTGCAATAATGGTGTTAATCCCATCTAATACAATGCCATACCATTTAATACCACAGACCAAACAAGCCCTTAGTATTCACCCAACGATTTATCTCCTTGTTGGAACTCGAATATTTTTTTGTATGATTGATGAAAGAATGTTGTTATCAGATGGATACATCTATCGTAGAGCATCCCACACTTCCTTAGCCATATAAAAAAACATGATGTTTGCGCTTATGAAGGGTTCCACATAATTCCATAACTATGTCATAATGTGAGCGTTTTCTTGGATCCATTGGTCATAAGTATTGGATTCTTCATCCGGTTTCTCTAAGGTCAAATATCTCAATTTTCCCTTACCGTTAGAAAAACTTAGATTAACTTAGACGACTGTAAATAATTTGTCTCATTTAATTTAATAGAGGTTCCTTGGACCTCTAAAACTCAGATGGATTTATAAATCTGGATTTCTGGTTACTTTTTATCACCATAACAAATAATTTAAATAAATTTTTTTTTTTTTTTTAAAAAAGCAGAGTACCCCACAAGCACAAATGCGAGTTGACTTAGCATAATCGATGAGCACCCTAGTTGAACACTTCATATAATGCACACATCACCTTAGACAAAAGAATTAGCTCACACATCCATTACTTCAACCAATCATGAAAAAATATAGTCACGAACTAGGCATCCAACATGGGCAAACAACCCGTACATTTGCCACGATCACACATGAGGTGATATCATTCAACAAGCCGATGCCTCAATTCCCCATGCACACATGGACCATTAAAAAAGTCCGGCACATAAAAGAAACCCTAGGCTTCTTAAGAAATTATCAACACAAACAAGATAAAGGACACCGAGGAATAAAAGAAATGAAGAAATAAGAAGATTTGGAGAAGGATCAGAAATGACAAAGCTGTGATACCATGTAAACTAGTGGAAAGAGAGATGGAATAGAGAAGAAAGAGAGGAGAAGAGAATGCAGAGAGGGGAGAAAGGGCTGAAGTTAAGGGTTCACCCGGCCATTAATAACCAAAATAACCCATTTCATATCACATCAATTAACACAACCTAAATTATTGTTGTTCTTGGATAGCAGAGAAGAAGCCATTTCGTTAACTTTGGTATTCCCACCTTATCTTTTGCCTTAAGAAATGCACACTCACAATGCTAAAACTGATCAGATTATCTAACTGCTTTGGCAGTAGATCTCTTACCACTGGAAAAAGTGTTATTAGTTCAAGTTTCATTTATAGTTGTGATGAATAGTTTTTTCTATATCTTGTAATTGATTCCTGGCTTTTGACAGGAGAATCGACAATAACAGTAGAGGGCCCAAGAGGACAGAGGTCAAGAAGCTTCACACTGGAAGAAGCAACTGATACCATACTGTTCTGCAGTTCCATCATTCACGATTTGGCTTACGAAGCTGCAGCCATTGCGATGGAAAAGGATTCAGCTCCCCTTGAGGGTTCTCGGCCGACAGTTACTATCTTGGGTAAATCCGATTCTAACAGAAAAGAGCCCCGTGGCAAGACTTCTAGTAAGCGGACACCAAAACCTCATAAGGCAAGGCAGAGGCGGTTGGACACAACAGACGTGAAGGCCCCATCAACCGAGGAGAGCAATGTGAAAGCCCAAGAGCCATTGGCCCATGATTCAATGGTTCCGAACAAGGTTGACAGTACGAAACCACCAAAGCTGGAATCCAAGTGCAATTGCACAGTCATGTGAGTGTCTCTATCTATCCGGAGCATGATCCGGAGGCAATTACATAATTTTTGTAGTGGAACTGCTCTCCTCTCCTCTATTTGAGGGCAAGGAGGGTTTGTACTTTTAGAGTTTTTCTTTCTTTTTCTTTTTCTTTTCCTTTTCTTTCTTTTTTTTTTCTTTTTTTCTTTTTTGTTTTTAATGTTTGCCGGGGCGGCACATATATGCCCCACCAGTTTCCTCTCCTTCCGATTTATTTGTAAGAAACACCACATTGCGTTGGTGACATAATCTTGTAAAAATTATTGTCTACAGGTAATTTCCACGATGAATCAGAGCTTTGTGGCTGCTCTTTGCTGCCTTCTTTTTCTTTTCTTTTTTCATTTTTTTTTTTTATAAATTTTATTTGTTTTCTTTGGTTACAGTGTTTTTCTGCTGTCGTTCTGTTAGCTTCATGAAAGAAAATGATGCAGATTCTGCCATTTTGGGGCACTTCTGTGTGTGTGTGTGTGTGAGAGAGAGAGAGAGAGAGAGAGAGAGAGAGAGCCTGGGGCAACAGAAGGCCGCATGAAAAACAAACACTTGGTCAAATAAAGCACAATTGTATGTATTTCTTCATAAAAGGCTAAAAGACAGTGATTGCCGACTGGCCAACAAAAGAGGCCCACCTTGATGTATGTCTTATGTTTATATTGTCAATCCAATTTGCCATATCATTTTAGAGTCTAAGTGATGCAGGTGATAGAAACTGTCCTAGGATGCAAGACGAGAAATCAATTACACAATAATTTCAGCAATCAATTATGTAAAATCAAGCATATTCTTATAATAAATTCAAAATTTTAGATTTATAACATGAAGATCTAAGGTTTTCACATACATGGTGCATGAAAATATAAAATACTTCAAGAGTGGCCCACTTGAAAGTAGGGATTTCCAATCTAGCGTGGGTAGTGTGACAATCACTTGGATAGATAATGATGCAATCAAAATTATGATTTTGGAAAAGTTTCACAAAAATAAAATTAAAAATAAGAAATCAGATTTTGATTAGAGTTTTGGATTCACTGATGGAAATTTAATGATCGAGTTTTTAGGGTTGGAACTCTACACTAGGGTTGGAACTCTCCCCAACCCCCCCCCCCCCCCCCCCCTCCCCTCTTCATAATTTTATAATTAAAAATTCAACGTAATTACAACTATATCACTCACTTAAGCAAAGTGGCCTATCATCCAAAATAAGAAAACTAAAATATTTATTATCAATTTCAACCATCAAATAAATTTCAAAAATAACAAAAAAAAAAACATAATTAAAGCAATATCAAAGTCTAAGGGGCTCAAATCAGAAAGATCTGATGGCCTGATCGACAAGATCCAACGGTCGGATCGACACGAAATAGAAATCCTATTACTAAAATGGTCTCCTAAGTAGTTCGCATGCATCATCCCAAAGTGAGGCCTTCCTGATGCACGTCCAATGCATGTGGGGTTTTCAAAATTGCCCGGCAAGCTCCATCTAGAACTCGTCTCTCATCAGCAAAGAAAGCTGCGTTGATGTGGGTGGTCGTCTCCGTCTTTGGAACACTCGAGTAGGTCCTCTGATGTCCCCATCAATTCTCCTTGGCTGAAAAGAATTCGCCACGGGTGAAATAAAGTTATGATAACGCTCGAGGAAATCAGGATCAATACACTGGAACTCTGCTCTGTAATCTAAGTGTTGTCTGACTCTGACCTGTTCTTTCATTTCACAAGGTATTTCTGATATCTTCCCTGGCGGGTAGAAATCGCTTGGTGGTCCAGAGCATCATCGATCTCTTCTTTCCAACCAGGTAGTGATGGAAGAAAAGGCAATGGGTGGGAAGTAAAGTCTGGTGAGGGCCATGGGCTGAGGACAGGGTCAAGAACACCACCATTTGGAATAAGAGAAATGTTTGTAGGAGGGCTAGAAGATAGATGTGTGGGTCCGTAACAAGCTACAAGGTCCTCCACGTTGAATGTTATACTAATGCCCATGTCTGATAGAAGAAGATAGATGTGTGGGTCCGTAACAAGCTACAAGGTCCTCCACGTTGAATGTTATACTAATGCCCATGTCTGATAGAAGATCCACCACATATGCATTAGGGCTTACTCTTGTCAAAATTTTATATGGACCTGCACTACGGGCATGCAATTTTCTCACGATTCCCTGTAGGAATTGTTCGAGCCTAATGCGGACCATGACGTAGTCGCTCGCCTGAAACTCCTTGAACCTATGATGTGAATCTGCAAAGATTTTATAATGTTGATTACTAGCATTAATGCACTTCTTGATCTCACTATGCAAATAATAAATATCATGAAAATACCTTGCGGACTCAAATGGCCTATGTGAAACGGACATGGGTATGATATCTATAGGCTCCATGGGGTTCATTCTGTAATGAGGGAGGTTTGGGAGAGTCGACCCGGGGACAAGATCAATAACATGCCGAATGTCTCTCATAGGTGGAAGCTTATCTGGGAGGTTGTTAGGAAAGACATCACTGAACTCGTCCATCACCGAAATCACCTCACTAGGCAACTCTACACCAACTTGGGGTAAAGCTTCTCTAGTCACGAGGGCATACACCTCTAAATCCTTCTTGGTCTCTCTTTCAAATTATTTTGCATTAATGATGTGAAGAGACTTATGTTTGGGCTTCCTCGATGTTCCAGGATCAGCCTTTTTGGTGATATCCTTCTTTCCAGTATGCTCTTGGGCGGAAGAGGATTCAATCTAATTTTCTTGCCCTCAAACATGAATGTACAAATATTCGAGCGATCAAATATTGTAACGTCCAAGTCAAATAACCAAGGCCTACCCAAGATGATGTGACCGACATTCATGGGAAACACATCACACCATAACGAATCCTTATACGACCCAAACTAGATGGAAACACAACATCGTTGTGAAACCAGAATGGAGGACTCATCAACCCACAACACTCTATAGGGGTGAGGGTGAGACACGGCTTTTAAGCCTAGTCAACTCACCGTGCTAGTAGAGACCACATTGTCACAATTGTCATTGTCCACGATCACTTTACAATTTTTTCTCCACACTTGGTATAAGTGTAAAATATCATGTTCCTACGCCAATCATCATTTTCTTTAGCTTAGGTACATGCACATCTGACTACTGTGAGAGTGTGAGTCTCTTAATCATCAAACTCGTCATCACTCGCACCAATATCAGGCTCATGTTCCTCTATGTCACAATTGTCCTCATCATCCTCATCTGCCTCATCTATTATAAGAGCTTTACCTCTTTCTTTGTTTGGGCATTCCTTTACGAGGTGACCATAACCATTGCAACAAAAACACTGCATGTGCTCATTTTCCTTCGAACTAGTGCTAATTGGATCCCCACCTTTAACATCTCTGTTATAGGTGAGAGCACCAGTTGGGGCTTTAGTTTGGCTCCCAAGGTTAGGTTTGGCTCCCTAAGGAGCAACCCTGCCATTGGAATCACCCCCACCTTTAACATCTCTGTTATAGGTGGGAGCACCAGATGGGGCTTTGGTTTGGCTCCCAAGGTTAAGTTTGGCTCCCTAAGGAGCAACCCTGCCATTAGAATCACGAGACTCAAACCACCTCATGGTTAGTTACACTAAGTATCACTCAAGCTCCTCTACCCTAAGGTAGGCCTCCTCTAGTGTACCAACATCATGAGGGATGAGCTCACGCCTAATCTCATGGCGCGGGCTTGTCGTAAAACGAGACAGGGTCGCAGCAGGGGACTCATTGACATCACATCGCATCATGTACTCCTCGAATCTCAATGTAATCCGATACAAACATAGACTCTTGCCTTAAGGACTGCAGTTGGTCCAAAGGATGATCATGGTAGGAGAATGGGATATATTTTTCTTTAAGAATTTCTTTCATCTCAACTCATGATGTAATGGGTTCATCTCCACACTGCTTGCATCAGCTTTGACGCTCTTCATAACCATATCCTCAAGGTCGTAACGATTCCGCTACTCTCTACAGGGCGCATGAGTGTGCGGTCCTACATGACCTACTCTCTTACCAAAGTTCCTATTATGACCCCTAATGGGTTCTACTGGGACTGGACCCTCCTCAACTGGGTCCTCATCTGTTGGCTCTCCTGCTAAAGACTGGTGGTCTTCTCCGGTGACGGGGGTACCATGAGAGGTAGCATCTAGCCACGTGATACGCTGATTGTAGGCGGTCAATTGCGCAACAGTGGTCTTATTGTGCGTCTCAATGGCCGTCAAACAACAGTTAATCCTTTCGAGAGCCTCGGCAATCTGATCCGGATTTATGGTGGGGAATATACTAAAACCACGAAATATTCGCGTTTGCATACACTAAATAACCCTAACAAGAAACAACCTAGATGTGTGTGTGTGTGTGTGTGTGTGTGTGTGTGTGTGTTATATGATGAATGCGATGCGAAAATCAAATTTGATAATGTCCAATGTGACACTATGTGATGCACATGTACTTTATGTATGATAACCCTATATACCTTGAACCCTATGGACAACTCTGGAATGATTCTAATAAGGCTAAAACTGAAAATTCAGCAACTAGGTATCTTAAAGTCACTAAATTTAAAAATTCTAGCAATAAAGCAGAAAATTCACTAAGCTATATGTGACCTATATGCTCTATTATAGGTATGGAAATTTTTTCGAACACCTACCGTAGGGTAAACCTAAGCTCTAAAACCAAATTTGATGCAAGATGATAGAAAGTATTCTAGGATGCAAGCTGAGAGATCAATTACACATTAATTTCAGCAATCAATCATGTAAAATCAAGCATATCCTCATAATAGATTCGGAAATTCAGATTCGTAACATGAAAATTCTAGGTTTTCACATACACGGTGCACGAAAATATAAAATAGTTCAAGAGTGGCCCACTTTGAAGTAGGGACTTTCAATCTAGCGTGGGTAGTGCAACAACCATGTGGATAGATAATGATGCAAGCAAAATTCTAATTTTGGAAAAGTTTCACAAAAATAGAGATAAAAAAATTCAAATTTTGATTAGGGTTTTGGATTCACGGATTGAAATTTAAGAATGGGGTTTTCAAGGATTCAAAGGATCTCGTGTAACGCCCTGAAATTCGGGGGTCGAGCATAACTCAGCTCCCGAGTTCCAAAACATCACTTATGCAACATATTTAATGATGAATGTATGTTGACTGTATTAGTGCATAAAACATGGAATAGATTAAGCCAAAACACAAATATGATTCAGGGATAAGTGAATAAAGCAAGCGGAAGACTTATAGTAAAATATGTGTACAAGTGTAAATCCCTGAATTACATATACAAGCCAGATCGTATGAAAGTGTTTGGTAACAAAATTATAAGTATCAATTACATTATTTCAGTTCCCAAAATAATCCCAGAGATCCCGCGCAACAGACCCAGGCTCGCTAGAACCCGTCTGAAAACTGCATATAGGAGAAGGCAGCCTCGTCGTCATCCAGCTCCTGCTCTGCCTCAGACGTCGCATCCACATCTGCAACATCAGGGCCTAAGACAGACTCTGGTGTGTGTTTAACACCGCCCCAGAAACGTGGGAGTGAGTGATCAACTCAGTGGAACAATAAGGCACTGGTTAACATGTTATCAGTTCAATCAAACAGTAATGATAAAGCAGGACAATTAAATAAATCCTAAGTACTCTTGTTAATGCAAGTATGAATGCGGTATGATGCGTGCCCTCACGCATACACCCTCAGCGTCTTCATCTTACGTTACGCATGACATCGCCTCAAAGTGCGCCACATCTACAAAGCACATGCAAATGCGGTGCATGGATATGATTACCAAGTTGTTATTAGTCCGTTTCACACAACAGGATTGGGAAGCTAAGATACCTTCCTCATATCACCATCCAAACAGTGATCCATACTAGGGTCGTCAATCCTAGACATCTCATACGATCATATATTTGAGGTCGTAACAAAGGGCTCGTCACCAATCAATGCACGCCTTTCATGCCTTTACTACCACAGATCGGCTCGTCACCTCCTTGCGGTATCCAGGTATACTCGAGGTCACTACAAAGGGCTCGTCACCAATCAATGTAGGCCGACAGCACGAATATAGTGTCCCATACCACCATAATCGGCTCACGAGTTTAGTTGCTCACTGGTCACTACAGGGAGGCTCGTCACCCCAGCATAGGCCGACAGCTCGACCACGGTGTCCCATACCACCATGTCGGGCTCATGAGTCTTAGCGGATCAAGTACCATAGTTAATAGGATGCCACTGGTAAGTTCGGTACCCTAGATTCAAGCAGTAGCGTCCATACATGGTTAACATACATCGGACAATCGGGTTATTTGACGAACTCGACTAGCACGAGCGCACGTTGAGTTGAGCGACATAGAGTGCGCAAACACTCCGCGTGGCCAAACCACTGCCGACAACTCTAATACGAGTCGGGTTCGTCTAATACGTCCTAAGTGGCGAAAGCAATCTCAACCACGCATATAGGGTCAATTACCGATTTCCTGGACTAAGGCATAGTCCCAAACACTTTACACTACTACAGATATTCATATGGAATGTAAGACAGTAATGGAACAACAACTCAAATCATGGTACACCAGCACTTGAAGAATATCAACTTAACATAAATGAGAGCATAGGTAATGCTTGAATTTAAATAACTTGGAATGTAACTGCATAAAGGAAATCATGCGCATCAATAGGAGTATTGAGAATCGCTTCTCAACGCCCACAATTAGTGTAATCAATTACACTTAGGTCATTCATGCATTTCTACAAACACTTAGCATACATGGAACAACATACATGACGTATGTTGAAATACATGCACTTAGGCAATTCCTTTTACTAAGGAGTTGTCATACATGCATCTAGCATACATACATGACAAATAATCATGACAAACACAAGTGCATATTTTATACGTATACGGTACTTTATAGATACACATAGAATACAAATCTCACCATAGCACATGCATATCAGGAAAGCAATGTAAACATAACATTTGACATGTGAAATCTCATCCATAACAAGAATAAATCACTAACTGGTGTTGAAAGCCTTGAAAACCATAACCTATGCACTTAAAGTCCTCACCTTAAGCGAAGAAAGAACCACCGAACTGATTTAGACGAGTTGTCTTCGTCAACGGCGTTAGAATACCCTAGAACAAAGATGGAAATGAGATACAACAACACCAAGTCTAATCTAAGCTCTAACACAGGTTAGGGTTAGGTTAACTTACCCCAAAAGAACTCAGAACCGTCAGAAGAACGATTCAAAGTGAAGGTTCAAAGATAAAGAAGAACAAGGAGGAATCCAAGGTGATTCACCAACTTATCTCTCTCACTTTCTCTCTCTTTTCCACTCTCTTTCCAAGCTAGGGTTAGAGAAAATCGTATGGAAAAGAGGACTAGGGTTTAAGGAATATAAATAGGCCTATTCTTGATAAAAATAACCCTAGGAACAAGGTATACTTAGGTTATAATCAAAGTAAGCCTTTCTCGATCCAACGAAGCACTTCTGGTGGGCCTATAACCACGAAAGGTCGGACTTAAGCTCACTGACCATGAATCTAGGTCAGGCTGAGTTCTCGTACCGACCGGCTCTTCAAATCAGCCGTGGCGGACCACACTCAATTCAACGATCACGGAATCTCGATCAGGTCCATAAGCACTAGGATATGCCTGGGCCAACCATCCTGATCAGAGGGTGAAATTGGGTCAGAATCCAACGGTCAGATAGCTTAAAATCGTCACGCAAGCGACACGACTCAGATTTCATAAAAGCTTATTAAATTCCAACCGTTCTCACACTCTTCACTCCGAACACAAGCAAATCGACCCAGAACATCACATGGACTTGATTTTCGAGATGATAGTCAAGCTCAACTCGGTGACCGCAATAGCCTAAGATCATCGCTATCGGACTTTCGACGCGCGGTCCAGGTCCGATCCAGATCTTCCAAAAATTCCCCAGAATAACTGGATTTAGCGATGGATCCCAGAGTTCAGAGTAACATAGCGCTCACTAATCTACACGCTTAGAGCCATGCAGATACAATTTAAAGTGATTGATGCGAATTTCACAAGCAATCGAGTAAAGCGCTAATTACCCCAAAAACAACTACTTAAGGAAAGATTAGCACAAAAATTCCAAGGTCATTACATCTCGTGTTTAGATTGTTGTAATGAAAAGTAAAACAGGAAGACAATGGAAGAAAAAGAATAATACATTTCGAAGAAGAGAGATGAAGGATGTAAGAAGAAAAATACCTTCCGAATAAGATGAAGAGGAAGGATACCTTGGGAAATCCACCACCAAACAAGCTTTTACCCTTCCACAATTCAATTGGAATGGAGGGTTTCTCACAAACCCTAAAAACAATGAGAAAAATTCTTCCACACAAGAGAGCTTTTCTCTTCTTTTTTTCTTCTTCTTTTCAAATCTCCACTAGGGTTGAAACTCCAACCTCCCGTGGTTTTGTAATAAAAAATTCAAAATTAAAAATTTAACATAATTACAACTATGTCACTCGCTTAAGTGAAGTAGCCCATCATCCAAAATAAGAAAAATAAAACATTTATTATTAATCTCAACCATCAAATAAATCCTAAAAATAACAAAAAAAAAACATAAAGAAAGTAAAATCAAAGTCCAAGGGTCCCAAAGTAGGAAGATCCGGTGGCCCGATGGCTTGATTGACAAGATACAATAGTCGGATCAACACGAAATAGAAATCTTATAACTAAAATGGTCTCCTAAGTAACTCACATATATCATCCCAAAGTTAGGTCTTCCTGATGCACGTCCAATGCATGTGGGGTCTTCAAAATGGCTCGGTGGACCCCATCTGAAACTCACCTCCCATCCACAAAGAAAATTACACTGATGTGGGTGGTCGTTTCCGTATCTATTACACCCGAGTAGGTCCTCTGATATCCCCATCAATAAGCTTTAAAATGTAACAGATTCAAATCTCAAGTGGACCACACCACAGGAAATGGCGGTGATTGACTATTAAAAACTTCTCGGAGGCCACAGAAGTTTTAGATCAAGTGGATATTTGTCTAGTCCTTTCATTCGATTCTTTGTGACATTCTCAACAAGTTGGCTGACAAATAAAAATTCCAGTGGCCCTCAAGAAGTTTTTAATGGCAGGCGTTCAATCACCACCGTTTCCTATGGTGCAGTCCAATTGAGATTTGGATCTGCTGCATTTTTGGGCTCATATCCTAAAATGATCTGGCAAGATGGATGGACAATGTGTATATAAGACACAAATCAAGGTGGACCCACAGGGATCCACCAAAGCTGCGTCCAATAAATGTAGGATTTCTACTTAAATATCAAAACCTCCTCTTATTGAAATCCTCTCGTTACCTCTGGTGGTTGATGAATTCATTTTTGTAGCCATGGATTCCAGCTTATCACAAAGGTTATGTTCTTGAAGATTTTTAAGGCAGCCACAGTAAGTTGTGCATCTTACTCATCAAATGAACGTTTGGATCACATATATGACCCCATATCCAACTGCTACATATAGTCACTATGTAGCCCACAACAGCTTGTGTAGAGTTGTACACGAGTCGAGTTCGAGTCTCAGCTCGACCACACCATGACCCAAGCTCGAGCTTAGCTCGACTTAGTCTTCGAGCTCACCCCTCTAGCTCACCTCGGCTCACTGGTTCGAGCTACGATCGAGCCGGGTCGAGTGAGCTATTCGAGTCGAGTTGAGTTATATGATTTGTTTAATATTATTTTACAACTTATTATCAAATAATTAAAATGATAAAAATCAAAATTGTTAGAACTAAGACAAGTGCAATGGTAGTGCATAACAAGTTATTACAAGCTACTAAATAATAATATGAGAATGTTTGTTACTAGAAAATTATAAACTCACTCAAAATTCATCAATATCTTATTAATATGGTCCATATGAGGAACGCCTTCTTGGCCGATGAATAACAGAGTTATCACCTTCATCTGAACCTGATCTATCAGCATCGCTTTCGTCATCCTATCCACTTAATGCTTTTTTAGTTTCATCGACGACGAGAAATATATTTGTATATCCAGAGGTATTATCTTCTCCTTGGTAATTATTTACTTCTTCTGAATCAAAAGGTGATGGAACTTCACCATTATGTTCCTGTATAGATTTAGCTAAAATTTTCAATCTTTTTTTATGAGCCAATTTGTAAAGAGTTATCAACATCATATAGAATGAGGAGAGCCTGGCGAAAAACTTTGATGTTTTGCGGCACTTCTTTATTTTCATACTCAGCCCTACCTCGGCATCATGTTGTCTTAGAGGACATCGATATGTAGATTACTTCACCCCTTCCCTACTTATCTTCAAGGCAAGTTTCAGTTGTTCTTCTTCCAAAGCTTTTAATCTGTCATTTTCTTCTTCTTCTTTCTTACTAATTCATTGCACTCTTTTTATTTCTAAATCTTTATCTATTATAATAGGCTTGTTATTGTATTTTTTATGGCTAGTTGAATTTGATGTAGAGGGGTGAGATTTTTCTTATTTGAGTCTAAGAGAGCCTGGAATAAAATTCGTACTTCACGCGAGGCATTAGGACATGGTTTTGCGTCTCCTCCCTGATTAGATAAGTGTATTCTTAGCCGATTTGTTTTGTTTAGAATTTGTCTCCATACAAATAGCATTTAATCTTCATTCTTTGAGATGTTGGGGAGTAGACTTGGGTACTATAATCCCAAATGTCGGCAGATGGGTCATCAGATGACATTTATGCACAAGGACTTTTGTTAATAGAGAATTACATTTTTAGGCAAAGTCATGAAGCCAATATAATTTACAAGAAATAAATTATATATTACATTCAAAATTTCAATGTCAATGTCAAGTACGCTACTCCAAAAATAACAGAAATTAAAGTCTTACAGAACAAGTAATAAGATCAAGATGTGTAAAAAATTAAAACAACGTTTAAACTTTAAATATATGAAGGCGTAGTGTTAGTCTCGTCTAAACTCTCGGTCTCATCCTCTTCATTATGCTCTTCATCAAATGAACAGTCACCGCAAACTAGACGCAACTAATCTTATATACAAATGAGCGCTTCAATTGTTTTAGGTGCAAGAGAGCTTCTATACTTGTTCACCACACTACTACTAGTGCTAAATGCAAACTCTGATGCCACTGTTGTTATCAGAATTGATAAAATATCTTGAGCCATCAACGATAGTGTAGGGTATTTTTCTTCCCGAGCTTAAGTATTCCACCAATGTAAAACGTCAAAGTCTTGGCTGGAGACCATCACGACTGGCTCCTTGAGATATACAATTCTGACTCGTTTATTTACTGACTCGCTTTATCTTATTCTAAGGCTGAAAAGTACTCGTCGAGAAAATTATCAACACTTACAAACAAACTGGAGCTATGTTCATACATAAGTTGTCCTGACTTGTGGTAGAATTACCCACATAAGAAGAGTATAATTCTTCAATCGCCACATGAACACTAGATGTTTCAATTGTTGCCTTGTCAAACAAATAAATCTTCTTATAAACGTAACTAGCCAGTCCCATTTTGTAGCGAGGATCAAGTACAACAGGTAAAGCCATCAATAGATGACATTTGCTCCGGTACTTTTCAAATTTCACTTGCATGCTTAGCGCCATATTCTAAATATAATCCGGACCTGTTGTGACACTTCTCTTAAGAGCATCCTTAATCTTCCAAAGCTTTAGAAGAAATAAATTTACCATTGGATATTTATTTTCAGAAAATAACTTCATACAGTCATAGTAAACTCGAAAAAAACTACAAACATCTTCAACTCTTCTCCAATTATCTTCATTAGGTAACCAAGCATATGCTTAATCACGATCGCAAATTATGAAAATACAATTTTCAACTCAACTACCACATACAGCATTTTATATGTTGAATTCCTTGGGTGCACACATCTAACTTCAATGTTTTTTGTATTCTAACATTTAAACGTTGGAGTATGTCATTACAGATACTACGTCGTAATGATGACCCCCTTATATACTTCACGCTCTCTCTTATATTCTTAATCGTTTCATCAATTATTTTTAACCCATCTTACACAATTACATTAAGAATGTGAGCATGTCTAACTTAGAAAACTTTTCCCCCAAAATAAAGATTCTCTGCTGTTTTGAATTGGCTCCGCAAAAAAGAAATCATAACATCATTTGTATATGCATTATCTAGCGTAATTGAAGATATCGTACTTTTGATGCCCCACCCCTGAAGACAATTATATATGCAGTCTGAAATAACCAAACCAGTATAAGGGGGAGGAATGTGACGAAAGTTTAAAATTGTCTTACGTAGATTCCAATTTGCATCCACATAGTTTGCAGTTAGCAACATGTACCCCTTCCTTTGGTTGGATGTCATCCATAAGTCTGAAGTAAGACTTATACGTGAGACTGATGATAGAATAGCTTTCATCTTTGTCTTCTTATACATATACATCTTCATGCATTCTCTTTTCACCGCGACCCACGAACACTTCTCAAATTTGGGATTCAAGTATCTGCTATATTCGCTAAAAACTATGATTTCTATAAATCTAAATGGTTCATCCTCAACAATAACTATTCTTGCAAACCACTCTTTCAGTTTGTCTTTTTCAAATTTATGAGTGATGAGAACAGCTCGCATGTCAGAGTCGCTTCCTCTAGATAAGGCAAATGAGAGCAATTGTTAGCCTAAAATCAGGATTTTTTGGCTCTAAGCATAATTAATATTGTATCTACGATAATATGAAGTTAACCCCCATAATGCTTTGTGAATGTTGACTTGCGATACTTACATCTAACCTTGATAACACGGTTCAAACATTCTTTTACCTCAATCTCTTCAAAATCGTCCTAAACTGCTGATTTTTTTTCCTTTATTAAATGTATCTAAATTTAAGTTTTTCTCATCTCGTTTGACATCAATAGTTAGAGAGGATGTGGCATAAGCACCTAGGGGTGTACATCGAGTCAAACCGAGTTGAGCTGGACTCAACTCGACTCGTTCCTCGAGCTTGACTAGCCAGCTCGGCTCGGTTCGGTCAGCAACTCGGGCCAATTCAAGGCGAGTTCGAGCCAAGATCGGGCCAAGTTCCCCTGTGCAACATTTCCACAAACACTTGGATCGCATTTCAAAATCCCACTATGTAAAATAGAAGTAATGGTTTTACAGGTATTTTATCAAACACCTTCTAAGCAATACAAAAACCAAGAAAAAAGGGTATTTGTTTCATGTACATACCTCCCTCGCTGCCAGCCACACTTCATTGAGTCATTTCAATAAACACTTGGTGAGCAACATCAATAGAAAAGTAACCGAGTCACCGAACTAGTTCGATCCGAGTTCGATTCGAGTTGGATTCGATCCAAGTCGAGTCGAGCAGGGGCCAGCTCGAACTTGGCTCGAACTCATTTTCAAGCTCAAAAAATCAACTCAACTCGGCTCGAACTCAACTTTGATCCGAGTCAAATCGAGCTTTTTCAAGTCGAGTCGAGCGAGCTAACCGAGCTAGCTTGATTCGTGTACACCTCTCTATGCACCAGCATCAGGGGTAGTAGGGACATCATCCCTAGCCATCTTTTTTTAAATAATAATAATAATAAACGCATAAGATATGTGAAGCTAGAAGGTGTGATTCAAATATGTGATTTATAAGTAGGCATTTTCTAAAGTCTTCTAAATTTTAATTTTACTTTTTATCTCATTCAGTAATATATCAAGTACTTTACTCACACAATTTACATTCGAGTCAAAAATTCAGTAGCATTTCTCCATAATTCTCTAAATATATGTAAAAATTCTCTACTGTTTGAGTGTCATCACCATTATCTGTTATTCACAGAGGGTAGGCAGTTAATCGGTTGAGAACCATATATTCGGAGAATAAATTGGGTTAATGCATCAAATCTCGAACTCTATGTAAATTGTGTAAGCAACATTAAGGTACATAATATATTACTAAATTGTCCAACTTGGACAATTTAAGAATTTATATATATATAAAGAATATCAAACCAATAATTGATTTGAATACAATTTATTGTATATGAACTCTTAAACAGGTAGGTAGATTATTAAATTCATTTGTCAAGCGTGTCAAGTGACAAGTGTCAAGTGGAGTCACTCTAAAATTAACTGATTTGTGTTTAATTGAAGTACACAACTATAAATCATATATTTAATATATGAATTGTAGTCGAATACTTGAATTAAGCATAAATCAAATTTAAGTAATTAAATACAAGTCTACACAAGTTTATAATTTCTCAAGTAATCAAGAATCATATCCAAGTAAATTACTTTAACAAAACACAAATCAATTACTTGAAGTAAATTAGAATCAAATTCAAGTCTACACAAGTTTTGCATTTCTCAAGTAATTAAGAATTTAAATTCAACTATTCAAGTAATCAAAAATCATATCGAAGTAAATTACTTTAATAAAACACAAATTAATTACTTGAAGTAACCCAACCCGACGCTGCCCCAACCCGATGCAACGCAACCCTGACCCAACCCTATTAGGGGTGCACATCAAACCGATAGAACCGTGTAACCGAACTAGAACCGTTGGATCGGTCCGATTTGGTCCGGTTCTAGACAGGACCAGTTCCGGTTCCAAAAGTTCGAGAACCGTTGGATACAGATCGGTTCCAGTTTAGGGTCCTGTAGAACTGAACCGAACCATTTATCCGAACCGTTGACCCGGACCGTGACCCGAACTGTCGATCCGAACCTTTACTTTAAAGTTTCTTTCTTCTTTTAGCGGTATATTAGAAAGATAATCCATAGCATTTCTTTCTTTCCGTCGAAAGATAATCCATAGCATCAATTTATTTCTTTTGAAACTGAAGCTCAAAGACAGCCATGTACAGAGCCATCTTTTATTACCTGAAATAGATCTTCCAGCTCATTTTGGTTGTGTTGCATCGAATTCCTTATTCTTCTTCTTTTTATGCCATCATTTTTATCTCCTCTTTACTAGTATCATAGTTGTGAGGATTTTCATTGTTTGATCAGTAGGATAAACATGGTGCTTTGTTTTGCTTTGCTATATGCAAGAAAATACTAACGTTCTATGTTGACTTAATGACAAGGATGACTGTGCAATTATAATCTTACAACCTTGCCTACATGGCTAATGCAAATCTCAGCTCCATAATTGTTTGACATGTGTGAAATCTAAGCCACTCATCTGGCGTGTCTCACCATGTAGATCCCTTGGCTGGGAAATCTAGCCATCTGCTCATTGGGTATCTAACACAACACGTGGACGATTAGAAAAACTGACCAATAGTCATTCAACACAGACGTGGGGACCACTGAATTGAGTGAACCAGCTTGATATTTGTGCCAGAGCTTACAATGCATGACCTGTGCATCTGTGGCCACTAAGTGGGGCTTGCATATTGAGTCTCTAGGATCTTGCATGTTTGGCAGCAACTATACTGGCAATGACCCACTCCCTTTTCTCATTGTCTTTCTAATACTTGATCCTTGTTATACATTGGTTGGGAGGTTTTTCATTCAGCTTTCAACGCATCCCAGTGAAGAAAATGAGGGCAAGAGCTCCAACTGATCGGATAACCCAAGGAAAAATAAAATAAAATAAAATAAAATCAGAACATTATCTAACTGGGCTGGATTTTTAAAAGCCCAGAACCGTGGAACCGAACCGTTTTTCACAATCCGGTTCTAGTTCGGTTCTAAGGTGCTAACGGTCCGGTTTCAGTTCGGTTCTAGGGTGCTAACGGTCCGGTTCCAGTTCCAATATTTGAAGAACCGTTAGGAACGGTTCGGTTCCGGTTTCACCCCAAAACTAGACCAAACTGACCTGTGTGCACCCCTAAACCCTATGTAACCCAACCTTGGCCCAACCCGACGGAATCCAACTCTGACCCAACCAAAGCCCTCACCCAACCCGACGCAACCCAACGTTGGCCCAACCCAAAGCTGACCCAACCTGACGCAACCCAACCCTGACCCAACCCAACCCAACCCAACCCTGACCCAACCCAACACTGACCCAACTCGACGCAACCAAACGCTGACCCAACCCAACCCGACGTAACCCAACTCTGACCCAACCCAAACCCTGACCCAACCTGTCGACGCAATCCAAACCCCGATCCAACTCAATTGCATCATGCAAGGAAAAAATTCAAAAATGTTACCTGACTTAAAGGATTGAAGGAGAGTAAAGTGAGAGAGAGAGAGGTGGGGTCGCTCTCGTTAGTCCACTTGGCTCATCGGGTGGTGGGGTCTGTCGTCCTACTGCTCGCTCGCGCTCAAGTAGGGTAAAACGAAAAAGAAAAGAGGGAAAGTGAAGAGATAGCCGGGTACAGTTGGGTTTAGGGTTTTTACTTTTTATTTTTTTAACATATATATATATATATATATATATATATATATATATATAGATATTTCGAGCAAGTCGAGTTTGAGTCGAGTCGATTCGAGTTTGACCAAGCTCGAACTCGACTCGATTTTTTTCAAGATATGGTTTTTGGCGCTCGGCCTGACCCGAACCATATTGCGAGTCGATTCAGATGGAGCTCAACGAAGTCGGTTCGAGTGAGTTTCTCGATATAGCTCGACTCATGTTCAGCTCTAAGCTCGTGGGTGCACATTGTAGAAAACCTCTTTCTTGTAATTAGAGTTTAATAAATTAGATTGGATTTTACATCTTTGTAAAGAATGAAGGTAGAGGATCCAAAATCACTTTGATGAGGACAACTGATCTGGGCTGTCCATAGTTCCATAACAATTTCATTGTTTACCATGTAAAAATCACTCTGATAGAACGATTCTAATCATCCCATCACTAGCCTATAAAATGGACGGTCGCGATCATTTATGGAAAAATACACCTGCCGAAAATTTTGAGTCATCTTTTGGTTGGGGCCACTATGGATTTCTTTTCTTATCATTCGAAAGAATCATTTTTATCAGAGAATCCTAAGCATGCCATCCAAGGCTAGAAAAATGAATGACTAAAAAAAAAAAAAAAAACAAGGGCCAAGTTATAGATAGATCGGACCATCCAATCAGTGTGATTTTCACATTGTAAGCCATGAAATGTATGTTGACGCTAATATACAGTCTCAATTGGTTGTTTGAACTGTCCAAGTGTCCCCCATGAAGCAGGAGCACCATGCTTATAGTGCTCATGTGGTGTATTCGTATGTGTGAGAGAGGCCGATGTGGTGTCTGTGGGTGTGTTTTTAAAAATAAAAAATAATAAAAATAAAAAAGTAGGTCCCCTCATTTTAGGGCATTAAACCAAAAATTAAAGTAGATCAGCAGCTCAAGTGGACCCCACAATAGGAAACAGTGGACAGCCTGTATATAAAACAGATACATCGCGTTGGGCGCTGTGGCTTGCAAGCCCCGATCTTTGCTAAGCGAGCACACCTTACCTTTTTTCTTCTTTTTTTTTCTTTTTTTAAATGTGAGATCACCTTCTTACAATATTGGATCACCATGCTGAGTAGATCAGATTGATTTTTGGGAGAACATGTAGAAGGTCGACCCAACTGGATGGATGGATTGGATCTCACACCTATGTGCCATGTTAGCACTAGCACGTGTGGTGTGCATGATGTAAGCAAAACTCTTTTTCTTTTTCTCTTTTTTCTTTTTTTTTATACACACGCACACACACCCCAGCTCAAGTGGACCCCACAATAGGAAACAGTGGACAGCCTGTATATAAAACAGATACATCGCGTTGGGCGCTGTGGCTTGCAAGCCCCGATCTTTGCTAAGCGAGCACACCTTACCTTTTTTCTTCTTTTTTTTTCTTTTTTTAAATGTGAGATCACCTTCTTACAATATTGGATCACCATACTGAGTAGATCAGATTGATTTTTGGGAGAACATGTAGAAGGTCGACCCAACTGGATGGATGGATTGGATCTCACACCTATGTGCCATGTTAGCACTAGCACGTGTGGTGTGCATGATGTAAGCAAAACTCTTTTTCTTTTTCTCTTTTTTCTTTTTTTTTATACACACGCACACACACCCCCCCACACACTCACGCCATAGTGGGATTTCACCACCTATGGATACTCGAACCCTTGACCGGGTGTTGAAACTCCTGAGGGTCTACCACCGGTGCAAGAGTAAGGATCCAGATGTAAGCAAAACTCTGCATACGCTTTACACCGTAAAAGTGTTTTCCCGTACGTCCATTTCCCTAGCTTAGTCTTTACCATTTAATTACTTTGCCCTGTTTGCTAGTTTGGTACTTTATTTCACCCCTCCAAACCCATCATCCCCGAATTTCAGTCCTTGTAGGCATTATTTGGTAAAATCTGAATACTTTGAATTTTTTTTCATAAAAATCCCATTATTTTATGGGAAAATAGTTTCCTCCCATTTGTTTATGCTATCAAGGATACGTGTGAAAATCTAAATGAATGACTTGTTGGGATATTATTGGAAAAATCTTGCCATATATATATATATATAAAATATAATTTTATTTGTAAATAATTTTTGGCAAGATTTTTCCAATAATATTCCAAGAAAAATATTGAAATTTGAAAGTATTTTAAGGCCAAGAATGTGCTAGCTTGACATAATCAATGATTTCAATTAGTACGAATGTAATGGCAATAAATAAAATCACATAAATGGTTTTGATAACATAAACATGACCCTAAATTCAAAAGTGCTTTTAAATTATACAGGTATTTTAATGGGATCTCTCACAAGTATCTTCAAATCATTCGTTCTTTTATTGATCCACTGATAATTCAACCCAGCCATTCATCATTGGCCATCTCTGCCGGACTCTGGGCCTAGAATTTAAGCCTGAGCCCACCCTCGAGCCAAGTTTAGGGGCCAAGCCCTCGCGGGGGCAGCCAGTGCATTGCCAACCCTAGTAGCAAGTAGATTACTGAAAATTTTGATTAAAAGAGCAGTTTTTTTTTAGTTTTTTTTTTTTTTCCACTGTTGGATGGTGTGTAAAAAAATCCACAGCCGTCCATACCGATGGATCATCATCCATTCTCATGCTCATAGATCCAATGTGTAGAAATCCCTACAACATCATCAAGCATTTGGTAGATGAGTTCTGTATGAGGGTGTGATCTATCACCCATCACAAACTTATGAATGACACCATTCACTTCAATCATACTATAACCAGGCACCTTCCTAACTCCCAAATTGTTCATCATGGTCCTCACCATGGCCACCTCCTCCCACTGGCCCACTTGTGCATACAAGTTGGCCAACATGACGTAATCGCCAGGAATGCAATCATCCAAATCAATCAAATTCTCCATAGCCAACTTACCCACATCGAGATTCCGGTGTGTGCAAGCCGAGCCTAGAAGACTCCTCCAGAGCGCACCCGTAGGCGTCATGGGCATTGTTCTGATGAAATCGACAGCTTGGTCCAACAAGCCTGCACGTCCAAGGAGATCAACCATGCACCCAAAATGCTCAATCGTCGGCTCAATCTCATACACATCCCTCATACATTGAAAGTATTTGTGGGCCTTTTCAACCATGCCGCTATGACTACATGCACTCAAGATGTGTGTGAATGTGATCGGCGTGGGTTCAATTCCTGCATCTATCATTTGGGAGAATAGCCTGAGACCCTCCTTTCCTAGCCCATGCATAGCGAGCCCACCGATCATAGCACTCCAAGATAGCACATTCCTATCAGGCATTCTATCGAATAGCTTCAGAGAGTAGTTTATAGCGCCACACTTGGTGTACATGTCCACAAGTGCAGTGGCCAAGCTGATGAGATCAAGCTGGAGCCCATTCACGATTGCGTGGGCGTGGACCGATTCCCCGAAATTCAAATACCCGCAACGGGTACAAGCTGAGAGCACGCTCACCAACGTGGTCTCATCGGCCCGCA
This sequence comes from Magnolia sinica, assembly GCF_029962835.1. NCBI lineage: Eukaryota > Viridiplantae > Streptophyta > Magnoliopsida > Magnoliales > Magnoliaceae > Magnolia > Magnolia sinica. The sequence continues at coordinate 90,261,071 of NC_080577.1, forward strand.
CATTGTCCACAAGCATTTCCACAAACACTCCTAAGGCCTCACGGGCATACCCGTTGTGATCATATCCCGCGATCATAGCACTCCACGACACAACACTTCGTTGGGGAATTTCGTCAAACAGTTGACGAGCGTTGTCGAGGCGGCCGCATTGACAGTACATGTGAAGGAGGGTGTTGAGGGAGTAGATATCCGAAGCATAACCAAGCTTGAGGAGGTGGGCATGGACGCAAGCGCCGGCTTGGAGGGCGGAGAGGAGGGAACAGGCCTTGAAGGTGAAGGGGAAGGTGAAATTGTCTTTAGAGGGCATCTGGCCGTAGACGAGAAGGGCAAGGTGGGGCGCACCAATGGACGTGTAGGATCGAATCAAGGTGTTCCAGAGGTGGGGTTGATCAAGGCCGAGGCGGAGGGCATGAGCATGGATTTGGCGGAGGTGGATGGTGGTCGTGCATTGCTTTATTAAGGAAAGGCAACGGTGGTGATGGGGAGAAGGGAGAGATGGGCGGAGATCAACGGTTGCCAGGGTTGATGATGTAAGTGAGCCCAACTAAGGGAAGGCCGTCTTATATACATGGGAAGAAATGAGATCCAACGCAATGGTGTTGGGGAGGTGGGAACTCCTCCATATCATGGAAACGTGAAATGCCTGTGTCACCAGGAAGATCCTGGGTCGGAAGCTACGTGGGGACCATAGAGATGGCTGTGACAAATCCACTCCGTCCATCCGTTTCTAAAGCGCACAAAAGGAGAAGAATCCAAAAATCGGGCAGATCCAAAACTCAGGTGGGCCACGCCACATGAAACAACCGAGATTGAACGCCCACCGTTGGAATCTTCTTGGGGCCACAGAGGATCGGGATAACATTTGTGCCCGTGGTTTTTCAGAGTTGTTATAACCTCGTGAATGGTTTGGATGGCATATAAACATTGTCGATGCAGTTTTATTTTTATCATCAGAGAATCTAGTTATATTTGCGACTAAGTTAGGGTACCCTCCAATGCCAAAGCTAGACAGAGAATCCAGTTATACTTGTGTCAGGGTTTTAATGCATACCTTTCTATCTAAATCCGGACCCGATTTATAGCCTTGGGATGAACTTCTTGGATGGAAAATTTCCCTACTTAAAAAATGTTAGTGTAGCTGTTTGATGATATCCTCGTCACGCAGTTCTCGGAACGGCTTCAGTGATAAAGTTAAGTGGTCGGAACCTGGGAAGGCTGTAGTAGATAGCCAAGCTCGACCAGCTGAGGCCGAGCTCCAGGTCTAAGGTTCGATGTCGTCCCAACATTGATTTTTTCAGAGTTAAGTGTTTGGCTGGGATCAAATTGACCTGTACAGTAACTTGGTGGAAACTCGTTGGTTGTAGCAAAGAGAGCTTGGTGGGTATGGGATTCCTTGCTTGTGGTCGGGCCGTCAAGCCATTCATGGAGATCATGCTTGGTCGTGCAACCCGGGTTACCTTCTGTGGTTACTATTCTCCTACACTGGTCGCCTTAAGTCAATCCAATTTTTACCCAAAACAGTAGCCCCCCTACTTCCGAGCTTGTTCCACAAGCTCGGGAAGTAAGTTGGTAGGGATTGACACTCATGCAGAATCGTCTGGGAGGTCGGATCAACTCGTCATCATTGTAGGAGAGAAAAGGGCAGCATGTGTGGAAATCGAGGAGGATCCCTAATGATAGTGACGGTGCGCTCGAGGAGGTGTGGGCTTGCATGATGTTTCTTCGGCTTACTACCCGTAGCGTGTGGACACGTGGCGTTGCCTTGGAAGTCGAGTCATCCTTCAAATGGCAAGCCACCATGTGGAAGGGCTTGTACGCTGGTACGATGCCCTTTCGATTTTCGACCAGTGGTGCGCAGGCACATGGCCCAGTCTTGGGAATCGAACCGAAATCGCGAATGGGCCGACGCCACGTGGAGAGTAACGTAAGTTGTAGTGCCTCCTCGACTACGGCATTAAATGCGGGCATTTACTGCTGCAGTCGTGTAACATCCCGAATTTTTCCCAACTTGGCAATGGACGTCCTTGGACATAGAACTGCCCTAGGACCTTATTCTGTTGTAATTAGGGCGTAATTTAGTTAAGTATTAATAGCTTGGATCACTCTCTATACAAACTACAAAGGCCCAAGTACCACCTCAGGCAGAAATCAAATAGGACCAAATCCTTTAGAAACTAGATTCTCTATGCAATGGGCCCTAATCACTTTAAATACAAACTGCAAAACCCAAAACGAGTAGAATCGATACCGCTATAATACCCTAAAACTTAGGATAAATCTCTAAACCCAGTTGCTCCGGAAGCACCTTGAAACTTCGTATCGGACCTAGACCGCATGTCGAGTGTCCGATGACCGTGAAACTATACATTTATGACCGCATTACTGGACTTGACAACCCCCTCGAAAATCAAGTCTTAATTGTGTCTATAAATGCACAACTTGAGCCTGGAGCGAAGTGTATGAGAAACGTGAAAATATTTAGAAATAAAATCCGAGTTTAAGTCATCTGAGTCGTGTCGTTTGCACGCCAAATATAAGAATTCAGACCGTCAGAATCTGACCCAAATACACCCTCGGATCAGGAGAAATGTCCCACACATGTCGGTGTACTTGTGACCCTGATCGAGTGACCGTGACCGTTAAACTAAAACTAATCTGCCACGGTCGATCTGCAAACCCGATCGTAACGAAAACTCAACCTAACCTAGATCCAATGTCAGAGAGCTTAACTCCGACCACACGCAGAAGAGGGGCCACCAGAAGTGCTCTGTTAGGCTGAAACAGACGCCCTTTGGATATAACCTAAGTATACCTTGGCCCTGGGGCCATTGACATCGATTCTGAGCTTATAAATAGCCCTTAAACCCCCTCACTCCCAATCCATACGAATTTCTTAGAAACCCTAGGTGAGAGAGAAAGAAAAGGAGAGAAAAGAGGAAGGAAGGAGGAGAGATTCTTGGGGATTGTTGTTGGGATCTTTTCCCACAACTCCACACGCCGTTTCGCTTCTCTACTACGCTACTCAACTTGTTTCGGTTTCGATTTGGGTAAGAAATCCTAACCCTAATCTCATTTTAGAAATCTAAATAGAGATATCGACGAAATAGCTAATCTATTTCGTGATTCAGGTAGCCGTTGTGCCGTAGACAAAGACGTAGTGTTCAAACTGAGCTCGGTACGGGTCTACCGGCGAAAGGTGCGGACTATAAACGTATAGGTTATGGTTTTCAAGCCTTTCAATATCGGTTAATGATTTATTACTGACGTGTGTGCTATTTCACATGTCAAATGCGTCGTTTGTTTCGCGCTTCAGATATATATGAACTATATTGACTATAGTGTATTCTAGGTATTTGTGGAAATGATTGAATACGTGTAGAATTGGAATTCGTGTTTGCCATAATTATCTGTCATGGATAGGGGATAGTTGCATTTGTAACAATTCCTTGGTGAAAAGATCCGCCTAAATACATGTTATGACCGATGTACGTCATGTATATTGAAGGGTGTAGTTTAAGTGTTTGTCGAAATGACTGAATGAATATGAATGATTTGTGCTTACCGTGGCTATGGGATGTAAGTGCATGATGATGGTGTATGTGACAACTCCTTGTCGGAAGGATTTGTCCAAGTATATGTTAAAAATCAACATATGTCATATATGTCGATAGGTGTAGTATAAGTGTTTGATAAATTGTCTATATGAGTAAGTAATTGGTGAATTGTATTGTATATGAGCGTTGAAATAAGGTTCTCAACTACCTTAATTATGTGTATAAATCTCTCTATGTACCTTATGTTATATTGTCTGATTACTTATGAAATACATATGTGTGAATTCATGTTTATATTGTATTTCATAAAATGCTTAAATGGTTGTAGGATTTGAATTACTTACTGCTTGATTATCTCACATGAACTCTTGTTAGTACTGAGTGTGGTTGGGACTATGAAATAGTCCAGGCAATCGGTAACAGGTTCTGATTTGGTGGCTGAGGTTGTTTTCGCCCACAGGACGTGTTCGATGAGCCCCAGCCGTACTTCGGTTGTCGAAGTGGTTAGGCCACACGGAGTGCTCGTGCACTTCATGTCGATTAATTAGATGTACGCTCATGCTAGTCGAGCTCGTCAAGTAACCCGATTGACCCGATGTATGTTCACCATGTATGGACGTTACTACTTGAACCTAAGGTACCAAACTCACCATAAAATGCCCCTTTAACCTTAGTACCTCAATCTGCTAAGACTCATGAGCTGGGCATGGTGGTATGGGACATCGTGGTCGAGTTGTCGGCCTACGCTGGGGTGACGAGCCTCCCTGTAGTGACCAGTAAGCAACCCAAACTCGTGAGCCGAATACGGTGGTATGGGACACTGTATTCGAGCTGTCGCCCTACCCTTGCGCAGCTTAGCTGTGGTCCCCAGTCGGGTTGGTGATGAGCATTCAAAAATAGACTGTCAGTTGGTAGGGTGTGGGTAGTAGTGACCTCGAGTGTACTCTTAGACTGCGTTGAGGCGATGAATCTTTCCGTAGCAACCAGAGTATAAACTAGGCCTACACTGATAAGATAACGAGCCCTTTGTAGCGACCTAGAACCGTAACATCGTATGAGATTTACTAGGACTAATGACCCTAGAATGGATCATCGTTTGGGAATTGATATAAGGGAGGTACCTTAGCTTTTCAATCCTGCTGTATGAAAAGGACTAATAAGAACTTGGTAATCATACTCATGCACCGAATTGCATGTGCTGTTTGGCGATGTATAGAGAGCACGAGGAAGTGACTGACATTACTTAGGGATGTTCGATTGTATTATTTTATCATTACTGCTTGACTGAATTGATAACATGTTAACCTTTGCTTTATTGTTCCACTGAGTTAATCACTCACTCCCACGTTACTGGACAGTGTTGTACATACCAACCAGACCCTGTTGTAGGTTCAGATGATGGCGTAGCCTGCGAGGCGAAGCCGAACTTTGAGGATGATGAGGAGGGTTTCTCCTATATGCAGCTATCAGGCGTGTCTATATAGACCGTGTTCTGATCGACGGAGCTTACAGGGATGCTGACTAGATATCATTATACTCGTTATGATTGTATTTTGGAGCACACATGTATCATTTTGTACATTTTGGGAGTATACATGTACATGTTTAACCTAATAACCTTATCATACTTCGGAGACCTACTACAGTTCATATATCTTATACATCTAATACAGTCTTCCGCTTGTAAAATTCACTTGTCTCTGAAGTATGATATGCTGTTTTGGTATAATCTCATTCATGTTTAATGCACTAATATGGACAACATTTAATCATCATTATCTATGTTACATAAGTGATGCGTTGGAACTCAGGAATCGAGTTTGTGCTCGACCCCCGATTTTCAGGGAGTTACAAGTCGAGAATCTCTATCAAAGGGGAAAAAACCCTAGTATCCTGACCATTTACTCCCATTTTCGTTGCTACTCCTTTAGACCTCCTGGACGAGGCGATTTCCGATAAGTTAGAAATCCCACTCTGGCGAGCTCCTCTCCTTCTTCCTCCCCTACTTTCTTCTTTTTCCTGCATTCACCAATCTAGGGGTGCACACGGGTCGGTTCGGTCCGATTCTGGGGTGAAACCGGAACCGAACCGTTCCTAACGGTTCTACAAATTATGAAACCAGAACTAGACCATTAGCTCCATAGAACCGAACCGAAACCGGACCGTGAAAAACGGTTCGATTCCGGATCGGTTCCACGGTTCTGGATCAGTTGTGAGGCATGAAATCTAAAATACTAGAGTAAATGTGCCTTCCTTCCTCAAAATCAGCAACAAAAACCAAAATCAGCAATGAAAAAAAAAATCCATGGTCGACCACTGATAAAAGTATTGTTGTGGAAAAATTTTAGTTCAGCCACAAGGGAAAAAAAGGATATAGCTTTGTATATATTTTCTTGGACTCAATCCCTTGACTGGATGAAGTCATGTTTTGAACACCAGATGAATTAGGAGCCAGCAATCTAGATAATGCTTCTTAGGTGTTGAAAGAAGTTGTTGAAATCCTTCATGTAATTGTAAAATTTTTTTTTATTATTTTTAAAGATGATGTTTTATTAAAAGAGAAAACAGAAACAAAAGAGGAACAAAAAAAGGGGGGAAAAAGAGCAAAAAACATGAAGAACAAAACAGAAAACAGAAAAAAAAAACCTAGAAAAAGACTGCAACAGCCCTAAGATAAAGTACAACAACAGAAGATGAGCAACCCCCTGCTGCTCCATCTTTTCTTGCCCAGACATTGCTTCATGTCAGTGGTACTATGTAAAAGGGGCAGGGGCGCAGAGGGCAAGAGAGAGGGCAAGGGCAGGGGCGCAGTCGACGAGAGAGAGGGCAGGCAGGGGCGGCAGCAGTTGGGCTAGAGAGTAAAGAGATTAGATATTTAGGGTTTTTTTTTTGTTTTAAAGAAAAGGTTCGGATCGACAATTCGGATCTATGATTCGGGTCACGGTTCGGATTTACGATTCAGATCAACAGTTCGGTTCACAATTCAGTTCAGTTCTATAGGGCCTTAATCGAAACCAATCCGTATCTAACGATTCTCGAATTTTTGGAACCGGAACAAGAACCAGTGGTGTCTAGAACCGGACCAAACCGGACCGATCCAATGGTTCTAGTCCGGTACCACAGTTCCGACGGTTCGATGTGCACCCCTATCTGACATATCCGACATATTAAACAAACAGCCTGAGCCCAGAGCCTTCCAAGGTGACTCTGAGCTAGAGAGTGAAGATTCTAATTTAGGAGTTCCCTGCAATCCGCCATCTCTGATACCCTTGGGTCATTGCCGGGCGACGGAGCCTGCTCCTGCGGAGAGGGCGACAACTCAATCCTCCATTAAGCAGCTAGTAGATGTTGGCTCCTCTGGGTCAAGGTTGAGATGGGTTGACCTAGTTCAGATTAGGTCAGTTAACGCCCTGAAATTCGGGGGTCAAGCATAACTCAGCTCCCGAATTTCAAAACATCACTTATGCAACATATTGAATGATGGATGTATGTTATCTGCATGAGTACATAAAACATGGAATAGATTAAGCCAAATTGCAAATATAATTCAGGGATAAGTGAAGAACGCAAGCGGAAGACTTAAAGAAATATATGTGTACATATGCAAATCCCTGAAATACATATACATACCAGGTCATACTTACAAGTGTTACTATCAAAATTACAAGTATCAAATTACATCATCTATTCCCAAAAAGAAATCCCAGAATTCCCCGCATCAGAACAAGGCTCACTAGAACCCGCCTAAAAACCGCATGAAAGAAAATGCAGCCTCATCATCCTCGATCTCCTGCTCTGCCTCAGAGGTCTTATCAACATCTGCAACTAAGACAAAGTCTGGTGGGTGTTTAACACCGCCCCAGAACGTGGGAGTGAGTGATCAACTCAGTGGAACAATAAAGCAAAGATTAACATGTTATCAATTCAATCAAGCAGTAATGATAAAGCAGAATAATCAAACATGTCCTAAGTACTCTTGTTAATGTAAGGATGTATGAAGAATGATGCGTGCCCTCGCGCGTACACCCTCAGCATCTTCATCTTACGTTACGCATGACATCGCCTCAAAGTGCGCCACCTTTTCCAGGCACATGCAAATGCGGTGCATGAACATGATTATCAAGTTGTTATTAGTCCTTTTCATATGGCAGGATTGGGAAGCTAAGGTACATTCCTCATATCACCATCCAAACAGAGATCCATTCTAGGGTCGTCAGTCCTAGACATCTCAGACGATCATATGGTTTTAGGTCGCTGCAAAGGGCTCATCACCAATCAATGCACGCCTATCATACCTTCATTACTACAATAAGGCTCGTCACCTTAATGCGGTATCCAGGTATGCTCGAGGTCACTACAGAAGGCTCATCACCAATTAATGTAGGCCGACAGCACGAATATAGTGTCCCATACCACCATAATCGGCTCACGAGTTTGGTTGCTCACTGGTCACTACGGGGAGGCTCATCACCCCAGCGTAAGCCGACAGCTCGACCACGGTGTCCCATACCACCATGTCCGGCTCATGAGTCTTAGTGGATCAAGGTACAACGGTTAACAGGATTTCATCGGTAAATTTGGTACCCTAGATTCAAACAATAGCGTTCATACATGGTGAACATACATCGGACTATCGGGTTACTTGACGAGCTCGACTAGCACGAGCGCATGTTGGGTTGAACGACATAGAGTGCGCAAACACTCCGTGTGGCCAAACCACTGCCGACAACTCTAATACGACTGGGGTTCATCAAAACACGTCCTTTGTGGTGAAAGCAGCCTCAGCCACAATCTCAAGGTCGATTACCGATTTCCTGGACTATTCATAGTCCCAAACACATTCCACTACAACAGATATTGATATCAGCAATTTAGAATAGTAATGAAACAACAATTTCAACCATGTAGCATATGAGCATTTGAAGAATATCAACTTAACATGGATTTACACACAAGTAATACTGGAAGTTAAACAACAAGGAATATGACTTGCATGTAGGAAATCATACAACCAATAGGAATGAGATTGTCTATGACTAACGACCCTAGAATGGATCATCAGTTGGGAATTGATATAAGGGAGGTACCTTAGCATACCATAGAATACGTATGAAAAGGACTAACATGAACTTGGTTAATCATACTCATGCACGCATTGCATGTGCCGTTTGACGACGTGTAGAGAGTACGTGACTGATATGCACTACCGTTAGATAATGATCACTGAGGGAAGAGAGCATGCATCATTTATACATACCATTACTGCATTAAGAGTACTCAGGGATGTTCGATTGTATTGCTTTAGCATTACTACTTGACTGAATTAACATGTTAACCTATGTTTTTATTGTTCCACCGAGTTAATCTTGAAAACACTACCACGTACGAATGAAAGTGCCTTACACACCAAACATAGAACCGATGTAGTATTCGAGATGATGGCGTACTGCGACGATAACCTAAGGCAAGAGGATGATGAGGAGGGTCTACTAACAACTATAGCTCTTGCGTAAGCTAAAAGTAGGGTTGGTTCGATACCCAGAGCTTACATGGATGCCGACTAGATATCATTACACTCGTTATGATTGTATAGTGGAACACACATGTATATTTATTTTGTACATTTTAGGAGTATACATGTACTCTAAAGCCACGTATCAAATCGTAGAAGTCATTCAAAATCAGAGATCTTAGGATCTTCCAAATTTGAAACTACCACACGGCGTGTAACCAGCAGTAGGTATGAAAGCTTATTTTGGCTAGTGGTAACTTTATATGGACAACATTTAATCATCATTATCTATGTTGCATAAGTGATACGTTGGAACTCGAGAGTCGAGTTTGTGCTCGACCCCCGATTTTCAGGGCATTACAATTCGAGGATCTTTATTAAAGGGGAAAAAACCCTAGTATCCTGACCATTTACTCCCATTTTCGTTGCTACTCCTTTAGACTTCCTGGACGAGGCGATTTTCGATAAGTCGGAAATCCCACTCTGGCGAGCTCCTCTCCTTCTTCCTCCCCTACTTTCTTCTTTTTCCTGCATTCACCAATCTAGGGGAGCACACGGGTCGGTTCGGTCCGATTCTGGGGTGAAACCGGAACCGAACCGTTCCTAACGGTTCTACAAATTATGAAACCAGAACCAGACCATTAGCTCCATAGAACCGAACCGGAACCGGACCGTGAAAAACGGTTCAATTCCAGATCGGTTCCATGGTTCTGGATTAGTTATGAGGCTTGAAATCTAAAATACTGGAGTAAATGTGCCTTCCTTCCTCAAAATCAGCAACAAAAACCAAAATCAGCAATGAAAAAAAAAATCCATGGTTGACCACTGATAAAAGTATTGTTGTGGAAAAATTTTAGTTCAACTACAAGGAAAAAAAAAAGGATATAGCTTTGTATATATTTTCTTGAACTCAATCCCTTGACTGGATGAAGTCATGGTTTGAACACCAGATGAATTAGGAGTCGGCAATCTAGATATTGCTTCTTAGGTGTTGAAAGAAGTTGTTGAAATCCTTCATGTAATTGTAAATTTTTTATTTTTTTTAAAGATGATGTTTTATTAAAAGGGAAAACAGAAACAAAAGAGGAACAAAAAAGGGGGGAAAAAAAGCAAAAAACATGAAGAACAAAATAGAAAACAGAAAAAAAAAACCTAGAAAAAGAATACAACAGCCCTAAGATAAAGTACAACAACAGAAGATGAGCAACCCCCCTGCTACTCCATCTTTTCTTGTCCAAACATTGCTTCATGTCAGTGGCACTATGTAAAAGGGACAGGGGCGTAGAGGGCGAGAGAGAGGGCAAGGGCAGGGGCGCAGTCGGCGAGAGAGAAGGCAGGCAGGGGCGGCAGCAGTCAAGCTAGAGAGTAAAGAGATTAGATATTTAGGGTTTTTTTTGTTTTAAAGAAAATGTTCGGATCGACAGTTCGGATCTACGGTTCGGGTCACGGTTCGGATTTACGGTTCAAATCAACGGTTCGGTTCATGGTTCAGTTCAGTTCTACAGGGCCTTAACCGAAACCAATCCGTATCTAACGGTTCTCAAATTTTTGGAACCGGAACAGGAACCGGTGGTGTCTAGAACCGGACCAAACCGGACCGATCCAATGGTTCCAATACGGTAACACAGTTCCGACGGTTCGATGTGCACCCCTATCGGACATGTCCGACATATTGAACAAACAGCCTGAGCCCAGAGCCTTCCAGGGTGACTCTGAGACTGGAGAGTGAAGATTCTAATTTGGGAGTTCCCTGCAATCTGCCATCTCTGATACCCTTGGGTCATTGCCGGGCGACGGAGCCTGCTCCTGCGGAGAGGGCGACAACTCAATCCTCCATTAAGCAGCTAGTAGATGTTGGCCCCTCTGGGTCAAGGTTGAGATGGGTTGACCTATTTCAGATTAGGTCAGAATACCAAATACCCAACACCGTGGTAATCCGAGCCCCCAAGCCCGGTGAAGTCCTTAGCGATCCTCTCGAGGGCGAGGTGGCCATCTTCTTGGTCACCTTGCAATGTGGCATCCACCTCCTCATCCATCTGATCGTGCGAGAGGTCACTTCTCACTTGAGGCTGGTTCCAGGCCAAATCATTCCAAATGCCTGGAGAGCTCTGCTGAGGACCTACATTCTCTGGTTCCAACTTGTAAATGCCGAGTTGATGGCTAAGGAATTCATGTACTTATACCAACCGAAGGTCAACCCAAAGCATCTAAGTTGGTACCATTTCTCGACATGGCCGAATAAGGGTTAGACCCTTATCACCGGTAATCCGACCTCCAACAAAAATTAGAAGGACAAATGGTTCTGGGCCTCCGAAGAGTGGGAGGCTCCAGTTGCTGACTTAGTCGGGCTGCGATCTTGGGTTCCCACCAAATTCGCCATTCCAAGTTGGACATTGCTAAGCAACGGACTTATAAATTTCTTTGGCTTTTGTAACTCTGTTTACTCACCACTGATCATTTTTATACGTTTTTCTCGGACTCAGCTCCAGCTCTCCGACCTTCAGCTCCGTTAGGTGAACCGAGCAAAGGTGACGAGTGCTGCTCACAAGACTTGGAATGTGCTGATCACGTCCCACCTCCTACACCAATTCGGACTCTCCCAACTCGCCCCATCAGGTAGATAATAGGTCGTAGAATCGCCTTGAAGGTTATCAGACTGATTTTATTTTTAAAAAAACTAGGAGTGCCTTGCCATGCAAAAATGACTGACCTCCAATGCCCTGCGAAAAGAACTCGACCCCCTTTTGAGGCTAAGATGGTTCGGAAGTCATTAAAGAAGAGGAGGGTCGTCATACCTCCAGCGAAGCGAGCGGGGTCCTCCACAACTCTAGAGACGAGGTTGGAGCCCATCGCTGAAGGGCTTATGGCGAAGCCAATGGCCCCGGGCATTACGGGTGAAGGAGCTCTTAGCGCTCCAACTTCGACAATTCCTCCCCAGCTGGCGGCTATGGAGGTGGTAAATTTGGAGGAAACTGCCTCGGCCCAGGAGGCTCTCCCCGCCAAGGAGCCCTAGGCTGTAACATCCCGAATTTTAACAGCCCGAGTACATACTCGTTCCCGAGAATTTCAGGTGTAAATAATGTAAAAATTGAATGCTTCAAAATCGCACTTTGTTTTTTTCTTTTTTTTTTAGATAAATCACATCCAATTATATTCATAAAGGTAACCATTCACGAGAATAAAATCGACTATATTTATTATTCTATTAGAATAAAAAGCGTGCAATAATTCTTTAATACCCTCTCAATGAGAGCTTATTACATTATCAAAGTTTGCAGCGGAAAATAAATAAAACAATTCGTGGTGTTATCATTCTTCTTTTCTTTTCGAAAGAATCTTCCATAGAATGATTTTCGGCCGTATCATCAACCTGTAATTCACCTCCAATATCTATATGGTTAGAAAGGGTTAATGCCCTACTCATAATGATGGTTATCCTTTAAGATTAACAATAATTAAAGAAATTCTTAGGAATAATGTGAGGGTTCTAATACGTCTTGTACTCCACCACTACGAGTGGCTTCAGTATGCGCATGCCTAGCAAAGTGCGTGCAGTTCATTATACGTAGTGATCATCAAAATGTGAAATATAATTCATAGAAAATTCGGCTTGCCCCACATTCTCACACTACAGAGATTCGCTGGCGTGTCCGACGTTAACATGGATTTATACGAATATCTCAAGGCGACACAACAACGCGATTGGAGATTTATATGACACGATGTGTTCATGGAGCGACTATTTGCGACATCCAATCCCAAAAAGTGATGTAACACGCATAATAATTTACTTACATTGATTATGCATCACTCACCAACCCATGGGATTACATGCCGACTAAGAGGGCCGCTACACGAAACACATTACGTTCATGATAATATATATGAACCACTATATATGAGGCCTATAATACATCACTTGCATCAATAAAGAATTAAGTCGAACCATGAGTATTTTAAAATTTCAAGACACATGCCCAAGCCATAAAGGAAGGTAGCACAAGGCTGACCTAATAAAGGAAAAGAGTAGCAATAAGCTAACTTAATAAAAGAGAAGAGTAGCAAATAACTAACTTAATAAAAATAAAGAGAGATGAGCAAAAGGCCAACTCAATATAAAGTGGAAGCACGCATCGCTCTCAAAATTAGCAAAGGACAAGGCTTGTATCCATCACCCCACATAAATTTATAAAAATTACGTATAAATAAAATCATACCTTAACCATAATTTCCAAAAGGATAAATAATTGATAAAATTGCATGAAAAAATATAATAATATGAAAGTAGGCAAAAATAAGATAAATCATATCAACTAAAATTAGTGTAAGCTTTAAAAGAATCCCTCACCTCAGCCTTAGATCTAAACCCTAGATACATCTCGATATAGGGGAGAGAGCCTTAGACACCACACGTGTGGAGGAGGAGGAGGATGGGCGACTAGGCTCTCTCTCTCTCTCTCTCTCTCCCCATTTCCCTTTCTCTTTCTCTTTCTCTTTCTCTCTCTGTCTCTCTTTCCCTTTCCCTTTTCTTTTCTCTTTCTCTTTCTCTTTCCTTCTCCTTTCTCTTTCTCTTTCTTGGACGTGAGATCATGGGCATGTGAGAGGAGAAGGGGACGCACTCCTCCTTTTATAAAGGAGTGGGCGTGTGAGAATAGGTGTGTTTCACATTCCACCTAGATTGAGTTTCTCCAATGTAACTTTTTCTAGCAATCTTTCTTTAAATCTAATTTATCCAGTGTGTCAGGGTCGTCGAATATGGCTGAGGTATATAATTTTCTTGGTAATTTGAAATTTAGATTGGCCTATCTTAAAAATTCTCCTAACGAGTTTCAAAACAAACTTGATCTCAATTAATAGTCCACATTTGATGATCAAGGCCCAATTTTGGGAGAAATGTGTAGTCAGGATGAGTAAACAGTTGGATAAATTTTGGTAGTTGAACGATGGTGGAAAAGCCTAAATCTAAATTTTCACATTTTGTACCAAAAGGAAGGAATTGGCTGCAACATTCAACGGTGTAGGATCATAAATCAATGTTTAAATTTTATATGACCTCATAGTCATATGAGACCAAAGTGTGGTCCAAATTTGAGCTGCGATGGACGACAAGAAGTGGTTAAATAAGAATATCCATATTTATAAGGATTTGATAAGCCTCAAAAAGATAACTTTGTGCCTAAGGGAAAGCCTACCAAAGTGGGATATTCATATTTCACACTTGATCTATATTATAAGCAATCCAAGTCATTCATATAAAGGAAAATATCATACTACGACTACCCACGAGGTTTCTTCACTCGATGGACACCAAAATCAACGGTTAAGGGGATGGTTTGTCAATTGGGTCATTTTACAATGATCTAATGGCTGAAATTTGATATATACAATTAATTTATGATACGTAAGCATGGTATAAAATTTCACATCAAACGAATTGTGAGAACCACGTGATCTAGAATTCAAGAGTCTAGGTTAATAGCATTTTTATAATTATTGCTTATATGAGAGTTTTGGGAAATCTAATGGTTCCACATGTTTATAGGCACGTTTCTAAGTAATTCTTATAAAATAACTTATATCTAAATCATTATGAATAAAGAATTATTCACCAAATTAATTAAGAAAATATACATATATCAACCAACATAATTGATAGTCAAATGACATGTTAAAAATAGAAAAAATTAATGGTTAGTACTCTAATCATGTATGTAAGTGGGTATACGGTCAGTTTTGTAAATGGATGATTACAAGTGGGTTTTTGGAGTGATCAAGAGGCAACACATGTATATTTTTAGATTCAAATGACTTGTTCACATGTGTAAGTTTATAAGATTGTAATTTTGATGGTGGATTAAGCATATTCATAAGTGGTGAACAAGATGAACGGATCAGAATTTCAATTTGATTAGTGTACGAGCGAATGCAGATATCAAGTAGTTAGTTTACTATGATCGGGTGGCCGAAACTCAAAGTGGATAGTCAGATATATATACCTATCGGTGGATAGTTAGTTGAACGGTTGGTTATGATAGACAAGTGAGAGTACTTGGACATATAATGAACTTATCTTAAAATCAACGGTCGGATGGCTTGATCTATGAATGAAGATCATTATCAACGGTTAGATTCATGTTGGAGAATAGATGTAAGGTTATGATAACTAAATTGGTATCATACACATGTTCATACTAAGTTAAACTTCATGGTGATACTTGAGAACTTTCAATACTCAGGTGTTGAAAAGTTCGGGTTGTTACACGGGCTCAGGCCGAGGAGGGTGATACCTCAAGCCAGCGAGCTGATGAGGCCAAGGAGTCAGGTCCTCTGCCTCCTAGGTATTATATGAACAACCTCACAACATGGACGGCCAGGCATGTCCCAGAGGAGTAGATCACCGATATGGTAAACACTCATCTGGTGACTCTTATGGGGGATGTCATCACGTACTGCTACAAGGTAGACTTCTTCCCCTTGGCCATGCATGTCCATTTGTAAACTATTGATGCTTTCTAACATGTTCTTCTTTGTTTCAGCTTGTCCCCACTCTCTTGTCCACCTGCCAAGCAGTGAGGCGAGTAGTTGAAGAGTGCAAACAGGCAGAGGCGGCACTCTAGTACAAAATAGTTGAGGTCGGAGCCTTCCGAGAGGCTTTAGAGAAATATGGGGAGGAGCAGGCTAATCTAAAGATCCGGTTGAATGAGGCTCAACGGAAGGAGCGTTCATAGGTGATGAGGTCATGCCTTTTTGCTTCTAAAAGGGAACGAGTTGAGGCAGTGGCCAAGGCCGCAATGTTAGAGGCCGAGCTGGCAGAGGTGAGGACTACATTCGGTGAGTGGCTCCTCAAATTCATAGCGACATCTCATGGTTTGAGTGATCCCAGTGATGTTTTTCATTGTCTTCTTCTCATACGGTAGACTAACACAGAGAATGCTATGAAATAGGGGATAATGGAGATGCTGAAGTATTGGATAGGATCCATTTCAGGGTTACTCCGCAACCCTAAACAATGGCTATTGATAACTTGATAGGATTGTATTCATTAGTTGATTCTCTCTTTTATATTTTTTAGCTGACCTGATTATTTTTTCTTTTTATATTAATATGGCTTAAATCGATGATGCAGGAGATGAAATGACTCATGATTTTTTGGAAATCAATCTAGGCTAAGATAATCAATTAGTTCTTGTTTACTTTGTATGATGTAAATTTTTTCTAACCCTTTGTAAGTTGAAACTTGAGGCTCTTGCTAACTTGAATTCTCTGTTTTGATGTACTATGTGACTCACTAAAGTTACAAGTCGAGTCGCCGAGTTTTTCAACTATGCTTGAAAGATGCAATACCTACTTCAAGAATGATTGAGTTGAAGAACCAAACATCCTCTCCAAAAGAATTGACATTGACTGTTCTTTAACATATTTGTTCTACTTATTCAAAATATTTGTTAATAACTTAATATGCATTGCTCTTCCAAAGAAAAAAGCATTGCAAAACTCCATTTCAAGTTTTCAACATTGAATGATATGTTTTGTTATCTCTTTTTTTTTTTAGTTGTTGAGTGGTGAGCACAAGATTTTAGGGTGTCAATTCCCTTTCTAAGTTCGATATCATTAATTCCTCGTAAGATATTATGTATTTCTGATCATTATTTATGAATATTGTGGGGTGGGTCAAAAAAAAAAGAGAGAGAAAAAGGAAGATATCTGCCGGCATGGCCAATCACTTTCTAAGTATAATTAGTATGGAGTCTATGGACCATCCATGTTGCAGTATTTATGTTTGGACAATGTGGTTCGCTCTTATTTCTTCTCACCCTTCTGCTGGAAGACCTTTCAGGTATAAAAATATCTAGTTCATACACTACTAGTTCGATACTTATATCTCTTCCATCTCTTTTTATCTACCTCTTTAGTTTATGAAGAAGAAGAAGAAGAAGGTATGTTTTTTTTTAAATTTATTTTATTTTATTTTATTTTAATTTCAAGAATCCAATTACTAGAACTTGAGTGCCGAGTATTGGGTCTGGAATCAACAAGACCCGTTGACTCAGCTTGCTAACTCAGTTGAGAGGCAACTAGACTCACTGAGTTGGCGTGCCAACTTGATCAATAGTCAACATGACTCATCGAGTTGGCTAGATACGATTCCTGAATCATGGTTGTCAAGGGATTGATTTCAGGTCAGGTCCTGTCCTATAGTAACTGTACTTAGGCTAATTGTGTTGTGGTCTTACCGGGTCTTTGTTTTTTTTTTCTTGAAGACCCAAACCAGCAGCTGGTTAGGCTTGGATATCCATCGAGTCTTTAGATATAAGTTTCTAGTTGCATTGAATTTTTTTTCTACTTGTATCATTGAATTCTGAATTCATCTGAGACATATTAGCAATAAATGCTCCTTGTTCTCGTCGCTTGCATGTTGTTATGAAGGTTGCATCTTTTTTTTTTTTCTGTTTACAAGAAAGCTGAAGATATGAACTACCACTCGGTGGGCTTACATGTTCTTGCAGATTCTATTAGAAGGTTTTATATGTTCTTTGCTTTAGAAAAATAAAAGATAGTATCTTTTTTTTTCTTACATTCTGTTTTATATTACTTCTTTTTCTCTTGAATTTTGTAGTTGAAAGATCCATTGGCAGTTACATTTTGTCAATTGTTTTACAGTGCAGGTTTGATCCTTGCATCATGGTTTCTTTCCCTTAGCTAAAATCTCAATTTAATTTCCCTTTGCATTTAATAATGCAAGAAAGGTTTTCCCCCTTTGGGTGGGAAAATCTATCTTTAGTCTAATAGAGGAGCAATCATTCCCTATTTCTGTATTTAAAACTCAATCGGCCGCATTGGTGCGTGTTAATCTGTGGACTGTGACAACTCCTTTTGATTAAGCTGCCCAATTGCCTAAAAGACCTTTCAATTGCAGGCCGTATGAATATCAATAGTAGAGATAGTTTAATTCACGCAAGGCATCACTTAGGGCATAACTAGGGAGCTTGGACTGTCCTAATTTGACCTAAACATGTTTCGCCCATCTAGCCATTGAAAGCTTTGTTATATTGTTTCAACTTTACAATTAATGGATTATTTTTTAATTCATTGATTTTATCAATGGAATGCTACTTTTATACCTTTTATCCTTATGTGTGCGGGATTTGATCAATTGTGTCTAAATTTAAGCCCACAAGCGCAAAAGCCTTTTAATGCCAACTAAGAGAGGACCACATAGAGGATTTTTTATTTTTTTTTGTCTTTAATGCATTCAAGACCATTTTCAACTTATTGTTGTAAATATTATATTTTTTAAAATTGTGAAGTAATATATTTTTGGTTTAATATTCAGTTTTAATTTTATTGTAATATTTTTTTAAGTTTCAAATATTTTTTTTTTTAAAAAAAATACAAGTTCCAATTGAAATATATATAAAAAATTTACTGGCCTGTGCTGCAGATTGCACAACTTTTAATTGTGGCCTCTCAAATCTTTATAGCCCTTTGAAAAACTTTTACCAGCACTTTTATAGACTTTTATTGGTGCTTTTCCATGATTAAATGTGGCTAAAAATGATGCTTTGAGATACTTTTACAAGCACTTGGATAGACTTTTGCAGGCATTTTTTCGACTTTTGCTGGCGCTTTTTCAATAATTACCGATGGTCAACAGAATGCGCCAGTAAAAGTAGAATGTGCGCCGGAAAAGGCTACTCAATTACGGCAATCGAAAAAAGTGCTGGTAAATAATGATTAGCACCAAAAAAATCTTTACCGACACACCCTTTGCCAGCGCTTTTGAACAGCGGTAAAGGTCTTTTTTGTTGTAGTGCATTTTAAATAAAACAACCTATAATCTCAAACAAATTGTAATTCATACAACGTAAGTGGGAGAATATTATTATTCATTTGTACATGAACTACACAAATTACTAATTTAACAAAAATAAAGATTGATCAAGCTGTTAATTTAACAAATACCGGCAGGCAACACTAGTGGGCTCACTTTAGTGTGATCATTCAACATCTGGTATGGATGAAAAACGAGGTGTATTTACATATTATCATTTTTGTCAACAAATGAGGGCAATGCAAGGTTAAAAAACTATGTATTAGTAGTTAACCCCTAAGCTAGAGGCTAAAACTCTACTTTATATATATATATATATATATATATATATATATATATATATATATATATATATATATATATATTCATTATTATTATGTATTTAAGGAATTATTCCGATAAGACTAAATACTTTTTCAATGCAAAGTAGAGTTGTTGATGCAAAAATCTGGACGTCCTCCTTAGACCGCTTGGTACCTATAAGAGAAGACAAAGATGGAGACTCTGGCTGCAGCAGGGGACCCTCCGATGCCAAAGTTAGATAGGCAAACTAGCTCTAGTCGAACATAGGGTTTTAGGGTGGAGAGTTATGCGTGCATGATATCAGCAATAAACGGGGGCTCAGTTTCTTCTAGCATTGCCTCTACTGAGGTCAGAGCGTGTGTGCGGTAAGCATGTCGTATGTCGTCAATCTAGCCCCACAGTTCATTGAGCTCGGCCTCCCAAGGATCTTTGTTTTCGGCTATCGCCTTGACCTCGAGAGCTTTGTCACATCTCTTCTTTTTTAATTCGTGGCGTAAGTCGGAGGCAGCCAAAGCAGCATTGCCTGAAGCGTGAGAGGGTGTTAGCCTTGGTGTCTCACCAACCTGTTTGTTCCCCCGGGAGCTGACGAGTGCTCAAGATGGTGTAGAGATTTTTGTGGATGCTCGAGCGACAACTAAGCGTGTACACAAACCGAGCTAGCTTGGTTAGCTTGCTCAACTCGACTCGAAAAAGCTCGAATCAACTCAACTCGAACCTGAGTTCGAACCGAGTCGAGTTGATTTTTGGAGCTCGAAAGCGAGTTCAAGCTTGCCCCAACTCAACTTAACTTGGATCAAATCCAGCTCGAACTCAGCTCGACTCAACTCAGTGCAGGGGTATATATACCCTTTTAAAAAAAAACCCTACTGCTCTAACCCATTTCCCTTGCTCACACGACTAGCGCCCCTAAACCCTAACCTATTTCCCTTGCTGCCCAGCCCCCCTAATCTCTGCTCCTCCTCCTTTTCCTCCCTCTCTCTCTCTCTCTCTAGTCTCTCCCTCTTGTTCGACTCGCCCTGTCCGGCACGCCCCTAATCTTCTTTTCGAGTTTTGATTTTCTAGACAATGGATGGAGAGAGAGAGAGAGAGAGAGAGAGAGAGACCTGCTAGAAATGAAGGGGATTTCTCCATATGAGATTTACAGATGGAAGGAACTAAGCTCAGCTAGAAGATTTTGACCCTAATTGACTTTCCGCTTGCAGATCTTGTTCTTCTCGATGATCTTCGCAGCATCAGGTAGAAGATTCTGCTCTGAAACGCTCGTGCAAGGAACCAAGCTCTCCAAGATCAAGAGGTTTGTGCCTTTCTTGTTGTACTGGAAATCGATGGATTTTGAAGGTGCAGTCCAAGTGTTTGTGGAAATGCCTCAATGGCGAACTCGGCTCGATCTTGGCTTGAACTCGGCCAGAGCTGCTGACCGAACCAAGCTAAGCTGGCCAGTCAGGCTCAAGGACCGAGCCGAGCCGTGTTCGCGCTGAGGTCAGCCAGTGGCCGAGCCAAGTCGAGCTAAGGCCAGCTTGACTCGGTTCGACTCGATGTACATCCTAGCGACAACTTCCCCAACCCCTTCATTAGGGGGAGGGATTTGTCGTTCCAGCAACCGCCTTATTTGATCGAGATTGCTAGTCAAGGCTTCGACTCGATGCACAAGAGAGACAAATAGACCACCCCGATTCCGGGACTGCTATGTCTGGCCTACGGGCGCGGAATTGACCTGAAGTTGGGAAGATGAGTCTCGATGATCTACAAACTGTTCTGGTGGCGCAGGGCTGAGCACAACAGCAGTGGTCTGGACTTTCTTTCTCTCTTTCGCCATTGTCAAACCCTTGTAGGTGATGAGAACTTCTTTTGATGTTGTTCCCACAGATGGCGCCAAACTGTTGATGCAAAAAACTGGACGTCTTCCTTAGACCGCTTGGTACTTGTAAGAGAAGATAAAGATGAAGACCCTGACTGCAGCAGGGGACCCTCCGATGCCAAAGTCAGATAGTCTAGCTAGGTCTAGTCGAACATAGGGTTTTAGGTTGAAAAGTTATGCGTACCTTTTACCATTAGAGATGCTCCTATTTATAGTTAAGGAGAGGCGGTGACGTAGAAGATATCTCCCTATTTAGTAGAGACGTATTGTAGAGGGATTCAGATTCCAAACGCGTGGTGGAATCTCCCGAAATCCTTGGCGAAGATCTCGGGTGGATCTTTCTTAAATAAAATCTTTTTATTCGGAATCAGCAAAGATGTACAGTAGGAGGCCAAGGCCGATGTGGTCTTGGTCAACTTGACCTGGGGGTAGTATGCCGACCTGGGGTTATACCGACTTGACTCATTTGGCGAGTAGTAGTTGAGTTCCTTTTGGCGTCGAGCAGATCAATGGGTTTTCAGACCTGCTCTCGAGGACTAACGAGATGCCGAGTTTAACCTCATTTCATACTCTGTCTGGGGCTAGAGGTTGAGTCTATAATTGTATCTGTCGTTGACCGACTTGACGAAGTGCACAACGTTCCGACCTGACCTTATCTTATTGGTCGATCCATTTTTCCCGTAACAAGAGTTGTTGACTTGATTAGACTTTTAGAGTAATGATTTAGTAAGCTAAAGGCTAGTTTGTTTCAATAATTACCATAATACTATAAAGAAAACGTGATTACAAATTACTTTATTCTGTATCCTCACATTGTCTTCATTTGATTAGCTAATGCCATGAAAATATACAATAATTACACAACAATGCTAAGAAAATAAGTGTAATGATTAGGGGTGTACATGAACCGAGTTAGCTCAGTTAGCTCACTCGACTCGGTTCGAAGCTGAGTTCGAGCCAAGTCAAGCCGATTTTTTGAGATCGGAAAAATTTCGAACCGAGTTCAAGTTTGCCTGAGCTCAACTCAACTCGGATCGAACCCCAACTCGAATTGAACTCGGATCGAAGTAGTTCGATGACTCGATATTGATGTTGCTCACCAAGTGTTTGATGAAATGACTCAACGGAGTGCCGGCTAGTGGCAAGGAAGGTATGTATATGAAACGAATACAAATTTTCTTTGATTTTGATGTTGCCTATAAACTGTTTGATGAAATACTTGTAAACGGTTTCTGCTGTTCACTGCTTATGTTTATGAAAAATGTAGTAGAGGCTCAATTTTGACTCAAATTCGGTTCGAATTGGCCTGAGCTACTGACCAAATCGAGCCGAGCTGGCCCGTCAGGCTCGAGGACCCAGACAACCTGAGATCGAGCTGAGGTTAGCTATTGGCCGAGCCGAGTTGAGTTGAGGCCATCTAGACTCGGTTAGACTCGGTGTACACCCCTAGTAACGATTAGAAGTTCCATTACCTCTCTCCTAACAACATATTGCATTCGATCAATGATTCCCATGTTTAATTTATTAATGGCAAAATCATCACGATCACGTATTTCCTTTTAAGTACATGAGAATCTTTCAATCCACGTATTTCTATTTTAACTTGGTTTGCATCCGCATCGCATATTCCGGACCTTCCATTACCTCCAGTTTAATCATCATGGCCTACCTTGAAATTTTCGTATTGATTAGATGATCCAAACCTTCAGGTTAGTGCCATGAAAGGTGGATGCAGAAGAGTATTCGCGGCAGATAGTCTCGGTGATGGCTTATAACCATCTCATGATTGTGGGTTTTGTTTAGTAGGAAACAAGTGGACCCTACCCAATGAACGGCTGAGATATGTGATGTGAAAGCCCACCCGCTCAAATGCAACTATGCGCGTGGAAAGGTTCAACAGTGACTAAGAACGACTAAGACAGTTCAACTCATGTTCTCGTCCATGCACTCGATGTTCAAGTACGTGACCATGGACTTAGTATCCATCATTGAGATGGGCCCACATGTATCTAGAATTGAATGATAACCCAAAATCGCTTTTGGGGTTAGGATTGCTCCATCAGAGCATCTTACAGGCTATCTCATCACCAGCTTAGTGGGTCCCACCCATTGAACGAGGACAGGTACACCCCACCTTTATTGATGGAAGCAGAAGAACAACGGGAAGCGGATTGGCTGGTGTACCACACACCAGTGTAGGTACGTCAGTCAGCAAGTACCGTGGGTCTCATCATAAGGTATGTGTTATATCCAAAGTGTCTGTCCATTCTTCTAAGTGGTCTTAAATCTTGAGACTAAAAATAAGATGGATTTATCAATCAAGTCAACCACACTGAGAAATATAGTAGGAGATTGGACGTCTGTCATTGAAACCTTTTTTGGGTTCACAGATATTTCAATATGAAATCTGTTTTTCCTCCTTATCTTGATCATTTTAAAGTTATGGATGGACTGGATGAAAAATAAACATTATGGTAGGCCCTGCAAAATTTTTAACGGTAAAAATCATTATCTTAGCTGCTATTTGTGGTCTGTTCAAGTTAATAATGGTTGCATATGATTCAATTTTTGTACGGTACACTAAAATGATCTATAAAAATAGATAAACAGTGTGATGTAATAAATTCATCATTGTGAGGCGGATGTAACTATGATATCTTTTGAACCGTTCGTACAACTCGGAGCTGGAGGAGCGGCAGCGCTCGTCCTGCACGACAGGTACCCACGCCAGTTAACCGGGCATGGGAGTTATTCGTCCGGACGCGGATTGCGTCCTACCCTCGCCATCTCCAGCTGGGATCGGACAGGGGCTTTGAGTAGTCACCATGATGTACAGGTCTTATCTATAACGTCCATTCATTTTTTTCCTATCATTTTAGGAAATAATCTCAAAAATGAAATATATACAAAGCTTGAGTGGACCACACCACAAGAAGCACGGGTGATAATAATTCTCACTATTGAAACTTTTCTAGCGCTATGATGTTTATTTTCCATCAAACCTATTCATAGAGTTATATGGACCTGGATGAAGATATAAAATAAAATAAAAATAAAAATCAGCTCCATTTAAAACTTCTGTAGCCCCCAAGAAGTTTTCAACGGTAAGAGTTTAATCCCCATTGTGTAGTCCACGTCTGTCTTGGATTCGCATCATTTTTGGACCTGTATCCTAAAATGATACGAACTAATGGATGAACGGTGTGGATAAGAACCATACACCACTGTGGCCACTCAAAGATCCTGCCCATTCCCAGCTGGAGACGGGCGGGCGTAGAACGCAGTCCGCGTCCTATTAATCGGGCATCAAGAGTCCGACTGTACGATTCCTTCAATCCAAACCATCCACTGAGGACGCGGATTGCATCCTACCCCCAGGTCTCTATGTGGCAACCGGGATGTAAGTATTTTTATCCAAGCCGTTAATCACTTTTCTCAGATTATTTTAAGGTATGATCTAAACATTGAGCAAGGTACAGGGCTTAGTGGACCATTAAGTGAGGATTTAATGTCCACCGTTAAAAACTTCTCGGGGCCTGGAGAAGTTTCGTATCAAGCTAATATTTGTTTTTTCACTTCATCCACGTCTACATGACATTATTATTAATAGGTCTACATGACATTATTATTAATAGGTATATAAAAAAGCATCACCGTGGCCTTAGAAAGGTTTCAACAGTGAGTGTCATTATCACTGCAGCTTCCTCCGGTGTGGTCCACTGGAGTGGTAGCCCTGCTTCAATTTTACATGCATAACTTAAAATGATACGAAGAAAGCGATGAAGGGCATGGATAAGATACTTACATCATGGTGAACTCACATAGCCCCGCCCTGACGGATTGGTGCAATCCACGTCCCATGTAGACATGAATGAAGCGAAAAAATAGATATCAGCTTGATCCGAAACTTCTCCAGCTCCCAAGGAGTTTTTAATGGTGGACATTAAATCCTCACTTTGTAGTCCACTTAAGCCCTGTACCTTGCTTGGTGTTTGGATCATACCTTAAAATAATCTGAGAAAGGTGATCAACGGCTTGGATAAAAATACTTACATCACAGTGGGCTCCATAGAGACCTGCCCGGTTTACCGTCCGTCGGGGGTAGGACGCAATCCTCGTCCGTCTACATTACCTTATTAGCAGGTTGGATGATAAAGAAAACATCAAGGTGACCTTAGAAAAATTTCAACAGTGATTGTCATTATCACTGCAGCTTCTTCAGGTGTGGTCTACTGGAGCTGTGGACCTGCTTCAATTTTACATAAATAACTTAAAATGATATGAGGAAAGCGATAAACGGTGCGGATAAAACACTTATATCACGGTGGACCCATGGAGCCCTGCCTGGACGGATTACCGTCCCGGGGGTAGGACGCAATCTGCGTCCGAATTCAGTTCCCTGCAGCACACGCATGCGAGATTCAAGCCGTTCATAGGTAGATCTCATTGGGAGCATGATGTAGGTAAGAAAACCCCACTCTGTTCTCATCATCTGGTAGCACACGAGTGTCCCTTGAGCACTCTGTTAGTCTCTTATATGGTGGCCAGCGTGAAAAGTGTACCATTTCTTTTAATGGGCCAACGGAATGTTTATGATGAATGGCCTGGATCTCTAACACGTGTTCATTCCAGCTATATTACATATGAGAGATATCCGAATTCCATGTGTTTGGAGCATTCCTGAAAAATATCCAAGATTGAAAGATCCCAACCAAAATCAGGACCTTTTTTCATTTAAATGCGAACTGTTGATGGATTCTCTTCTTTGTCGTATGTAATTGATCTATATGTTGGATGAGACTTATCCCAAATGGTCTGAATTACCAAACCATGGGCCCCACCAACCCGTTTACAGTGCTAGGATGTGGGCCACATATCAGACAATTCCTCCATACTTACGGGATCATAGCCATTGGCTCTCGGGTCATGTTCTACATATGGCTGCCTCAAAAATCATAGATGATGGCTGAGTCCAAAATCTCAATGTTGAAAGATCGTAGAAGTCAGTTGCCCAAATAGTAAGGGTTAAATAGACGGTCTATATTCAGAGAAAAAGAGCAACAGTGATCGATGGATTCCGATGCGAGAGTTTTGTTGTAACCCATCTATGATAAGGTCCATCATATAAACGGTTTGGATCATTAAAACATGACCCACATTCAATCATCTAACGGCTATAGTCCCAACGTTTCCCATACAAATCTGCCGTGGTAACTGGTGGTACCGCACCATCTTTCTCTTGCTAAGATGCCATTTCTCCAGGACATCAGTGGCATGGAAACGGTAGGCCCCACTATAAATACCACCTCTCTCATAAGTCACGCCGAGCTGATAACCAGGTGGACCTTTCTTGGATGTAGGTTCAGACCGTCGGTTACCAATTTATTCAGATGGTGTGGACCACCTGATGATATAAACAGCCTGATTTTTGTCTCAGGTGATCAAAATGGTGGGACCTACCGTCTAGGTAGTACTTATGTTGTAAGAAATGTGCATGTTGTTGGAAAAGATGACTCAATACGGCAAGTTATGGTACCTTGACTGGATGTGCTTTCTTCGTGGTAGGAACCTATATGGATTGGAAATAAGAAATTACAGGCTTGAATTCACTTTTTCACTTTCTAGATGATGAAAATGCATATCGGCTCATTGGCTATTTATTTATTCATTTTAATCGAATAACTGTAAATAATATAGTGATCTTTCTAATTTTATGTTTACCAACGACTATATTAACATTTTGCATTAATTCTAAAGTATTTTTTCATGTGTGGTCCATCCACAATGAGTTTTGCCTTCAAACTTGGGCCAATAACATAAAATTAAAACCCCTGCATGTGGATTTGATGAACTTGTTTCGAGACAACCTACTGGACCCCACATAAGGTGTAAATGGGTTCAAAACGTGTGGCTCTTCCGCATGATGGACATTTGACGGTTTCGTTGTTTTTTTTTCCACAGGAGAGGAGGATAATACTTTTTGGCTCCTTTCTTTCTGCCTTTCTCCTTCCTTCTTTGGTTTTTTATTAATTTTGTAATAGAATAATGTTATAACGCATAAATTTTATAATGGAAGAATGTTGTAGTTGATGAATATGATGAACGTTTAAATTAATGAGTTTTTTTTATAAAAGAATGATAAGATGGAAGTTTGTTATAATAGACGAATGTTGTATTGTTGATCATTAATATTTCCTGTGGATTGCCCATATTCACTGTAGATCGTTGATGTTTTTATTGTAGATTGCCGATATTCAATGTAAATTATCGATATTCACTATAAATCGTTAATATTTAGTGTAGATTGCCAATATTTACCATGAATTACTAATATTCACTGTGGATAGTAGATATTTCCACTAAATCGTAGATATTTATTATGGTATACCAGTTTAACGAAAATAATCATAACTTCCTCGTTACATATCTGATTTGGATGATCTTGTGCTCCTTGGAAAGATAATTTGATAAAATTTTAAATGACTTTAAAATAATATTAATTTAACATAATTTTTTTCCCTAAAAGTGGGCCCAAATTCCATCTTCACTATAGGATCACTAATATTCACTATGGGGTATCGGTCTGATGAAAACGATCATAACTTCCTTATTACATGTTCGATTTAAGTGATCTTATGCTCATTGGGAAGGTAATTTGATTAAATTTCAAATGGATTTTGAATTGTCTCATTTTGATATCATTTTATTGCCCAATAGTAGGCTCAAAGTTCATCATTTACCATCGGGTATCGGTCTGACAAAAATAACTATAATTCTTTCGTTACATGTTCAATTTAGGTGATTTTATACTCGTTGGAAAGGTAATTTGATAAATTTTCAAATGGATTTAGAATCATATCATTTAAAAATCATTTGATTGCCTAAGAGTCAGTCCAAATTTCATCATTTATTGTAGGCAAAATTAGACATGTAGCGAGGGAATTATGACCGTTTGAAAGTTCATCAAATTACATTTCCAATCAAATAGTGTTCAACTGATGTGATTACAAATCCATTTGAAATTTTATTAAATTACCCTTACAACGAGTACAATATCATTCAAATTGGACATGTACTGAGGGAGTTATAATCGTTTTTGTCAGATCAATACTCTACAATGAATTATGAACATTGGGCACACTTTTAGACAAACAAATGGTGTTGAAATGAGATTATTCTAAATCTACATGAAATTCCATCAAATTACCTTCCAATAAGCATAAGATCAACCAAATCGGGCATATAACGAGAGAGTTATGGCCGTTTTCGTCGAACAAGTACCTTATAGTGAATATTAGCCATGCCACAATGAATGATAAACTTTGGGCCCATTTTTGGACAATTAAATGCTGTCAAAATAAGATGATTCAAAATCCATTCAAAATTTTATCGAAGCACCTTTCCAATGAGCATAAAATCACTAAAACCAAACATATAACAAGGGAGTTATGACCGTTTTCATGAAATTGGTATCCTATAGTAAATATATGTAATCCACAGTGAAAATATTAGTGATTTATAGTGAATATTGATGATCTACACTAAATATTAGCGATACATAGTGAATATCGATAATTTATATCGAATATGAATGATCCACAATGAAAATATCGGCGATTCACAATGAATATGGGTGATCCACGATAAATATCAATGATTCATTGTACAACATTCATCCATTACATCATACTTTCATCTTGGCATTCTTCCATTATAAATATCCATCCATTCCAATTTTCATTACGTTTATTCATTGTAACATTCTTTTATTACAAAATTCATGTATTACAATATTATTTTGTTATAAAATTAATCAATTACAACATCATTTCATTATAAATATTCACCAATTGCAGTATTCTTCCACCTCTTTTTCATTTTCTCAAACTCTCACCATTTATATCAATTTTTTTTTAAAATAATCTAAAAAATAACTATAAAATAAATCAATGAACGAAGAATGAAGAAAAATGGAGTGCAAAAAACCATCCCCCACTCCTGTGAAAAAACTAAGGAAGAAGGAAACGACCAAATGACACTTATGCAAAATGGCCATATGTTTTGAACCCATTCACATTTTTTTGTGGGGTTCATTGGGTTATCTTGAAACAAATCCATCCCATCCACATGTAAAGGTTTTAATTTCATGTTGTCAACTCCAAATTTAAGAGAAAAACTTACCATAAATGAACCATTAAGGAGAAAATAGTTTATAATTAATGCAAAATGTTAATGTAATTATATACATAGAGAGCTTCGAAAATGAAACTAGAAAAACCTTTGTCGGTTCATGGCTATTTGATTAAAATAAATTAATTAAATTGGCCAAGGAATGGGCTGGATTTTAGTTTTGGATGGGCCAATGCGGTATGTGAGCATTAAGTAATTTTGCCATCCAAAGGGTGAAAAAGTACGTTAAGGATTACAATTTTTATTTTTAGTTTGTACGGACCACTGCCACAACCATGTCACCTTGTGGGGTCACCAGGACCAAAAACCCGTTGTCCTACGGCAGTGGTAGCATATTCCAAAGCTTCGTTCAAACAAGCAAAGCATATTCATTTCAACGCTAACCCGCCAATACAGAGAGCTAAAGAGAGGAGAAAGAAAGACCGTTAGTTGCACGTAAAAACCCCATTCTGCCCTAAAATTTCCAGAAAAACCCTCCACCGAAATCGAAGCAGATCGTTATAGATATTAGAAACAGTCTTCTTCTTCTTCACATTCCTCTCTCTCTGCTGTATTGTCTTCTCTTCTTCGATCTTTAAAGAAAGGGACTGAAATTCAAAGAGAAAAAGCTCGATCGATCGTTAGGTAGGCCGGAGGATGGATGGCGTTACAGCTTCTTCTTCATCATCATCAATGGACAGCCACGTGGCGAGCTCTGCTTCGTCTTCCATATTCCGGAATTACCCTCTCTTCTCAGCTCTTTCCGCTTTTATCCTCGCTCAAGGCATCAAGTTCTTTACTACTTGGTATCTCTCTCTCTCTCTCTCTATGCCTTCTGTAATTTTCGATTCTTTCATTTGAGTAGAAACCAGATCTGGAATTGTTTTATGAGGTACTACATGGACCGTTAATATGATGGGCCTCACTGTGATGACCGCACACCAACGATCTCGACGGAGATCTTGTTTGTTTTAGTTCCAAATAGAAAATCACTTTAATTCATGCATTGTACTTCATCATCTGATATTGCAATGGTGTTTTTGTTCAGCCTAGTGATCGTGCAGGTGGGCCCACCTTTTCATGATCGAAATTGTTAGCTGGAGGGCCCCATTACAGATGAGTTGTGCCAGAAAATTCTCTTTCTGGGTGATCGTTCACATCCAATTTCGTCCCTGCAAATGGATGGTCTGGGCAACATTCAGCATTAATTGGGGAAGAAAAGCCAACGGTTGTGGGGCTATGATTCGCCGGACAAGGGGGGTTTTTGGGTACTACCCATTTATTTTGAGGTCCACCAAATAAATAATAATCTGGATCACATAGAGGTTACTAGGGACAAGGGAAGTGGAAAAGTGAGGTACTTGGATGGGCCTCTTATTTATAAGTATCATATAAAAAGATCAAACTGCCTTGCTTAACCAGGGGTAAATTAGTAATGGGAAAAATAGCTAAGAAAAATACATGAAAAAAAGCACTTTTCTTTCCTGACACTCCCCCAAAATTGGTGCTTGGAAGTGCCTTGGTGGACCTCTCTGCAAATTGATCCTTGTACCGAAAAGAGTGGATGTCTATTGCGTAGTAATCTTCTCATGTATAAAAAGTGGCAGTTTACTTCTGCGTTTGGTGTGTTCATTATAGACTAGATTGAAAGAAATATAGATCATAGCTTGATTATCACATCCCACCTTCTCTAGAAGTGAACAACGGAAACCTAATTCCGTCATCAGTTTCTTTTGCCAGATTATGCACAATATCCCGAAATCTACTTTAGCACTGGAGCTTGCAACAACAAACTATTTCTTGCTCTTCCACATAACAAGAGTATCTCCTAGATATGTACATAGCCAAAAGTGGATAAATGATCTCTAGAACTTGCTCAATCAACATCTGAATACCCCCACATAATGCAAATGAATATTCTAGGAGTACTAAAGACTGCATGAGCCACGCTACGCACTTCACACTTGGTAACTCTTGCACAGACAACGACGTGGGTGGAA
The DNA here is from genome assembly GCF_029962835.1 of Magnolia sinica. NCBI lineage: Eukaryota > Viridiplantae > Streptophyta > Magnoliopsida > Magnoliales > Magnoliaceae > Magnolia > Magnolia sinica. Next base: position 90,292,299 of record NC_080577.1, read on the forward strand.
CTTTCCACACTACGTACCTCGTGCTAAGTAACTCTTGCACCGAGAGCGACGTGGGTGGAACTTTCGTGAGATCCACCCTGTCCATTAGGTATGCTTCATCATGCTTACCTTGGGACGCAAAAATCATGCCCATCTAGAGCTTGAGTAGGCCACACCTGAGGAGAAAGTTGGGACAGGACGCCCACCATTGGTTTTGTGTAGGGCCTATTGTGCTGTTTATAGCCATCCAATCCATTCATTTGATGTTCTTCATTAGGATGAAAGAATTACCCAAAAATTACAGTATTCCAAAACTTAGGTACGCCATATCACGTGAATTTGAAGGTTTTTAGGTATATGGGGTGGCCCACCTGAGTGTTGAATCAGTTTGTTTTTTGGATCAAGGATAAACAAGGGGTGATGCACTTAATGTACTTGATGGATTTCACGCATGTTAAGTTGTTTCCCCCAAGTTAGAGCAGTGTTCAAAGTATTGGTATTGTTACAAGTTTCGATGGTTGGGGATACAGAAGCAATATCAATATCGCCGATAATATCATTGATGGCCAGAAATGCGGGGAAACAATATAATTTTTTAGTGAAACTTCAAGAGATGCTAAAATACACATCTTTGCATATTTAGGAATTAAAAAAATTACAAAAAGAATGTATACATAATAAGTTCCCATTGAATGGGGGCTTAGAAACATGTGCTGTCGTAAGAAATTAGTCCAACCAACCTATCTATCCATCCAACTATCCAACCTTCCATCCAAACATCCATTGATATTTCAAAATATTGACAACACACGATATTTCACCAAGAAATAGTCAACAACCAGATAGGAAATGAAAGATTGTGGTCTCGATATCACCCATGTTGCGATAATGATAATATCACAATATTATCGTCGACAAATTAAACACTGTATACAACTATGCGCCTGTAAAAAAATTGAAATGGAAATTTTTTAATAAACAAAATTTTGGCGATATCGATGCATTGGTGATATTATTGAAATATCACCAATAATTGGCAATACAAGTGACACTTGGAATTTACACGGTCCAAATATTGGCGATACATTGGCGATATCGATATATGGCAATACAAGTGACACCTGGAATTTGCACAGTTGAAAATATTGGCAATACATTGGCAATATCGATACCCATTTAACACGCTATAATCTCCCGCCTGTGATTTTTTTAATAGGATTGTCATTTTGTCCTCCATAGCCTTACTCTTGGAAGGATGGGTAATTGTTCTCATTGATTTCCTTGGGATATAACAAAAAATAAGGGGCAACTGAAGAAGATGAAGTATGGTGAGAGAATAATTTACAAAGAGGATAATTGGTGCAATTGCGAGCAGCCTTACATGAAGCAATGGGTAAATTAATATCAATGGTATTAGGAGAAGATGGGACGCCACATACGAGTATAGAAGTGATAACTGGGGACTTTGAAGATGTTTGGTCAAGAGTTGTTGAGGATTCTGGTAGGAACATTGATCTCCTTGTCTCTGTTTGTCATGTTAACATGTGTAAGGCTGTCATGGGCTAGGCAACTTGAATACTTTTGAGTGGGATTAGTGCTTTTATGCGCTGCACTACTATTGGAAGGAAGACTGATTTAAGGTAGATGGAAATTTGTAGGAAGCAGTGTTGTTAAAGGCACTAGGCACACTTGCATGTGGAATGCCTGAAACACTTTAAAGTGTGACCTAGATGGACGCCTAGAGATTCTGGGCGTGTTCTAAATGTATTTTATATCATATATATTGTAAATGAAAGTCACCGTGTGTCCATGTTCTTGAAGTACCATACCAAGGATTTTTGTCACTTATTTTGTTCTTTATCTTTTGTAATATTTGGTTTCTATTTTTGTAAACATTTCTGATCATAAATAAAAATATTGAGTGGGAGAGGGCATCTCTCTCTCTCTCTCTCTCTCTCTCTCTCTCTCTCTCTCTCTCTCTCTCCCTCCTCCTCTAATATCATGAAATAACATGGTATCATGGATCCTTGAGTAAGTTCCTTCTTTCTTCCTCTCAAATCTTTTGTCTCCTCTTCCTCTCTCATCTTTCTTTTATTTCTTTGCTTTGAGAGTCCACCATTCAAATATGATGGACCCTTGAGGTCCTTTTCTTCTTATGACGAAGAAAAGGGATCACAACCCTATTATCATCATCTAAGGGCTTAAAGGGACCCATTTTGTAGCCTCAATTGTTCTGACATCCATCTGTGTTTGCAATAGGGTCCACGGACCCCACTTTCATCAAACATTCAACCCATCAGGGTCCACCTATGTCAGCAACAAGGTCCATGGACCAACCTACTTTCACTGGAAGACCTGTCTAGGTCCACCTGTGTTAGCAGCAAGGTCCAGGGACCTCACCAGCATCACCAATAGACTATTAGGCTCCACCTACATTGGTAGTAGAACGACAAACCCAACTACTATCTTTAGTAGATCTACCTGTGTCCACCTGCATCAGCGGTAGGACCTATGTACCCCACTTACGTCATTGACAGATTAGTCTATGTTCATCTAGGTTGCTGGCGATGTTTGCAGACTTCATTCTTCTTGATTGTCTCATTTGGGCCCATTAGCATTGGCAGGCAAGTTCACGGATCCCAACACCATAGTCAATGAGCTCAATAAGGAAACTGATATTTGCATCTATTCGAAGTAATTTAGCATTTTTTTGGAAGATAGAAAATGATCAGAAAGTCCATTTGACAGGGGGACACAATGATTATCCTAGTCTTGTGATAAATGCCATTAAATTAGATGGCGAAAATTATCTAAGATGGTCATAATCCCGCCAAAATGTTTTCTGGAGCCAGAAGAAATGTGACGCCCTGTCACTGTGGTCACATGTGAGCGGGACCTGAGGGTTTGGGTGAGCTACCAATGGTTGGCAGGCTACCGTGTACCAGTGAGAGGCAGAACCTTGTCCCACGTCGAAAGAGTTGTCGGAAGTTGTGATGGTTATATGTGGAGTTGTTACCCTATACTGTATGAGGCCTTTTGGGGGAGAACCCCGAGAATAAAACCGTGCGGGCTGTGCCCAGAGCGGACAATATTATACTGTTGGGGTTGGCCGTTACAAATGGTATCAGAGCAGAGGACGGCTCTGCCCTCGGTGGGGGATATTAGGGTCTGGGCGAGCTACCAGTGGCTGGTAGACTACTGTGTACCTAGTGAGAGGTGGAACCTTGTCCCACATCGAAAGAGTTGTCGGAAGTTGTGATGGTTATCTGTGGAGTTGTCACCCTATACTGTTTGAGGCCTTTTGGGGGAGAACCCCGAGAACAAAATCGTGCGGGCTGTGCCCAGAGCGGACAATATCATACAGTGTGGGCGTGGGCTGTTACAAGAAAACTTGGATTTATAATGGGAAACAAGAAGGAACCACCCATTGATGATCCGTCCCATGATGATTGGGAAAGTGAGAATATCATGCGATGTTTGTTGCACTCGATGCAACCAAATATCAGTCAAGAGTTATTGTTTGTAAGGATAACAAATGAGATCTAGGATACAATTGCCAAGACATACTTAGTGCAAGGCGGATGGCCTAAACTAGGATGATGCAAATAAATTAATTAACGGATTACCATAGTAAAACAAAGCATAAAATAAAGCCAATCTACCACAAATTTAGAGAAATCAAATATTCAATTAAGCTCAAGTTCAAGACCACATCACAATCCCGCAAAATATATCCTTAAGGCTATTGATCGGACATGGCCCAATAGAAGGTAGGCTTTCCATCTAGCATAGGATTCAAGGATTCAATTGCGCTTTGCTAGGGTTTGAATGGATCAGGGTTTGGAAATCAAGAAATTGGGAATTTATGGTTTTATATAAGGCTAGGGTTAGGGTTAGGGTTTTATAAAATAGAGAAGAAGAGAGAGAATCAATGAGTGGGAGATCGTTCGGCTATACGGATAGGTCCGTGCAATGAATGTGCATGCCTATACAGTCGTACGGACGGTGTGGTGGGGCTAGGTTAGTTTGGTTGGTGATGAGTTGGATCGATGATGGTGGAGTTAGGGTTTGAGAAAGAAGAGAAAAAATATTCAGTGGAAAAAGAAGGCTTCAGAAAGAGAGAAGAAAGAAATACCTTGATAAGAATAAGAAAGATAACTTTGAATCACTCCGATGGCTTCATACCAAATTCCATTCGCAAGAAGTTTTTTGGCTCAAAAGAAGTAATGTGGAGAAATTTCATTCAGTATGTCCATCCTTTCAAGTCTCAAGTCTCAAACAAGTATATATAAGAAAACCTAGTCTAGGGCTATTCTTGACCGTCCAAATCTATTAACGGTCAAGTTCAAAATATAAATCTCTAATAACCTAAAATAAAATTGAAAAATAAAGCAAAAATAAAGATGTGCTACATGGCACAAGGATGATCTCCAACGTGCAACAGGTACGTCCACACATCCCACACGTGATCAATGGCCTGGATGAATGTGGTCCAATGTGTCCATGGCTTAGATGTGCAGACTAGAGTGTCCGTACACCTAAACCCGAGTTTCCTAACATATCTAATGGTTCAGATCACCAAACCAATGTGTCCAAGATATCCATTGGCATGGTCTAACATTTGTAACGTTCAAATGTGGTCCAGGTCAGATTGGGTGACGTCCAAACAGTCTAAAGATGTATCAACAGTTCCAAATAAGCAACCCACATGCATCTTCCCAATGTGGAGTCTTAAAAAATGCACAATCATGCATGTGGGGTCTTTAACGTGGCTAAGAACTTGAGTTGGGTCTACTGGGCTCCATGTAATGATCATCCAACCATAATGAAATTGGGGTTGGGGCCTCAACTCTTCTCCTCCGATAAACTCGTGTAGGTGCTCGGATGCCCTCATCAGTACTTTTATGGACATGATTTGGCCCATATTTATCAATTTCACACAGAATTTGCTTACCTTCAGTAGGACAAAAGACTGTTGAGGAATAGTTTGTGTGCCTATGTAAAAAATGGGAAGAGTTGGGACCATCATTAGGGTATTACACTCAAACCTGAAGTTGCCAAGAAACAAATGGGACAATTATGAAATTTCCATCCTGATTTTGAGCTACAGCGTGTTTAGGTTTGTGGGAGAGATTCCTTGCCCCCTTTAGAAAACCATGTATACTTATATCTGGGGAGAGACTGGTTGTCGGGCAACCACTATTGGGAATAGTTCTGTTGCTTCAGAATGGTATGCGTGTTGTGGCAGTCGATGCTAAGCTATTGCTAAGCTATTCAAAGGACAAGGATAGGGGAAAGGATACAATCTTCCTAGAGATAAGTTGAGATGCATTTACTGTGAGTAGATGCAACACCTTTGAGAACAATGTTGGATCCTCACTACAAGTCTTTGCCCAAGATAAATCCATTCAAAACTGAGGGGCAATATGACTACAGTTGTGGGGGAGCGAGGTTCCAGTGATCCTACTTTAAACAGTTTTACTCCAGATTATTCATGGGACAACGCCATCAGTGACCTTCAACATCAATTGCCAGCTCTTAAAGCTCCTCTTCCATCTGTTGCACCAGGGAGCAGTTATGTACATCTTCATCTGCCAATCACATCTCTCAATCTACATCTACATCCTGGATTATTGATTTAGGAGAATCTGATCAAATGATGGGTATGAAGATTGGTTACCTCTCATATTCTTCCATGTCCATCAAGCAGCAATACGAAACTTGCAGATGGGTCCTTATCTAAGGCCATTGGAAAGGGAACCTATTGTCTTTCAGACTCTTTGTCCATGTCTTCAGAAGTTCATGTCCCTTCTTCTCCTTTAAATTTGTTATGTTTCAGTGCCTTAACTAAGCAACTAATTTGTTATGTTATGTTTTATCCCTCTCACTGTGCTATCCATGATCCAACAATGGAGAAGACGATTGGTGGTGGTTGTGAAACTTTTGGTCTTTATTTCCTTGATCCAGGGAGGGTTACCTCTATGTTGGTTTATGAGTCTATTACTAGCATAAGAATTGAGTGACCTTATGGCATACTTGATTAGATTAACTGTCCCTGAAATCTCTTCATTGGTTGTTTTCGAATAAGTTGGACAATATCCATAACTTTTAATGTGAAACTTGTCGAATTGCGAAACATTGTCGAGCCTCTTTTCCTATCAGCCAAAATAAAAGCACTAGTTCCTTCTATCTTATTCACTTTGATGTGTGCAGCGTCTCTGTTTGGTTTCAGATATTTTATTCATCATTGATTACTATTCTAAATATATGTGGATACACCTCATAAAAATAGGGATAAGGTTCCTATTATCACTAAGGTTTTCATAAGATGGTTTCAAGCCAATATGATGCCAAGATAAAATAATTTTGTTTCAATGATGGCCGGGAATACCTACATGATTTGCAGAATAGTTTCTGGAGCATGGCATAGAATTCCAGTCATCATGTCCTTGCAACCTGCAACAAATTAACATTGCGGAATGAAAGATTAGAAGTAAGCAGATCCTTACTGGTAGGAATGTTTGTACCCAAGTCTTATTGGGATGAGGCTTTCATGGCAACCTATGTGATCAATAAGATTCTTACCAAGATTCTTGAAGGTAATTATCCTTTAAAAAATTCGAAACTTGCTCTTTTTTCTACACCTCCTAAGGTATTTGTATGGGTGTTTCTCATTCATGTGCTTGATTTGAACCCCAATAAGTTGGTCTTCAATCCATGAAATGTGTACTCTTAGGATATTCCAACTCCCCAAAAGGGTTAAAGTCCTATTGCCTTGTGAATAAAAAATGGTATATTCCAGAAGATGTTACCTTTTTTGAAAATGTACCTTATTTCTCTTCACAAAACAGTTACTCCTGCAACCTTAAATCTCCTGATCCTATTTTTCTTTCAGTAATTGTCCACAAAGGTAGGGCAAGAGCAAGGGTGGGAGGGCAACTCGGAATAAAAAAAATGTGCTCTCTCTTAATAAAGGTGGGGCAGGGAGGGAGTGATGTCCCTCCATGCCTACCACTGTCTGTTTCTCACTTTCCTCTGGTGTCCCTTCCTCTAACTGTCCCTCCCTCCCTCCTCTATCTCCCTCAACAGAAGTGGCACAGAGAGGGAGGTGGAAATGAAAAATAATGAACATGGGACTTTTTGTTACTGACAATGTGAACCTTCCTATATGGTTGTGCGTTGGACCAAATTTTCGTTTCATGTATTTGAGCATTGCGTATTTCCTCCATACTGTTTGAAAATAACATACAGTAGAGAAAGTTCACTTTTTTTTTTATAGTAGTTTTATGTTGTAGAGAAGTGTATGAAAGCATGTAGATGTAATTACAACAACTCAGGGAAGAATTTGGATAAACACATTTGTTTACATCTCTCTCTTGTAAATGCTTAGAAATCATTTGAGTATATAAAAAAAATGCCCAGTCGTCTTTCTCCACCTTTGGGTGAAGTTAAAGGGGTAACTGAGTCCCTACAGAAAACTTGATTGACTATCCAAGAAACTCATTAGGCTTGGACCCAAACTGACCAAGTTTTGAGTTTATTTGGAATCAAACTCTCTTTGAGTTTGGGTTGAGTTTTAAGTTTTGAACCTTGCTGCTGATATAGTCCGGATGAGTACTTATATGGTGAGTAGATATATGTAGCACATGTTGGAGATGTCAAATTCTATGTGTTTTACTTGCATATGCAAGTTTAGTACCCTTAATGACATTGTGGCGGGGCCCACAGAGCCCAACCTTACCATAACTTATGGTAAGATTGACCTTATAGGAACACAATTCTGTAGTGGTGGTTGCTCTAGTATGACCTTATCTCAATGGATTGATGCAAATTTTCTACCGCGTGTACATTCCCATAATGATGGTGCTTTTCTAAAATCAAACTTTGTTCAGCATCTTGGACTAGCCATCCTTTAGAATGTATTGTTAAAAGATCATCAATTTCTAATGAAATGGATGTAGCAGTGGCTTGCTGAAACCTAGAGTCTTTACTTGATATGACCAACAACAAGAAAAATAAATGCAATAGCTAAATGATGGTGATCAATATCGGTTAGCCATAAACTTTGCATTTGTGGATGGAATCCCCCGAGAAGGGTTAGAATGGCAGTTCCCAGTCCTTGGGAGGTACCAAATAAATGACTGGAATTGGGGTTTTGGGCATAAATATTCCACTAACCTGTAAAAAGTGGGCCCAACCCTTGGCAATACAGTAGTACATCTAAGAATTTATTCCATCTGACGTACTCCCCCCTTGATCTGGGGATAGCGACTTGAACTAAATGTCCTGTCCAAACACAAACTATAGCCAATTAACAAGCCTAAGCCAATACTTCATTATTAGCCGATTTTATTTTAGTGGTGGTTGCTCTAGCCATAGGAAATGATCACACAGAGTTGACTGCATATAGCTTACCATGCAATCAAGCTGTTTAAGCCCCACCATGATGCATGCATCATATCCAGCCCATCCGTATGTCCCCATGATTTTAGGCCCGGGGCCCAAAAATGGCCAATCCATGAATCAGGTGGCCCTTAGCATAGGGAAACAGTTGGGAGGGGACACCCACCCTTTCTTTACATTGCAGCCCACTCTTGAGTTGCAAAATGACATGATTTTTGGTGTGACCCTTCTTCCAGGCAAGATGAAGGGGCTGAATGGCCCAGATTTTGTATCCACAGCATGGGGGGCAAATACAAAACCAACATGGGTGTACCCCTCCCAACTGTTTCCCTGGGTGTGCCCCACCTGATTCATGGACCGACCTGATTTTTGGGGTCTGTGGTCAGCATGATGGCTCAGCTTAGGTAACATGTATACATCACAGTGGAGCCCACAGAGCTTGACTGCATGGTAACCATGCAGTCAACTCTGTGTCACTCTCTCTCTCTCTCTCTCTCTCTCTCTCTCTCTCTCTCTCTCTCTACTGCAGTGCTGGTTGCTCTAGCCATGGGTACGGACTATAGCCAATTGACGAGCCTAAGTCACTAGTACTTCATTACTTCCTAGAATGTCAGACAAAAAGGTTGCAAATTCTGAATTATATTCGTCAACTACATTTGTTGGCCTGCCCAATTTATGATGATCAGTGAAAAACTGAAGGATCATTCTAAGATTTTCTTGGTGTGCATTTTCTATACATCATTGCACTTTACAAAATTAGTTTACGTTTCGAGGTGCTTCTCCTAAATAATAACCTTCTTAAATTTATTACTGCTATTATTATTTAAAATAGATTCTCCTAAGAATCATAATTGTTTTAGATTTGCAGGTATAAGGAAAGGCGTTGGGATGCTAAGCAACTAATTGGATCGGGAGGGATGCCATCATCCCATTCAGCCACAGTTTCTGCTCTTGCCATTGCTATTGGATTCCAGGATGGGTTTGGAGGATCGTTGTTTTCCATCGCAGCAATCTTTGCATGTGTTGTACGCCCTTTCACTTTGTCTCAAACAGAAACCCTAATTTCACAATTGCATACTTCTTCCCTGCACCTTCGAAAATTTATGGTTGATTTTTTTTTTTTTTTATAAGTTTCTCTTAATTGAAGGTCTCCCTTAAAACATCACGATTCATTCTTTCTAGAAGTCCTCTAATTGAATAAATTAGGATTTCTATGAAGTTGTGTTTAGTGTTTAATACTAACACTGTTAAATGTTAGATGTTAAAATCGTCCCATGTGTGGGCTCTATGGGCTGTTAGGCCTAATGTACAAGTTTGGGTAGAGTTTTAGGCCCATTATTATGTCTCTCTTTAAGTTACTTAAGCAAGGGGGTAGCATTGTAATTTCAACATTTCAAGTGAAAGCCCTAATAAGGCGAGTGGGGATGTGTAGGGGCTGAGAAGTCAAGCCGTTCCACTCTTCTCTCCTCTCTCTTCTTCCTTTCTCTTGATTATCATATTTCACACAATTTCACATGGTATCAGAGCTAATCTGTGCGTGATTCAGGTCCTAAATCTCCTCAATTCAAAAATTTAGTCTTTTGCAATCTCTGAAGGGAAATCATAAACGAAAGCATAGGAAGAAGAATATTCTATGTTTTGTTTGTGGAAAGCTTGGACACTTTGTTGACCAGTGCCCTGACAGGAAGATAGTAATTCCCATGACCCTATCAGTGTGCAGTGCTTTTGTTTGCTTCAAAATCCTAATCGTTGACACATCATCCCTTGGATGGATATTAGATTTAGGTGCAAGAAAGCTTTGATAAAGGATAGGGGAGGCTTTGACTTTTTTCAGCCAATTGCCATTGGAAGCTACAAGTTGTTCATGGGAAACAATGCGTCAAAAGACATGCATGGAGTTGGTATGTATTGACTTCAAACTCGCATGGGACAGTTGTTGATTCTCAAGGATGCTTTGTTTGCTCCAGGCATGAGGAAGAATCTCGTTACAATCTCTTGGCTTTGTTGGAGAAGGTTTTACGGGAATAATGTCTATTAGGAAAAACAATGTTTTCATTGTATGGAGTAATTTATATGGAGACTTGTTTATGTTGGGTGTTAGAACCTTTGTTCCTTCATCTACGTAATTAAATTATACTGGTTTAACTGATGCATCCATCATTTTCGAATCCATTAAATGCATGCTAGGTTAGGTCATATTGGTAAAGATTGCATGACTCAATTAGCCGAGGAGGGTTTATGGGGTTCTTTAACCAAAATAAACCTATCTTTATGTGAGTTAACCAAAATATACCTATCTTTATGTGAGTACTGTGTATCAGACAAGGTTACCAGATAACCCTTCCTCAAGATTGCTAAGGCACAAAGGCTTCTGCATATTATTCACACTGACATCTGTGGTCCTATGAATGTATTTTCCTGGAATGGTTGTCAATAGTCCATCACATTCATAGATGATTACTCTCGATATAGATATGGATATCTCATAAATTGAAAGCACTTGATTGTTTTTAGAAGTATAAAGATGAAGTTGAAAATCAACTAGGCCAAAAGATTAGAAGTGCTTAGATTTGATAGAGGTGGAGACTATTAATTTAAAATATTCAAAGCCATTTGCGTAAGTGTTGGTAATGGTATCATTCAGTAGTACACAATGCCTTATACTTATCAGCAGAATGGAGTATCAAAGTGAAGGAACAAGATTCTTCTTGACATTGTTAGATCAATGAAGACACATGCCAATTTCTCCACCACCTTTTGGGAGACACGTTTCTTATAACTGTCTATGTGCCAAATCGAGTCCCTTCTAAGTCAGTCTTCAAAACTCCTTATGAGTTATGGATTGGTAGGAAGCCAGAAGTGTTCTCTAGGTAACTTGTGCCCGTGGGAATCTTTGGGTCATGTGATTGTTCCTGTTGATAATCTATGTAAATTAGATAGCAAACATATGTTATTGTACATGAGAACTGTGGAGGCTAGATTGAGATTGAATCCCATGATGCGACTATTATTGAGGATAAATTCCTAAGCACAAAGAAGCAAAAACTTGATTTGAGTTTTATGAAATGCTTAATGCAATTCAAAATAGTGGGAGCATTCCTCCAATTGTTGATGAAAGTGGGAACATTTTTTCTTGTTGAACCTGAATTGCAATGAAGCACGGGAGGAAGGATTCCTCGAAGATTCTTTGAAATTGAGAGAATTTTTTTCGCTTGCATTGTTATTGATGATGATGAACTTGCTTCTTATCAGGAAGCATTAGCTTCTCCTAATCCTGCTAAATGGTCTGTCGTAATGAAAGACAAAATCGCTCCCATGGTGAAGAATCATGTCTAGGAAATTGTTGATCTGCCACCTAGTCATAAGGCGATAAGAAACAAGTGGGTACTAAAACTTAAAAGGAAGGCAGATGGCATGATGGACAAGTTCAAAGCTTGTTTAGTAGCTAGGTGTTTACCTAAATTGAAGGTGTTGATTATGATGATATTTTCTAACTAATTGAAATTTTCTTCAATTTGCATGATCTTAGCTATCTTTGCTTGCTTGGACCTCGAGTTTTATTAGATGGATGTAAAGACTGCATTCCTCAATGGTGACCTAGACAAGGAAATCTATATGCAATATAAAGAAAATCCTCATAAAGTTATGAACTCTTAAAATTTATTTTTGGGCTGAAACAGTCTTCAAGGTAGCGAGTGATTCCACATGGCAATTTCCTTATTCAATTTCACAATGAGTGAGGAGGATGGTTGTGGGTATATTAGGTGCTTTGGGAGATCTTTCATAATATTGTCCTTGTATGTTGACAACATTCTCTTAGCCGGCAATGACATGGAATTGTTGTAGTTGACAAAGGTCTGGTTCTCCTCAAACTTCGAGATGAAAGATCTTGGAGAAGCTAACTTCATCTTAGAAGTTAAGATTATCAGAGATCGTTTTAAGAGATTATTAGGTCTTTCTTAAGCATCTTACGTCCAGAAGATTTTAGAACAATTCATAATGCATAACTCCAAACCTGCTAAAACTCTAATGGATCGAAATGTTTGGCTTGGTAAGATATTGTCTCCCCAGACTGATACAAATGTTTTCCGTATCATTATTGCATAATTTATCACATCCTTGGGATACAGATACATATCGGTTATTGCACGGGATATATCAGTTGTATCGCATAATTCATCATTGTTGTTGGGAAACATGGGAAAACATTAGGAAATTGGTCGAATTTTTCAACGAAACTTCAGGGATTGTTAAAAAAGACACTAATATACACTTGAAATAAAACATTCACAAAAAAAAAGCACATAATAGGTTTCCTTTGTATATGGTCCTAATCTATGTGTTGTCTGATTGAACTGATGCAACCAATGTTTTTAATATCTTGCAATATCACCGATATATCCCACGATATATCTATTACCCAGCTGGGCGATACGAAACCCAACTTTAATATCCATTTTTCATGGTGTCATGCGTTATATTTATACTCCCCTTTATAAATTCTTAATGTATTGTGCGATATACTGAGTACCATATCAAAAGGGGTAACTAGAAACCGACATTGTTTTGTGTAGAAAATCCTTAAAAATTCACAAAAATAGATTTAAAAAATGCTTTGTTTGCTCCAGGCATGAGGAAGAATCTCGTTACAATCTCTTGGCTTTGTTGGAGAAGGTTTTACGGGAATAATGTCTATTAGGAAAAACAATGTTTTCATTGTATGGAGCAATTTATATGGAGACTTGTTTATGTTGGGTGTTAGAACCTTTGTTCCTTCATCTACGTAATTAAATTATACTGGTTTAACTGATGCATCCATCATTTTCGAATCCATTAAATGCATGCTAGGTTAGGTCATATTGGTAAGGATTGCATGACTCAATTAGCCGAGGAGGGTTTATGGGGTTCTTTAACCAAAATAAACCTATCTTCATGTGAGTTAACCAAAATATACCTATCTTTATGTGAGTACTGTGTATCAGACAAGGTTACCAGATAACCCTTCCTCAAGATTGCTAAGGCACAAAGGCTTCTGCATATTATTCACACTGACATCTGTGGTCCTATGAATGTATTTTCCTGGAATGGTTGTCAATGCTCCATCACATTCATAGATGATTACTCTTGATATAGATATGGATATCTCATAAATTGAAAGCACTTGATTGTTTTTAGAAGTATAAAGATGAAGTTGAAAATCAATTAGGCCAAAAGATTAGAAGTGCTTAGATTTGATAGAGGTGGAGACTATTAATTTAAAATATTCAAAGCCTTTTGCATAAGTGTTGGTAATGGTGTCATTCAGTAGTACACAATGCCTTATACTTATCAGCAGAATGGAGTATCAAAGTGAAGGAACAAGATTCTTCTTGACATTGTTAGATCAATGAAGACACATGCCAATTTCTCCACCACCTTTTGGGAGACACGTTTCTTATAACTGTCTATGTGCCGAATCGAGTCCCTTCTAAGTCAGTCTTCAAAACTCCTTATGAGTTATGGATTGGTAGGAAGCCAGAAGTGTTCTCTAGGTAACTTGTGCCCGTGGGAATCTTTGGGTCATGTGATTGTTCCTGTTGATAATCTATGTAAATTACATAGCAAACATATGTTATTGCACATGAGGACTGTGGAGGCTAGATTGAGATTGAATCCCATGATGCGACTATTATTGAGGATAAATTCCTAAGCAGAAAGAAGCAAAAACTTGATTTGAGTTTTATGAAATGCTTAATGCAATTCAAAATAGTGGGAGCATTCCTCCAATTGTTGATGAAAGTGGGAACATTTTTTCTTGTTGAACCTGAATTGCAATGAAGCACGGGAGGAAGGATTCCTCGAAGATTCTTTGAAATTGAGAGAATTTTTTTCGCTTGCATTGTTATTGATGATGATGAACTTGCTTCTTATCAGGAAGCATTAGCTTCTCCTAATCCTGCTAAATGGTCTGTCGTAATGAAAGACAAAATCACTCCCATGGTGAAGAATCATGTCTAGGAAATTGTTGATCTGCCACCTAGTCATAAGGCGATAAGAAACAAGTGGGTACTAAAACTTAAAAAGGAAGGCAGATGGCATGATGGACAAGTTCCAATCTTGTTTAGTAGCTAGGTGTTTACCTAAATTGAAGGTGTTGATTATGATGATATTTTCTAACTAATTGAAATTTTCTTCAATTTGCATGATCTTAGCTATCTTTGCTTGCTTGGACCTCGAGTTTTATTAGATGGATGTAAAGACTGCATTCCTCAATGGTGACCTAGACAAGGAAATCTATATGCAATATAAAGAAAATCCTCATAAAGTTATGAACTCTTAAAATTTATTTTTGGGCTGAAACAGTCTTCAAGGTAGCGAGTGATTCCACATGGCAATTTCCTTATTCAATTTCACAATGAGTGGGGAGGATGGTTGTGGGTATATTAGGTGCTTTGGGAGATCTTTCATAATATTGTCCTTGTATGTTGACAACATTCTCTTAGCCGGCAATGACATGGAATTGTTGTAGTTGACAAAGGTCTGGTTCTCCTCAAACTTCGAGATGAAAGATCTTGGAGAAGCTAACTTCATCTTAGAAGTTAAGATTATCAGAGATCGTTTTAAGAGATTATTAGGTCTTTCTTAAGCATCTTACGTCCAAAAGATTTTAGAACAATTCATAATGCATAACTCCAAACCCGCTAAAACTCTAATGGATAGAAATGTTTGGCTTGGTAAGATATTGTCTCGCCGGACTGATACAAATGTTTTCCGTATCATTATTGCATAATGTATCACACCCTTGGGATACAGATACATATCGGTTATTGCACGGGATATATCAGTTGTGTCGCATAATTCATCATTGTTGTTGGGAAACATGGGAAAACATTAGGAAATTGGTTGAATTTTTCAACGAAACTTCAGGGATTGTTAAAAAAGACACCAATATACACTTGAAATAAAAAATTCACAAAAAAAAAAGCACATAATAGGTTTCCTTTGTATATGGTCCTAATCTATGTGTTGTCTGATTGAACTGATGCAACCAATGTTTTTAATATCTTGCAATATCACCGATATATCCCACGATATATCTATTACCCAGCTGGGCAATACGAAACCCAACTTTAATATCCATTTTTCATGGTGTCATGCGTTATATTTATACTCCCCTTTATAAATTCTTAATGTATCGTGCGATATACCGAGTACGATATCAAAAGGGGTAACTAGAAACCGACATTGTTTTGTGTAGAAAAATCCTTAAAAATTCACAAAAATAGATTTAAAAAAATTCTTCCCAATAAATTGTAAGGTGATTTCGACCAGTCCACACTAGTTTATTGGAAGAAAATCTTCAAAATTTCTCCAAAATTGCGATTGGAAGCTTCTTGGAGCTGGATTCTAAAACGTGCGTATTTTTAATTTTGATTCATTTTTTCGTATTTATATGTTGTAAATAGTATCAAATGGTAAAAAAATTCATGATTCTTCATGTTTTGCATGAAAAATTATGGATTTAGAGCTTTGATTTCGAGATTTGGGGAGATGGGTTGAGTTCCGAAAAATTAGAAAAAAAGAAGAAAATTTCTCAAAAATTTCCAAATTGGTTGCAATCTTAGTGTCTAAACATGAAATCAAACATGTATATAACTTGATCTACACATTCTTACCAATTCGAGGAATTAAAAAAATATTTTTAATTAAAAATAATTAAAAATGTTAAAAAAAAATATTTTTTTCAAAATCCACTGGTATATTTCTAGTTTTCTACTTCTTTTGCTTTTGAATGTAATGCTTGTATTTTCATTCATATCTTCATACATTTATAAATTTTATTGACTTTGATTATAGTTGCATCCAATGTTCTCAGTATCAGTATCGTGTTACGTATCGCGTACTTGGGATACAGATACGTATCGGTTATCGCATGGGCTATATCTTTTGTATTGGGTAATTTATCACACTTTTTTGCAAACATGGGGAAACATTGAGAAATTGGTTGAATTTTTCAATGAAACTTCAGGGATTGTTAAAAAAGACTTTAATACACACTTTTAAATTATAACATCTAAAAAAAGTGCACATAATAGGTTTCCTTTGTATAGGGTCCTAAGCTATGCATTGTCTGACTAAACTAATGCAACTATATTCAAATTGAATTCATAACATTTATAAATGTAAGAAGGCATGTATGAAAACATAACCAATTCATTGAAAAGCAAAAGAAGTAGAAATTGAGAAATATACTTATGAATGATGTGACTAGCTGTAGCTTAGACCTACATAGAGTTGCGCAGTGGCTAGTAATCATACCGCTGGCCATATCTCTACTCGTATGCGAAAATGAACTCCTGACCATAGTAAAAAAATGATGATCCGTAACTGCTGGAGTTGCTCTCCGTATATCCACTAGCTCCATATCCATACCCATATTGTGGCATAGAACTCGAGCTACTCTACTGTGTCTGTGATCCATATTCATGTTGTGGCATGGAACTCGGGCTCCCCTCCCTCGTCCGTGATTTAGATCTAGAGCCTTTGATACTCCCAAGACCGTGCGCGTCCCTCATAGATATCGCCAGTAACCGCTCTAATTGTGTTCAAGGTGTCCCGTATCGGTATCGGTTGGCGTAACGGTGACCTCCAAAACCGATACGGATACGGGGGCGTAACGGTAATACGGGGGCGTAACGGCCCGTAACGGTGCAAAAATTTTTTTTTGTCAAAAAAATATGAAAAAATATGGATTAAATCCGGAATATTCTAAGCATTCCAAATATGCATTCATTTATAAATTGGAACATGTTTATGGTGGTGTAACGGTCCACTCTTTGGTGAGAAGTTGTATCGGACTATCTGATGAATTTATGAACCAGATAACCTGAATTTGACTACAAAATTCATATATTTAATTTTCTAACTATCTACTATCAATGATAGATATATTAGAATGAATGTAATATGAAAATATCTTACATTTAGGTGTTTGCAATTATTTTTGAGGGCCAAAATTCATGCGTAAATAGAAAAAAATATTTTAAAAACATATAAAATGGCACCCCAAATATGTAAAATGTATATTAACATGTTTTACTATGATTAACACATCATATGACATCATTAAAACAGTAAAAGAATCATTAAAGAATGATTTTTGGAATTTTCAAAAAAAGGGCTGAAATAAATGCGTAAATAGAAAAAAATATAAAAAAAATATAAAATGGCACCCCAAATATGTAAAATGCACATTAACATGTTCTACTATGATTAACACATCATATGACATCATTAAAACAGCAAAAGAATCATTAAAAAATGATTTTTCGAATTTTCAAAAAAAGGGCCGAAATAAATGCGTAAATAGAAAAAAATATAAAAAAAATATAAAATGGCACCCCAAATCTGTAAAATGCACATTACATGTTCTACTATGATTAACACATCATATGATGTCATTAAAACAGCAAAAGAATCATTAAAAAGTGATTTTTCGAATTTTCAAAAAAAGGGCCAAAATAAATGCGTAAATAGAAAAAAATATAAAAAATATATAAAATGGCACCCCAAATCTGTAAAATGCACATTAACATGTTCTACTATGATTAACACATCATATGATGTCATTAAAACAGCAAAAGAATCATTAAAAAATGATTTTTCGAATTTTCAAAAAAAGGGCCAAAATAAATGCGTAAATAGAAAAAAATATTAAAAAATATAAAATGGCACCCCAAATCTGTAAAATGCACATTAACATGTTCTACTATGATTAACACATCAAATGGCATGATTAAAACAGCAAAACAACCATTAAAATTTGATTTTTCGAATTTTAAAAAAAGGGGCCAAAATTCATGCGTAAATAGAAAAAAATATTAAAAAATTATTAAATGGCACCCCAAATCTGTAAAATGTACATTAACATGTTCTACTATGATTAACACATCATATGACATGATTAAAACAGCAAAACATATTAAAAAAAGTATAAATACCTATTTTTGACGAATTTCTGAAAAATGGCCCACCGAGCTTTGATTCAAAAAAATCTATGATATAATGTGTTTTCATCTCAAATACCTAGCTAAGGTTGGTCGAAATTAGTAATAGAAGGAGTGAAAAACAGTTTGGAAGCAAAAGGTTTCAAAAAAACAGCAAAAAATGAGCTAAAAATGAAAAAAAAAAAAGTTACCGTTACGGGCCCGTAACGGCCCGTTATGGCCGTTACACCCCGTAACGGGCCCGTATCGGCCGATACGGGTACAAAAAATCGTATCGGCCGATACGGCCCCGAAACGGGTAACTGTTCGCACCGTTACCGTTACGTATCGGCCGATACGGCCGATACGTAACCGATTCGGCACACCCTGATTGTGTTAGCTACTCGATCTTCTTCTTTTTTAGTAGCTTCTTACGCATGTATGCTTTGTTAATGACAAGATGTGCTCGTATAAGACCCGAGGCCCCGAAATCAAATCTAGCAATACCTAACCCTAAATCAGAAAATTCAGCAATAGGGTTTTCAAGGAAACCCCAACGCACATATATGCGTGCTCCTAATCGATGCACTCACCTGTAACTATCAGAGGATTGGCTTTCAACCTTAGCTTTTATTTCCTTTTCTTTTTCTTCTTCTTCTTCTCAACTTCACACTCAACAAGAAAGAGAGTGCTGGAAATGGAATGTTGCAAGAGGGTTTTCATATTTATGGACTTAAAAATAGTTTTAAATTGGCTTTTGTCTAAAAAGGAGGGTTATGGGATGTTTTGTGATGATTTCAAGAAGTTTAAGCTTATGGTAACAATATAACAATGTTATTTAAGTAATTTGAACTAAAGTATTCCAAGGATTAAAAAAAACATCGAGGTCATTTGAGTTATTTTATCAAAATATACATGTACATATGTATTCATAACTTACAATCCGGGTGTCCTATTGACATGCCGTTTTCGCCAATAATTTCTTCACTTAACTACGGTCACAACGGTTAGGCTCTCGGACCTAACGGATTTTGAAAACTCGATGGTGAGGCTCTGCCAGATAAAATAAGGACATAGTTGTCATTTCTCAGATCGTTAAATTTTAAGTCTGTATATTAAAATTCGGACATCGGGTTGAAATACGGCTTGCAGCTCGATAACAGAACAACATTATGATCAAGTCAAAACATTCTCAAGGCCAATGGACCTCCAGTTAATGGCTATCCAGTGTACAAACTAGATTTTGGGGCCTCGAGTCTTATAACTCTCCCCTCCTAAAAAAAAAATTTCGTCATCGAAATTTCAAAACATATCCGGTTATAACAATACAATACAACAATAACCATATCATACTTATACGTACTTATGAATCAAATAGATGAAGGTAACGACTGCGTATCTCTGCTTCCCGTTCCCAGGTTACTTCTTTTACAGAATGATAACCCCATTGGACTGTAACTAAGGGGATGACTTTAGTACGAAAAACTTGTTCTTTTCTAACCATGATACAGATTGGCTGCTCGATATAGGATGCATCTTCCCGAACTGCTAAGGATTGCCAGTCAATAACAGGTGCTATTATCTTCGGATCACATTTACGGAGCATCGAGACGTGAAAAACATTATAAACTCCAGATAATTGGGGTGGCAAAGCGAGACGATAAGCTACGGTGCCAACTCGTTCAACAATATCAAAGGGCCTTATAAACTAACGGTTTCTCTCTGTCCCTTACAAAGTCTACCCACTACTTGTTTGATAAAACATTTGAAAGAATTATCCTTCATCCTTTTGATGTAGTTAATTCTTGAGAAAAAGCATGCTTGTGGCATGAAGTCTTATAGTGGAATGAATCCTGGATTGGATTTAAATTGGCTAAGTCATGTGCATATCATATGCATGATTCATAGTTGTTGTATCATTATATGATTGAGAGTGAATGATTCATATCATGATATGGTGATCAAGTGGGTTGTGTTGCGACACACAATGTGTCTATGATGAGTATGTAAACCGTCTAAATATAGGATGTATTACATGAGACCCCTATGAGGAACTTAAATGTATGAAGAGACCACATGAGGAAGGTCGTCCTATGTTTGCCTTGAAAACCATGACATATTGTGCTTGTGTGTGGACTTACGCATATGGTGATTGTAAATGCGATGAAACATACTTTGTTATGACTTGAGTTGGATACCATATCGAAAATGTGTAATTTGATAGGACATGATTTGAGGGTCCGTGGTTGAAAGTCCCTAAACCCCGATTGGTACCATTAGGAGTAACCAATGCTTAGATTGGGTGGAAGAACAGAGTGCTAGAATGCCGAAATACCAAAGTAGGCAGCGACTCCCACCGACGCGTGTTGATTGGTTGAGAGGTTTGACCTGACCTGCTTATGGGCAAGCAAAGATAGGTTGTGTGTGATGAGCTCGTAAATTGTTCGCTATCGTTTTGCCAGGCGACTTATGACTTCTCGCTATTAGGCAAATAGTGAGGTTCAACACAAGTGGGTTAGACTAGTTCGGCCCGTGAACTATGTAGTCCCACCTTTATAGTTGACCACGGTGGAAAAAGTCTATACAAGTGGGTAGCAATCTTATGTGAGTCCCACCTCTGTTTCAGACCTTGGTGATCCAATTGAGAAACGTGGAAAGTTGTGGAAACGCTGAAAGAGTATGTACGTTACAAGTGGGTAGAAGTCCCACCTCTGTATATAAAAATGATTTGGAACATAAAAAGTAGCATAATGCATTGTATCTTTATTTTATTGTTATCAGTCCAGCAGGCCTGTGCATTATATGAGCATGACATGAAACATGCATTTTCACTGCACACGCACTCACTAGGCTTAATAGCTCAAGTTTTCCTTTCTATTTTTATTTTTTTACAGGTGACTGTAGGGAGCTGCAGGAGTAGAGGCTACAGACTCCAGTTGTCCTTTTTGTTTTGTACATATCAGTGTATATATTTTTTTGTAATACCCTGAATATGTACATCAAGTATAGTAAATATGACATGGTTTATGTTTTGATTTTGCCTTGATGTACTCAGTTGTACACAGTAACATATGTTGAATATGATGAAATTTTGAGAAATGATACGTGTATGTTGTCTTTACTTTCAAAAATCCTCCTTGTGGAGCCCCACTTATGGGACTTAGTATGTAATAGTTGGAAGTCCCAAAATCGGAGTTCTACGGAAGCTGTCAACCAAAATTTGGTGTATAATAATCATGGATTACCAACACTAGATTTAGGGACGTGACAGGTCGTGGTTTATCTGGACAAGAATCATGGTTAGTATCCTAGGTGGCATGATTAAAATCCATTCCCCCAATGAATGGGCTAAGATGCCTCTGAGACTCGCTCTTGCCGCCAACATCCCTGTCGCCATCATCACCATCATCGTTACTGTCACCAGAGTCACCATCACTCACACCATCATCGCCGTCATCACCATCACTGGACCCACCCCCTACATCACTCTGTCTCGGTTTCGGTGTCAGATAATGTCTCCCTGTCACGTGTCTTGTGTGATAGTGATTGCCACGGGTTGCTCTTTGGACTCCTTATCAATGGGTCGAAAGCCTCACAAGGAGATCTTTGCTGCTCCACATGAGTGTCAATATCAATATGTTGTTTCGTTGCCTCCGCTGCTACACGTGGCTTCAGTCGCCCATTCGAAGTATCCAAGTCATCCGACCTAACCCACTAGTAAAGTGGGTCCTCATCGTCCTTAACATATGCATGTTGTCCGACCGCCATTGGGTCAGTGTGTCCTCCTGTGCCTTTCTTCTTCCTTCGGTGCAGAGCAACCTTTCTCATAGCTTCATCTTCTAGTGGTAATACACTACCTTCTGAAGCCTCTCTTACCCTAACCTGTTGTGCTTATTTGTCTAGATGAGGGAGAATGTGCTCTAATTCCTTTCACAGGGTGAAGAGGACACCATTTGCACTAGCACATGGATAGTCAGCCATTGGAGAACCTTACAGTCAGTCTCATACATGGCTCACAATTTGCCTGTGAATTATAATTTAAATCATTAGTTTCAAATTTGTTAAAAAAGGATTAAAATAAAAAATTACACATCAAATGAAAAATGATTTCAAATGCAACAAAATCTTGATTTTGATTTCGAATATGAGTTGTTCTCCCAAATCCAAGCAAGTGATGGACGTGAGTCCACCCACTAAGAGGTTAGAAGAGAAATTCGAAGAAAAATGGAAAAAATCAATTTTTGAGAAGGGCAGCATGCGTTTCTTGTGAAGTATCGACGATATCTGTACTTCACAGGAAACGCATGCCGCCCTTCCCAAAAATCGATTTTTTCTATTTTTATTCGAATTTCTCTCTTTTAACCTGTTAGTGGATGTATTCTGGTCCATACTTTGCTTGGATTTGGGAGAAAAACCCATAGTCAAAATCAAGATTTTCTTGCATTTGGGGCCATTTTCTCATTCGATGAGTAATTTTTCATTTTGATCATTATTTAGCAAATTTGAAACTAATGAAAAAAAATTATAATTCACAGGCGAATGGTGGGCCATGTATAGGATTAATTGTGAGGTTTTCTAGCGGTTGACTGTCCGCGCGCTAGCGCAAGTGGTGTCTTCCTCACCCTGTGAAATGAATTGGGGCACATTCTCCCTCATCCACACAAATAAGTGCAACAAATTGGAGTATGAGAGGCTTCAGAAGGTAGTGTATTACCACTAGAAGATGAAGCTACAAGAGAGGCTGCTCCGCGCCGAAGGAAGAAGAAAGGCACAAGAGGACATACTAGACATGATGGCGGTCGGACAACATGCATATGTTAAGGACGATGAGGACCTAATTTACCAGTGAGTTAGGTTAGATACTTCGGATGGGCAACCGGAGTTGCATGTGGTGGCGGAGGCAGCAAAACAAGGGATTGATGTTAACGCTCATGTGAAGCAACAAAGATCTCATGATGAGGCGTTCAACCCATTGCCGAGGAGTCTGGAGGGCAGCCCACGAAAATCATTATCATGCGGGACACATAATTAGAGGAGCGGTTACTGGCGATGTTGGGTCTGGTGATGGTGATGATGCCGACAGGGATGGTGGCAACAAGAGCGAGTTTCAGAGGCCTCTTAGCCCATTTACTTGAGAGAGGGATTTTGATCATGCCACCCAGGAGACTAACCATGGTTCTCATCTAGATGAACCATGACCTTGTTTTGTCATTAACAAAGCATACAAGTGTAAGAAGCTGCGAGAAAAGGAGAAGACCGAGCAACTACCATAATTAGAGGAGCGGTTACTGGCGATGTTGGGTCTGGTGATGGTGATGATGCCGACGGGGATGGTGGCAACAAGAGCGAGTTTCAGAGGCCTCTTAGCCCATTTACTTGAGAGAGGGATTTTGATCATGCCACCCAGGAGACTAACCATGGTTCTCATCTAGATGAACCATGACCCTGTTTTGTCATTAACAAAGCATACACGTGTAAGAAGCTACAAGAAAAGGAGAAGACCGAGCAACTACCATAATTAGAGTAGCGGTTACTGGCGATATCCATGAGGGACACGCACGGTTGTAGGAGTATCAGAGGCTCTAGATTTGGATGACGGACGAGGGAGGGGAGCTTGAGTTCTAGGACACAACAAGAATATGGATCACAAACATAGGAGAGTAGCTCGAGTTCTGTGTCATAGTCTGGGTATAGATATGGAGCTAGTGGATATGCGGGGAGCGACTCTAGCAATTACGGCTCATCGTTTTTCGAATACGGTCAGGAGTTTCACTTTTGCATACGGGCAACAATATGAATACCCAAAGCTCCATCCATGCCCATCCCAGATTCATATCAGCCATAGACTGTGATGATTACGCAGTACCTACGGATGGGCATATTGGTTTAGTTCGGAGAGAATGAGTACCAACGTTATGTTAGGGAGTATCTTAACTGGTACCATTCTACTATGACCTAGGCACAATACTGTCGATTTGTGGAGCAACAATACTATTCTTAGCCCCGTCGAGATGAAGACGTGATTACGAGCTGCCACACAGCTCTATGTGGGTCTATGCCACAACCAATCACATAATTCTAGTTATATTTCTCAATTTCTACTTCTTCTTTTGCTTTTCAATGAATTTTTTTTTTTCGGTTTTCATTTATGTATTCTTACATTTATAAATGTTATGAATTCAATTTTAATATAGTTGCATTAGTTCAATCAGACAATGCATAGCTTAGGACCCTATATAAAGGAAACCTATTATTTGCACTTTTTTTTTGAGATGTTATGATTTAAAAGTGTGTATTAGAGTCTTTTTTAATGATCCATGAAGTTTCTCAATGTTTCCCCATATCCTAAAAAGTGTGATTAATTACCTGATACGAACGATATGTCCCGTGCGATAACCGATTTTGTATATGTATCCCAAGGGTGCGATATGTAACGCGATACCAATACTGCGAACATTGTGCACTACCTAATCACATAGATCATTCCATAAAAACTGCCCAACCCTTAAGATATATCCTAACAATCCACTCAAGTCAACACGTCAACATGTAGTGGTAGTGAATATCATCATCGGCATCATTTAAGCCTTGTCCCTACTAACTGGGGCCATTCCTCAGTTAAACCATAGGTCATAACTCTTTCTTAGTACCAAGGACCATATCCTCCATCAAGGCCATATCCTCGGTTAAACCGTAGGTCAACAAATCTTTTCTTACTACCTCCACCTTCATCCTTTTGGGTCTTCCCCTTTTCCTGATAGAGCCTTCTACGTAAACCAACTCACTCCTAACTGGTGCAGTTCTTGGTCTCCGTTGCGTATGTCCAAACCATCTATTTACTTTTTCCTCATCTTATTACCTATTGGTGCTACTCTGAAGTTCCCTTGAATCTATTCAATTCTAATCCTATCCTTTTTTTGACACTCATCCATCCCAACGTCCTCCTTTCAACTACACTCATACTATGAATATGTTATTCCTTGACTGCTATTCTGCCCCATGAAGCATTGTTGGTCTTACAACTATCTTACAAAATTCCACTTCAATTTGATTGGGATGCCCGACGATCACATAAAACTCCATGGGCGCATCTCCACTTCATCCACTCAACTCTAGTTCTATGTGCAACATCCTTCTCGTTTTCTCCACTCTCATGAATTATTGACCCCAGATAGGCAGCAATCTTAACTAAGTCGTTGTTTCCACTCCTGTTGTTACAATTGCATTCCATATACTTTGTTTTAGTTTGGCTGATTTTATAACCTTTAGATTCAAAACCACATATTGTAGCTATGCTAATTTGTAATACCAAGCCAACACATATTCAAATTCTGGGACTGATCTCTTTAGAACCCAAAAGCATGAATGGCCCCAGTAAGATCACGATTTTTGCATTAATCACAATAAAAATGTTTCTTTGGGTACAAATAAATGAGAATGAAGGGGTAAATGACGAATTTTGTGGCTGTTCAGAGGAGGCCCTTGTGGGGAGTTGGGAATGTTTATAATTTGGAAATGCGAGAAACCCTGTTTATCCAGCAAGTTAGAGCTAGAAATGGTTTGTTTCATTAGTTGGTTATCTTTCATGTATCTAGTTAGAGTTTGGGCTTTCCGTGAGTGATGGGAAGGTCACTTCTAAACAGTGTTTTAAATAGCGTGTAGCATATAGCGTAGCGTTTGGCCCTCTATAGCGTGTAGCGTAAGCTACACAATCCTTAATATTTTTAATTAAATAATAGAAAATATGATAAAATTTACAAAATGCATAATTTCTATGAGTTCTTGAACACGAATCTGGATCATCAACCACTTATTTCCATGCAAAATCTCTCTCTCTCTCTCTCTCTCTCTCTCTCTTTAGACATCATTAAGTGTGACTTGAAATTTTTTTTTTTTTTTTGAAACACTACAAATTCATGATATAGACCACAATTTGGATTGTCCGGATTTATCTAAGTGCTCTATCTATGATATGGACCACAATTTGGATGGTCCGGATAGTTTAATGTAGTGCCATGTTTCATTGGTATAAGTCATCACCATTTTAAAATAGGTGTTAAACTAAAATAGAAAAAAAAACACTTAAAAAATGAGATTTCAGGTAGCTTACGCTACGCTACGCTACGCTACGCTACGCTACGCTACGCTACGCTACGTGTAGCATACGCTACATGCGCTGTAGCTTACGTTACCAGGGAATTACACTACTTGCGTACGCCACATAACGTTTTTGCTACGCTACGCTACATAGTGTACGCTGCACGTTATGCTACAGTGCTATTGAAAACACTGCTTCCAAAGTGGGCCGGGATTTATGTAATACTCTTATCTTATAATGAATATATATCGTTGATTTTCAAAAAAGAAAAAAAATGAAAAAAGAAGAAGAAGAAAGAAAGAAATAAAGAAGAGCAGGTAAATGGCTTGTAAAGCCAAGCCACATCCTTGTCCAACGATTTCACAGGCTAGGCATTCTTCTTTCATTATGGGAAGCTTGGTGTCATTGTCTTCTTTCTTCATTAGTTAAAAAGAAGTATGATGTGGGGAACTCCAAGTTCCAATGTGCGCCCAAGTCTGTCCCAAAAGGCACTCTATTCACAGCTGAGTAGTTGAAGCAATGGAAGATTTCAAAACAGCCATGGAAGAAGTGCTGTACAACAGCTATGGAGGGCAAAAAGAAGGGCGGATGTCATCCCCAACATCACTGAATAGCTGACATCAGCAAGACATCAGGCTTGATCGTGAAAATGGCTTGTTTACCCAAGTCTTTGGAAGGCTTTAAATAAATTTATTGAACTTCACGTGGGCCCCACTTATTGTCAGTATCTACATAGGGTTTCTTTATAAAGGAGTGTAGATTAGGGAGTTAGAAGGGCCAGGATTTACGTAATCAAGGGCTGAGATAAAGCCAGCTTAGGTTTTAGTTAAAGGTATATATATTATATTGGCTTTATTTAGATACGATTGCCAATGCACTTGTTTTTTGGGACAATTGAAACTTCCTGTTGTGGTTTCCTTTCGAGAGAGAAATGGGTGGAGCAATTGGGGGGGGGGGGGGGTGTGGTGTGGGGTGTGGGTTGATTTCTGTATTGAATTTAGACATTCTCTCCTTTGTGGCCAGCCTAAGTCCAGTATGGTTTTTCTGTTTCTTTAATTTCTAAAATTCCGATGTGTGTTGAATTTTGATTGGGTTGCTAGAAAACTTCATCCTATAGCTGGAAGCCTGAAATCAGTTATACCTGTGGGCAAGGTATTCCATAAGGGTAACAGTGGCCATAACGGCCACTACCGTTATGATAGGGGCTGTAATGGCCGTTGCCCTAGAATGGATCGTTATGGGCCAATTTTTCCTGTAATGGCCGTTATGGCCCCGTAATGTGTAATGGTTACCACTATTACTGTTACGTAATGGCCATTATAGCTGTTACATATAATGGCCGTTATGGCTGTTACATTACCATTTTTTAATACCTTGCTTGTGGGATTCAAGTTGTCTTGCTGGATATCGTGTTGGCCATTATGTAACTGTTTTTGAATACCTTGTGGGTATTCACATTATCTTGCTGGAAATTGTGGTCAGATTGCAGGGGTTGATTAATAGCTACTGAGTTTTCAATTAGTTACCAATTTTTTGGTAAAATTCGAGCAAATTATTAATTTGTTTTCTGAAAAACCTCTAGTATCAACTCTAGGTAAACCTCTGGAAACCTCTAGTTCCCTTGAATTGGGAAGAAGTGTGCAACCAATGGAGCAAGGGGGTGCGGGTTTTAGGAAGTTAGAGGAGATGAACCTAGCCTTGTTGGAAAAATGGGTTTGGAGGTCTGGGTTAGAGGGAGAAGCTGGATGGAGGGAGGTTATAGCTAGAAAGAATGGGGTAGAGGATGGGGGGTTGTGGACTAAAGCTTCATCTTTGTATTTGATCGTCTTTCTTGTGGAAAACTATTGCATCCTTGAAAGTGAAAGTTTGGAATCATCGAGGCTTTATGATGCAGGACATGAAAATTAACTATCATATGCAAGATCTCAGGCTTTAGATCATACTAATTTTGAAACAATCACATAAAAAATTCCACGTCCCACACAAAAGTTCAAACATTCAAGCAAGGGGAATCTATGCGGGTCCAGGCCTACACATGTTAGGGCTGGATCTCTAAAAATTATGGACCAAACGATACTTAAAGGGAAGTAAATTCATCCACACATGCACAACAATCGGTCCCTAATCTAAGGGATTCATAGGTTTCAGTTCAGAGAACCCTAGGATTAGAAAAAGGGGCAAACAAATTGAAAATAATGCAATCTAGGATTAGATTTAGGGATTTTGGGTGAAAGAGAGGAGAGAGACGAACTGGAGAAGAACCGCATGTGTGGACAGCCGCAATGGCCCAGACGCACGTGCGTGTGATCCCGGCCGCACGTGTGTGGGGCCCACTATTCAGAAAATAGTCAGCTTGGCCCTGGTCGGCCAGGGGTGGACTTCAAAACCCTCAAATATCAGCTCAATCCGATGTACGGTTTTTGTGTGGTGCTCCACCGAAGTTTCAGCTCTCCTGCAGGGCCAGATTCTGAAAATCTGTTGTAGAGATAAAAACTGCTGCAATGGAAGATGTAGTTGAAGCATAGATGATTGCAAGAAAAGAGAAATATGGATGGAAGAAGGTGGGAGTGAATTGGGATAGATGTGGCTTTGCACCACAGTAGTTAGCCTTCAAAGAAGGGAGGGCTTCGCACCCAATTAGGTTTTCAGAACTCGAAAAGGAGCAGGAAAACGCAGAAATTTTATTAATCTTCAATGAATAAAAAAGACTACAAGGGGTACCTATTTATAATAAAACCCTATACTCCAAAACTCGCGCCATGTGCGCAACCTATTACTTGGTGATGAAGTAATCAAAATAACAACTAATCAAAGTAATCTAAACTGTCCATGATACTGTTAATGAAAATAATAAGCAAAACCTAAAATACGAGATTAATTAGACTAGTGGGCTACGATCATAAGAACCCATGGTGGGCTTTACATGGCTATCGGGTCCACTCCAACGAACTAAAACGCAGTCCTCTAACTAGGAGGCCCTCCCTGGACGTCGCCATCGATCCAGATCGATGGTGGGGCCCTCCGTATGTACGTGTGTAGGAGGGGCGTGCATGTGCGCGAGATGTCCCCATCAATTCTCCCCGGCTGCGAAGGTTTCTCCACTGGCGAAACAAAACTCCTGAACCGCTCTGAGATGTAAGGATCAAGTCTCTGAAGCTCATCCTCAGCGAACCACGTACTATCTGAAGCTAGACGTGACTTCCACTTGACTAAGAACTTCTGAAACCCGCCGTCCGACGTGGATATTATCTGATGGTCCAGAATATCCTCTATTTCCTCTCTAGGTGTGGGAAGGGTAGGTATGGGAGGTAGAGGCTGGGAAGATGGGTCGGGACAGGTAGGTATGGGAGGTAGAGGCTGAGAAAATAGGTTGGGAAGGATAGGTATGGGATGTAGTAGCTGGGAAGATGGGCTAGGACGGGTAGGTATGAGAGGTAGAGGTTGGAAAAATGGGTTGGGAAGGGTAGGTATGGGACGTAGAGGCTGGGAAGATGGGTCGGGAAGAGGCCATGGATCAAGGGAAAGGTCTGGGGAATCAAGATGGTTAGGTGATAGGTTGGACAATGTATCGGTGGTCCCTTAAATGTAACTAGGTCTTCCACATTGAATGTGAAACTAATTCCCATAGAAGGTGGAAGATCTACCACATACGCATTGAGACCGTTTCGTTTTATAATTTTGAATGGTCCAGTGCTATGCGCGTGTAATTTACGAACGGTTCCCTGAGGGTACCACTCTGGCTTGATGCAGGCTATCACAGAGTCTCTTACATTGAATTCCTTGAAACGTTTATGTTGGTCTGTAGAAAGTATGTAATGTTCATTACTAGTCATGATCTTCTGCCTGATTTCTTGATGCCATGAATGAATGTGATGCGCAAAAGACTCTGCAGACTTTGACGGCCTATAGGACAGTGACATAGGGACAAGATTAATAGGTTTCCTAGATTTATAACCAGTAACGACTTCACAAGGACTTAAGACCTGTGGACCTATCGATAGAACCATTAAATGCAAACTCGGCTATAGGTAGTATGGTGTCCCATGTTCTGGTGTAATCTATATCCCTCATAGGGAGAAACTCATCCAGTAGATCATCAGGAAATACATTACGAAACTCATCCACTACCGTAATGGCTTCAGTGGGTAACTCTACACTAGCCTCTGGTGTACTCTCTCTAGCCACAAGGCCGTGTACCACTCAAAATAGTGGTCTTGATGTCTCTCACGAGGTAGTGCACGCCCATAACTAATTCCCTGGCCACCTCCATTCATTGGTCTATCCTCCTGGCCACCTGCCTGAGATTGGGCATCTTCCCCAATGATGGGGTTTGTCTTGGCGGAGGTCTCTAGTTGGGTAATGCGCACATCAAATTGTTCAAAGCATTGGTCCATATGTTGTTCCAAGCGCTTACCCAAAGACTCAAACTGCTGGGTCAGCTTGTTTATTGACTCTTGTAATTGCTCCATGTTTAGTGTAGGGTGCAAGCCAAAACCACGACCCGAACGTCTAGGCATACAGCCATTAACTCAACTAAAAGACCTCCTAATACAACTATATGCGTCTAAATGGGGCTAAATGATCTTATGAGACTCTATATGAGGGAAACTACACAACGCTACCAAAATTTAGCAATATAGCTGTCAAAATAAATCTGTTAACAAAAAATCCAGCAAAGAGATATGCAGATTTTTTGATAGAAGAAAATTTAGCAGCTTATATCAGAAATTGTGGACCTCTAAACAATTCTATATGATGATGCTTAATGCATAATGGACACAAATAAACTAAACCCTAAACATGTAATGCATTTCCCTATAAAAACCTCAAGCTTTGATACCAAATTTGATGCAGGACATGAAAATTAACTATGATATGCAAGATCTTAGGCTTTAGATCATACTAATTCAGAAACAATCACATAAAAAATTCCACGTCTCACACAAAAGTTTAAACATTCAAGCGAGGGGAATCTATGCTGGTCTAGGCCTACATATGTTAGGACTGGATCTCTAAAAATTATGGACCAAACGATACTCAAAGGGAAGTAAATTCATCCATACATGCACAACAATTAGTCCCTAATTCAAGGGATTCAAAGGTTTCAGTTCAAAGAACCCTAGGATTAGAAAAAGGGGCAAATAAATTGAAAATAATGCAATCTAGGGTTAGATTTAGGGATTTTGGGTGAAAGAGGAATGAAAGAGAGGAAAGAGACGAACCAAAGAAGTACTGCACGTGTGGACAACAATAATGGCCCAGACGCACGTGCGTGTGATCCCGGCCGCACGTGTGTGGGGCGGGGCCCACTATTTAGAAAATGACTAGCTTTGCCCTGGTTGGCCAGGGGTGGACTCCAAAACCCCCAAATATCAGCTCGATCTGCTGCACGGTTTGTGTG
Source organism: Magnolia sinica (assembly GCF_029962835.1). NCBI lineage: Eukaryota > Viridiplantae > Streptophyta > Magnoliopsida > Magnoliales > Magnoliaceae > Magnolia > Magnolia sinica. The sequence goes on from NC_080577.1 coordinate 90,324,145, forward strand.
TGGTGCTCCGCCAAAGTTTCAGCCCTCCTGCAGGGACAGTTTCTGGAAATCTGCTGTAAAGAGAAAAACTGCTGCAATAAAAGATGGATTTGAAGCGTAGATGATTGTAGGAAAAGAGAAATATGGATGGAAGAAGGTGGGGGCGAATCGGGATAGATGTGGCTTCGCACCATGGTAGTTAGCCCTTCGAAGAAGGGAGGGCTTCGCACCAATTAGGTTTTCATAACTCGGAAAGGAGCAAGAAAACGTAGAAATTTTATAAATTTTCAATGAATAAAAAAATACTACAAGGGGTGCTTAGTTATAATAAAACCCTATACCCCAAAACTTGCGCCATGTGCGCAACCTATTACTTGGCGATGAAGTAATCAAAATAACAACTAATCAAAGTAATCTAAACTATCCATGATACTCTTAATGACAATAATAAACAAAACCTAAAATATGAGATTAATTAGACTAGTGGGCCACGATCATGAGAACCCATAGTAGGCTTTACATGGCTATAGGGTCCACTCCAACGAACCAAAATGTAATCTTCTAACTAGGAGGCCCTCCCTGAACGTCATCATCGATCCAGATCAATGGTGGGGCCCTCCTCCGTGCGTAGGGGGGGCGTGCATGTGCACGAGATGTCCCCATCACTTTAAGAGGGGGGGGGGGGGGAGATAGCTAGGGAAGAGGGCGGGATGTTGAGCGATTGTTTTTCAGTTAGGGGAGGAGGTAATTTGGGCTTTTACTTTCAGAAGGAATATGACGGATGAGGAATTCGAAGATTTGGTCCAGCTGATGCAACTGTTACCAAAGGTATCTCCAGAGTTACCAGAAGCGGATTCCATCTTATGTTTGAAAGCGAAGTCTTGGGTCTTTTTTAGTTAGATCTCTCTATGGTCTCATAACTAAAAGAGTCGAATCTGGAGGGATATCTCCAACGTTCTATCTATGGAGGTACGGGCCTCCTTCGAAGGTGGCGGCTTTCAGATGGCTAGTGTGGAGGAATAGAGTGTCAATGATCGACAACCTTTGCAAGAGGAATATGATTCTCCCAAATGTATGCCTGTTGTGCTTCGGGGATGCGGAATCGGTGGATCACCTGTTTATTCATTGCTCCTTTGCTTCTGAAATTTGGAATCATTTTCTTCAGTCTTTTGGGAGGTGCCTTGGGTGTTCCCGAGGTCAATAGAAGATCATTTTATCCCTTGGCATGGCGGGGGGATGGGAAAGTTTGGAAAAAGAGATGGAGTTTAGGCCTGTTAGCGGTTAGATGGACTATATGGTGGGAAAGAAACGAGTGTTGTTTCAGAAATTAAAAAAAAGAGGTGCGTTTTCTGATTAAAAGGGCTCTTTTTATGTAGAAGAATGGTGTCATAGGTAGCTTTGAGCCTTCTTTTCAGAGTGGCTTGTTTATAGTTTGTTCATAGTTTCAGTTTTACTTTTTTTTTTTTTTTTTGTTGTTGTTGTTGTATTCTTTGGCCTTGGCCTTTTTAATGAAATTTCATCATCGTCTCAAAAAAACTTGGGTCAACTGCATCATACTAATTGTTGTCTCTGCCGACTGGTAAATACATTTTATCCATTTAATTTCCATTATAATAAATAATGTTTCATGCTGGAGATATCTTATGAGGGACAATGGTTGGCAGGTGATGTATGACTCATCTGGTGTTAGATTACATGCTGGACGTCAAGCAGAGGTTTGGTTTTGCTACTTGTCTCCTTTCATTCATATTTGGAATTGCTCAGGAGCTTTTTAATGGAGAATCAAATTAATATCCTCGCTAGTCTAAAGATCTGGTTAGCTGTTTTTTCTGTTGAAATAAATTGACCTTCTCTCTTCCTTGAAAGTGTTAATCATCTCCAATATTCAATCTCTGATTTTTGAACCTTCTATGACTGTATGTGGCCTCAACTTGGTTTGGAAAACAGATCCTTTTCAAACCAGGTGTAATGCATATTAGCTTCAAGCTTTTTCTGTAATTTCCTGCTGTGCACACCTCCTACATGACCCATTTCTGAATTTCTTTAGGTTTTCTGTTCTCATCTCTCTAAAAGTTAATTTTGGGTATAAGGGTTTGGCTGTTGATGTTTCTTTCTCTGCAAATTGCCTAACAGGCCTGTATCTATAATTTGTGTTTCCCTAGTTTTCCTATCATATTTTGGTCTACTCAAGCATATGACAGTTTATGTGATAATTCCACATGACTTGCTGATTGTAACCAACCTATACAATAAACTATTAGATAGTGCTTGATTGTAATCAACCTATGTAATAGACCATTAGATAGTGCTTGATTGTAATAAACCTATGTAATAGTCTATTACATTGTGCCTATGGGAGTTCAATGCTCTCATTGCCAGACCCCAGCCTGGATAAGGAGGGTGGTTGCGTCAGGTTGGCACTGGCGTCAAACTTATGCCAGAACTTCCAACATGAGTTTCTTCTTTTCCTTCAATTAAATCCTTATTCTATGTGGGGGAGAGAGTTTGTTGACCATTTTGTATGCAGGTTTCTTTGGATTTCTACAATTCCTGTCAACCTGCCCCGGGGAGAGAAACCTTTTATTCATGGACATTTCCTGTTTCTTTCTTATTACTACTTTGAATGTTTAGTTATACCTTTCTATAGCATTTCCATTCAGCAAGGGGTGCCTTTTTTTATTTATAAGATGGATGAACTATTTTTTTTTTTTTTTTTAATTATAAATTTTAGTAATCAAATATTGGTAATAGAAATATAGGTTAGACTTCTTTTTAGGATTGTCTACATAACCTTTGAACTAAGGTTTGTGGGCTAGTTTTGTACCCCCCCCACACACACACACACACACACACACACACACACGTGGGCCCCATACCATATTGGAAACATATTGATTGGTTAGAAAGCTTCAGTAAGTTTTTCAGAGCCATAATTTTGCAAACTATGGCCCACCTGATCAGTGGACAAACCTGTGGAGGAGGTGGTGGGAAAGTTGGCAAAGTTATTTGGAGGCTCCTCTTTTTGGCCATTTTTTGGGCTGTTTGGAAAGAGAGGAATGAGTGGTGTTTCAAAAAGGGAGGTCCTTGGTGGTCAGGGTGATTAAGACAGTTATAGGTTTTGTTGAGGGTTGGGTTCCTCATGTATCTGCAGTTAAGGCTGCTTCTTTTTCATCTATTTTGGCGTGAAAGAGTTGCGTTGCATTCTTTTCCTGCCTTTTGGTGGGCGTTTTAATAAATTGTTGTTATCTCTCAAATAAATAAATAATGATAATAATATAGTGGTGCCATTCAGATGGATTGATTGAATCTTGGACCTATCGTGCCATGCTGGCACATGTAGCGTGTATGTAAGCTTTATTGTCACACGTGTGAGCTTAGCAAAACTCTCTCTCTCTCTCTCCACACACACACACACACACCCACCCATGCACACACCCACGCTATTTAATATTTACCATTATTTCTAACTCTCCCCAATAAAGTGAGAAAAGAAATATCAAGGCATATCTTTGCAATAATGATGCATGTTCGAAGATCCCAATACCATCCCTTTTCACCTTTACAAACATTACCATGTGGCATTTTTGTTTTTTTTATTAACTCCATCTAGGTAGAATGATTTCTACCTCTAGGAAGTCTGCCTTTGGGGTACAACAAAAATGTGATTTTGATGAAAGTGGTCTCAACCCTACCAATCCTTTCCTCAGTCAAGATTCTCGATCCAAGTTTCCATTTTAACTTTTCTAACCACTCAAGGGTGTCTTTCTTCTGCAAAATGGCCATATAGGAAAAAAATTCCTAGATGAGGACCTCATTAGGAACCCTATATGGTACTGAAATACAAATGCCAGACATACATGATTTTCCACCCTCAAAAAAGAAAAAGAAAAAAAGGAAAAAAAAGAAGAAGGCAAGAGAGCATTCTGAGATTTTTGTTGACATTAAATGCACTATGCAATTAGATTGTTGCAAGATACCTAACTCAAGGCAGCTCACATTAATACCTAGTTTGAAGTCACATCAAACCTTAAGCTTTTACTTGAATCTCACCAATGATGGGAGCGTGATACCCCCAAAATTAATCCGAGACACGATTAATAAAATGAAGAAAACTTTTTTCTTTTTGTTCACTGTTTGTCATTCATTTTTGTTACGATCCACAATAGTTTAAGGGCATAGCTTGACACGGTCCATCTGTCCTAGGGCTTTTAGCTTATTAGTGAGGTTCTTAACACATTCAAAACAGTCTATACATGTATGCTTTTTCCAAAGCAAAAGAAACCCCAATCTAAACCTATCAATCTGTAATTTTAATCGTAACCATCTGTTTGGTGAAATTTTAAGGGAAAAGGATCCACTGCCCCCCTCAAGTGGAACATTAGGACTCATGACCCTCTGTTTCTAATTTCCTCTCAGGCAACCCCTGGATTTGTAAAAACATCTTTAAATGGCCCCTGTCATCAATAGAAAATGCTACCGTCAGTGATGTTTAAATTTTCTTTCCATTTCTGCCCTTTTAGGAACCCTTTGCATCTCTCACTTCTTCCCTCTTAGCTCTTTCCCATTCCATCACTTGTATTACCCTTGTGGCACACATTAAACTGCTGTCCACTGCTCAAGTGGCATGCATATGGGATGGTCCTAGACCATGTGGACGGATGACGGACCAAAATTTAGACTGTAAGGACAATAGTAAGCATGAGATTTCACCCATTGAATATTTACCGCTGCCCATACTAACTTTAACGATCCATTAGCCAAAGATTAAATGGTTAGGTTTTTCTGATCAGTACAAATTTTGGTATATGTGATATCCTCAATAGGGCCTAAAATTTGAACCATCGTGATTGATTACTGTAACTCGTTTGGGAGCTTGAAAATGGAGGTAAATGGGAAATGGAATTTGAGGTAAATGAATTGGGAGTAAATGGCTTACACTGCTGTGTTTGGATGGGAGTAAATGGAATGCATTTGAAATCCAAATATTTTGTTTGGATGGGAGTAAATGGGAGGAATCGAAATGCATTTGAATTTTTCAATATATTCACAGGAATATATATGATATTCCAAATATGCTATAATATCCCATCTTAGTGTACATATGCAATATTTAATGAAATGATTATAACAAGCTCATTGAAATATATACTTCAGCAAAAAATGAGGAAATTTCGAGCCTCAGGTAGGCCACAAATGTAAGGATCACAAACAAGCAACTTGCCAACGTTTTTAAACCGTCCATTTAGGTGGCCATCCTTTGGACGGTTTGGATCCATTTAGATGGCCATGCTTTCGGAGTATCATTAACATGACACGTGTATGGCGTACATGTGCATAGCGGCACCTTTGTTTACACATGCGACTCTCCAAGGTGCTCTAAAAGGCATTTTGCCTCCCATTTACTTCCAAATCCTCTCTCGTGGAGAGGATTTCATTTACATGCACATTTACTCCCATTTCATTCCATTTACATGCATTTACTTCCATCCAAATACACTTTAAAAACCATTTACCTCCATTTACTCCAATCCAAACGGCCCCTAAATATTGCCATGTATACTGAATCAGTACCCCAACGTATTCTTAAAATAGTCCTGATTCTATGCTTCATTGATAGTTCTTTTTGAGTTTTGCTATGCTTACATGCTCCTCTGCACGTGTCAAGCTTCCAAAATAGTGAATGGAACACTAGAGCCTTGAATCCAGTTGGGCCTTTGGCATAGACTACCTGGCCCAAATGAGACTGTCTAACTCATCAGGTGTGAGGCACCATTGAAAGCTTGAAAAAGCTTTCCAAGGGCCCACATACAACGAATATATGCAGCTTGCCTAATTACTGGACCAGCCAGATCTTTGGGTTATGTAATTTACATGGTTGGCCCAGAGGTTTCACAGCTCTGCTGCGCCATACCCAAATAATGTCAGCATGTGTCCATGTATGGAGATGTGCTTGATTTTTATTTTTTATTTTTTATTTTTAATAGTTATGGAGGTGCGCTTGATTGTTGCTTCAATTTTCATGTAGCTATATCCACGTCTATACATACCATATTCAGCGTTGGAAGAACCAAGATATGGCTGCATCTCTCCACAGTACATGTGCTAAGATGATGGATCAATTTAGATTGTCAATCAAATTGCAACTAATATAAACCAATCTTTGAGGTAGATTTTCCTCATGGTGAGGCTAACCTGATAGCAGGTATGGATGGGCATGGTTGTCTTACGTGCGTTCTAAGTTGGAGGGGAACAATTTTTCAAGAAGGGCTTTGGACGGCAAGGGGTGTTTTAGGCTTGTTTAGCAAAACCAAGGGGTTAGTTGGAACAAAGATAATAACACAGAGAGGCTAATCCACAAGTTAATACTAGGGGGGCTTTGGTCCTTATCCCATATTTTAATAATGTCTAAAATATTAAATCTTGTCACAACGATATAACCCTTTGTAAATTGGTCAAAGTCACTCAGCTTACATTTGAATCATATGCTTTGGGCTTGTTTGGATGCTAACTTAATAGGTTTGCAACGGGATAAGTTCTGTGTCATTTAAACATCATTAGTACCCAAAAAGTGGCACATAAGTAACTGACAGAAATAAGGGTACCTGTTGATTATTGCTAAATATCTGTTCTTTTCTTTATTCTATAAAAAATCTACTAAATGTATCGCAAAGTCCAACAGTGTGGACCATATGTGCCCACTGATTATCGGACCATGATGTGGGGTCCACTAACTGATTAGATAGTTTCATGGCCCCAATGATGATATATCTTGATCATGATCATGATCATGATCATGATCACTCTTAGACTGCCTCATTCCTTCCCAGTTGAGAAGAAACTTGTCCTTGAGTTAGAACTGCCACACATGTCAATCAGCTTGGCCTGCCTTATGTCATATCACCATTGGCTTTGCTGGCAGTTGATGATGGAGGCCCAACTGTCAGATTGGCCCGATTGTTGCTGGACTCTAAGAAAAGGGCGACACAATCATGTTGTTAGTCTGACACAGTTGTTATTGTTGTGCCTGTCTCACTTTTGGACCTTGAACTGCTAGTTTAAATTGTTGGGCATGATTAATGTATTCATACTTTCTGAACTCATTATTAACCAATCCATCGGTTTAATTGTCAATCAATAGTACTTTGTGACTCCGGTGGCAACTCGATCAGCGTGTCATTGCCTCAAGAGAAATTCCCATCAGAGTTCAATATGACTCTTTGGGTAACTATATTGAGATTTATGGGCGGAATCCAATTTTGGATTTGGAACAGTTAGAAGATCTTCCTATGTTATGCTATCATTCATTGATTCACCCATCGGTTCAACTCTTGACCCGTCCACATATCCCTCCATTCTCTTTCTGATCTAGCTGTCGATCTATCAACAAATCCATCCTGTGATTCTGCTCAATCTAGCAATTGATCCATCAGCATATCCATCCACAGATTCATCTGTTGATGCTTTCTTCTGTTTGTCTGTCGATTTCTCTTGTACATCTTTTAGGCTTCGTAGGAGTTGTTATCTTTTTAGTGATCGACTTCATCATGAACAGCTTCCTCTTCGTTTTAAATGAGTAAACACTCTTCTCCACACCAGGGATGATGTTTGGTCATGTATCCGAGGCTTTTGAAGAAGAATATGGCAGCAGCCCCTCAGACTAATAATTCACCTCACATCTTCAAAATGCTCTCGTCAAAGGAATACTTTAACAGATTCATAGAGTTGAATGCATTTCACCCTTTGGAAAATATCCCAACAAAGACAATTTCATTACCGCTTTTTTGGAGATGAAGTTCTCAATACTGTTTCCATTGATTACCATCTCAAAGGCCTTCCCATATAAACAATTAGTCCTAATCAGATGATGTTGTGAATTTATTGTGTTTGCTGAAATCAATCTATCCGAAGGAATTAAACTTGCTCTAATACCAAATCTATTGCAAAACAGATGAATCAACAATGCAACTTAATACTTGATTCCAAGTTTTGGGGTTGAATTCACATCAAACCTAGATTTTTTGGCTGAACCTGAATCACACCACCAGGAGCATCATACCTCCAAAATTAATATTGTAAATTGATATAGAGATTGAAAAAGAGAGGAAGGAAAGAGAAAAGAAGAGAGAAGAGAGAAGAAAAGATGAAGGAAGAAAGGAATGGGTTAGGGTTGCACGTCCCCGGCCCCCTTTCTCTTTTATTGAACAATAAAAAGCAAATATAACAAAAATACCCCTGTACAATAAACTTTATGTCCAACATATCCCAAAACCAAAAACATTAAGGGCGTGTTTGGCCCACGGAATTTAGGTGGATTAGGAGGGATAGTATTGTAAAATCCCTCCTAACCCTATCTCTAGGTTGTTTGGATGGCGGTGGATATCAGTCCGTGTCATGGAGTCGGCGATTTCAGAGGAAAAGGGAGGGATTGCGAAATCCCTTCTCGGATTCATTGCTCGGTCACTGGCCATCATCGATCCCATCCCACATATAAACAAATACCCATCTGCAGACAGCAATTACATTGCGGATTTTAGCAGAGCCTGTGAGAGAAGCTCTTCCTGTAGACCTACCAGCACCTCGTATATCAAAGGTAACGGTCGTGTACCCTCTCTTTGCCAAACCAACGGCTATCCCTCTTAGCAGGCCTTGGCAGCCACCCAAGACGGAGTACAGATGGACAAGCACAATTACCAAATTGTCCATGGGGTCCTTAGGCTTGAAGACTCGGGTGAGCTTGGCGCCATCGACAGTTTCAACGGTGCAGGATTTGACGGCAAATGATGGTGTGGTCATCGAGAGAGAGAGAGAGAGAGAGAGAGAGAGAGAGAGAGAGAGAGATGTTAAAATAGAAAGGTTTTGGGAAATGAGGGGTGTTAAAGAGAGCAAATGTAAGAAACGAGCAACTGTGTTTTCAAGATGTGTTTTATGGCAGTTTGGTGGCCATCACTAGTGAGCATCGTTACTCGAAAGAACCGTTTTCCGCACACCGTCGAGGAGTAGACCGTTTTCCTGAGAAAACCGGCGTCCGATGTGCCCTCAGCGTGGATTTTTTTGGCCTGAAGCAGGACTCCCCGGATAAACTTCCGCCATTCCAAACACTCCCCTCTGTTACACCTGCTGGATTACCGAATCCCATGCCCATCCAAACATATTTCCCAGATCGTCTCGGGATATTGCAACCCATCCAAACAAATATCCCAAATCGTCCCGGGATATTGCAATACGGTGGAACTCCTTCACATCCACCGACAACATACATCATTGCCTTAAACTTAGTTCCATCCCTTCTAATCCCACCTAATGCAACTGGCCAAACACGCTCTAAGAAACTTGTGACCATAGGCTCATAAAAACCAAAAGGGCCATGGGTCCATACCCAACTGTTACCATTCCCCCTCAAGCCTGAGCGTAATGTCTTGCATGTCTAGCTTGGAAACAAGTTTTTCGAACTGAGATTTTCCAAGAGCCGTGGTGAATAAATCTGTGATTTGATTATGTGATGAAATATAAGGTGACACAATTTGTCCCTGAGATGTCTCGAATGAGATGGCAATAAACTTTTGTATTCTTCGTTCTCTGGTGAAAAACAAGGTTGTGGGCAATGTGTATCGTAGCTTGATTGTCACAATGTAAAGACATTAGAGCTTGAACTTCGAAACCCAATTCTTCGAGAAGAGATTTCAACCATATAAGTTCACAAGTCGCATTTGCCATTGACCGATATTCAGCTTCAACACTTGATCTGGCAACCACGTTCTGTTTCTTGCTTTTCCAAGTAACCACATTATTGCCTAGGAAGATACAATAACCTGTAGTCGACTTTCAATCATGTCTCGATCCTGCATAATCTGCATTTGAATAATCGGTTACCAGAAGATGCCATGAACTCTATATAGGATACCCTTCCCAGGGGAACATTTCAAGTACCTAAAGATCCTCATAACTGTTGCCAACGTTCGAAATATCGTTATTGCGCAATGTATCGCACCCTTGGTAGACAGATACACATCAATTATCGCATGGGATATATCATTTGTATCGGGTAATTGATCGTACTTTTTGGGAAACATGGGGAAACATTGGGAAAATGGTTGAATTTTTCAATGAAACTTCAGGGATTGTTAAAAAAGACATTAATACACATTTTTAAATCATAACATCTAAAAAAAGTGCACATAATAGGTTTCCTTTGTATAGGGTCCTAAGCTATGTGTTGTCTGTCTGAATTAAGGCAACTATATTCAAATATAATGCATAACATTTATAAATATATGAAGATGTTGATTCCGGGCTTGAAATGCTTCTTTTACTCCCAAAATCTTCAGCAAGGTGGACTGAAATCCACCTAAGAGCAACTTAGAAGAAAGAGTTTCGAAGGAAAATAGGGATTTTTTTTCCAAAAATCGCGAGTTCTTTTGAGAAGGGAAGGAACTTCCTGTCGGTATCGTCGATATTTGTCGATATTGATAGATATCGATGGAATAAGGTATTTAAACAACACAAAACTTGCGAGATCGTGCGATATATCACTGATATTGATGATAAATTGCGATATCAATGATATATTGCATGAAAGGTATATATTTTAAAAAAATTTTGGTATCTTCTTTGTGATTTTGTTGCTGCCTTGTGATACCGATAGTATCGGCCGATATTATCGATATTAAGAACATCAACTGCTGTTAGGTATGGTGTCCTCAGACGTTGCATGAACTAACTCACCACACTAACTAAAAATGCAATATTAGGCCTGGTGATGGCCAAATAGATGAGTCTACCAACAAGTCTCCTGTATATACCAGGGTCTTCTAACAATTCTTCTTCTTCAGCTTCTAGCTTGAGATAGGGATCCATTGGAGTATCAACTAGTTTGGCTCCCCACATCCCTGTCTCTTTTAAAAGGTCACAAGTATATTTTCTTTGAAATAAATTTATTCCAACTTTCGATCTTGCCACTTTAATGCAAAAAAAATTTCAAAAAATACCAAGATTTTTTTTTTTTTTGAAACGGAGTTTGAAGATATGACTTTAACTTGTTAATACCCTCAAAGTCATCACATTTCATTATAATATCATTGACATACACAACCAGAAGAATGTAGCCAGATGCTGAGTGCTTGGAGAAGACTGAGTGATCTACTTTACTTATTTTTAATCCAAACGATATAACTACACTTCTAAACTTCTCAAACCAAGCCCATGATGATTGTTTCAACCCATATGTTGACTTGTTTAACCCTTGTACTTTAAATGACCTCCCCTGAGCGACATGCCCGGTAGGTTGCTCCATATAAACTTTTTCGTGTAGGTCTCCATGCAAGAACGCGTTCCTCACCTCCAACAGAAAGAGAGGCAATCATGATTTGCAGTGAGTGATATAACAACACGAACTAAATTAAGCTTAGCTACTGGGAAAAATGTATCCATATAATCTATCCCATAAATCTGAGTATATCCCTTAGGAACCAACCTTGCTTTACAACGTGTATCCCATAAATTTGAGCATATCCCTTAGTAACTAATCTGGCAAGAACTTAATCGTGTACACCCATCTACACTTGACTGGAGTCTTACCTGAAGGAAGATTAGTCAGCTTCCAAGTATCAATAGAGTACATGGCTTTCATCTCTTCATCCATAGCTCGTTTCCAATTTTCATTGGACAATGCCTCCTGGACCGACTTAGGAATGGATACAACAGACTAGGTAGGGAAAACTTACGATAATTTGTGGACAAATAGGTAAATGTGACAAAGTTGGAAATAGGATGAGTAACGCAAGAATGTTTACCTTTCCGGACTGCAATAAGACGATCATTTGCAACCTCAGGATACTTAGAAGAACTAAGCACCTCACTAGGTGCAGTAGCTGATTGTGTGGATTGAAGATGAATAGTTTGTAATGCTTGGTCTTTTCTCTCTCTCTCTCTTTTTTTTTTCTTGTAATAAGTCTATGTCAAATCCTTTTAAGGTGACGGATGTATTTCAACATCAAATTCTGAAAGAAATACCTTGGGAGCTTCTATAGATTTGGTGTCAATAGTATGCTCATTTTTAACGTAGAACGGAACATCTTCAAAGAAGGTTACATCAATAGTCACAAAATGCTTTTTAAGAGTTGAGGAATAACACCGATAACCCTTTTGAGCACGAGAATATCCCAGAAAAATACACTTAGCTAAACGAGGCAAGAGTTTATCTTGACTTGACCCAAATATGAGTAAAGCAAGTACAATCAAATACTTTGGGAGGAATAGGAAAAGCTGGTTGATCAGGAAACAACATAGAGAATGGTGTTTTGCCATCTAAAACTAATGAATGCATCTTATTGATCAAATGATATGCAGTAAGATCTGCATCAGCCCAGAAGATTTGTGGAACATTCATTCTTAGTAACAAGGCTCATGTCACTTCCACTAAATGTCTATTCTTGCATTCAACCACTGCATTTTATTGGGGTGTATAAGCACAAGAGGTTTGGTGGATAATGTCCTTACTTTGTAAATAGGTTTTAAAATTCCTTAAAAACAAATTCCAAGGCATTATCTAACCTAAACATGCACATTTTTACACCAAATTGATTCTTTATTTCAGTATAAATTTTTTTTTTTAAAAAAAAAATACATGATAGACTTCTGACCTATGCTTTATTAGATATAAATACGTCATCCTAGAATAATCATCAATAAAGAGAATAAAGTATCTAAAACCTAACTAACTTGGGACTCGAGCCGGTCCCCACACATCACTATGAACTAATTTAAATGGTACATCACTTCTTGAATCAATTCTAGACGAAAAATGAACTCTATGATGTTTACTCAGCTCACATGCTTTACACTCCAACTTTGACATCTTGGGAAGAGATGGGATGAGTCTATAGATTTTGGATAGGTGGATTTCCCAAACGATGATGCCATTGAATTGCCGAATCTGAAGGAAGCATTGCCACACCTACTGGTTCTCTCTCCAAGTAATACAGACCATTCCTCTCACGACCTCCACGAATCGTTCTGCCTGTCTTGAGGTCCCTAAACACAGAATAAGAAGGAAAGAAGAATACGGAACAATTCAAGGACCTTATTAGTGTACTTATAGATAAAAGGCTAAATAAAAACTTGGGTGCATATAGAACTGATGGCATATAGAATTGATGACATAGAGACTGATGCATTAGGTTGAGCGATACCAACTCCAACAACATTAGACAATGTACCATTAACTAAAGTAACTGACGTATTTGAAGAAACACAATTAAAAAAAGAAGAAAAGAGACTACGATTACCAGAAACATGGTAGGATGTCCCAGAGTCGATGGTCCGAGAGGAGGTAGAAGATGACAAAAGACATGATTTACCTGATTGAGCCAAAGTAGTTGTAGAGATGGAGGTAGCGTTGTTGTTGGATGTATAGCTATTAGAAGATAGAAAATATATATATTCATCTCGTGATAATGAAATATTGATCTGTTCACCGCCAGGATTAGACGAAGCAAGAGTAGTGGATCTACCATTGGAAGAAGCATCCTCTACCATAAGAGCTTGATTAGCCCTTAGGGAATTTTTATGAAGATCCCAACAAAAGTCCATAGTATGATTGGTCAGGCCACAATGAGTATACGTATGGTCTTTTCAACCACCTTTACTTGCCCCTGGGAATCTACCACCTCTTCAACCACAGAGAGCACCATGCCCAATACGTCTACCACGACCTCCATCTGAACTAAAATAACTGGGAGAAGAAACTAATGAAGTTTTATTAGATGCATTAACATTAACATTGTCAAATTTGCTTGCCAAGGGGACTCTTTGAAGTCTTGCATAAATCTCTGCCACTGAAGTAATAGAGGCTCCTCCCAAAATTCGATCCTTTGCCGATTGATACTCATTTGGTAGTCTAGATAAAGGTTTGACTACTTTCATATCTTCCCGCAGCTTCTTCATGAGGGTGACATCAGACGTAATAGGATGATACGTGAAAAGTTCAAATTTGGGAGGTATTCATCGAGGGGTTTATCCCCACTTTGAAAAGAGAAGATCTCCTCATATAATTGATACACGAGAATTATTTTGTCATGAGGAGTACATCTTCTTCACAGTATCCCAGACATCTTTTGTCATGTTTAAGAACACCAAATTAGAGCTCACTTTAAACTCCATGCTATTCTGTAACCAAGATCGAATCTGGGCATCGTCATGCATCCATTGTCTGTATTTAGGGTCAGTTTACTCCGGCTTGGGATTCGTGAGATATTGATAATTTTCGTAGGCTAAGAGAAAAACCTCGACAAACTTGGGCCATAAAAGATAATTCTTCCTGTTCAACTTGACAGAGGTTATTGAGGCATTGAAGGAGGGACCCTTCATTTCCCCAAGAGGCGAGGAACCACCAACTACACTTTTGGGCTCCATATATATTCCACAATAAGCTTATTTCAACACCAATGAAGAACCCTAATTTTAAACGCCAGATCCACACACATGTCCAAAATCACATAACACAGAAATTTCTGGCCCAAATTAACTCTAGTTCATGTTACAGCAGTTCCCACATCGCATATGACTTTCCAAGTAGGAATATTCAACCAAAAACTGCATTTATACAATGAAACCAACATAAAAGACAACTTTAAACATCACCTCATGAAAAATCAACAAGCCTTCATTATCTGTCAAGGTGTCTATCCTCTTTTTTCTTAAGGGTGTTTTCCTTCTATTTGAAAAACGATGCAGAAAACAACATATTTTCTGCACACACAAAAAAAAGAAAATTGTTTTCCCTTAAAGGCTGATCAGTCTCCTGTGTTTTTGAAAGATCTCCAAAGTTAAATCCAACAACTTGTGGGTGGATTGGAGAAGATTGTGGGGCTCGAACCACTCCTAACCGGGCTCTGATACCATGTAGATTGGTATAGAGATTGAAAAAGAGGAAGGAAAGAGAAAACAAGAGAGATGAGTGAAAAAATGAATGGGTTAGCGTTGCATGTTCCCACCATCTTTTCTCTTTTATAAAGTAATAAAAAGCAAATATGAAAAAAATACCCCTTACAATAAACTTTATGTCTAGCATATCCTAAGACTAAAAACACTAAAAAACTTGTGGACCATAGGCCCATAACCAAAACCAAGAGGGCCATTGGCCCATACCCAACTGTTAACAAATCCAATGCAACAAGAGAGAAAAAAAAAAGGCAAACTTTTTATCTTGCCATTTTCTATTCATAGTTCATTCATATGTATATATACTTTCTAAAGCACAAGAAACCCCATTCTAGTTAAATCATCAAAGGTTTGAAATAGTCCAATAAAAAGTCAAATGATCAAAGGTTTGAAAAAGGGCTAGATGAGGTCTGGGTTAAGGCTAGGGTCGAGCTAGGGTTGGTCATAGCCAGGCCTAGGTCCCCTAAGCCTTGGCCTAGCCTTGGCAAACATGCTAGGCCAGGCTAAGGCCGACCCTGTAAGATAAAAAGTCAAATGATCAAAGGTTTGAAATAGTCCAATAAAAAATTCATTTGGGGTATACTCCATCCATGATGAGTCCCTTCATATAGATTGTTTAGATCATTGAAACATGACTCTAGTAAGTGTATTTAAACTACACATGTACGTTGAATGAGGGCGTCCAACAAGTGTCTTTGAACCATAAATTCTTTATTTATAACATTGGATTACTTGGTTGTCAGACTGGGCCAACGGGGTGGCTGGGCCATTCATCTTGGTCGTCCTTGACCCAAACATTTGGCCTAGATTTCAAGCTCGGGCCTGACCCTTGGGCCTAGTTCTCACAATTGAAGAGATAATGGCATCCTCTGGACACAAGAAGCTTAAATTGAGAAATAAATATTATAGTATTAAGTGATTTGTGGTTTCTTTAAAACTCCGAATTCAAAGAATGAAAAAGCCCCTGAAAATTGATGAGTTGCGAAAATTTATTTACCTTAAGGTGGAAGCAATTGATTTCATAATGAAAGTTGGTGTCTTGAGTCCATGTTGTAGTCTAAACCACATGACACATCATAATAGTTTGCATGACTGGGACAGGAAAGCACTAGAATTTAGATATGATTTATGCTTACCGCATGGAATACTGCTGGAAGTTCACTTGTCATTGGTGACTTTCAATCTGGTTTTGAGAAAGCGTCTGATTCATATCTATTTTCATTTTCATATTCTCCAAACTGGATCTTTTGCAGGTTTTGAATCAAATTGTATTTGAACTTCCGGCCGAACATCCTTTGGCTGACACAAGACCACTGCGTGAAGTTCTTGGCCATACTCCTCCTCAGGTCTGTTGGATGCCTTAGGCCTCTTCATATGAAACTGATCAAAGTTTACATCTTTATTGGTTCTGAAAAGAATTCTGGTATTGATTCTATCCGTTCTTTTATAGGCATCTAATATTTTTGGTGTCACAAGTCAGAAGTAATTGAAACATACTCTAAATTGGTGAACCATCATTTAAAAAAAAACATCTATTTAAATTTTAAATGTGTCCAAGCTAGGTTTTGATTATTTTCACCTCGAAACACAGTAATAATAATGAGATGGGCGAACAATCCTAATACTTGAGATTTCTGATTCTCTAATATTTTAACAGGAGAGCCATATTATCTACTATTCTGAGGCTAACTAGATTGCCAGTTCTCTTGCCAAAGAGGGAGTGACTAGAGGATCACTAGAAAACTACTCATCTTTTCATCTTAATTGATGTTTTTTTTATTCTTTGCTTTCTCTTAGTTTAATAAGTAATCATTACCTGGTATATGAACCTGGTAACTGTGGTGTTACAAAGTACTCGTAAAAAATAAAAATAATAATAATAAAAAAAACTGGCATATGAACCTGGTAACTGTGGGATTATAAACTGGGCCTGGTGCTGAATGTTTGTCTTTTCTATTTTGTACTTTATAATACCACATCATTAATATTTTGTGTTGTCAATTGCTTTGACCAAAATTAAACACCTACTTGGGATGCTGCTTTTACTTTATCGGTCCATGGATGTTCCTATTTTACTTGAATGATAATCAATGTGTTCATGTGACAATGATTTTGTGCTGAATGAATTGGGTTTGGCCTTTGTGTAGATTGTTATATATCCTCAATTTCAAGCAAGAAAGAAACATCAAAGGAACAGAAAAGAATCCTCACTTTAAATATTAGCCAGGGGTACCCCTTTTGGCTGAGGTATCCACCAAATTATTTGCCTCTTTACCAAAATGGGCAAACAAACTGTTTGGGAAATTTTTTAGCCAAGAGTCAAGGTCATGAATCTTATAAAAAATAAACATCCTCCATGGTTCAGGCCACTTGTGTAAGGTCAGGAAATAAAATTGCTAGTAACTCCTTCAATATGAAATGTCCTTGAGAAGTTGGTGAAAACACTCAATCCTTGAGGCCCTTTGGGCCAACCCAACCATCTGAAGCTGAAAAATGCATTCCACTGGCCCCATGATCTGGTGTAGGAACGTAATTCATAGGAGGGCTGTTGTGTTAGATATGGGTGCTGAAGTACGTTCATGTTTGCTTTTGGTGAGGAAATTCTATTTGCTTTTTGTTGTTTAATTGAATCACAAACTAAGAAGACATGCGTATTGGGAATTTTGTAGATTAGAAGAGAAATAAATGGAAGAGAACTAGCAAGAAAGCTGAAAGAGAGTAGAAAAGAAGAAAAAAAAAATAGAGAAAAGAAGTTTTTGGAGAGCTTAACCCTGGGGGCATTAGCTTGCTTATCATTCATATAAGGAACTTCGGAAAAATTACTAATAACACCATACCATTACTCATATTATAAAAAAGACCTTTTTAGTACTAGTATTACAAGAAAGCCCTTCTAACCTCATTTCTCAACATCCCCCTCAAGCTGAGCATACATGCTTACCTTGCCGAGAACATATTCTAATTCGCCTTGATAACTACATTAGTTAGAATCTCAGCTAGCTGATTGTAAGTTGTTCCAAATGGTAATCAGAGGTCTTGAGAGAGAACTTGCTCACAAATGAAGTGCCTGTCAACTTCAATATGCTTGGTAGGATCATGCTGAATTGGATTTTGTGCTATACTAATTGCTGCATTGTTATCAAAAAACAACTTTATAGGAGGGCCCCGATCAAGGTATTCCATAACGGTAACGGTGGCCATAACAGCCACCACCTTTACCTTTACAATACGGGCCGTGATGGCTGTTACAGCCCCCCATAATGGCCATTACAATCTCTTTTTTTATTGAATGAAAAAATCCAAAAAACTTGTATTTGCCCAGTAATGTTGGAAAAAAAACTGTATTTTTCCCGTAACAAACTATTATGGGGGACCCTATACAAAGGAAACCTATGATGTGCTCTTATTTTTTGAGATGTTATGATTTAAGTGTGTGTATTAAGGTATTTTTTAACAATTCCTGAAGTTTCATTGAAAAATTCAACCATTTCCCCAATGTTTCCCCATGTTTTCCAAAAAATGTGATAAATTACTTGATACAAATTGTATATCCCGTGTGATAACCGATACGTATCTATATCCCAAGGATGCGTTACGTAATGTGATACCAACATTTTGAACACTGTCCGTAATGGCCTTTATGGCACACTATGGCCTCAATTGGTAGAAAAAAAACCCACAACCCCTTGGGGTTATCCTACTCTTGGAAGAAGTAGGAAAATGAATAAATATAGCGATAGTTTGATTCTTCGTTGTTGTAAATAAGAATATTAAAAATCCAAAAGGTTTCTTCGTCTTTACAAAAGGAAAAAGGAGTAATCAAAGGAAAGGAATGATAGGTGAACGACGGGAATTGAAGCCGCACATGGTGGATTCACAATCCACTGCCTTGAGCCACTTGGCTACATCCGCTCCTCCCCTTTGTATGAAGGATTTAGCATTCGCTTTGATTCTCAAGTCACGCAATAGAATTTTCAGCCATAATAACTCTGCTACTGTGCCATAGCCTTGTACTCTGGTTCAAGGCTGGACTTAGCCACCACATTTTATTTTTTGCTTCTCCATGTGACCAAATTTCCACCCACAAAAGTACAATATCATGTAGTCGACTTTCTATCATCTACACCATTAACCTAATCTGCATTTGTAGGCTTCTATGCATAAATGCCATGATCTACAAACAAAAGACCTTTCTTAGGATGTCTTCAAATATCTCAAGATTTTGTCAACCGCCTCCAAATAAGGAACTCATGAGGCCTACATAAACTGACTCATCACACTTACTAAATATGCTACATCAGGTCGGGTGAGAGGGGATAGAGCAACCAGCCAACCAAGCTCTGATACATCTCTTAGTTTGGTAACAATTCCCCCTCGCTTGAGCTTAGCTTATGATTAGGATCATTAGGAGTGTCTACTAGTCAGGAGCCTAGCTTACCAATCTCCTTTAGTAAGTCTAAGGTGTACTTTCTCTAATATATAAAGATACCTTTCTTTAATCGAGCAACCTCCATAAAAAATATTTCAAAATCCTTTAATTTTTTAATCTCATGGGGGCTGGGTATCATTTCATGTACCACAATATCATCCACATAAATAATCAAAATCGTAACCGATTGTCCCCATCATTTCACAAAAAGATTATGGACAGAGTGACTCTGGGAATACCCACTCTTCTTTTGCCTGACTGAACCTCTCGAACCATGCCCAAGGAGATTGTTTAAGCCCATAAGTAGACTTCTTCAATCTACAGACTTTTCCTTCTCTATTGGGGAATTTGAAAGCAAGTAGGTGAGCCATATACACTCCCTCTTTCAAGTCTTCTAGGAGAAACATATCCCTCACATCTAATTGACACAAGTCTAAGAAAAATTGGCTGCAAGAGACTATAGAACCCGTATTGAGTTCATTTGGCTACATATGCAAACATTTCTCTGTAGTCAATATCATATGTTTGAATGTATCCCTTAGCGACAAGTCTAGCTTTATACCTTTTAATAGACCCATTTGCCTTGTGTTTTACTGTGAAGGCCCATTTGTAACCTCTGGCTCCTTTCCTTTGGGTAAATCTACTAAGTTTTGCATGTCGTTCTTTATTAATGCCCACATCTCTTCCACCATAGCGTCATGCTACTTTGGATCGGAGATCACCTCATGGAATCTGGAAGGCAAAGAAACAGAAGACCAAAGACAAGAAAGAATAATAGGAAGGAGACAAGACTGCTTATGGAGCAAACTTAGATATAGGTTGCAAAGCACACTAATGCTTCCCTTTACGTTAAGGCAATGGGAGCACTATCCTTAGATAAAGAAGAAATAAACAAATGAGTAGGATTACCTGGTTGCAAGGAATCAGAATTAGTGAGTGGGCATGTCTCAGTGATCACCCATTTTTGTGTCTTATGTATGCTTGCAGTTCCTTTGCTTGTGAGTGTTTGGTTGCATCGGTTGCAATATTAGTAGGTTGCCTTGTATTAAATGGGACAACAGTTGATGGATTGCAAGGAATAGGGACAAGAAAGGGGGTAAATTGGAAAAAAATGCCTTTCTTCTAACTCACTAAGAGCCCCCTGAAGAGATGCAGGATTACGAGACAATGCATGAACTCAAAAAAGGTGATGTCCATAGTGACAAAATGTTTCTCATACACAGGATCAAAACACTTGTCTCCCTTTTATGTGGAGGGATATTGTAGAAATACACTCTAAATAGCTTTTGGATCTAACTTGGTCCGATTTAGACCCAAGACATGAATAAAACACACACACCCAAAGACATGAGGTGGAACAATGAAAGACGACTGATTTGGACAAATGACCTAAGGTGGGGACTTTAACCTCAATATCCTGAATGGCATACGATAATAAGATAGGTGGTCGTAAGCATTGCATCAACTTAAAAGCATTTTGGAACGTCCATCCTTCTTAAGAGGCTCCGAGTAACTTCAAGTAGATGACGAATTTTCCGTTTTGCCACTACATTCTGTCGAGGAGCGTACATACAAGAGCTTTGATGTATAATCCCATACCTAACTAGCCCCAGAATTCATCTTGAAAGTATCCTCGGGCATTATTTGATCGAAATATTTTTATATTCTTATCAAACTGGGTGAGACCATCTTATGAAATATTTTAATAATTTGTGGTACTTCATTATGAGCCTTCAATAGATGCAACTACATGTAGCAAGAGAAATCAACTACAAAAGAAATGAAATATTGGTAGCTGTCGATGAATATAATGGTAGCAGGTGCCCACACATCATAATGAACAATATGAAATGGAATCAAACTTCCATTTAAACTTGGAGAGAAGTTGATCTACAATTTTTGGACAACTCATGAACTTCACACTATAGATTATGACTCACAACTGACTTCAACAAGTCTGGAAATAACAATTTTAATGATTGAAAAGACAAATGCCCTAAACTATTGTGCCATAATTTATCCTGGGCAACATTATTATCTCTACTAAGACTATTACTTGACCGTAAAGTTGAAGAAGAACTAGCAATACTAGAAGGTAGAGACCATCCGTTGCACGATCACTCCTAATCGTTTTCCTTGTCACCAAGTCCAGAAAAACATAGTGGGTAGGAAAGGAAGTTACACGACAGTTCAATTTTTTTGTGAGACTACTACAGACAATAAATTTGCCGATAAATTTGGAACATGAAGAGCAGAAGACAGAGACAAGTGATCATTAAGTTTGATATCGGCCTTTCCAAAGATAGAAGATAGGGATCCATCAGCAAATCTCAATTTATCTTTTCCAAATGATAGACTATTTGAGGAAAAAATGGATGACAAACCTATCATCTGATTAGATGCACCTAAATCAATGATCCAGGCTGGGTTGGATAAGGAATAACAAACGAGGTTCGAAGACGCATGTATACCTAACTGTGTTTGATATCACCCTTTCCAATGATAGAACCAGTGTTTTAAATAGCGGTAGCATGATGTGTAGCGCTCAACCCTCTATAGCGTGTAGTGTAAATACGTAGCGTGTAGCGTAAGCTCCACGATACTTCTATTTTTTAATTAAAAATAGGACAAATATAATAAATTGTGAATAAAAAAAGAAAAAAAATATAAAAATGCCTAAAAGACGATTCTTTTTATCAATTATAAGCATGTTCAAAAAATTTATTAGTTATCATTTATCAGAAGCCAATCCATATATATAAGCCAAATCAAATAATTATCACATCAACAACTTTATAAGCAAATCACTTTAATTAATAATGTCTAATTGAAACCACAAGTCACAATTATGAAAAAAATAAAAATCCCATAGGTTAAAAGTATCAAGTACAATACAAGTGTCACATTTCTCAACATTAGAAACAAAGAAAACCTGAAAAAATAATAAAAAACTAAAATAGTAAAAAAATACATTGTAGCTTACGCTATAAACGCTACGCGCTACATAGCTGTAGCGTACGCTACAGGGGATTTATGCTATTTGGGACAATACGTAATGCTACGGCTACGCTACGCTACGTAGCGTACGCTACAGGCGCTATTTGAAACACTGGATAGAACATAGGGATCCATCAACAATTTTCAATTTATCTTTTCTAGATGATAGACTATATGAGGAAAAAAATGGATGATAGACCCTTTTTTTTTAAAAAAATTTAGTTAGTTTGTTAGTACACCATAACTGTCAGTCCACACTTCACTGTTAGCCCCCCCCCCCCACTAGGGAATCGATACCATGACCTTAGTGTTGAAACGAGGTATCTTTCACTCACTCTACCACTTGAGCCATGGATCAGGGTGTAAATGGATGATAGACCTATCATCTGATTAGATGCACCTAAATCAATGATCCAGGATGGGTTGGATGAGGAATAACAGAAAAGGTTAGCAGACGCATGTATACCTAACTGTGTAAATGAAGTAGAAGCAAATAGACCTTCTACTTGGAAAAGTAGACGATGAAGGCATTCCAAATCTGTAATAAATAAACTGTCCAAGGCCAATGAGGGCTGCCCAGAGAAAGGGCAGATGTGGAGGAAGAGAGGTGGTACCTGAGGCAGGAAGAGCAAGGGTAGCGACAACGAGATTGGAGGAATGAAGCCGTCAAGGATGGTTAAACTTTCCTGGTCTACCATGGAGATCCCAACAAATCTCCCTTGTATGTTGGGTTTTTCCACAATAGTCGCATCTCAACTTCTCATCAGGTTCTCTATTCTTCCGATCGGATCTTTTTCTACCCTCAGAGGAACGAGAAGAGTTCTTCTGATTAGATCTTTTTCTACCCTCAGAGGAATGAGAAGAGACTACAAGAACTAAATGATTGTTGTTGTAAGAAATTGGTTGCATGGCTTTCTTCCGATTTTCTGCACTTTGAACCAAGGAATAAACTTGGTTCAATGATGGAAGCTCATCTCTCCCCAAAATCTTCACCTGTCAACTCATACCCAGAGTTCAAACTGGCTAAGAAATCGAATATTTTATTATGTTCAACATGTTTTTGATGTCTCTCCCTATCAATTAGTATCCCATTGTAATAACTGATAATGATCCAATTCTTCCTATAGACCCTGAAGAGTGGAATAATAAATAGCCAAACTCTTCTACCCCTAAGAAATAGTAGCAATCTCTTGGCGTAACTAATAAACACGAGCAATAATCATTGGAAATAAGTTTTTCTAACTTTATCTTAGACTTCTGTAGCTGTCCGTAGGAATAAGAATCCTCTATTGATATGAAGTTGTGTAGAGTTAAGTGGCCAAGACATCACCATCCAGTTCT
This sequence comes from Magnolia sinica, assembly GCF_029962835.1. Classification (NCBI taxonomy): domain Eukaryota; kingdom Viridiplantae; phylum Streptophyta; class Magnoliopsida; order Magnoliales; family Magnoliaceae; genus Magnolia; species Magnolia sinica. The sequence continues at coordinate 90,347,828 of NC_080577.1, forward strand.
CTTGCTCCCACTTATCATACGAAAAATCATCAGTAGCTAGTTCCTTTATTTGCCATTTGAATACCCTAATTTTCCTCACCCGCAGATATACACCTTGGCAGATTGTGAGACCATTAAAGGAAATTAGTGCCGTCCTACTTTACAATTGTGATCCGTAAACTAGGTTTGTCACCATAAACACCTATTGTGGATATGGAACTTGTGAATCCGGTAACATTGGAAGTAACCTCTAAACCATTAGTAGTCGACATCTTCCCACAGAAAACAGTTCCTTATATTTTCCATAGTATAGCAAAAGTGCTATCTAGAATTTCAAAGAAGCTAAAAAAAAATAAAATAAAAATAAAAATCTGATCCAAAAAGGGTTGTACAACACCATTCCTTCACAAATGTCATCATAAATCTCTCAAATCTCAACGGAATGTGATAATTTTTGTTTTTGGAGGTGGCAACTGGTCAACCATATGGAATCAATGCAGAGAAGTTCCACAAAATTCTCATAGGAAAAAGGCATGCATAATAAATTTTTTTTTTTTTTAAAAGCCCCCTTTTCGAGACTTCTCTGTTTCAAGAAAAACAACACCAAATACTTACCCAAAACTTGTGAAAAAATCATCATAATTCTTCTAATTCTCACACTTTTCTTCTTTATGGGACCATCCAACGGTGTACTGTTGATGTCAGTTGTACAGAATGATGACATTAGCAGTGGGTCCCACTGAAGAAACCTCCAATTAATGTAGAAAGAATGCAAGTGCTTTCCCGGCACTCTGATACCAAGAAAAAAAATAGAAGGAAGAGAACTAGCAAGAGAGGTGAAAGAGGAGAGAAGAAAGAAGAAGAAAAGAGGGAGGAAAAGAGAAGTTTTTGGAGAGCTTAACACTAGGTGCGTCAGTCTCCCTTATTATTTATATAAGCAACTTTGGAAAAATTACAAATAACACCCTACTAGTACTCGTATTACAAAAAAGACCTTATTAGTACTAGTATAACAAGAAAGCCCTTCTAACCTCATTTCTCAACAAGAAATTAATGGAAACAAGGGCACTAGTGCATAGAAAAATATTTTTCGTTCTCCAAGTCCCGGAACACTATTAAGATTTATAATGGCATTACTGAGTGGGGAGAATTTTGTATTATATTGCTCAGATGACACCTCATCATCATTGGTATTATTCTAATAAGATTATCATTTTTTTTTGGGAAAGATTATCGTTAACCCTAAAAAGTATTTTTGTAATGGAACATTTGTTAGCGAATAATGCTGCATTAGGCTCATGCTTCAATTTTCATGATCTGTCTATTCTTCCTCGTGCAAATTTATATGTTGGAACTAAGGCAAGTTAGGTTGCTAGGCTGTGCTTTTGGGGATTTGAGGCAAAAGGCAAAATAGCCAAACTGAAGTTCCTTCCCACACTCCCCAAAATGAAGTAAACTAATAAAGAAACAAATAAAAAATGATCTTGGTACCTCAATCTTTGCATTGTAAAATTCCCTCAGGAAAGTCCCTTCATCTGATATCTTGTGATTAGGAGCTCAAATTGTAAAATTCCTTCAGTACTTTCACATATGATACACAGGATATTCAGATAATATGAGAAAGTGACTATCGTATGGTAATTTGTAAAATTTCTTCAGTAATTTTGGGTATCGGACACAACATGTTCAGATAGGTAAATAGATTACGGGTTAAGATAAAAGGACGGCAGAATTATCTGGTCTGCGGCTAAAGGATATGTTTAGCATGCTTGGGCCTGAGTTCCTGAAAATGGGGTCCGTGCTCAAAATGGTGAGGTCTGAATACCCGATTCATTAAAATGTAAGAAAAAATAAATAAATATGTAGTTATCATGAAAGGATATAGTTGAGTCAAAATTTCTTCAATCTTTAGTTTTTATGGCCCTTGTATTTATCTGCAGTTAATAGAGAAAAAAGAAGCCAATGATCCAGTGCCATTTTTTCTTGCAATTACAGACTCTTCCCCATTTAGGCATTAGGAAACCAATATATCATCTCATGAATCTCATCTATGGCTGCAGCAGCAGTTGTGTTTGAGCAATCACGTAAATGCAGGTAGGATAGACCCCAATTTATAAATGAGGTGACTTTTGCAGGAACATGTTGTCATCTCATTTGCTGATTTACATATTGGGTGGCAACCGATTGGAGCATAACTGCATTTTGCAGGCATCCAAACAGGGTCTAATTGTTAAATTATTAATGTTAGTTGGGCAGTTCATCACCAAACTGGTTAGGGTCATGTGATTCATAGGTCACCAGCATCATCACTGAACTATTTACCCTATTATCATGAAAGGTTTATTCTATTTTGAAATGTGTATTTTGAAACGCTTCAAATACTTTACAGTACCACTATTTAATCCAACTCCACTCCCAGAGTTCCTCAGTATATGTACTTCCATGGACTCATCACAGGTTGTAGTCGGGGCGCTTCTGGGATTTGTCACAGCTGGTATTGCTTACTTGATCCATAAAGTCACTGCTCAAGCTTGATGCTGACATTCAGGAAATGCGGCTGTGTCATCTATGATCCTCAATCTGCAAAACAAAGTTTGTAGGATGGGAAAACTACTCGAACAGCACCTGCTTGGTTATTTGAATCTGAATGTTAAACCAGAACGTCTGTAATGTATAAAATGTTGGCAGTGTTCTACATTAAACATTCTTTTCTGTTGAATTACATTACTTACAATGTGCATCTGGGTTTTCAATGTAATATTTCTTAACTAGTTGGGGGGAGGGTGGGGGGGGGGGGGGGGGAGGGGGGATGAGATGCAATAATTCCTGTGAGCATTGTCAGTTCCCAATTGGGAAAATTGATACTATTTCAAGAGGAATTATCAGTACTGAGTTTATCATCAGGATGTGAATGATATCATGCTGTACCTGTTCCATACAAGCGTGACCCATGGTTCAGTGATCTAGACTGTTGTTCTGATGGGACACCCCATGTTCGGTGGTTGCATAAAAAATCTTCCAGGATGGGAGTTTCTAGCCATCCAATCTTTGGCCTTTTTCCTACGGTATTGCTGGATTTGTTTTTCCTTAATCATGGTAGGCCACTGATTGAACGGTTATCTACCAGTCTGGAGGACTGATTGGGCATTCCCTGTCTGCAATGGGGGCCATGGGGCCCATCAGATCAACGGTTCAGATCATGATCCGCCTGCTCAGCTCCACTTGTATTCAATGCCAGTATCAGGACGGTGTTCATGTTTGATGCATTAGAATCCAACTATTCCTTTTGTTTCCAATATTGCCTATCAAGATATTCTTTTTGTTTCAACATCATTAACCATAGTTTTCTTACTAAAATATAGTCTGGCAATTTAGAATAATTGCTAAGAGGCTCGTATGATGATTGTTTGCGGTTTAAGAAATCTTACTGAGACCTACCATTAAAAGCCTTACCTAATCTTGAATGGATGGCATTGAGAGTTCAAAAAGAGGAAGCACGATTTTTGGAGTTTAGTTATACTCATTTTCCTAAGTGAAAGAAGAAACATCATATAGAATAAAATCAGGGAAGTTTATACTTTATGAAAATAAAGGATTATCTTGGTTCTTTTGTACTTGTTCTTTTGTTCATGTGGGTGTTGTTTTCTCCTTTTCCTTGTTGCCCTTTTGCATACATGTTGGCAGGTGAGCTGCCCAATGCTGAGATGGCTCTGGAACAGTGAACAGACCAGGACTCTGTTATGCCAGCCAGAAAGAACTACATCCTGCTGATACAGCAGGTATGCCGTTCTTATTAGATTGATTATCTTTGATGAAATAGAAGTTGTTATCCTTTGGAATCTATATGACCAGCCTCGCAGCAACCACGATAATGAACATATAGATGGTGACAGTATCAGTCTACAACCCATCTCCAATATCCTATCATTGCTGGTGCCTTGTCACCACTTCAATGAGATCATAGCCCAAAAATTGAACTCAGCTAATGGTACTAAAACTGTCCAATTAATGGCCTCTGCTAACTATCCAAAAGCACCGCATTGATCAAGCAGTTTGGAAGATCCAATTAGTGCAACTTTTGGGGGATGACCCATATTAATGGTGGCTCACTGACGTGAGTGAAAATCAAAGGGCATGTGCACAATCGAATGTAGTTATGGTTTAGGGCATGTTTAGTGATTGAATGGTAAATATGGTTTATGCATGAGTTTCAGGTACGTTTATATTTAATTTATAGATAAATATTCAAAGAGTAAGGCGCTATATCATCAACTAGGGGTAGGGGTATGGCACATCTAACTCACTTGGAGCGAGGGGATAGAGATTAGATAGAGGAAATGGAGAAATACTGGGGAGTAAGTGAAGCAGAGGGAAAGGTGGGGATATGCACAGGTGAGGGAGGGAGATCCACCTGACTGTTTCCCTTTCTGTGGTCCACTCAAGTCCTTGATCTGCTTATTTGTGGGCTGATGTCTTAACATGAGCTTGTAGAACAGATGTAGGGAGTGGATGTCATAGAGTCAACAGAGTGGCCCCCATAGAGCCTTTGTCACACGATCTCCCTATTAGAAATATTGCAGTGCAGCTACACTCAAAGAGATTGGTGCGGGCAGCACGCATTAAAAGAAGTGAAAGGAGGTGGGTGCAATCTATTCCTTCCCTTTTGCAGTAAAATCTCAACCTTTACCTGCCGAGCAGCTACATTTTTCTGACAAATTTGCCGGCTCTTAACCTATGCTGTGAAGACTAACTGTGAGGGAAAAAATGTCCTAAGGTAATGGCGTTGTATACAAAGAGATTATCGACCATGAAAATGTAGAGTTATTATATTATTAGAGAACATAAACATACCACAACCAACGATGACAGTAGTCACAGACAGCAGCAAGTAACAGAAACAAGGCAGACAATATAGTTTATAGGCTTCTAGATGATGGAACCATTCAGAACTTTGAGGACACCTTGGGATGATGAAGGACGATACGGTTGTACGCATCTAGAGTCAGAAAATCATCGAGGGTAGGAGCAGTGCATTGCCTGGTGAAAATCCTGCAAGCTTCTCTATACATTCCGTGTTTAAACCTTTCCGCGCCAACCTCTCTCTCAATCCTTGCCATCTCTTCTTCCACCACCCGCCCAAATAGCTCCAAGCTCACCTTAACACCAAGACCATCACCATCCAAAACCACCCCATATTTCAACCACTGCCAGTTCTGTACCCTGCTGATCTCGGCAGTTGCAGCATCTTCCATGAGATTGTACAGAGGCACTGACCCAGTTCCAGTAAGCCAGGCTGCCAAGTACTGAATTCCAACTCGGGTGTTTAGTCGTAGGCCTTCCATCGTCCGCACTCCTCTAGGCCTCTCTAGGAGGTCTTCTTCAGTTAAACTCACAGCGTCTTCCCGCTTCATAGTTTGAATCTGGTTGGGGGCAGCGCCGGTGTTGTTCATGAAGACTTCCATGATGGTTGGGATCAGGCCAGGGTGAGCGGCCCACGTGCCATCATGACCTGCAAGTACCTCTCGTAACTTATCCTTTCGAACCAGATCTAGGGCTGCCTCGTTGGCTGCTGGATCATCTCTGATTGGAATCTGAGCTGCCTGAGAAGGCAGAAAACCTTTTGTTATGCCAACATACCAAATATGTGCATGTACTATATTATGCATGCACCATCTATAAATTCAGTGGTACAAACAACCATATAGATGCATGAACAAACACATACCAACACACATACCTAAATACAGACATACAGACTAGTTATCTACACGACGGTGAATGATCTAGCTCCACTCATTTAAGATGTTATGTAACTCGACGGTTTTCGAGCTTAGTCGCCTTGAAACTCGCTGCTGAGCTTGACTCAGTCGAGACTCGGGCAGACTTGTCGAGTCTGACTTGATCGACTCGTCACAACTCAAACCAAGTCACTCATTGGGTGATTGCTTTTCATAATAAAAACAATAAACATGCAAAGCGTGAGATTCGAACAGCTGAACAATATCAAGTCGACCCAACCTGGCCAGGCTTGAGTCCAGTTGAGTTTTCATGTTTTTGAAATATGGTATGTATATGTACACCCAAGCGCATACATTCGTATACACAAGAGGACACATATACATAGTTGAACCAAGATCCATGCCATTGGTTTTGAAGCCTCTTGAGGCATTGAACATGATTATGTTTCTTTCTAGTTTGCAACTTGGGTCAGTATAGATTTTGAAGAAATTTAGGGAGGAGTTATATACCATGCCGCCCATGGCATGCACGCCGCGCCTGTGGCATGTATGGATAAGGAGGTCGGAGTAGCTCCTCATGAAGTGCTGGGCCATCCCGACCTGAACACGGTCGGGAAGTAGGCGATCTGGGTGGGCCTGGAAGGTCTTGACATAGCTGAATATGTAATCCCATCTACCACAATTGAGCCCAACAGAGTGATCCCTTAGCTCATAGAGAATTTCGTCCATCTGAAACACTGCCGGAAGAGTCTCTATCAGAACTGTCACCCTGATGCTCCCTCTCTCTATTCCCGCCATCTTCTCCGCCTTCTCGAAGACACAGTTCCATATCTTAGCTTCCCTGCCAATGACAAAGATCCCTGTAAGGGGATACCATTCGCTACATAATTCTATTAGTGCTAAGCCAAATGATCAGGTATATAAACTACAAATCCATCATCTGTTCAGTATAAGTGTTATCTTCCACCATGCATTGTGGAATGATCTTGAGATAGTGGGCCGTGTTGAGTTGGATGATCGGATATACACCATAAAATGTTGCGTAGTTTTGTAGGTTATCATTACTGTCATAATGAAAACAGTGCCAATTACCTTGAATGCTCCATTTTTGGGAGGTAGAAGAAGGGTCCAAACCCGCCGCCTTGGGTGGCACGGAACCTAGCATGATTGTGGTAGAAGTAGAGGCCAAAATCGACAAGGCAGCCAGTTGCAGGCTCGCCGTCGATGAGAATGTGGGCCTCCAGCAGGTGCCACCCTCGTGGACGAACAAAGAGCTTGGCAATCTGGTCATTGAGTCTGTAGACCCTTTTCCTGGCTTGATCATGGAAGCTTATGGTCCCATCAACTGCATCCTTTAGATTGACTTGGCCTCTCATGAGGTTTTCCCAAGATGGTGAGAGCGCGTCTTCAAAATCTGCCTGCAAACACCATTTTCATGCGTCAATTCAAGCTGATAAAACTATCATAAGTAAATACAACTGCAGAGATGGATCAGGCATGATAGCATCATCTTCATTAATTTTGCAGCCATGAATGGTTAGTGATAAAATAAGAGGAGCTTCCAGGCTTGTTGTACAATGAATCTGTCTTGATTCGTAGATGGTTCAACGCTTACATGGGTTGTAAAATCGATAAAGCGAGACCATCCATTTGGTGGGCCTTACCATGGATGGCCACGGTGCAAAACGCGCTCTAATTCGATAAACCTTCTTTTTCTCCACTATCTGAGGGCCGCAATTTTGTCAGGTAGAGTTTCTTTGTACTGTGGGCCATATACAGTAAGGCCCAAGAGATGGACGATCTGGATTAAGTGACATTACAACCATGGAAAAGTAGAGTGGCTATGAATCAGGCCTCCAGTTCAGCAATCCAAGATTGGCTGCTGAAATGGAGACCAGGAGCCAGACATCAGGCCCATTATTTTCAAGGTGGGCCATGTATTACGGGCCAATTGTAGCAAATGACTTAGGCCCCCGGGTCACCAGTCTCTGGTATCTCTACTCACGATAACGAGGTCTAAAATCCATTGCACCGCGGTCACCGAGTTTGGTCAGGCGGTGGGGCCCACCTTGATATAGGTGTTGTATATCCACGCTATCCATCAGTTTCTCCATCCCATTTTAGGACGTGGGCCCAAATCTGTAGCATATCCAAATCTCAGGTGGACCACACCACAGGAAACAGTGGTGATTGACCATTAAAAACTTCTTGTGCTTGAAATATGTTTTCCATTCATCCGGGTCTGTTTGACCTTATCAACAGGTTGGATGGCCAATAAACATTACGGTGGGCCCTAGAAAGTTATTAATGGTAGGCATTTAATCACAACTGTTTCCTGCGGTGTGGCCGGTCTGAGGTTTGTATCTGCTTCAGTTTTGGGCCCGCATCCTAAAATGAGCCAGAAAAAAAGATGCACGGCGTGGATATACAAGACACATCAAAGTGGACCCCACGGTCACAGCCTGACTGAACTCAGTCCGGCCCCGTCCTGATTGCTATGGATCTTTACAGTGAGGACCTGGTGTAGATGGGCCACGGAGCAAAACTTGCTTTATTGGACAGCTAGGATCATCTCACGAGTGTTTCAGCGTAACGGCCCGCCTATAGCGCGTCTCGTAAGGCGATTAGCGCCAACCGATAGGGCTATCAACGGACCATTCATCATCTGGGCCACACAGTGGATGGCGTACATCAGAAAACCAGTTGGATGATCCTAGCCATTGATTTGAAACTTTTGATGTTAAAAATGAAATACGAAGAAAGATCCGACTAAAGGGTGACATTCAACGGCCAAAAGCCCTCTGGTTGGTGCTCAAGGTCATCAGAAGCTCGATGTATGGTCCCAAAATCACACTGATCGAATGATCCTAACAGTCCAACCGATATCTATCAAACAAACGGTTAAAACAAAATAATCACAGCCCAAACACAACACGTGAAATCAGATGGTCAAGATCATCTAATCAGCACGATTTTCAGGCCATGCTCCATCCTCAACAGGACCAACAATCTGGACGACCCAGATTGCTGTGCATGCATGCCATGAACGGTGGATGAGTCAATCCTCACATCAACGATGTCCTGACCAACAAACTACTTACAGAACTTACTCACCATGAAAACCTTTGCTCCGGAGTTTAGTGCATTGATGATCATCTTCCTCTCGACGGGCCCTGTAATCTCCACCTTCCGATCAGCGACTGCCGGTGGGACCGACGCACAAACCCAATCCCCGTCTCTCACAAATTTAGTGGCTGGATCGAACCCTGGCAACATTCCTGCATTGTATCTCTTCTGGGTCTCTCGCCGACACTCCATCGCATACCGTATACGGCTACGGAACTCGCGTTGTAGGTGGGCCACGAATTCCAGGGCCTCCCTAGTGAGGATCCTAGCAAATTCATTATCATATCTGCCTCTGATGTCTACTCCTTCAGGAACATCGTAGCCATCCATTTTCATAGCCATTACAGACCTTTTTCTTCTGTTTTGCTTCTAAGCGTTTGTGAATGGTTTTGGTGTGAGGGTGGTGAGCAATATAAAGAGAAGGGATTGCAAGTAGACTCGCGCCAGGAAATGGTTCATGAGGTGATTCTTGGCCCACGTGCCATTGTTGTAGATGTGTGCGTGATCTGAGCCGTTCATCAGGCGAGGGCCACGTTGAACATGCCTTGGCCCAAAATAGACTACCGCTCTCTCTCTCTCTCTCTCTCTCTGGTCCTACTCGTTGGACTACAAGTTACCGTCCACCCAGTCCAACTGATCAAGTGAATACTACATCCAACCCTTCCAATAGGTTGGACCCACCATTAGGATTACCTAATACAAAAATCAGCATCATATCCTAATCAGGTTGGCTACGCCATAGAAAACAATTTCTAACCATTGATAATAGGAAAACAGGATTGTTGTTCGTCTGATGAGCAGATGTGGCTGATTTTTGTCAAAGGTTATCCACATGATGCGTCCAATCTATTGGACGGGTTGGATGTTCCACTTACATGAAAGGCTGAAAGTTATCTCAGTTGGACCGAAGAGTTTGAGACCTTTTACTAACCATCTTTTTTTTTTTTTTTTTGTTTGCTTTTGCATGCTGGGTTCATCTGATGGATGGACCAACCTGATAACTGGGCCAGGGAATTTGGACAATTTGCTCCACTCAGTGACCGAATCTCATATATGCGTGACACGTAGACACGTGTGCAGAGAACTGCTGTTGGATATCTCCTTGGGCGAAGGTTTCGTGGAGTGGATATGTATGGAATGGAGAGAGAAAGAGTGATGGTAATGGCCTATATTTAGAACGTGTATGACATCTTGTGCGTCAGATGGATAGCATCTGACGTAAGCTCTCGAGAAATGGAAGTATTGAGGTGACCTGTTTGATTTGTGAAGTAAATGAGAATTAGCTGGCAAACAAGTAATAATTACTTACCAGCGAATTGCCCCTCGTTTCCTGTGCGCTGATGTCAGCCTTTTGGCGTTAAAATAAAGGATGGCTGTGAAAGGAATATAGGGCCCACTGTGATGTCCATGATGTATCAACACCGTTCATCCTGTATGTCAGCCTCATTTAGGTCCTGAACTCAAAAATAAGATAGATCAAAAGTTCCAGTGGACCACACCACAAGAAACAGTGGAAATTCAGTGTTTACCGTATAAAAATTTTGTGGCGCTTAGATGTTTTGGCTGAAGCTGATATTTTTGTTTATCCCTTATCAATTTTAAACTTACGCCCTAAAATCTTCTGATAAAATAGATGGACGGTGTAGATATGTCATACACATCACAGTGGGGTCTACAAATGCAAGCCAACTTTTTTCGAGGCGAAATTGCATTTGAAAATCCAAATAGGAGAAGAGGTAAAAATGAACTTTTGCAAGGGTATTTCCCAATTCCCTTGAAATCAAACAGGCCCTTAGTGCCTGTTTCGTGATGCGTTTCCGTTGGATGTGGTGGGTCCTTGGCACATGGCCTCATGCGGATTAGGTGTTATTCGGGTAAAACCTTAGTGGGTGTTTTACTTACTGTATGGGGCCTACCTTGATTTGCTTTTGTATATCAATGCCGTCTATCCATTTTTCCATGTCATTTTAGGAAGTGATTCCAAAACTTAAGCAGATATAACTCTCAGGTGCACCACACCACTGGAAAATTTGGTGAATGATCATTAAAAGCTTTTCGTGGACCATAATTTGTTTTATCAAGTTTATTTTTATATTTTCGTTTCATCCAGGTCTGTTCAACCTTATCAATGGGTTGGATGGAAAAGAAACATTTGGATGGGTATTACTATGGACCCTACCAAGTTTTTAATGGTGTGCGTTGAGTCACCACTTTTTCCTGTGGTGTGACCCACGTGATGCATGCATGAAATCCAACACGTCCATCAGAAGCTTCAGAGCATATTACCCCTAGGACCGGCACATCAGGCCGATCCTCGTATTAGGTGGACCACATCACAGGGAATAGGTTGAGAGATAAAGTCCACCCTCGATTTGATTGTGTGGCCCACAGGGTTCTGTATATGGAATCCATGCCATTCAGATCTTAATCTGGCGTGAACGAGAGGTGTGGCCAAACTTCCGGCTGTTTTGAAACTATGATGGCCCCGAATCACATAAAAGGATGAGCGTTTGATCTTAAAATTTTCCTTCTACTGTCGCCCACCTGAAATTTGGGTCAGGCTGATTTATAACACGAGGTAAGTCATCTGATGGACGAGGCGGATGTGTCTATCACCCAAACTATTCTAAAGTTCACTGGTAAATAGATTGTGTTTAAACGTTGAGATCATAAGTTAAAGTGCCCATATGATATGACGCGAGTTGTTGATTCCACAACTTAGTGGTAGATAAACTCCGTTTAAATGATGACATCATAAGTTAAAGTGCCGTGCCCATATGATGCATTCCACAGCTCAGTGATAAAGAGACTGCGCTTAAATGATGAGATCATAAGTTACAGTGCCTGTATAATGGGACTGTACTGTGTAAAAGAAAAGGAATACAACTTATAAGATGGGATTGGCTTCGACCTAAATTTTAAAGGTTTGTGCTAGGCCTATTCAAAATGTGAGCTATTTAAGTGATTGGGTAAAGGCTCTCCTATTAGGTGGGTCACACATGATCATTTATTTAGATTTGGCTGTATGATTATTCAGATTTAGCAATTCAATAGGCCTCACTTTTGTCGTAATCATTGTAAATAGGTTTGGGGTGGGACGCTTGAACCGTTATCCCTATACTCAGTTATTAAGCAATATATGGAAACCTACAATGTTGAGACCCTAGAGGGAAAAGTGTAATGGGTAAGCTTCTATCCCTCTTTCCTATATATATAAATGTCTTAGTCCCCTCACCAACACAAGTGAGAAAACTTTAATCTCATTGAACGTTATCTTAAAGGTGTGAAGTGCGAAAGATCAAGATTCCTGTTGGTAGTAATATCCTCCCAATTAGGTATGCTTTTATGTTATGGTATTGAATCTCCATTATTGATACATACAATTTTCTATTAAAAATTCAATACACAACGGAGGATAGAAGAAAACGATCAGATCTATCGGGTTCAAGGCTCGACTTAAATAGTCGATTTCTCAAGACAAATTTGCTGTCTTTTTTCTGAAAATTTCAGCAAGTGCAAACGAAGGAAATTTACAAATTGTCTTCAGGATACAATGAACTCTCAATCCAATTTTCAACACAAAAATTTGCACATTTAAATGTTGAACAGATCTCTAGTTTTGATACCAATATGCCTTAAGACATTCAGAAAAAATTCAGTAAGAGATTAGATCGAGAATAATTGTACAGAAGATGATATAATGTTAAGAATTAAGAGTATATTCTTCTGGATTATAGTATCCAGGATTTATATCAACTGAAAGGTTATGGATTTCTTCCTGAAGAGGTGCTACAGAGCCTCTTCAAGAAATCCATACCCATTCACAGCAAATAATTGCCTTTCCATGAAAGGACATGACTCTATGTCATATGGGAGTTATTTCTGTACCCATTCAGACAGGAGCAGTTATCCAACAGGAAAAACTTAATCCACATAAGCGACACATGGCATAAGTGCCACATGTATAATCATGTCACAATTACTCTTAATCAACAAAGGTCATAAAATCATCAGGATAAACCCTCATTCAATTCCAATTGTATCATGACCAAAAAAGTTTAAACCATGTGCTAAAAAGACTATCTTTTTGCTCCTTGCGACAATGCGAAGTACTAAGTGCGCCTAATAAAGCGCCCAAGCAGCCCTACAGCCCACGCCACGCGCGCGCTTGAACCCTGGTTGCATAAGCAAAAATCCCTTCACTTATCGACTGGCTATACACACTATTTATAGAAAGTTAAAATAATTAATATATTTATTTACTTTCAAAAAATAACTTCTATTTTTGTTTTGTTTTTTTTTTTTTAAAAATTCTTAAAAACACAACATTTTCATCAATTCCACAATACAAATCTATCAATGTTGGGTTGGTCAGTCAGCCGTTTACAAGTAAATGGTTCCTGTCGAGTTGCTACGCTAGCTCAGGCTTAATGAATTTTTAAGTGGGTGGGTTTGGGTCGGAGGGTAATAGCTCATGGGTAAGGCTACCGTCTCACACACCACGTGTCATTGTCCTAAGTCGTCCATCAGGTGGGCCTATCTATATTGATGTTGTTGACCCAAAATAAATCTGATCTGTTCAGTGGCTGGGCCATGATATGAGAAATAGTTGGACACGTAAGAAACCTTCACCCAAGTTTTTCCAGCCGTACATTTATTTCTTAAACTATGCCCAATACACAAGTGGACCACCTGATTCTCGGGCTCCAGCCCCAGACATGCACAATTGAAATGAAATGATCAATAATTTAAAATAATCAATCTAATAAAATTTTGTTAGTATTCCCTTTAATCACAAGTCCCATCTTGTAAATGATTTTGATCATCTAAACATTTTTCAAATTAAATGATTAAATGTACATTGAGTTGGAACTGGTCGCAAGTATCTTTCATCCACACATCATGTGGTCGAGTTGATGATTGAACTGGGCCAAATAACTGGACCAGGCCATTCATCGTTGGCTCATCTCCTTAGGCTGAGTTTAGGGGCCCAAGCCCTGGTCAGGACTACCTGGCCTACATTACCTCTCCTCCTTATGGACTGAGCAATATGATTAACATTCCAGGGCCAGAAAAATTGGACCCAATACCAGCCCTTGACATTCATGAGAGCTACAAAACCCAGCCATTGGCATTTAAGACAAGCCATGTCACGGTTCTCTGGCAATTCCTAGTTACAAAGTCGACAACCTTATCATATCTTCCGATAAAACCATGCATAAAAATCAATCAATATACTAAATAGAGAAATAAAAATTAAATACCAAATAATGCGATTAAAAATTCGTAGAATAAGTTAGAAGGAAAGCACCTGAATCGAAAGCCTGAAAAAGTGCTTAAATCATATCAGCTGCAGTATACTTAGTGGAAGCACGGATCCATGTTGCTTTCTTGAAGACTATTCGAATATGTTGGATGGTCTAAATAAACGATCCAGATTTCTTGCAATGAATGTATTTGAGACAACCACTTTTCGGTTCAAAGTGACCGACTCAATTACCAGGTGGTTGATACTTGGAATATCCCTTCACATATTATAGAAAATTGGAGTTTTTTATATGAAAAAAAACTTGCTTTGAAAACCGACTACAATGCTTGTAATTTATATAGGTTTTCCGCATTATTATTTACAGGAATTTCGAAAGGTGATGTGGCAGACACCTGGCGCACAGGTGTTAGCCAACAAATACTTCCATTGTGCCAAAGACTCAGCCAAACAAATATATCCGAAAGACTGTCAAATAAATATTTGTGGAAGACTCGGTCAACAGCTGCGGAAGATAGGTCAAACGAAAAGGAAAAAAAAAAAAAAGGAAAAAGAATAAGCCCCTAGGAGGTTCAAAATGATTTCCTAAAAAAATTTCATTATCTATTATAATTTTCAAACTCTTGCTAAAACCAATAATCCCTTACTATTTTTAAAACAACAAAAGATAAGCGAGCATTTGATCTTTCGTTTATAAACAAATGTGTCTCATGGACTTGAATCATGTCTTAATAAGAAATTATCTTTTAACACATACTTACTGGACCAAGCTTTTCAAAACTATGTTGTTTATTGGTAAGATCAAAGCCTCACACACGTTTGATCACCACCTCTCTAGTGAAAATAATGTCAAGCACTTTTAAGGCCAAGTGCTCATCCCACTTTCATGAATGCTCTAGAGAGTTAGTCAAATTCTCATAAAAGGTAGCCAAACCTTTACACTCATATAGATGAGTCTATTAAGGACGCACTATGACAATGCGTCTCATCCATAAGGACTATAAAACTCATTAAGAGATCTAACCTCATCCTCTAGATAGTCACAAGTAGTATTGATCCTCAATAAGAATGGTTCAGGAAACTCAGTTTCTTTAATTCAGTACCTCTAAGAACTACTCTGTAACTTATTTTTTTCCATTGAACATGTTTTCTGGGGTCTCCAGTCATATAGGTTGGGTAACTTTTACATGTAATTTACTTAATTGGCTTAAAGCATGTTCCTCTCTTAGTATTGTAGATTTTTTCCTTGCAAGGCCTTTAATTAAAGGATTCGCCAAATTGTCTGGCAACCTGATTTCGTTTATAAAAATTACTTCTTCTTTGAGTAATTCTCTAATCCTCCTATGTTTTCGACTTATGGGTCTTATTTTCCCATTATATTGTGAATTATTTGCTCGTCTGATAGTTGTATTACTGTCACAATTTAGTTTTACTAAAGGTACAAGTTTACTCCAAAACTGAATATCGTATAATATATTTCTCAACCACTTGGCTTGTTTCGCAGCGAAGGTTGTTAGAGCTATAAGTTCAGACTTCATAGTAGAGTCAGAAATAATAGATTGCTTCTTAGATTTTCAAGTTACAGCTCCGCCTCCAATGATGAAGATGTAGCCACTGGTTACTTTACAATCATTAGGAATAAAATTTCAATCAGCATCAGATGTCTACTGTAATGTAAACCATACTGCTAAGTTTCAAGTATTTTAAGACTTTCCATACAGCTTCCCAATGATCATTACTGGTATTATTAGTAAACCTACTTAGTTTTCCTACAACATAAGCTATATCCGGTTTAGTACAATTCATTACATAAATCAAACTACCAATAACACCAGCATATTCATTCTGATTTACACTTGTTCCTTTATTAGGATAAGTGGGATAATAAGGAGTGCAAACAGGTTTACAATATGACATGTTATATTTTTTTAATAATGGATTTAAATAATGAGATTGAGAAAGAAGTATTTCATCATTCTTCCTTATAATTTTGATACCAAGGATCATATTAGCCACTCTCCTAACTCTTTTCATATAGAACTTGTAGGATAAGAATGTTTTTGTTTGATTTATGATGGTGTGATTTGATCCAAATATCAGAAGATCATCGGCATATAAACATATAATGACACTCAATGCTCCATTGTTCTTATAATATATACGTTTATCCACTTCATTTATTTTAAAACTGTCATCTCTTAAAATGGAGTCAAACTTGGCATGCTACTATTTAGGAGCCCGCTTCAAGCCATACAAGGATTTAACCTAGTACACATTTAACAGTTGAGCAGGCTCTATAAACCCTTCGGGTTGCTCCATATAGATTTCCTCATTGAGATTTACATGCGAAAAGGCAATTTTAACATCCATTTGATGTATGATTTAAGTTATGTAAAGATGCACTTTAATAGATGTAATTTTAGAGACTGGTGAATAAATATCAAAGAAATTTATTCCTTCCTTTTGTCTATAACCCCTGGTTACTGATCCGACCTTATAAAACCATCAGGTCTACGTTTCCTTCTAAAAATTCACTTACAACTGAGAGTTTTTATACCACTAAGTAAGTCAACTAGATTCCAAGTATAATTAACTAGTATGGAGTCCATCTCTGAATTTATAGTCTCATTCCAAAAGGAAGCATCGTGAGATGACAGAGCCTCCCGGAATGATACGGGGTCACTCTCTATGTTGTAATAATAAAAGTAAGATTGTAAGTTTTTTTGTGACCCTTGACTTGTTGACCCTGGTACAACAACAGGGTTTATGGATTCTTCTAGACTTGACCATCCAATCAACTTTGTATTTGGATCTTGAGGGTCACCCCCACTAATTTCTTATTTAAAAGGTAATGTTTCTTCGAAGAAGTGTACGTCTCTAGATTCTATAATCGTAGAGTCACCTAAAGTTAAAAACGTATAAGCTTTACTGTTTATTGCATATCCAAAACTTAGTGCATTTAGGATCTAACATTAGCTAGACAACCACATATCTTAAGATAGTAAACTTAGGAATTCTACCTTTCTACAACTCATAAGGAGATTTATCACATTTACTCGAAGGAATCCTATTAAGGATATAGGCAATTTTTAAAATTGCTTTGCCCCATAAACTGTTAAGTAATCTAGAAGAACTAAGCATAGCATTCTCTAATTAATGTCCTATTTTTCCTTTCAGCAACTATATTTTGCTGAGGAATTGTAGGGTGCAATGAAATGATGAATGATCCCATGAGACTCACAGAATTCGCTGAAGGCTAAAGAGGTGTATTCACCTCCTCTATCATTTCTTAAGCATTTTTAAACTTGTCTAAGTCTTCATCCTTGGACCTAATAAGATAACCATTAAAAAAAAAGCTAAAGTTGTCATCTATAAAGGTAATAAAGTATCTTTTACCTCCTCTAGTTTGGGTTTCCTTTAAGTCACAAATAGTAGAATGAATTAGGCCTAGGATTTCAGAATCCCTATCTTAAGATTGAAAGGGTTTCCTAATTGATTTTGACATACTACAATGCACACACTTGTCATAAGAAAATTTGTAACTTAATTTAGAAATTAGGTTTAACACACTCATCCTCTTTACGTATTTATGATTGATATGACATAATCTTGTTGGGAGCATTGCACAAAAACCTTAGGATCTCACCTCCCAAAAACACCAGAATTATGGGATATTATAAAGCAATGAAATAAATCAAAGCACAAACCACACGACACGAGAGATTTTACGTGGAAAACCCTCGAAGAGGTAAAAACTATGAGACCTAGTCCAGAGCAACAATTCACTATGAAGTAGAACGTTACAACCGATCAAAAGCACACACCACTTGGATCAAACCTTCTTCACTCACGCAGGAGTTTGAAATTGCGGTAATGACCGCTCTAGTAGAAGTAGAAATAGGTCAAAGTGTCCTAGAGGGGGGTGAATAAGACTTTATAAAATTTTATGACTATTTAAAATCCTATTACCATTATCTTGATCTAATATAACAATTTATCAAGATATCTTCAACTCAACTTTAATGGCTTCCAAGTCAAATAGAGAATCCTATCACAAGACTATTCAATATCTAAACAGTATATAAATTTAGTTTATGATGGATGCAATAAGTGACTGTGTGTGAGATGTGATACTTATCAGTTCTAAACAATCATGTATCATGTGATCATTCAAACATAATAAGAGAATATGCAAATAACAATATCAAACATAGTCGTTTTATAGTAGTTTAACTATATGCCTACTCCACTCTCGGCAGACGCACTCAACCCTTGAGTGTACCAGATTTCACTTGTAAGACCCGTGTCCTAGTCCGTACCATTCTGTTGGCTTCTGCGGTTCTTCCGGTCGAATTCTGGCAACCTTTGCATCCTATCCGAGAATTGCCCGCAATCCTAAGCCGAGTCCTACATGCCAAAGTCAGCTCAACCAGAAACTTATATCATAGCGACCGCGCTGTCGCCGCAGTTCCAACGCCGCGACTTGCGTACCGAACCGATACCCAAGCCAGGAGATGTAGGCCTGTGTTCATTTCGAAGAAATGTCGCACATTGTGATTATCGAGGAAATCTTTACGATATGTCCCATCAATTAATGTCAAGTACAAGCCTTATCTCAAGTACAACAACCCATCCCTACCTTTTTCAAAAGTCCACTTTCTCTCCACCTTACCATTTCTCTTTTTCCCAATTTCAACCACAACCATATCTCTTTTCACAAATTTCAAACACAATCTTACTTTCCTATCACTTTTCCTTACACCCACCACTCCATCCATCACTCTTAATGTTCTCTTTCTCTCATTTCTCAAATCTCTCAAGCAACCCCAAAAACTCCATACGTCCAAGCCTCTCCAAGCCTTCCCAAATAACAAGTGTGGCCCACCCTCTCATCCCTCATCCCCACCATAGAAACTCCATCATCCACCGTTAAAAGCTGAGCATAAGAGCTTACAAGCCTACAGGAGCAAGAAGAAGGCTTAGAGGTAGGTGATCCATCTTTTATTTTAATTTTAAGGGCCCACTTGTTGTGGGGCCCACTTATTGTATGTGTTGTATCAATGGAGGGCCCATAGTGGCAGGGTCCCTCCTCTTCATCACAGTCTCTTCTATCTCTTCTTCTCTCCCTCTCTCTCTCTCTCTCTCTCTCTCTCTCTCTCTCTTTCATTTTAAGTTGATTTGGCCGTGTGACCCACTCGAATGGACCCCACCATGAAGTATATATATCTTATCCATGCTATCCGTCAAGTGGGCCCGCCTAATACCCCATAACCCACGGGCCAGATGTAAGGGAAAACACAAAAATCTGATTAATCCAATCAGGTGGGCCACATCCATGTGGGACCCACCATGCTGTACGTGCCCAGCCGTGGGTGGCTAACAGTGAGATGTGAATGGATGTGGGTGTAGTTAATATTGATGTGTGCACCACTCATGTAGGCCTCACCTTGTTGTATGTATTTAATCCAAGCCGTCCATCCTCTTTCCCAACTTATTTTAGGCGTTGAGCCGGAAGATGGGGCCAAATCGACTATTTGTAGGGTCATACCATAGGAAACAGTATTGAGACCGTTGAAAACCCGCTGTGATGTCCTACTCGTCAAAACATATTGGATATTGGTCTCTTTTGGACGGTATCGAGCCATGGGATCCAATGGGTGGAATGGATCCTCCCAATGCAGGCCCTACATGGGAAAAACCATGAGATTTTTGATTTCAAAAAAAAAAAAAACAAACAACATGCAGCAGCAGTGCTGCTGCTGTCAGAAGGCAGCAGACGCTGCCTGTGGCTGGCAGACGGTCAGCGGGCTGGGCCTCACGGGTCTAGCTGTGGGCCCCATCGTGATGCGTTTCGAACATCCACTCCATGCATTTGGTGGGTCCCCTCGAACCAGGAGGCCGCCCCAAAAATCATCTGTGTACGGAACTCAGGTGGGCCACACCATTTAAAATCATGTGAAGACATGCCTAAACATATAAAAACACTTGGTGGGGCCTACCTGAAAATTGAATGCGGTTGAAACTTAGTCTGAACCCTCACCCAAGTAGGACACACATAATGGGTGGGCTGGATTTGCGAACCACATTCAGTGGGCCCTAGTTTTCCCAGGTCCATGTGACCTTTTAATAGGTTGGATGTCAAATAAAACATTCGGTGGGCCCTAGGTCTCCATGACCCTATCAACAGGTTGGATGCAAATAAACATCACCGTGGGCCCCCCCGACCGTGTGACCTTATAAACAGTTGGGTGGCAAATGAACATTCCAGTGGGCCCTACCTTGGTCCACGTGACCTTATGAATAGATTGAGTGATAAATAAATATTACAGTGGGCCCTACCTTAGTCCACGTGACCTTATGAACAGTTGGGTGGAAAATAAACATTATGTTGGGCCCTAGGCTAGGTGGAAAATAAACATTATGGTGAGTCCTACTTAGAACCCAATTATGTATGTATTGTAATCCATACCCTGCATTAGTGTGGGCTCCATCATGATGCATGTGTTTAATCCAACAGTCCAACCATTTTGGAGATAATTTAAGGCCCATTGATGAGGCCCACCTTGATACATACTAGGCCCACCTTGATTTGTATAAGGCCCATATTATGAGGCCCATTGTGATGTATGCAAGGCCCATGTGACTAGGCCCATCTTAATGCATTTGTGGCCCGTCGTTGAGGCCCACCTTGATATATATATATATATATATATATATACACACGAGACCCATGTATGAGGCCCATTTGATGTACTGGAGGCCCATGGGTCAAGGCCTAATAGGACGTATACAAGGCCCATTGTAGTGTGATTCCACCATGGTATATGTGTTAATTTTATAGCGGGCTATACCTTGGGAGCAATGATGGTTTGATGTCCACATTGTAAGGATGATGTTGGTTAAATGTCCGCATTGTCACTCTCTCCCTAGGGCCCATTAATAGGCCCATACCTGTAATGTGTAGGCCGTCTAGGCCCATCTTTGTTTTGATCAGATCCCATCACCACATAACATGTTTAGTATAGATTCATGATCTATGGTCATATGCATTATATGTATGCCTGATGTGAGGATTGACTGATCATTGCACATGCCTTCGGGTAGATGATTTATGGACTCCCTGATAGGCGGAGTTATCTTACATGAGCGCGCGGTACGCGCAGGATTGTTGCATGTCTGATGGTATGATTCATGCACTTGCATTTGTGTGATTGTGATCATTATACGCCCTAGCGACATGAGGGCCAAAGCCTCCACAGACACATCGTGGGTGACTGGATTGGATACCGAAAATATTGTTACTAAGCATCGGGGTGCCATAGATGTCCCTGGGTGAAAATCCCTAAACCCGACGGTACCAGAGGATGACTCCAACGTCGAGACTGAGTGGATATATGAGCGCATGAGGGCCGAATACCAGGAGGCCGCGTCTCCTACTGTGTCATAGTCGGTTGGAAAGGGGTGTGGCCTTACTCGCCCGAGGGTAGGGGGCAATACTAAGCTAAGTTTGACCAGATCGTGAATGGGTCTGCTATCGATGTGTTGGATAGGTATTGGCAGACTATTGGCCAGGCGGATAGTGAGGTTTCTTACGCTCACTTGGACTGTGCGGCTAGGAGAGCGACAGTGCTATTTGGAGTGTACTGAACCTCGGTGATTATCCAGAATGAGAACTGTACTGATACATGTTGAGGATTGGCATGCTTGAGTTGCATCTCGCATCGCATGGCCGTGTCATGGCTGATGACATTCATATCTTGCACAGCATAGCCTTGGTACGGCTGATTACATTCATGTACTCATCACCATGACTCCGCATTACTCTGATCTTACATTCTGAGCACGCTTATATTGCGCACACACTTACACCACCCTCTAAACTTTCTATAAGCTTATGCACGATTGATGCGTGCAGGTGACGCTAGGACGCAGCCGTAATATAGTAGCAGTAGGAGCGTGTAGTCGAGCTTTTGTAGTTTCTGTCATCATCATAATCTTGTATTTCATTTCAGATGTATTGTACTTAAAATTTTTTGATCATAGTGGATTTTATGATGGTGTTCTTGTGGTTATTATTCGTGAGTTATGCTTGTGGTTATGCTCATTATGAATTAAATTGATATTAGAAATCCTCCTTTTAGGATCCTAGGATCGGAACCTTGCAAATGGGTGCCGGGAGCCGAGAATGGGGTTCTACGGAGGCTATCGGCGTCGGATTCGGCAATCAGGAATTTTGTGAGCTCGGTTTCTGAGTTCGGGGTGTGACATCACTAACAAAGGTTTTAAATCAGGTTTACCTCAAACCAATACAACCTACATAAGGCTAACTCTAGGGCCTACACAAGGTACCTAACATGTCTCCACGAGACATAAGTTTATGCCTTACACAGGAGTAAGGGTCAACACACAACACCTAGGTTTTATGCTCTACACAAGAGCAAATGATCCACACAAGGAACCTAGGGTTTTAGGTCACACAGGCCAAGGATTCACACAAGGACCCTAAAGTTTATGCCCTATACAAGAGTAAAAGTAAACACACAATACCTAAGTTTATGCCCTACATAAGAGCAAATGATCCACACAAGGAACCTAACTTTTAGGCCACACAGGCCAAAGACCTACACTAAGGACCTAAGTTTATGCCCTTCACAAGAGCAAGGGTCAACACACAGGACCTACACGTACTCTCCCGTCGGAGGCCTCCTATGAGGACTTGAAAGGGGTAAGAAACACCTTTGACCCAAACTTATATAAGGAATGATCAAAAGGGTCTCTGAACTCTAATGACTTACAGATAAGTAGGTGTGCTCCATTAAGCACGTGGATGAAGATCTCCTCCTTGATGATGAAGATTCTTCAGCTCCCTTGATTCACAACACTTGATGATGTACCAATAAAGGTGACGGGTTGGGTCAAGATTATCTTGGAATCTACTCAAATAAATATTACCTATTAAAGCAATGAAGAGATTCCAAGGTCTTAGCCATTCAATGGATCTCAGCTCAAAGATTTGCCATTAAGGTGGTAGCTGGATGATCCTTGAATGCGGAAGTTCATTCCCCAATCCACTCTATTGAATATCAATGATGAGGGTGTATTGAAGGATGAACTCCCATAAGAAAAAGGGCTTAGGGTAGATGATATGTAGTTATTCTCTCAAAGCTCTCTCTCTTTTTCTCAATGCAGCAACCAAGAACAAGGTCTTCTTAAATAGACAAAAATTCCCAACGGTAATAAAGATGTCAGATTCTGACCGAGTTTGATATCATCGGGCCTGCTTTGATGTCATCGAACATATACTTTCGATGACATTGAAGCAAGGTTCAATGATACGAACTCCACTAAAGTATATACCTGAAATTTTTTGCCTGAGGATCAATGCCATCGAGTGTGCGTCGATGTCATCGGAGTTTGAATTCCGATTTCATCGACAATCTGTTCGATACATCGATCATTTCCACATGATTTTCAAAAGAGTTTGCTGGACATTCTTTGATCCATTTCGATGATATCGAACATATATCAATTTTATCAATATTTGAATTACGATCATATCGAGACATCATCAATTCCTCGGACATTTCCAGAGGATTTTCTTATTGAGCCCGCTGGACTAGTTTGGTCCGAATTCGATAACATCGAAGCTCCTTTGATATCATCGGAATTTGAGTTCCGATGGCATTGAGGCTCGCTTCGAGTCATCGATAAATATGAGATTTGCCTTAATAGCATGCTGGACACAAACTAGCCAGAATTTGATTATATCGAGCTGTCTCGATGTTATCGGAATTTGAATTCCGATGATATTGAATCTTCCATCAATTCATCGAGAATTTTGTCCAAAGATCAAGTTGGTTGCTAGACACAAGAGGTCCTCAATTCGATGATATCGAGTACTTTCCGAGGACATTGATAACAAGTGTTCAATCACATCGATGTGATATCGATATATCGAGAAAGGCTAAAAACTTAGAAATTTTCCTGTTTTGCAAAATAAGTTTACATACTAAAACACCTATGTTGTTCCACTTATTTTAAGGGTTTATATACCTAGGTGTTTTGGGACATGGGATGTGAGGCTTAGTTTACCTTTAATGAGTTGGGAGCAGACATCCAGTTGAGGGAAATGCTTGATGATCTTTATATGGGGGCCAACTTGTCTTACTAACTCAATTCTCACGAGCCAAGGCACTTTCAGAGTGGATGGACAATGAGAGAATAAAGAAAACAGATAGATCTCACCGATCACGAGGACGTAGAAGCGCCGAGACGTCGACTGTGCAGTAGATCACCTTTACGAGCAAAACCCTTGCTTCCACAAGCTTCCTCTCTCTCTCTCTCTCTTTTCTCTCTCTCTTCCTCTAGAATCACTTTAGGAAGCCTTAGCATGCCCTAGAATAGCCCTAGAGACCCTTGTTTATAGTTTAGGTAACTCCCTTTCCACACCTCTGCGAAAACTGCCTTAAATTTATATAGTCCGCATCAAATCTGGATTGAATCTGCGTAACCCTGGACTAGTCGAGTCAGGTTCTCGACTAGTCGAGTGGACCCTCGACTGGTCAAGCTAAGCCCTCAACTGGTTGAGTAATAAAAAACCCGGTTGCTGGACTTTGAGTCGAGCAGTCCTCGACTGGTCGAGTAGTACCCTTCGACCGGTTGAGTAGCGCGGTGAAACATCCATTTTTTACAACCGGCACTTTATCTCTCCTCTGAACTGATGAGGAAAACCCTATCAAATCTCTCCTTTTCTAACTCAGGAGGAATTCACCTTCTTCAAGGCAGTCAAGTTTCTACAAACCTCAAATTTACCCTTGAGCAATGCCTTGGTCATCATGTCTAACCCATTATCGTCCATGTGGACCTTCTCAAGCTGTAAAACCTTCTGTTCCAAAGTATCCCTGATCCAGTGATACCGAATCTCTATGTGCTTCGACTTGGAGTGCTGACTTGGATTCTTGCTTAAGTGTATAGCACTTTGACTATTGCAATAAACCACGTGCTGCTCCTGCTTTAGGCTAAGTTCCTGTAGGAACCTCTTCATCCAAAGCATCTCTTTACATGCCTCTGTGATCACAATGTACTCGACCTCTGTCGTCGATAATGCTACGACCTTCTTTAGCTTGCTCTGCCAAGAGACTGCTCCCCCTGCAAACGTGAACATGAACCCCGATGTAGACTTCTTGGAGTCTATGTCACCTGTCATATCTGCATCTGTGTAGCCTTCTAACACAGGTTTTCCATCACCATAGCATAGGGTCAACCTAGATGAGCCTCTTAGATACCGCAATATCTACTTTACCACTGCCCAATGTTCTTTACCCGGATTGGCAAGATACCGACTGACAATACCAACAGCATATGCTATGTCTGGGCGTGTACACACCATAGCATATATTAAACTTCCTACTGCTGACCGTAGGGTATCTTTCTCATCTCATCACCTCTGCCTTTGTCTTTGGACACTGTTTGTCGCTCAATTTGAAGTGACCATCCAGTGGAGTACTGACCAGCTTCGCTGCATTCATATTGAATCGCTCTAGTACTTTCTTAATAAACCGCTCTTGTGATAGCCAAAGCTTTCTGCTGCTTTTATCACGGGTTATCTCCATTCCTAAGATCTGTTTAGCCGGGCTCAAGTCTTTCATCGCAAATGACTTTCCCAACTCTTGTTTTAGCCTGTCAATCTTCTTGATGTCTTTACCCATGATGAGCATGTCATCAATATATAAAAGCAGAACTAAGAAATCACCATATGAGAACTTACGTGTGAACACACAGTGGTTCGACTCCATTCTGTCATATCCATGCTTGAACATGAATGAGTATAACTTCTTGTACCATTACTTTGGAACTTGTTTCAGCCCACACAAGCTCTTCCTTAGCCAACACACCGTCTGCTCTTTGCCCTTGACTTCGAATTCCTTCAGTTGGTGCATGTAGATCTCTTCTTTCAGGTCACTATGGAGAAAGACGGTTTTAACATTTAACTACTTTATCTCCAGATCCATACTAACTGCCAACCCAAGCAACACCCGTATGGATGTCATCTTCACCACTGGTGAGAATATTTTCTCGAAGTCTATACATTTCCTCTGAACAAATCCTTTCACCACAAGTCTGGCCTTGAATTTCGTTTTTGAATTCTTCTGCTCAATTTTCTTTCTGAACACTTACTTGTTGCTCAGAGCTTTCTTTCCCTTAGGCAATTTCATCATATCATAGGTGTGGTTCTTATGCAAGGATTCTATCTCCTTTTGCATAGCTTTCAATCACTCCCGCTTATGCTCATCGGCCAAGGCCTCAGAATAATCTTCTGGCTCTCCCCCATCAGTGAGCATAATGTACTCATGTTGTGAGTACTTTTTGGATGGATGTCTGTCCTTAAATGACCTCCTCACCTGTGGCTTAATAGGTAGATCAAGTGAGGGCTGCTCCCTTGGTCCATCTTTTGTAAGAACTTTCTCATCCTCTACACCTTACTGTACTCCCCCATTATCAGGTACCATAGGAGGTTTAATTGGATCCATGTCTTCTAGCTCACCTGAACTAAGTTGGGTCTTCTCTGGCTTACAAATGTCTTCTATACATTGATCTTCAAAGAAAACCACATTTCTGCTCTTAACGAGCTTCTTCTTGGCGGATCCCATAATCTGTAGCTGAATTTTTCATCACCGTATCCCAAGAACACACATTACCTGGTCTTCGTATCGAGCTTGGACCTCTCGTCCTTTGGTATGTGAACGGATGCCCTGCATCCAAATACCCTGAAATGACTGTATGATGGATCTTGTCCAGTCCACACCTTCTCAGGTACTTCTCCATTCAATGGGGCTGATGGAGACCTGTTTATCAAATACACTGTCGTGTGCATTGCTTCTCCCCAGAACGTCTTAGGCAACTTTGCATGGGATAACATGCAACTGATTCTCTTTACAATGGTGCGATTCATTCACTCAGCCATACCATTATACTAGGGGGTCTTGGGAACCATCTGTTCATGCCGTATACCCAAGGACTTACAATACTTATGGAAGTCACCAATGTATTTACCACCATTGTCGGTGCAGATGCACTTTAATGATCTACTTATCTCTCTCTCAACCATAGCATGAAACATTTTAAACATACCAAAGACCTCGTTCTTGAATTTCAAAGCATAAACTCAAACCCTCCTAGATGCATCATCTATAAAAGTGACAAAATACAATGCCCCACCCAAGGTTTTTGTCCTCATAGGACCACAAACATCAGAATAAACCAAATCTAATGCATGCATTTTATTAACATGGGAAGCATATTTAACAAATAAAACTCTATGTTGTTTCCCTGATAAACAGTCAATATAGGTTTTGAGAGGTATACCTATGACGTCTAGGAGGAACCGCTTCTTTGCTAGTAGTTGAAGCCATTTTTTCACTCGTGTGGCTTAGATGCTTGTGCCACATGTCAGTAGCTGAATCTTTTGCTGTATTTAACTCACCCTTGCACATACTGACACTTGTCTTGTAAAGGGTGCAACACTTCTTCCTTCTAGCTGCGATCAACAAGCCCTTGATGAGCTTCGAGTGCCCACTAATAAATCAGCTTTTATAGCCATCATCATCTAACCTTCTCGTCAACATCAAGTTGAGGCGAAGGTCTGGAATGTGCCTCACATCTCTGAGAACCAATGTGCAGCCCACATCAGTCTTCACACAAATATCACCGACCCCTATGATCTTTGATACACCAAAATTTCTCATCTTCATGATTCTAAAGTCACCTGACTTGTAGCTTGTGAAGAAATCTTTGCGTGAAGTCGCATGAAACGAGGCTCCCGAGTGTATCTCCAAGTCGGTATCCTGACTTATAGCCGTGAGACAAACATTACGATCTATTAAAAAATAATTATAATGTCGCCATCTGAAGCGGCTACAGTGGAGTCTGATTTATCTTCCTTCTCCTTTCCTTTTCCTTTCTTGTCATTCTTCTTCTTACAACGTTCATGCTTGTAGTGGCCCTTCTTACCATAATTGCAGCATTCAGCACCCTTCCTGATACTCGACTTGCCTCTTGATTTATCTCGGACCTTCCTGCCTTTTCTGTTCTTTTCTCTCCCCCGATCTTGTGTCACAAGGGCCTCTTGTTGAGTAGACCCCTGAGACTTCCTCCTTGTCTCCTCATTGAAGAGACAACTAGTTACCTGTTCTATGGATACCTTTCCGTCTGGTGCGGAGTTACTCAGAGACACCACCAATGTCTCCTAACTGTCAAGAAATGAGCTAAGCAATAATAAAGCCTGTAGTTCATTGTCCAGGACCATCTTCATAGCGGAGAGTTGGTTCAATATGTTGCTGACCTCATTCATGTACTTAGCCAAAGAACCACCATTTTTGAACTTGAGATTCACAAGTCATCTTATCAGAAAAATCTTATTACCGGCTGTCTTCTTCTCATACAACCCTTGCAATTTCAGCCCTAGGCTAGCGGCTGAGGTATTCGTAGACACATAGTGAAATACAGAATCGTCCAGCCATTGTCTAATAAACCCCATCGCCTTCCGGTCCAACTTCTTCCAATCATCATTTGACATATCCTTTGTCTTTACTGATATGCCTAGAATTGGATTATATAAGTCCTTGTAATAAAGCAAGTCCTCTATCTTAGCCTTCTATATGAACCAATTAGAACCATTGAGACTGATCATCCTTGATGAGCCACCTTCTATAATTCAAAACTGATCCCACTCTGTTCAACCAACCTGAACGCTCTGGTACCACTTTGTTGGGAGCGTTGTACAAAAACCTTAGGATCTTGCCTCCCAAAAACACTAGAATTATGAGATATAATAAAGCAATGAAATAAATCAAAGCACAAACCACACCACACGAGATTTTATGTGGAAAACCCTTGAAGAGGTAAAAACCACAGGACCTAGTTTAGACCAATAATTCACTGTGAAGTAGAATGTTACAACCGATCACAAGCACACACCGCTTGTGTCACGGCTCAAACCCGGAGATCGGATTCACAGGAATCCTGATCGTCGAATCCAATGCCTACAGCCTCCGTAGTACCCCATTCTCGGCTCCTAGCGCCCATACGCCAGATTCCGATCATGGGATCCTACAAGGAGGATTTTTCAATGTATATTTATTACGTAAGAAGCATAACCACAAGTTTACCCAAATCACAAAGACAACATCATCATCACATATCCACTAATATAATCATTTGAATACAATGCTGAAAGGGAAATACATATATCAAAAATCAAAACTCCAAAGGTCCGCTGCATGCTCTAAGCTCAACGTTGCTGCAACCTAATGCCACATGCATGCATCTATCGTACATAAGCTTATAAAAAGCTTAGTGGGTGCACAAGGTAAGTGCTAAGCATATAAATACAATGCCATAATAATACAATGTCGGAAATACTAGCAAGATCATGAATTATCAGAGTAAGCAGAAATACTGACAAGATCATGAGTCATACGATATCAAAGTAAGCAAAAATATACTGGTAAGATCATGAGTGTCATTAGCCGTACCAAGGCTATGCGATGCAAGGAATGAATGCTAATGGTCATATAAGTGCAGAAACATGGTAACTCAAAATGCTAAATGCTGCGGGTACAATGTCATATGTAGTGCGAATGAAATAATCAAGTTGGAGTGAAGTCGGGATGATAATACGTAGTATCACAGGCTACGGGGTCCACCATAAGGGACTTCTATCTAAACCAGTCCCATACCTAAATTTGGATAGTCAGACTCAATGTGGTAAACTCCTGATCTCAAGTTCATGAAACGGCCTAGCTTTACGTCTTAGAGGGGGAGGGTGAATAGGACTATGCCAAATTATAATTATAATAGCGGAATAAAATAAAGAGATAGCCAAATAAAATAAATCAATTCACAATGCTGAAATAAAATCAACCTTAATAAACAAGTATTGAGAGGTTGACACAAATTCAGTTCTAAGGACAACCTTACACCATAAAAACCAAGGGTTTATGGCAGGACAACCTTATTTCTAGAATGTCTTTTGTATCAAAAACTCAATCTGAAGAGAAATAAATAAATAGCAAGGAATTGAAATAAATTCCAGGAATTTAAATCTAAATTATTACAACATTCTACATACTTGCTTGAAATGTAAATTTTACAACATTCACATCCACACATACATCCCACAAACTTGAATGATAAAAGATATAAAACTTAAGCAAGCATTCAAACCACAAGATAGAATTATAGTGGTTCACCTGTGTGTACACTAACTGTTTCACAACAGTCACACAGAATGCTACTCCACTCCTAATATCCTCACACAGGGGATATTAGCGTTCACTAACAAAATAGGTTTCACAGGTTCATTTAAAACCTTCACAATTGTGTCTTTTTAACTTGGGCTTACACAATCCAAAAACCTACACTTTCTGAGTTTTTTGGTTCTCCTCAGGTAACCACACAATGAGATTTTTCTGACGAATCTCAAACAAAAACTAAAAGAATAGAAATTTTACATAAACGTAAAATACCTGGATTTCTCCTTTTGTAGCAGCCCAAAAGAACCAATCGGAGTAGAAGTTTGAATCAACATTCAATGTCTAATACTCACTTAAAATGGTTCTAAGTTCTAATTGATTTTAAATTACATCAAATGAGCTAGCTCTATTTGATTTTGATTCCAAGAAGAAGGAATTACAAAATTTCTCCTTTTCAAATTAGATTGGAATGTAGATCAAAATCAAATAAAAATAAGCTAACAAAAGGAAATATTAATTATGCACAAAGTAACTTAAAATGAACACTAATTTATTTCAGAGTGGAGCATTGAATTTCTTTGAATTGAGTTATGAAATTCTGAGATTCGTGCTTAATTTATAGAAGCAGAAATCACGTCTACGACTGGTCTTAGGGAAACTTTAACCGGTCGTAGCTTCAACGACATTTTGAATTTTTAAGCGCGATCTTTGAAAATTATTCTACGATTGATCGTAGGGTGTCTACGACTGGTCGTGAACCACCTACGACTGTTCGTAGATGACCCAGGACTGGTCGTAGACTGCATGAGTAGGTCGCTATAATTTGAGTTGAGGACCCACGACTGGTCGAAGTTCAAGTCGTGAACACACCTACGACCGGTCGAAGGACCTCCAGGACTGGTCATGGGCTAACCAAAAAATTCTGAAAATCTTTAACAACTTAGGACTGGTCGTGAAATTTCTTGGACTGGTCAAACCAGTGCTAGGACTAGTCGAACAAGGTCCAGGACTAGTCTTAAAACAGACCAAATTCATATATAAACATACAGTTTGAATTATGTATCTGAAATGACCTACCCTAAGGTCAATCTAAGGTCAATCATACCTGGGATATGAAGTATGGACATTGAAACTCCATTCTATCAAATGATTATTGACCTTTGAACTTTACAAAGCTTGAGATCTCTACTTGATGTTGCTTGATCTTGAGATCTTCGAAAGCTTGACATCAAACTTCAACTTGAGTTGCTCTTGAGTCTTGAAATGTACTTGAGTCTTATACTCTTTATTGATGTAGCTCTGAACATTGATGTTTATAGTACATGGCTTGACTTGGCTTGAAGTCGATCATTGTACTTAACTAGAAGTACTTGTGAAGCAGTGTCTGGAACATATATAACAACATACAAACACAAGACACAAATAGAGTTTTGGCACAATAAAATTTGACAACCAAAGGAGCATGAGACTATAGCACTTACAATCTCCCCATTTGTCAAATTTGTGACAAAACACTCTCAAAGAGAATAAGAAAAGCACAACATGTTCAACAAAGAATCATGCACCAGTTATCATAAACTAGCACGCACACACATTCATTAAGAGGCAAGTCTCCTCTATACTCCTTTATACTTAGTACTCCCCCTGAGTAGCACACATAGATATTCAAAATAAAAAAAATGCTACTTAATCCATAACCAATTAGCTTCAAAAAGTCTTCTCCCCCCTTTTATCACAAAATGACAAAGGAAGAACATAAGGATAATAATGATAATTAGGAGAGTAAAGTAAGCAAGAGATGAAATAAAGTCCATACATCCAAATATCAAAAACCAATCAAGTCCAAAGATAAATAAAAACAGTCATACAAACTGAGATAAAGCAAAATAGTATATGAGTTATTACAGACCAACAAATAAAAACATTCAGTCAAATCCTGAAGGAGCAGGAATAGATGGATCAATTTTATGCAAACCCTTAGTAACGCGCCGTATATACTTGTGCATACAAGCAAATTGAGAAGTTTGGGTTACATGTATTTCAGCCACCTGTTCCTTAAGAGAACGCGATCTCTCATCAAAGCTAAACGGCACAAAGTCAAGATCATTTTCAGAATCAGATTCTATTTCATCAAATATATCATCCATATTAACATCATCTGGAGGAAGATTATCACCCTCTTCTTCATTCACACCTGCTGCTCCACCTTCTCCAACATCTACTTGGCCCTCAGCCAATCGCAACTTCATTTTGTTTAAGTTGGAGTTGTTGAAAATAAGATGTTGGATAAGAGCCTCTCCAACAGGCATAACGACTAGCATGTGAGTAGTTAACATAGTCATTAAGTAAGCAAAAGGAAGATCACTATGACCTGAATGGATATAGAACTGAATGATGGAATGACATATTAAAGAGGGTAGACAAACATTTGCACCAGTGATGATAGAATACAAGATACGAAACATGAATACAGTTAGTTCTGTTTTGTTACCAGAACGAGAATACAGATTAGAAGTAAAGATACGATGCAAAACTCTTTATCTGGGTAACAAATATTTGGTTGTGAGGGCATTCTCGTTCTGAGTCCATTAAGCATCCATGTTACAAAGTGCTCTAGTATAAATACGTTTTTTAGATTCAGAAACTTTCTCAGCTAGAGTGCTAGGTGGAATACCATTATCATTAATAGGTATATCCATAAGGCTTGAAATTAAATGACGATCAATAGGAAAAGGCTCTTCTCTAGTAGCAATAGAGAAAATTAATTATTTAGTAGAAAATTCAAATATGTATGCAAACATGCTCTGCGCAATGGATTGGTATGCCGCTCCGCCCCAACGTAGGATGTTATCCCAACCTACAGATTAGAGAAGACGAAGGAGACCGAAACGAGCGATATGATCTAAATCAATGGCTTTTTCCATAATGACATTGCGCAGATGCAAATCACGCGCATAAGCTGGATCATCTTCAGGAGACCGAAGACGGCGTTTTGCAATAGGAGTTGATCTGGATGACGAGGGACCTCTAGTATTTTTCTTTTTCCCTCTAGAGTCCATATTCTTGAATAAAAACAAGAAATCTCAAAGAAGTAGAGATGGATTTTTCTAGATCAGCAAATGGAGAAGAAAACTCCAAAAAGCTTAAGGCAAACTTGAAATCAACTACTCTAATGAAGAAATTGAAGAAAATAAACCATAATCTACAAGAAAGGCAAGCAAAATGTTCTGACTTGGTTGAATCGAACACTCGGGTTTGACTAGTCGTAGCTCGACTTGTTAGAGAGAAAAGTGAAAATGAGGAAGAAGAGAGATTTCTCCAAATTAAAGAGGTCAACGCGCTCCACGATCGGTCTTGGGAAATACACGACCGGTCGTGTATGACCACGATTGGTCGAGTATTGGCCAAAAATTGTATTTTTCAGCGAATTTAAAAATTTAACTACAAAAATATATAAACATATATATAATATGTTACAATTATGCAAGAATATTTAATATAAATTGCACATACCGAGGTCAAACTTTAATTTATTAAACCTACTTTTGTCGAGCGGTTTAGTGAAAATGTCAGCAAGTTAAGTCTCGGTTGGAATGTATTCCACAGATATTATTTTTTCTTCTACTAATTCATGAATGTAATAATACCTAATGTCAATGTGCTTGGTACGTGAATGTTGGATTGAATTTTTAGAAATATTTATTGCACTGAAATTATCCCAATATAAAACTATGAAGACCTGTGCAATTCCATAATCGCTTAACATACGTTTCATCCAAACAAGCTGAGTACATGCATTTCTTGCTGCGATGTATTCAGCCTCAGCAGTGGAAAGCGATATAGAACTTTGCTTATTGCTAAACCAAGAAACTAAATAATTTCTAATATAAAAACAACCATCACTGGTTGATTTTCTGTCATCTATATTACTAGCCCAATCAGCATCTAAGTACCCAGCCAACTGAACACTAGTATCATATGGATACCAAAGACCCAAATTAACAGAACTTGCGACGTATTGCATAATTCTCTTAACAGCAATTAAATGAGATTCTTTAGGGTTAGACTGATATCTAGCGCAAATACCAACACTAAAAGCAATATCAGGTCTATTAGCAGTTAAATAAAGTAAACTGCTAATTATGCTATGATACAATTTAGGATCTACATCTTTACCTGTAGAGTCTTTTGAGAGTCTTAAAGTTGTACTCATGGGAGTATCAAAATTCTTACCATTCTCAAATCCGAACCTTTTAATCAAGTTCAAAGCATACTTGGTTTGAGAAATAAAAATTTCATCAGGTTGTTATTTTACTTGCAATCCTAGGAAATAATTTAATTCCCCAACCATGCTCATCTCGAACTTAGATTTCATTAAATCTGCAAACTCAATAGTCATGTTAGTACAAGTTGATCCATAAATAATATCATCAACATATATCTGAACCATTAAAATATCATTATTGTGTTCCTTAACAAAAAGCGTCTTATTGACACTACCCATTTGAAAATTATGACTGAGTAAAAACTTAGTCAATTTCTCATACCATGCCCTAGGAGCTTGTTTTAGACCATAGAGAGCCTTTTAAAGACGGTATACATGATAAGTTAACTTAGGGTCTTCAAACCCTATAGGTTGTTCAACATATACCTCTTTATGTAAATCGTCATTCAAAAAGGCACTCTTTACATCCATTTGATAAATCTTAAATTTTCTATAACATGCAATAGATATAAAAAGTCTGATTGATTCAAGGCGAGCAACTGGGGCAAAGGTTTCATCGTAATCAATGCCTTCAATTTGAGTGTACCCTTGTACAACCAGTCTTGCCTTGTTTCGAATTATATTTTCAAGTTCATCAAACTTATTTTTGAAAATTCACTTTGTTCCGATAATGTGTTTATCTTTAGGTCTAGGAACGAGATACCAGAGTACGAACAAATTGATTAAGTTCTTCCTGTATGGCAACTATTCAGTTTTCGTTAAAAAGAGCTTCTTTTACGTTAGTAGGTTCAATTTGGAATGTAAAGCATATATAATTACATATGTCTTCTAATTGTCTACGAGTGCGCATACAGTGAGAGGGTTTCCAAGAATCTGAGTAGTTGGATGATCTTTAACAGTCCTTAATTCAGAATTAACTTGATTTAATGAATTATCTGGTTTGTTAATTAAAAGAACTTCATCATTATCTGGACTAGGGGCAGGTGTATTCAATTGATCATTAATGACCACATTAATGGACTCTTGAATCACACCAGTCCTATTGTTCAATACACGATATGCACGACTGTTTAAAGAGTATCCTAAAAAGATCCCTTCATCACTCTTAGTGTTAAACTTTCTCAAATTTTTACGATCACGTAAAATATAACACTTGCTGCTAAAAACTCGAAAGTATTTAACAGTAGGCTTCTGATTAAACCAAAGTTCATAAGTCATTTACAAGTATAAACCCGGTTAATAATATAGCAGGTGGTAGTCACTGCTTCAGCCCAAAGATTTCTAGGGAGCTTCATACTATTTAACATTACGTTTTCCATTTCTTGAAGCACTTATTTTTTCTTTCCACAAGTCCATTTTGTTATGGTGTTTTGGGCGCAAAGAATTCATGCGATATTCCCTGATCGCTACAGAATTTCTCAAAACTAATATTCTCGAATTTAGATCCATGATCACTACGGATCTTACTGACATGAGAACCTTTTTCAATTTGGATTCGTTTGATGATCTTTTTCACTTTATCAAGGGTTTCTGATTTATTCTTTAAAAACGTTACCCAAATGAATCTGGTATAATTATCTACGATAACCAAGATGTATTTTTTGCCACCTTAACTCTCCATTCTGGTTAGTCCTACAAGATCTATGTGGAGCAGCTCGAATGGTCTTAATGTGGCATCGGAGTTCACCTTTTTGTGAGAGCTCCTAGTTTGTTTACCATAATGGCATTCACCACATATTTTACCTACTTTTTACAACTTTGGTAGACCTCTAATTAGTTCTCCTTTGCTCAATCTGTATAAATTCCAGTAGTGTACAGGTCCAAGGCGTTTATGCCATAAATCTGTCTCCTCGGTATGGACCATGTAGCACGATTGAATAGATGAGCTACCATCGCTTACAATATAGCAGTTTTCAAAAGTTCTGCGACTAGTTAATATAATAGAACCCTTTTTGTTTATTATTTCACAACCTTGATTGAAAAATTTCACACTATGGTTGTTATCGTATATTTGAGATATGTTTAACAGGTTGTGTTTTAGCCTCTCAACATATAAAATGTCTTTAAATAAAGGGAGGTTATAGAGTTGGGCCGTACCTTTGCCAATAATCTTGCAATTGCTACCATCACCAAATGTGACTGACCCATCAGTCATATCTTTTAGATCGGTGAATAAAGCCTTGTCGCCTGTCATATGCCTGGGGCATCCACTATCTAGGTACCACTTTGAATGGCTTGTTGCTTTGAAAGCAGTGTGGGCAACCAAGCAGACAACTTTAGAAACCCATTTCAGAACTGTTTTGGGTTTAGGAGTATAGTTGCTCTTCTTCTGTCTGTTGTTGTAAAAATGACCTACTGAGTTAGATTTTAAGAGCTCCTTGAGTAAATCAACTATCTTTTCAGCTAGTGGGTTTTGGTTCTGATTTTTAAAGTTGACATAGCTGCTTTTAGGTTTTTGAAATTTTTTTGTATTTTTAGAAAAACCATGATAAATACTTTTCTCTTTTGAGTTTGAGGTCTCTCCTTTCACAAACTTAGGATGAGTATTCTTTTGTTTAGGAGGTATATTCTTATCATAGCCCAACCCGAATTGATCGCCACATTTTCTTGATCCGGATAATAGTTTTTCTAACTTTGGATCACCTTGAGCATATCTCCATTTGTCCTTTAAACTCAGAAGAGAAAATACTTCATTTTTAAGTTTCTCATTTTTCAGATTTCAGATTTTCAATCAGGAAGGTTTTGAATTCTAAATTGCATTTTGATTTTTCAAAACAATCTGTAATTTGGGATTTTTTTAAAACAAGTGATTCAAAACATTCTTTGATTTTAAAAAACTTTTCTTTTTGAAGTTTAAGTTTGACAACAATTTTACAACTTTCCTTGTATAGGGCATTATAAGCATCTTGAAGATCCTCTTCATTTTCACATTCACCGTTCAGATTTTCCTCACTAGTTGAATCATCATGATCTGAAAAAGTGAACTTGGCTAGAGTCATAAGGGCTTTAACTTCATTGCCCGACTCAGTTTCAGAATCTTTTGATTCAGAAGAAGCTTCAGGATCAGACATTTTATCCCAAATAGCCAACATACCCTTCTTTATTGTTTTGTCCTTTTTAGGACATTTTTTTGCTAAGTGCCCGTACTCTTGGCAGTTGTAACATTGACTATCTTTCAAAGACTTTCAATTTTTAGATTTAGGTTTAGATCTCTTCTTATCATTTGATTTTTGAAAATCTATCCTTTTCTTGCTTTTGAAAATCTTGTAAAACTTTTTCGCTAAAAGAGCCATATCGTCTTCAGAATTTTCTAAATCCAAGTTTTCTTGAGAAATACCTTTAGAAGATTTAAGAGCGATGGATTTACTTTTAGGAGCTTTAAAGTTTAATTCATAGGTTTGTAAAGAACCAACTAGTTTTTTACCCTCATATTGTCCGTATCACAAAGTTCCTGGATCGCGGTTACTTTAGAGTTGAACCGTTCAGGAAGAGAGCATAGTATCTTTGCACACACTTTACTTTCTGGGATTTTATCGCCAAGACCCCACATTGAGTTTACAATGTCATTTAATCTTGTATAAAAGTCCATAAACATTTCATTTTCCTCCATATGAATTTCTTTAAATTTGGTTGCGAGGAGTTGGACTATAGATTTTTTGACAATTGTAGTACCCTCGTGTGTCATTTCTAATATATTCCAAGCTTGCTTTGCAGTATCACATGATATGATTCTTTTGAACTCATTTGGTGATAGTGCGCAAGTGATTGCATTTAGTACTTTTGCATTGGCACTACTCTCATTTTTCTGAAGGGTGGTCGAAGAGAAATAAGGAATTACTCTCATTGATTTTGAACAATCGATTCTAGTCACTTCAGTGGTAGGAGAATTCCATTCAGTCATTGTGGCTGTCATACACTCTCATCCATTGATTTGAGAAAGATCCTCATCCTAGCTTTCCAATAGGCATAGTTGGATCCATCAAAGGGTGGAAGCCTAGTGACTGATAGGCTACCAAACTTTGACATCTTTTATATAGCTTAGATCATTAGCTCAGGAAATAAATCCAAATAAAAAGAAATAAGAGCGAGCTATTAGGCTCTGATATTACTTAAAACGAGTTATACATCCTAGGGGGGGGGGGTGAATAGGACTATTTCAAATTATAATTATAACAGCGGAATAAAATAAAGAGATAGCCAAATAAAATAAATCAATTCACAATGCTGAAATAAAATCAACCTTAATAAACAAGTATTGAGAGGTTGATACAAATTCAGTTCTAAGGACAACCTTACACCATAAAAACCAAGGGTTTATGGCAGGACAACCTTATTTCTAGAATGTCTTTTGTATCAAAAACTCAATCTGAAGAGAAATAAATAAATAGCAAGGAATTGAAATAAACTGCAGGAATTTAAATCTAAATTATTACAACATTCCACACACTTGCTTGAAATGTAAATTTTACAACATTCACATCCACACATACATCCCACAAACTTGAATGATAAAAGATATAAAACTTAAGCAAGCATTCAAACCACAAGACAAAGAATTATAGTGGTTCGCCTGTGTATACACCAACTGTGTCACAACAGCCACACAGAATGCTACTCCACTCCTAATATCCTTACACAGGGGATATTAGCATTCACTAACAAAATAGGTTTCACAGGTTCACCTAAAACCTTCACAATTGTGTCTTTTTAACTTGGGCTTACACAATCCAAAAACCCACACTTACTGAGTTTTCTGGCTCTCCTTAGATAACCACACAATGAGATTTTTCTGGCGAATCTTAAACAAAAACCAAAAGAATAGAAATTTTATATAAACGTAAAATACTTGGATTTCTCCTTTCGTAGTAGCCCGGAAGAACTAATCGGAGTAGAAGTTCGAATCAACATTCAATGTCCAATACTCACTTAAAATAGTTCTAAGTTCTAATTGATTTTAAATTACATCAAATGGGCTAGTTCTATTTGATTTTTATTCCAAGAAGAAGGAATTACAGAATTTTCCCTTTTCAAATTAGATTGGAATGTAGATCAAAATCAAATAAAAATAAGTTAACAAAAGGAAATATTAATTATGCACAAAGTGGCTTAAAATGAACACTAACTTATCTCAGAGTGGAGCCTTGAATTTCTTTGAATTGAGTTATGAAATTCTGAGATTCATGCTCAATTTATAGAAGCAAAAATCACGTCTACGACTGGTCTTAGGGAAACTTCGACTGGTCGTAACTTCAACAGCATTTTGAATTTTTAAGCGCAATCTTTGAAAACTGTTCTACGACTGATCGTGGGGTGTATACGACTAGTCGTGGACCACCTACAACCGGTCGTAGATGACCTAGGATTGGTCTTAAACCACATGAGTAGGTTGCTGTAGTTTGAGTCGAGGACCCACGACTGGTCGAAGTTCGATTCATGAACACACCTATGATCGGTCGAAGGACCTCCAGGACAGGTCGTGGGCTAACTAAAAAATTCTGAAAATCTTTGGCAACTTAGGACTGGTCGTGGAATTTCTTGGACTGGTCAAACCAGTGCTAGGACTAGTCGAACAAGGTCCAGGACTAGTCTTAGAACAGACTGAATTCATATATAAACATACAGTTTGAATTATGTATCCGAAATGACCTACCCTAAGGTCAATCTAAGGTTAATCATACCTGGGACATGAATTATGGACATTGAAACTCCATTCTATCAAATGATTTTTTACCTTTGAACTTTACAAAGCTTGAGATCTCTACTTGATGTAGCTTGATCTCGAGATCTTCGAAAGCTTGACATCAAACTTCAACTTGAGTTACTCTTGAGTCTTAAAATGTACTTGAGTCTTGTACTCTTTATTGATGTAGCTCTGAACATTGATGTTTACAGTACATTGCTTGACTTGGCTTGAAGTCGATCATTGTACTTAACTTAAAGCACTTGTGAAGCAGTGTCTAAAACATATATAACAACATACAAACACAAGACACAAATAGAGTTTTGACACAACAAAATTTGACAACCAAAGGAGCATGAGACCATAACACTTACAGTTAGTCATACGCCCAATCGAAATCCTGGCCTTGTGAAGGTACACATAACAAATAGTTGCGCACCACCAGCCCGAGTGGATAGTGAATGAATGAGCATGCAACTCCTGCTCAATAAGTCCACAATCAGTACAGTTCCTCTCTGGGATAATCACCGGGGTCTATTACATTCTACGCTAGCTTGCCGCCCCTATTCGAGTGTACAACTGGGTAAGTGGAAGAGACCTCACTATTCGCCTGCCAATATCGGGCCCGACTCGTCGATAATGGACTTATTCCTCAAGCTGATCAAACTCAACCTAAACATTACCCTCTCACTCAGGCGGGTAAGGTCACACCCCCTCCCAACCGACTACGACATAGTGGGAGACGTGGCCTACTGGTATACAGCCCTCATGCGCTCATATATATCCACTTGTTCTCAACGTTGGGCGTCTCCTAGCCACGGAGTTTAGGGATTTTCACCTAGGGACATCTATGGCGCCCGTATGCTAGAACCAAATATTTTCGGTGTCCCATTTGGCCATCCACGATATGCTTGTGGTGGCCACGACCCCGATATTGATAGGACGTACAGTACTTACAAAATACAATGCAAGATGCATGAGTCATACAATTCGGTCATGCATTAATCCTACGCATACCGTGCGCTCATTTGAGACAATCTCCGCCTATTAGGGAGTCTCATAACAACCTGCCCAATGACATATGCAATGGTCAATTACATCTCATAACAAATATGTAAATGATGAGTATGGGTATGTATCAAGATGCTATGCTGTCACATACTTATAATCAGTATCAATAACCGGCATCAACAATCGGCCTCGACAATGTAGACATTTAACCAACATTGCCCCCAAGGGATGGCCCACATAGGGCCTAACATATAGTGGACCCCACAGCCTCACACAAGGACCTAATATACAACACCATGGGCCTCACTCAAGAGCTTAATATGCATCACGATGGGCCTAATATACATCACAATGGACTCCATCGTCTGGCCCTCAAATGCATCACAATGGGCCTCAACTACGGGTCACATATACATCATATAGGTCTCGATAATCGGCATTGGCAATCAAAATCGGCCTTGAAAATTGAAATTAGCCTCAACAATCAGAATCGACACTTGGAATCGGTCTCGATACTTGGCCTCGACATTCGAAATCAGCCTATACAATCAGAATCGACCTCGATAAATTGGAATCGACCTATACAATCGGCTTCAACAAATCAGAATCGGCCTCGATAATCGGAATCTGTCTCAATACTCAGCCTCGACAATCTGGATTGGCCTATACAATCGGCCTTAACAAATCGGAATCAGCCTTATTATTCGGCCTCAACAATTGGAATCGGCCTCAATACTCGGCGTCGACAATTAGAATCGGCTTCTACAATCGGTCTCGACAAAGCGGGATTGGCGTCGACAATTGGAATCGGCCTATAGAATCGGCCTCGACAATCGAAATTGACCTATACAATCGGCCTCGACAAATCGGGATCGGCCTTGATATTCGGCCTCGACAATCTGAATCAGCTTATACAACCGGCATTGACAATCGAAATCGGGCTATACAATCGGCCTCGACAATCGGAATCGACCTCGACAATCGAAATTAGCCTCAACAATCGGAAT
This sequence comes from Magnolia sinica, assembly GCF_029962835.1. Lineage (NCBI taxonomy): Eukaryota > Viridiplantae > Streptophyta > Magnoliopsida > Magnoliales > Magnoliaceae > Magnolia > Magnolia sinica. The sequence continues at coordinate 90,390,113 of NC_080577.1, forward strand.
CGGCCTCGATGATTGGCTGAACAAGGCCTAAGGGAAGGTCACAATATGGACATTAAACTATCATTGCCCATCAATGTGGCCATTTAATCAAACATTGCTCCCAAGCAGTGGTCTACATAGAGCCAAATGTATAATGGGCCCATGGCCTCACACAAGGGCCTAATAAATATCACCATGGGCCTAACTCCAAGGCCCCAGATACATCAAATGGGCCTCAATATATGGGCCGGAATAACATATCATTAGGCCTTACTAAATGGGTTAGAAATACATCATAATGGGTTATGTCCCATGGGCTCGAATACATCACAATGGGCCTAATCGTATGGGCCAGAAACATGTCACAATGGGCCATGACATATGCGCTGGAATTACGTTACAATGGGCTGAGCCATAAATACACAATAGGTGGGCCCTCCATGCGGGCCTCAAATACATCAAGTGGGCCGCATCAATGGGCCGTGCCAATGGGCCGCATACATCAAGTCGGTCACATTACATGAGCCGCACCAATGGGCTTTATATACATGACAGGTGGGCCCCGCATACACAGCAAATGGGCCCCCAACTGGATGGGCAACGTGGGTACAACATACATCGCAGTGGAGCCCATGGCACCATCCAAACATTGTCCAATACCGTCCAACACTATCTGGACGGTGCGGATGAAACAAATACATGATGGTGTGGCATCCCACTATCCAAGTTAAGTGGATTGTGGGGATATAGAATACATAAATCAAGGTGGCCTCACATGGGACCCATGGATGCACGGAGTGGATACAACACTACATCAGGGTGGGTCCCACCATAAATGGACAAATGGTGTGTATATAATACATACGTCATGGGGGAGTCCATGATCTGGACGGTCCATCAAGGCCGTCCCCACACGGTACATACAACATGGTAGGTTCCACACGTGTGTGGGGACACGCTGCAGGGCAGCATGAAATGAAACACAAATATCATGGTGGTGTCCCACACCTGTCCAGATGGATGGTTTGGATGTAACACATGCCTCACGGTGGGGCCCACTGTCCCAATCAACGGATAGTGTAGGTAAAACACATATATCATGTGGTGCCCACGTATGGACAGCACATGCTAGGTGGCTTTCCACCGTCCATCACATACATCTAGGTGGGTCCATGTGCATGGCCTACCATGTGGAGATGGATGGCATAGATAAAACACAAATATCAAGGTGGGCCCTACCCGCCCTGGACAGATGGACGGAATGGATATAGAATAAATACATCACTGTGGTCCCCATGATCTGACAAAATGGACAGACGGTGTGGATATGCAATACACGCATCAGAGGTGGGTCCCATCTGGACGGTGTGGATCCCACACGTGTGGCCTATTTGCACCGTCCAAGATGTTATGGACATAGTACATACATTAACGTGGGGTCCACGAAATGGCTGACGTCATGGATTAGGTATATAGCTGGTGTGAGTTCCATCAGCCAATCTACTTCATAACAGGTGGGTCTCACGTGGGGCCACCACATGATATATATGATATATTATATAATATATTAACACCATTGAAAGCCAGATGTATATATATATATATATATATAATATCAACATAATCAGCAGCCTACCCACGTCCAGCGACCACCGTCCAAATCACTGGACGGTGTGGATGAAATAATACATCAGGGTGGGTGCCCACGTGGTGGCCCACCAGAGATTTGAGTCTGCCTCAGCTAGTCTCATGCCTTCAAACGAGCTTGCCAATGGTTAGACGGTTTAGATAGAACACAGCCACACGTGGGACCCACAGAACTTGCTGTGGTTAATAGCCAGTGGGTCCCACCATCTGAACGGCTTGGATGTGTAAATACATCACGTGGGGCCCATGGGACTTGTTGACGCTAAGAAGGCAGCGTCCTGCTGCTGGCCATCCAACACATGGACGGCCCAATCAGAATAGGATGGACGGCATCCGCATGTACGCTGGTTGGGTGTGGCTGCTGATCAGCACACGCCAGCCCTTAAATTCCAAGAAGGGGTGGGTACCTCATGGGGGCCCCACACATACGGGTAAGCCCTGTTAAGGGTATATATATATATATATATATATATATATATATATATATACAACGTCTGTCGAGTGTCCAGCCAAGCTGGACGGTGCTGGATGATGCACCTTCATCATGGTGGTCCCACGCAGTGGGCCACGGGATTTCGGTCAAGCTGATATTCGTCTTTCCCTTTCATCCGGGCCTATGTGACTGTCCGGTCATGTAGGCCCCAACTGGAATCAAGGTGGCCCACTTGTCAGACGTCGTGGATAAAATACACACATCATATGTGGGCCATTAATCATAGAGAAAGAAAGAGAGGGAGAGAAAGAGGAAGGGAGAGAGAGATTAGCAATGACGGAGGGGCCTCACCACTATGGGCCCCTCTTGAATACAAGCATACATTAAGATGGGTCCCACCAATGTGGGCCCTTAAATCACAAAAAAGGTAAATACAAGATCACCCACCTTTGATCTTCTTAGATCTCTTCTTCCATCAACGTATCTTAGAGCTCCGAGGGATGCATTTCAACGGTGGAGATGATCATTGGATAGTGGAGATAAGAGGTAGGAAGGTGGGCCACCCTAGCTCTCTCATGGAAGCCATGGACGTTGGACTCTCATGGAGTTGCTTGAAAAATGGAGAGAGAGAATGAGAGAGAGGGGGGTGATGGGAGAGAAGGATGTGTGAGTGATGGGGTGTGATGGGTGATGGATGTGTATTTGTGTAAGGGAGAGAGTTGACTTTAGGTAAGGTTGTGTAAGAGAGGGATGGGTTCGGTTGCTTGTACTTGATTGATGGATTGATGTGACATTTCGTAGAGATTCTCTCGGTATTTGCAACGTGTGGCGTTTTCCTCAAACTAAACGCGGGCCCACATCTTCTGACCTGGGTATCGGATCGGTGCGCGAGTCGTGGCGTTGGAACCGCAGTGATGGCGTGGTCACAATGATATAAGTCTTGGGTCGAGCCGACTCTGATTTACAGGACATGACCCATGATTGCGCGCAAACACTGATAACAGATCACGGGTTGCCGGAATTCGACCGGGAGGACCGCGAAGGCATAGGAATGGTACGGGCTACGATACAGCTCTTACTGTTTGGATCAAACCTTCTTCACTCACGCAGGAGTGGATGAATAATGAGAGAATAAAGAAAATAGAGAGATCTCACCGATCACGAGGACGTAGAAGCACTGAGACGTCGACTGCTTAGTAGATCACCTCTACGAGCAGAACCCTCCCTTCTATAAGCTTCCTCTCTCTCTCTCTCTCTCTCTCTCTCTCTCTCTCTTTCTCTCTTCCTCTAGAATCATTTTAAGAAGCCTTAACATGCACTAGAATAGCCCTAAAGACCCCTATTTATAGTTTAGGCAACTCCCTTTCTGCACCTCTGCGAAAACTGCCTCAAATTTACGCAGTCCACATCAAATCTAGACTGAATCTACGTAACCCTCGACTAGTTGAGCCGGGTTCTTGACTGGTCGAGCGGACCCTCGATTGGTCGAGCCAGGCCCTCGATTGGTCAAGCAATAAAAAAACCCGGTCGCTGGACTTTGAGTTGAGCAGTCCTCGACCAGTCGAGCAACACCCTTCGACCGATCAAGCAGCACTGTGAAATATCCATTTTTTACAACCAGCTGCTCTATCTTTCCTCTGAACTGAGGAGGAAAACCCCATCAAATCTACCATATCAAAGATTCGCATTGTGTACACTAATAAAATAAGCAGAAAAATAAAGAAGCTTTATTCAAGTCAACGGATAGTTTATACATACCATCTACCTTATAAGATTTTTCTACAAATTTTTCATTCTTAGAAAAAATAACTTGCTTACATTCGATAACAACTTTAATAATATCCTCATCTAGCAAGTGATGAGACATTAAATTCTTCCTCAATTTTGGGACATGCATCTTTAAGGGTTAGTTCTCGTCTATGGGTAAACTTAAGAGTCACGTTACATTTGTTAGCGACTTTAGCAGTTGTTGTGTTTAGCCATATGAATAATCTGGTGATGTTGAGATGGTACATACGTGTTGAACCAAGACCGATCCGACCCAACATGTCTTGTAGCTCCTACATCGACAGTGTATGTTTCTATGATCATAGCCACCAATTTTTTATCTTCATTAGCTTTATTAGCTTTATCTGCTTCCACTATATATGGCTCGGAGTTAAACTTTTCCTTTACGATGTCTGCATTTCTAGCAAAATAGCCCGGAGTGCCATACATAAAACAACCCAATTTAACATTAACTTTTTTGAAATTTTTGTGTGGTTTTTTCGAGTGTCAACATCCCAACTTAGCATTAACTTTTTTGAAATTTTTGTGTAGTTTTTTAAAATAAGATTTAATGTTAAGAATGTGATGTTGAATTTTGGTATTAACATTATGGACCTTAGGATGACCATCACCTCTATAATCTTGAAGATGAGCCTCTTCAATTCGTATGTCCACAATAAGTTTTTCCATAGTAAAACCATTAGTTTTCCTAAGGTCCTTCTGGAATTCCTTACAAAGATGTGGTAACTTATCTATAACTAATGCTACCAAGCATTGTCCATTGACTTTAATGCCCTCTTGTAATACCTCATTAAAGAGGAGTTGAAATTCTTCTATTTGCGCTACAATAGATTTGCCATCAACCATCATATATCAGTTAAAATGACTTACCACATATTTTTTAAATTCAACCTCTTTATTATGGTATTTTTTAGTGAGAGCGTTCCAAAGATCCTTAGATGATTTGTGGTCATAATAAATATCAAACATATGGTTTGTTATGCAATTTAAAATATGATTTTTATAGAGATCATCTTCTTCCTATTTCTTTATGTTCCAAGACCAATAGGGTTCCATTAGATTAGTATCTGCCTTTTAGATGTAAAGAAGTTTCTCTTTTCTCAATAGAAAATTTTCTTTTCGTGCATCTTAAAATTCAATCAATCAAACAAATCAATTATCACATTAGACACAAAAAGGAAACCTCATTTTTTATAAATTAATTACTTTCTCAGTCTAAATTAGTAATTGCTGAATAATAGTGACAATCTAATTAGGTGATAGATTTGTCAGATCGAATAAATTGATTGAACCTGATAATGAATATGTAAAAAGGCTTGAAATATATGTTTAATTGATTAATAATGATCTTTACAGAGATCATCATCTTCTTTCTAATGAATAAAGGTTTATAATACAAAATAAAGCATCTATATTAATTTGTAGGTTTGTACAAAATAAAACATTTGTAAATTTATAATTCGAAATAAATCATATGTAGATTTATAATACGAAATAAAGTATCTGTAGGTTTATAATCCAAAATAAAGGATTTGGCATATGTAGGTTTATAATACGAAATAATGAATCTCTAGATTTATAATACAAAATAAACAATTTATAGGCTTATAATTTGAAATAATGGATCTATAGGTTTATAATTCGTAATAATGGATCGGTTTATAATACAAAATAAAGCATCTGTAGGTTTATAATATAAACTAATGGATCTGTAGGTTTATAATCCGAAATAAAGGATTTGTAGGTTTATAATACGAAACAAACGATCTGCAAGTTCATAATTCGAAATAAAGCATATGTAAGTTTATAATATAAAATAATGGATCTGTAGGTTTATAATAATGAAATAATACATCTATAGGTTTATAATACAAAATAAAAAATTTTAGGTTTATAATTCAAAATATTTGTAGGTTTATAATTTGAAATAAAAGATCTATGAGTTTATAAAAAGATCTGTAGGTTAATTCAAAATAAAGCATTTGTAGGTTATAATACGAAAATAATGGATCTGTGGGGTTAAAATAAACGATCTGTAGATTTATAATACAAAATAATAGATCTGCAGGTTTATCATAAGAAATAAAGTATCTACAGATTTCTAATTCCAACTAAAGGATTTGTAGGTTTATAATACGAAATAAACGATCTGTAAATTTATAATTCAAAATAAAGCATCTATAAGTTTATAATATTAAATAATGTATCTGTAGGTTTATAATATGAAATAAAGCATCTATAAATTTATAATCCAAAATAAAGGATCTGTAGGTTCATAATCCAAAATAAAGGATTTGTAGGTTTATAATATGAAATAAAGTATTTGTAGGTTCATAATTAGAAATAATGGATCTGTAGGTCAATCTGAAATAATAGATCTATAGGTTGTTAATTAGAAATAAAGGATGGTTTATATATAGTACTAAATAATGGATCCATAGATTTATAATCGAAATAATGGATCTACAGATTTATAATCTCTATGCATAAAAAAAGGATAGTCTTTAGATTGATAAATCGATGCACAGAAATCAATATATTAAAATAGAGAATGATCCACAATGTCACATCGATGATCCACAATGTCCCATCGGTGATCCTAATCCACGGTGTTCCATCGAAAAAACCTGATCATAACTTCCTTGTTACAAGTCAGATTGGGGTGATCTTATGCTTGTTGAAAAGATAATTTGATGTAATTTCAAATGGATAGAATCATCTCATTTGAACAGTATTTGACTACTCAAAAGTGGGCCCAAAGTCCATCATGGTATGAATCATACTTGGAAAAGAGAGTAAATACGATCCCAAAAAACAGTCATAACTCCCTCATTATAAGTCCAATGAATAGTATTTGACTACTCAAAAGTGGACCCAAAGTCCATCATGGTATGAATCATACCTAGAAAAGAGAGCAAAAGTAATCTCACAAAACGGTCATAACTCCCACAAAAGATAATTTGATGAAATTTCAAATAAATTTAATCATCTCATTTGGATACCATTTAATAGCTCAAAAGTGAGCCTAAACTTCATCATGACATAGAGATTATACCTGAAAATGAGAGTGAGAATGATCCCACAAAAATTGTCATAACTCCCTCGCTACATGTCCAAGTGAGATGATCTTATGCTTGTTAGAAAGATAGTTTGATGAACTTTCAAATAGCTTTAAGGCTAAGAGGTCGTCCGAACCCATCTTTTTTCTTTTCTTTTTTTGAGTTTTTTAAAGGAGAGGACCACCACCCCTTTGACAGCTATAAGGTAGTTGTGTGGGGTCAGCACACTCTTCGGTGACTCTTTGACGAACCTCTGGCATTCTTTTCTCATCTCGTGGGACCTACGTTAACTGTTCGGGAAGAAGCTTCTTAGATAATGGGAATCCTATTGAAAATGCACTACAGAGATCCTTGGACCAAGCTCAATGATGATCACCTGAGGAAAATGCACAAAGGAAATACTTAGACTAAGCTCAATGGTGACCGTTTGTTGAAAATGCATAACGGAGATTCTTGGACTAAGTTCAACAATAATCCCTAAACTTAACAATGGTCCTTGTTAGTGTACTGATTTGTGTATCTTGTTTTTCAATCATGTGAGTCCATGTGTCACATATAGTTGGTTGAGCATTTGGAAGCTGAAGACCAAAGACACAAGATGACAAGTGCGTCAAAGAGCAAAGAACATGTAAATGAGGTGCCTTGCTAACCCTAACCCTTGACCCAAAACAACCCTTGAACCTCTACATGATCTTGGCTTAATAGATAAACCTTGTTAATAATTCATTAGCCTTAGGAACTTAATTGGAACGTGATAAGTAAGGTTAGAAGATGTGCGAATCTACTATGAAAACATACGCCCAAAATAATAGTTTTCGAGTAATGCTCAATCCCATCGAGCAAACCTTAGGGGTCTTCCATAACATCCTGAATTTTCACGGTCCGAGTTTAGACTCGTGCTCGAGAAAGCCGGGTGTTAATCATATATAATTTGGATGCTTTAAAAATCGTACCTTATATATTTTTTTCATCATAATCACATACAAATACATTCATAAAGGTAACATTCACGAGAATAAAATTGACAGTATTAATTATTTCATCAGAGTAAAAGAATTCAATAAATAGTCAAATGCCCTCTCAATGAGAGCTTATTACATTATTAAGTTCGCAGTGAAAGTATAAAACTAAATCATAAAACTATCTTCTTTTTCTTTCATATAATCTTTCATAGGGAGATGGTCCTCTAGGTCTTCGATCTGTGCATCATCTGTACGGTTTGAGAGGGTCAGTGCCCTATTCATAGTGATGGTTATCCTTTAAGATTAACAATAATTCAAGAGATTCATAAAAGTAATGTAAGGGTTCTGATACATCTCGTATTCCACCACTACGAGAGGTATCAGCATGCGTAACCAATTTACATGAATGCATGCCTAGCAAAGTGTTGCCTAACAAAGTGTGTGCGGCTTATCATATATAGTAATCATTATAATGTGGAATATAATTCATAGAAAACCTGGCTAGCCCAGTATTATTACACTACGGAGATTCGCCGGCATGTCCAACGCTACCGTGGATTTACGTGAACACCTCGAGGCGGCACAACACATGATTCAGATGAATTACGTGACATGATTGGTTCATGGAATGACTATTCGTGGCATCCAATCCTGGAAGTGATTAACACGCATTGTGAATTACTTACATTGATTTGTGCATCACCACCCAAAAACCCAGGGAATTACGCGTCGACCAAGAGGGTCTTTGCCCAGAGCGTATTACGTCCATGATATAATAATTGAATCACTAGTTGTGATACCTTCAACACATCACTTGCATTAAAAGATTGTAAATTGAATCGTGGGAGTTTTGGAATATCAAGACACATGCCTAAGCCATAAAGGTAGATAGCATAAGGCTAATAAAATATAGAAGAGAGTAGCAATAGCTAGCTCAACAAAGAAGAAAATTGTAATGGCCAACTCAATAATAAGGAGAGTAGCAATGGCTAACTTAGTAAAAGGGAGAGTGGCAATGGCCAACTCAAATGAAAAGAGTAGCAAGGACTAACTCAACAAAATTGACAAGGCAAAGGCAAGGCTTGCATCTACCGCCCCATATAAATTCATAAGGATCACATATATTAAAGTCATATCATAATTTTCAAAGGATAGACAATTGATGGTGGTAAAATTATACGATCGCAGGGAGAAAAACATAATAACATAAAAATATAAGAAAAGAAAATTAAACCATACCAACTTAAATTAAAGTAGCTTAAAGGAAAAATCCTCACATAAATTCAGAAAGGTTATGTATAATTAACATCACACTTTAACCATTATTTTCAAAGGATAAATAATTGATGGTAGTAAATTAAATATTTGCAGGGAGGATTCAAAGCATGCATGTGAGGGAACAAAATAAATCATACCAACTCAAATTAATATAAACTTAAAAGAATCCCCTACCTTGGGTAGTGATGTAGACTCTTACTAAGTTAAGTGATTAGAGGCGTACAATTAGGTTATACTATAATCCGCCTAGTTTGAATTGATTTAGATGTCATATTAGAGTTGAGGAAAACTCGACCTAAACAATTCCTTAGACAGGTTTACATGTTGCTTAAGCTGATAAGTTTTTAACTTATTGTGTTTAGGCCCTTCTTATCATTGACTCGAAAATGGAATTCTATTGTTGAGGGATAGATCAAATTTGAAAAGGGAAGAGGAGGATAGAAAGATAAGAAAGTTAGGAAACCAGCCTCGGTGATAGCTCGGCGTGTAACTATCCTGGCCTTCACATTTTCTTCTTCTCTTTCTCTCTTTCTTTTCTTTTCTTTTCTTTCTATTTCTTTTTTCTTTTCTTTTCTTTTCTTTCTCTTTCCTTTTCTTTTCTTTTCTTCTCTCTCTCTCTCTCTCTCTCTCTCTCTCTCTCTCTCTCTCTCCTCTGACGTTTAAAATGTGGGTGTGTGAATGGAGAGGGGAACACACGCCCCCTTTTAAAAAAGGAGTGGGTGTGTGAGGGGCGTACTTCACATCACACTTGGATTGGGTTTTTTCAATTTTTCCTCTTTTGATAATATTTCTTTAAATCTAATTCATTTCTTGTGTCAAGGTCATCGAATAGGGTTGGGGTATATGATTTTCTCGGTGATTTGAAATTTAGGTTGGCCAATCTTGAAATTTTTCCTAACGGGTGCCAAAATAAACTTGATCTCAATTAATGATCCACACTTAATGATCAGGGCCTAATTTTGGAGGAAATGTGTAGTCGGGATAGGTAAACGGTTGGAAAAAAATTGGTGGTTGATCGATGGTGGAAAAGGCCTAGATCTAAAATATCACCTTTTGTAATAAAATGAAAGAATTGGCTTTAGTGTTTAACGGTGCAAGATCATAAATCGGGGTCTAAATTTTATATACCTCATAGTCATAAGAGACCATAGTGTGGTATAAATTTGAGTTGCGATGAACAGAAGGAAGTGGTTAAATCAGAAGGTCCAGATTTATAAAGAGTTGATAGGCCTTAAAAGGATAACTTCGCGCCTAAGAAAAAGCCTACCAAAGTGGGGTCTTCATATTTTGTACTTAGTTCATATTATGGGTAATCCAAGTTGTTCATATGAAGGAAAATATCCTACTACGACTACTCACGAGATTTCTTCACTCGATGGATACCAAAATCAATGATTAAGGGGTTGATTTGTTAATTAGGTAACTTTTACAATGATCTAAGGTCCAAAATTTGACATGTATGGTTAATTTATAATACATAGGTATGGTATAAAATTTCACATCAAACAGATCATGGGAACCACATGATGTAGAATTCAGGGGTCTAGGTTAATGGCATTTTCGTAATTATTGCTGACATGAGAGTTTTAAAAAATCTAATGGTTTTACATGTTTATATACACGTTTCTAAGTAATTATTATAAAAGGACTTATATCTAAATCATTATGAATAAAGAGTTATTCATTAAATTAATTAGAGAATGTACATATATCAAACCGCATAATAGATGGTTAGATGACATTTTTAGAATAAGAAAACTTGATTATTGGTACTTTAACAATGTATATAGGTATATGTACAATCAATTTTGTAAACAGAAGAATACAAGGTGGGTTTCTAGAGTGATTAGGGGGTAAAACATGTATATTGTTAGATTCGAGTGTCTTGTTCACATTTGTAAGTTTTTCAGATTGTAGTTTTAATGGTGGGTTAAGCATATTCATAAGTAATGAAGAAGATGAATGGATCATAATATCAACTTGATGTGTCCATGAGTAGATGTAGAGATCAAGTAGTTAGTTGACTATGATCGGGTGATCCAAAATCAAAGTGGACAATTATGTCTCTATCTAGCAGTGCATATTTGACTGAGCAGTTGGTTATGATAGACAAGTGAGAATTTTTAGGTATATGATGATCCTATCTTAAAATCAATGGTCAGATAGGTCAGATGGCTTGATCTTTGAATGGAGATTATTCCTAATGGTCAGAATCACGTTGGAGAATAGAAATAAGGTTAGCATAGCTGGATTGGTATCGTACATATGTATATAATAAGTTAAATTTTATTATAACACTCGAAAACTTTCAATACTCGGGTATTGAAAAGTTCGGGGTATTACATCTTCAATGGCATCGAACATAAAGTTAGATATGTCTAATAAGAAATAATCATTTTATCTAATTTTCTTGATGTTATCGTGGTCTCATTCGATGACATCGAAGCTTTCACTTCGATAGCATCAAAAACCACTCAATGACATCGAAAGGTAACTCAGATATGTTCGGTAAGAAATATATTATATTATTTGATTTTCTTGATGATATCGAAGATCACCTCGATGGCATCGAAGACCTTTCGATGGCATCGACAGAGCCGTTATCTGTCCATTTTTTTATAGTTGGAACTCAAACTTCTTATAAAGGGCGTTCGGTTCTTGGGCATTTGGATGAGTTTTTGGTATAATAGAAGCTTTGGATATTTTATGATCATATTCCTTATCCCAAGCCTCTAAACTAATAAGTTCTAAGTCATCTTTCTTGGGATTAAAACTCTTCCTATGAGGATTTCAACATCCACATTGAAAAGGAGCTTGAACTCCATAACTTTTTAGAGATTATACTCAACCTCTATAGGCATACTATTGTCTAAATCTTCTACAAGACCTATCTAGGTGAATCTCCTAGGAAATATAACTTTTCATTAGTTGTATGAAATTCAACCAACCTCTCATTACCTTAGTCACCTTAAAGAAGCACTACATGTAAAGTGTTTAATCTTGGACCTAGAGCCTTGGCAAAGTATCAGCATCTTGATCGGGGAGCAAAGTGGAGTTGATTGGGAGAGCATCGATCAAGCAACCCGACATGGTGCTACAAAAGGGGCCCAATCCGACAAGTTATCAATTATAAGAGTCTGTATACTCTCTTTTTATGTGCAGGATTAAGGGTAAGAGTTTGTAACCCAAACTTGACTAGGTTCTTGTGTAGTAGTACATTGCTTCTTGTGTAAGACATTGACTCTTGTGTAGAGCCTAAATATAGTTCTTGTGTAGGATCTTAGCTCTTGTGTAGGGCCTAAATCAAATCCCTATATAGGCCACCGAGCATGAGTTTTGTTTGTCTCAGTTTTTGTAGGAGCCTCTGCTAGGAGTGAATGTTGATCCTTAAATTAAGACCATGGTTGTTGGTTAGCTTACAGAAAACTAACTAAAGTCTCTTGCGGGAGCTTTTGACGGGAGTGTACGTTAGTAGGTTCTTGTGTAGGACCGAAGTTTGTGACAATCTTATAAAAAAGAACATAAAGTCTCTTACGGGAGCCCTTCCTTGTGTAGAATTGTAAGTGTTAGAGGTTAACATGATTTAAAACCTCTAATAGTATAATCTGGTACACTCATGGGTTGAGTGCATCCGCCTGAAGTGGAGTAGAGAAATCAAACCACCATACATGCTTGTTTTTTGGATTGTCATTTGCGCACTTGTTTAATTATGCTTATGTGATTGAATGCTTTATTATATGCATGCATAATTAGATGAATACTATGACTTGATAGTTAGCACATCCCACACACACATGTAAACCATCATGTTTATAGACTAGTTGCTTATTTGGCATATCATTTGTAGTCTATGTGATTAGACCATCTATTGGCTTAAAAGCCTTAGAGTTAATTGCTTTTACTTATCTTAATTTGTATGTTATCTTAAGTAGGTAATTAGGTTTAAAAGAAGTAAATTTTAATTGGTCCTAATCCTCCCCCCCCCCCCCCCAACTCTGGGATATAGCCTTCATTCCTTAGCTCCACCAAGCTTCCACACATGTAGCCATGGTAATCCCATTACACCATTGGTAAAATTTCAATCCCATTGAATATGCAACTAAGGCACTGGGATCACACCTAGGGTCTGTGGATGGCACTTAGGGCACTGGGATCGTAGGTGCGATCCACAATCCCTAATTGCACTCCTGATGTGGGACTTTCTTCCAAATTCATTAAACACTAATTGAAATATAAGAACTATAATAAAAGGATAAAAGAATAATTATATTAACACCATTAAAAAAATTACATAACACTCTCATACATATAATTTGTTGTTCAAGTGACACTTACAAGTAAATATAAGTATAAAATCATATAAAAAAATGTGAAATTCCTATACTAATCTTTTTTGTCTCTTTCTAAAAAATAATCTCCTTGTTGTTGGTTTTGAGACTATCTTCTTTTTCTTCAATATGACTGAGACATCCAGACTGCTTCTTAACACCTTTACATCCTCCACTTCAGCCTCCACCTTATCTTCCTTTACTTTCCCCCACTTTAGCCTTAAACTTATCTTTATTTCCAATGGGTTATATTTTGGTCTTTTTAAGCTACTGAAGACAATCGAATTAGTTGATTTTATTTTTATTTTTGAGATTCTGTCCTGCAGATTAGCATAGAAGCTAATATAATTAGTAAAATGAAGAATAAATATAAAAGAATACATAGCACAATCAAATCATATTGGTCTAAATACAAGGATATTCATTGAACTTAGCCCAATGATCTCCATTGTGCATTTTCAACAAGATCATTGTTGAGCTTAGTCTAAGGGTCTCCATTATGCACTTTCAAAAGGATCACCATTGAACTTAGTCTAAAGATCTCCAATGCGCATTTTCAATAGATCCCTGTTAAACTTAGTCCAAGAATCTCCTTTGTACATTTCCAACAAGATCCCCATTTCCAATAAGATTTGCATTTCCAATAGGATACCATGTTCATCAGCGATCCAAGTGAGATCCCATGGGCAATCTAAGTGAGATCCTTGAACTAAGCTCAATAGTGATCCACAAACCCTCCATCGACGATCCAAGTGAGATCCCATGTCCATCAACGATCCAAGTGAGGTCACAATATCCATCGGTGATCCACAGATCCTCATCAGCAATCGTAATATCTTATCAGTGATCCACAGTGCTTGAGCTTTTAAAAAAAAAAAACTATAAAAAAATCCTTTTGACATTAATCTTCCATAGAGGGGAACATCACACCCTCCTCCCTTTCACAAACTCCCACTATTAATACTGAATAATAATAAAAAAGCATAGAGGGGAACCACCATACTCTCCTCCCTTTCACAAACTCCCACCATTGATACCCTACCAAAATACCTTAAGCAAAATCCAAAAACCTATTATCATCCTTACATAAATCTATCTCTGGCCATCATATCTTGTATGTTGGAGAGTCAAAACAGTTTTGGAGAGTCAAAATGTGGCTAAAAAAATGCTCTTTTTCTACCCAGAGAGTATACTGAGTATGTTGAAGCGTCACTGAAGAGTCATCGGAGAGTGTGTTAGTCCCTTAGAGAGTATGGTGGTCTCCCATACAACCTTCCAAACGTTGTTGAAGCTTCAGCTTTAGCAGTGGTCCCCTCCTAGAAAAAATTATGAGAAAGTAAACAAAAAGGACAATTGACCCCTCATGTGGTAGGGCCCCACAAAAAGGCCCTTTCAAGTAGCTTATATGGGGCCATTGGCTTGTCGTGAAGTAAGTTTACCCTATCTAGATGATAGGGGTTTAAATTTCTTGTCATTTTTTAAGTTTTAGAACAAAAATCATCACAAATAGATTACACCAGAGGAAACAATTCAAAATAAATGAATAACGTTAATGCCGATGTAGGCCATAAAGACCTTCAACAGAAAATCCAAAAACACCCTTCTGTGGTTTCACTGTCGAGCAATTAAAATGAATGAATCAAAATTCCTGAGTGTGCCTAATCCCATTTTAGTGAGACCCACACTCATTTTTTTGAAAAAAAAGGCTTTTCAACTTCTGAGATAAGCATTCGTCATACATTGTCATGAGGGAAATTTTATCCGATTTGTTTTTCAAAAAATGCCCTAAGGCAAAAAATTAAAAAAAAGGATTAGAGAAGTGGTGTTAAAACATTAGTTTCATCATACCTTGGGGCCATTGCTATTAAAAAAATTGTTATTTGTTCTCAAAGTGCTTTTTATGGAGCTCTGTGCAACTAAGAAGCGCTTTCGACCCATCATGATATCTATGTGACATACATTTCATCCATTAGTTGCTCCACCTCATGTTACGACTTAAGCTTGTGATGTTATTTGGATGCATATAAAGTCATGTGCTATGTACATGTTGTCAAGATATGTCATCTTACACATGCTAGACAAGTCATGAAAAGCAAAACTCCTTATACAATGTGTTGTTTGTTAAACACTTGAAATACGAGATAGTGAAAACATGTGGAGTTTAAGATGGTTGGTAATGTATGTAACATTATGGCATATTGCACACTAATAGAAACATGTGGCACATATGAGATGCTTAAAAGACTGATGGTAGAAAATATAACACACATAAGTCCCTACACATGGATGTCGCATGTGTAAAATATTTGGCACATGTGATGCGTGTGTATGGAACATATAAGACTTTTAGCATTTATGGTTTATTCCTCCATTTCAGCAAGAATAAATTAGATTATCCCTTAGTAACTGGTATTTTTGTTATTTATACTCATTTTACTCTCTTTATGTCCATAAAGGTGCTTGTCGAATGCCAATATGCTATTAAAGCACGACGGCATATGCAATACATGATTTCACATGCATCTAAAAATCCTTACAAATGAGATAAATGCAAAACTCAATTGGGCCACACATGGAAACAATGGGGACAAGGTGCTTGCCATTAAAACTTTCATGGGACTGTGTGTGATGTTTTATAAGCCATCCAACCTAGTCATAAGGTGAATGACACCAGGAGGAAGGAAAGAAACAAATGTCATCCTTATCCACTACTTTGGTAGGCCCACTTGAACAAATGCCACACCTTGTGAAGGAAAGAAATAAATATCATCCTTATATGCCATCCCACTATTTTCTATGGTGTTGCCCACTTGATTTTTTTATCATTTGATTTGATTTTTTTTTTTTTTTTTTGTCTCGTAGCCTAAAATGAGCTAGTGTAGCTGATGGACAAAGCGGATGCCACACATACATCACAATAGGCCCCACATTTTTTTTATGCCTCCCTACACTTTTGTAGATCAATGGAACTAGTTGCTTTTTCTTGAAAGCCGAGGCATGATGCACTTGCAAAAAGAGAGGGAGGAGAAAATTCATGCAAATCGCTGTGGCACTCCTAAGGTAGCATGTGTTATGCATGGAGGGTGTGAAGACTTAAGTAAAAAAGTAGAGGTAGTTGAAATACTAATTCCTTTTAGATGCATGAAATAATGTTAACTTAAAAGGAAAATATAGGGAAGGAAATTGTTTTGTGGATGCCTTGGATTTTACTCAGTCTAGGAGATATACAATAAGGCTCTATCAGTCCAACTGAACTGGGTGTTGTTCCAACCTACAGAATGCATGATTTCTTAGTAGAAGAGCATAATTTTGTATGTCCGATCAACAGTAATGTTGGTCGTTGTTGGTCCGATCGATAGATAAGTTCAGTTCAATTGATGGTCGTTGATTCAGTTACGTTGTTTTACGTAAGTCAGGGTATTTAAGTCCTGTTTTGATTAAGGCTTGAAGATATGGGTGTCTTCTCTCATAGGACAAGAGTTTTACAGGTTAAAAATGGTTTTCTACACTTATAAGGACTTGGGAATGGACTTTCCTCAAGGGCTGGGGTTTTTGCTATGGAGTGCATTGTAAAGGGATATCGGTTTGCTTCTATAATCAGAGAAGGTGGGTGGTATAACTCTAAGGTTTTCGATTATAGTGGAGATCTCTGTCACTTTGTTCCATGTTTTTTTTTCTATAAGGGTTCACATAAAATCATGTGTTTGTGATTACTTGATTGGTTGTTTTCTATTTCAATTGTTCTATCTTCGTTGAATATGCTTCTACAAACTGTAGGATTGGCAGTGGCATTAGATCTCGATTTCTAATATATGGGATTGATCCAGGTTTATTGTGGGCTTGGAATTACAACAAAATGGTATCAGAGCATCAGGTTAAGAATGTTCAGGAATTCAACGATGATGTCAAGGTCAAAGTTTGATATATAAAAATTTAACAGGAAAAACAATTTCAGTTTGTGGCAGTGAAAGGTTAAAGATATTCTAGTGTCACAAGGGTTAAGCAAGGCGTTGTTATAAACTAAACCAAAGAAGATGTCGGAAGATGACTGGAGCAAACTCGGGGAGAAGGATATGAGCTTCATTCATCTATGTCTATCAGATAAAGTCATGTACAACGTATTGGATGAGGATTCACTCTGTATATGAGAAAGAAATTAGAAAGTTTATATATGGCAAAGTCCCTCACTAATAAGTTGTTTGTAAAGAAACAAATTTATAGTCTACAGACGAACGAAGGATCCAATCTTCTGGAGCATATGAATTTATTTACGAAGATATGTAGTAAGTTGTTAAGGCTTGAAGATATGATCAAGGATGAAGATAAAGTGTTCTACTTCTAGTATCGCTTCCCACATCATATGACCATCTCGTTATTACTCTGCTATATGGGAAGAGTACTCTGAAAACCGAGGAAGTCACCACGACTCTCGTGTATAACAAGTTAAGGAAGAAATCAAGCAATAAGGATTCTTAAGCGGAGGGGTTAGTTATGAAATGGGGTATGGGACAAGGAAGATTCGTGGAGCAATCTCGGTTTGACAGGAAGAAGAAATATATATATCAAAATCAAAGGCTAAGGATGGATGCTTCTACTATGGCATGAAGGGGTACTTCAAGAGATATTGTTAGAAATGAAAGGATGACCTAGAAAGCAAGAATAAAAAGAACATGGGAGAATCGGCTAATGTAGTGCAAGAGAGCTCAGAAGGAGATGCAATCTCAGTTTCCTCAAGTATGAGTCATCTTACAGATATGTTGATACTTGATTCGGGATGTTCATATCATATGTGCCTGAATATGACTTGGTTTGATACCTACAAGTCTTATAATGCTGGGAGTGTTCTAATGGGGACGACGTTGCATGCAAGTCCATCAGAATAGGGACAATCAAGGTAAGGATGTTCGATAAAGTTGTACGGACTTTAGGTGACGTCAAGCATGTTTAGATCTAAAGAAATTGATATTCTTGGGCTTCTAGATATGAATGGGTAAACATTCACTGCATTTGGTGGTGTAATCATAGTCATTAGAGGTGCAATAGTGTTAATAAAGGGAGATAAGATGACGAATCAGTACAAGTCGGCTGAGAGCATGGTTATAAGTGAGGCTACTACCACCTCACCCATAGAATCCAGCACATATGACACTAATTTGTGGCATATGCAGTTAGGGCCTATGACCGAGAGAGGCATGATGGAACTCCATAAATGAAAACTGTTGAAGGGAGTTAAGGCGTGTAAGGTGGATTTCTACGAGCATTGCATCTATGGAAAGTGGTGCAGCGTATGGTTTAAGACTACCACACATACTAGAAGTAGAGTGTTCGATAATATACATTCTGATGCTTGGGGGCCAATGACAGTACCGTCTAAGGGAGGAGCATGATATTTTATAAATTTCATAAACAATTACTTAAGGAAGGTTTGGGTCTACTTCTTAAAGCGTAAGTTCAGGGTGTTCGTTAGGTTTAAGGAGTGGAAGGCGAAAGTAGAGAAGCAAACTAGAAGACATGTTAAGTGTCTCAAGTCAAATAATAGTATAGATTATAGATATGTAGAATTTATGAAATTCTGTAAGGAAAAATGCATCACAAGACACTTCTCAACTCCAGGAATCCCACAGTAGAATGGAATGGTAAAGAGGATGAATATAACTATATTGGAGAATGCAAGAAGTATGCAGCTACATGCAGGGCTGACTAAAAGTTTTTGGGCAAATTTGGTCAACATGACATGCTTTATTATCATCATTATTTATATCACTTGACTTCAAATTTATAGAGGAAGTCTGAATAGGCAAGTACGTTGATTACTCAGGGTTGAGAATCTTCGGGTCTCCAATATACGTCCACGTGCAGAGTGAACAAAGGATAAACTTTGATCCCAAATCTAAAAAGTGCATCTTTATCGGGTATGAGAAAGGTGTTAAGGGTTATAAGCTTTGGGATATAGTTTCTCAAAAGGTGTTCATTGGCAGAGATGTCATCTTTAATGAGGCATTTATGTTGAAGGCCAACAATGGTGTTATAGAAGTCAGAAACACATGGTGATGCAGAGAGATTGTCAGTATAGGTAGAGCTAGTTATGCTGGTTACTGAATGTGAAATTCAGTAAGAGCAAGAAACTAACCAAAATAATCAACAAGATACCCAAGAGAATATAACTAGTAACTTGGGAGAGATAAATCATTAGAGCCCTAATTTGATATGGGTTCGAAGATATGGTCTCTTTTACATTGTTCACATGGAGTGGAGATCCCTCCACCTTTCAAGAGACTAAGTCAAGAAAGAACGGCGACAAGTGGATGTCGGCCATGGTAGAGGAGATGAAATCTTTACGTAGAAATCAGACATGTAAGTTGGTGGAACTTTCAAGAGATCAGAGAGTTATAGGGTGCAAGTGGGTGTTCAAAAAGAATGAAGCACTAATAGAAAAAGATGGTGAAAAGTTCAAGGTAAGGCTTATATTAAAAGAGTACCACAGAAGGAAATAGTATATTATAATGAAGTTTTCTCTCAGGTCATGAAAGATACATCAATTAGGGTGCTACTGGCTATGGTAGCGGAATCCAATTTGAAATTAGAGCGATTGATGTGAAGAAGGCATTCCTTCATGGGAACTTAGAGAAATTTATTTACATTAAGTATCTAGAAGGATTCGATGAGCTTGGTAAGGAAGATCGTGTATGTAGACTGAAGAAATTATTATGTAGGCTAAAACAATCTCTGAGGTAGTGGTACAAATAGTTCGATTCTTATATCATGGAGAGTGGCTATATCAGATGTGAATATGATTGTTTCATATATTACATGATGCTTTAGGACATGTCCTTCATTCTTATATGGTAGAGATTGACTATATTAGATGTGCTTACGATTATTACGTATATTACAAGATGCTTGACGACGTGTGCTTCATTCTACTGATGTTATATATTAATGACATACTGAATGATGGAAAAGACAAGAAGGATATAATCTTTCTTACAAGACAAGATGGATATAGTCTTTTTAAAGTATCTATTAAGTAAGGAGTTTGATATGAAGGATTAAGGCACTACAAAGAAGATCCTAGGCACGAAGATTCACATAAACAGAGAATTTGGAAATATGTGACTATCTCAGAGGAGACATGTGTAGAAGGTATTGGTGAGGTTTTACATGAAAGGTACTAAACCAGTTAGCACACCTCTAGCAGGTCACTTTAAGTTGTCAGTTAGGTCGTGTCCAAGCACAGAAGAAGAGATTTTAGATATATCACGTTTACCATTTGTGATTGCAGTTGGGAGTCTCATGTATGTGATGGTTTACACGAGGCTGAATATCTCAAAAGTAGTTAGCATGGTCAACAGATATATGCTGAATTTGAGAAAAGAGCATTGGAATGCAGTTAAGTGGGTTCTCAGGTATCCAGCGCACAATCAATACTAGGATCATGTTCGGGGGATATGGAGCTTCAGTGAAGTTGTAGGCTACGTGTATGCAGATTATGCAAGATATCTGGATAATAGGAGGTCCATTAAGGGATATGATTTCACATTAGCAGGCAGAGCAATATATTGGAGATCTACGCTACAGTCTATTATAGTGTTGTCTATAATCGAGGCAGAATATATGACTATGAAGGAGGTGTCAAATGAGGCATTATAGTTGAATGGTCTGATTGGAGAACTTGGGTTGAAGCATGAGGCGATTCGGTTGCCTTGCGATAGTTAAAGCGTTATCCATTTAGCATTGAATCAAGTATATCATGCAAGAACTAAGCACATAACATGAAGTTCCATAAGATACGATAATTCATTGCTTTGGGAGAGATTCAGTTTTAGAAGATTCACACGAACAAGAATGTCGCGGACATGTTGACAAAGCCAGTGACCACAGATAAGTTCAAGCATTACTTGGCTTGATCAATCTCACCAGTCATTGATGAGATTGGGCACCCTTGCACGTGGGTGCAAATGGAGCTACGTTATAAGTGTAGAATGTAGGGAGCAGTGTATGTTGAAGGCGTGGATGTTAGCATGTGACATTTTTAGGGTGAATTAGCAAAATACAAGTCTAGATAGAGATTGTTATGTAGATGCCTTAGATTCAGCTTAGTCTAAGAGATATAGCAAGGTTCTATCAATTCGACTGATAGTAACGTCAATCGTTGTCGATCTGACTGGAAGATAAGTTCAATTCAACCAACGGACATCGATTGAGTTATACAGTTTGCATAAGTCAGGGCATTTAACTCTTATTTCAATTAGGGCTTGAAGAGACGTGTATTTTCTCTCACAGGATAAGGCTTTTATAGGTTTGGATAGTTTTCTATACGTATAAGGGCTTGGGAAGGAACTTTTCTCAAGGGTTAGGGTTTTTCCTAGGGAGTGTATTGCAAGGGGAGATCAAGTTGCTTTTGTAATCGAAGAAGGTGAGTCGTGTAACTTGAAGGTTTTCGATTATAGTAGAGATCTTTGTCACTTTGTGTCGTGGTTTTTTCCCCGTAAGAATTTTCTATATAGAATCATATGTTTGTGATTGTTTATTGGTTGTTTTCTATTTCGATTGTTCTATCTTCATTGAACATGCTTCCGTAAAGTGCATGCTTGATAGTGGTATTAAATTCGAATTTGTAATATTTAAGGTTAAACTAGGTTTGTTGTAGGCTCGAAATTACCAAAGAAATATTTTTTCCTATTTTTTTTCAATAAGATTTTTTATATAAATTTCATGCTTATTTTCGAATTTTTGTTTAGAGGAACAAACCATTTTCTTGGAAACATTTCCTACTAGGTTTTAAAATTGCACGGATTATCTAACATGATACAACAGTACGTGGAAGCTTACGAAGCTTAAAATTATGGTTAAGTCTTAGAGGGGGTGAATATAACCTATTTAAACTATTTATCAATTTAAAACAATTTAATCCACGAGGTGAATTAGGTCTAAGATCATAAACTTCAAGGATATAATTAATTATGCAACTAATCTATGAAGTGAGATAGAAAAATACCAATTCTATGTGCTCTAATGTAAGTTCCCAACATACAATGTAATTCATGTATTCATATCAATTAAATAAATCACAACACAAGCATAATAAAATTGTATCCACAAACATATGGATGTATAGTAGTTCGATTAAATACTTCACTCCCAGCAGACACACTCAAACTCGAGTCTACCGGATTTCACTATCTCAATTGGTTTTCCATAGATTCACTAAAAACCTTTACAATGGTTTTAATAGGTTCACCACAACCTACACATATATACCTATGTCAGTGGACCACATACACACCCGTGTCAGTGACAGTCCTATATAAAGACATATATGTACTTACCCATGTTAGTGGAACATGTATCCACTCATGTCCTCGGAGACTAAAAGGGTTTTCTATAGGCTAACCAATAACCTCTACGGTCCTAATCCAATTACCTATGTACACTTCTGTTGGAGACTCTCACGGAGACTAATACATACACACCCATGTCTGGTGAATGTGAATTTGGGTTACAAACTCTATACTCAATTCCACAAAAAAAAAAAAAAAAAGTCATACAATGGACTATAAACAATAATCCTTGGTTGGATGAGCATTTTTATAGCGCCTTTGAAATGAGTCTTCAATATTGAATTAGCATCTCTTGTGTACCCCTGATCTTTGAAGTTGATATTCTTCTACTTCATTGAATCAGCTACCGGCATCAATATTCTTATTGAGATGCCAACGTAATGGTAGTTTAGTTGAATCTCCTACAACTAATAGTGTTAGTTGATTACAATAAGAGATTTAACTAAATGAGTATTCTAGATGATATAAACAATGATTTACCTATATATTTAGTGTTTAATCTCTAAAAAAATGAAGAGTTCAAGCACATTTATAATGGAGCTTGAAATGTTCATTAGAGTGATTAATCACAAGAAGATAGACATGAATCTCTTTGATTTGGAGTATAGGAGAGGGATAAAGAGTACAGAATCACCCAGGCTGTAATTCCACCAAAAACTCATCATTTGCACAAATAATCGATTACTATTTTTACATATATAAAAAATCTCCAATTGTCATATAACGAGTAGTATTGATCGATCGAGTGATCATCCGATTAATTGAACTTAATTTGATTTAGGGCCAAAATATTGTGGGATATTTTTGGGTCTTGCTTTATGGCCAAGTGGTAAACAAGATTCCATTTGAACACTAAGGTCATGGGATTGAGTGCCCATGTGGTGTGGGTTCGTGGGAATGTGTATATATATTACTTTTGTGAAATATTTTTATTTTGTTTAGTTAGTGTGCATATTTCATTAACTCAGAACAATTTTATTTTTCTTTCCAAACTAAATGTTTTTTTTTGTGAAAATTAATAGTTTTAACAATAAAACCTTCATTTTCTAAAATCAAATTTGTCAAAAAGTCATGCAATTAGATCCCTTTTATTGTAATGTCAATCTGAACCATTCTTCTATTGAACGACGATTCAATCTCAATATAAGCTAATCAAAGTGGCTCTTGAAAGTTCAGAGGCACATAGCCCACAGCAAGCAGGACCCACCTGATAAATCCTTTTTAGATTGACGAATGGATACATTTTCCTACTCCACCTTCCCCACCATTGATTTGATGGTTAGATGCAATCAAAGTTTTTCTTGACAAGAACATGCAATACAAAGTAGGTCCCACATGATTGGCCGTCTAGATTGATGATTAAACCCATTTTCTCATAATCAATATAGATCATTACTTGATGAGAGGAGCTCTTAATAGCCAATGAAAGGTGGGCCCATGGAGGAGCGTCCATGTTAAAATGATTTTTCTACAACCAACATGGATCCTCTATTTCCTAGCATTTGATTGGATGGTTAAGATGACACTATCAAAGTGATCATTGAGGAACATTTCCGCTTAAAAAGTGTGGCCAACATGATGGACGGTCCATATTAATTATCATTTTCTTGCAAAAATATAAATTATCCATTTTCCTAGCAATCATCAAATGATTAAGATGATATTTTCAAAGCGATTCCTGAGGAATATACGCAATCAAAAGTGAGCTCACATGATGGGCGGTCCAAATTGATTGTTAGACACATCTCCCTCGAATCATTGTGGATTTTCCATTTTTGAAGAATTGGATGATTGGATGGTGCGAGCAAATCAATTTCAGAGAAACGCTTCATTCAAAAGTGAGCCCACATGATCAACGATTTATATTGATTATTAGAATCATTTTCTGGCAATCAATATGAATGATCCATTCCCTTACTAATTGATCAGATCGTTAGGATCAACTCATCAAAGTGATCTTTTGAAGTAACATGAAATTAAGAGTGAGGTTCACATAATTGACGGTCGAGATTAGTTGTTAGATTGTTTTTCTACAATTGGTATGGACGATCTATTTTCTTGGCCGGCCATTGATGGAATTGTTAGGATGAATCGATCAAAATGATACTTCTGAGGGGTGCGGATCGGGTACTACTCCCACCAGGACCTAGCTTGTGAGGGACGGTCCTGTCAGGTGATCTGTGGGGCCCACTATGATGTATGTGTGTTATCCACGCCGTCCTTACGTTTTGAAAGATCATTTTGGACCAAGAGGACAAAAAGTAGACAGATTGAAGGCTCAAGTTGACCACACCACAGGAAGCAGTGGGGATTGAAAGCTTACCATTGAAAACTTCTTGGGCGACACCGAAGTTTTGGATCAAGCTGATATTTATGTTTTCTATTCATAAAGGTCCATGTGACCTTATGAACAGGTTGGATGGCAAATAAACATCACGGTTGGGCCTGGGAAGTTTTCAACGGTAGGAATTCAATCCCCACTGCTTCCCGTAATGTGGTTAACTTGAGCCTTCAATCTGCCTCCCTTTTGACCCTATGACCTTAAATGATATTTCAAAATGGATGGACAGGGTGGATAAAACATATGCATCACGGTGAGCCCCACAGATCCCCTGATAGGATCTTCGGTCTCTAGCTAGGTCCTAGTAGGGTAGAACCCATTCCACCTGTGACCCGTGAGATACGTCCAGGCCACATTATGGATAGGGGTGTACACGGTAGGGCTGAAAGTCGGGCGGGTTGGGTCGGGTTGGTGCTCAACCCAACCCAACCCAACCCAACCCAAGCCCAACCCAAGCGGGCTCGGTCGAGTTGATCGGGTTGGTCGGGTACATACGTGCTAATATTTTCATTATTACATTAGTTTATTATATTTCAATATAAGACTTATTTTTTGTATCTATAATTTTATTAATTATATATGTGATTATTTATTATAAAAAACTTCATTTTTTTCTTTTAAAAAACAAGCTAAAATATAAGACAACTACTCCTTTAAAAGTCATGTACCATAGCACAAAGTCTATTTGGGATAGAGAAATCTAGCATATCTTAGCTTGAGTCCTTGAAAATGACGTGGAAAAATGAGACTCGACATCACTAGTGTGCCTTTGACACAAACGATCCACACTCAATTATAATTTATAAGTAACTTATATATTGATCGGGTTCGGGTTAGGTCGGGCAACTCGAGACCTCAACCCGAGCCCAACCCAAGTTTTTTCGGATTGGTGTTTGTATAGCCCAAGCTTAAGAACGGACCTGAAATATCCTGCCCGAGGCCAACCCAATGTCGGGTCGGTCACGGGTCGGTCAGGTTGAACCCGCCCAACTTTCAACCTTAGTACACAAGTCGATCCGAGTTGAACTGGGCTCAACCTGGCCCGGCCCGGTCACCAGCCACACCCAGCCCGAACCTGGCCTGACCCGGTCACCGGGCCAACATGTCTAGCCCGAACTCGGCCCGGTCAACAATCGGGCGAGTTCAGGCCAGTTTCGGACCTTACGGCAAGTTCATGGGAAGGGCTTTGGCAAGCAATTCGTGTCCCGTTACAAGACCCTTGATCAACGGTTTAGATAGTTGAACTATAAACTCCATAAAAAAATCTAACTAATCGACTCAGGACATTATAATTCCTTTTGTATTTAGATGAATCTAGGCCGTTCAAGTTATACGTCTGTGAGGTGGATGAGTCACTGTGACTTCAAAGATGAGCGACAAACTATCCCAAAAGTCAAGAGAGAGATTGAGAGAGAGGGAGAGAGAGATTGAGTGAGAGAGAGAGGATATATTATAATTTTACTACATTGACATACATTTGACAAAGCATAAAATAAAACATCAAATACAAACTGAATATAGTCATACACTACTGACTACTGTCGAGGAGATTCATCTGCTGAGCCCAATCTGCTATTTAAATCTTCATATACATACTCATTCACCTCTCCCTCTTCAGAAGGTAGAGATAGCTTTTTATCGCCCGCCTCTTGTATAATCTGAATTAGATTTTTCAAACTTTTTTTTTGTGAGAAGATTTATACGTAGTTCCCAACATCCTGTAAAACGTACCCAAACTAGAGAGAAACTTAGCTGAATTCTTACTATTCTTCTTTTTATCTATGCAGCTTGAACCTGCTTCGACATCATATGGTCCTGGAGGACATCGCTGATGTGTAGAAGCCTCTTCCATACTGCACTTTAAGGCGAGTTGAAATTGTTCTTCTTTCAATGCTAATAATTTAGCTTCCTCCTCTACCTCAGAAAGTTTGGATTGGGGAGTGGAAGCTTTTTTGTTTAAATCAAGAACTGCTTGGAAAAGAACTTGAATTTCTTTTAAGGCTTTAGGATACGGTTTTGCATCTCTACCTCGACAGGATAAGTGTAATCTGAGCCGATAATTTTGTTAATAAACTTAGTTCCACACAAATTACACAAAATTTTTAACTTTCCAGACTTTGGAGAATGGATTAAGGAACCATAGTCCCAAATGTCAATCGATGGTTCGCTTGAAGACATATATACATATTGTGCTAGAAAAGTATTTTAGGCTTTTTAGCAATAATGAAATACCGACATAAAATAAAAGCAATTTATGGATAAAAAAGAGCCATTAATGCATTGCGCAGCTTGTATAACATCTATCAACATAACAGATAAATAAAAATAAAAGAGTACCCATTACAGCATTTGTAAATTCAAATAAACTAACAAGATCATAACATCCATCCCAAACATCCATCATATTGTTGTTGTTTCATGTGTTGTGACTTCATTCACATTCTCCTCCTTTTCCTCATCAAGATCATAACCTCCTAGACTCGGACGTAACCAATCTTGTGTGCAGATTAATGCTTCCACTGTATCTGGTGCAAGGGAACTTTTAATCTTGCTCACGACCCTACTCCCTGTGCTAAAAGCAGATTCTGATTCCACGGTTGAAATAGGAACTGACAAAATATCTCGTGCCATCGTCGATAGTGTAAGGTATTTTCCTTCATTAACTCTCATTTTCCACCACTTCAAAACATCAAACTTTGAATCCTACTGCAGTACGACTGACTCTTTGAGATACATGTCTAACTCTGATTCTTTCATTTTTTTTGTATGTATTTTCTTTTGCTAAGAAAGACATGTAATCATCATCGAAGCTTGAAGCAACATGTGATCTAACTTCAAAAGCACTTGGTGTGGACACTGTGGTTGTGTACATCTTGTACAATGCTTCGATTGCGTTACGAACCTGTGAGGTTTCAGATATTGCATTTTCATTAGGATAAATCCTTATGAAGATATACTTAACATAACTCATCTTGTACTAAGGATCAAGAACAACAGCTAAGGACATTATCAAATGACAATCATCCCAGTACTTATCGAACTTCATTTGCATACCACCTGTCATAATTTGGAGAAAAAATATACCGTCATCAGCAGCTTTTTTCAAGGCATCCTTGATCTTCCACATAGCTAGAAGAAACATATTTGCTATAGGAAACTTATTGCCAGAAAATATTTTCGTATAGTCATAAAAAAACCTTCAAAATTTTGTGAACTTCTTTCGTTCTGCTCCAATTATCTTTAGTAGGCAACTAAGCATATGTTTTATCATACGCTGTATATTCTAAAAATGCATGTTCCAATTTCAGGGCCGAATCCAACTTCTCAAAAGTCGAATTCCAACATGTGCATGCATCTAGCTTCAATATTTTTGGAGACTTCAAATTCAAACGTTGGATGATGTCATTCCATATACTCAATCTTGACGGCGAGCCTCTTATGTACTTCATACTCTCCCTCACATTCTTTATAGTTTGGTCAATTGATTTTAACCCTTCTTGTACAATTAAATTGAGAATGTGTGCATAACACCGAACATGAAATATTTTTTCCTCAAAAAATAAATTGTCGGTTGCCTTAAACTGATTATGTAAGAATGATATTACATTGTCATTTGTGAAAGCATTATCTAAAGTTAATGAACTCACTTTCTTTTCAATGCCCCAATCTCGTAGACAGCTGTAAATACAATCTGAAATAACCAAACCGGAATGGGGAGGTGGAAGGTGACGAAATTTCAATATTCACTTACAGCGTTTTCAATTTTCATCAATATAATGTGCAGTTAATGAAATGTAACCCTTTCTTTGATTTTATGTCGTCCACATATCAGACGTCAAACTTACCCTTGAAATCGAATCTAAAACTGCTTTCAGCTTCATTTTCTCACTCGCATACATCTTCATGCACTCCCTCTTCACAGTAACACAGGAGACCTTCTCAAACTGAGGATTAAGGAGTTTACTGTATCCCATAAATATTTCACTCTTTACCATTTTAAATAGCTGCTCATCAATAATAATAAGCTTTGCAAACCACTCCTTCAGCTTCCTTTTTTCAAACTTATGAGTGGTAAGTGTACCTTCAAAAGCAGATCCTTTGGACTTTGTAGACGATAACAATTGTTGGCCTGAAGGTGGAAGTCTAAGTCTCCTTGCATAACTTTGTCTATGTCTGTTTAAATGAGACGTCGACCCCCAAAACTTTTGGTATATATACTTTTTTGCAGTGCAGACATCTGATCTTGGTGACATTGTTAACTACTACTACTTCAAAATCATCCCAAACAGCTGACTGTTTCTTTCCTTTATTTGTAGCTGAAGATCCCTCTCCCTCAACAACAAATGGTGATGTGGCAAATGCACCGGCACCAGGGGTAGTTGGGACTTCATCCTCACTAGTCATCTCTAAAGATATGAAACAATTTCATTTATCCTTAGACCTTAGTAAAGAATTTTCTAAGCGGATAAATCAGTTACCCATTCAATGTTGGATAGATAGTAATGCTTTCATTGTTCAATTTAAATGCCACACCAAAATTTCGGCAGCATCTCCCTTAATCTCTCTAGAATATATTAATCTTGGATTTGATTCACACGTCAACTGTCCACACAAAATGTGGATATTTGATGAGGAAGTAAATGGAAGAAATATATCTAGAGAGAATTAGGAGAGACAAACTGAAACAAGCATGTGCATTTAAATTAGAATAAATGAAAATATTAATATCTATTCAACATTGAACTGTCCAAAAAGGGACAATTTGAGAATTTTTATGCATCCATGAATACACTCAATTTATATCTGGCAACATAGAAATCCTCAAATGGGCAACTGATTATCCTATACTACAACAACAACATAAAAAATAATTAAATCAGTTACCCATTTAATGTTGAATAGATAGTAATGCTTTTATTATTCAATTTAAATGCCACGCCAAAATTTCGGCAGCATCTCCCCTTATCTCTCCAGAATATATTAATTTTCTATTTGATTCACACATCAACTATCCACACAAAGTGTGGATATTTGATGAAGAAGTAAATGTAAGAAATATATCCAGAGAGAATTAAGAGAGACGAACCGAAACAAGAATGTGCATTTAAATTAAAATAAATGAAAATATTACTGTCTATCCAACATTGAACTGTCCCAAAAGGGACAATTTGAGAATTTCTATGCATCCATGAATACACTCAATCTATGTCTGGCAACATAGAAATCCTTAAATGGGCAACTGATTATCCTATACTATAACAAAAATAAAAAAATAAAAATATATCCAATAGGGAATTAATATAAGCATAGATTAAGACTAAAACAAAAAATATTGTATCTCTTTTAGAGTCAACGGGCAGATCTAGTAGTTCCATGCTAGGACCCTTGGGCCGACGTGAAAGCGGGCTCCAAAGGAGCTACTACTCAAAGAGCACAGGTAGAGGTGTTACGTCTTCTACCAAACGGGCTGTTATTCTAAAGAAATCAATTCTATAATTGACAACTGATAGTCTTATACTTAAACAATTTTATAATCAATCGTAATTGACATTCAACATCTGGTTAACTAATAACAAAATGTGCTTAAACTAACTTTCCACATTTTGTTTTGATAAATTAACCTAATAATATCTACTATATACTAGTAACATACAAGCAATATTGGGGCACCATACCATAAGCTGCAAGAATATCATGTCCCCCTAAAAAATAAATCCTCCAAAATTAACATACACACACACACACACACACACACACACACACACACAAGTTGCTTATTGTCATTCTCAATTACAAGTATCATTCATCATCAAACTAACTATTAACAACATTTATAAAAGTATAAACGACTACTTGATATGCACATATTTATTTAGTCAAACTGAAATCAATTATCAAATATTACAATGAAAGATATAAATAAATCACAAATCAAATAACAATTCCAAGATATAAATAAAAGCTTTAAAATTACTCTTTCTACTTGGATGGCATATAAACATCATGGTGGACCATAGGGAAGTTTCAACTGTAGCCATTTTTATATAAACGTGTAGAGATGCAGTTGGAGACTATTTTCTACTTGGATGGCATATAAACATCACGGTAGACCATAGGGAAGAATGACACTGAAATGAGATAACAAAATTCAAAAGCATTTTGGCTTACACAGGAAATGACCACTAGGGAATACTTGGATGATCAAGATACAGAAGAGCCAGATGATTTCATTATTTTACTTATGGCACAGGTCTGAATGTTAATCTTGTGATTTATGCAGTATATGTTTTTTGAGTTATGATGCCAATACTTCACTTTCTAATTGTGAATAAGTTAGCAATGGATTAAAATTCACCGCTCACATTTGGTTTAAACCATTTAATTGCATTATCCTCATTTTCCTAAAATCATATTTGGTTGCGTGATTCGAATGTCATATGAGTCCACGAACAACTAGGTGCGTAGGAAAATTTTAAAACATTTAGCCAATAGAGGAGGCATTCGCTCGGATTGAGGTTAGCCCTTGCCCAGCCATAAAGCCTTAAGTCCTAACCCTAGCTCAACTCAAACCCTAATTGGCTAAAGAGAGCTAGGCCTTGACCATAGGGCTAGACTAAGACCAGGGCCAATTGGTGGATGAACAAGGTGAGATTATGTTCTATCACTTTGGGTTGAATTCAAGTTTTTCTATGGCACACCCATGTTAAATAAGATCATTTATCAACCATGTATGCCTCACTTAGCTATCCACCATATTCATGGACTTAAATACGGCGCATCAAAATATTATTCACCATCTAAAGCGGGGTTTATAATTTAGTAGTTTACAAGCACTTATATATATCATCTATTATATTTTACTAGAGTATCAAAGTTCTTCATCTTACTATATGCACTATTACATGAGTTTTATAGTTTATGTTACTAATTCTTATGTACTATGCAAAGGAATAAGCTGGCTAGTAGAGAAATGGGGTGGGCTAGTTGGATAAAAAGGGCTTTTCATCATTGGCCCTGACCTAGTCTGTCCTAAACAATGAGCCTAGATATTAAGCCCTAGGCCAAGTTTAATGAACCTAGCCGTAGCCCTAGCCCTTTATGACCGGGTCATCCGAGCTGTGTTGAGACGACCCATTAGTACCCTAAAGCCAAGCAGATGATTTCTCCACAATAAATAGGAAAATTTATATCTATTCCCCTCAAAATTTGGATATTTCTAGATATATCCTCACATTTCTGACAATTGGAAATCAACATCTTTAGGGCTGAGTCACCCGAGCTGTGTTGGGACAACACATTGGTACCCTAAAGCCAAGAAGATGATTTCTCCACAACCCTATAGCCAACCCATTTAAAAGAGAGAGAGAGAGAGAGAGAGAGAGAGAGAAATCATACCGTGGTCGAACAGCTTCCGCCCGCTGGTCGGACGAGAGAGAGTGAGATTAGAGAAGTGAGAGCGTCGAGGGGGGCGTCGGATTGTGGTCGGATAGCATCTGCCCGCTGGTCGGATGAGAGAGAGAGAGAGAGATTAGAGAGGTGAGAGCACGAGGGGGGCATCAGAATGTGGTTGGACAGTGTCCGCCCGCTGGTCAGACGAGAGAGAGAGAGAGAGAGAGAGAGAGAGAGAGGAGATATTAGAGATGAGAGAGAGAGAGAGAGATTAGAGAGGTCTGGTGGGGTCAGGCCGTCGGGCAAGGAGAGAGGGAGCAGGGTTTGGTGGGGTCAGGCAGGGCTTGCTACTGCTGGGGTCGGGTGATCTCAAAAGGGTAAAGGGGAAAGGGGCGGGCAGGGTTTTGAATACACACACACACACACACACACACACACACACACACACCACTCGACCGAGTTGGGCCGAGTCGGGTCAGGTCGAGTCAGGTTTCGGACCGAGTCGGGCCAAACTGGGACCTATTCGAACTCGGCCCGAACTCAGTTTCGGGCTGAAGAAAATGGCCCCTCCCGACCCGAACTAAGTTCCGAGTCGGGCTGAGTCGAGTAAGTTAACCGGGCTAGCCCGGTTCATGTACAACCCTAATTATGGATAGTTCAAATCAATATCTCCATCCATTTCCGAGCACTTTAATTGGATGGTTAGAATGATAAAATCGAAGTGGTCCTTCCAAAGCACATGTAGTGAAGAGTGAGGTCCGCATAATGGGCGGGCCAGATTAATGATTAGTCCATTTTTCCTGTGACTAATCTCGATCGTCCATTTTCTTGGCCATTGATTAGATGGTTAGGATAATCTGATTTTAAGGTACATGCAATCAAAAGTGAACCCACATGATGATCAGTCCAAATCTGGTTTTCATGGCACGTAATTGACGGTTAGCATGATCCGAACAACTGATGCTTGAGGAGCACATGCAATCTAGAGGTGGGGTCTACATGATGGACAGTCCATATCGATAACCAACGCTTTTTTCTATAATCGACATGGCCACTGATGGAGCGTCCATTTTCAAGACCATTGATTAGATAGTTAGGATGACCAATTAAAATGATCCTTGAACATGTGGCAATCCCATGTGGGGCTCTCAAAATGGACAGTCCAAGTTGTTGCAATCCCATGGTGTAAATCGATTCAACCCTTAATCAATGTAGACTATCTTTTTGCTTGAACATGATCACATGTTTAGAATCCTCAAATCTAAATGAGAGTTTCTCTGGGGAAACGTTACAGTGGAAGGCTTCGTAGTATGTGTACAACATCCAAGCCGTCCATCAGGTGAGCCTTAGCAGTTTGTCAAGGGAGCCTAAAAAATCAAGATAATCCGAACATTATGTGGGCCACACCATGGGGAATAAGGAAGGGGATAGTTCTTGGATTGTGTGTGGAGCCCACCTTGGTTTGGTATGCCATCCAAACGGTGCTTCGAGTGTGCCCCACCTTGATGATGGGACACAGAAATCAATCCAATTTAATCATCAAGTCGGCCCCACAAGTTGCATTTGTATGTTTAAGACATTTTTCACTGTTTCTTATTGCGTGGGATGTACCATAGTCCGTAGCTGTCATCAAATTCATGCATTATTTGCACTCCAAATGACGGAATGCCTCAAAAAAATCAGCCCAATCAATTTATATGTTTGTTAGTGTTTTTTGAAGTGTGGTCCATCAAATGGTTTGATTGGCATGATTTTTTTTAGCTTACCAGCAACCTTTGGGAACGGATTGGCTACTCCCCCTGCCACCAGCCAATGGCTGGTGGTCGGTGCTCTGTGCGCCCCACCATGATGTATGTGTTTCATCCATGCCGTCCATCTATTTTTCTAGATTATTTTATATCATGAGACCAAAACTGAGGGATATCTCAATCTCAACTGAACCACACTACAGGAAACAGTGTTGAATGAACCTCGACATTAAAAACTTTTTGGGGGCCATAAAAGTTTTGGATCAAGCTGATCTTTGTGTTTTCCCTTCATCTGGGTCTGTATGAACTAATCAACAAATTGGATGTCAAATAAACAGTACAGTGGGCCATAGGAGGATTTAAATTGTGGATATCCAATCACTATTGTTTTCCTGTGGTATGGTCCACATGAGATTTATATCCCTCTCAGTTTGGGATAAAGCCCTAAAATGATCTATAAAAATGAATGAACGGAATGGATGAAACACATACGTCATGGTGGGGCCCACATACCACCGACCACCAGCCATGGGGCTGGTGGCAGGGGGCGTAGCCAATCCGTTACCACAACCTTTGGGGTGTAATTGAGCGACAGGTTGGAGGTCATACACACACACGAAGAACCCCGAACCTTTGGCCTAACGGACGCTCTCAATTGCAGCGGTTGATCCTCTTTGGAGTAGTGGGCCCACTCTTTTGGAGAGGTAGACTCTCTCTGTCAACTGATGGAGAGTTTCATATGGAGTGGTAGACCCTCTGTTTCGACTGATAGAGACTCTCATATGGAGTGGTAGACCCTTAACTGGAGTGGGAAGCACTATCTTTTGGAGTGGTAGACCCTCTCTATGGAGTCATTTTGGACTATCGACCCTCTCATTGACATAGTGCACCCTTTCATTTGGATTGGTCCCTCGAGTAGAGGTCTAGAGCTTTGGTGGATCCCTGACTGTGGGGCCCATAGTGATGTATGTGTCTTATATCCATGCTGTCCATCCATTTCCTCGTATCAATTTCGTATATGAGCCCAAAAATGCAGCAGATCCAAATCTCCAGTGGGCCACAATATAAGAAAAAAGTGGTGACTAAGCACCCACCATTAAAAACTTCTTGGGGCCTACCAGAATGCTTATTTTCCATCCAACCTATTGACAAGGTAACAAAGACCTGGGTGAAATGACCAGATAAATATCAGCTTCATCCAAAACTTTTGTGGCACCCGAGAAGTTGTTAATGCTCAATCATCACTGTTTCCTGTGGTGTGGTCCACTTAAGATTTGCATCTGCTGCATTTTTGGGCTCATACCCTAAAAATGATCTGGTGAAATAGATGAACAACATGGATGTAAGATAAACACATCATGGAGGGCTCTACAGTCAAGGATCCAACCTCAGTGGATTAGGGGATCCATCAAAGCCGTGTCCCCCTCTTTTGGAGCAGTAGATCCTCATTTGGAGTGGTAGACCCTGTCCTTGGACTAATACTCCCACTCTTTTTAGAGTGTAGGCCCTCTTAGCTAGCGTGATAGACCCTTCTAAACATGACTATAATAAATAAATAAATAAGGCCATACAATCCAAATCTCATCATTCGACATAAAATCAACTCTAATACTCTTTTTTACCCTACAACTAATCTTGGATTAGTATAAAATCATTAATGTGTTTCAAAATTCATGAATACAAACTTATGAATTCAACTTACGAATTCAACTAAGAAAGTTTAAAATTTCCTCCAATTTTTTCTTCTGTCGATAAAGTCTTCAGTTTCAGATTGTATCAACAAAGACATACTAGCTTCCAATCAAAGTGAACGAGGACAATATTAGATTGATAAAATAATTGCATAAAAATTCTTCTTATTTTATACCTATGTCGTAGATTCAGCATTGGATAAAAAATAGGTGTCTGCATTATGTGTTCAAATACATTGAAATGAAAAAGTGCTAAATAACAAATAATGAAAAATATCTATGAAACGAATGAACAATTATTCTTTTGGGTTATTGCATCTATATATGATGTGTCCACACTTGTGATGGATCGGATGAAATCATAGGTTTCAATTTTTTAAAGAGAGAGAGAGAGAGAGAGAGATTTTCATTTTAAGAGAATACCTTAAAAGACTATGGTAATTCTCTAAGTCTTAAATCTTTAAGCCACAATCCTTTTCAAGAGTATTAACCTCAAAGGATGGATGACCACTAGTTCTCAAGGCTTCATACACTTTCAGAAGATGAACCCTATCGTCACTCCTCCCACATACATAAACCCTTACACAAGGGGAGGGAGAACTATTGTGAGTGAACCTGCTTTATATCACACCACAATGATGTAAACTTGAGCCAACAACAAACCTGGATCAAACCCTAGGTGATATAAATTTAGATCTAACACCACTGCCAAACCGTGCGCTTTGCGAAGGCATGATAAATGAAGATAAAACAATATAATGATGCGGGATAACAAAAAATAAAATAAAATCATAAACACAATGATATTTTACGTGAAAATAATCCTTAACCATAGCACAAAGCGATAGAGATCTACTATAGTCAAAACCTTAGAGTTGTACTGACTCACTTTCTTCGATTACAGATGTATCCGATCTTCCCTTACGATGCACACATCTAGGAAAACTCCTAGATCCCTTGATAAATCCTTCCAAGCCCTTTACAAGTGTAGAAAACCCTCTCCCTTAACTAATCCTATCCCATTGACAGAAAACACTCATATTTACTAAGCCCTAATGAAAAAATGGGCTTAAATACCCAAAATCATGAAACCTGACTGTCGCACCGACAGTCGACTGTGAACATCACAATGAGTCATAGTCGATCGTGGATCCTCATGGTCGATCGTGCCCTACAAAATGCAAGGCATCTACACAATAATCTCCACCTCACTTGCATTCTATCAAATCACCCTGAAGACCTCCCATGTTATCTCCACCTTGAGCGCAGACCGCTCCCTGCATCCCTCCACCTGCAATGCAACTACATCCACACCACTGTACAAGGATGCCCAATCTCATCAATGACTAGTGAGATTGATCAAGTTCAGGCAGTGCCTGAACTTCTCTATGGTCACCGGTTTTATCAACATATCCGTAGCATTCTCATCCGTATGAATCTTCTGAAACAGAATCTCCCTTGAAGCAATGAGCTCCCGTATCTTATGAAACCTCATGTCGATGTGCTTGGTTTGCACGTGATATACCTGATTCATCGCCAGATAGATAGCATTCTGACTATCGCAATGCAACCGAATTGCCTCCTACTTCAATCTGATTTCACCTATTAGACCTTTCAACCATAATGTCTCATTTGACATCTCTGTCATGACCATGTATTCCACTTCAGTTATAGAGAACGCTACCGTACACTGTAGTGTAGATCTCCAACATATTGGTCCGCCTACTGATGTGAAAATATATCCCGTAGTGGACCTCTAGTTGTCTAGATTACCTACACAATTTGAATCCATGTAGCCTACAACTCTACCCAAAGCTCCGTGTCCACCAAAGATTATTCCAGTATCGATCATGCCCCTTAGATACATGAGAATCCACTTAACAGCATTGTAATGCTCCTTCCCTGGATTCGCCATGTACCTATTGACCATATTAATTGCCTGTGAGATGTCTGGCCTCGTGCAAACCATTGCATACATCAGACTCCCCACTGCAGTAGCGTACGACACCCGTAACATTTTTAATTTATTTTCTTCTATACTTAGACATGACCTGGCTGATAACTTAAAGTTACTTGCTAGAGGAGTGCTAACTGGCTTAGCATTTTTCATGTGGAACCTCTCTAGCACCTTTTACATATAATTCTTCTAAGAAAGTCACAGTTTCCCAGACTCTCTAACTCTGATAATCTTCATGCCTAGAATCTTCTTTGCATTGCCCAAATCCTTTATATCAAACTCTTTGCTTAACAGAGAAATAAGCAAGTGTATCTCTGTCTTGTGCTTTGTAGCAATCAACATATCATATATGTAAAACACCAATAGAATGTAGGACCAGTCCTCAAGTACCTTGTAGTATATGCAGTAATCATAATCGCACCTGTATACCCAATCTCAATCATGTAGGAATCAAACTGCTTGTATCACTGCCTCAGAGACTGCTTAAGCCCATACAACGACTTCTTCATCCTACACACATGGCCTTCCTTACCAAGCTCCTCGACACCTTCAAATTGCCTCATGTAAATGACTTCCTCCAAGTTTCCATGAAGGAATACTATCTTCACTTCGAGCTATCCAAATTGGATTTTGCTACCATCGCTAATAGCACCCTGATTGAGGTGTGTTTTATGACCGAAGAGAAAACTTCATTATAATCCACTCCTTCCCTTTAAGAGTACCCCTTCGCTATAAGCCTTGTCGTATACTTTTCACCCTCCTTTTCTGTTAATTCTTCTTTCTTCCTGCAGACTCATTTACACCCTATAACCCGCTGACCTTTAAAAAGTTCCACTAACTCACATGTCTGATTCTTGTGTAGTGATTTCATCTCCTCTGCCATGGCCAACAACCACTTGTTGCCATCCTTTTCTAAATTTTGCTTCTTAAAAGGTGGAGGGATCTCCACTCCCTATGAACAATGCAAACGAGACCATGTCCTCGAATTCGTATAGAACCAGGGCTCTAGTGGCTCTTTTCTCTATGTTCCCGGCTAAACTTTCGTGCATATCATGCTGATTATTTTGTTGTGTCTTGTTCCTTCTGAGTTTAACCTTCAATAACCTGCACAGCTGGCTCCACCTGCACTAACAATCTCTCGGTCTCATCCGACTTCTCAGCTGCACCTTCTTTGTTAGTTCTC
The DNA here is from genome assembly GCF_029962835.1 of Magnolia sinica. NCBI lineage: Eukaryota > Viridiplantae > Streptophyta > Magnoliopsida > Magnoliales > Magnoliaceae > Magnolia > Magnolia sinica. The sequence continues at coordinate 90,429,237 of NC_080577.1, forward strand.
AACATTGATGCCTCATTGAATATGACATCTCTGCTAATAACTACCTTCTGAGCAACTGAATTATAAAGTTTGTAACCCTTCACACCTTTCTCATACCCGACAAAGATGCACTTTCTAAATTTTAGATCCAATTTCATCCTCTACCCACTGTGCACATGAACATATGCTGGACAGCTGAAGATTTAAAGTCCTAAGTAATCGACATCCTTGTCTGTCCGGACTTCCTTTACAACCTTGGAGTCTAGCACTGTAGATGGTGACCAATTTACTATGTAGCATGTCATATCACTGCTTCAATCCAAAAGCTTTTAGATAGCCCCGCATGCAACTGTATACTTCTTGCCCTCTCCAACAAAGTTCTATTCATCCTCTCTGTCACCCCATTCTGTTGTATGATCCCAAAAGTTGATAAGTGCCTTGCAATGCATTGATCCTTGCAGAATTCCATAAATTTCGCCTCTCCGTACTCTGTACCATTGTCTGACCTAAGACACTTGACTTGTCTCCCAGTTTTCTTCTCTACTTCCACCTTCTATTGCTTGAACCTAGAGAACACTTTAGTCTTGTGCTTTATAAAGTAAACCCAAACCTTTATTGAGTAATCATCTATGAAGGTCACAAAGTATCGTGCCCCTCCCTTAGACGTTACTGTCACTCGCCCCCAGATATCGGAATGAATATAGTCGAGCACCCCGTTGCTAGTGTGTGTAATAGTCTTGAACATTACCCTGCACTACTTACCTAGGATGCAGTGATCACAGAAATCCACCTTACATGTCTCAACTCCCTTCAATTGTTTTCATTTGTGGAGTTACATCATGCCCCTTTCGCTCATATGCCCTAACCACATATGCCACATATTTGTACCGTCTGTGTCGGATTCTGCGTGTGAGGTAGTAGTGACCTCACCCATAACTGTGCTCCCGACCAACATGTACAGATTTCCAACCTTATGTTCCTTCATCAACACCATTACACCTCTGGTGACCTTTAAGACACCGCCAGATGCAATGAATGTGCCGTTCGTATCTAAAACCCTCGAGGATATTAAATTTTTCTTCAGATCTGTGATATGCCTGACATACCAAGAGTGTGAACAGTTACACATGGTACGTGAATACCTCAAGCCAGCGTTTGCGCAGGATGTTAGTAAACTCATACCCATGTTGGGCCCATATGGATCTTAGTCGAATGAGTGTTGGCAGACCGGACGTTATGCGCAACTATGGCCCTGGTTGTTCACTAAAGAAACTATTTATGTAGTAATGTGATGCACTAAAATTCTTGTATATGCACTTGTATCATGACTATATTGTGAATCATGCATACAACTACTTGCTAGGCTGTTAGCTCATTTTGTTGATTGGAAAACCATCCAGGACAGGAAAATGAACTAGAATCTCTGCGTGTGGAATGATGACTTTGAGATGCGTGCTCTTGGAGATTTGCTATGAGAATAAATAATTTTAAATTTTAAATTTATTTCTTTTAAATAATGATGTATAAACTTGTGCTAGATATCAGCCAGTAGATAATTGATACTTTTGACTGGATGCATGATAATTAATTAAGTTTACTATTTGTGATAATTATTATGGTTATGTATATAATATTATCCCCTCCCCATCGAGTCACACCCTCGACTCGGTAACTGAGTCAAGTGAACTCAGGTTTCCAGATCCAGGGTGTAATAAATATGGATGACAATTTTTTTATCACAATGCAAAGAAGTGAGTGTATTACAATTTACACCTAAATCATCAAGTGTTCACACCCCAAGTGCAGGGTTGTGATGTAGTAATAAACTCGGTAAGACCGAGGTCGAATCCACAGGGACTGATACCTGTACGTTATCTGAAACCAAGTAGAACTAGAACTAGACTAAGATGTGATCTAACCAAATAGAATTTTAAGAAATAATTGTGAAATAATTATCTAAAACTTAAGGAATTCAGAAAAGGGAAACTAGGGATTCAGAGGATCCACTTGTAGGGATCAGGGAGATCTTTTGCCTGCATCAGGAATCATGGAAATTAAATTGAATTTCCTCTGATATAACTTTAAAGGGATGAAAGGTATTTGAATCAGAATAGATTCCATCATCAAACCATGCCCAGGAGACAGAGCAAATAACAGAATTAAACTAATCACCAACCAATCAGATGATTATGAAGGTTAGGAAGGGTACCAACATCCAACCATGCCCAGGAGACGATGGCGAACATCAGGGCTTCCTGACATTATAATCAAAATAAGAGAAGAGGAATACTCAAAGCCATTGCAAGCCCATTGTAATTTCAGTCACAACATGCCATTAAAAACTAAAAATATTCCCATAAAATTAAATCAAAAATCTCTTCAATCTAATCAAAAGGCACAAGCAACATCTCTCCCATCAGGCTACAAGCTTCACCTCTTGGCCCTAGCTAAGAGGTTCAGCCGGACATGGATGGGCTGGAAAAAATAAATTAATTAAAATACAAATAAGAAGAAAAGAAAACAAGAAGAAAAAGAAACCTCTGCCTTTGCCTCCACCGTCTCAAATCCTCCCGTTCAAGCCTCTGCTCCAGCACACATGCCAGCAGCCAGAACCCAGCACCTTCAATCGTGCACTCCTTCTTTTCTTCTTTTATTTTTTTCTTCCTTTCCTCCTCACGCTGCCCAAACCCAAGACCGAGCACACCCTGCTCTCTCTCACTCCCAGCCCTCCAAACTTCCTCTCTCCTTTTATCCTTCCTGCAGACGGAGAGTGCCCAAGACCCATTTACGCACGGCAGCGTCCGTGTTCTCCTTGGAGACTTTGTCTGCGCAAAACTTGCGCTGAGCTGCTGATGGGGCCCATAATCGGTTTTGTCAACGAAATCCATGTCGTCCATTGGAATCCTCGTGGAAATCCAGTCAGGAAAGAGTGATTTTTGCAGGTTCTTGTATGGCCCACTGGATATTGTATTCCGCCGTCCATCATGAGTTTCGGCGGTCGAAATCCGCTACATGTTGATTCCTAGAAAACTTCCACTTAGGTGATGGTTCCAGGCCTCTTTGGAATCCATTAGATGGTCCAGATTGAACCGATCGCCTCAGAGAGTGGCCCACAACGATCCGCCGCAGGCTCTGTTGTGAAACAGAGCCTGCGCGTTTGAGCGCTGTGATGGTCGGTGGACCCCACAGTGATGTATTTTGAGAAATCCATTCCGTCCACTAGGTTCAGGACGAAAAACCCTCCAAAAATGAGTGAGTTTTGGAGAAAATCGGTGTGGTCCATAAGCTAGCTTACTCCGCCGTCCATCTGACGTTTATCAGGTAATCTGCCTTTGTGTGTGTGCATGGGCCAAAAAGGAAAGCTAGGCGACGGTGTTAGTCACCTTGCAGAGCGTATGGACGGTTCTGATTTCCGATACCTGTGATGGATGGGGCCCACTAATGAAAAACGGACGGACAGCGTCTGTCCGCTATTGATGCGGAAGAAGAAGACGGGTCAGCCCGTCTTTAACCTGGCTGACCGTCCGGTGCGGCGCGGGCAGCGGTGCACTATGTACACGCGCTGTGCATACGGAGTCCACTGTGATGATCGTGAGAAATCCGCTCCGTCCATCCGCTTTGACACGTGGTTTAAACAGTCTAGAACAATTTTGAAGCATATCCGGATATCAGGCGGGCCCCACATAATGATTAAAGGGGCTGATCTGTCCGTTGGGCCACTTCCACAGTGATCCAGGGGCTGAAATTTTATGTGTACGGTTTATTTATGGTCCTCAAGCCACGTGTGAATTTTCGAACTGATCAGATGGTGGGAACCCTATGATCTTGCATTCTGGACACTTTTCAAGCCATTTGAGCTTCAATTCCTCGATTTCCGCGGACCCCTGGTGTATAATTCCGTCACTCTTGGTCTTCTAGAGTCCGTTCCTTGCCTTGGTGCTCCTGGAGCGTCAAATCCATGCATTTACCACCCTTTTTCAGTCCATGCTCGTAAATACACTCTGCATCACAAACACAATTAAATCAGGCCATTAAACGGTATCATGCTTGTAAAACTATGCAGCAACTGGGTCTGATATGCAATATTTGACCCTCAACACAACCCCCAACCAGCATTTTGCTAGTCCCGAGCAAAGTATGCGAAAAATAAGTTGAGAAATACAGGACAATTTTTATGAACTCAAGCGATTTTTTTTTTAATTTATTTTTATTTTTTTTATTTAAAAAAAAAACAGTCTAGATTCGAAAATTCTAAGATGCATGAATGTTGGATATTACTTCCTCCTGGAATCAAGTGCACAATAAATTTCATAATCAACTTTAAAGTATTTATGCATTAATTAGAACAATTCTAAACAATGCGTATCATGAGTGTATAATAAAATCTCAGCTTATCATCATTAAGAAATCCAATGGATAATTTTTATGATAACATTGATAATCAAAACAGTATTTAGGACACTCAAAACTTAAACCAGAATTTGCCTTTCAGTTCTTTTTTTTTTTTTTTTTTTTTTTATCGAGGGGGAGGAGAATTGAATCCACACCTATAGGGAGCAAACCTATGGTGAAAATTATTTGCCTAACCTTTTCCAAAGGTATCTCTCTCTCCTTTTCTTTTTTTTTTTCATGACGGGCAAATTTTCCAAGCTAGTTCCTTACATGCTTAGTGATTACCAAGTTAACCCTTTAATATCAAACTGAAATCTTAATGTGAAAGCGAGATGTGACATGTGAACTCATAACTCAATCAATGTTTAAAACTTCCAATTATAGATTAATACTTCAAACTTAACTGTGAAATCTAGTATAATAGATAACTGAATCTAAGAGTCATAAATTACCAACTTCACTTATCTTGTAATTTTAAATCCAAGATGGTTATCAAAATCACTTCAAATTCAACAAAATGTCAGAAAATTTTTTTAAAATTTTCACAACTTTTGTACAAGACCAAGAAAATGCTGATTAGGTGACCTAATCTCCCACCCCCAACCTAAAATCTACATTGTCCTCAATATAAAAGAAATAAGCATGCGATGCACATGGGACAAAAAGTAAATGAGAAGTGATGGAAAGATAATACCTGGATGAAAGAATCAAGAGGCTTTTCAAAGATTTCTACGTAAGAGCGGTTAGCACAAGAGAGAAACCAACAGAAGTAAAATAAAATAACAAAAATACAATCCTACCTATACCACTTTCGTAGGTGCTCTCGATTGCATTTAGCGTATGCAACAAGCCTTTAAACCCCTAGGTTTCCCCTAGTGGATGAGTTGTAGTCTCGTGAGGGTTTGCAGTAATGTTACCCACAAACATTGAACTGACTAATGAAAAAAATGACATAAAATGAAGAACTGGGTTGCGTCCCAGGAGTGCTAAGTTTACCGTCTTCAGCCAGACAAATAAAGCAACTACCCTAGTCCTAAGAAAACAGGAAACCTACCTATACCTCCATCAGACTAGGAGATCAATCCTGGTAAACAGGATCAGTCAAAGGCATGGACATGTCCTCTGAATCAAATTTCTCGACAAATGGTTTCAATCGATGTCCATTGACTTTAAACTCCTTGCCATTGTCGGGACCTCTTATCTCAACGGCCCCATGCGAAAAAACAGTGACAACAATATAAGGACCGGTCCAACGAGATCGAAGCTTACCCGGAAAGAGATGTAATCGAGAATTGTACAAAAGGACCTTCTGACCAGGCGTGAATGATTTTCGCGAAATATGTTGGTCATGGAATGCTTTCATCTTGTCCTTGTAAATTCTCGAATTATCGTACGCATCATTCCGGATTTCTTCAAGTTCATTCAATTGAAGTTTGCGTAGCGAGCCAGCGTTGTCCAGATTGAAATTTAGATTTTTGATCGCCCAGTACGCTTTATGTTCCAACTCCACAGGCAAGTGACAAGCTTTCTCATAGACAAGTCTAAAGGGAGACATTCCAATAGGGGTTTTAAAGGCAGTACGGTATGCCCATAAGGCATCGGTCAATCGGATTGACCAATCCTTACGATCTGGGTTAACTGTTTTCTCCAAAATGTGTTTAATCTCCCTATTCGAAATCTCAGCTTGTCCACTTGTTTGTGGATGGTATGGGGTGCTCACCTTATGAGAGATACCGTATTTCTTCATTAAGCTCTCGAATGGTCTATTACAAAAGTGTGAGCCCCCATCACTAATGATGGCTCGAGGCATTCCGAATCGAGAAAGGATGTTTTCTTTTAGGAATTTAATGACCGTGCGATGGTCATTCTTTCGACACGGAATCGCTTCGACCCATTTAGTAACATAATCCACGGCGAGCAAAATATACAAATTCCCAAACGATTGGGGGAATGGTCCCATGAAATCGATGCCCCAGCAATCAAATGCTTCAATGATAAGGATGGGATTCAAAGGCATCATATTTCGACGGGACAATGCTCCCAATTTCTGACAACGCTCACAAGCTTTGCAAAACTCATGAGTGTCCCTAAACATAGTGGGCCAGTAAAAGCCACACTGCAGAATCTTGGCCGTGGTCTTTTTAGTAGAAAAGTGACCGCCACAGGCTTGTGAGTGACAGAAGGAGATGACGCTATGATGCTCATCGTCTGGTACACATCTCCTTAGGATTTGGTCTGGGCAATATTTAAATAAGTAAGGATCATCCCAGAAAAAGTTACGCACCTCGGTGAAGAATTTCTTCTTATCTTGCGCAGTCCACTGTGTCGGTATGGCACCTGTAGCAAGATAATTAGCAATATCAGCAAACCAAGGTGAATGAGAGACTCTGAACAGTTGTTCATCAGGGAACATGTCATTGATATGGGTCGCCTCAAGGGAATCAGAGGTATTAAGGCGAGAAAGGTGATCAGCCACTACGTTCTCTACTCCCTTTTTATCTTTAATTTCCAAATCAAATTCTTGGAGTAGAAGGATCCATCGTATCAAACGGGGCTTAGAATCATTCTTAGAAAGAAGATACTTAAGTGCCGCATGATCTGTGTAGATAATGATCTTGGATCCGATCAAGTAGGACCTAAATTTGTCCAAGACGAACACTACAGCTAAGAGTTCCTTTTCTATAGTCGAGTAGTTCACCTGGGCAGAATTTAAAGTTCTACTTGCGTAATGAATGATGTAGGGCCGCTTATCTTTTCTCTGGCCTAGGACCGCTCCAAGAGCATAATCAGAAGCGTCGCACATAAGCTCAAAAGGAAGGCTCCAGTCAGGTGGCTGCATGATAGGTGCAGTGGTTAACGTGCCCTTAAGCTTGGTGAAAGCTTCCTGGCACTGCTCAGTCCACTCGTATGGAGCATCCTTTTGAAGAAGATTACATAAAGGACGAGAGAGAAGACTAAAGTCCTTTATGAATCGCCTGTAAAATCCTGCGTGTCCTAAGAAGGATCGCACGTCTCTGATGTTCTTGGGTGGGGGTAGGTTAGAGATAAGATCGATTTTTGCCTTATCTACTTCGATTCCCTTGGACGAGATGATATGCCCAAGGACTATTCCCTTCTGAACCATGAACTGGCACTTCTCCCAATTAAGTACCAAGTTCTTTTCTTCACATCTTTTCAGCACACATTTAAGACTTTTCAAGCACTTACTGAAAAATGGACTGTAAACAGAGAAGTCGTCCATGAAGACCTCTAGGTATTGCCCCACCATATCAGAAAAGATACTAAGCATACATCGCTGAAAGGTGGCAGGGGCATTACATAGTCCGAATGGCATCCTTCGATAAGCAAAGGTGCCGTAGGGACATGTAAATGTGGTCTTTTCCTGGTCTTCAGGGGCTATCTCTATCTGGTTGTAGCCCGAATACCCGTCAAGAAAACTATAATAGGAATGACCAGCTAACCTTTCAAGAATCTGATCAATGAATGGTAAAGGAAAGTGGTCTTTCCTCGTGACGGTATTCAACTTCCTGTAGTCAATGCACATTCTCCAACCAGTAGTGACTCTAGTTGGCACGAGTTCATTATTAGCATTGGCTACGATGGTGATTCCTGACTTCTTAGGAACCACTTGAGTTGGACTCACCCATTGACTATCAGATATAGGGTATATGATACCCACGTCCAATAGTTTAAGAACCTCAGCCTTAACCACTTCCTTCATGTTTGGATTTAGTCTACGTTGTGGTTGCTGAGCGGTTTTTGCATTATCCTCAAGATATATGCGGTGAGTACAAATCGAGGGATCGATTCCTTTGAGGTCCGCTATCGTCCATCCCAGGGCTCCTTTATGCTCAATGAGAGTAGATATAAGCATACTCTCCTGTTCTTTCTCCAGGTGGGCAGAGATCACCACTGGGTATGTCTCATCTTGACCTAAATAGGCATATTTCAAATTAGAGGGCAAAGGTTTTAGGTCAAGCTTCGGCGGCTTGAGGTTAGACGGTAGAGGCACTACATCAGTTTATGGTAATTCTTCAAATTGTGGCCTCCATCGGTTAACTTCAAGTACCGGTGCAGTATCAAGCAAGGCGCACGTCTCCCTAATCATGTCATCATCAAAATCATGGGAGTGGGCCAGGCACGTCTCTAGATGGTCGGAGGATAAGGTCAGAGGTGTCGTATCTTCCACGAAAGAGTCAATCATGTTAATGTCGTGGAAATCGTCATCATCCTCTGAGTTGCTGCCATTATTGAAAAAAATGTTTGACTCCAATGTCAAATTTTTAAAAGACATAGTCATGATACCATTCCTACAATTGATAATTGCATTTGACGTGGCAAGGAATGGGCGACCAAGAATGACAGGAATCTGAGTGCTCATGTTATTGATGGGTTCAGTGTCCAGGATGATAAAGTCTACAGGGTAGTAAAATCTATCAACTTGGACCAACACATCCTCAATTATCCCTCTTGGTACACGAACAGAGCGATCAGCAAGTTGCAGTTTGGTTAGGGTGGGTTTTAATTCACCCAAACCTAACTGTTTGTATACCGAGTAAGGAATCAAATTGACGCTCTCTCCTAAGTCAAGAAGTGCGTGATCAATTCGATGGTTCCCGATTACACATGATATGGTTGGGCTACCGGGATCCTTGAATTTCTGCGGCACGTCTTGCTTCAAGATGGCACTCACTTTCTCAGTCAAGAAGATTTTCTTTTGAATAATTTTCCGTCTTTTGGTCGTGCATAAGTCTTTCAGGAATTTGGCATATGAAGGTATCTGTTTCACGACATCAAGTAGAGGAATGTTGACTTTCACCTGTTTCAACACCTCTAGAATATCCTAAGAGTTAGAGAGAGGTTTTGGTGAAACCAACCGTTGGGAGAATGGAGCAACTGGCTTCTCTAGAAGTTCCGGTTCTACTTTTTGTGGGGCATCACTAGATCCATCATTGTTGTCCTCTTCTGGTTCTTGAGGCTTTTCGGGCCTAACCGGAAGAGTTTTATCAATGATCTTCCCACTCCTAAGAGTGGTGATGGATTTAGCATGCCCCATTTGATTTGAAGAGCTGGGATCATTACTCTCGTACTGCGGTTTAGGATTGGGGAGAGGTTGTACAGGAAGCATCCCCTTTTCTATAATCGTCATACGAGAGTCTATCTTTTGCATAAAATCTGTAATTCCCCGCATTGCTTGAGCCAGCTCTTGTATGGGATTTTGAACCGGTTCCTCTTGAGGTTTCACTTGATTTGGATTTTGATTGAAGAAACCTGGAGGAGTCGCCGTTTGTCCATTCCTCCAACTAAAGTTTGGATGATTTTTCTAGCCAGGATTGTATGTGTTGGAGTTAGGTCCAGTAAAAGGTCTTTGATAATTATTTACGGCATTGGCTTGTTCATTCAACACTCCTCGAAAGGCGGGTATTGTAGGACAGTTTTCAGTTGTGTGAATGTTGCAATCACAGATGCCGCAAACAATTTCATTGACCTTATCCTTCTTTCCTTCCATGGCCTCAACTTTCCTTATGAGCGTAGTCACTTTACACTTGAGATCATCCTCTTCTTTCAAGAGATATAATCCACCTTTCTCCTTTAATTGAGTCGGCCTAGACGTGGTGTTCGCCATTGGGTAATAGTCCCATGATTGTATTTTTTCAGCGAGACTATCGAGGTAATCCCATACCTCGTCAACATCTTTGTTGATGAACTCTCCATTACACATTGTCTCGACCATTTGGCGCATGGAAGATGTCAATCCATCATAGAAAAAATTTGTAATGCGCCACGTTTCAAATCCGTGTTGTGGGCATGAACTGACCAAATCTTTGAACCTTTCCCAACATTGGAAGAATGTTTCATCTTCCTTTTGGGCAAAGTTCATGATCGCTTTTCTGAGGGTAATCGTCTTATGATGTGGAAAAAATTTCTTTATAAATTTCCTCTGCATATCATTCCATGTGCCAATGGATCTAGGACGCAGTGAATGTAACCACGTCTTAGCTTTCTCTTTTAAGGAAAAAGGAAAGAGTTTCAGCCTAATTGTATCCTCAGATACATTAGGAAAACATAATGTAGCTATAATCTCATCGAACTCTTTCAAATGTAAATATGGACTTTCTGATTCAAGTCCATGGAATTTGGGAAGGAGTTGGATAACTCCTGGCTTGATGTCCATTTGTCCTGTGTTTTCAGGAAAAATCATGCATGAGGGCATACTCACTCCCGCCGGTTGTAGATAATCTCGTAAAGTACGAGGCGGGGGTGCCTGTTGCACCTCATTTTTATCTTGGGTATCCTCCACCCTGGGTGGGGGTAGAGGAGGTTGGTCTTCAGCCATAACTTCAGTTAACTCAGGGGATTTCGATCGGTGTCTAGTCCTGCAATGGATAGTCAACCCCTCAACCAATCCTCCTTCAGTCAAGAGACGTCGAGTGTCGTCACGGGCCCACTTGGGCATGAAAACACTCGCAGCCCTCAATTAAAAACCTAATCCTAAGAAAGGGAAAGAAAATCTAGAAAGAAAGAGAGAGTTGGAAAGAAATTACCAAATTGGAGTCCTAAGTTAAAAACCTGCAAAATAAAACAAAAATAAGTTAGATTCTAAAAAGAGAAGAATGATCCTTTAAAAGAAAAATAACAGTAAATTAATTTCTAAAAGAAGGTATTCTTAAAAGAAAGTGAAAATTTCTAAAGTAAAATAGGGAAGATCTAAACTAGAAAGTAAATTATTAAAAGAGAAAAAAAAAATAGAAAGTAGGGAAGGAGCTTACCGAATTAGGAATTTCCATCTTAAAGGCTTACAAAATAGGAAGGTTAGTTTCTAAAAAAAATTCTAAAAATAAATTAGGAAACAAATTAGATTCTACGATTAGAAAGTTACTAAAAATAAAAGTAGAAAGTTAATTAAGAAATAACCTAGTTTCTATTTCCTACAGATGAGAGGATACTAGAATTAGAAAATTTCTAAGATTTAAACCTTAATTCTAAAAACAGAAAAAGTAGAGAATTTAGGAAAGAATTACCAATTTAGAAGTTTATGTCAGGATCCTACAAAACAGGAAACAGGTTAAGTTCTAAACATAGAATAAAATAAAATAAAATAAAATAAAAACTTTTATCCTAAAGTAAATCTTAATCCTAACCTAATTCTAAAACTAATTAATCCCAGAAAACGTAACCGTCAGTCCCCGGCAACGGCGCCAAAAACTTGTTCACACCCCAAGTGCAGGGTTGTGATGTAGTAATAAACTCGGTAAGACCGAGGTCGAATCCACAGGGACTGATACCTGTACGTTATCTAAAACCAAGTAGAACTAGAACTAGACTAAGATGTGATCTAACCAAATAGAATTTTAAGGAATAATTGTGAAATAATTATCTAAAACTTAAGGAATTCAGAAAAGGGAAACTAGGGATTTAGAGGATCCACTTGTAGGGATCAGGGAGATCTTTTGCCTGCATCAGGAATCATGGAAATTAAATTGAATTTCCTCTGATATAACTTTAAAGGGATGAAAGGTATTTGAATCAGAATAGATTCCATCATCAAACCATGCCCAGGAGACAGAGCAAATAACAGAATTAAACTAATCACCAACCAATCAGATGATTATGAAGGTTAGGAAGGGTACCGACATCCAACCATGCCCAAGAGACGATGGCGAACATCAGGGCTTCCTGACATTATAATCAAAATAAGAGAAGAGGAATACTCAAAGCCATTGCAAGCCCATTGTAATTTCAGTCACAACATGCCATTAAAAACTAAAAATATTCCCATAAAATTAAATCAAAAATCTCTTCAATCTAATCAAAAGGCACAAGCAACATCTCTCCCATCAGGCTACAAGCTTCACCTCTTGGCCCTAGCTAAGAGGTTCAGCAGAACATGGATGGGCTGGAAAAAATAAATAAATTAAAATACAAATAAGAAGAAAAGAAAACAAGAAGAAAAAGAAACCTCTGCATTTGCCTCCACCGTCTCAAATCCTCCCGTTCAAGCCTCTGCTCCAGCACACATGCCAGCAGCCAGAACCCAGCACCTTCAATCGTGCACTCCTCCTTCTTTTCTTCTTTTATTTTTTTCTTCCTTTCCTCCTCACGCTGCCCAAACCCAAGACCGAGCACACCCTACTCTCTCTCGCTCCCAGCCCTCCAAACTTCCTCTCTCCTTTTATCCTTCCTGCAGACGGAGAGTGCCCAAGACCCATTTACGCACGGCAGCGTCCGTGTTCTCCTTGGAGACTTTGTCTGCGCAAAACTTGCGCTGAGCTGCTGATGGGGCCCATAATCGGTTTTGTCAACGAAATCCACGCCGTCCACTGGAATCCTCGTGGAAATCCAGTCAGGAAAGAGTGATTTTTGCAGGTTCTTATATGGCCCACTGGATATTGTATTCCGCCGTCCATCATGAGTTTCGGCAGTCGAAATCCGCTACACGTTGATTCCTAGAAAACTTCCACCTAGGTGATGGTTCCAGGCCTCTTTGGAATCCATTAGATGGTCCAGATTGAACCAATTGCCTCAGAGAGTGGACCACAACGATCCGCCGCAGGCTCTGTTGCGAAACAGAGCCTGCGCGTTTGAGCGCTGTGATGGTCGGTGGACCCCACAGTGATGTATTTTGATAAATCCATTCCGTCCACTAGGTTCAGGACGAAAAACTCTCCGAAAATGAGTGAGTTTTGGAGAAAATCGGTGTGGTCCATAAGCTAGCTTACTCCGCCGTCCATCTGACGTTTATCAGGTAATCTGCCTTTGTGTGTGTGCATGGGCCAAAAAGGAAAGCTAGGCGACGGTGTTAGTCACCTTGCAGAGCGTATGGACGGTTCTGATTTCCGATACCTGTGATGGATGGGGCCCACTAATGAAAAACGGACGGACAGCGTCTGTCCGCTATTGATGCGGAAGAAGAAGACGGGTCAGCCCGTCTTTAACCTGGCTGACCGTCCGGTGCGGCGCGGGCAGCGGTGCACTATGTACACGCGCTGTGCATACGGAGTCCACTGTGATGATCGTGAGAAATCCGCTCCGTCCATCCGCTTTGACATGTGGTTTAAACAGTCTAGAACAATTTTGAAGCATATCCGGATATCAGGCAGGCCCCATATAATGATTAAAGGGGCTGATCTGTCCGTTGGGCCACTTCCACAGTGATCCAGGGGCTGAAATTTTACGTGTACGGTTTATTTATGGTCCTCAAGCCACGTATGAAGTTTCGAACTGATCAGATGGTGGGAACCCTATGATCTTGCATTCTGGACACTTTTCAGGCCACTTGAGCTTCAATTCCTCGATTTCCGCGGACCCCTGGTGTATAATTCCGTCGCTCTTGGTCTTATAGAGTCCGTTCCTTGCCTTGGTGCTCCTGGAGCGTCAAATCCATGCATTTACCACCCTTTTTCAGTCCATGCTCGTAAATACACTCTGCATCACAAACACAATTAAATCAGGCCATTAAACGGTATCATGCTTGTAAAACTATGCAGCAACTGGGTCTGATATGCAATATTTGGCCCTCAACATCAAGCAACAATCAAAACCAAACAATCTCAGCAGTTGTTTGAGTCATCGCTCAATACTCTACCTCAGTAATAGATTGAGAAATGGATTATTGCTTCTTATTTTTTCAGGAGAGGAGAATCTCCAAAAAAAATTTACATAAGTCTATAGTAGACTTCTAATCAGATAGAGTTCCACTGAAATCAGAATCAAAATATGCTCATAATTTAAGAGAGGAAGCTAAAGAGAAGAAAAGAGCTTTAGAAAGATTATCTCGAATGATGCGCATGACAACAGCTAGATGTACAGAGTGTAGGGCACTCAAGAATTGGCTTATAAGGTGGATAATATACTCAATCTATAGTAGACTTCGAATCAGATATAGTTCCACTGAAATCAGAATCAAAATATGCTCATAATTCAAGAGAGGAAGCTGAAGAGAAGAAAAGAGCTTTAGAAAGATTATCTCGAATGATGCGCATGACAACAGCTAGATGTACAGAGTGTAGGGCACTCAAGAATTGGCTTATAAGGTGGATAATATACTCAATGTTTGGCCGAGAAATGGTCAAGTAAATCAACCTACCAACAAGTTGACGATAAAATATTAGATCAAAAAGTAGTTCTCCATCTATAGGGCCAAGCTTGATATTTAGTTCAGTTCGAGTGTCGATGTACTTTATATCATCTACTAAACGTGCTTGAGAAACAAGATTAGTAGCATATTTCATTTAAGATAGTAAATAGCCATGTGGAGAATATGTAACCTCAAGCATCAGAAAGTAATGCAAAAAACCGAGATCTTTCATATCAAAGAGACGAGTAAGATGTCATTTGATCATACAATTAGTAGCTTCATCATCACCCGAAATAATCATATCATCAACATAGAGCAAACGAATAGCACGTCGTTTGGGAGTTATCAAGATAAATAAGGCAGGATCATGAGAACTTTGTTGAAATCTTATTGACATAACTACATAACTGAATTTGGCAAACCAGGCTTGAAGAGCTTGTTTAAGACCATACATATCACATCTCAGGTCACACATGTTTTGCAAAATTAGAAACACCAGAAGGTAGTTGCATGTAAGCTTCTTCTTGTACATCCCCATTGAGAAATGTATTTTTGACATCAAACTGATGAAGAGGCCATTGGCAAACAACAGTAACTATTATTAGGGTCTGAACTATTGTCATATGAGCAACTGGAGCAAACATTTCGGTAAAGCCAATGCCAAGTTCCTTATTATAATTCTTAACTACAAGACGAGCTTTATACTGTTCAATGCTTCCATTAGATTTTGTTTTAATCTTGTACACCCATTGACAGCCAATATTATGTTTTCTTGAAAGAAGAGAAATAGGGTATCATGCTTGCATTCGATCAAGTGCATCTAATTCTTCTGACATAGCCTGCTATCATTTAGGATGATTTGTTGCTTCCTTGTAGGACTAAGGCTTATAATAGGAGTAAATTAAAGTAAGAAAATTCCAATGAGATAAAATGATTTTGTAGTCTGCATATCGAGCAGGAGAAATAGAGGGTCTGGAGCTACAACGAACTACAAGAGACAATGCATGATCAGTAGAGGCGAGAGCTAGAGGGGGAACATGGCAATAGGTGAAACATTTATTGTCCGATTTTTTGAAGGTCTTCTAGGTGATATCTCAGATGAAGACAAATCCTCAGAGAATGAAAGAAGAAACGAGATGTTAGTAGAGGAGATAGTTCCTCGTGTGGAATGAAATGGAAGATGTTTACAGAAGATAACATTTCATGAGGCAAGAAGTGCTTTGAATTTTGGATTATAACAATGAAACCCTTTTCTAATTGTCTAGGTACTTGAGAAAACAACACTTGACAGATCTGGCAGACAATTTATCTTGATCAGACAGTGGTAAGAGAACAAAACCAGTGCATCCAAACACACATAAAGTAATCATGAATGTTAGAAAACAATTGTTCAAATGGTGAAGTTGCAGACAAGACAAAAATGAGCATAATATTAATCAGATAATTGACAGTGCAAATGTCTTCTACCCAGGACTCCTTGGAACAACAGTGGAGAAAAGCAGAGCACGTACAATTTCAAGAATGTGGCGATTTTTTTACTCAGCCACACCATTCTACTTAAGAGTATATGGACAAGACTTTTGATGCTGAATATGTTTATCAGAAAAGAATTTTTTAAAATTTCCACTAATATATTCTCCTCCGAAGCCAGACCTTGGAGCTTTAATTTTAGTTGAGAATTAGGTTTCAACATAATTGTAAAATTGAACAAATATATTATAAACTTTAGAATGACTGGACATAAAAGACACCCAAGTATATCTAGAATAATCATTGTTATGGGTAAAAATGAACTGACCATATGAACAAAATCAAAGACTCACCTCGGCCTCGGCCTCGGGTACCAACCTCAGCCTTAGAGGTCAGCCTCGACCAAAGAACTCGACCTCGGTTACCAACTTTGGAGATTGGTCTCGGATACCGACCTCAGCCTTGGGAACCAACTTTGAAGGTTGGCCTTGGATACCGATCTCGACCTTAGGACAGAAATACACTCAGAATATATAAAGATAGGATTATCTTCTGAGATATTCGCTGAGGATATAAGGAAATCAATCACGACACGTTAGAAGGAAGATCTCTTCCGCAATATGTATCTACCATAGAGAGGGATTGCCATATATGCCACCGCCCCTAAAAGGTTATAAATAAGGACTTTGCCTACGGTGAAAGGTACACAAATCTCTCACCCAAAATCCTTCAATACTACTAGAGCCAAATTCCTAGAATGACTTTGGCATTAAAGAGTCCCCTACTCTAGTCAGGGTCTCCTTTGTCTTGTTCTTATACAGGCACTCGAAGGTCTAAAGAGGGTGAACCAGATTTTTGTATCAACGATTGGGTGTCATCTGTCGTTCCTGCTTTTTCAGAAAGCTACAATGACAAAAGGAAAGAAGAAAGCTCTAGTTGTCATTGCTGCAGTCATCCTAAATCTTCTTGAATCATCAGCCGAGCAAGGTGCCTAGCCCTACCAACAGTGGGCCGACTCTACTCCCCTAGCTCCTGCTCCTCAATCTCTCACCTGGGGCGGTTGATTACTCTCCTTGAAGAATCGAGTCGAAGACTTGAATAAAAATATGGATCGACTCATACAACTCCTCGACAGATAGAATCCACCCTCGGTCGCGATGTAGAGGAGGGTGCTACCACTACACCACCTCAAGCACCAGTCAACTTATAGAGAAACAAACAACCTCTTGAGCTGCCAGCCTAAGCTCTTTCCCACACTTCGAGAGTAACCACACTCATAGACTCCCACCTATGTCATGTGCCAAAGAGAAAGAGCTGTGGAAAAGCCCCCGAAGTAGTGGCCGAGAACGAGGGCCCTTGGGAGGCAAAGCTCAGGAAAATTCAAAGGCAGATCAGCGACGTCAGACAAGCCTTCCATGCTCGAGTGTTGACCTCAGTAGAGGCCATGTTAGAAGAAATTGAACCATCATTAACTGACGACACTATAATATCTCTGCTTCCACCCAGGTTCTGGATGCCGCAGATGACCTCCTACTCAGGAACCGCCGATCCGGCCGAGCACCTCAAGTCCTTCAAAGTCTAGATGAAGCTTCAAGTGCCTCGGACCCTGTAATATGGTGAGCATTTTCCCTGACCTTATCAGGAGCTGCTCGATGGTGGTTCAGGCAGCTGAAGTCGAGGTCCATCAGTTCCTTCTCACAACTCAGCAAAGCCTTCCTCACACAGTTCATTAGTGGGAGAGACAGAAGAAAACCATCAGCTCATCTTCTCACAATCAAGCATAGGAAGGACGAGCTCTTAAGAGACTACCACATCCATTTTAACACCAAAGTTGTCCAGGTTAACGATTATTCCGACCAAATAGCTCTGACTGTCATGGTAGCTGGCCTAAAATAAGGAAAGTTCTTCTCTATTAGTAAGAACCCTCCGACTACCCTTGCCAATTTACTTAACCGAGCTCAAAAATATTCCAATGCTGAAGAACTTTTTTGCTCACGAAGAGCTGCTCGAAGAGGAAATAACTCAACTAAGGATAGGCAGCAAAGGAAAAAAGGAGAACCCTCTACCGTTAACACCAAAAGAAAGAAAGAAGACGACCAAGACTGAAGCCAGCGTACCTCGACATCAAATACTGAAGAGCGTGTCAACTGACCAACCTACTCAACTAAGAGCGACCTCCCTTTTTAAAAGGGAAAAATGTACTCATGATTCTACTACTTTGTTTTCTACTACTTTATGGGCTTCTATAATAAAAGAACTTCTCTAAGTTAGGGGAAGAAAATTCTTTTAAATGATTTCTCGACTATTCAAATTATACGGGCTACTGAGGATTTTCTTTAGTACAAGGAAAAATTAGTTCTCAACCAGTTGTCTGACCCGTAGAGAAGAGGTCGGACCACTAATTGGCAACACTACTCAAACTACACAACTGACTACAAGGGCTTTCCTTGAAGAAAGTCCTCCACTATGAATTCGACTATAAAAGAACCTTCTCAGGTTAGGGGAGGAGAATTTCTTTCAATTCCCTACTATTCGACCTTACAATCGACTGTGAGGACTTCCCTTAGTATAAGGGAAGAAAGTCATTTTACCAAGTGTTTCGCCTACTACTATGGGAACGACTAGGACTTCTCTCAATTGAAGGAAAGAAAAGCCACAATCTACCACTGAACAATCGACTTATCAATCTTACCCCTACTCCGTCCGACCTCCCGACCTCTTCGGTGCAAGTCATCACATAGTGTCAGTCCACATTAACTTACTTCCCGAGCTTCTAAAAAATACTCGGAAGTAGGAGGGCTACTATTATGGGTAAAAATGAACTATCCAGATAAACTGACTCGAAGACTCACCCCGAACTCGGCCTCAAATACCAACCTCGGCCTTGGAGGTCGTCCTCGACCAAAGAACTCGACCTGGGTTACCAACTTTGGAGGTTGGTCTTGGATGCCGACCTCGGCCTCGAGAGCCAACTTTGGAAGTCAACCTCGGATATCAATCTCGGCTTCAGGATATTTACAATATATAAAGATAGGATTATCTTCCAAAATATTCACTGAGGATATAAAGAAATCAGTCACGACACATCCAGAGGAAGATCTCTTCCGCGATACACATCTACCATAGAGAGGCATTGTCATATACGTCACCGCCCCCAAAAGGCTATAAATAAGGACTTCGCCTACGGTGAAAAATATGCAAATCTCTCACTCAAAACCCTTCAATACTACTAGACCCAAATTCATAGCCTGACTTTGGCATCGGAGGGTCCCCTTCTCTAACCAGGGTCTCATTTGTCTTCTTCTTGTGCAGGCACTCGAAGGTTTAACAAGAGTGAACCAGGTTTTTGCATCAATAATCATCAATAAAAAGACACGTAATACAAGATCCTCATTTGGATAAAATGGTAGCCAGTCTCCACACATCACTATGCATAAGATCAAACATAGAAGAAGAAATATAGATATTGTGACTAAAGATAAAGCATGAATTTTAGTAAATTTACCGGATTCATAATTCTTGATGTTGTTTAATTTTTTATCAGAGAATTGACTGAGAATACCATGTGAAATCATATATTGTAATCGATAAGCGGAAACATGATCCAACCGACGGTGCCATAATGATGGAGCATCAAGTGTGGTCACTGCACTAGTAGATACGCAACCTTAAGTATCCAAGTTCAGATAATCCAAAAAATAAAAAATAAAAAATTCAACCTTATGCCTAGTACCAATTACCTTTCGGAACTGCAGATACTGCACATAACCATTGGAGGGAGAAAAGACCACGTTACTATTACATCACATAATTTAACTAACCAAGAGCAAATTCATAATAATAAATTGAACATGATAGCACCATATATGGGTTTTTTTTTTTTTTTTTTGGTGAAAGACCCGACTTTGGAAGTTGCCATAAGAGCTCCATTTGCTATGCGAATAGAGTTAGAAATGTATTAACAGTCGTGTAAAAGAGACTCATTTGGACTTATGTGACACGGAGCACCAAATTCAATTAAAATATATGAAACAGTATTACCTGAGAAGGGAGTAGTGGAATTAAAAAGTACACGGGCGGCCTGAAGGAGCATACACTGAAGTTGCTTTAGATTGAGAGTGATAGATGGAGAAACAACACGAGTATTGATCCTATGTAAACATAACAGGAGATGGGTATGTAATATGCTCTGGAGACGAACCCATGTTAGCAGTAGCCGGAATAGTACAACACTTATTCTAATGCTGTGAGCAGTAACGTGTCTGCATGACGGTTAGAGAGTCCGTGTTCTGATTTGAAACAACAAGTCAAGCAACAAATTGGGCCAGTCGACAATGGAGCCCAACAGGCAAGCCCATATTGGAGAAAACAGTGAGAAATGAAACCAAGCCCCCCAATGAACTTGGACCTGAACAATCTATGAGTCAACCAAGAAGCAGTTCAGTGAGATTAGCTGTACTTAGGCCCACAAATAAGGCCCAACAGTGATGAACGTCGATGATTATAAACTGGCCAGTAAAGTTTGAAGTATGATCAACATATGGCAAGGAAGACCCACCATGCGTTAAGGTTGGTATTCTTGTACAAGATCTACAGATGTTTCAGGGCATGAAACGGAATAAATCCTATCATTGGATATTTTGTAGTTCACTATAAGCAGTTGATTTTTATTTTTTATTTTTTCCCATTCTTCTTAACATACCATTAATATTTTCTTTGCTACCATAAGTAATTTATAATCCCATTATCATGCTTCAATGATCATCCTACTGTTCAATTTTTAGACTCCACATGTAAGCCATGGAAAATTTGCTTCTCACCTTCATTAAAATATAACTATTGATAACCTTGGTAACAATCATCCATTCAGCATAAATAGCTATGTAGGCCCTTGTAGGATAGTATTCACAGTATAGAGATGATTCCATTCATTACGTGCTCAGCATGTGGAACTAATTATTGGGCAGCAGTGATGAAATTTGAATGTAGGATGAACATTGGATGGTAAGCATGCGGGTTGATATGGATTTGACACATTGATTATAGTGGCCACAATGAATCTCCAACATTCCAATGTATTGGATTATTTCAAAATAAGAAAATTAGGAATTAAAAAACTATCTTAAGGTCGGTTTTCTTTATATATAAGAAAGAAGGAGAGAAAGGAACTTCCAACCTTTTCAAAAAGGAAAACTTACTTTTGCCCAGATTGGGGAAAATGTACTTTAACATTTCTGGTACCTCCTCATAATCTCAGCGATCCAGTTAATTCAAACATACGGCACCATTACATGCGTTCGGATCGAATTCCTGGTGATCACCTAACTGTTTCCTTCAGTGAGGCCCACCTAAATCATGGACAACCTAATTTTTTGGCCCAAGCTTAACATGGGATGACACATGTAATAATACAAGTGGACTTCACTTGTACTGTAATGTGAGCCCATAAAAAATCAAGGGTGGGCATTCCCTGGACTCTAATCTTAAGGGTGCACCTAGCTCTCCTCTGCCACCGACTGGAGGAGCACCACATAGGGTAATTTTTTACTATAGACGTGAGGTTTTATACGCCTTCTTTTTTTCGACCCGAACAAAACTTACTTTATCAATCTAGACTCTTACCCATATGGACGAACCAATAAAGATAAAAATATCCCTACTTTTTTAACTGCTTTTACCTGAAAACTAAGGGTATTTTCATCCAAAACCTTTTTTCCGTACCTAAAAAATCTACTTTCGTAACATAAGTTTTCGGCCGTTCAAAAAAAAAAAGGCACGAAAGGTTAGCGTTTACAGTGTTAATTTTTTCCACCATATATGAAAAGGTTCTATGCCGTCCAACTCATGGAAACTTCCTATGAGGTCGAGCTGTGTGGGCCCCACTGTGATGTGTGTCAACCATTAACACCATGCATTTGATGGGTCCCCTTTAAATTATGAGCCAGACCGCATAGAACTTTCTATATATATATATATATATATATATATATATAGAGAGAGAGAGAGAGAGAGAGAGAGAGAGAGAGAGAGAGAGAGAGAGACTGTAAAGTCGACCTCATGGGAAGCTTCCCATGTTGTCGAGCTATATGGGCCCCACTATGATATCTGATGGACATCCATTCCATGAAGAAGATGCACCCTCCTAAGCAATAGCCTTAAAAATCAAATTGAATCCATGACTTAAGTGGGCTATCAAAACAGACACCTGTGAATCTATGACTTAAGTGGGCTATAGCAACAGACGCCCGTTGAGAGTGGATGCATGCGAAACTTTTCTTATTGTATATAGGGCTCAATGAAATGTAATTTAGACATCCATCCCATCCATTGTGTATATAGGGCTCAATGAAATGTAATTTAGACATCCATCCCATCCATTGTATATATCTCACTTGGATGAGTAATCACACCAAATGTTAGGCCATTCAAAAACTCATGCGAGCTCCACCAAGTATTCTTAAGGGCGTGTTTGATTTTCAGTGACTGTGTAAATACTGGTGAAATAAGTAATTATTACCATTTCATCCATTTGAAAATCATTTGAAAATCTACCGTACTTTTTGCCTCGGAAACCGGTTTAAAAGAGTTATTTTAAATTTTTGGACCCCAAGGTAATGTATATGATAAATCCATTTTGTCAGGTCCTTTTAACACAATATTTTAAAGAATGAGCCGAAAAATGAAGTAAATTGAACAACTCAAATGACCCACACCAAAAGAAACAGTAGGCTTGAAAGGTTTTTAATGGTAAGTAATTGGTTCCCTTTTTCTAGTAGCGTGGTCCACTTGAGCTTTCGATATGCTTCATTTTATGATTTATGCCATAAATTCATCCAGCATAATATATTAACAGTGTGGATAAGCGATACGCATCACGGTGGGACCCACAAATATGTTGTGGCATTTTCACTTTCATGTTAAAAATACATGTAGTCGAATCAAATATTGAAAAATGTGAGGTAAATATAAGAGAAATAATTATTACATATTTTCATGGTATCTATAGGTGAATTTAAAAATTAAACCAGCCCTAAATGTTTTAGGCATGATTTCTCATTGTTTGGGATAATGTGACCCACCTGAGTTTCATATGCTACTGTTTTTAGTCTCATCACATCACTCAAAGGATACCCACCAAATACGCGGCATGATGTACATCACACATCATGGTTGGGCTGACAGATCTCGACCTCATGGTAAGACTCTCATCTATCAAATCAAGTCTTTGAGTAAGCTTGAGCAGGCAGGAGGCGGTCCCCTACCTAATAAATTTCACCCAATAATTATAGCAAGTGGTCCGCACCAAATATATATAATAAAGGAACATAAATAAAGACAATCCATCATGTGGCCCTGAAAACGTGACTATAACCATAGAAAATCAAGAACTTGCCTGACTTGGTTAGGTTAATGGGGAGCATGCCTACTCCTTTTGTGAGGTAGACAGGCATATGATCCACCCCACTCATCAGCTACAACACCTCTGTTTGGCCTCGATCTTAAAAATGAGGCTAATTGGGGGCGATTCATAGGAAATTATACCTAAAACCTCTGAATTCACGTGTTATGGACCACCTGCGTTTTGGAAGAGAGTGAATTATAATTGGATGAAAGATAGACACCACGGAGGTCTACATACAACTTATGGTGGACGTTCCATACCAAGTGTTTCCTATTGTGTGGCTTACTTGAAATTTTGATTGTCATGATTTTTTGGTTTTAAGGTGAATGAGAGGCAATGTATCTGATGAACGGGTTAGATCTCATGATAGTTGCACCCACGCGGTGGTAGCTACGCTCCCATGTACCTACGCAAGTTTTTTTTTTTTAAATGTTCAACTGTCCAAATCAACTGGTTCAGACAGCAGCTATCACTGTTCATGCTAATGATTTGGACGGTCCGGATTGAAGAATATTCAGTCCATATACCATGGGTTTTGAGATGCTAACTTGGGGCGAGGGAGATGGAACGAGCCACGTGATGGACGGACCACGACAGTTTTCTGAGTCATCAAAGCCAGACTGCCGAGTCAGTAACTAACAACTAATTATACCACGGCCATCACCCACCCACGTGAAGAGCAGAAGCAGCTGCGCACATGGCAGCCAGGACCGAAATCCTCTACCCCACCTGTTTTAGTCACTGCATAAAACGCCCAACTCTGTAGGGCCCACCATATAGTATACCTAAAATACACTCTATCTATAAATTTCTATCCTCTATTTTAGTTGTTAAAAAAAGAAAATCAGCTAGATCAATTTTTTAAATGGGCCACACCACATGGAATTATGGGGATGGGATGCCAACCACAGGTTTGTGTGTGGGGCTATAATTATATTTATGTTTAATCCAACCCGTTAAACAGCTGTGAATAACTATTATTAAGTAAATACAGAAAATTCAGTTTCATAGAAAGCTCATAAAAGCCACACATTTTCAACTTAATAGTTTTGTAAGCAAATTTACGTTATTTCTATTGGTGTAGATCATAAAAATTCTTGGTCGGAAAAATATTTTTATATACGGTAAAAATATATTTTCTCATCCGATGAACGGAGTGGATTTTTCACGGAAAATATGTTGGATCCCCACAAGCATACTTGGTTGTTTTACCAGCAGCATAAAACAGGTGTTATAAACGATTCCTGTCAAGGCAGCCTTACTCTGACGCATTCACTAATGTAACCCGTCCACGTGTCTAATTGTCGGCTACCATTAGTAAAATTCTAGTGCATGTTAGATCATTGTCATGAGCATATATCCCATCCATGTGCAACATATATGGCAAATCCAGACCGTCCAAACTCTGAGAATTATTGCGGACACAAGGTGGAGCGATATATAGATTTGAAGATTCAAGCATAGAATAATAGATGGTCCATCAGATGAATATCCGGAAAGAAAGTAGTCAATCGTTAACATCCAAATAGCAAATGTCCAGTAAAAGATAGTCAATCATCTCCGAATCTGGCAGATGGGATGGTCTGGATTTAATACACATGTGACAGTTTCATTACGATGAGTGCGGGCTAGATCTGCCTATGGTCTGTTGAAATGTAAAAGGACAGTAGCCGCCGGGACTGAGGACGGTTTTGGTCCGGATGATCCCGTAATGTGACGTGGTCATGGCGAGTCCATCAGATGAACATCTGGAAAGAAAGTATTTACGCCGGATTATCTGAAAGACAACCCAGTACATAAGATGAGGATATGCTCAGGACATAAGATCTTTTCACATGAGAGCCATTTTTGCTCTTTCCTTGCTCCATTCCTTCTTCCTTCTTTTTTCTTTAGTTTTCTTTATAGTTTTATTTATTTTATTTTATTTTATTTTAGTATTGTCGATTCAGTTTTCAGGCAAACCGTCTGCAATGCACCTTATTAAACCTACACGGGCGAAAGTGAGAGACAAAGGAGGCCCTAGCTCGCACAAGAGAGCCTCCTAGCTCGCACAAGAGGCTCTTCGATGCCTAAGTTAGGATTGAGGTATTTAAAGTGGGGTAAGATTTCTAGAAGAGAGACCAGTCGAGTATTAGGTTTTTTTGTGAACGTACCTCAAACGATGGGAAATGTTTACATATTTATAGGAGAGAGAGGATCCCGTGGTATGAAAATTAATTCTTTCCTGATATCTTGGAGATCTAATATGATCCATGATCTCCCCAAGATTGTCGAGATTTAATCTTATCTCCCGAATATCTTGGGAGAGATCCTCAAGAGTTATGATTCTTTGCATCTATAGTTCGGTTTTAGGTCGGATCCTAAGGTAGGCGTTAAATTGGAAATGAATGATACTGACCTGATCGACAGATCGACATTCACCATTTTCGACCGTCAAACGAGCTGGAAGGTTTATGTTCCCTTCATCTGGGTGTTGAGACCTTTTGACCTTGTCAGGGGTAAGCTCTTTGTGTCCTTACAGTTGCATTACTCTCCTTGGACATTGCTCTGTTTTTGGAAGTAGGGGCCTTATCAAGCTTGGGTTTCCACGAGCCTGTGCTGGCTTAGTAGAGTTGGTCTATTCCATAAGCCGAGCTATGGACTTGTACATTTTTCCCCAACATGTATGAATGATGGAAGTTTGTGAAAAAGAATAAGATATGGAATAATATTATAATGAATGAATTTTATAATAGGAACAATGTTATAATTGCTGAATTTTGTTATAGAAGAATATTGTAATGGATGAATGTGTCAAACGTTGAAATGGATTATTGTTGTAATAAATGACTATTGTTGTATCGTATTCTTGATTGTTCTTAAAAAAACCAATTGAAAATGACACATGTTATAGCAAGGAAAAAATATTACAGGTTAAAGATCTTCAATGATGATTGGAGTATGTTTTACAGAACCACGGTAAACAGGATGATAAGATAGGGAGCGGTTGAGAGGAATTAAAAAACAAGTCAAACGGTCTATAGTCATCCAAAAGGTCGACCAAGCGGCTGATAGTCATTCAGGAGCTCGACCGAGCAGCCGAGTGGAATACAATTAAGTCGATAAGGAGGCCCAAAGCAGTTACTAGGACAGATAGCAAGGAAGTCTTTTAAAAGTTGTGTAGTGTTAAAATGGTTATAATAACGGTCAGAACGTGTGAAGCATCGAGAAGATTAGTAGTGTTGAAACGGTTATAGTAACTATTAGAATGTGGGAAGCATCTAGGTGACTGAGTTAAGTCTATAAATAACAAAGGAATTCAGTAAAGCAAATGATCTCATTCCAACCCAATCAAACCAAACTTATCGTTCAATTATCTTTCCAATTATCCGTCATTTGCATTCCTTAATGTAATCTCTTTACTTTTCTGCGAGCCAATTGGATTTCGTAGTGTAATCCTTTACTTTTGTCTGCTCTTTACTTTCCCTAGTGTAATTCGTAGCGTTAACCAAACAACTGTTAATTAACTTTAATTGTAGTTTGGATCTACACTCATACGCTGGATTCAGTTCAAGCATCAATCAAAATTCTCCACTCAAGAAGGTGTTTTACAGTTGTTTTTTGTAATCGATTATAAGAATTTCTTCTTTGTTCTTTTGTCTGTATTAAAAAGTCTTTTCGTATGGAAGACAAATGTGTAATTCATCATCAAAGGACGAACCCTACCCTTTGAATATCGCTCGATCCTTTTAATATATTATGCGAGTGGTTGAATAGGCGACCGATCTTATTAAATCTCGGTCACATACTATGTATTTTCTTATCTTGGCGCCTTAGGGTCATGTTTAGTTTGAATTGAGCCGCACATTCAATTTAGGCGCGCCCACACTTGTCACGTGACAGAAACTATAGATTGAACCGTAACAACTATTATAATAGATAAATTTTTATAATGGAATGATGCTAAGATGGAAGTATGTTGTATGGTAGATGATCGATATTTATTGTGGATCACCCATATTCACTGTAGATCGCCGATATTTTCACTGTAAATCACTAATATTCAGTGTAGATCGTCAATATTCACTGTGGACCGTTGATATTAAGAGTGGATAGTTGATCTTCATTGTGGACCATTGATATTAAGATTGGACTGCTAATATTCATTGTGAACTGCTGATATTAAGAATGGACTGTTGATGTTTTCACTGTGGATTGCAGATATTCACTATGGGCCATCGATCTGATGAAAATAACCATAACTTCCTCGTTACATGTTAGATTTTGGTAATCTTATACTCGTTGGAAATTTAATCTGATGAAATTTCAAATGAACTTAAAATCATCTTATTTGGACATAATTTGATTGCCCCCAAAGTGAGACCAAAGTTCATCAAGATCATTGTGGATATTTGACATTTACTATGGGCCATCGATTTGACAAAAATAGTCATAACTCTTTCGTAACATGTTTGATTTAGGTGATGTTATACTTGTTGCAAATGTAATTTGATTAACTTTCAAATGTCTTTAGAATTATATTATTTGTATACCATTTGACTGCCCATAAGTAGGGCTCGTTGAATATCAACGATTTATAGTGAATGATAAAATTTTAACCCATTTTTGGGCAATTAAATAGTATCAAAATAATATTATTCTAAATTCATTTCAAATTTCATCAAATTACATTTCCAACGAGCATAAGATTACCCAAATCGAATATGTAAAGAGGGAGTTACAGATGTTTTTGTCAAATTGATGGCCCATGGTGAATATCAACGATTCACAGTGATCTTGATGAACTTTGTGCCTACTTTTAGGCAATCAAATGGTATCTAAAGAGATTATTCCAAGTTCATTTGAAATTTTATCAAATTATGTTTATAATGAGCACATGACCACCCAAATTGGACATGTAATAAGGGAGTTATGGCCGTTTTCGCCAAATTGATGATCCATAATAAATATTAGCGATACATAATGATCTTAATAAACTTTGGGCTCACTTTTGGACAATCAAATTGTGTCCAAATAAAATGATTCAAAAGTCATTTGAATCAGACATATAACGAATAAGTTATGACCGTTTTCGTTAAATTGATGGCCCATAGTGAATATTTGCGATCCACAGTGAAAATATCAACGGTCCACATTGTATATCAGCGGTCCACTATTAATATTAGCTATCCACAATGAATATCAACAATCTACACTGAATATCAATTATACACAGTAAATATCGATGATCAATTATACAACATTCATTCATTGTAACATACTTCTATTTCAGTATTCTTGCGTTACAAAAATTCATTAATTACTAAATTCATCGATTACAATGTCCTTTCATTATAAAAATTCATCAATTACATTATTCTTCATTCATACAAAAAAAAAAAAAAAAACTAAAAAACAACTATTAAGAAAATAAAGAAGGAAGAATGAAGGGAACTAAAAAATATCATCTTCTCCTTCCGTGAAAAAAATTTAAGGAAGAAAGAAATATCCAAATGACCCTTGTGGGAAGGGCCCACGTTTTAAACTCATACACATCTTATGTGGGGCCCATAAGGTTATTGTAAAGTGAATACAACCCATTCACATATAAGTTGTTTTAATTTCATATCATCAGTTTAAGTTTGAAGATCATCATAAATGGACTTCATAGGAGAAATCAGTTTAAAATTAATGTATAATATTAGTTTAGTTATGCGTCACAAAAAACTTTAAACATAAAGTGGAAAAAATTATATTATAAGTTCATAGTTGTTCATTAAAATAAATGGACCAAATTAACTAAGAAGTGAACCAAATTTCAATTTTCAGTGGGTCCACATCTTTTTTTAAAAGGACTTTTCTCTTTATTAGAGATGGCGGATTTCACAGGGTGCAATGCTTACCGAGGAGTATTTTTAGTACTCGGAAGAATGAAAATCCGGATTTAGTGCTAAAAATCGTTTAGTTTGATCCTTATAAACTGCCTCCACCGCTTCGCAATACACGTCAATCTGAACCAAAAACCCGACTTAGTATGGAAACACCCGTTGGGAGTTCATACCATACGCTGCTGTACCATGGTATATCATACACATGCATACTCTCAGTCTCCCAAAGATGCATGCAACTTCACGAGCACAGTCCAAATCTTGGGCCCACTGAGGTTGGGCCAAAAGATAAAGATCACATTCGTTTCACGATACTAACAAAGCTTTATTGAATTCCAACGGTTATTAATTTCTCATCTCCATCGTCCGCTCTCCAGCCACGTAAATTATGGTTAGGATCGTCAACAATCCCAATCCACAACTACATACACAGTATGGACGAAACAGATGAATAAACGGCTGACACATGTAAAGTAGATGCATGCATGAGTATGATATTCCATGCTCCGGCAGAAGATGTTACACAACCCTCTTCATCACCCCCTCTCTGAACCTTGGTGCCAGAGCCAGAGTACAGACTACTATATTTTTTTGGATCCATGACTAACACCCACCTGATTTATTGATACTCCCACTCTTTCTACTTTTGGTAGTAAAATAGTACAAAGTTGTACTTACCAAATGTAGAAAGAAATGGGCGTGTTTATCATAAAGGTGGGTGTAGGTATCATCCTCTCTCTACAGTGTGTTTGGAGATGCAACCATCTGCATTCATTTTCATGAGAGAGCTCCAATTCCCAAGATAGAATATTTTTCCCTTACCATTGAAGCTTTTTGTTTATTTCTTTCCATATGATGCAATGCACCCAATACTCTGGGGATTGAAGTAGTACAAATGGGTGCTATAGCAATTCCCACAATCGAAATGCGGGGGTGTGCAAATCAATCAGGTGGGTGTAGAAATCAATGCCCTTCATTTCACCTTATATTGACATTGTTTTTTTTTTTTTTTTTGTTAAACTCCCATGGATATGTTTTTCTTCTTCTTCATATCTGAAAATCTCAAACATTCATGATTTTATTCTCTGTATTTAAGCTTTTTCCTGCAAAACCCATCACTGTTTTCTATGGAAGTTAGCTTCAGATCCATGCTTTAGTGGTTTTATTCTCTGTAGATTAGCATTTCCTGCAAAACCCATCTGGGATTAGTGGTTTTGTAGGCAATGAACTGAGTAATCTTTTCTTCTTCTTCTTCTGCTTCTTGTTCTTGTTCTTCTTCGTTTTTTGGCTATTGATATTTATGGGTTTTTCTTAGTTTTTGTATTGGGTCAAGTAGTACAGATGTGGGTTTTGTAATTCAATGAATTTGTGATTTTTGGCTTCTCTAGGCAGGAATTTTTAATCTTTTTGGGAGATTATAGGTCTACGGTCCAGAGATTTTGGCACTTTTCTGGGTTTGTGATTTAAGGTTTTTGCTTTTTCCGCAAATCTGAAGAATTTGGAAAATTTTCAATCTTGTTCGTTAGCAATTGTCATATCTTCTGAGAACTATCTCATCAGAGATTGTTGTTACACTGAAGAATTCATGTGTGTTTGTTAGCTATAAGCTGAGAATACTTCTTTTGGATCCTTTTTTGTTATTAATTGCATCAAACTTTGTCAATACCAATCAACGTAGAGAAATGTTATCTGGGCCGTCCTTCACTTTCTTTGGATCTGATCTATAAATGCATTTATCATATGTTACCTGTTAGATGGAATAATACCACTAGATGGTTTGTTAGAATATTGTGACTTTCTTTTCTTATTTATTTATTTTTAATTGGATTTTGGATTGGAGTTTCCAACAATCCCAGTTCAGTTGATTTTAAGGCTGTTTATCATATCAGATGATGGATAGAGAGGTGTGAATATCCTGCAACTGTTTAACAGGTCGAGCAAGTGAGATAATGAGGCCTGTGGAAGATAAGGGATGCTACAACTATGGATCAGCGCAGGACAATTCAAGCTCTGGCTCTTGTAATTTTGAATTTCACAAAGGAAATGGTCCGATCAAGGGACCTTGTCATCATCGGATGGTCCTGAGTTCACTTAGCAAACCAACTCCATCAAAATGGGATGATGCCCAAAAATGGCTGGCTGGCTCAAGCCACGCGAAGACCAAACCTCGGAATTCAAATGCAGAAGATCGGAGATTAATCGTTCCAACCCCACAAAATGGGAAGGACTCATCTAGCAGCGATGATGAAAGGGTTGAAGATAGAGGACTAGACATTAGCAATCAAGATGAAGGGGTGACAAAAAACATCGACTGTAACGAGTCATTTTGGCGAGTCAATACCCCATTGGAGGATTCAATATTGGCCATGAGATCGGTTTGTTTGAGAGATATGGGTACGGAGATGACCCCCATTGCTAGTCAAGAGCCGTCAAGAACAGGCACTCCACTTAGAGCCACAACACCGGCAATAAGAAGTCCTATTTCTTCTAGATCGTCAACTCCCGGAAGGGGCCGTCAAGGAGCTCAGGCCCATGAAAACTACCAAATGGGTCTCAATTCTTTGGAGAACAGAAGTGGAGCAATGCATTTCAGTGGAGTGAGTCTGACTGGGCAATCAAACAAAGAGGATCCAGAAACAGGCACTTGCAAAGTACGTGAGAACAACAATTTGGAGAATGCTAGAAAACCCAGTTCTCTTGAGACCCGAGCAATGGCTTGGGATGAAGCGGAACGTGCAAAGTACATGGCAAGGTGGTTTACTAGTACTGTGCCCTTTCAATCTTTTTTCTCTTTCTATTTGCTTTGTTCCTCGAACTGGCTTTCTGCATCTCTACAAATGTGTTTGGGAGCTCAATTGAAATGGGTTGAAATAACCCCATTCAATTGAAAATTTAAATGATCAGGACCGTCGAACATCCACCAAATATATAGGGGAATGTTGTGAGACTGCTGATCACAATGGGAGAGTGCTCTTCCTAACCATTAAGTTGGATTTCTCTTGTACACTTGCAATAGGGTTGGTAATCCTAAATACTCCAATCGACCAATGTAACAGTCGGATCATCAACTCTCCCAAGGTGAAACGGCCCTCTCATTTGGGAAATGTTAATCCTCTTGTTAATCACAATTTAAACGGTTTGAAAATGGATTTGAAAAATAAGCGTTAATAATAATATTAATATAAAATCAAACTCAATAGAAGCTTGATTAACAAGCCAACGTGGGGATTACTCGGGATCTCCACCATGAACAGCTATGATCAAGATGGCCTCATGGCCTAAATTTTTTTTGGATCTAACATCAATAAAGAGGAATCACCAATTTGGGGATAGCCCACTAAATGACCCCATTCAATAAAGAGGAATTTTCAATGTGGGGAGTGCCCACTCCAATGAGAATGAGGGGCTACCACAAATTACCATTGCAATCGTTCCAAGTCCAGCCCGAAATTCAAGGAATTGCAATTAGGACTTTGGTCACCACTCCTGCACACTCACGATTTCCCCTTTGTTGAATTGATTTATTGCATCCATTTCATCAAAGCATCCAAATGGACCCTTAAGCATGTCAACAAACGCATATGACATGGAAATTCTGTCTTTTAACTCATGTGCATGATAACAAGATTTGATTGCTGACCTTTTAGTATCAATCTATTATTATTTGTTAATGCCTTTTCATTGTGGATCGAGTTTGGTAATCAGAACATAAATCTCTTCACGCTACCTCCAATTGTGACTTAAAGGCAACCTATTGCATTTCACTGGGTTTTGTGTGTTTTGTTTCACTCGATGATAACCCGCAAAATAAATGTGACTCGACAGTAAAGATCGTCACCATCTACGGCTTATCCCAAGTAATTGGGTTTGGCTACATCTGGTCTGCCACAGGCCTTATCCCAATTAATTGGGGAAGGCTACATGAATCCTGTTCCTCATGGTGACCCCAATTAATTGGTATGTGGCTTAAATGATGGTGATGATGATGATATTTTTCTGTTAAAATCTGGACTTAATATATAATCACTATGTTTAACAACATTTATTTGTGGCTTATCAATTAAATGCTCCAAATTTACTAATCCATCTGGTCATGAATCTCCAACAGTTCAAATTTCATGAAAATGGAGACGGCCATATTGTGATTTAATATTCTTGGCCGAAGTAGCATATTTGAAAAGGGACTTGTTTGAGCCCATCCAACTGTAGAGATTACAGTTATTTGTCCTCATAACAGCCTTTACAAAAATAGGCTTCTCTTATTGGCTCAAAGTGTAAGGTCTTTTTCTTGTTTCCTGTAGTCTCTGGAATATCTTCCAAAAAACTGGTGATGAAAATTTCAAGGAATTTAGCGGCTTCATAACTCAGCCGATAATCTCTCACAGAGAAATGCTACTATGACTTGCACTTTATACATGTTCTATGAAGCAAATACCCCAACTGTAGATATGACAAACATGTATGGTGATTAGGACTGTCGATCTGGTGGGCCTCAACATGAATGGACTATAGGTAAAAAAATTTAGTGATCAGACAACTCTGGCCATACAATTGTTTCGTGTTTGTACCCTTGATCATTTTCTAGGTTTACTCCATTTTCAGGCTACTGATTGGATGGCTACCAGTCTATTCATCTTACTTTCTAGGATATGGAAATCCATGTAGTGGTCTACCAAATCAATGGTCCTGATCACCCTAGACAATTTCTCATGTACAACAGGGATGTTATGGTGCGTGCCTAATGGAACTCCTGATGAAGCATGGCCTCATAGCAGAATTCGTTATCTTTCAATCATGATGTAACATGTCAGGGTATTATAATCCTGATCCTCTTGAATTGTACACATGATCTTCAGAAACACGCTTGTTTTGGATTTCAAGGCGTGCCCTTAGCCAAATGTAGCATATTTTTTCCACTATGCTTTTGTCTTTACTGATCAGAAGTGAAATAGTTTTCGCAATTATGTAGAGTAGCCATGATAGGGCATGTTCCACCATAGTACTCTTTCACCTAAAACCTTTCAGTAATAAGTGTATTTACACAGGTATAAGCGTGAAGAAGTGAAGATAGAAGCCTGGGAAAATCGTGAGAAAAGAAAAGCTGAAATGGAAATGAGAAGGATGGAGGTACTTATAAAACATATTTGTTCTTCTCCTTTTCCCATTTAAAGTGCCATAATTTCTTTCTATTGCCATTTGTTATAGTATAGATTCATCGGAGTACTAGATCTCTCCTACACAAGTCATCTTGGACATTATGGGATAGTTCTGTTGACCTATCCATGCAGTTTCTTAGTTTCAGTATTGTATGTTGTCCAACTATGTGAATTTTGTGGATTTATCCATCCCTTGTCAGTCTTCCCAAAACTTCCCTTAAAAGATTGACATTGATGCCATGATTATATTGGCCACAACTTCACATAGATGGAGAAGTTGTGGCCAAAAGGCAGAGGCCTGGAGGCCTATGCCCCTAGTTCTATATTCATGCACCAGTGCGATCAGTTGTCTGTTGTTGCTAGGGACATTACATGCATCTTTGGGTTTGTAAAAATGAGAAATTCTAGGACAACTCGCAGGTGGAAAGGTTGAAAAGTCAAAATTTTGCATCACATGTCCCACTGTGGCAGACATTTCAAGATCTGAGCAACTCTCAGGTGGGTCCCATCTTGCATATGACATGGCTCTAGACATTAGTTGCCCCCTCATCAGGTGGTTAATGTGTGTAGGAGAAAAATTTGTGGTTAGATAAGTATGACCAATGGTCTATATTAGACATACCTGTGCATCTCAACTGTTAAGTGGACCTTATTGATTTATATGTTAGGGGATTCTTCATGGTGAGACCCACCATGTCCCAAAAATTGCCTGTTCACTTTCTCTTAGTAGCTACTATGAAAAGAGGAATGCGTGATGGACAATGTTTTAAGCAGTGAGTAGTATAGCATAGTATTCACCCATCCATAGCGTGTAGCATGTGCTACATTGCACTTAGCGTAAGCTACACTCTACTCCTATTTTTTAATTAAAATAATAGGAAAGTTATGGTAAATAGTAAAACTAAATATAAAATAACAAGGAATTGAAAATAAAAATAAAAAGAGGCCTAGAAAAAAAAAGGCTTCATTTTTCAAGTAAAAGCATGTTCAAAATAAGTATTTGTGAACGCTCGGAGATCGGTGCTCACACTTTAGACGATATGATTTTTGTTGTCTTTTGTGTGGGGGTGTGATCTTGATTGTAAGTTTGGAGTCGCTACTAGCCACTTGATCTCAAAATCCTGCAGTCGGCTATAACCTGCAGAATATGTAAGGTTTAGAGAAATTCAAAGGTTCTCTTGCCTTAAATTGACTCCTAGTCTGCCATTCGAGATTTCGGGTTAGGGACCTGAGTTACAAAGAGGGAAGGTCTTAGGCATCCTCTCTGCCCGTACGAATGTACGGTCTCTACTTGGTGTGGTAAGGAAATCTCAAGGGATGAATGATGTGGGTGGAGTAGGACTAGGCACATGTGGATTTTTGATGCGGCAAGATCCGAGATTTCGACAAGCCACAGAGCATACATCCAGGGATGTGTCTAGAAGGCGAATGTGATGATGTTATGCAAAAGTAAAGAAAAGTAGACTAGATTGCTAGGAATTTCTAATGTGACAGGATTCGATGTACGGCAAGTCACAGAGCATACGTTCACATGCGATCTAGAGAAGCAAGGGGGTTGAGAAGGGAAGAGATGTTATGATGAATGCTTGTATGTAAAGAAAATGAAAAGATCTTTGGCTTGATCATGAGTTGGGTAGAACACACACTATACCATGATCAATCCGGGTTAGACTATGAGGTTGAGATGGTCGGGAGGAGGCTAAGGGGTAGCTGAAAAATCAGATCTTGGAGACTTGGAGCTTCCTTCTCACTCTCACTCTCACTCTCTTCCTCTCTCTCTCTCTCTCTCTCTCTCTCTCTCTCTTGGCTTGTTGTTGTTGTTGTCAATTGTTGTGTTAAATGTGAAGAGGAGAGGGCTATTTATAGCCTTTTGGGATGGCATTGTGGTAATTATTGGGTTTGTGAGGGGTAAAAGCTGACATGGCAACTTGGGATTGGTTAAGGAGAGTGGGATGCCATGTGGCATGCTCTCATAGGCTCTTGGAGGTAGGTAAAATGGTAAATAAGGTGAGTTAGGGGGGTAAATCCATATGAAAATTGACTTTGGGACGAGAGATAGTTGTTGCCCAGAGGGGACACCTGTCCGCTCTGGGGCGGTAGTCGGATTATCGCCCGCGGTAGTCCGACTACCGCCCGGGATGGGTTTACCCTGGGCTCTGGTCAGTGGGCTTTCTTTTATACTCCGGCTCGTCTGGAAGTCTTTTTTCGGGCTTTTGGGCTCAAATGGTCGAGTGTGTTTTTAGGGTTTGTATTGATTCGCATGTATGCTCTGGCCTGGGTGATGGTTTAGGGTTCAGATCAGGTTTTAAGCTAGGGTTAGGTTGGGTTTAGGGTTTAGGCTGAGGTTTGGGCTAGGGTTAGGCTGGGTTTAAGGCTTAGGATGAGGTTATGGTTTAGACTGGGATTAGGGTTTGGTTTACGGTTCTGATTAGGGTTTTAAGTTGGGATTAGGGTTTGGTTTAGGATATGGATTGTCCTGGTTCTCTCAAGATGCTAGCCTGGGTGGGGTGTCTACAGATGCCCCTCTTTGGCCGAGATTGCGAGCAACCGAGTGCTAAAGCGAGTGGATACCCCACTCTTTTGGTCAGAAAAGGTAGTGGTTCGAATTTGTTGCCTGTCATTGTATTGTTGTCAGTTGACTGTTTGAAAAAGAGATGACTAGCACATATCATGAGGGTTAAGGAAAACGTTGTGATTGTCCCTGCGTGTTCTGCGGCATTATGGGCCACGAATCACAACCCTTTCACGTTAGATTGCTAATAGCATTAGAGGGTAAGTCTGAAAAGTAAGGTCTCTGCGCGTCGATGTGGCTTTACGAGGATTCCCATACTGTTTGGATCTGCCGTTTCCTTTACTACGTAATCACCCTAGGAGTATTCGTTCCGTTTGATCGTCAAAGTGGTTAGTTACCTTGTGCGTTGATGCGGCCTTACGAGGAACTCACTACGCCGACTTGGACTCGATCAATCTTCTCAAACATCCCGGACTAGGTATGTGCAGGTTATCTTTTGCCATGCAGTCTGCTGATTCTGATACTTTGGTTACAATGGATTGTCTTCACTTTGAGTTTGAATATTCTTTCCAGAGATAGATCAAATCATTTTTACTTGCATTCGTCTTGTACAACTGTCCAGATATGGAGGTCGAGCCAATCGTACTTGTATCATATACAGATTTGATCATCCTTCGGGGAAACTGGAAGGGATCGAATCTTATTTTACTGTTTGCACTGACTGCAACCAGAGAATATGGAAGATTCCTTAGTGTACCGCGCGCCGCGTGCGTTTTTTTGAATTTTTTTTTTTGAAAACTATTCTCTTTGGAACTAGATTCTGTAGGGATTTTCTTGAAAGTACTTTTTGAATTTTTTGAAAAATATCCGTTCGATCTCGCAGGTGGGCGTCGTCGTTCGGTTTTTATTTGCGCAAGTTAAGTAAACAGTCGTGTTGCCTCCACTGATGAGCTAGTGGGGCTAACCACCTTTATTGGAAATATTTTTGAGATTTTTGAAACATCCGTTTGATCTCGCAGGATGGCGTCGTCGTCCGGCTTTTATTATATAGGTTAAGTAAACAGTTGTGTTGCCTCCACTAGTGAATTAATGGGGCTTTAACCATGATTTTTGCATTTTTGCATTTTTTGTATTTTCCAACAATTTATCACCTCATTTATCAAGATTCCCAATTTCTCACAAGATATTGGGGTCTTCTCATGAGAAGAATCCTCATTTCTCCTTTTCTGATTTTTGTCCGCCAGATCTAGTGGTGATCCGGCCGTCCCATCTCTGTAAAGGGGATAGGTGCGCTGTCCCACAAGATTCTGAGCCCGCACGGTAGTCCGTCTACCGCCTGACACCCTTTTGCCTGCTGGTCCGGCACTAACGCTGGTCTGATCATGGTGTCCCCTCCCCTATTTCAGTCCTCTTCTCAATCCATCCAGGGACACTATTGCTACTCCCTGGAAGGTCTTTGGTGGTGGATTTTTGCTTCTTTGTAGCCTTTACTTGGTCCACTTCCTTCATCATTCATCCAAGTGGCTGATTTGGGATGATTTTCTTTTGTGTATTTTGCTGGACTTGGCTGGATCATGCTTGTGGAGTGTTTGGAGGGCCCATTTGAAGCTTCATTTGAAGCTTCGGATCTTCTTTTTGGGCATAGGAGAGCTACGATAGGGACCGTTGATTGTGTTGACCGGATTTCCAGCCATTAGATCTTGCTGGAAAATCTGATTTTTTGACAAAGGCTGCTGTATTTATTATTATTATTATTATTTTTGTGTTAAAGTGGGGTATGATAAGACAAGGGGGCCCCACTCTTATGATCATTTTTTGTTTTTTGGTGTTTTGTTTTTTTTTGTTTTGTTTTGTTTTTTTTTTTTTTGTTGTGTTGGAGACAATCTAGACCGTAGGATGATGGACAAGATGAATGATTCTGGGTCCACTTGAGTGTTCCGATGGCATGGATCTTGATGGTGGGCCACCACTTGTGGAGTGGATCGCATTCCTTGTCATGATTTTTGCCCATGTGTGGGCTGGATTTCTCAAGTGGGCCCTGGATCATGGATTGGGGAACATGGGCCTGGTTTTGGATATATGGGCCTAAGAACATGGGCTTTGAAATTGGACTTGTGAAGTGGGCCTTGCTTTGGATGTGTGGGCCTAGGAAATGGGCTTGGAAACATGGGCCTTGAACCATGGACCTTTGGACAATGGGCTTGGACTTTTAGGCCTTGAACCACGGGCCTTTGGACAATGGGCTCGGACTTTTGAGCCTTGTGGGCTTTTGACTTGTGGGCCTCTAGGGCCTTGGACTTGAATGGGCTTTGTGGGCTTTGAAATGGGCTTTTGGACCATGGGCTTGGACTTGTGAGCCTTGTGGGCTTTGAAATGGGCTTTTGGACTTGTGGGCTTTGAAATGGGCTTTTGGACTTGTGGGCCTCGTGGGGCTTTGGACTTTGAAATGGGCTTTTGGACTTGTGAGCCTTGTGGCGAGAAGGGTACTCATCCATAAAAGTTCTGCTTGTGCAGCATGCCTCGTCGTGGCCGCAATGAGGTTGATCCCTCTCACCATTCCACTAATTTGTGCA
Organism: Magnolia sinica; assembly: GCF_029962835.1. Taxonomy (NCBI): domain Eukaryota; kingdom Viridiplantae; phylum Streptophyta; class Magnoliopsida; order Magnoliales; family Magnoliaceae; genus Magnolia; species Magnolia sinica. Next base: position 90,468,666 of record NC_080577.1, read on the forward strand.
ACATACCTCGGGAGGGTCGGCATTTGTCTGACATCGCTCGTGAGAGAGGTGCTCCTGCAGTTTTGAGAGGGCGTGGGGTTAGGACCCATTGGTCGAACTGGTTCAAGGATCCCCAGCCCTTGTTCTTCGAGGTGTTAGAGTGCACTCCTCTAGCTAGTTTGTTTAAGATTAGTCTAAGCAAGACGAACATGTCCTTGTTATCTGTGCTGGCCGAGCGGTGGCGTGCGGAGACCCACACCTTTCATCTGCCCTTCGGGGAATGGGGGATCACCCCTTACGACATTTATATGTAGTTGGGCCTCCGGTACGATGGAGGATCCATCTCGTTCGAGGAGGACCTTCCGATACCTTTTGTCGATGATTGGATGAGCTTGTTGGGGATGATGCTGGATCCCATAGATTTCTCGGGCCCGCGGTTTAAATTACTCTGGTTGTCTGCAAACTTTGCCCGTCGCATTCCGGAGACTGAGGCTGAGGCCATTGTGAAGGCCTGCGCCTTGATTTTGTATACTATGGGAGCAATGATATTTTGCCACAGGAACGAGCTGGTGAGTTCCTGTTTGCTGTTACTCGTGGCGAACATCACCTTTCCCACTCTGTGTAATTGGAATGCGGCCATTCTTGCCCATTTGTACGATGGGTTGGATAAGGCCAGTCGCTGTAGTAGCAGGTCGTTGACTGACTTTTACCCAGTCATTGAGGTGCGTGTCGGATCCCTTTTTCCTGTGCCATTCCCTTGTATGATCGACGCGATTTCTGATTGTGGCCTCGTGCAGGTCTATTTCTTCGATCATTTTCCTCATTTGGCCCTTGCTCTGATCTACCGAACGCCTCATTTTCCGCGTACGATGCTGTGGTACAAGGATAACCGCAACCGCACGCGCTTATTTTCTGGTCTTGCGTGGAGGTCGAACGTCGATGCCTTATCCCTGATGACGTAAGTGATTGTCCTGCCCTTTATTGTTTGTCTTTGTTTGCCCTTTGTTTCTGATTTGGCTCTTGCAGTTCCACACTCGGCCGTACCTTCGGTCGAATGCTGCGCTCACTCTTGCGGCTCAAGAGGCTTCCCAGGCCTCACGTCGACGCTGCATTCTAGAGGAGCCACGTGTGACGAAGTGGTACCTAGGCGAGAGGCTCTTCTGGCAGCTGACAAGCAGCCCTTTAGTTCCGTTCAGTCCTTCGTCTGGTCTGTTAAATTGGCGGGCGGTGCCTGAGCAGGAATTGACCGCTGCTCTACAGGGCTTTGAGGCCAGTGCTTTTGTCAATCTGGCTAGAGAGTACAACTCGTGGTGCGAGTAGTACGGCATTGGTCTGATTTTGCAGCATGCCTACGCTCCTGGTGGCGGTGCACGTTTTGCTGGAGGGGGTCTTTTAGGGCCTCAGATTTGCCCGAAAGATACGGACGATTATATTCCTGACGATGATTAGTCTTGTTGTATCATGTGATCATGTATCATCTATTGTACAATCTTTCGTATATATAGAATTTTAGTTGCCTGATGTCATCTTTCTGATTGCCTTTTAAGCCTTTCTGTGGTCCTGATTGAGCTTCCGGTAGAGGATTCATGCTCCAGAGCATCCAAGGTGGACCCCACCCTTGATTTCGGCGAAAAGCAGGCCCGGGCGGTAGTCCGATTACCACATGTTGACATTTGAGAGCCGTTCTAGCTCTGTTAGCTGGCAGGCGCAGAGACAGCATGCAGGCGGTACTCGAATTACCGTGGGCGGTAATCTGACTACCGCTCTTGCTCATCTTTTGTTCCAGCAAAGGTTCTTCTTCTCGGTCCGTTCTCAGCTACTCCCTTGTTTTATTCCTTCCTGCTCTGATTGCTTTGATCATTCGTTTTGCCCCCTTTTGTGCCTTTTGTCCTCTTCCTTGTCTTCTTCTTCCTTTTGTCCTTTTCTCTTGTCTTTATTATGGATGGCTTTGGAGAGCATGTTGGTGGGTCCAATAACAATGATGAGATGATGGGTGGAGCTTCTCCTTTATTGATCCATGATGGCATGGTGGGTGAGAGCCCATTTATGGATTTTGATAGTGGATTAATGGGTATTGATGGTGGGTTGGTGGGCCCTCTTGAAGAAGTCAATGCCATTTATGGCATTGCTCCTACCACCATTGATGGTAGAGATGGAGGTTTGGGTGGCTTGGTTTTCGATGGATTGGGTGGCTCCATGCTTGGTGGGCCATTTGATGGGTTATTTTTTGATGGGATGGGCATGGATGTGCCATTGGATGGTGTTGGGCTGGTGATGGGTGGACCGGATTTCGCCATGGTTGATGGCATGGGCTTGGATGGTGGGGATGATAGTTTGGTCGTTTTGGATGGGATGGATGGGGTCAAGATGGATGGCGGGCCCCACTTGGATGGATCAGGTTTGATTAGCGGTTTGGATTTGACGGGTGACGGGCCCTTTATTGACTGCATGGGTCAGATATTTGGCGCGGATTTCGAGGTGGTGATGGGACGCGCAGTTACTGTCGGGGATCAGGATGTCGGCCCAATTAGCTGTTGGAGCGGCCTGAGTGTCGCGGCTCTCGAAGCATGTACTTTCCAGACTGCCCCTGACGTGGCGATTATTGGCAGTTCTGGTCCACCTGTTGCCGCTTTCCAGGACACGCTTCCCGATGCAATGGGAGAGTCAAGCTTTTTCCACATCACGAGATTGACCTGTTGGACGAGGGCATGCCTATCTTTGACGACTCGCCTGTTGATTTGGGACTCCAGATTGTAGAGGGCGTGCCCATCCGTATTTGTCGCCTGCAGCCACGCAATACGTGCTTCGAGAGACTACGCACTTGGATCGATAGTTTGACAGATTCCGAGGTTTTTGAGTTGGGCTCCCTAGGCTTCCGAGACGTCCTCCACTTTCATCGAGTGCGCCTGGATTGGCGACTATTGAGCGCGGCATCTTATAATTGGGTTCCAGCATTGAACCTATTTTCGTTCAATGATCTGGAGCTGGGCCCATCTCTGGAGGAGTTCGCTCGCTTGTCCGGACTTCCTCTTTCTCAGGAGTCGTACGGCTCCTGAGAAAACCGACTGATGTAATGGAGCTGTGCGATGAATCGGCTGATGTACCGGATCCGTCTGAGGAAACCGCTCGGGATGGGTTTACCCTGGGCTCTGGTCAGTGGGCTTTCTTTGGTGCTCTGGCTCATTCGGAAGTCTTCTTTCGGGCTTTTGGGCTCAAACGGTCGGGTGTGTTTTCAGGGTTTGTACTGATTCGCATGGATGCTCTAGCTTCGGTGATGGTTTAGGGTTCGGATCAGGTTTTAAGCTAGGGTTAGGTTGGGTTTAGGGTTTAGGCTGAGGTTTGGGCTAGGGTTAGGCTGGGTTTAGGGCGTAGGCTGAGGTTATAGTTTAGACTGGGATTAAGGTTTGGTTTACGGTTTGGATTAGGGTTTTAGGCTGGGATTAGGGTTTGGTTTAGGATATGGATTGTCCTGGTTCTCTCAAGATGCTAGCCTGGGTGGAGTGTCTACAGTATCAAAACCCAACCCACTTATTTTCAAGCCAATCACATAAACAAGTTTGTAAGAAAACTGCATTCGTTAGTGTCTAAATGAAACACCTTGTCCTCAAACCACACTTGGTGTTTTAAATAGCATGTTCGTGGTGCATAGCATACACTACGTAATGTACCACAGGTGGTGCCTTGCCTGGCACATAAATATTGTTTGTCTATGGTAGCATAGATTTTACTCTAGTGTATATTGTAAGTAGTGTACGCTACAGCGGATTTCTGTTTAAAGCTTTAAAATCTTATGTTTTTTTATTATAAAACCTTTATGTCAGTTCAACACCAATTAAAAAATGGTTGTGACTCATCATCCTTAGTCCTCACACATGGCACTAAAATACCGCAATCCAAACAATCCAAACTATGGTCTTATTGTGTATAGGGCATATGTCTACAACAGTGTTTTGAATAGTGCCCATAGTGTAATGGTAGCGTCTATAGCATGGCTACGACGCTATGAAGCATTAGCAAATAGCGTAAATCTCTCGTAAGGTATGTAGCGTGCATGTAACGTAGCATCGTAGCGTACACTTAGCATATGTAGCGTGCGTGTAGCGCATGTAGCATACACTACGCTTTTGTTGTGTGTGTGATAATTGTGTTTTATATTTTGTACTTGTACTCTCAATTTTGTACTTATACTCTCAACCTGTGGGATTTTAATTTCTTTTCATACATGTGGCTTTTGGTTTCAATTAGACATTATTAATTAAAGTGGTTTGAATAGAAAGTTGTTGATGTGAATTGTGATCATGATTTGGTTTGGTTTATAGGCTTTTGATAAATGATACTTAATAACTTTTGGCCCAAATGAAGAGAAGAAAAAGGCCTCAAGGATTGACTGTTTTCACCAACTTCTCCAGGACATTTCATATTGAAGGAGTTACTAGCAATTTTATTTCCTGACCTTACACAAGTGGCCTGAACCATGGAGGATGTTTATTTTTTATTAGATTCATGAACTTGCCTCTTGGCTAAAAAAATTCCCAAACAGTTTGTTTGCCCATTTTGGTAAAGAGGGAAATAATTTGGTGGATGCCTCAGCCAAAAGGGGTACCCCTGGCTAATATTTAAAGTGAGGATTCTTCTCTGTTGCTTTGATGTTTCTTTCTTGCTTGAAATTGTGGATATATAACAACATACATGATGGCCAAACCCAATTCATTCAGCACAAAATCATTGTCAAATGAACACACTGATTATCATTGAAGTAAAATAGGAACATCCATGGACCGATAAAGAAAAGGCAGCATCCCAAGTTGGTGTTTAATTTTGGTCAAAGTAATTGACAACAAAAAATATAAATGATGTGGTACTATAAAGTACAAAATAGAAAAGCACAAAGAAAAGACAAACATTCAGCACCAGGCCCAGTTTATAATCCCACAGTTACCAGGTTCATATGCCAGTTTGTTTGTTTTTGTTTTTTTTGTTTTTTTTTAAAATATAGATGAGTAGTTTGTAACCCCACAGTTACCAGGTTCATATACCAGGTAATGATTACTTATTAAACTAAGAGAAAGCAAAGAAAAAACATCAATTAAGATGAAAAGATGAGTAGTTTTCTAGTGATCCTCTAGTCACTACCTCTTTGGCAAGAGAATTGGCAATCTAGTTAGCCTCAGAATGGTAGAGAATATGGCCCTCCTGTTAAAATATTAGAGAATCAGAAATCTTAAGTATTAGGATTTTTTGGCCATCTCATTATTATTCCTGTGTTTCGAGGTCAAAATAAATTTTTTTTTTTTTTAAAATATTAGCTTGGTCACATCTAAAATTTTAATAGATGTGGTTTTTTTTTTTTTTTAAATTTTTTTTTTTTTTTTTTTAATGATGGTTCACCAATTTAGAGCGTCTTTCAATTACAGCTTGGTCACATGACTCGTTGTTTCTTTTCTCCATCTTCATCAGATATTACTTCAGCAAATAAATTGTGGAAATTGTGGCACTTTTGCCTGGGTCATCCTCATTCTGATTGGTTACTTCAGTTAATTTCATCTGGCATGTTAGGGAATATTTCTCTTAATAAAAATGATTTGGATTATTCTTGTTCTTCCTGTTGTCTTTCAAAAAGCAAGTGTATTCCCTTTTCTTTAAGTATTACAAAATCATCTTCTATATTTAAACTTATGCATACGGATGTCTAGGGTCCTTCACCAATTATGTCTCTCTCTGGATTATGATACTATGTTATATTCATTGATGATTTCACACGGTACACTTGGATTTACTTTCTTCAATCAAAGTCACAGGTTTTTGAAAAATTCAAGTTATTTCACTCTATGGTGAAGACTCAGTTTCAGGCTGCATTTCAAACTCTCCGCTCTGACTCAGGGGGGGAATATCTCTCAACCGAATTTCGTACATTTCTTCAAAGTCATGGGTTATTCATCAGACCACCTGTTCTGATACTCCACAACAGAACGGGGTGGCTGAACGGAAAAATCGTCATATTGTTGAAACTGCCAACACCCTGATGACAACTATGGGTGTTCCTCGTTCCTTCTGCGCGGAAGCCATGTTACATTCAGTCTACTTGATTAACCGGATGCCAACCAAAGTTCTACACAGTAAATCTCCCGACTTTGTTCTCACCGGCTTACCTCCTGCATATTCCACATTCCGTGTTTTTGGTTGTATTTGTTATGTTCACCTGGCTTCACGTGGACATAATAAACCATCTTCAAAATCAGCCAAATGTATGTACTTGGGATTTGAGGAAACTCAAAAGGGTTTTTGATGTTATGATCCCGTTTCTCGTCGTGTTCGGGTTTCACGACATGTTGTTTTTCTTGAACATATTACATTTCATTCCTCTCCTCCTCCTCCGCACACTCCAAACTCTTCTGGTCTAACCACCTTCCCTGAAATTCCGTTTGCCTCGAGTACTCTCCCTCGTCCGTTGCAAGTTTACTCACGTCGACCATGTACAGATCCATCACCTATTACTCAACCCGAACCTATTGTACCTGTTGCGGATCCTGAACTTACCTCGATACGTCGTTCCGCTCGTGAACATCGAGCGCCTGATCGCTTGATATGCTCTATGTCTGCCATGAATGCTACTCTGGATACTGTTTCTATTCTTACTTCATATTCTCAGGCAGCCGCTCATGATTGTTGGAAGAAGGCTATGGTAGAAGAACTTGTGGCATTGAATGATAACCATACATGGGACATTGTCACTCGACCTGCTGACCAACAGCTAATTGGTAGCAAATGGATTTATTCTGTCAAGCTCAAGTCTGATGGATCATTAGATCGATACAAGGCTCGACTTGTCGCTCAGGGATACAAACAGGAATACGGAATTGATTACAATGAGACCTCCAAGAAGAAAACTGTGGCCAAGATGAAAACTGTTCGTACTCTTCTGGCTATATCTTCTGTTCGCTCATGGCCACACTCTCAGATGGATGTGAAAAATGCCTTTCTTCATGGAGACCTCCAAGAAACCGTATATTTGAAACCTCCTCTTGGCTCTTTAATTCCCGATAATAAGGTATGTCGCCTAAAGAAAGCCCTATACGGCCTCAAACAAGTACTGCGGGCATGGTTCCAATCACGATGTTGTTACAGGTGCTGGCTTTACTCAAAGTGGTCATGACTCATCCTTATTTTTGCGCACCACTGGTCACAGCATTGTTATTATTCTGGTTTATGTTGATGACCTCCTACTGACTGGTAGTGATGCTATTGGCATTTTGGCTTTAAAGGAAGTTCTACAAGCATCCTTCAAGATGAAAGACCTCGGCCATCTAACATACTTTCTTGGACTTGAATTTTCGTGTTCTAACCGTGGGATTCTGGTCAACCAGCGTAAATATACAAAGGATCTTCTCGCCTTGGCATTATTGACGGATCAGAAGACGGTTCAGACTCCTTTAGAACTTAACGTTCACTATGGCCATGACGATGGTGATCTACTTGCACAGCCCGATTTATACCGAAGCAAGGATTCTTTTCTGTTGCTTTGATGCTTCTTTCTTGCTTGAAATTGTGGATATATAACAACATACATGAAGGCCAAACCCAATTCATTCAGCACAAAATCATTGTCAAATGAACACACCGATTATCATTGAAGTAAAATAGGAACATCCATGGACCGATAAATAAAAGGCAGCACCCCAAGTTGTTTAATTTTGGTCAAAGCAATTGACAACAAAAAATATAAATGATGTGGTACTATAAAGTACAAAATAGAAAAGCACAAAGAAAAGACAAACATTCAGCACCAGGCCCAGTTTATAATCCCACAGTTACCGGGTTCATATGCCAGTTTGTTTGTTTTTGTTTTTGTTTATTTTATTTATTTATAGATGAGTAGTTTGTAACCCCACAGTTACCAGGTTCATATACCAGGTAATGATTACTTATTAAACTAAGAGAAAGCAAATAAAAAACATCAATTAAGATGAAAAGATGAGTAGTTTTCTAGTGATCCTCTAGTCACTACCTCTTTGGCAAGAGAATTGGCAATCTAGTTAGCCTCAGAATGGTAGAGAATATGGCCCTCCTGTTAAAATATTAGAGAATCAGAAATCTAAAGTGTTAGGATTTTTTGGCCATCTCATTATTATTCCTGTGTTTCGAGGTCAAAATAATAAAAAAAAGTTAGCTTGGTCACATCTAAAATTTAAATGGATGTGGTTTTTTTAATTTTTAAAAATTTTTTTTTTTATGATGGCTCACCAATTTAGAGTATCTTTCAATTACTTCTGACTTGTGATACCAAAAATATTAGCTGCCAATAAAATAACGGACAGAATCAATACCAGAATTCTTTTCAGAACCATTAAAGATGTAAACTTCGATCAGTTTCATATGAAGAGGCCTAAGGCATCCAACAGACCTGATGAGGAGTGTGGCCAAGAACTTCACGCAGTGGTCTTGTGTCAGCCAAAGGATGTTCGGCTGGAATTTAAACTAAAAGTCCTTCAACAATCATATTTATATGGAATTTAAACTATATATTGGAGGTCATAATAGTTGATTTTGGAGGCCCGGAGATGTCACAGATAGCTTCTTCTTCTTCTTCTTTTAATAAAGAATGGGCTCCATATTTTGGCTACTGCACCTGGTCATGCCATCATATCTTCATTTCTAGGTTCTCAAAGAGATTAGCAGACAGCCCCTAGTGGCCCATTCATAGTGCATTTATAAACTGAGGGGCCCAATTGCTGTTGATAACTGACAAACCACAATGCGTTATGCAGGAACTCAGAATAAAAGTGATTGATGATTAATGCAGGTGTTTGAAGGAAGATAATTAGCCTATTATTCAAGTGTAATTTAGTAAGAAGAAATATTGATAATAACCTTAGCAAGCAAGACATGGGTATTGCTTGAAGCTTGGCCTTGTCCCTTAACATTGAATGAACAATTCCTACCATTGAAATCTCGATTTGAGGACCTTATACATGTATAAATTATTCAGGAAATCTAAGGGTGTACATGCCTATCCTGTTGGACCCTTCTCAAAAACCTACTTTTACATGTTCAATTCTGGTAAAATTTTAACCAAAGGTCGCTCAAATTATTTGAGTCGTACATCCTTGATCTCCACTCTTAGATCACAATATCTGGTCATTTATCGACATTTTTCATCATATCCACATGATGGCCAAGCCAAAAATCAACCAAGAATCATCGTGACAATCCTTATATTTTTCCCGATGAATCTATTGGATTACTTTTTGCATCAAACTTCGATTGGACCTGTTTTTGGAGTCCACAAGCCATGGACATCTTTTGGGGCAATCTTGTAATTTTTTAAAGGGAGAGAAACCATACATGAATCCATATATACATGCTTACATACATCGCCCCATAACTCAAAATTGGGTTATTCTTCTGCAGAGCCAATCGTAAATCGACCTCTCTACCCATCGAGGTACTATGTGGTCCACTTTATTTCCATTTTCAGACTCATCCAATTGTCCATCACGTATATCCATCGTAGATGCCAAACCATCCCTATCCGAATGAAACTTTAACGGTCGATATCGTAGCAAACACATTACCCATTGATTTTACTAGTTCAATTTCCATGTGAGACAACACATACAACACTAGAAGAAGAGTGTGATTTAGTGTGATTGCAATAGCTATTTCACTATCACTCCAATCGCTACTCGATGACTTTTCCCCGCCCTCTACTTTCCCCGCTATCAGAAGCCATCTTTGTAAGACAACTACACTATCTGAATGCCAATTATCTTATTTAGTGGTGAGTCTTTAGGATTAAGTACAATATTATAACTGAAAACTATCCACAATGATGGATTGAGCTCCTATTCTCAAGATGTATGTAATGTGTAATTCTATTAGGCTTGCATAAGAGATGAGAGTGAGAAAATAAACACTATGGAGAAAATAATTATATTTGCATAGGTTGCCCGATTTATATGGCAAATCGACTAAGAAGTAGCCTCTACTTTACAGACAATATAGCAAAGAAATGTAAAATAAAATTCAGGTTTAAGGGTAATGTCGTTTATAGCCAAATCAGCGAAAAATCATGGCACGGTGAGATGGAACCATTCACGCACTTGTAGAAGAAATAAAGTTGTGGAATGGACTGGTTTTTTCCTTGATTCTGTAAAGCAGCGAGTGGTGTCTGCATCCCGGTATCATCCAACCTCTTGTTAGGAAGCATATTGGATATGTGTATAACTAAAGTAAAATTACAAATCTAAAATTGGGATTGCCATGTTACGTATCATGCATTACACATCCTATAATTTGGTGTATGGTTATCCACACCAATAATGCAGATGATGCATTTTATATTTTAAGCATTTTATAATCAGGCTTCTAACAACTATAACCATTATATTCACATTCTAACATAAACGGCAATTCTTCGGGCATTTTCCCTTGATTGTATGGTATGGAAAGTGTCGTCCCCAAAGCTGGGATGAGGACTCACATCATCCGGGGAGAGTTTACAGAGAACATCCATATTAGGACTAACCCAAAAGAGCTTGGTTTGGAGGATCTTCTCCACTTCCCTAACATGGAACTTCTTCTAACCTGGAATAAATACCTAAATAATCAACAACATGTGTAATATAATGGGAAAATCTTGGGGAGAATGCATCTCCTAGGAAATATGAAAGGAACTACATCAGTAAAATATATTACCTCTAGAAAAGATGAAGCCGGGTCTATATATCTTACCCCAGAGAACTACTCCATGAGGAATGGTATAGATCTTCACCACTAAAGGATGATATTTATAAGCATTCCTTTAATGGCAATGAAGAGAAGTCATGAGCAATACTTACCACAAGATAGACATGCATTGGTCATGTCTAGTGCCTACAGTGAGCAATAGCAAGATGTGGAGTGGATACAACGGTATATCCTTGGGATTTACCTACAAAATAGCTGGATACAGCGGTAAACTCTGCAAGATGTAGACTTTAGGGTTTGGAAGAAACCAGAGGACTACCGTCCTACTGTATACACCCTCTTGGAGAAGATCGCCTAGAGTGATAGGAAAAAATGGCTAAAAGGAGGACGACCGATATAATGTTGTGATCATCTCGCTTGGAAGATATCCCCTTATTGATGTGGTCGTAGGGATCTTTCTACAGTGATGAGCTCTACATGCATCTCTCTATTGGGTAAATGGAACTCCACCCCCAAAGCCGAAACAGTGATGGAGGTGAATACAACAGAAAACGGTTGTGGTGGAGGAGCTAACAAATTACAATATGATAAATGGGGAACTGAGTGTTCCTCTTCCAGATTAGAAGTTCATCACCAATGACGATGGCCCGTATGGAGAGATTTCTCTCTTTGAGTAGGGAAATGAGGAAGACGGAACAGTGCGAGAGCATGACCGGAACTTTCCAATACAATGCAATGAGAGATTCGCATTGCTCAAGGGTTTTCTCGCCGACTATACTGATGCATTGAATATTTTATTTTATTCGGTGATGTACTTGAGGGGATAGCAAACGCCGGATTTCAATTCCAATTCAAACAAGTTGAATGCACTTGTTTAATAGTTAAGACAATGCAAAACAATCCTGGCCATAAATCCAAACAGGCCATAAGGGGATAATATAACCCTTTTCTAACAAAGTGATATACCTCTTTCAAATTCTGCCACTACATCAATAACTGAACTTGAGATGTGAGATAAATCATTATATCCAAGTAATAGAGATTTATGGTACTTTTGTTTTATCTCCAAACCACTTTTTGTTGTATACCAAATCCTCTTTCACCTGTATGGTCCATCTCTTTAAGACAGGTGATCCAGCAAATCCATTATTCGAGCCACTCGCAACAGACATAAGACATGCCTGTATGTATTCCTTCACACTCACATTTGAGGCAACTGCAGCTTGCATGTTTTTCTTCCATATCAAACATTACACCTCTTTCACAGGTGGTTTCTTTCATGCTTCCAACTTTGTGAATGCAATGATCCTCAATTCGATATACAATATTTACAACATAGACTCATATAACTCAATTCAAAATTTGTAAAAATTTAACTCTTGTATATTTCTCAGCAAACTCTCTCCATATAATATAAAGTTTTCAATTTGAGTTTGTTGATAACTATATCATGATCGGCAATCAATTCATTATGCTTTGTCATGCTACTCGCTGATTAAAACAAACAATGAAATCCATCAACGTGTTACTGTTCGAAACATATTTATGGAAAAGGCATATTCGCTTTTGCTATGTTGGCTACTAAACATACCCACAAAAAGAGTGTTTTAGGTATGTGAGTATATATTTACAATTGAAATCGAATATCGGAGCTAGCCAACCATTATCTTCTTACCCGTTTGCTTCGATCATTAACTTCCATGATGAATAAAAATCTTTAAACGCGACAAAATCCATACACAGGCATGGAAAGGGCTATTAAACTCTTTATCTTATATGCAATTGCACCTACTTTCGAGCACCTTCTATAGGAATATTGGTGATATTGTCGATAATATTGCTGATGTTATCAGTATCCCTTTGTAGGTGATACTGAAACCACAATATATCTCCAATTTCCCTGATATCCTGTCAATAATATCGTGGATATCAATATTTTAGTGTATTGCCATATCTTGCCCTCTTTGTCTAAATAGCAAATGTCGATTATATCAACGAAAATTTCACCAATACAATTCAATTTCTGAAATTGGTAGCAGCAAGGTGCGTAAATACCCAAAAAATAGAAAAATGTGTTTTTCCTTTTTCTAGAACTTGGGGAAGAAGGGGATTTCGGCACCTCACCTTCCCTCCTTGTGTATTAAAACTCCTATTTGGGGGAGAAGTCACCGGTCGAAAGCTCAGTGAGTCAGAATTGCTGAAATAATTATACACACACACACACACACACACACACACACACACAAATTTGTTTTCTTAGAGAAACTTTTAGGAACCGGTTGGGGAATTGATTTTAACCACTCCTTTACAATTTTTTAAAAATCAAGTCCCTAATTTTGGGGGGAAATGAAGAAGGGGGAAAACATGCATAAATACAACAAAAATCAGAAAAAAAAAAAATCTAAAAATAATAAAAAGTTCAATTTTTTTAAGGAATTTTTTTTGGGTATCTGGTTGGGGAGTGGATTTTATCCACTCTCTAGTTTTTGATAATCAAATCCCTACTTTTGGGGGGGAAATCAAGAAGAGGAAATGTGCATAAATTCAATGAAAATCATAAAAGATTTAAAAAAAAAAAAATTGATTTTTTTAAGGAATATTTTTTGGGATTTGCTCGGGGAGTGGATTTCGACCACTCTTCCATTTTTAATTTTATTTAATTATTTAAAATTTCAAAAAACGCAGAAAAAACTGTTTTATTTTTTAAAAAAACTTCTTTCTAGATTTTTGTTTTCTTTTATTTTTTTATGGTTCAAATGGTTGCATTTATTGGTGAAAATTAGTTGGATGGATAGATGGATCATCATGCATGTGTGTATGTATGTATGCATGAATGGATGGTTGGATCGATGGGTGATTGGATGGATGGATGTGTGTGTGTATTGATGCATGCATTTATGGATGGTTGGATGGATGGACGGACGGGTGGATGGTTCATATATGCGTGTATGTATGCATGTGTGGATGGATGTACTAGTGTATGTATGCATGGATGGATGGATGGATGCATGCATGCATGGATGGATGGATGGATGGATGGATGCATGGATGGATGCATGTGTGTGTGTGTATCGATGCATGCATATATGGATGGTTGGATGGATGGTTCATATATGCGTGTATGCATGCATGCATGGATGGATGTACTAGTGTATGTATGCATGGATGGATGGATGTATGTATGACATTTAAAAAAGAAAAAAAAATTTAGAAACATCTTTAAATGATTATTGTGTTCCTAATGATATTATTGGTATGAAATGAACTGATTTTGGTTACTATTGCATTGATTCTATACGACAACACAACCTTCTAGGCAAGTAATTATGCATGCATCTTTTTTTGCAATTTTTTTCCCTAAATATGCAAATGTGTAGTTTAGCATTTTCTAAAGTTTCAATGAAAAATTCCACCATTTCCCCATGTTCCTCTAATGTTTCCCTCACAGTCAACGATACATATACAGGAACTGGCAACTTGTTTCCATATCTCCAGCCAGCGAAACTTGTAACGATACCGATACTTTCATATTACGTCATCCAAAAAATCAATTGATCCCTACTCTCATCTTGCTTCGGAGGAGTCCCTCCATGCTATGGAGGAACAAATACTATGAATCAATCAATGGATTCAATTTTTTCATTATTTATGAAACCACATAATGTAATTGACTGACGATGATGATTTACCCCCGTGAATGGGGCAAATATCAACTCGTAACAGTTTGTGTTGTATGTAGTGTCAAATAAAATGACATTGTTGAAGGGACTGTAGTTCTTATGCGTAATGAGGTCAACCTAAAAACAATGAGTTAACCTATACATCTCGTCAACCTTCACTTTATATGCAAATGATGGATTCAACTATTGCATTTCTCTAAAATATTCATATAGTATTTGTGCATCATGACCTTGCTCTCCTTCACTTTATATGCAGACAATGGATTCAATTACTGCATTTCTCTATAATGTTCATACAACATTTGTGCATCATTTTTTTGAAAGGTGGATACACACACTCTTACACCCACCCACCCACACACACCACACGGATTCTCGAGCTCATAACCTCAAAGTAGAAACACTGTCTACCACTGACCCATGAGTAGAGACCCCAAACAATTGTGCATCATGACCCTTCCTCTCCTTCTTTTCCCCCCTCACGTAATTTTCCACATCTTTCTCCATGCATCCAATATTTTTATAGCCCCCCTGATTTGATTTCGAAAACCATCATTGCTCGTGATGCAGGTATGTTGTTAGAGCTAAATGTATCTCTCTAGTTTTTCTTCACCTTAAACATCCCATGATGGAACCTTGGAAAGTGTTTCTTATGAGGAATCACTAGCTCATCAAAGTGCTCCTCAACAAATCTCTACACCACATTTTGATTCCGAATCCAAATCCTGCTTCTTAACGGTCTTCATTGCTGGACTGCCCTCTCGCGATTAATAGTCACCCATTTTCTTTCCCACACTAAAATTGTACATTATTTACCCATCTGACCGACCCTTCTTTGATTTAGCATTTTGTTTCTATATCACCTCTTGATCCCTACCATGTTTACTGAAGCTTTTACAAACACTAAACCCTGTAGCTCTTGCACGATGCTTGTAGAAACTCATAACAGTCATCCGATCAAGTAAAAATGGTCTTCCCAACTATTGGTTTATGGTCGTCTTCCACCTTCAGATTCCATAAGTTCAACTAGAAGAACTGCATGTTTCTTGTACATTAACATGGATGTCAACTTCTTTTATGTTCATATTACTGCAATCGTTCTCATCCATTATGCAACAATGAATGCCAAAAGGCGAGAAATAAATGAGGCTAATTTGGTGCCAGTTTTCTAGTTATGTGATGAAATTTGACTAGAGGTGGTGTGACTGTACATGATGCATGCATATAGCTCAATCCAAACGATCCAGAGTGTTTGGTTGCGCCAATTTCATGATAATCAATTTAATTTGGTTCTTAATTTTCACGATATATCATGAAATCTGGTGCAACCAAACACACCTTTTAAAAAAATAATAATAAATAAATAAATAAAATCCCCCAATTGCAAAATAAACATTCCCTATCCAAACCATCAATATAAAACAGGGCCACTGTATATGACAGTTGCACCAATTTCATGACAATCAATCTAATTTGTGCGAGCCTACCCTCTTTCTATTCAAAAAGCAAAGAGCCAGAGGGCTCTATCCTCATTGTCAGATGAAAAGAGCTGCCATGATTTTTGCTTGCATGAGGGCTTGGGGCAGTATATATGGAGGAATTAAGAAAGCTTTCAGTTATAATTTTCCTATTTCATTCCTATTCTTTATTGCCTTCAATTTAGCTACAACTGATGGTTTCATCTCATTGAATTTGGTTTGTTGATTTTTCAATAAGGCTGTTGACTTACACAGCTTCTCGTACCTGTAGTTTAGCAAAAACTCAACTCCATAAACAAAGATGAGCTCGCTGAAACAATTTTCTTACTTAGAGAGCTGTTAACTTTCAATTTAGAAATGAAAGATGATTGAAAGAAGCTATTTAGAAATGAAAGATGATTGAAAGAGGCTAAGGACCTGTTTGGTAGACGCCTGAAAATGAGTTCATTTCATTTTAGTTTATCATAATCATGTGTGGTTTGCTTATATGTGGTCCTCTTGCAAATGGTGGTCAAATTCATATGGTCCCAATGGACAAGACTGTGGATTGCATCCACTGCATTTCTAAATGGTGGTGACTCATCCAACTTTACATGCAGCATACATGTACCTGAATCCTAACTGTCCCTTCATGGGGCCCATTGTGGATGGATCATAGCCTGAAAATAACCCAACTGAATGATCCTAGCTATCAAATGGCTAGCTAAAGCATAAACTGGACTATAGCCTGAAAATTACACTGACTGAATGATCCTAGCCATCCAATTGTTGGTCATCAAATGGAAAGTTAAAGCATAAGCTGGTCAAGGTCCAAATTTTAACAGACAAAATCAGATGGTTAAAATCATCTAATCAGTTAGATTTTTATGCTATGATCCTTAAATGATGTAGTCCTAGGTTTGGACAGTCTGGATTGTCGTAGGATGTCGATTGGTATGTGCCTGACAATGGTTCACCTCTTTCATCAATAATCACCCGATTCTTTTCCCTTGACAAAAACACATTCTTACACATAGGTAAAGGCAGAAAGATTGAAATCTCGAGCACAAGAGAGGTTGGCTAACAAGATAGCGGCAACACGAAGAATAGCAGAAGAGAAGCGGGCAAGTGCAGAGGCCAAACTGAATGAGAAGGAAGTGAGGACTTCCGAGAGAGCAGATTACATTCGGAGGACTGGTCATTTGCCGTCTTCCTTCTCCTTCAAGCTGCCTTCCCTCTGCTGGTAAGAACTCCATGCAATATATTCCATGTAATATTAGTTGGTTGTTCTTGTTGCATTTCTTTCTCATGTTTCGCATTGGTTATGTTGCCAGTACAAGTGACTCGGTCGACAGATTCATTTTTGTATTGTATTTTCTCATTAATTAGTACAATTCCTCACTGAAAGCTCCTCTAATGACATTCTCAGCTTCATCAACTACTAATTCCTGAAAATGCTCGTTAGAGAATAACTACAGAATGTAGTAGTAGCATCCTCGACCCAAGTGTATGAAATGTATTGCTTGAGTCTTTAGTTTGAGAAAGTGAGCCCGTAGTTCAGTGATCCAGATCATTGATTATTTGGACACGCCTTGGATGGACCATTCAGATTGCATTCAGACCTACTCGTACTGCTGGTTTTGCATCTGTACTGTACCATGCTTATTTGTCCGCACTTTAGAGAGGAAAAGGAGGATTTCAATCAAGATCACTTTTTGGTGCGTCTAGTAGTGCATTTTGTATAGGGCCCACATGGCCACATGATCGGGTGGTCTAGATTCAAGTCTATCAAGATAATGACAATTCTCAACACTCTACTGCTTCAGATGGGGGTAAAATGAGATAACAGTCAAAAGTCCACCTTTAATTAATGTTAATCATGTGATTTAATCATCCTATTGATATGGTTCTCTATTCTTCACACATCAACATTCGACCCACCTTATGAATGGTCTAGATCACATCCTGTTTTGCAGCCAAGTGAACCCCACCATGTGTTGCCCCATGGGAGAGTATGCAAACGAGGTTGGGTAATCAGAACCGCCCATCGTTGAAAACTGTAACACCGAATGGTCCAATAACCATATTGGACGACCATGGATTTTGGTAGTTCTAGTTGAGCCATTGAAAATCTCTTACATGCATCTACAGAAATCAAATGGAATCATCCATTCAGCGTAAGTTTCTTTTATGTGTGTGGTTTAGGTAGCACCCAAAATATGGATAGCTCTAAAAATGGTTTAGGTAGCACCCAAAATATGGATAGCTCTAAAAATCAAAACGTCTCTACATATGTGCCACGACGGGGTGATGCATGTGGTCCGGTAGAGAAAACGTTCTAGTGCATAAACTTTGAGTAGACTCGAGACACGACAAAGAGGCTCTTGTTAGTGTATTTCAAATAATACTAGTGTGATTTAGTACATAAGCTTTAAACATGGTTGTTGGAAACTCTTTCTACAATGCCTTATTTTGACTTCCTGAGTGAAAGTTTAGTCCCACACTAGAAATCACCAAATAAAACTCCAGGCATGTGAAGGTTGGCTTTCACTTTGATTTGTAGGAAAACACCAACACTATGCTCTAGCCTCTATCCGTGCAGACACAAATCTGCCCTGACAAGCTTTATGCTTCATGCATGAAAGCCTTTAGTCTTTCATTTTTTAATTTATTTGTTGGATGTAGCCCACCTCATGACCAATTCCATGTTTTGAAACATGTCTCGAAGTCTATATTAACGTGATCTTTCCTCCCTTTTACAACATAGAAAAACCCTAGATCTGGTTTTTGTTTCTCTAGTTTTTCCAAAGGTCTTTGTTTCGTGTTTTCCCATTATTGGCTTGTGGAGGTTTGTGTTGGGCAGATACCATATTGGAAACTTGTTGTATTAGATTTTCAATTGAGGGACGTGAAATATCTCAAAGAAAGCGACCTAGTTTACTCTTTAAACAAACAGTTCATATTCATCACATTCTTCAGCCATAATCAGGTCCATCAAATCAGCATATACAGGTCCCAAGTTCCTTAAGGTGAGGTTTTTTTTTTTTGGTGAATTTCCCAAGTTCTCTGATATAATAGTTCTTGAATGCGACATTAGAGCTGATTATAAGGTGATTCTTGTTGTAGTTGCTGCCATGTCTCAAAAGTCAAGTCAAGCTAATATGATCATTAGGTGGGCCACAAGGTTGTGAATTAAAAAAATGACTGAGTAATTGATGGACGGTTGAAATTGTAGATGCGTTAAGGCATCTACATGTTGGAAATGGCCAGATGACTGAGAAATGTATGGCATCTACATATTGGAGACGGCCAGATGAGTGGCTCGAATCTCGCATGTGGATCAGTTCTTTTCGAACTGGCACAAGTGGAGGGATTGGAGTTAGTTGCCATTGAAAAAACAAAGGGTGGGATTGGATGTCCTGTACATGATGGTGGGCCCCAGAGAGATTTATGCTGCCCAATCTACTTGTGTCGGATTAAAGGTGGGGAGGTGGGATTAGGTATTGTGTACTAAAGGATGCGTTTGGTTGTACCAAATATCATCAAATATCATAAGTTTTGCACCAAATTAGAATAATTTATTACAAAATTCCATGACATTTTAGTGCAACCAAACACACCTCAGATAAGTTATAAATGCATGTGTTCTCTTAAAGAGAATGCTCACGCATAACTAGTTGTACGTCCAACTTAATGGCATGTGGGGCCCACCAAGATGTTTGTATTACATCTTCTCCGTGCAGCAAGGTTGTCCCAGCATGAAAATGGGCGTGGATTCGGTGGATCCCTGTGGGACCCACCATGATGTATGTTTTGACGGCTCATTTTAAGGACATGATCCCAAAAATGAAGCAGATCCAAATCTCAGGTGGACCACACCAAAGGAAATAGTGGTGATTGACCATTAAAAACTTCTTGTGGGCCACAAAAGTTTTGGATCAAGCTGATATTTCTGTTGTCCCTTCATCCAGGTATTTGAGACCTTATCAACAGGTTGGATGGTAAATAAACATTCCGGTGGCCCACTATAAATTTTTTAATGGTCAGTATTCAATCACCCCTGCTTCCTTTGGTGTGGTCTAGCTGAGATTTGGATCTGTTTCATTTTTGGCATCATCCCCTAGATTGAGCTGTAAAAACAGGTGGACGGTGTGGATGTTAGGCATATGCATCAAGGTGGGCCCCAAAGTCATGGATCTACCAACCTCGGTGAATCCCCAGATCCACCTAAGCCGCGCCACATGAAAATGGGATGCCCCAGGTCGATCCAACCGTGAAATTGGGATGCCCCATTTGAAGAGTTTTTTTGGGTGGAAATTCATGTGGGCCATGGTTCAGCAATCCAAAACACTGAGGTTGTTGCTCTTCATAGTGGGTGGACCGTGCACAAAAGATCTTGACCATACATAAACGAGATATCGGTGAAAAAAAAAAACCCCGCAATTAGTCATTCAAAACAACTAAACTACCGAATAACAATGTATGGTTAGTAGGGCGGTTCACGAGTCAAGCTAGCTCGAAAAACTCGCTCGACTCGGCTCGGATTGACTCGGCTTGAATGGCCGATTCGAGTCGAGCTAAGCTAATTATTTGAAGCTCGAGTTGAGTTCAAGCCAAGTTTGACCAGGGGGCATTTCAACTCGACTCGAACTCGAACTCGACTCGACTTGAAGCTCGAACTCGAGCTCGGCTTGATTAATAAATATATTAAATATTAAATATTATATATATATATATATATATATTATTATTATTATTATATTAACATAAGCTTTAAGTTTTAACTTTAAAATATATTTAAAAAAAAAAAAAAAAACAAACAAACAAACAAACCCTAGAGTGTCTACCCGACCGCACGCACTCCCTTTTCCTTTCCCTTTCTTCTCTTTCTCTACCCACTACCAGCCGCGCGCCTACCCGGACCACCACCACCACCACCAGTTTTCATTTCAGCTCCACAATAGTATGATTTCAATCTCTTGAGATCTACTTATTGGGCGAGAAACCCAAAAAATCCGAGATGGGTTCTTCTTAGATTTCTTAGAGCTTCAAGGAAATCCAATGATTTGATTGGCTAGAGCTCTTTACTTGGATTTCTGATCTGTGTTATGCTATGTTTCTTTTCTAGTACTTGAATTTCTACTGGTGGAAGAAGATTAAGAATAGATCGGTTCTTGCAGGTTTCTTCATCCGATTCGAAACTTTGTTTGGTTTTCTCATCAGGTTTTACTTTGATTCTTTTAAGATTTTTGATTTTTTCATCAATGGAGGAGGATCAAGAACAGAATCCATTACTCTCTTACCCAAAAAGCTCGAGCTCGACTCGACTCGAACCACTAGCTCGACTCAAACTCGACTCGACAGCTTTGACAAACAAGCCAAGCTTCAATGTTGAGTTCGAGGCCGAGCTCGAGCTCGAACTCATGTACATCATGGACAAGCCGATCCAAGCTTGGCCCACCTCGACTCGTCTTGGCTCGATGCCCACCTCTAATGGTTAGTGGTGGGATCTACAGTGGTCAAGAAGACTATCCATATTCAAATGAAAATAGTTAACTGATACAAGGTTGAAATATTCTAATATGATATTTTTTTCTTCGGTATCTTTTATCTACAGTGGGGCCCACCATATAAAAGGTTTGGATCATTCACGTATAGCCCCATATCTGATGGGTATAGGCTTGATGTGTCGTGTAACATTACTTGAGACGTGGCAAAGCTACTGTTTTCGACTACTTCTGCCCTTTCAGAGGCCTTCTAGACGGGTTGATCCCTCCCTGTGGGGCCCACCGTGATATATGTGCCTTACATCCATGCCGTCCATTAGTTTTGAAAGCTGATTTAGGAAATGATACCAAAAATGAAGCAGGTCCAAATCTCAGGTGAACCACACCACAGCAAATAATGGTGATTGAATACCCACCATTTAAAACTTCTTAGCGCCCACAGGAACGTTATTTTCCATCTAATCTGTTGATAAGTTCACTGAAAGCTGATTTAGGAAATGATACCAAAAATGAAGCAGGTCCAAATCTCAGGTGAACCACACCACAGCAAATAATGGTGATTGAATAACCACCATTTAAAACTTCTTAGCGCCCACGGGAACGTTATTTTCCATCTAATCTGTTGATAAGTTCACAAAGACATGGACGAAGGGGCCACACGAATATCAGCTTGATCTAAAACTTTTGTGGTCCACAAGGACTTTTCAATCGTCTATAACCACTATTTCCTGTAAGTGTGGTCCACCTAATTTTTCGATCTGCTTCATTTTTGAGATCATACCCTAAAATGAGCTTCCAAAATGAATGTAAGTTACATACACTGGTTTCAGATTATAGGTAAAGTCTTTATAACTAAAAAAGCATTATGCTGAGTAGTCCACAATGGTTGACATACACTCATGATACGTGAGGCACACCATAATGTATATGGTACATCTAATCTATCCATCATGTGCTTCCCTTGATGCTGTCCTATGGCTCTAAAAAAACAACTAAATGGATTACATGAGGGAAGGATGGGACATCCACCGTTAAAACTTCCAGATTGCATTTGGGGGCCACTGTGATGTGCGGAGGACATCCAATAGCCCCCACCCCCCCCCCCCCCCCCCCCAAATAATAATTAAGTCCTCGTGATTTACTGATTATGGAAGGCTTATGGTATGAATAACTACTTATCCATTGTAAACACTTTACATGCTGTTGATGCAATTATCTGGTTCGTCCTCCTGGACCCTTGTATGCCTGCACAGAAAGAAAACAAAGGAGACCTTGGCTCGAGCAGGGGACCCTCCGATGCCAAAGTCAGGCCTGGACTCGGGGTCTCAAAATATTGAAAGATTTTTAGGAGGAATTTGTTTCGTACCTCTCAAGGTGACAAGGGTCCTCCTTTTATAGCTGCTGGGTCTTCTCGGGTCCTCCTGATATTGAGCGCGGGATCTTCTCCTGGTATCACGGAGATAGGATCGTGCCCATCTTGAGCCATCATCCGATCCCGTGAGCTTCGGGGTCGGAGATCTTATCCCAAGATATCCGGGATGAGATCTGACCTAGCGACGGTCGGTCTTGCAAGGCGGTCCGCCCGACACATGCCCGGAACGCTGATAAGTCGTTCGAACCGACTCAACCATTGTCTCGGTTTAGCGAACCATGCCTCGGATTTGACGCATCCTTCGGCGACCCGAGGTATCAAGTCCGAGTCCCGAGGCATTAAGTCCGAGTCTTCGGACTTGTATTTTTGCCCCCAACAGTAAGCCCCCTTACTCCGTGTGTTTCATATGACACTGAGGAGTAGCGAGTTTGGAGTCGGTTCGTAACTCAGTCCGAGATGAGTCGTGATCATTAAATGCATTCCATGAGGCCTTTGATGGGGGACGGTTCAGCTCCTGACATCGCATGCGCCGTCAGCCGTCAAATTACACATCCCGCCAATGAGGATTGGACACGTAGCGAAGGTATTATTATTGCCAATTGACGTGCGCCACGTGTCGAGCGAGGGAATCGATGCAGGCGTCGAATCATTTCCTCATTAATTGTCTCCGCCGTATGGCGACCTTATATAACGTCAGGGGCCCCGCACTTTAAACATTTCCTGCTCGTGCCAGTCCCGCTCCGCATTTTCTTTAGGGTTTACATAGCCTTTCGTCTCCTTCCTTTTCTTTTTCTTTACCGTCGGTGCCTCTTTCCGCCATCTCCGTTTTCCTTTCTCCCTCCGGTGAGTTTCTCCTTCCTCTTTATTTGGTAATAATGGCGGATAGGAGTTCTCAAAGTCCCCAGGGGGGAGCTTCCGGAGACGAAGGCGAAGCGCAACGTTTTTGGAACGTTGCGGAATCGCCTTCCTTACTGACGGAGATAGCAGTGGACGCCAACGCTGCTTGTCTACCGGAGAGAGTCACCGAAGCTCCGGCGGAGCGCCCAGCTCCCGTCGTTCCTTCTCGGGGCGGGTCGTCTCTATTAACCCGCCCGGGAAGGCCTAACTTGCCAAGGGATATGGAGGAAAATGAGGAGGAAGAAGATGAAGTTTTAATCGCCGAAGGAACCCCTGACCTTGCTCCTGTTAGTGAGTCGGCGCAGGCCGAATCTGAAGAAGAAGGATCGGGGGAAGATTCAAGCGGTCCGGTTCCCTCAGTCTTGACTGAGACGGACTTGGACAGAATCCAAGTCGGATACCATATTCCCGAGTCGGTCATCACCTATCTTCCCCGCCCGAATGATTTACCGGATCACCCTCCTGCCGGGGCAGTCGCGATTTACCAAGTGTCGATGCAATGCGGCTTGCGTCTGCCCCTGCAGACCATAGTCCGGGGAGTTTTGTCTCGCATAAAGATTGCCCCGGGGCAGATAGTCCCGAATGGGTGGAGGAACTTACTCGGATGTGCAGTGTTGTGGGCTGAGATGGAACAGCCACCACTTACAGTCGACGAATTTCTCCACCTGTATCAGGTGCGGGTAAATCCGAACTATCCCGGCTTCTACGTCTTTGCTGCTTGGCGAGGCGGAGGCGGTTCCCTGATAACCGACCCTCCCACTTCCAACAAACACTGGAGAGAGCGTTGGTTTTGGGCATGTGGTCGCTGGGAGACGGATGAGTCCGGGTCCCACGAGGCTCGTGTCCCTCGGGCTTTCCAAAGAGCAGGTGACTTGGGTTTTTTTTTTTTTTTTTTTAATACCCTGAAGTTGACGAACTTATGTTTGGCAGATATTCCGAAGAAGAAGCCGAAGCTCGGCAGCACTGCCTCGGCTCGGATCAAAGAGTTGAAGTCGTTGGATCCGGGGGACAGGTCTTGGAAGGTGCTTCTACAGCCGGAGCGCCTTCACCTTGCAGGTCTGGACTCGGAAGTTACAGGTAATTAAGAACGAATCTTCTGAATTTTCCAAATTTCCCCCGACTTACTTCGCCTTACTCTCCCCCTCCTTTTTTTTGTTTTTGCAGATCTGCCCGAAGCTCGTCCCAACCTAAGGATTGTCCCCGAACCGGAGATGACTGGAGCTCGTCCTGCCCTTAGACCAGTCACGAAGTTGAAGGCTCCTCCGCGGTCAGTTCTTCTTTCGGAGCCTCGACCGCCGAAGAGGCAAAGGGTGCTGCGGAAGGAGAAAGAGCCAGCGAGCTCTTCTGCCCCTTCCGTCGTGGTGATTTCCGACCCGGACGAAAGGGCGGAGGAGACGGCGATTGCTGCTTCGGACCCTCAGACGGCACCTGACTCGGCACGCGTTGAGACGGATATTCCGAGTCGGGAGGAGGAGGCCGGGGCCGCGTCCTCCAGGGGGGAAGGAGAGGCCAGGACCGCGCCCTCCCGAGGGGAGGAGACGAACCAGGAGGGGCCGTCGGTCCTGCAGCAAGTGGTGTCGGGGATGGTTCCTTGGGCCCTAGCCCACGGGTGTGAGAGAGAGTTCGTGAAACTCTACAACGCCCCGTCGTCGCAGACCGTCAGCCACGCTGCCCGGATGCTTTTTGAACTCGCTCCTTGCTTAATCAAGGCCAGCAAGGAGCTATCCTCAACTCATCGGCTGCAGGCTCTTCTGTCTGAGGCCGAGATCCGGGTCGGCGTCCTGACAGGCGAGGCGTCCCTTGCTCGGAAAGCTGCCGAAGACGCGAGGGCAGAGGCGGCTTCTTCCAGAAAGGCCCTGGACGAAGCGAAGGCAGAGGTCGCTCAGGCACTGGTTCGACTCTCCAAAGCCGAAGAGGAGAATCAGCGAGTTCTGGCAGTCCATGCTTCGTACGCGGATGACTTAGCTCGGGCTAAGCTTGAGGCGGCGGAGCGCATTCAACAGGCCGAGGAGAAGACTCGGGAGGCCGAGACGGCTAGGGACCAAGCCGTCCAAGCATTCCTTGAGTCGGCCGAGTTTGAGGACGAGAGGGATCGCCTGTTCTAGAGCGGATATCTGGAATGCGTCAAGGATATAAAGAAGTCTTTTCCTGACCTTGACGTTTCAGAAATCGAAGGCGGGGCAGCCTCAGAGTCCGAGAATCCGGACGCCGCCGCTGAAGGCACAACTGCCGGGGACGGGGCCGACGCATGAAGACTTTGGTTTTTTATATGTATATATTTTTTTTTGCTCCGATGTATTCGGTTGCTATTGTACTTACAAATATACGGAAGAATGAAAAAGCATGTCTTTATTCATTTGACTCGGCCTTACTCTTCCTCGGGGTCTTTAAACATCAAATAGCAAGCTAAGGATAGTAGACCTTGAGGTGTTCAGCGTTCCATGGATGAGGCAATGACTGTCCGTTTAGGTCTTCTAGCCGATATGTTCCTGGTCTAATGGTGCCCGAGACGATATAGGGTCCTTCCCAATTGGGTCCCAGTGTACCCGACCCAAACTCCTTAGTGTTGGAAAACACTTTCCGAAGAACCATATCTCCCCTTCTGAATCTTCTATTCTTAACTCGTGTATTGTAGAACCGAGTCACTTGTCGTTGTCGAGCCTCCGTGAGCAGCCTCGCCCTTTCCCTTTGTTCGTCCAGAAGGTCGTGTCCGAGTGCAAGGAGTTCTTCATTCTCTTCCGCATTGAATAAGGTGATTCGAGCCGAAGGTAATCCGATTTCGACGGGAGTGACTGCTTCCGAGCCGTAAGCGAGTGAAAACGGAGTTTCTCCTGTGGCCGTTCGGGTTGTAGTTCGGTAAGCCCAAAGAATTTTCGGGAGCTCTTCGGTCCATGCTCCTTTGGCCCGGCCAAGCTTGGTCCGAAGATGTTGCTTGATAATCTTGTTAACTGCCTCGACTTGTCCGTTAGTTTGAGGGTGATGCGGTGATGAATAGACGTTTCTGATTCCGAGGTTGTTGCACATCTCACGAAAGCTCCTAGGATCAAATTGCCTTCCATTGTCTGTAATAGTGGTCCGGGGCACTCCGAATCGGCCGATACTGTTTTTCCAGACAAACTCGGTGTTCTGCGGCTCGGTTCTGTTGGCTCATGGCTCTGCCTCGGCCCACTTCGTAAAATAGTCCACTGCTACCACAGCAAACTTGGTCTGCCCTTTTCCCATAGGGAGCGGTCCTATGAGGTCGATGCCCCATTGTGCGAAAGGCCAGGGACCAGTCATCGGCGTCAGTGCCTCGGGTGCTTACCTCGGAATTGCCGCAAACCGTTGGCATCTGTCGCATTTTTGAACGAGCTCACGAGCGTCGTGTTGGATAGTGGGCCAGTATCCCTGTCGTAAGACCTTGTAGGCGAGGGATCGCCCTCCAGAGTGGTTTCCGCAGATTCCTTCATGAATTTCCCGTAACACATAGTTTGCCTCGCTGGGTTTGAGGCACCGCAGCAACGGGGCGTAGTATCCTTTCTTATAAAGGGTCCCGTTGAGTATGGTGTAACGGGAAGCTCGGATCTTAATTCGTCGGGCCTCGGTGCGATCCTCTGGCAACTTTCCTTCGTCAAGGAATTGGCGGATTGGATCAATCCAGGATGGTTCCGAGTCGATTGTATTGACGGCCTCGCTAATTGGCTCGTCTATACTTGGTTTATCGACGTATTCGACGTGCAAAAAGCTGGGTATATCGTCTTCTTCGGCCGAGGCGAGCTTTGCTAGCAAATCGGCTTTGCTGTTTTCCGTACGAGGTATCCGAGTTACACGGCAGAATTGAAATCTGTTGATAAGTTCTTTCGCTTTCTCCATGTAAGCCCTTAGCCGGTCTTTCCGTGTCTGGTATACACCGGTACTTGGTTAACAACCAACTGAGAGTCGCTGAAAACGCTTAGGTGCGTGACCTCCATGCTAGCGACGAGTCGGAGGCCGAGTAGCAACGCTTCATATTCCGCCGTATTGTTCGACGCTTGAAATCCAAGTCGTAAGGCATACTGTATATAGGTGGTTTCCAGCACAACCCCAGCCCCACCGGCCTTCGAGTTGGAAGAACCGTCGACATACGATTCCATGGAATAGGGCAAGGGGAAGCGGTTGAGGTCGAGCCGCACCGCCTTCGGTGTATCATTTCTGAAAGTTCGGTAAGACGTTCCTCGGCGATAAAATCGCTACGGCTTGCCCTTTGATTCCTCTGCCTTTGGTCGATATTGAATATCAAACTCACTCACTCGATAGCCCATTTGGTGAGTCGGCCGGAAGCTTCGGTTTCTGCAATACCTGGCGAAGCGGAAGGTTGGTCATTACATGATGGTGTGGGCATGGAAGTATGGCCTAAGTCGCCGAGAGGAAGTTATTAAAGCCAAGGCCACTTTTTCCAAGCTTGGGTATCTCGTTTCTGCTGATAACGCTTTGCTGACGTAGTAAACCGGTAGTTGCTTTCCTTCTGATTCTCGTATCAAAGCCGAGCTAACCGCCGCCTAACTAGATAGAGGAGCAACGACTCCCCCGGTTCAGGTTTTGATAAGAGAGGTGCAGAACCGAGATATAATTTTAATTCCTGGAATGCTGCTTCACATTCTTCCGTCCAACCCATCGCTTGTCTTCCTTTCAATTGTTTGAAGAAAGGGAGACACTTATCCGTTGCTCTGGACAGGAACCGATTGAGTGTTGCGACTCGTCCGGCCAATCTTTGGACGTCCTTAATGGTTTTGGGGGATTCCATATCAATCAGAGCCTTTATCTTCTCAGGGGTTTGCCTCTATTCCTCGCTGACTGACTAAGAAACCGAGGAATTTTCCTGAGCCTACTCCAAAAGCACATTTACTTGGATTTAGCTTCATCCGGAACTTCCGCAGGATTAGAAACATTTCTTCCAAATCATTCACATGATCCGCCGCGTGTATGCTCTTGACAAGCATGTCGTCGATGTATACTTCCATGGTTCGGCCTATAAGTCGAGCAAAGATTTTGTTAACTAACCTTTGATAAGTTGCACCGGTTTTAGACAAATGGCCTCACTCGGTAACAATAAAGGCCTTTGTCGGTGACAAAGGTAGTTTTTGATTTATCTGTTTGATGCATTACAATTTGATTATATCCTGAATAAGCATCCATGAAGCTAAGGAGCTCATGTCCGGCTGTACTATCTACTAGCTGGTCTATCCTCGGAAGCGGAAAGCTATCTTTGGGACAGGCTTTATTCAAGTCGGTATAATCAATACAGACTCGCCACTTCCCGTTGGACTTCTTTACAAGCACGACATTCGCGACCCACTCTTGATAGTGTATTTCTTCTATGAAATTAGCCTGGAGTAGTTTGTTGACTTCTTTCTCGATGATGGCGTATCGTTCAGGGCCGAGTCGCTTCTGTCGGATCGGTCGATATGACGGATCGACGTTAAGTCGGTGAGTCACCACGGAGGGGTCGATCCCTTGCATATCTTCATGATTCCAAGCGAATACGTCGGCGTACTTTCGGAGCAGGGCGATCAGCTTTTCTCTCAAAGGGGACTGCAGAGATGAGCCAATTCGCACTGTCTTGGATCCATCTGTTTCGACCAAGGGGACCGAGACAAGAGCATCGACCGGCTGTCCTCGTTCATAATTCTCGCCCCGAGGGTCCAACGATTCGATTGTTAATATGTTGGTCGGATTCTTGTCGGCGGCTCCTTTTACAGCTATCATGTAACATCGCCTCGCGTCTTGCTGGTCTCCTTTAACGATTCCGACCCCTGACTCGGTCGGGAATTTCATTGTAAGATGGTATGTGGATACCACGGCCTGGAGGATACTCAATGAAGGTCGGCCGAGTATCGCGTTGTATACCGAGGGTTGATCGACGACCAGGAAGTCAACCATCATCGTCGTCTGATGTGGGGCAGTGCCAGCAGTGAGTGGTAATGAGACAGTCCCCTCGGGCAATACTTGTCCTCCGGAAAAACCGATCAATGGGGTCCGAACCGGGCGTAACGCGGATCGTTCGATCCCCATTTTGTCGAACGCTTGAGTAAATAACACGTCTGCAGATGACCCCGTATCGACGAGTATCCGAAACACTTTTCGGTTAGCGATCGCCAAGGAGACGATCAGCGCATCATCGTGGGGGTGATGGATACCTCGGGCGTCTTCTTCAGTGAACGATATGCAATACCTTTCTCTTTTCTTTTCCTTTGATGGCCGATCTATAATCATGAGCTCGGACTGAGGCTGACTGAGTTTTCGTGCGTGATTCCTTCGCGCGTTGTTTGAGTCGCCCCCACATTGTGGACCGCCGATAATCGTCCGGATTTCTTCCATAGGCTAACTCTCGGTCGGGCGCGCCTCGGATGCCCCAGCTTTGACCATATGTTCTCTGAGTCGGCCGTCTTTTATGAGTCGTTCGATTTCTTCTTTTAAGTGACGGCAATCACTTGTGTTATGCCCGTGATCGCGGTGATAATGGCAGTACTTATCCTTATCCCGCCGATTAGGATTACTCCTGAGCTTACTGGGCCATATAATAAAGCCTTCGTTTATTTCCATCAGTACCTCTTCCCGAGTCTTATTCAGGGGAGTGTATATGGAAAATTTTCGATCCGGCCGTTTCCCTGACCTTCGCTCGTCACGTGCTTGATCCTCTTTGCGTTTCCTTCCCCCGGCCGAGTCGGCTTCTTTTTTGGCCGACTCTTTGGCCGAGGTTTTAGTTTCACGCAGGATTCGTGCTTTCTCGGCGTTGGCATATTTATCGGACCGCGCCATAAACTCTGCCAGAGTATCGGGCGGAGTTTTGTCTAGAGATGCCAGGAATGGCTTATCCCTAACTCCTTGCATGAGTGCATTGAGGGCCGTTTCTTCCGAATGTTTCCGAACTTGAAGGGATTCGAAATTAAAACGCTTGATGTAATCTTTCAATAGCTCTCCCTGCTTCTGGACTAGGTTATTCAGATGTGCAGGGGGCTTTAATTTTTTCTTTCCGCCGATGAAGTTGGTGAGGAAGGCGTCGCTCAGCTCAACGAATGAACTGATGGACTTTGGTTTCAACTGTTTGAACCACAGTCGAGCTACATCAGTCAATGTAAGAGAAAAGGCCCGACACATTACTGCATCCGAGGCATCGTGGAGTTCCATATAGGTTCTGAAGCACTCAATAGGCTCGGTCGGGTCAGTCTTGCCGGTGAAAGGAGCGATTTGAGGTAATCGAAACCTCTCGGGCAATCGGGCTTTCAATACCGAGTCCACAAAGGGGGATGCTTTCGCTTCGGACGTTGAGTATATATTCCGGCCGTGCTTTATGTCCGCCATCTCTTTTACCATCTCTTCCCGCACTTCCTTTTTGAAATTTTGAATGTCGGCTTTCCATGGTTCGCTGCTTTCTGCCGTGCCTTCCATGGAAGGGCGATTGCGCCTTCTTCGCTCTATTTCGTGCCGAAGATCAGTCGGGGGGAGGGAGGCGTTGGCTGACTGCGCTGGAGATGGTTCTGGTCCGCCTTGGGGTTGGCTCGGCCGGAAAGACTGCGGCGCGGAAGATTGGGGATCAACCGCCGCCGTCGGTACGTGCGCTGTCTCCCCTTGAGGATGCGGGAGTGGCTGCATTTGCTGCTGATACATTCGTTCCAGCATCTGCTTCATCGTATTCATATCGGAACGGATTTCTTGAACCTCCTTGTCCAACCGCCCATCGTCGCGACCCGTCTGATTGTTGCTTGTTCCGGTCGCCTCGTCGGCGGTTGTTAGGTGCGTTCTGGGCTGCGGGGACGTGGACCGGGTGGCCCTGTAATCGCGTTCTCATTCAAATCTTCTTCGGGACCGTCCTTCTAGTCATCACCATTGGACTCAGTATAGAGGTACGAGATGGCCTTTTGCACGTTCCCACAGACGGCGCCAAGCTGTGCAAATATCCGGTTCGTCCTCCTGGACCCTTGTATGCCTACAGAGAAAGAAAACAAAGGAGACCCTGGCTCGAGCAGGGACCCTCCGATGCCAAGTCAGGCCTGGACTCGGGGTCTCAAAATATTGAAAGATTTTTAGGAGGAATTTGTTTCGTACCTCTCAAGGTGACAAGGGTCCTCCTTTTATAGCTGCTGGGTCTTCTCGGGTCCTCCTGATATTGAGCGCGGGATCTTCTCCTGGTATCACGGAGATAGGATCGTGCCCATCTTGAGCCATCATCCGATCCCGTGAGCTTCGGGGTCGGAGATCTTATCCCAAGATATCCGGGATGAGATCTGACCTAGCGACGGTCGGTCTTGCAAGGCGGTCCGCCCGACACATGCCCGGAACGCTGATAAGTCGTTCGAACCGACTCAACCATTTCTCGGTTTAGCGAACCATGCCTCGGATTTGACGCATCCTTCGGCGACCCGAGGTATCAAGTCCGAGTCCCGAGGCATTAAGTCCGAGTCTTCGGACTTGTATTTTTGCCCCCAACACATGCTATCCTAACACAATCTGTTTACCGTAAACATAATACCACTTAAAAGTCAAACAGAATGGCATGTAAAATATTTATAGCTAAAACTCTTTCTGGCGTAATGTTTTTACAACTTAAAACTTTATAGGCATACAAATGACCCTAAGGTTTTAAAATATGGTATAAAAACGGAAAAAAAAAAAAGAAAAAAAGAGCCACTTATTTTGATTTTGACTAACAGTTGTAATAGAACTCCATCTGTTGTATTCCAAAAATATGATCATGCCATTTTAGGCTCACAGTATCCACTTTGACGGTGGACTATATCGTGGGCCCCACGATGGTTAGTTTATTTGATCCATGCCATCCATCCTTCATTGATCATGATCATCTAAGGGAATGAGCCCAAAAAAAAATAATCCAAATCTCATGTGGACCCCACAAAGCTAATAATGGCAACTAAATCTACCATCAAAAAAACATTAGGGTGCTTCGGAGGTAATCTAGTTATAGCCTTAACTACATGTTCAAACTCTCTCACTAAAGGTATTTCGGATATTGACAGTCCAAACTCTCGCACTAAGAGTATTTCACTCCTAAATTAAGGGCCCATTATAATTCTATCTTTCCATCCAATCGTGTTTACCCTAAGAAGTTATCAAGGGTAGGCATTTAATCCTTTCAATTTTTCATGTGTCGCCCACTTCAGATTTGGATTTGCCTCATATTTGGGCCCATGCCCTAAATTGACCTTTAAAAAAAATGGATGAATGGTATGGATGTACCCTTGAAACGTAGCAAGGAAACTCGGTGAACCCACAAATTTTGAAACTCTAAAGGCAAAATTGCGTTCCTCCAACGCTACTTTTGCCTTAAGAGTTTCAAAATTATGCCGTCATCCGACTGCAGCAAGGAAACATGACAGTTGCCTAATATGAGAATAGGTTCACCGAGTTATCTAGAAACGTGCCTTTGATAGTGATGGATGAGTAGTAAAAATTGAGAAGATTTAAAGATAGACTGCTGAACTGAAATCCACACCAGGATGTGTTGTGCTAGTATAGCCACCTTCGCTGAGACGGTCGACATGGCATTTCAAGCGAAACAAGATGGAGAACATATCACCAAGGCCTGTTTGCAGCTGGGTCCCAAGAGCAAACCCGGGCTTCCTCCCCCTTATCCATCAGACAAGAGGCCTCGTCTTACCCCACCACCGACTCTTGCTCTGAAGCCAAACAAAGTTTGTAACTATTGCGGGAGACCTGGCCACTCTATCCCGTTTTACTACCAAAAAAAAAAAAGGAGGAGAAGAAGAAGAAGAAGAAGAGGGATGAGGGCATAATGCCCCCTCAACAAGAAAATCACCTTCCTCAGCGTACAGTTGTCGCTCCTTCAACACAAGAGGGACATCCATTGTTGAGGCCAGCTGCCCCTACGGCTAACCGGGCACAGCAGGCCTGGGTTCACGTGTGTACTACCGAGGCACCGGACGTTGTTGATCTAGTTCTACAGGCTTTTGAAGGTGTCGCTTACATACATGGTACATGTATGTACATTCTAATTGACACTGATGCTACAACCTCTTTCATTTCTTGCTCTTTAGTGAAGAGCTTGAAGCTAGACAACTCTTCTACCTAAATTGGCAGTAGTAACGACTATAGGAACCTATTCTAATTCTACAAAGTATTGCCGCCATTGTCCTATCATGTTGGGAAATAAAGAAGTGTGAATCGATCTTATTGTAGCAAGCATATACTACTAGGACGTTATACTAGGCGTGGATTGGTTGACCATTATGAAGGTTGAAATAGACTATGACACTTAGACATTGACTGTACAAGGGCCTAGAGAAACTCCTTTCACATTCCCTATAAAGGTTAGTTTTGTACATCGCACTCAATTGTTTGCTATGCGAGGAGAAGGTTACGACAGATTGTCAATATCCGAAACACCCTTACTGTGAGAGTTTGAAGACATATTTAAGGCTATAATCGGATTACCTCCGCAACATGAAATAGATTTTACTATCGATCTTGTGCTTGGTACGACATCAATCACACTATTGCTTTATGTAACACCTCATACTTTTTAGTACTCGGGTGTTACCATGTGGACATAACTTAGTATAAAAACAAACCTAGCTTATTTGACCATTCATCTTCAATCTAGCCTAAATTTGACCGTTAAGAGAAATCTTCATTCATAGATCAAGTCATCCATCCGTTGATTTTTGAGATGGACCATCACATCATTAGAGAAACTTATTCTTAGGATTTCAATTTCCTTGATAGATAACTCTAACCCTCCACAATCAATTACAAGACCTAGATCATCATATTCATCTTTCATCGGACCCACAACCCTCGATCTAACAACCCACCACTCGGTCGTCCCCATTGGGACATCTAATCACCAAATGTACTATTAATTTTCACCTAAATAGGTCTTAGGGCTCTTTGGACAGTTGATGTTCAGATTTAGTGTCAATCTGACCGTCAAATTGGTAAATAACGTTAAGTACAAAATTCTCTTGGTGTGGCCCACTTGAGTTTTTTTTATTTGCATCATCACTAAGTTGGGACTCCAATAGGATCCATAAAAGCTAATAGACATAGTAGATCTCACCAGAGCTTCATGATGGACCCCACTTCAAGCAGTATGTGCACCAGCTGGTGTACTCCCGCTGTACATAGAACTCAAGCCTAGGTCAAACGAGGTTTGACCCAATAACTATTCGAAAAAAGTGAATTTTCTCCTCTATTTCTAGCCCAAACGTTGTTTGAAAGAACAACATTTGTTTGCGCGAGTTGGGGCCCACCATCAAGACCTTTGATTTAATCCAATCCACCCATCATGTGCGAGGTCGATTTTTGACCAAAACCTTGCCTGTGCATGTGTACCTACACACCTGTGAATAGTGGTGGGAAGGATCCGACCCAACTCGTCGGATCCAACTCGACTGAACCGGTCAGATTCGATCCGACCCAAACCGAAAGTTAGGGTTGGGTCGGATTGAGTAGACCCATTCGGATCTGACGCTAAACTGAGTCGAGTTCGGTTCATGTAGCAACTCGATCCGATCCGATCTAGACTGGAATCAGGTTGTATAAAGTCGGATTTTACTCGGCTTGGGCTGCGGGTAGAGTTAAGTACTTGCAATTTGGTCATAATCTAATTGCAAGTACCTAACCCGAACCCTAACTCTACCCACAGCCCAAGCCGACTTCCTCTCCTTCCCTCATTCTTTCTCTCCTCCTTTCTCTCTCTCTTTCTCTCTTAATTTCCCTCCTCTCCTTCTTTCTCTCCTCCTTTCTCTCCCTCTTTCTCTCCCGATTTCCCTCATCTCCTTCTTTCTCTCCTCCTTTCTCTCCCTCTCTCTCCTGATTTCCCTCTTGTTTCCTTCCTAGCACCAGAGTCACCCGACTCTGCTTGACTCAGCCTAGTCCGATTCGACTGGACAAACTCAACTCAATCCAATTCAATTTCCTTAATCGAGTCGGACTCGGTTCGGGTCATGCTAGTAAGGAATCGGTTCGGATCGAGTCAGCCCTACTGGACTTGATGATGAATCGGATCGAGTTCGGGTTAGGTACTTGCAAAAACCGGATCGAGTTGAGTTGGACCTAATCCGGTCTTACTCGACTCGATGCCCACCTCTACCCGTGAATACACAAGCTCAGTCACAAACTGAGTTGTGCATGTTGCTTCCAGAAGCGAAAAAACTAAGTTGCGCAGGATTCGACCAGTGAGCTAGCAATCTGCATGCCTCTATCTCTCTCCATCCTAACCATCCATTCCGGAGCAATCCCAACCTTTGTTACGGAGCACATGGATTGTGATTTTCTCCACGAGAAGTCGTTGCGGAGAGAATCTCTTCATTATAGGTTGTTGCAAGTTGTACGAAGCAAACTCCATCTGGTTGTCCATTCAGTTCTAAAAGAGTCTCCAAATGGCATTAGATCATGAGAGCATCTATCAACTCAACCGATTCAAGTTTGCATGCGTTCTTGCGTTCACATGTGCGAAAAGAGTGCGGAGTTGGATATCTTGCTACCCATCGGGTTTATGATCATATGTCTTTCAAATATGGGCTCCACAAGTATCCTAGGCCCAATCAAGACCATCTACGATTGATGGATCGAAGAAAAACTCCTTAGGTCAAAAGATGTCATTACTCCGTTTTAGCAAAAACGCATTCAAACGTAGATGAACTTGATCCCTAATCAAAGATGATCATTTTATAGGAAAAGGGGCCTACATTTGATCATATGGTGGCCAATGTCAACCCTCATTATAGAATCTTATAAATTCTATTACAATCAACGGTTGAAAATCCTCCCGCACTTGAGTTTGAGTGTAATTAATCTCATCATTAATGGTCGAAGCCTCTAGAGATTCAGAACTCTATAAAAAGGAGTCTTCTCTCTCAAACAAACCCTTTCAAGACCTAGAAATTTCAAAGAGAAAGAGGGAGTTTTTGAGAGGAGAATGCCACACAGCGTCGAGTTACTGACTCGTCTTGGTTTCGGGTCGGGTCTAGTTGATTTGAGACACTCGAGATGTCCTCAGAGAGAGAAAGGGATTCAGGAGGAGAGGAAGGAAGAAAGATCAGAGACGAAGAAGAAGATCAGGGAGTTCGGGGGGGTTGTTGGGATGTTCGACTCGGATAAGAATCGAGTGGAGATCGAGTTATTCAACCTATTTTGTTGAGTTGACTTAGTGGGGATCGTTGAGTTGTTGTTGGCCTCCATCTTGCCGGGTAATTAGCCAGTAAGTTGCATCAAAACTAGTTGTTGATTGTTGTTTGGAAATCTCTCAGAGAAATCACAAAATGAAATCGAGTTGCAAGTTGAATCATCCCTCGGGCCTGCCAAGTCTCTGATCTACTGACCTGGTGAGCCACAACCAATCCAGGATTTGATATGGACTGATTCGAGCTTGATAAGCCAGTGAATTCAGTATTTGTGCATATGATTTTTCCCATACTCATAACTGAGTTGAATTGGTTTATGATATTGTTGGTGGGTTAACTTGCTTTAACCTGCTGAGTATAATATCAAATGGACCTCACCTGGTTATGTTTGGATCCAACAACATAGGAGAAGTGATTGTTGTGGGTGGTGCTTCCCACCGGTTCGGGAAGGGGATTTGGACTTTTCATCAGGTCGGTTGTAGCCAAATTATTGAGTCGTTAAGGTGAGTTCTGGGAGGACTCAGTAAATTTTCACCGAGTCGAGTATTGGTAGGATCTGATTGTGGTCTACTTCAGTTTTAGTTACACGAGGGGGGTGAACTTGAAAACTGAATTCAAGAATAGGCACCATTGTGCCCATGTTGGTAACCGAGAGGAGGTGATTGGGTTGGATTTTAGTCGAAACAAGGTCAAGTGAGTTCAAGTAAGTAGAACTCCACTGAAATGCTTGCTAGATTTAATTTTATTAAGTTTATTACTCGTAGATCCTTGCTTAATTATGGGAATTGGGATATTTTTATTTAAGTTATGTTGTTCGTGTGGATTTAACTCTAAGTTTAGTTAGGGAAGTCGAATTGGTCGTGTTGAGGTGATATAGCCCCTCAAGTCTTTTATTAATAGCCTAATTTAGATTATTATTATTTTTTCTTTAATTGAATGCAGAATTATTTCCAAACTCTACATTAGGCCTATCTTGTTCAATCTGACTTGGATTGAGTTAGAAACCGTGTTGGATCGCATCTTGAGGTGAGTTAATACCTCGAGTTTTCTACTTACATTTGAATATGAAGTTAGTTTAGATTTAAATGAATTTTGGATTGTAATATTGAGAAAATTGTATAATATAGGGTTGGATGTGGTTCAAGTTACTTCATACCTTCAAAACCCTACTGAGAAGTGAATCCACATCCTTAGGTGAGGATTAAGGGTGCACATGGAATCGGTAAACTGGACCGAAACTAACCAAACTGCATGGTTTGGTCCAGTTATGAAGTGCACCGGTTCCGAAAATCAAAGAACCGGTTAGTTCAGTTTGGTTCTTGGTTTGGGGTTATGTAGAACCGAATTGGACCATGAACTGAACCATAGAATCAAACTTGGAACCAAACCTAGAACTGGAACATAGAATCGAACTTGGAACCGAACCTGGAACTGGACTGTAGAACTGAACCTGGAATCGAACTGTGATTATCATGCTTAATTAGACTTGTTTTAAAGTTATTTATGAGTTTACAATGTATTTTAGTTGTCTATTTGACTCATGATTTATGGTTTACAATGCATCATTTGATTATTTTCGTAAATGTCCTTTTGCACACCTTACATGATATCTATACCATTCATCAAATGGATCACAACACAAATGGACGTGGGCTGGATTATAAAAAATAAACATGTAATTGGGTTGGATTATAAAAAGCCCATAATCGTAGAACCGAACCGGAACAGAACTAGTTTTTACGGTCTGGTTCTAATTCGGTTCTAGGGTGCAAACGTTCCGGGTCCAGCTCCCATTTTCCTAGAACTGTTAGGAATGGTTCGGTTCCGATTTCTCCCCAGAACCGAACCATGTGTACCCCTAGTGAGGATCGCTCTTCAAGCTTTCCAACATTATGATAGTTAGAATAGTTCATTTATTTGTATAGTATTTAGTGAGGTGAATGATAATTGTTTGTTCTAATTGAATAACTCTTCATATGATTGATATTTAAATTTCAATTTGAGTATTCTAATATGTTATGGATCTTAAAATTTTCTATCCTAGTTTAAGATGAATACTTTACATGTATATTGCTATTGATGGTGTATATTGAATTGATTGCACCTTGTTTTGCCACTTGGAGATTATGGGATGATATTATT
Source organism: Magnolia sinica (assembly GCF_029962835.1). Lineage (NCBI taxonomy): Eukaryota > Viridiplantae > Streptophyta > Magnoliopsida > Magnoliales > Magnoliaceae > Magnolia > Magnolia sinica. Next base: position 90,507,507 of record NC_080577.1, read on the forward strand.
GGAGGTTCCTTGAACTAGTGACCATTATGTGCAATAGATTAAATAGAATTTTGTTGTAAACTTACCATCTCGTGGATCATTTGAGCCTATGTGGCTTTTGGGTTGACTCCTTTTTGTAGTATTGGGGATGCACTTTTTATCTATTATGGCTTATTATGGACTATTTTTGTATAAACTTGTGATAATAAGTTCTATTTGTTGTATCACGAAAGACTATTAGTTGTAAAGGTTACCATGAATCCATTGTATTACCATCATTATCTATAACCATCATAATATATTAACATCTTATTTGTTGAAGACTCGTGAGTTGAGTATGGTGGTATGTGACACTTTGCTTGAGCAGTTGGCCTATGATGGGTGACGAACGCCATAGTAACTTTGAGCTTCCTTAAATATAGTTGTTTGTAAATGAGACTAATAATGGTTGGGCTAATAATGTATTTCATGACATACAGACTTTACCAGGTGGTCGATAAAAGCCATGAAGTTCTCAGGTAACTGGTTATACCATAGAGTATTTTACCAGGTGACTCTGAGTTTTCATCATGTGCATTCGAGCCATTATGGGTTGTCCTTGTTGGATGGACTTTTTCAGATGCCTAGTTCTCCTTGGGCATACCTTAAAGTATTTGTAAGAATTGAGTAATTTATTTGAAAAGCTCTATAGGTAGCCACTTGTATATCTTGTGTATCTGGAATGTATATCCGGACTTTTCTTTTATGCTTGATTTATCTTTTTTCCATTGCAGTGCTCACTTATAGAAAATTATATTATGAAATGTGGACTATCTTTAAAAGTTAACACTCGGGATTTCGAAAAATGAGTACAAAACTCGGGTTATGAAATCTTGGACGTTACACCGTATCACAAGCCTCCGTGTGAAATGGAAGAGTTAAAATTTCAGATCGATGAACTTTTGAACTATGATTTTATACAACTTAGCGTATCACCGTGGGGAGCCCCAGTGCTATTTGTAAGGAAGAAAGATAGATCTTTACGACTCTTCATTGATTACAGCAAGTTGAAGCAAATTACGGTGAAGAACAAGTATCCATTGTCGATTATTAATGATCTGTTCGATCAGTTATAGGGTGCCCGGTATTTGTCTAAAATAGATTTACAATCTGGGTGTAAGATATGAGTGAGGATTCACATAAGCTTCTATTAGACTAAAACCCCATCAAAATGCTCAATGATCGGATTATCTATAAAAAGTAATCGAGTTCCAATGGTTATAAAATGGGCAAAAACGACTAGTCTTTGGTTGTACTGAATTAAACAGGAAAGCCGCTAGATAGATTTTGGCACTTTCAGTCACACCGAATATAGTATTTGGTCAGACCGAATATAGTCTTCGGTCGGACTGAATGTGGCATTCGGTTGCAGCCAAATTACTAAATTTCTATCCAAGCATGCTGACTTATTTTAGCAGATTTCGATCGAATCGAAGGTAGGTTCGGTGTGACCGAAGGTTGCTAAAATTGTGTAGTTTTTCTAGCAACTCGGAACCTCTAAAACCAATCTTAATATGTTCAAATGAGGCTCATAAGGCTTAAGGGATGATCAACAAAGTATACCTATTAAGGTCGGGATCATCTAAAGGTTCAAGTGCTGTTTTGGATTAAGGGTTAGGGTCATCAAGGCACCTCATATACATGTTCTTTGTTCCTTGATGCTCCACCTCTACTTATGTCTTCGGTCTTCAGCTTCCAAACGCTCAACTAATTCGCTGACACAATGACTCATATGATCGACAAATAAGGTACACCAACACATGCTTGCTTTAATTAAGCCTTTATTAATCCATTTACATACAACCGTATTGGAGAAGTTAGGGTACCACAATTATATCACGAGTCGATTAAACCAGATCACGTGGCTCATTGCGGCTCGTCACCAGTGTCTATTAATCCAATTTAGGGTTCGTCTCTCGATATCAATTTTAAATAACAAATTCCAAATGTACATGCACAATGCCAAATATATTAAATTAATATGGTAAGGGTCGTTCCCGAAATTTAATAAGAGAATGAATGTGTCATGACTTTACATAAACACCTTGAGACGGCACAACACATGATTTGGAAGAATTACGTACACGACAAATGATGTACCACACCTAGCGAATCACATCAACTATGTGCACCACTAACCAAATACATGGATTTACACATCGACCAAGATGGACACTACTACGAGCACATAATGTACAATGCTTGTCACTTTGATTAATGCTCTCCGGTCACTATAGGAGGCTAGTCACTCAATATATATTGACAACTCAAACACAATGTCTTGTACCACTGTGACTGACTCATCAAACTTTTATAATCAATTTATATCGTGATATTTACAAATGAAAGTCGTCCACCCTTTTCATTTTCCACACGTCCACTCATATATAACTTCCATCCACTAAAACCACCATGTATCACACGTGTGTAAGGAAGGTCACGGTTCGGCAGGTTCGGAAGTGTGCTTGTCCTGAAACCATTAAGGACATGAGAAAGAGAGGGTGCAGGGAGAAGGAGCTCCACACGTGTGTACACATCTGGAGAGTGTTACTCCACATGTGTATACACACATGTGAAGGAGGAGAGAGCAGTGAGTGGTCTGTAAATAACAAACTTTATGAAGGGTAAAGCCATAAAGGTATAAGGTGGATGACCGTCCTTACTCAATACTCATGCTGCCTCGGTGGTAGACTCACACGGCGGATATCTGTAACGCCCTGAAAATCGGGGGTCGAGCAGGTACCTAACTCCCAAGTTTCAATGCATCACTTATGTAACAAACATAATGATGATTTGATGTTGTCCATGTTAGTGCATAAAACATGAATGAGATTAAGCTAAAACAGCGAATCATACTCCAGGGACAGTTGACTTTACGCAAGCGGAAGACTGTGATAAGTAGATACAATAAATATACCATTGTAGGTCCCCAAAGTATGAACACATTGCCAGGTTAAATAGTTACAAGTATTGATTTAAAATACAAAATGTCAAAAGAGTGGTAGTCCTCTACAAGCATAAACCCTGAAGTCCCGATGATTCAGAACGGTCTACGAGAACCCGCCTGAATACTGCATGAATGAGAATGCCTCCTCGTCATCCTCAAAGTTCGGCTCTGCCTCGCAGGCTATGCCATCATTTGAACCTACAACAGAGTCTGGTTGGTGTGTACAACACCATCCCGTAACGTGGGAGTGAGTGATCAACTCAGTGGAACAATAAAGCAAAGGTTAACATGTTATCAAACCATTCAAGCAGTAATGATAAAGCAACACATTCAAACATCCCTAAATACTCTAATTAATGAAAGAATGATATGAAATAATGATGCATGCCCTCGCCTGCGCTCCCTCAGCGACTTCATCTCACGATCGCGCATGAAACACTTCCTCAGTGCTTGACCTGCTATACCAAACGCACACGTAATGCGGTGCATGAGCGTGATTACTAAGTTCTTATTAGTCCTTTTCATACAGTAGGATTGGGAAGCTAAGGTACCTCCCTTATTTCAATTCCCAAACAATGATCCATTCTAGGGTTGTCAGTCCTAGTAATTCTCATACGATGTTACAGTTTTAGGTCACTGCAAAGGACTCGTTACCTTATCAATGCAGGCTTAGTTTATACTCTAATTGCTACGGAAAGGCTCATCGCCTCTACGCAGTCTTAGAGTATGCTCGAGGTCACTACAAAGGGCTCGTCACCTTATCAGTGTAGGCCGACAGCTCGAATACAGTGTCTTATACCACCGTATTCAGCTCACGAGTTTGGGTTGTTCACTGGTCACTACGGGGAGGCTCGTCACCCCAGCGTAGGCCGACAGCTCGACCACGGTGTCCCATACCACCATGCCCGGCTCATGAGTCTTAGCGGATCGAGGTACCAAGGTTAAAGGGGTTTTCACTGGTGAGTTTGGTACCTTAGATTCAAGCAGTAGCGTCCATACATGGTGAACATACATCGAGTCAATCGGGTTACTTGACGAGCTCGACTGGTACGAGCACACCTTGAATCGATCAACATGAAGTGCACGAGCACTCCGTGTGGCCTAACCACCATCGACAACCGAAGTACGGCTCAGACTAATCGAACACGTCCTGTGGGGCGAAAACAACCTCAGCCACCAATTCAGGGCCTATTACCGATTGCCTGGACTATATCATAGTCCCAAGCGCATTCCATTTCAACAGATAATCATATGAGAAAATCAAAGTAGCAATGAATTAATAATTCAATTCATACAATCATTTGAACATATTAGAAAATACAACTTAAACATGAAATTCACACATATACATTCCATGCCTAAACAGACACTATAACATAAATACATGGAGGAAATCATATACATAATTAAGGTAGTTGAGAATCATATCTCAACAATCTTATAAAGTACAATTTACTAACTACTAGCTCATTCGGACATTTTTACAAACACTTAGACTACACTTTTTAACATACACGACGTATGTTGGCCATTACATGTATTGGGACAAATCCTTTCGCCAAGGAGTTATTACACATGCAACTAGTATAAATACATAGCAATTAATCATGGCAAACACATTTTCAAATTCCATACATATACGACCCTTTCTACAAATACATGGAATACACTAAACTCAATATACTTCATGTATATCTGAAACACGAAACGAACATCGTATTTGGCATATGAAATAACACCCACGTCAATAATAAATCATTAACCAACATTGAAAGCCTTAAAAACCATAACCTAAACGTTTATAGTCCGCACCTTACGCCGGTAAACGCGTAACGGATTCGTTTTAGACACTTAGCCTTTGTCAACGGCGGATACGCAACTTATAGCATGAATTAGGTTAGCTATTTCATAACTTACACTATCTGAAACCCTAAAACAGATTAGGGTTAGGATTTCTTATCTAAAAACGGAGCTGAAATCGATGGTGTAGCGACGTGGAAGGGTGAATCAAGGCGTGGAGTAGCAGAACAGAAGGACGGCAGCAAACTCCAAGGATCTCCCTTCGATCTCCACTATTTTCTCTCCATTTCTCTCTTCTCTCTCCTAGGGTTTGGAGAAATTCGTATGGGAGAGAGAGAGGTGGGTTTAAGGGCTTTATATAGGTCCAGAACTGACGCAAATGGCCCCAGGGCCATGGTTTACTTAGGTTATAGCCAAAGGGCATCTGTTTCGATCCAACAGAGCACATGTAGATGCCCCTTTTCTACATGTGGTCGGACTTAAGCTTCCTGACATTGGATCTAGGTCAGATTAAGTTTTCGTTCCGATCGGGTTTACAGATCAGCCGTGGCAGGTCAGTTTCAGTTCAACGGTCACGGTCACTCGATCAGGGCTACAAGTACATGGCCATGTATGGGACATTTTTCCTGATCCGAGAGTATATTTGGGTCAGATTCTAACGGTCTGAATCCTTATATTTGGCCCGCAAGCGACACGACTCAGATTACTTAAATTCGGATTTTATTTCTAAAGATATTCTCATTTCTCACACACTTTACTCCGGGCTCAAGTTGTGCGTTTCTGTTACTATTAGGACTTGATTTTCGAGATGGTAGTCAAGTCCAACGAAGCGGTCGTAACCGTATAGTTTCGCCGTTATCGGACTTTCGACGCGCGGTCCAGGTCCGATACGGAGTTTCAAGGTGCTCCCGAGAGCAACTGGGTTTAGAGATGGATCCTAAGTTTTTAAGTAACGTATCATTAGTGGTTCTACTCATTTTGGGTCTTACAGTCCATATTTAAAGTGGTTCAAGCTAATTCTACTGAGTATTCAGTTTCGTACTTAACTAAATTATGCCCTAATTACGACAGAATATGATCCTAAGGTAGTTCTACGCCCCTTTCTGGCACTTTTAATTAGTATATTATTTTAATTTATTTTTCTAGTAGTTCATCATCAAGTCTAGTTCATCTTTACCAAATTTCATTAGATTTTGTTTCGTAAAAAAATTCTAAAAATTCTAGAAACAGCAGCTATCCAAACTAATATTTTCCAAACAGTTGTCACAACGACATATATCTAACTATATTAAAATTTTTATTATATTTTTTAGTTATTTTTATATGAAACTAAACTTATCAAGTTTCAATCTGATTTTTGAATCACCTAAATCGAAGTTATAACGAGGGAGATATGACTTTTCAAAATCAGACAAAAAATTATAGAGAATGAGGCAGAAAACGGGCCGCCCGGCCCGCTGCGGCCCGACAGGCCCGGACGAACCGGGGTGCGCCGCGGTTAGCACGGTGCCGCCGCGGTTCGCTGGACTGTTTGGTGGTGGTTTCGCCACGTGATTTTTGAAATGGGCGTATCTTGCAAACCGGAATGAGTTATTCAACGTGCAATATATGATTTTGGGGTAGAAGAAGGTGATCTATCCAAATAACCTATTTATTTCATGAGATTCTAAAGTTTCAATAGTCAAAAATTTATTTTATTTATTTATTTACTATTTATAGTAAATTTTATTTTCAGTATGTTCTTCATCACCTAAACTTTAGGATTTATATCTAATATGAAAATACTTAGAAAATTTTGAAGAATAAGATGGTGAAAGGTGAGATTTTGAAGGAAATGGGTTAAAAAGTGATTTTAGACTTTGAGATTGAGTTTTGAGAAATTAATAAGATGTTATGATCAACACATTGCCTAAAGATGTCTATCTCCAAGTTGAAAAAAATCCGGGGTGTTACAATATCCGAGGGATATTTTAGTGGGCCGGACATCGCTTCTAACTATGGGAACTTCATGCATGTAGGGGCACTTGGAGCAATGTGGGCAGGACTCTGACTGTGGGCCCATCTCAATGTATGAGACATATATCTGAACAGTCGATCTATTTTCCATATCATTTTATGGCATATACCAAAAAATCAATCAATCCAAATCTCAGGTGGACCTCACTGCAGGAAACAGTAGTGAATGACCATTAAAAACTTTTTACGGACCAAATCGTTTTGGATCAAGATGATAATATTTTTTTTTTTCCGATCATCCAGTACTGTGTGACATTATCAACAGGTTGGATGACAAATAAACATTACATTAGACACTATGAAGTTTTTAACGGTAGATGTTTAATGACCATTGTTTCTTTTGGTGTGGTCCACCTGAGATTTGGATTTTCTTCATTCTTAGATGCATGCTATGAAATGATCTTGAAAAATGGATTGACCGCGTAGATATGCAACTCATACATCGAAGTGGACCCACGGTCAGGGTCGCACCCATGTGTCTAGATACGGTTCACAGCAAGTCGCGATCGGTTCTGAGGTCGTCTACTCCCATTAATTTTCTTTTGCTTTTTTCCACTTTCTTTCCTGTTTAGGTGCGGCCCCGGCCTCACCCAACATAGTGCATCCTTGAACCTAGGGCTTACATTGATGTATATGTTGTATATCCACTCTGTTCATCCGTTTTTACAGATCATATTATGCATGAAGCAAAAAAAGAAGAAGATTCAAATATCAGGTGGACCACACCACAGGAAAAATTGATAATTAACAATTAAAAATTTCTTGTGAAAGACAAAAGGTTTCGATCAGTGTGATGTTCTCTTTTGCCTTTCATCCATGTCCGTGTGAAAGGCTGGGAAGAGTGTCCCGGCGTAACATGATGCCTTTATCCTCAATTTTACCATTGGAGATATTTGATTGTTGAGGTATTGATTTTATGGGCCCATGTCAATCTTCTTTTGAATTTTTTTATATATGGGTTAGTGTGGACTATGTTTCAAAGTGGATTGAGGCAGTTCCGAGTAGGACCAATGATAACAAAGTGGTCATATGATTTCTAAAGAAAAATATTTTTTCTAGATTTGGAACTCCAAAAGTCATCATTAGTGATGACGGGTCTCACTTTTGCAATAAGACATTTGAGGCTTTGATGAATAAATATAGCATCAAGCATGAAGTGAGTACTACATACCAGCCACAAACGAATGGGCAAGCTGAGAATTTTAATTGGGAAATCAAACACATTTTAGAGAAAATTATAAGGCCAGATAGGAAGGATTGGTCCCTCAGACTATCCGACGCTTTATGGGCTTATAGGACTGCTTATAAGACCCCGATTGGAATGTCTCCATAAAGATTGGTGCATGGGAAGGCTTGTCACTTGCCTGTGAAATTGGAACATAGAGCCTACTGGGCAATAAAGAAATTAAACTTTGACATAAACCAAGCAAGTGGACAAAAGAAATTAGAGTTGAATGAATTAGAGGAGTTGATGAGAGGCTTCTATGAAAATTTTAAAATCTAGAAAGAGATGACCAAAGCTTTTCATGACAAAAACATCCTTAGGAAGAATTTTGAACCTCAGCAAAAGATCTTATTGAACAATTCTCATTTCCAGTTCTCTCCGGAAAAATTAAGATCAAGATTGACAAAATCTTTCATTGTAAAGAATGTTTATACTCATGGGGCTGTTAAAATTGAGAATCCACGTAATGACAATGTGTACAAGGTTAATGGTTAGAGATTGAAGTCTTATGCGGAAAACTTTCATTTAGAAAAGGAGTCCTTCCTTCTTCATGAGTCAAAATATCCAAATTGATTCTCCTAGTCTGACGGAGCATTTATGTAAGATTTGTATTATATTTAAATTTTTTTAGTGTCACCTAGCAGATGAGTTTTTCATGGTAGGTACTATCCACCATTTCTTTTATTTTTATTGTTCTCTACATTACATTATCATTGCATTAGGGACAATATAGATTTTAGGTTGGGGGGTGTGGATAGTCTTTTATGTGAGTTTTTTTTTTTTTTAGATTTCGGTTTATTTATTTATTATTATTTTTTAAAATGTTTCAGTTGGGTTTAAGTTTATTTTTTTTAGGTTTATGAGAAATCTTTTTCAATATTTTCAAAATAATATGTTTATATACAAGAATGTGAACATGATATTATGCGAATTCCAAAAGCAAAGTTAATACTTAATATAGGTCTATAGTAGTTAGAATTCTGATAACTGAAAATTATAAACTTGAGTTCTATTATCTAATCACTAGTTTAAAGTGAGTTGTAATTTGATGTACTGAATTCACAATACACCCTAGCTAACTAAGTGAGGAATGTGATATGTGAACTAGAATAGCATATTTTGAGAAACTACGTAAATTTGTCCTAGAGTTTTTCAACTTTGTACGAAAATTGGAGTTCCCACTTATAAATAGGGCTTCTCAGAGCATTCATAAGCATCATTAGAAGCATTCAAGAAAAAGATTTAGAGTTTTTAAAGAGTTTTTAATTTTATTTAAGTCTTATAAGTTCTTTTTTTAAAAAAAAAATTTTAATCTTTTCTATTTGCATTTATTTCTATCTCGTTGCATTCTTTCTCTATTCTAATTATATTTTTCTAAGTTCCTTCTAGCCCGAGCTAAAAGGGAAGCACATGTGTTTAATAATTCTTTAACTTATGATGATTAATTGTTTTAATGATGAAAAGAATGGTGTATGCATGTTATCTATTATTTTGGTTTTATTTTTTATTCTCTTGTGAGATCCATAAATTTCTATCTTATGAGATCCATATTGATGGATAAACTTATCCTGAATCAATCAGATTTCTTAGATAAAAGAGGTTCTCAACTTGTTACATTTCTTTGATATTCATTATTCTATAGATATGAATTTTTAAAATCACCAGCACTTGAGAATATATATCAATGGTGTAAATTCATGATTTTCTAATTTTTTATATCATTTATTAAAATATTTAAATTGTTTTATTTTCCGATTAGGCTGACTATAGTGCTCGGATCCTACTTGTGTTATCCAAGTCATCATGATTTTAGAACATTAACCTTTAATGTGGACATTGAAGTGGGCCCCACGATGAGGGCCTCGCCTAATACACGACCCCATCTGGCAGGGAAACAGATTGGCTACTCCCCCTGCCACCAACCAATGGCTGGTGGTCGGTCCGCTATGGGCCCCACAATGATGTATGTGTTTCATCCATATCATCCATATATTTTTCTAGATCATTTTACGTTCTGGGACAAAAAATGAGGTATATTTCAATCTCAAGTGAACGACATTATAGGGAAGAGTGTAGAATGAACAATGGCTATTAAAAACTTTTTGGGAGCCATAAAAGTTTTGGATCAAGCTGATCTTTGTGTGTTCCCTTCATTTGGGTCCGTATGAACAACAAATTTGATGTCAAATAAACAGTACAGGGGGCCTTAGGAGCATTTTAACGGTGGATATCCCATCACTATTGTTTTCCTGTGGTGTGGTCCACTATGCATCACACGTGCATAAGGAAGGTCATGGGGCGGCAGGTTTGGAAGTATGCTTGTCGAAAAACCACCAAGGACATGAGAAAGAGAGGGTGCAGGCAGAGGAGCTCCACATGTGTGTACACATATGTAGAGTGTTACTTCACACGTGCATACACACATGTGAAGGAGGAGAGAGCAGTGGCCAGTGAGTGCTCTGTAAATAGCAGTCTTATGAAGGGTGAAGCTATAAGGTGGATGACCGTCCTTACTGCCTCGGTGGTAGATTCACACGGTGGATATCCGAGGGATATTTTAGTGGGCCGGATGTCGCTTCCAGCTATGGGAACTTCATGCATGTGGGGGCACTTGGAGCAATGTGGGCGGGACTCTGACTTTGAGCCCATCTCAATGCATGAGACGTATATCTGAACGGTCCATATGTTTTCCATATCATTTTATGGCATGTGCCAAAAAATCAATCAGTCTAAATCTCAGGTGGACCCCACTGCAGGAAACAGTGGTGAATGACCATTAGAAACTTTTTACGGACCAAATCGTTTTGGACCAAGCTGATAATTTTGTTTTCCGATCATCCAGTACTGTGTGACCTTATCAACAGGTTGGATGGAAAATTAACATTACATTAGACACCTAAGTTTTTAATGGTAGATGTTTAATGACCATTGTTTCTTTTGGTGTGATCCACCTGAGATTTGGATTTTCTTCATTCTGCAATGCATACTATAAAATGATCTTGAAAAATGGATCGACCGCGTAGATATGCAATTCATACATCGAAGTGGACCCACGGTCAGGGTCGCACCCATATCGCTGGATACGGTCGCGATCGGTTCTGATTTCTGAGGTCGTCTCCTCCTCCCATCAATTTTCTCTCGCTATTTTTCCACTTTCTTTCCTGATTAGGTGCGGCCCCGGCCAAACCCAACACGGTGCATCCCTGAATGTAGGGATTACATTGATGTATATGTTATATATCCACTCCGTTCATCCGTTTTTCCAGATCATACTATTATATGAACAAAAAAAAGGAAGAAGATCCAAATATCAGGTGGACCACACCACAGGAAAAATTGATAATTAACGATTAAAAATTTCTTGTGAAAGACAAAAGGTTTCGATGAAGGTGATGTTCGCTTTTACCTTTCATCCATGTCCATGTGATCTGATCAACATGTTAGATGGAGAATAAACATTACTGTAGGCCCTGGGAATTTGTTAATGGTAGGCGTCCAATCAATACTCTTTCCTATGATGTGGCCCACCAGAGATCAATATATACTTCTTTTATATATATATATATAAAAATACCGAAAATGATACGTAAAAACGGATGGACGGCCTGGATATACAATATATTCATCAAGTTGGACCCCACGCCGTGTTGGTTGAGGCAATTTCGGCACCTAATTGGCTCCCCTCCTTTGTCTACAGTTTTTCTTCCTTTCTTCCATCTTCTCAAAAGTAGTCACATACCCAGATCTCATGGCATCTTATTTCCAACGCCACTTTCATTTCCTTCCTCCCATCCATCCATCTAGAATGGACTAGTTGGGTCCAGTTGTTCAGATCATTCTCTTCCTCTCATGTTTCTCTGCAAATCGGTTATCTTAAACACCTCAATAACAACGTAGAGACATCGAAGAGCGAAACGGAAGAACGGCAAGACAAGCGTGACCAAATTCAAGCGGACCTCGATCATGCTATGTCAGTCGGAAAGAAACGGAAACCCCAAGTGGAGAAATGGCTCGTGAACGTCACCAATATCAGAGCTCAAGTCGATTCTATCAGATCGGAATTCGAGCAGCAGAAAACGTGTTTGAATGGTTGTTGCGCCGATCACTTCTCTCGCTACAAACTGGGTAAAAGGGTTGTTAAAAAGATCGAAGATGTCAAAAACCTCAAAATAAAAGGAGTCTTCTAAAAGGTGGCTGAGAGCCCTCGCCGGCCGTGGGTGTTGGAGATGCAAACATCGCCACCTTTAGGACAACAAAGCACATCTGAGCAAACCATGGGGCATATATGGCAATGCTTACACGACGAGGAGAATGGCGTCGTAGGTGTTTACGGGATGGGAGGAATTGGGAAAACCACTTTCACGAAAGACATAAAGAATATGTTCATTGGAATTGATGACTTCAACGTTGTGATTTGGGTTGCAATTTCACATAAATGAAGAGACGAGGGACATGTTGTTTGTGCGGTTGAAGAGTCTGAGGTATGTGCTCATCTTAGATGATCTATGGGAATAATTTACCTCGGATCAAGTCGGAATTCCAAAGCCAGACAAGCAAAAAAGATGCAAGATCATGATAACCACCTGATCGGTTGCAGTGTGTAATGCAATGGGGGTGGATGCGGTTCTGTCATTGGAGATTCGACCGGTAGCAGAGAAGGTTGTGGAGGAGTGCAGCGGATTACCACTTGCAATTAAAATAGTGGGACGGGCGCTATGGGAGAATGCATTGAGGGCATTGAAAGGATCATCACCTGAGGTTCCAAGTATGGAGTGTAAGGTGTTTCTTCCTTTGAAACTTAGTTATGATTGCCTAGAAAACGATAAGATCAAATCATGTTTCCTGTATTGTTCATTGTTTCCGGAAGATTATAATATAAAAATAGATCATCTAAACACATACTAGGCCGTGGAGGAAGGATTCATCAAAAATGTGAATAACTTGGAAGAAGCATCTAACAAGGGGCATGACATCCTTGAAAGAATCAAGGACGCATGCCTCTTGGAGGAAGGGTTTGTAGCTAATGTACATGTCAAGATTCATGATTTGCTCCGCGACTTAGCTATATGGATCACTTCACAATGGTTGTCATCATCCAACGAGGGCTCAGAATTCCTTGTGAAAGCCGGGGAGGGACTAGTGCAGCCACCAGAAGAGAAAATGTGGGGAGAGATTGTAAGGATTTCATTGATACGCTACAAAATAAAAGATCTCCAAATTAAGCCCGATTGCCCTAACTTGGTCTCCTTGTTTCTCAATGACAACAATCAATTATGTACCGTTCACAGTAGTTTCTTCGAGCTCATGCTGAAACTTCAGATCCTTGATCTAAGTCATTCTTGCATCAAATCTCTCCAGTGTCGTTATTGCTATTGTTGAATCTACGTGCGCTCATTCTAAGATATTGTAGACATCTAGTGGAGGTGCTAGCATTGGGAAATTTGAAGGAACTCGAACTTCTTGAGCTCTCACACTCTGGCCTCAAAAAGTTTCCTCAAGGCATTGCAAGCTTGGTTAAACTTCAGAGGTTAAATCTATCATGTTCTCATCTCCCCGCAGTTCCATTGAATATGATATTCAGGCTACCTAGTCTGGAGGATCTAAGCATGTTGGGGCTGGGATATGTTGATGGAGCTACTTTTGGTGAGGCTGTGACCATGACATGGCTGAGTTCTTTAAGAATCACCATGTCCAATCTTAATGGCCTCATCCCATATGGTTTGTTCCATCGATGGTTTTCAGGGTTGAGAAGATTCCATGTTCAGCTTGTCTATCAAGGGAGTGATATCCTCATGCATCCTTCTGATAAGCAGATAAGCATTTGTGGATGTCACAATTTCCCCTGCGGGATTGAGGGTTTGATAAAACATTCAATCTCTTTATTCTTCGAAAAATGCAGAGACATCTTGAAGTCTATGGATTCAGTGGAGTGGAATGCATTATAGACTGGAGAGAGGTTGAAGAATATGCATTGCAATGTTTACAGCAGTTGGATCTCGTTGGTTTACCAAACTTGGAGAAGGTATTCGATGGTGGAGCACCTCCACCGAACACATGCCTTCAAAACCTAAGAAATATATATCTTGTAGAATGTCCCAATTTAAGGTGTCTCTTCTCCTCTAGTATGGATGGTAGAACATCTACATCAGTTAGAGAAGCTTCAAGTATCGTACTGTTCCAAAATGGAGGATTATAGAAGGCGACATGCTGCTAGATAATTCATTCCCAAGATTACACTCCCTATATTTGGAGAACTTGCCGAAATTAGCAAGCATTCGTAGCCAGCGACTTAGTTTTGTATCTTTGGAAGAGATCCATGTAATTTCGTGTCCTGGGTTGAAGAAGCTCCCCCTCTTCTGTTCAAGCATCAATGAAATAAAAGGAGGAATAGCAGGTGAGAGAGAATGGTGGGAAGGATTAGAGTGGGAAGACGAGAATGCCAAGTCCCTCTACCCCAGCATTTATGAAAGTGCCTGATCACAGTTGAAGAAGCTTCCTCTCTTTGATGCGGAAAAGGTGAAGTAATTTCTTTCATTAGCTCATGTTTTACCTTGTGACAGACATTGCCAAGGATTTTAAAAGTTCGCGATACTTTAACGGGAAATTGATAAAGCGATACTACCATGATAATATCATGAGATATTCAAAATCTTAGAATATTTTAAATTTTTATGGTTATATGCAAAATTTATTAAAGGATTTTTTTTTTTTATGCATATAAATTCAAAATTTTGGAATTATTTATTAACTTCTAATAAATATTTTGTTTTCAGGGAGATTTTCTGAATATTACCATGAGAAGAACATCAAACTCTAAAATCTTCTGAGATATTCCCATTCCGAGAAATTGGTGAGAAGGAGATTTATCACTTTCTTTTTTATATTTATTTTGCAGTTATTGATGTGTTAATTATTGCGTTTATAGGGAATCACACCCTCTTGCATGTGGAAGCATTTCTAGTTCTTCACTTTTCCAAGCTTAGCATCCCCTGAGATCTAAAATGATTGCATGACTGACTGACTAGGGTGTAACTTTAACTGACGTGCACAGAATGACTTGATGTGGAGGAGATCTGCCCATCCACTCATGCAGACAAATGAATTCATGGGGAGGGGATCCACTGCTCCACTCATGCGGATGACTTCATGGGTAGTAGATCCACCCACCCACTAAGGTGGGCTACACAATGGGAAACAGTTTATGGTAAGTTCCACCATTAAAATCGTACAAATTATGTGTGGGTCTACTGCGGTGTCTATTTGCCGTCCAATCCACTCATCTAAGCCGCCATTCAAGGATGAATGGATTCCATAAAAATCACGATATCCCAATACTCATCCATGCCACACCACGTAAATTTAGAGCATTTAGGCATGACTTTACAATGTCCCCTGTCGTGTGGCCTAAGTTTTTGATTGGAATGATTTTCAAGGACTCGTGGCGAAAATCTGGTGACTTGCCTGATGGAAAGGGTGGATCTGATGTATGTTCGTCACATCAAGCGCTTAGCTTGAGGCAAGCAAGGCCATCCAATGCCCACGGGAGTCAGGCTAGCACAGTGCAGCTGAAATCTGGCAATCACATGATCCCACTACGTGGATTCTTTGTCTAAGATATCAAGTTGATCAGGCCATCAGGTGGACCGCAGTGGACTGCTGGTCGGTTTCTCTTTAACCATTCATTATTTTATAGACGTTTGGCCAACCTAATGATCATGCATTTGTAACCACCTCTGATATGTCAGTCTCTCCACTCTCATGAACAGCCAGCTCTACTTTTTTGTAGTATTTTAGTTTCTTTTAAGTTGTTTGGAGATTTTATTATGTTTCTAGGTATGGTTCAAGCCCAAATGGTTATAGAGGTGCTTTCTTCATTAAATGCATTTTATGTTAATAGACAGAGTGGTTTTAGGAAGTTTTTGTAAAGTGTGTGAGGTTCTCACAATTTCTTTTATGGGTTGCAACACATTGTAAGAACTACAAAGGTGTACCATGAGAACCTCTGGCCATACAACATAGGCTAGGTTGGGAGTTGAGAGCATGGGGTCTTGAATTATCCTACAGCCTACTCCAGCCTGCTCCAGTAAGGAGTTGGGAGTAGAAGGGAAAGTAGCTTAGACACAGAGATAATGATATATTGGAGTAAGGGTGGAGATGTACTTGGATGATCCAATATCATTCTAATTATCTTAAACCGAAGTGAACTTAGTAGATATTCTTTGCCTTGACTTAATGGAACATGTATGTTAACTACGAAAGCACATGTTCAATGCATTATCATGTAGTGTATGATATTATATTCTACTTTTTTATGCTTAGAGTTAGATGTTGATTTCGAGCAAGTACTTTATACATTTTTTGCTAATTGTTGGTAATGTGCCTTTTTTCCTACTTTATTTTAAGATGAAGAAGGCAAGACTCCTTTCATTGGCATAAATTGTAAATCTGCTAGATTCTCTTTATATGATGTAGAATGCATTATCATGTAGTGTACAATATTATATTCTACTTTTTAATGCTTAGATGTTGATTTTGAGCAGCAAGGACTTTAGACATTTTTTGCTAATTGTTGGTAATGAGCCTTTTTATATGACTTAGAAATGCGAAGTGTGTTGCTGCACTCTTTTTCTCTCTCCCTCTCTCTCGCTGTTTTTTTTTTTTTTTTGGTTGCTTATCATGTTTGGACAATTATTTTTCTACAGCGGCAACTATATTCTGATGTAGAAGGTGTCACAGATACATTCCTAGCATAGTTGGACCAAAAGAAGGTGGACCGTAAATTGATCATAACTTTTGATATGAGTATCATTATGGCGCACTAGACCAAGTATCATGAACCGAAACAACATGAGAACTCGAGGACGAGTTCTTTTGAAGTGGAGGAGACTAATGTAGAGCGGGTTGCGGACACTTTCATGTCCAAGATGGATCAGAGAAGGCCAAATCGGAGGAAGAAGTCATCAAGACCGTCAAAACCTTAAAACAGGCATATCTCGCAAACCGGAATGAGTTACTCGACGTAACATATATGATTTTAGTGTAGGACAAGCTACTTTAGCCAGCCAACCCGACTATGCCGGGTTGCCCACACCGAATTTGCGAGATTCCATTATATCGACGGCTGAATTCCATGTTTTAATTCTGTTTTTACTATAAATAATAAGTTTTAGTTTGATTTTAACTCTTCATCCGTTGGGCTTTAGGAGTTGCACCTAACGTGAAAAGAGCTTAGAATAATTAGGAGAACAGCTTGGTGAAGCCAAATAGGACACATACTATTTTTGGCCGAAAACCTTGCGCACTAGTAGACATCACGACTGTCTATAAATAGTAAGTTTACTATTTATAGTAAGTTGCGAATTCTAGGAGTTTTAATTATAGTTTGCTTTTGATTTCTCTCCTATTGCTTGGTATCCCTATTTAAAGGGTTGTGAACTCGTTTATTTCATTCGTCAATCAATTTCGAATTTTATAGAATTTATTTTCTATTTTTCTCGTTCTTTTCCTCGTGGATTCGAGGAGTCTCTATGAGGAGTCCAGAGAAGTTCCATGGAAACAGAACAGTTATCCCCCTGAGAAAGACGGTGCTCGTCCTCACGTCCTCCCCCGTGTCATATTCCCGTCGAGCAAATGTGTGGTGACATGGTGGACATCTATATGCAGAACATGAAGTTAAAATTTGAAGATAATTTTCTCCCATTGAAGAAATTGTAGAACAAGAAAGAGATGACTCTCTCTCTCTCTCTCTCTCTCTCTCTCTCTCTCTCTCTCCAAATTGACTTTTTTCCAGATAAATTTGTAGTAATCTGTGGGGTGTATTTGGATGCAATGTGGAATTCAATTGTAATGTTCTAGTAACTCTACTAGAGTAGAAGCATGGAAACGATCAAATTACAGTTACCTCCCTTTGTATCATTGAGAAATTGGCCTCCAAACCACAATGGCATTCCTTTCAAGCTGGAAGGAATTGTAACCGCAATTTGTGTGCTAGTTCCTCATTATGAATTCTAAGAAACATTGTCATTTATTGTTGTTTCCTCTTCGTAAAAATAAATTTTCACAATTCAATTCAGCTACGTGTGCCCATCTCAGCCTATCAGCTACGTGTGCCCATCTCAGCCTATGGCACAGAGGAATTGAAATACAAGATGTGCATGTTGGTCTATATGGATTCTACGGAAACAAAATAAAGCAGACACCCTACTCCGTCTGAAGCCTCCAAAGAACTTTTTGTTACTTATAGCAAATTTCGTTGAGCTTGTCTCTGTAATTAATTGCAAATACTGAGTTGTGTCCTAATAAGGTGTCCAATTTGTATCTCCTGAGTGATTTATACAATATAATTTAGTAGCTATGAGTTGAGCATTTGGTTGATGACTCTTGCTATTTGCAAGCAAGCTTTAGACCTCTCTTACAACCTCATTTGTGATAATCAGAGGTTGAGATCTGTATTAAGCTATTTTGTGCTTGTGTAAGAACAGTATGAAATGAAACATGCTACTGTGTTCAGAAAGATATCCCTTCACTCTAGGACTCTATTATCTTATTTTATTTTTTATATGTAAGTATTTGCTGGTGGCTCTCATGTTTATTGTTAACGTCTAGTTCAATAGTGTATCGTGCTTCTCCTTTCTCTTTTGACCAGTGTATCATATATTCCTCTTTACCAAGGTAACTCATGTTCTTTCTCTTTTGTGGCACCTTTTCCGGAAGGTATGATCAGATGTTAATATTGTTTTTCAACAAACACTAAATCCCATCTCTTTCTTGTTTAGTATTTCTTATATCTTTTTGTTTGCAGGAACCATTGTTGCGTCTAAGTTTTTATGTGCTAATGGAAGTACTCTTTTCAAAGTACGAGAGGGAACTATCAAGTTACTTGGAAAGTCAGACATGTACTATTTCAATCCTGAGCATCCTCCCTTGACTGAACCAGCTCAAAGGGCACTCAATTGGGCTCTTGATGAAAAGATGAAATCAGGTAATTTTTTTGAAACTATTTTCTCCTAATTTCTTTGTGCTGATTGTAGCTTCATTAGCTTCAAGGACGATTTCTCAAGTGTGTTTGTTTGGAAAAAAAAAGAATTTGGCATTTTGAGCTTTGTTTGCTTGGAGGATTGAATTTGGCATTTTGGGTTTTGTTTTCGGAAGGATTTTGAAGGTGCTTGCATGACAAAGGTGGGATTTTTGTGATTTTGTGTGGTGGGATTTTAAGTTTCTGTATCTGGGTTTTGTTGTTGGGAGGATTTTGAATATAGGAAAAAAGGTGGGAAATTTGAATCTTCGAAATGATGGTGAAATGGTGGTCTGACTGGGGCAGAATTTCAGGGTTTTTTTTTTTTTGAAGCTGAGTTTTTGCTGAGTGTTTTTATGGAGTTTGTGAATGAAGAAGCTAAAAAGCTGATCTTTTTTGCTTTAGAGCTCATGAAAATGGTGGTTCTGGGGTGAAAATATCAAGTGGGAGGTTTTCTTGTTGTGTTGCACTTGTTTCTCATCTGGGCTTTTACTTTTGTGTTTAGGTTAGTTTTGTGCATGGATTTTCATGTCAAAATTGCTAGCTTTTGGGCCATGGTGGTTTTAGTATATTATCTTTTACAGTGAGAAGAGGGTAAGAGGCTTTTGGAGTAGAAAAGAGGATGGAAAGGAGATTTCCTGTTTTGAGAAATGAGTTTGCTGGTTTTGGTATGGATGGAGAGCTCCAATGTGCAAGCCCTCTCCTTCTGGCATAAACTACGAAGGTCAGTTGGTTTTTTTTTTTTTTTTTTGTTCCCTTCCCTTCATGCATTATCTATTTGCTAGGTTTGTCTTGGCACAGCTTTGACATTGAATTATATATGCTTGTTCAGATTGGCTCGAAATGATTGGGTGTTTATTCTTTCCTCAATTCCTTTGTTCTTTTGAGGTTTTTTAACTATGAGAGTTTGACAACCAATTCTATGGAGAAAGTCCTTGTCAAGACATAGAGACTCTGTTCACCGGCCACAAGGTTCCATTTAACAACTGGCTCTGATATGTATGTGCACCAATTGGGAACTCCTCAGAAAGAAATTGGGAACTCTACCCAATCCATGGTGCTGGTTGTTAAAGGGCACCACCAGGCTCTGTAATCTGTATAGATTTTCCTATTGACTTCTTCTATGTTCTAAACTTCTAAACATTTTATAGGAACAAAAATGATGGTCATAACCTTTGTCTTTAAACCCATAATGTATTGGACGGTTGAACTGGATTGAGAGCAATGCTGCAGCTATTCAGCAAATGCCAAGAGCATTACAGGCAGCATTTGATAACAGATTTGATGGAGAGACATCATCCCCAGCTCTATGTTGGAACTTGGAGAACCTGAGAACGAAGTGCTTGGAATTGCTACAATGTATTAGAAGATTTGGAGCAGTTGCTGGCCTCCAAGACCTATTCTCAATGCTGCAGCTATTCAGCAAATGCCAAGAGCATTACAGGCAGCATTTGATAACAGATTTGATGGAGAGACATCATCCCCAGCTCTATGTTGGAACTTGGAGAACCTGAGAACGAAGTGCTTGGAATCGCTACAATGTATTAGAAGATTTGGAGCAGTTGCTGGCCTCTAAGACCTATTCTTAGGTGCCTGAATCATGGATGGAGAAAGCATTGCATCTTCAACCACCGAAAGCTGGGAGTCTAAAACCAAAATCCATGAATTCTATAAATATTCATACTTCAGCAGTCCGAGTAACAAAGAAAGAGGGCATTCAGAAAGGAATGCATGCAGCCAACTGATACTTTTTCTGAGGAGACAACTAATACTTTCAAAAGGAATGTCTCCACCAGAAATGGAAGAAATCAGCTTGAGTGCTTGAATAAGGATGAACTTTAAACAACACCGAAGATGTTGCATTAAAGTTCATATATGTATTTACTTTTGTGGATTTTCTGTCAAGGTCTTTTTTCAGTAGGAAAGGAGGGAAAGGTAAGTGTTTGAGCATGGATGTGATGACAGTTTGAATTGTTGTTACGTAGCGTTTAAGCATAGTATGATGATTGTTTGAGATGATTATCAATTTCATATTCCCTGCGTATCAACCATCACACCCTATTAGAGTACCAAAGCTTTTCTCTTCATACTCCAGATACAGTATGATCGAGAAATTGTTGATGCAGAAATTGTAGCTTTGCATGAACATTGTGATGAAATTTTATTCAAAATCTAGCTGTCAATTGTAATTCTTGCAGCAAGGTGAAGGGAATTTAGATTACTTATGGTTGATGACTTTTGTAACTTGCATTTAGTCCCATGAAGGAAGTCTGTAAAGGTGGCCTATTCATGTTTCAGTCTAGAAAAGACAGTTCATATCTCAAGCTAATGCAACCGTGTTTCTGGAATGCATCCCACAAATCCCCCTTGTAAATAGCGCCATTGTCATGCAGCTTGGCTGATGTTCTTGCTTCTCTGAGCAAATTCAATTTGCTTTATCTCTCCCATTGTCATGCAAATTCTTTATCTTTAAACACTCGGTCTTCGCACCAGGTTGAGTCAATACATTATAGTCAATATATTCTACCCCAAGTGGATGTAATTTTTGTTCTAATCAATAAAATTACAGATGATGTGCTTCCACCTTTCTCCAAATTTTTTAAAAAATAATAATAAATAAAAAATTATAGGTTTTCATTGTGTATGGAAAAAACTATAGAAAATAGATTTTTCCCCTTTTTCATCTGATCTGATGGTGGTTGTTTGAATCATTTGATCAAACTGCAGCCAAATCATATTGAATGAACCCCACATGGTATTGTTCATCACTATTGTCGCCATTTCTCGTGAGAACCAATCAGAGCAAGTTACATGAGATCTAATGGATCCGCGTGATGTATTTGAAGATTTGCAAAGATATACGAAGAGGATTTTATGGTAATATAGCTAGAGCGCAGCAATCGTGATGAAGCGGTCACAGGACAGATGGCAAAATAAGAAGCATAGTAGGTCACGAAGTGTCAAACGGTTGTAGTAACCGTCAGAACGTAGGAAGGATCTAGATGATCTGGGTAAACCTATAAATAGCGAAGGAATTTAGCAGAAAGATTTTTTATCATACCAGCCCAATCAAACTCAAACATATCTTTCAATTATCCTTTCAAATTACCAATCCTTTTACATTCCCTAGTGTAAATCGCTTTACTTTTCTTGCTAAGTCAATTACATTTCGTAGTGTAATCATTTACTTCTCGCCCACTATTTTACATTCTATAGTATAATCCATAGCGATTAATCAAGTAGTTGGCAATCTTAGCTAAAATTTGAGTCTATATTCATACACTGAATTCAGTTCTTCACTTGGAGTGGTATTCGCAGTTGTTCTCCACGACCGACTGTAAGAATCCCTTTCTAATTTCTATTTTATTTGTATTGAAAAGTCCTTTCATACGGAAAGCAAAGGCGTAACCTATCATCAGAGGACAAACCCTACCGTCTGAATATCGTCTGATCTTGTTTACACATTGAGCGAGTGGCTAAATAGGTAATTGATCTCATCAAATATAGGTCATATACTGCATATTTACCTATCTTAGTGCTTGGCGTCATAGTTGTTCGGTTGGAATTGAGCCACAAACTCAATTCTGGCATGCTCGCATTCCAACTGTCGAAAACCAACACCAGTAAGTTCATGACTTGATCTCCCAAATGTCTCCTATATATTGCGTCATACACGCCATGATGCGCCTCTTCAATTGTTGTCTGTGTATCACCCGATCTTTTTTAGTAATTCTCTTCAAATCTCTTTGCTCGATGGCTCGGACAATTACCTTATTCTCGTGAACATAGTTTGCATGAAGCGTCAACACGCACTGTTGGGAGAAGGATCCCTTCTCGACCACACACAACAATATCAATAAATTGAGAGAGAGAGAGAGAGAGAGAGAGAGAGAGAGAGAGAGAGAGAGATCTATAGCTCAAGTGGTAGACTAAGTGAAAGATACCTTGTTTCAACACTGAGGTCTTGGTATCGATTCCCTAATGGGGGTGGCTAATAGTGAAGTGTGAACTGATAGTAAGTGTACTAACAAGCTAACAAGAGAGAGAGAGAGAGAGAGAGAGAGAGAGAGAGAGATCTATAGCTCAAGTGGTAGACTAAGTGAAAGCTACCTTGTTTCAACACTGAGGTCTTGGTATTGATTCCCTAGTGGGGGTGGCTAATAGTGAAGTGTGAACTGACAGTGAGTGTACTAACAAGCTAACAAGAGAGAGAGAGAGAGAGAGAGAGAGAGAGAGAGAGAGAGGAGATGCAAACAACAACATAGATTTATGTGGTTCCCTTTTAATATATCCACAAATTCACACCAATCCACTATGCTCAAAGGTTTAAAAAAAAATAAAGAAACAACTTTCAATATAATGATGGCTCATATATATATATATATATATATATATAAACCCCAAATGAACTAGGTTTGTATAAAACTCCATATGAAATTATGAAATTGACCTCTGTGATGATCAGACTCCACAGATCCTAAGTTCCTAACACATGTCTCATACATAAATAAAAATGTTTAATACTTTTTAATTTTTAATCATCCAATAAATGTACCCCATTCTATTTGCTAGATAATTAAGCAAGTGAAACTCTTGGTTTATGATGCATCTAAAATTGGTACACATAATTCTTACAGTTTAATTTGAATGACTTGTATGCCATGTATACAATTGTTAAGTTCTTGCCTATCATTTATCACAGTTTGTCAGGGTATGAAGTTTTTCTCAATATTAAACTGCAGGGACAGACTCTCCGTCAACATTGAGTGTGCTGAAGCCATTGTCATTGCCACTGTGATGAATGGTAGACAATTGTTATGCCATTCCCAAAGCGCCCACACTTCCCAATAAGGCATGAAGAGCAAGGTTGAGTGGACGACTCGGTCGTGTGGTGAGGAGATATGAAAGCCCATTTATGGGCACGGATTGCCTGGTGACCCAGTTACTGGGATATTCCTGGTGGCCATACTCTGTGGTGCCCACTGTGTTTTTTCTACGCAGTTCTTCTGTTTTTCCGTATCATTTTATGGCATAAGCCTAATAATGAGGCATATTCAAAGCTCAAGTGTAGCACACCATAGGAAACAGAAGGGATTGAATTCCTACAATTGAAAACTTCTTGGAGGCAGAGGACACAATTTTTTATATCAAAATGAATAAACAGGAGGCAGGGGACACAATTTTTTATATCAAGATGAATAAACATCATGGTAGGCTTAAGAAGGTTTCAATAGTGGGTGTCAACATTTCTTGTGGTGGTCTACTTGAGCTTTGGATTTGCCTTGTTTTTGGGGCTCAAGCCCTGAGCGAGCAAAATGAATAGACAGCGTGGATAAAACACAAACATCTTGGTTGGCCAGCCAGAGTTGTGCCGCTGGGATATCCTTAGTGACACCAGGCAATCCACGCCCTGCATTTATACACCAACCTGGTATCGTGTGCATTTTTATTTTTTAGTTAGCTTGTTAGTATACCAACCTGGTATGACATTATGCGCTGACCCCTATGTTTTTTGCTAAGGTAATATTGATGGCATCCCAGCTGATGAATGGCACAAATATTGTACAAGAACGATAGTCCACACAAGTACATGGATCTTGTGAATGCTTATGGCTCATTTGGATATCACCATATAAATTACTTATTCTACTTAGAGCATTAGATATCTAACTTATTTGAGATAAGTAAGTTTGGTTTAAGATCAATTAAAAGTAACTTTCTTATTTAAAGTTATTTAATTACTTCAGCTTAATAGGTAGAAACTAAGATAAGTTATTTGAGGCATCGGTAGTTTATGTAAAGTAACTTATGATCCAAATGCATAAGCTATTTATGCCTATTGTTCAAAGTATTCCAGATATTATCGAAATATCCCTGTTATTATTTTTATCTCTAGTTTGGCAATACTAATAACACTAGCAACAATACCAATAACATTGATAATATTAGAAATTTCAGGTATCAACAATGTATCGCTAAGTATTGCTAACGTATCGATATCGTCATTGTATGACAAATATTTTCAATTATGTAAATTCTAAGTAGCGCTTGTGTCACAAGTGTATTGGTGATATCTCGATAATATCATCAACATATTGATATCACAAATATATATATATATATATATATATATATATATATATATATATATATATATATATATATATTATATATATATATATATATATATATATATACACGTTTATGAAAAAAATTTTGCTTCAAAAGTTTTTATGGGCACATGGTTATTTGTTGGTTCAATTTGTCATTGATAATATGGATAATAGCTTAATATTGCCGTTATTGTTACATATGCAATATTGAAACCACAATTTTTCATTTCCCCGTCAATTGTTGACGATTTCTTTGCAAAATACCGTGCGTTGTCAATATTAAAAGGGAACCACGATATAGATTTACGTGGTTCTCTTTTAATATGTCCACGAATTCACACCTATCCACTATGCTCAAAGGTTTAAAAAAATGAAGAAACAACTTTCAATATAATGACGGCGCTCTCTCTCTCTCTCTCTCTCTCTCTCTCTCTCTCTCACACACACACACACACACACACACACACTCATATATATATAAAACCCCAAATGAACTAGGCTTGTATAAAACTCCATATGAAATTATGAAATTGACCTCTGTGATGATCGGACTCCACAGATCCTAACACGTCTCATGCATAAATAAAAATGTTTGATACTTTTTAATTTTTAATCATCCAATAAATGTACCCCATTCTATTGGCTAGATAATTAAGCAAGTGAAACTCTTGGTTTTTGATGCATCTAAAACTAGTACACATAATTCTTACAGTTTAATTTGAATGACTTGTATGCCACGTATACAATTGTTAAGTTCTTGCCTATCATTTATCACATTTGTCAGAGTATCAAGTTTTTCTATTAAACTGCAGGGACGGACTCTCCGTCAGCATTGAGTGTGCTGAAGCCATTGTCATTGCCACTGTGATGAATTGTAGACAATTATTATGCCATTCCCAAAGCGCCCACACTTCCCAATAAGGCATGAAGAGCGAGGTTGAGTGGACGACTCGGCCGTGTGGTGAGGAGATATGAAAGCCCATTTATGGGCACGGATTGCCTGGTGACCTAGTTACGAGGATATTCCTGGTGGCCGTACTCTGTGGGGCCCACTATGTTTTTTCTACGTGGTTCTTCTGTTTTTCTGTATCATTTTAGGGCGTAAGCCTAATAATGAGGCATATTCAAAGCTCAAGTGTAGCACACCATAGGAAACAGAAGGGATTGAATTCCTACAATTGAAAACTTCTTGGAGGCAGGGGACACAATTTTTTATACCAAGATGAATAAACAGGAGGTAGGGGACACAATTTTTTATATCAAGATGAATAAACATTGTGGTAGGCTTAAGAAGGTTTCAATAGTAGGTGTCAACGTTTCTTGTGGTGGTCTACTTGAGCTCTAGATCTGCCTTGTTTTTTGGGCTCAAGCCTTGAGCGAGCAAAATGAATAAACAGCGTGGATAAAACACAAACATCTTGGTTGGCCAGTCAGAGTTGTGCTGTTGGGATATCCTTAGTGACACTAGGCAATCCACGCCCTGCATTTATGCACCAACATGGTATCGTGTGCATTTTTATTTTTATTTTGGGTTAGCTTGTTAGTATACACAACACCCCCCCCCCCCAAATGGAATCCATACCAAGACCTCCGTGTTGAAACGAGGTATCTTTCACTCATCAAGGTAGCGTGTGCATATGCATAGTGTCATACATGAGGATGGTGGATATAGAGCATTGGGAATACACACTCAATATTCACCATCCACAGGTATGACATTATGCGCTGACCCCTATGTTTTTTGCTAAGGTAATATTGATGGCATCCCAGCTGATGAATGGCACAAATATTGTACAAGAACGATAGTCCACACAAGTACATGGATCTTGTGAATGCTTATGGCTCATTTGGATATCACCAAATAAATTACTTTTTCTACTTACAGCATTAGATATCTAACTTATTTGAGATAAGTAAGTTTGGTTTAAGATCAATTAAAAGTAACTTTCTTATTTAAAGTTATTTAATTACTTCAGCTTAATAGGTAGAAACTAAGATAAGTTATTTGAGGCATCAATAGTTTATGTAAAGTAACTTATGATCCAAATGCATAAGCTATTTATGCCTATTGTTCAAAGTATTCCTGATATTATCGAAATATCCCCGTTATTATTTTTATCTCTAGTTTGGCGATACTAATAACACTAGCAACAATACCAATAACATTGATAGTATTAGAAATTTCAGGTATCAACAATGTATCGCTAAGTATTGCTAACGTGTCGATATTGTTATTGTATCATCAATATTTTCAATTGTGTAAATTTCAAGTGTTGCTTATATTATCAATATATTGATATCGTATCACAAATATATATATATATATATATATATATATATATATATATATATATATATATATGTTTATGAAAAAAAATTTGCTTCAAAAGTTTTTATGGGCACATGGTTATTTGTTGTGTTCAATTTGTCAATGATAATATGGATAATATCTTAATATTGTTGTTATTGTAACATACGCAATATTGAAACCACAATTTTTCATTTCCCTATCAATTGTTGACGATTTCTTTGCAAAATACCGTGCATTGTCAATATTTTGAAATATTGATCAACGTGCAGGTAAAAGCTTGGATAAATGGTTGAATTGTTAGATGGGATGGGTGTGATGGTTGAACTGATTTCTTATAACAACACATGCTTTTAAGGTCCATTAAATAAAAACTTATTATATATGGTTCTTTTCTTTTTTTTTTTTTGCAAATATGTGTATTTTAGCATCTCTTGAAGTTTCACTGAAAATTTCACCGCTTTTCCCGTACTTTTCCACATTTTCAGTTATCGACGATATAAATATTGTTTCTGTATTCCCGGCTAATGAAACTTAGCTACACTGATACTTTAATCTTATGCCACTAGTAGCTTATCTTATTTTCTACTTATTTAGCAGAGAAGTATGTTTGATAAACAACATACTTATCAACTAAAAAGTAGAAAAGCAAAATTTGGTTTCCAACATAATGAGTATTTATCCCTCAAGTCAATTTGGTATCCCTCACATCCATCGTCCATCATGTAGGACCAACCTTTGATGCGGACCATTCATTGTGCGGGGCTTACCTTTGATGTGGGGCTTCCATCATGTAAGCCCCACCTTAGATGTAGGCAATTCCTTATTATAGGCCGACCTTTAATGTGCACCATACATTTGGACTCACTTTTAATGTTGGTCATCCATCATGTGGGGCCCACCTTTGATATAGGTTGTCCATCATGCGGGGCCCGGCTTGGATATGGGTCACTCATCATAAGGGCCAACCTTCGATGTGAATTGTCCATCATATCAGGCCCACCTTGATGTAGATCATCCATCATTCTGGGCCATCATGTGGAGCACACCTTCGATGTGGATTGTCCACCATGTAGGCCCCACCTTCAATGTGGGTTGCCCATCATGAAAGGCTCACCTTGAATGCAGGCCATTCATCATTAGGGACTGACTTTTGATGCAGACCGTCCATCATGTGGGGCCAGCTTCAATGTCCATTGCCCATCATGTGGAGCTCACCTTTGATATGGACTATCCACCGTGTGGGCCCCACCTTTGAAATGGGTCATCTATCATACCCGCCCATTTGTTGAGACTCAAATAATGCATAATTTTCCTCATTTACATCTTAATTTTATGAATATGAATCAGTTTAATGTTCTATTTTACTCATGTATATGTTGCAAGGTGAATTTAAGAGCTTATATTGAAAAATGGTGCTAAAAGCATGAATTTGATGCTCAAGAATCACCAAAGCAAGGGATGGATCTTAGAAGACTAAGATTGAAGAATTCACATGCCAAAGATCCAAGAAAACCAAGCAAGGAATGAAAAGAATCGAAGATTTAAAGTAAAGAATCCTGAAATCGTCCTGAAAAAGTGTATTCTAAAGCCTGAAGTCTATTTTGAAAAACTGCACAGTGAAAAATCTATTTTAAACAAACTGCGCAGCATGAAGTTTATTTTGAAAAACTACATAAATTTGAGGAGGTTTTTAGAGTTTTCCAACTTTGTACGAAAATTGGAGTTCCTTACTTATAAATAAGGCTTCTCAGGGCATTCCTAAACATCATTAGAAGCATTCAAGAGTAAGATTTAGGGTTTTTAAAAAGTTTTTAATTTTATTAAAGTTTTATAAGTTTTTTTTTTAGATCTTTTATATTTGCATTTATTTCTTTCTTGTTGCTTTTTTTCTCTATTTTAATTACGTTTTTCTAAGTTCCTTTTAGCCCAAGTTAGAAGGGAAGCACATGGGTTTAATAATTCTTTAAGTGATGATGTTTGATTGTTTTAATGATAAGAAGAACAGTGTTTACATGTTATCTATTGTTTAGGTCTTATTTTTTATCCTCTTATGAGATCCATATATTTCCATCATATGATATTCATATTGATGGATAGGCTTACCCTGAATCAATCAGATTTCTTAGATAGGAAAGGTTCTCAACCTGCTACATTTCTTTGATATTCATTATCCTATAGATATGAATTCTTAAAATCACTGGCGCTTGAGAATATATATCAATGGTGCAAATCCATGATTTTTTAATCTTTTATATCATTTATTAAAATATTTAAATTGTTTTATTTTCCGATTAGGCCGACCATAGTGCTCGGATCCTAGTTATGTTATCCAAGTCATCATGATTTTGGAACATTAACCTATATATAGAACTTTGAAGCTTGGGTGTTGTTTTAATTCAGTTGAATTACATCCATTCAAAACTCCTAAAATCAAATCATCAGTTTAGTTTTTTTATTACTTAGTTTGTTTTACATTTGATTTTCTCTTTCTCGCAATTCATCTCCCTGTGGGATCGGCTCTGTATATACAGGATATTACTTACGAACCTTTGCACTTAGAGGCAAGCAACCAAGTTTTTAGCACCGTTGTCGGGGAGATACTGAGATAGATCAAATTTGTACAAGATATCTAAGGTAAGTTCTTTTCTAAGGTAAGTTCTCTTCTAAACCCTCCAAATTTTCTGTAAATTTTTTTTCTTTGAAAGTAAATTCAGTTGGATCTTTCAAGCACTGACTATGACATAAGGTTGCCCTGCTTGGGATTTTATTACCCAAGTGCTATGGTTGTCCTACAGTTGCTGTTTGATCACAAAGATCATCTGTTGAATATATTTTCCAGATTAGCATAGTTTAATTTCTGCATTAGTTTTACTTTTATTGATTTATTTTTTATTTTTGCTTTATGGTTTGAACCCTCATGGTCGGCCTTACCACCTGGGTTGTTGGTTAAATTTTTGCTTTGTGGAATGAACCCTCATGGTCGGCCCTGCCGCCTGGGTTGTTGATTTATTTTGCTTTGTGGATTGAACCTTCATGGTCGGCTCTGCCGCCTGAGTTATTGATTTATTTTTGCTTTGTGGATTGAACCCTCATAGTTGGCCCCACCGCCTGAGTTATTGATTTATTTTTGCTTTGTGGATTGAACCCTCATAGTTGACCCTGCCGCCTTGGTTGTTGGTTAAGTTTTTGTTTTTATTTTAAGCATTATATTTGTTATTTAAATTAGTGGTATTTGTTGTGTGGTGTGGATGGTTTATGTCCCGTTAGAGTAGGGATTAAAACAATCGACTCTCCTCCAAAGGCGGACTAGTTCCAGGCCTTGATCACCTATTTAGAAGAGGCACTCAACATCACTTAGATTCCATGGCAGACCCAATTGATAATCCATCGGATCCACCTCGATGAGAACGCCAAACCAATTAGACAACCTCAAAGGCGTCTCAATCCAAACATGATGGAAGTTGTAAAAAATGAGGTGATTAAATTATTGAATGTGAGAATCATCTATCCAATATCCGATAGTGATTGGGTGAGTCCAACTCAAGTTATCCCAAAGAAATCTAGAATAACTATCGTGCAAAATTCTAATAATGAACTCATACAAACATGTGTCACCACTAGTTGGCGTGTTTGCATTGACTATAAAAAATTGAATCAGGTCATAAAGAAAGACCATTTCCCTCTACCATTCATTGATCAAGTTTTAGAGAGGGTAGCAGGTCACTCCTTCTATAGTTTTCTTGATGGATATTCCAGATATAACTAAATAGAGATAGCCCTGGAAGACCAAGAGAAAACCACGTTCACTTGTCCATTTGGCACGTTTGCTTTCAAACGGATGTCATTTAGATTATGTAACACCCCAATAACTTTTCAACAATGTATGTTAAGTATTTTTTCAAATATGGTTGAGAAATTTCTTGAGGTTTTCATGGACGATTTGTTTGTATTTGGGAGTAATTTTGAGGAATGCCTCAACAATTTATCTCGTCTTATGTAGGTGTGAAGAAAAAGACTTTGTGTTAAATTGGGAGAAATGTCATTTCATGGTTCAAAAGAAAATTGTTTTGGATCATGTTATCTCCAAAAATGGAATCGAGGTAGATCGCTCAAAACTCGACATTATAGCTAATCTACCTATTTCCTTAACTGTTAAAGATATTAGATCACTTCTATGGCATGCTGGTTTTTATACAAGATTCATTAAAGACTTTAGTGCCATTACTAGACTCTTGACTGATCTTCTTCAAAAGGATGTTCCATTTAAGTGGGCAGATGAGTGTGCAAGTGCCTTTAATAAAATTAAATCATCCATTACCTCTGTACCTATCATGCGTCCACCAGATTGAACACTTCCTTTTGAACTAATGTGCGATGCAAGTGATTATGCCATAGGGGCTGTTTTGGGCCAAAAGAAAGATAAATAGCCCTATATTATTCACTATGCGAGTAGAACTCTAAACTCGATCCAAGTGAACTACTCAACAACTAAAAAAGAGTTACTTGCAGTTGTTTTTGCTTTGGATAAGTTTAAGTCCTACTTGTTTTGATCCAAAGTGGTCATTTT
The DNA here is from genome assembly GCF_029962835.1 of Magnolia sinica. Taxonomy (NCBI): domain Eukaryota; kingdom Viridiplantae; phylum Streptophyta; class Magnoliopsida; order Magnoliales; family Magnoliaceae; genus Magnolia; species Magnolia sinica. Next base: position 90,539,518 of record NC_080577.1, read on the forward strand.
TACGGACCACTCAGCTTTGAAATTTTGCTATCTAAAAAGGATGCAAAGTTGAGACTTTTGAGATAGATCCTCATACTCCTAGAATTTGACTTATAAATAAAAGATAAGAAATGAATAGAAAACATAGTGGCCCATCACCTTTCCAGATTAGTGTTAGATGATTCCACTGAGGAGATGCATATATAGGACACTTTCCCTGATGAACGATTATTTGGGATCTCCAAATTGCCTTAGTATGCGGATATAGTGAACTATCTTGTAAAGGGAAAAATGCTCTATCATTGGAAGTCACAAGATAGGAAGCGTTTTGAAACCGAAGTTAGGAACTCCTTCTAGGATGACCCATATTTATATAAATATGGGAACTGATCAGATTTTTAGACGTTGTGTCCCAGAGGATGAAGTTCAGAGTGTTATTTCCTTTTGTCACATGAAAGCATGTGGTGGCCATTTTTCTGCTAAGAAAACCACTGCAAAAATCTTATAATGTGGTTTTTACTAGCCCACTATGTTTAAAGGCACTCATGCTTTCTGTGTTACTTGTGATAGATATCAAAGGTTGGGAAGAGTGTCCCAGCACAACATGATGCATTTATCCTCAATTTTACCATTGGAGATATTTGATTGTTGGGGTATTGATTTTATGGGCCCATATCCATCTTCTTTTGGATTTCTTTATATATCGGTTGGTGTGGACTATGTTTCAAAGTGGATTGAGGCAGTTCCAATTAGAACCAATGATAACAAAGTGGTCATACGATTCCTAAAGAAAAATATTTTTTCTAGATTTGGAACTTCGAAAGTCATCATTAGTGATGACGGGTCTCACTTTTGCAATAAGACATTTGAGGCTTTGATGAATAAATATAACATCAAGCACGAAGTGAGTGCCCCATACCGGCCATAAACGAATAGGCAAGCTGAGATTTCTAATTGGGAAATCAAATACATTTTAGAGAAAATTATAAGGTTAGATAGGAAGGATTGGTCCCTCAGACTATCCGACGCTTTATGGGCTTATAGGACTGCTTATAAGACCCCGATTGGAATGTCTTCATAAAGATTGGTGTATGGGAAGGCTTGTCACTTGCCTGTGGAATTGGAACATAGAGCCTACTGGGCAATAAAGAAATTAAACTTTGACATAAACCAAGTAAGTGGACAAAGGAAATTAGAGTTGAATGAATTAGAGGAGCTGAGGAGAGACTTATATGAAAATTCTAAAATCTACAAAGAGAGAACCAAAGCTTTTCATGACAAAAACATCCTGAGGAAGAATTTTGAACCTCAGCAAAAGGTCTTATTGTACAATTCTCGTTTCTAGTTCTTTCCGGAAAAATTAAGATCAAGATGGACAGAATCCTTCATTGTAAAGAATGTTTATACTCATGGGGCTGTTGAAATTGAGAATCCACGTAATGGCAATGTGTACAAGGTTAATGGTTAGAGATTGAAGTCTTATGCGGAAAACTTTCATTTGCGAAAGGAGTCCTTCCTTCTTCATAAGTCAGAATATTCAGATTAATTCTCTTAGTCTGACGGAGCATTTATGTAGGATTTGTATTATATTCAATTTTTTTTAGTGTCACCCAGCAGATAAGTTCTTCATGGTAGGTACTATTCACCATTTCTTTTATTTTTATTGTTCTCTGCATTACATTATCATTACATTAGGGACAATATAGATTTTAGGTTGGAGGTGTGGATAGTCATCTATGTGAGTTTTTTTTTTTTTTCTTTTAAGTTTCAGTTTATTTATTTATTATTATTTTTTAAAATGTTTCAGTTAGGTTTAAGTTTTTTTTTTTTTTTTAGGTTTATGGGGAATCTTTTTCAACATTTTCAAAATAATATGTTTATATACAAGAATGTGAACATGATATTATGCGAATTTCAAAGACAAAGTTAATACTTAGTCTAGGTCTATAGTAGTTAAAATTCTGATAACTGAAAATTATAAACTTGAGTTATATTATCTAATCATTAGTTTAAAGTGAGTTATAATTTGATGTACTGAATTCACAATACACCCTAACTAACTAAGTGAAGAATGTGTTATGTGAACTAGAATAACATATTTTGGGAAACTGCGTAAATTTGAGGCGATTCCTAGAGTTTTTCAACTTTGTACGAAAATTTGAGTTTCCCATTTATAAATAAGGCTTCTCAGGGCATTCATAAGCATCATTAGAAGCATTCAAGAGAAATATTTAGAGTTTTTAAAGAGTTTTTAATTTTATTGAAGTTTTATAAGTCGTTTTTTTTAAAAAAATTTTTTTAATATTTTCTATTTACATTTATTTCTTTCTTGTTGCTTTTTTTCTCTATTCTAATTATGTTTTTCTAAGTTCCTTCTAGCCCGAGCTAAAAGGAAAGCGCATGTGTTTAATAATTCTTTAAGTTTTGATGATTAATTGTTTTAATGATGAGAAGAATAGTTTATGCATGTTAGCTATTGTTTTGGTTTTGTTTTTTTATTCTCTTGTGAGATCCATATATTTCCATCCTATGAGATCCACATTGATGGATAAACTTACCCTGAATCAATCAGATTTCCTAGATATGAGAGGTTCTCAACTTGCTATATTTCTTTGATATTCATTATCCCATAGATATGAATTCTTAAAATCACCGGCACTTGAGAATATATTTCAATGGTGTAAATTCTTGATTTTTTAATCTTTTATATCATTTATTAAAGTATTTAAATTGTTTTATTTTCCGATTAGGCTGACCATAGTGCTCGGATCCTACTTGTGTTATTCAAGTCATCATGATTTTAGAATATTAACCTTCGATGTGGACATTGAAGTGGGCCCCACGATGAGGGCCTCGCCTAATCCGCGTCCCCATCTGGCAGGGAAACGGATTGGCTACTCCCCCTGCCACCGGCCAATGGCTGGTGGTCGGTCCTCTGTGGGCCCCACAATGATGTATGTGTTTCATCCATGCCGTCCATATATTTTTCTAGATCATTTTACGTTATGGGGCCAAAAATGAGGTATATTCCAATCTCAAGTGGACCACATTATAGGGAAGAGTGTTGAATGAACAACGACCATTAAAAACTTTTTGGAGGCCATAAAAGTTTTGGATCAAGCTGATCTTTGTATTTTCCCTTCATCTGGGTCTGCATGAACTAATCAACAAATTGGATGTCAAATAAATAGTAAAGGAGGCATTAGGAGGACTTTAACGGTAGATATCCAATCACTATTGTTTTCCTGTGGCGTGGTCCACTACGCATCACACGTGCATAAGTAAGGTCATGGGGCGGCAGGTTTGGAAGTGTGCTTGTCTTAAAACCACAAGGACGTGAGAAAGAGAAGGTGCAGGCAGAGGAGCTCCACATGTGTGTACACATATGTAGAGTGTTACGGACGCGGATTTCCTGCGAAAACCTTTCGCAGGAAGTTCCTGCGCTAGGATTCTAGGTGGGGCCTGCTGCGATGTTTGTGAGAAATCAAAGCCGTCCATCCATTTTTCGACCTCATTTTAAGACATTCTACCAAAAATGAGTAGGATCCAAAACTCAAGGAGATGAAACAGTGGGGAAAGGAATGCCTACCGTTGAAACCTTCCTAGGCTCTACCTTGCTGTTTATATGCCATCTAAACCGTTTATAAGGTCATTTTCACTTAGATAAAGTGAAAAAACTAAAAAATTTATATCGTTAAAAACATTTATGGACATATAAATATTTCAACGGTGGTCACTAAATCTTCACTGTTTCCTCTCGTGTGGCCCATTTGAGTTTTTGATCCTCCTCGATTTTGGTCCCACGTCATAAAATGAGCTTAAAAAACGGATAGAGGAGTTAGATTTCACACAAACAACTACACAGGACCCACACAGAATCTTGCGCAGGAACTTACTGGGAAAGTCTTTCGCAGTAAATCCGCGTCCTAGTGTTACTGCACACGTGTATACACACATGCGAAGGAGGAGAGAGCAGTGGCCAGTGAGTGCTCTGTAAATAGCAGTCTTACGAAGGGTGAAGCTATAAGGTGGATGACCGTCCTTACTCATGCTGCCTCGGTGGTAGACTCACACGGTGGATATCCGAGGGATATTTTAGTGGGCCGGATGTCGCTTCCAGCTATGGGAACTTCATGCATGCGGGTGCACTTGGAGCAATGTGGGCGGGACTCTGACTTTGAGCCCATCTCAATGCATGAGAGCGTATATCTAAACAGTCGATATGTTTTCCATATCATTTCATGGCATGTCCCAAAAAATCAATCAGGAAACAGTGGTGAATGACCATTAAAAACGTTTTACAGACCAAATCGTTTTAGATCAAAATGATCATTTTTTTTTCCGATCATCCAGGTACGTATGTGTGACCTTATCAACAGGTCGGATGGCAAATAAACATTACATTAGACACTAGGAAGTTTTTAATGGTAGATGTTTAACGACCATTGTTTCTTTTGGTGTGGTCCACCTGAGATTTGGATTTTCTTCATTCTCCCCTGCATGCTGTAAAATGATCTTGAAAAATGGATCGACCGCGTAGATATGCAATTCATACATCGAAGTGGACCCACGATCAGGGTCGCACCCATTTCGCAGGATACGGGTGGCAGCAAGTCCCGATCGGTTCTGATTTCCGAGGTCGTCTCCTCCTCCCATTAATTTTCTCTTGCTATTTTTCCACTTTCTTTCCTGATTAGGTGCGGCCCCCGCCTCACCTAACACGGTGCAGCCCTGAACGGAGGGATTACATTGATGTATATCTTATATATCCACACCGTTCATCCGTTTTTCCAGATCATACTATGGAATGAACCAAAAAAAGAAGAAGATCCAAATATCAGGTGGACCACATCACAGGAAAAATTGATAATTAACGATTAAAATTTTCTTGTGAAAGATAAAAGGTTTCGATGAAGGTTGTTCGCTTTTACCGTCCATCCATATCCGTGAGATCTTATCAACATGTTAGATGGAGAATAAACATTACTGTAGGCCCTGGGAATTTGTTAATGGTAGGCGTCCAATCAATACTCTTTCCTATGATGTGGCCCACCAGAGATTTATGTATACTTCATTTTTTATAAAACTCTCTAAAATGATATTAAAAACGGATGGACGGCCTGGATATACAATACATACATCAAGTTGGACCCCACGCCGTGTTGGTCGAGGCAATTTCGGCACCTAATTGGCTCCCCTCTTTTGTCTACAGTTTTTCTTCCTTTCTTCCATCTTCTCAAAAGTTAAGTCATATACACAGATCTCACAGCATCTTATTTCCAACGCCACTTTCATTTCCTTCCTCCCATCCATCCGTCCATCCATCCATCTAGAATGGACTAGTTGGGTCCAGTTGTTCAGATCCTTCTCTTCTTCTGGGCTCATGTTTCTCTGCAAATCGGTTATCTCAAACACCTCAATAACAACGTAGAGACATCGAAGAGCGAAACGGAAGAACTGCAAGACAAGCGTGACCAAATTCAAGCGGACCTCGATCATGCTATATCAGTCGGAAAGAAACGGAAACCCTAAGTAGAGAAATGGCTCGTGAACGTCACCAATATCAGAGCTCAAGTCGATTCTATCAGATCGGAATTCGAGCAGCAGAAAACGTGTTTGAATGGTTGTTGCGCCGATCACTTCTCTCGCTACAAACTGGGCAAAAGGGTAGTTAAAAAGATCGAAGATGTCGAAAACCTCAACGTAAAAGGAGTCTTTTAAAAGGTGGCTGAGAGCCCTCGCCAGCCGCGGGTGTTGGAGATGGAAACATCGCTACCTTTAGGACAACAAAGCACATCTGAGCAAACCATGGAGGATATATGGCAATGGCAAACCATGGAGGATATATGGCAATGCTTACACGATGAGGAGAATGACGTCGTAGGTGTTTACGGGATGGGAGGAATTGGGAAAACAACTTTCATGAAAGACATAAACAATATGTTCATTGGAATTGATGACTTCAACGTTGTGATTTGGGTTGTAATTTCACATAAATGAAGAGACGAGGTACATGTTGTTTGTGCGGTTGAAGAATCTGAGGTATGTGCTCATCTTAGATGATATGTGGGAATAATTTACTTCGGATCAAGTAGGAATTCCAAAGCCAGACAAGCAAAAAAGATGCAAGATCATGATAACCACATGATCGGTTGCAGTGTGTAATGCGACGGGGGTGGATGCGGTTCTGTCATTGGAGATTCGACCGGTAGCAGAGAAGGTTGTGGAGGAGTGCAGCGGATTACCACTTGCAATTAAAATAGTGGGACTGGCGCTATGGGAGAATGCATTGAGGGCATTGAAAGGATCATCACCTGAGGTTCCAAGTATGGAGTGTAAGGTGTTTCTTCCTTTGAAACTTAATAATGATTGCCTAGAAAACGATAAGATCAAATCATGTTTCCTGTATTGTTCATTGTTTCCGGAAGATTATAATATAAAAAGAGATCATCTAAACATATACTGGGCCATGGAGGAAGGATTCATAAAAAAATGTGAATAACTTGGAAGAAGCATCTAACAAGGGGCATGACATCCTTGAAAGAATCTAGGACGCATGCCTCTTCGAGGAAGGGTCTATGGCTAATGTACATGTCAAGATTCATGATTTGCTCCACGACTTAGCTATATGGATCACTTCACAATGGTCGTCATCATCCAACAAGGGCTCAAAATTCTTTGTGAAAGCCGGGGAGGGACTAGTGCAGCCACCAGAAGAGAAAATGTGGGGAGAGCTTGTAAGGATTTCATTGATACGCTACAAAATAAAAGATCTCCAAATTAAGCCCGATTGCCCTAACTTGGTCTCCTTGTTCCTCAATGACAACAATCAATTATGTACCGTTCACAATAGTTTCTTCGAGCTCATGCTGAAACTTCAGATCCTTGATCTAAGTCATTCTTGCATCAAATCTCTCCAGTGTCGTTATTGCTATTGTTGAATCGACGTGCGCTCATTCTAACATATTGCAGACATCTAGTGGAGGTGCCAGCATTGGGAAATTTGAAGGAACTCGAACTTCTTGATCTCTCACACTCTGGCCTCAAAAAGTTTCCTCAAGGCATTGCAAGCTCGGTTAAACTTAAGAGGTTGAATCTATCATGTTCTCATCTCCCCACAGTTCCATTGAATATGATATTCGGGCTACCTAGCCTGGAGGATCTAAGCATGTTGGGGCTGGGATATGTTGACGGAGCTACTTTTGGTGAGGCTGTGACCATGACACGGCTGAGTTCTTTAAGAATCACTGTGTCCAATCTTAATGGCCTCATCCCACATGGTATGTTCCATCGATGGTTTTCGGGGTTGAGAAGATTCCATGTTCAGGTTGTCTATCAAGGGAGTGATATCCTCATGCATCCTTCTGATAAGCAGATAAGCATTTGTGGATGTCACAATTTCCCCTACGGGATTGAGGGGTTGATAAAACATGCAATCTCTTTATTCTTCGAAAAATGCAGAGACATCTTGAAGTCTATGGATTCAGTGGAGTGGAATGCATTATAGACTGGAGAGAGGTTGAAGAATATGCATTGCAATGTTTACAGCAGTTGGATCTCGTTGGTTTACCAAACTTGGAGAAGGTATTCTATGGTGGAGTGCCTCCACCGAACACATGCCTTCAAAACCTAAGAAATATATATCTTGTAGAATGTCCCAATTTAAGTTGTCTCTTCTCCTCTAGGATGGTAGAATATCTGCATCAGTTACAAAAGCTTACTGTTCCAAAATGGAGGAGATTATAGAAGGTGACATGCTACCTGATAATTCATTCCCAAGATTGCGCTCCCTATATTTGGAGAACTTGCTGAAATTAGCAAGCATTTGTAGCCAGCGACTTAGTTTTGTATCTTTGGAAGAGATCCATGTAATTTCGTGTTCTGGGTTGAAGAAGCTCCCCCTCTTCTGCTCAAGCATCAATGAAATAAGAGGAATAGCAGGTGAGAGAGAATGGTGGGAAGGATTAGAGTGGGAAGACGAGAACGCCAAGTCCCTCTACTCCAGCATTTATGAAAGTGCCTGATCGGAGTTGAAGAAGCATCCTCTCTTTGATGCAGAAAAGGTGAAGTAATTTCTTTCATTAGCTCATGTTTTACATTGTGACAGACATTGCCAAGGATTTTAAAAGTTCGCGATACTTTAACGGGAAATTGATAAAGCGATACTACCATGATAATATCATGAGATATTCAAAATCTTAGAATATTTTAAATTTTTACGGTTATATGCAAAATTTATTAAAGGAATTTTTTTATGCATATAAATTCAAAATTTTGGAATTATTTTTTAACTTCTAATAAATATTTTTTAATATTTTGTTTTCAGGGAGATTTTCTGAATATTACCATGAGAAGAACATCAAACTCTAAAATCTTCTGAGATATTCCCATTCCGAGAAATTGGTGAGAAGGAGATTTATCACTTTCTTTTTTATATTTATTTTGCAGTTATTGATGTGTTAATTATTGCGTTTATAGGCAATCACACCCTCTTGCATGTGGAAGCATTTCTAGTTCTTCACTTTTCCAAGCTTAGCATCCCCTGAGATCTAAAATGATTGCATGACTGACTAGGGCATAACGTTAACTGATGTGCACAGAATGACTTGATGTGGAGGAGATGTGGATGGGCATAACGTTAACTGATGTGCACAGAATGACTTGATGTGGAGGAGATCTGCCCATCCACTCATGCGGACAAATGACTTCATGGGGAGGAGATCCACTTCTCCACTCATGCGGACAAATGACTTCATGGGGAGGAGATCCACCCACCCACTAAGGTGGGCTACACAATGGGAAACAGTTTATGGTGAGTTCCACCATTAACATTGTACAAATTATGTGTGGGTCTACTGCAATGTCTATGTGCCGTCCAATCCACTCATCTAAGCCGCCATTCAAGGATGAATGGATTCCACAAAAATCACGATATCCCAATACTCATCCATGCCACACCACGTAAATTTAGAGCTTTTAGGCATGACTTTACAATGTTCCCTGTGGTGTGGCCTATGTTTTGCATTGGAATGATTTTCAAGGACTCATGGCGAAAATCTGGTGACTTGCCTGATGGAAAGGGTGGATCTGATGTATGTACGTCACATCAAGCGCTTAGCTTGAGGCAAGCAAGGCCATCCAATGCTCACAGGAGTCAGGCTAGCGCAGTGCAGCTGAAATCTGGCAATCACATGATCCCACTACGTGGATTCTTTGTCTAAAATATCAAGTTGATCAGGCCATCAGGTGGACTACAGTGGACTGCTGGTCGGTTTCTCTTTAACCATTCATTATTTTATAGACATTTGGCCAACCTAATGATCATGCATTTGTAACCACCTCCGATATGTCAGTCTCTCCACTCTCATGAACAGCTAGCTCTACTTTTTTGTAGTATTTTAGTTTCTTTTAAGTTGTTTGGAGATTTTATTATGTTTCTAGGTATGGTTCAAGCCCAAATAGTTATAGAGGTGCTTTCTTCATTAAATGCATTTTACATTAATAGAGAGAGTTGTTTTAGGAAGTTTTTGTAAGGTGGGTGAGGTTCTCACAATTTATTTTATGGGTTGCAACACATTGTAAGAACTACAAAGGTGTACCGTGAGAACCTCTGGCCATACAACATAGGCTAGGCTGGGAGTTGAGAGCATGGGGTCTTGAATTATCCTACAGCCTACTCCAGCCTGCTCCAGTAAGGAGTTGGGAGTAGAAGGGAAAGTAACTTAGACACAGAGATAATGATATATTGGAGTAAGGGTGGAGATGTACTTGGATGATCCAATATCATTCTAATTACCTTAAACCGAAGTGAACTTAGTAGATATTCTTTGCCTTGACTTCATGGAACATGTATGTTAACAACGAGAGCACATGTTCAATGCATTATCATGTAGTGTATGATGTTATATTCTACTTTTTGATGTTTAGAGTTAGATGTTGATTTCGAGCAAGTACTTTATACATTTTTTGCTTATTGTTGGTAATGAGCCTTTTTTCCTACTTTATTTTAAGATGAAGAAGGCAAGACTCCTTTCATTGGCATAAATTGTATATGTGCTAGATTTTCTTTATATGACATAGAAATGCATTATCATGTAGTGTATGATATTATATTCTACTTTTTAATGCTTAGATGTTGATTTCGAGCAGCAAGGACTTTTGACATTTTTTGCTAATTGTTGGTAATGAGCCTTTTTTCCTACTTTATTTTAAGATGAAGAAGGCAAGACTCCTTTCATTGGCATAAATTGTATATCTGCTAGATTCTCTTTATATGTCTTAGAAATACGAAGTGTGTTGCTACACTCTTTTTCTCTCTCCCTCTCTCTCTCTGTTTTATTTTTTTGTTGCTTATCATGTTTGGATAATTATTTTTCCACAGCAGCAACCATATTCTGATGTAGCATGCGTCACAGATACATTCCTAGCATGGTTGGACCAAAAGAAGGTGGACCGTAAATTGATCATAACTTTTGATCCGGGTATCGTTATAGCGCACCAGACCGAGCATCATGAACCGAAACAGCACGAGAACTCGAAGACGAGTTCTTTTGAAGTGGTGGGGACTGATGTAGAGCGGGTCGCGGACACTTTCATGTCCAAGATGGATCAGGGAAGGCCCAATCGGAGGAAGAAGTCATCAAGACCGTTAGAACCTTAAAACAGGCATATCTCGCAAACCGGAATGAGTTACTCGACGTAACATATATGATTTTGGGGTAGGACGAGTTACTTTAGCCAGCCAACCAACCTGGCTATGCCGGGTTACCCACGCCGAATTTGCGAGATTCCATTATATTGATGGCCAAATTCCATGTTTTAATTCCGTTTTTACTATAAATAGTAAGTTTTAGTTTGATTATAACTCTTCATCCGTTGAGCTTTAGGAGTTGCGCCCAACGTGAAAAGAGCTTAGAATAATTAGGAGAACAGCTTGGTGAAGCCAAATAGGACACTTACTATTTTTGGCCGAAAACCTTGCGCACTAGTAGACATCACGACTGTCTATAAATAGTAAGTTTACTATTTATAGTAAGTTATAAATTCTAGGAGTTTTAGTTATAGTTTGCTTTTGATTTCTCTCCCATTGCTTGGTATCCCTATTTAAAGGGTTGTGAACTCATTTATTTCATTCATCAATCAATTTCGAATTTTATAGAATTTATTTTCTATTATTCTTGTTCTTTTCCTCGTGGATTCGAGGAGTCTCTGTGAGGAGCCCTAGAAGTTCCGTGGATTCAGAACAGTTATCCCCCCGAGGAAGACGGTGCCCGACCTCATGTCCTCCCCTGCGTCATATTCCCATCGAGCAAATGTGTGGTGACATGGTGGACATCTATATGCAGAACATGAAGTTAAAATTTGAAGAAAATTTTCTCCCATTGAAGAAACTATAGAACAAGAAAGAGGTGACTCTCTCTCTCTCTCTCTCTCTCTCTCTCTCTCCAAATTGACTTTTTTCCCAGATAAATTTGTCGTAATCTGTGGGGTGTATTTGGATGCAATGTGGAATTCAATTGTAATGTTCTAGTAACTCTACTAGAGTAGAAGCATGGAAATGATCAAATTATAGTTACCTCCCTTTGTATCATTGAGAAATTGGCCTCCAAACCACCATGGCATTCCTTTCAAGCTGGAAGGAATTGTAACGGTCATTTTGAATTCTAAGAAACATTGTCATTTATTGTTGTTTCCTCTTGGTAAAAATAAATTTTCACAATTCAATTCAGCTACGTGCGCCCATCTCAGCCTATGGCACAGAGGAATTGAAATAGAAGATGTGCATGTTGGTCTATATAGATTCTATGGAAACAAATAAAGCAGACACCCTACTCCATCTGAAGCCTCCAAAGAACTTTTTGTTACTTATAGCAAATTTCGTTGAGCTTGTCTCTGTAATTAATTGCAAATACTGAGTTGTGTCCTAATAAGGTGTCCAACTTGTATCTCCTGAGTGATTTATACAATATAATTTAGTAGCTATGAGTTGAGCATTTGGTTGATGACTCTTGCTATTTGCAGGCAAGCTTTAGACCTCTCTAACAACCTCATTTGTGATAATCAGAGGTTGAGATCTGTATTAAGCTATTTTGCGCTTGTGTAAGCACAGTATGAAATGAAACATGCTACTGTGTTCAGAAAGATATCCCTTCACTCTAGGACTCTATTATCTTATTTTATTTGTTATATGTAAGTATTCGCTGGTGGCTCTCATGTTTATTGTTAACATCTAGTTCAATAGTGTATCGTGCTTCTCCTTCACCTTTTGACCAGCATATCATATATTCTTATTTACCAAGGTAACTCATGTTCTTTCTCTTTTGTGGCACCTTTTCCAGAAGGTATGATCAGATATTAATATTGTTTTTCAACAAACACTAAATCCCATCTCTTTCTTGTTTAGTATTTCTTATATCTTTTTGTTTGCAGGAACCAGTGTTGCGTCTAAGTTTTTATGTGCTAATGGAATTACTCTTTTCAAAGTACGAGAGGGAACTATCAAGTTACTTGGAAAGTCAGACATGTACTATTTCAATCCTGAGCATCCTCCCTTGACTGAACCAGCTCAAAGGGCACTCAATTGGGCTCTTGATGAAAAGATGAAATCAGGTAATTTTTTTGAGGCTATTTTCTCCTAATTTCTTTGTGCTGATTGTAGCTTCATTAGCTTCAAGGACATGATTTCTCAAGTTTGTTTGTTTGGAAAAAAAGAATTTGGCATTTTGAGCTTTGTTTGCTTGGAGGATTGAATTTGGTATTTTTGGTTTTGTTTTCAGAAGGATTTTGAGGGTGCTTGTATGACAAAGATGGGATTTTTGTGATTTTGTGTGGTGGGATTTTAAGTTTCTGTATCTGGGTTTTGTTGTTGGGAGGATTTTGAATATAGGAAAAAAGCTGGGAAATTTGAATCTTCAAAATGATGGTGAAATGGTGGTCTAACTGGGGCAGAAATTCAGGGTTTTTTTTTTGGAAGCTGAGTTTTTGCTGTGTTTTTATGGAGTTTGTGAATGAAGAAGCTAAAAAGCTGATCTTTTTTGCTTTAGAGCTCATGAAAATGGTGGTTCTGGGGTGAAAATGTCAAGTGGGAGGTTTTCCTGTTGTGTTGAACTTGTTTCTCATCTGGGCTTTTACTTTTGTGTTTAGGTTAGTTTTGTGCATGGATTTTCATGTCGAAATTGCTAGCTTTTGGGCCATGGTGGTTTTAGTATATTATCTTTGACAGTGAGAAGAGATCAAGAGGCTTTGGAGTAGAAGAGAGGATGGAAAGAAGAGATTTCCTATTTTGAGAAATGAGTTTGCTGGTTTTGGTATGGAGAGCTCCAATGCACAAGCCCTCTCCTTCTGGCATAAACTACGAAGTTCAGTTGGTTTTTTTTTTTTTTTTCCTGTTCCCTTCCCTTCATGCATTTATCTATTTGCTAGGTTTGTCTTGGCACGGCTTTGACATTGAATTATATATTCTTGTTCAGATTGGCTCGAAATGATTGGGTGTTTATTCTTTCCTCAATTCCTTTGTTCTTTTGAGGTTTTTTTACTATCAGAGTTTGACAACCAATTCTATGGAGAAAGTCCTTCGTCTAGACATAGAGACTCTGTTCCCCGGCCACAAGGTTCCATTTAACAACTGGCTCTGATATGTATGTGCACCAATTGGGAACTCCTCAGAAAGAAATTGGGAACTCTACCCAATCCATGGTGCTGGTTGTTAAAGGGCACCACCAGGCTCTGTAATCTGTATAGATTTTCCTATGACTTCTTCCATGTGCTAAGCTTCTAAACATTTTTTAGGAACAAAAATGATGGTCATAACCGTTGTTTTTAAACCCAGAATGTATCGGACGGTTGAACCGGATTGAGAGCAATGCCGCAGCTATTCAGCAAATGCCAAGAGCATTACAGGCAGCATTTGATAACAGATTTGATGGGGAGACATCATCACCAGCTCTATGTTGGAACTTGGAGAACCTGCGAACAAAGTGCTTGGAATCGCTACAATGTATTAGAAGATTCGGAGCAGTTGCAGACCTGTTCTCAGGTGCCTGAATCATTGGATGGAGAAAGCATTGCATCTTCAACCACCGAAAGCTGGGAGTCTAAAACCAAAATCCATGAATTCAATAAATATTCATACTTCAGCAGTCAAAGGAGCAACAAAGAAAGAGGGCATTCAGAAAGGAATGCATGCAGCCAACTGATACTTTTTCCGAGGAGACAACTAATACTTAAAAAAGGAATGTCTCCACCAGTAATGGAAGAAATCAGCTTGTGTGCTTGAATAAGGATGAACTTGAAACAACACCGAAGATGTTGCATCAAAGTTCATATTTGTATTTACTTCTGTGGATTTTCTGTCAAGGTCTTTTTTCAGTAGGAAAGGAGGGAAAGGTAAGTGTTTGAGCATGGGTGTGACGACAGTTTGAATTGTTGTTATGTAGTGTTTAAGCATAGTATGTTGATTGTTTGAGATGCATATCAATTTCATATTACCTGCGTATCAACCATCACACCCTGCCAAGAGTACCAAAGCTTTTCTCTTCATACTCCAGATACGGTACGATCGAGAAATTGTTGATGCAGAAATTGTATCTTTGCATTCACAGTTGCATGAACATTGTGATGAAAATTTCATTCAAAATCTAGCTCTGTCAATTGTAATTCTTGCAGCAAGGTGAAGGGAATTTAGATTACTTATGGTTGATGACTTTTGTAACTTGCATTTAGTCCCATGAAGGAAGTCTGTAAAGGTGGCCTTATTCATGTTTCAGTCTAGAAAAGACAGTTCATATCTCAAGCTGATGCAACTGTGTTGCTGGAATGCATCCCACAAATCCCCCTTGTAAATAGCGCCATTGTCATGCAGCTTGGCTGATGTTCATGCTTCTTTGAGGGGTCATTTGGATGCCTGTGAAGTCCTAAGTTGTAAAGGAATTGCAGAAAATCTGATTGGAGGGGCTGTTTGGATGCATGTATTTGCCAGTAAAGGCTTTACCGGCTGTAAACTGTCATATGAAACATGGTAAAAAGCGTTCCAGATTGGAGGTAAAGTCTTTACAGTTAAAAGTGCATTATACATGTTAGAACACAACGGTTAATAAACACTCATGATATGTGGGGCCCACCATAATGTGTATGGTACATCTAATCTATCCATCATGTACTTCCCTTGATGCTCTTCTGTGCCCTAAAAAAACAGCTTGTCCATTATCAAATGGACCACACAAGGCAAGGATGGGACGTCCACCATTAAAAACTTGTAGATTACATTTGGGGCCCACTGTGATGGGTGGAAGACATCCAATCCCATAAGTTTGTGAATGTTAAAATCAAGTCTTTCTTACGTGGTTTTTGCAGATTTTGGAAGCTTCACTGCCCAAGCTCTCTAGTATGAATACGATTTGTTCATTGCAAACGCTTTATTCATTACAAAAGCTTTATAGGCTAGCCAAACACACAATTTGTATACTTCTAAACAGATTATCACTTAAAAGCCAAATGGAATATACTTGTAAACAGATTACTACTTAAAAGCCAAGCAGAATAGCATGTAAACTGATTACACCTGAAACTTTTTTCAAGTGTAATGTGTTTACAACTAAAAAAAATTACAAGCATCCAAACCACCCCCGAGTGAATTCAATTTCCATTATCACTCTCCCATTGTCATGCAAATTCTTGAAACGCTTGGTCTTCTCACCAAGTCTTTTCTTCAAGTTTTAAGTCGATACATTATAGTTAGGGGTGTACATCAAGTTGAACCGAGTCGAGCTGGCCTTAGCTCAACTCGGCTTGGTCACTGGCTAACCTTAGCTTGAACTCGGCTCGGCTCGAGCCTGACTGGCCAGCTTGGCTCGGTTCGGTCAGCAGCTCGAGCCAACTTGGGCCATGTTCGAGCCGAGTTCGCCATTGAGGCATTTCCACAAACACCTAAACTGCAACGTCAAAATCCCATTGTTTTACAAACAAATGCAATGGTTTTATAGGTGTTTTATTAAACACCTTCTAAGTAACATAAAAACTAAGAAAAACAAAGAGAAAAACAAAGAGAAAAAAAAAAAGAGAAAAAGGGTATTTGTTTCATGTACATACCTTCCTTGCCACCAGCCACATTTTATTGAGTCATTTTATCAAACAGTTGGTGAGCAACATCAATGGCAAAGTAACCGAGTCACCGAACTGGTTCGATACGAGTTCGATTCAAGTCAAGTTGAGCTGGTTTGATCCGAGTTCGATTCGAGCCGGATTCGATCCAAGTCGAGTCAAGTTGGGGCCTGCTTGAACTCCGCTTGAACTCATTTTCAAGCTCAAAAAATCAGCTCGACTCGGCTCAAACTCAACTACGAACCGAGTCGAATTGAGCTTTTTCGAGTCGAGTCGAGCGAGTTATCCGAGCTATCTCGGTTCGTGTACACCCCTAATTATAGTCAATATATTCTCCCTCTGGTGGATGTAATTTTTGTTCTAATCAATAAAATTATAGATGGTGTGCTCTCACTTTTCTCCAAAATAAAAATAAAAATTGTAAAATAAAATAAAGATTTATAGTCAATGCATTTTTAGTATTAGTTTTTTTTAAAATTTATTTATTTATTTATTGAAAGACGCATTTTTTGTATTCTTGCAGGGTCTATTCTTCGAACGTGTAAATAGTTTTTCTTTTCCCTTTACATCCAATGTGATGGTGATTGTGTGAATCATTTGATCAAATTGCAGTTATGCCAAATCATTTTGAGCAAACCCCACCTGCTACCTGACTTGATCTCATGATGCGCCTCTTCAATTGTTATGTGGCAATCACCCATTCTTTTCAAGTAATACTCTTCAAATCTCTCTGCTCGATGGCTCGGGCAATTACCTCATTCCCGTGAGCATAGTTTGCACGAAGCGTAGACGCTTACTGTTGGGAGAAGGATCCCTTCTCGACTACACACAGCAATATCGATTGAGAGAGAGAGAGGATGCAAACTACAACATACGAATTTACGTTGTTCCATGTTGGTACGTACACGGATTTGCACCAATGCACGTCTAATACACTATGCTCGGATGTAAACAAACATAAAAATAATAAGAAACAACTTTCAATCCAACGACAGCTCTCTCTCTCACAACGGAATATATATATATATATATATATATATATAGAGAGAGAGAGAGAGAGAGAGAGAGAGAGAGAGAGAGAGAGAGAGAGAGGCATGCTCTCCTACGCACCTATGCACCTGCGCACCTTTGCACACGTGTCATGAGTGTCGAATCTGAACGGTCTATAAGATGCGGAATCCCACGAAACCTTAGGAGGTGAATTTTCACCCTGATCTAAGATTCTGATGGACCATAGCAAAGAGAAATTCAAATCAAGGGAAGAAACTGTTTGCATTTTTCATGGCCCACCGAAGTTTTGGTTCAAAGTAAAAATTGGTACCAAGGGGCTTCAAGAGGTTCTGCTTCATGTGAACCGTTCAGATTTTTGAGACTCATTAGATATGATGAGTTCTCATAAAAGTTCGTATGTAGTCCGTGCGAACTAGTTCGCAGGTGAGCATTCCACTATTATATATATATATGCTCACTTGCGCACCTTTGCACGCATGCCATGGGTGTCTAATCTGAACGGTCCTTGTAATGCGGCATCCCATGAAAGCCCAATGGACCAATTTTCACTCTTATCTAAAACTCTGGTGGGCCATAGTAAAGAGAGATGCAAATCAAGGCATGAAAATTTTTTCTTCTTTTATGGCCCACCAAAGTTTTAGATCAAAGTAAAAGTCGGGCCCTATGGGTTTCATGGGGTTTTGCATCACGTGGATCGTTCAGATTTTGGACTCACATCACGTACGACGAGTTCTCAAAAAGTCCGCACGAGTTCCATTCGAACTGGTATGCAACGGAGCATTTCTCTATATATGTGTGTGTGTGTACGCACGCGCGTGTGTTGATACAATTTTCCTGTAAACCCTCCTCGTTAGACCCTCGAGAACCTGCACACATGAAAGAAAGAGACAAAGGAGACCCTGGCTAATACAGGAGACCCTCCGATGCCTATGTTAGGTACTTGGGTCTTTGTAGGAGATGATCTCTTTGGAAAAGATTAACCAGTCATATATGAGATTAGTGTGCATACCTTACAATGGTTAGAGACTCTTCTATTTATATGAGAGGGAAGATCACATAGTAGGAAGTTTTCCCCGTTTAGGACTCCTGATACTTCGAAGATCCAAATCCGTCAAGGATCTCCCCAAGATAACAGACGTCTGAGATCCTTGGGACCCGATCTTATCTCCCGAAGATCTTAGGAGAGATCTTTGGGCCATTCGAGAGATTCTCGAGCTGTTCGTTCGGGGCAAGGTTTAAGAGGTCGGGCGGTGGAGGTGTGCAATACCCTGGCGGTAGGTAATATCAGGTTGTTCGATAGATCAGCATTCGCCTAAAGTTGTTTGACAGATCAGCATTTACCTTAGTTTAACTCTGATAGCCATTAACCTTGTCGGAGACAATGCTGACCTATGGTCGAGCTATAGTTGACCTACCACTGACCTATAACCGACCTATAGCTGACCTATGGTCGGGTCAACCTATAGTTGACCTATAACCGTCATGTAGTTGTGCCGACCTATTAAATAGGTCAGCTATTCGTTGAGTGGGCCTATGTCTGTGCCGACCTACTTTAGGTCGGCCCTTCTTGACCGGTAGACGTCTCGTAAGTAGTTTTAGCCCATTGGGTCCATGCTGGTTGTAAAGTCAACTCCTTTTTATAGGTTAGATTATTTTTTCCCCTAACGGTAAGCCCCCATTACTTTCGAGTCGATCTTTATATGCTCAGGAAGTAAGTTAGATGTAGCTTAGGTCAGGTTATACTGTCATAAATGACGAGTATGACGGCCAGCACAAAAGTCAAAGCATGTCAGTAATCATGTACGGCGTGCTCGAGGTGGCATGTCGTGGCTCGAGGTCACGTGGTCAGCTAGGCCGTCATTTCGATATTAGACCAACTAGAGATTGACGCGTGGCCAATTCTCAATATTGGGGCCGACTGACGCGTAGGGTCGTGCCACATGTTGATACAGGGTAGTCGAGGGGACGTCGTAGGAACCCACATTGATGGGCGCACTTAAGTGCTGCCAGTGGCACTCCTATATAAAGAAAGCCCTAACGCGTTTTGGAAGCCCGTTTGCATTTTACCCCTTCCAGTCGTCTTCCTTAGCTCGTAGACACGATTTTCGACGACCTTGTTTACCAGCGCTCGGGTGTCAGCTCTTCCTCAGCGAGCTCCAGTTCTTCATTGGTCCCCTCCCTTTCTTTGTTTTTTTTTGTCAGCGACTCTCAACATTTATAAAAACAACCACCATATCTAACTCTTTGAGCTCATGGGAGGGGGTATCTGGTGGCGACAGTGGAGTGAGTAGCCTACGTACAAAGCTTGATCTGAAGACGAAGATTACTCCTAACGGTTAGATTTTTTTAACTAGAGTATAGGTGAATGGTTCGATGAGGTAGGAATTCATAGTAACACTATAGTACTAAAAGTACGGTTGTCACAATAATGGTGGCGACCCTAGATATTACTTGAGCTTTTAGAAGGCTGTCTCACATTTTTCTGTCCAATCCACAACCAGTTTCTCCTTCAGCTGTTTGAAGAAGGGGAGACATTTTTCTATGGCTCGGGACATGAAGCGATTGAGTGCGGAGATTCTTCCTGTAAGTCATTAGTCATCTTTGGTCATCTTTGGTGAATCCATGTCAAGAAGAGCTTTTGATCTTTTTAGGGTTTACTTCAATCCCTCGTTGATTGACTAAAAAACCGAGGAACTTTCCCGAGCTAACCCCGAAGGCGCATTTGCTCGGATTCAACTTCATTTGTATTCATGAAAAACGAGGAACATTTCCTCGAGATCTAAAGTATGATCCATGGTCTTGATGCTCTTGACAAGCATATCGTCGACGTAAACTTCCATTATTCGTCCTATTTGGTGGGTGAACATTTTATTGACTAGCCGTTGATAAGTGGCTCCGGCATTTTTCAATACAAACGGCATAACTCAGTAACAATAAAGACCCTTGTCAGTGACAAAGGTTGTTTTTGTCTTATCATGCGGATGCATTACAATTTGATTATAACCAGAATAAGCATCCATAAAACTAAGTAGTTCATGCCCTACGGTGCTATTGACAAGCTGATCAATTCGAGGAAGGGGGAAACTATCTTTGGGACAGGCATTGTTCAGGCATGTGTAGTAAATACAGACCTACCATTTTCCATTGATTTTTTTTACCAAGACTATGTTGGCTATCCAGTCTGGATAGTAAACCTCTTCAATGAATCCGGCTTTAAGAAGTTTGTTGACTTCTTCTCCGATCACTGCATATCGTTCGGGGCCAAGTGTGCGCCGCTTTTATCGAATTAGTCGGTGGTTGGAGTCGACATTCAGGCGATGCATGATGATTTTTGGGTTGATGCCAGGCATGTCTTCATGAGACCATGAGAAGACGTCTGCATAACGTCGAATGGGGGATATCATCTTATCCCGTAGTGGAGGCGTCAAGGACGACCCAATTTAGACCATTCTAGACGAGTCGGAATCATCGATCGGAATGAGAGCGAGGTCCTCAATGGAAGACCCTCTTTCTTCATCGTGAGGGTCCAGAGAGGCGACGGTCATCATTTGGTGTGAAGCCCTTAATGCCATCGTGTAGTACTGCCGAACTTCATGTTGGTCTTCTTTAACTGATCCGATGCCCTGTTCGGTCGGGAATTTCATGGCCAAGTGGTAGGTCGAGACTACAACTTGTAGGGTGCTAAGAGATGGTCGACCGAGGATCGCATTATAGACGGACAGATAGTCCACTACCAAGAAGTCGATCATTGTAGTTACCTGGTTCTGCCCATCTCCGACCATTAGTGGGAGTTGTATTGATCCTTCTGGTACGACCCTACCACCAGAGAAACCGAGCAATAGAGTCTTGACAAATCAAAGTCTAGACCGACCAACTCTTATTTTATCAAATGCCTATGTGAAGAGAACGTATACCGACAATCCAGTATCTACGAGGATTCGGAACACTTTATGATTGGCTATAGTCAGGGTGACCACGAGCATGTCATCGTGTGGATGGTGGATTCCTCGTGCGTCCTCTTCAGTAAAGGTCAAGTTGCAAGTTTCCACCTTTTGTTCTTTCGAAGGTCAGCTAGTTGTGAGCATATCGCGTTCTGAGTCGGAATGAACGATGCTTCGTGTGTGGGCTTTTCAAGCTTGATTTGAATCTCCTCCACCCCCAGGTCCCTTGAAGATAGTGCGGATTTCTCCCGCTGGTTCGTTGTTGATAGGGGGCGTATCTTTTGTCACGACCCGTTCTTCTCGATGACTAACGTATTCTCCAAGGTAACCGCTACGAATAAGTGCCTCAATTTCCTACTTAAGGTCGAAGCAGTCGCGCATCGGATGATTGTGATCCCGATGGAAGAAACAATATTTGCTCTTGCTCCTTTTATTAGGATCATATTTCAACTAGCTCGTCCAAGTAAGGATGCGCTTGTCCTGAATCTTCATCAAGACTTGTTCGGGTATTTTATTGAGAAGAGTGGCCCTCATCTACTATTCTTTGGTCGGGAGAGTGTTGTTCTGGACGGCCTCTAGCAGGACACGGGCTTCTTCGGCATTAGCATATTTCTGCGACCTATTCAGTAGATCGGTCATTGTCGTTAGTGGTTTTTATCCAGTGAGAATAGGAACTGATGGTCTCTCAATCCTCCCATGATCGCGCTTAGGGCAAGCTCTTCAGAATGCTATCAAACTTGTAACGCTTCTAGATTGAGGCATTTGATATAATCTTTCAATAGCTTGCCGTCCCTCTAGATGACATGAAGGAGATTGACGGTCGGTTTGAGCCTCTTCTTTCCTCCGATGAAGTTTGTGACGAAGACTTGGTCGAGCTGGGAGAACAAACTAATGGAGTTCGGCTTCAACTGCTTAAACCACAGCCGGGCAGCTCCAGTTAGAGTTAGGGAGAAAGCTCGACACATTACTGCGTTAGATGCGTTGCGGAGTTCCATATAGACCCTAAAGGATTCTATGTGCTCCAATGGGTCGATATTTCCTGATAACGGGGTAATCCAAAGTAAACGGAACCTGTCCGACAGTCGTGCCTGTATGAAAACGGCGGTAAATAGAGGTTCGAATTCCTCTATTACTACTTCCATCGGGGTTGGTGCATTCGTGTGGTAGGCTTCTCTCATGTTCCCGATTTGACCACGTAAATCCTTAAGCTTGGCCTCCCAAGGCTCACCGCTTTCGGCAGTAGCTTTCACTAGGGCTTTGTCATGCTTCTTCCGGTCTAACTTGTGACATAGATTGAAAGCGGGCAAAGCTGCAGTCCGAAAAACATGAGATGAGGCTAGTTTGGAGTATTGTGGCCTGTTTGTTCATCCTCCCTATTTATCTTCTGTACCTGATAAGCCTGTAGTTGTTCCAACAACAACCTCATGGAGTTCATGTTGTTATTCAACATTTCAACTTGCTGTTCGAGGGAAGATCACATAGTAGGAAGTCTTCCTCATTTAGAACTTCTGATACTTCGGAGATCTTCCCGCACGGATATCCAAATCCGCTAGCGATCTCCCCAAGATAACATGTCTGAGATCCTTGGGACCCGATCTTATCTCCCAAAGATCTTAGGAGAGATCTTCAGGCCGTTTGAGAGATCCTCGAGTTGTTCGTTCCGGGCAAGGTCCGAGAGGTCGGGCTGTGGAGGCGTACGATACCCCGAAGGTAGGTAATACCGGGTTGTTCGATAGATTAGCATTCGCATAAAGTCGTTCGACAGATCAGCATTCACGTTAGTTGAACTTCGATGGCCATTAACCTTGTCGGAGACAATGCTAACCTATAGCCGAGCTATAGCCGACCTATGGTCGGGTCGACCTACCACTGACCTATAACCGACCTATAGCTGACCTATAGTCGGGTCGACCTATAGCTGACCTATAACCGTCATGTAGTTGTGCTGACCTATTAAATAGGTCAGCTATTCATTGAGTGGGCCTATGTCTGTGCCAACCTACTTTAAGTCGGCCCTTCTTGACCAGTAGACGTCTTGTAAGTAGTTTTAGCCCATTGGGTCTGTACTAGTTGTAGAGTCAGCTCCTTTTTATAGGTCGGATTATCTTTCCCCAACAATACGTATATATATAATTGACCACAGGCTAATGACAATACTAGCTGGATAAACATTACATCCATGATGATTACGCTCCACAGATTGTAATACGCACGCCTTGGGGCTAATGGAATACTGAGTCAGAAGGTAACATTGGAGGCTAAAATTTAAGCTAGGCTTATTAATTGGGCTGCATCAATGAGGCCGTTTGCCAAGCCCAAACCTGGAATGGTCTGTTTAAAGTTTTAAGAGCAATTTTGACAATATCATGCATGATTGAGCACACCAAATGAAAAACCCTAGATGAAATGCACCATTGGGTGGCTAGGCTCAGTCTACAACTAGACTTAGCCTAGGTTTTAATTTGTTGTGCGGCTTGAATCCTTTGATGTGATGTGCTTGAGTTTCAAATGAGCATGATTTTTGAGATCACATATTAGCATGAGATGGTGCAACAGATGGAGTAGATTAATACGCATCACGGTGGGCCACACACGGGCTTACAAGTAGATATAGCACACATGTGGTGCGCTTGCATGGGGTAGTGACACTTCCACTGACCAAGTCGGTGGTGGAAAAGCTTTGTGGGCCTCACCATGATATATGTGTTTTATCCATGTTGTCCAATGATTTTTTCAGTACATTTTAGAGTATGAGCCCAAAAATGGAGCAAATCAAAAGCTCAAGTGGACCACACCACAAGTAATGGTGGGGTTTGAAGGTCTACCATTAATAACTTTTGGGGGGCCATTGCAATGCTTATTTTCCATCCAACCTATTTATAAAGTCACGTAATCCTAGATGAAAGTAAAACACAAACATCAACTTGATCTAATACTCACATGACTCTTAGGAAGTTTTCAATGGCAGGCATTTAATTCCTAGGCTCGATTGGGAGCCTGTAAATGGAGACAAATTAATTGAGTGTAATAACTTACATGGTTGTGTTTGGATGGGAGTAAACAAAATAAATTTAAAATCTAAATATTCTATTTGGATGAGAGTAAATGGGAGGAATTGGAATGCATTGGAATTTTTCAATATATCTATGGGAACGTATATGATATCTCAAATCAACTTTAATATCTCAAATCAGTATACATACAGATAATTCATTTTATTTAATAGAATGATTATAGTGAGCCCATTGAAATTTATACTTTAGCTAAAAAAAGAGGAAATTTTGAGCCTCAGGTGGGCCATAATCATAAGGATCACAAACAAGTACTTGCTAACGTTTTTTAATCATCCATTCAAATGGTCAACCTTTTGGATGGTTTGGTTCATTTTATTGGTGTGATTTTAGTGATGTAGCAGATAATTAAATTGTTTGGAGTATCGTAAGTGTGTCACATGTATGGCGGACATGTATGTAGTGGCACTTTTGTCTACTCATACGACTTTCCAGGGAGTTAAAAAAGGCATTTCACCCCATTTACTTCCAAATCCTCTATCGTAAAGAGAAATTTATTTGTAAGCCCATTTACTCATATTTCATTTCATTTTCATACATTTACTCTCATCTAAACCCACTTCAAATGTCATTTGCTCTCATTTCCCTCCATTTCCCCGCCATTTATTCTCATCTAAATAGGCAATCAGTCTGTATGGTGTGATTTACATTAGCTTTAAGTTTGCCACATTTTTGGGCTTGTATCCAAAGATAGATGGACAATGTAGATAAAACACATACATTATGGTGCGGGCCATAGAGGTTTTCCACCACTGACTTAGTGGTGAAGAGTCACCATCCAATTGGAGTCCCGTGCGGGTCTCACAAAGCCTACCGCTACGAGCAAGCCAAGTCATGGAGATCACCATGATGTATGGGTTTTATCCATGTCATATGTATGGGGAAGATCGAGTTGACCTAATGTATGGACATGTGGTAGAGATCTAGTAGGGCAGACTCTTTGAGCTACTAAACGACTAGAGAAAAAGAGTTGAGCAAGAGGCTCAATGACCGAACTGAAATAGTTAACCTAGCTTGGAGATAAGGCTCATCAATGGATGTCGACCTCGCCCGCCTCGACCACGGATGCCGACCTGGAGCTCAAAATAGCAATATCCGGAGACAATTTCGCGCCAAACATGGGCATGTCTGTTGAGCTAGATCCTATCTGAAGATCACGCTGATCAAAGCATAATTGGATAAATACTCAAAAAGATATTTCATCTCCAATCTGGGTCCCTCACATAATGACTCACATAACTTATAGATAAGTTGTACAAATCAGTGCATTAACACATGCTTGCTTTAACCAAGTCTTTATTAATCTGTTTACATACAGTCATATTGGAAAAGCTAGGATACCGTAATTATATCACAAATCAATTCAACCAGATCACGTGGCTCATTGTGGCTCGTTGCCGGTGTTCCTTGATCCAATTTAAGGTTTGTATCCCAATATCAATTTTAAATAACTAATTACAAAAGTATAAGTACAATGCCTAAGATATCAAATTAATATAGTAAGAGTCGTCACCCAAATTTAATTAGAGAATGGATGTATTGTGGTTTTACATAAACACTACGGCACAACACGTGATTTGAAATAATTACGTACACGATAGATAATATACTATGCCTAGCGAATCATGTTCATCAATAATATATACCACTAACCAAATCTAATGATTCACACATCAACCAAGAGAGATACTACTGAAGCACCTCATCTACAGAGCTCATCACCTCAATTAATGCTTACTGATCAATATTGGAGGCTCGTCACCCAGAATAAAGTTAACAACTCTAACACGTCTCACACCACCATGATGAAACGACAAACCTTGCAGATTCAATTTACACTAACCTATTTATAAATCCAAGTCATCCACCATCTTCATTGTCCAGACATCCACCCATCAATGACTTTCATCCACTCAAACCACCACACATCACATGCTTGTTTGTATGGAATGCAATGGGGCGGCATCCCGGGGACGTGCTAATCCTAAAAACATTAGGACACGAGAAAGACAGGATGCAAGTAAATGGGAGGAATTGGAATGCAATGGGGCGGCATGCTGGGGACGTGCTCTATAAATTGTATACTTTCACTCATGCCTTCAGCACATGTCATGAGTTCAGCACCCAATGCGGTGTGGTGTGAGTGATGGATCGGGAACGTGGATTAAGTGGTGAAGAGCCGTGGCAGGATGTGATTGGTGGGGCCACGCTAACAGAGATGGACGCGTATTAGATACTGACCAGTTCAGTAGTGAATCTTGCTACTGAAGTGACGTCACCAGGTTTTATTGGCCCCACCATGATGTATGTATTGTATCCACACTGTCCATCCATGGAAAGATCCTTCTATGCCATGAGCCAAACAATGAAGCAGATCAAAAGCTCAAGTGAACCTCACCATGGAAAACAGTGGAGATAGTGACGCCCACCGTTAATTTATTCTTAAGCCCACCAAGATGTCTATTTGACGTGGAACCTGTCTATGAATCAACATAGACATGGATGAAGTGAAAACACAAATATCGACTTAATCGAAAACGATTTTGGACTCCAAAAATTTTTAATGGTAGGCGTTGAATCCCCACTGTTTTCTGTAGTGGGGTCCACTTGAGTTTTGGATCTAACTCGGTCTTTGGATCATTCTCTAAAATGGTCTCTGGAAATGGATGGACGGTGTGGATACAACACATACATCATGGTGGGGCCCAAAAAACCTAGTGACATCACTTCAATAGCGAGATTGCTACTGAACCAGTCGGCAGCTAATCCGCGTCCATCAGAGATGGCACCAATGGGTCATTAGAAAGGCCACTTGGAGCAATGTGGGTGGGACCTGACTGTGGGCCCATCTCCATGTATGAGATGTATATCTGCACGGTCGATCTGTTTTCCAGATCATTTTATGGCATGTGCGAAAAAATATGAAGCAATCCAAATCTCAGGTGGACCCCACCGCAGGAAACAGGTGAATGACCTTATCAGCAGCATGGCAAATAAACGTTACATTGGACACTAGGAAGTTTTAAACGGTAGATGTTTAATGACTATTGTTTCCTTCGGTGTGGCCCACCTAAGATTTAGATTTTCTTCATTCTTAAAAGCATGCTATAAAATGATCTTGAAAAACGGATCGACCGTGTAGATATGCAACTCATACATCGAAGTGGGCCCACGGTCAGTGTCCCACCCATATCTCTGGATACGACTTGCAGCTAGTCGCGATCGGTTCTGAGGTCAGTCTTTGCTCCTTAATTTTCTGTTGTTTTTTTTCGTCTCGGTTTCCTTATTAGGTGCGGCCCCGGCCCCACCCAACATGGTGTAGCCCTGACCCTAGGGATTAAATTTATGTATATGTTGTATATCCACGCCGTTCATCTGTTCTTTCAGATTATTTTATACCATGAACCAATAAAAGAAGCAGATTAAAATCTCATGTGGACTACACCACAGGAAACGGTGGTAATTAACCATTAAAACTTCATGTGAAAGACAAAAGTCTTGGATCAAGGTGATATTTTCTTTTCCCCTTCATACATATCCGTATGATCTTATCAACAGGTTAGATGGAAAATAAACATTACTGTTGGTCCTAGGAAGTTGTTAATGATAGGCGTTCAATCATTTCTCCTTTCTATGGTGAGGCCCACTGGAGTTTTATATATACTTAATTATTCATATCACTCAATTATATGATCTGGAAAAATGGATGGACGACCTGGATATACAATACATGCATTAAGGTGGACCCCACGCCGTGTTTTTCTTCCTTCTTTCCTTCCAGCTTCTCAAAACTGAAGTCATATGCACAGATTTCACAGCATTTTATTTCCAACGCCGCTTTCATTTCATTCCTCTGCAACCTTCAAAAACCCCATTACCTGTCTATCCATCCATCTATCTAGAATGGACTTGTTGGGTCCGGTTGTTCAGATCATTCTCTTCTTCTGGGCTCCTGTTTCTCTGCAAATCGGTTATCTCAAACACCTCAATGACAACGTTGAGACATTGAAGAACAAAACGGAAGAATTACAAGACATGCGTGACCAAATTCAAGCGGACCTCGATCATGCCATATCAGTCGGAAAGAAACGGATACCCCAAGTGGAGAAATGGCTCGTGAACGTCACCACTATCAGAGCTCAAGTCGATTCTATCATATCGGAATTCGAGCAGCAGAGAACGTGCTTGAATGGTTGTTGCGCCGATCACTTCTCTCGCTACAAACTGGGCAAAAGGGTCGTTAAAAAGCTCAAAGATGTCGAAAACCTCAAAGTAAAAGGGGTCTTCGATAAGGTGGCTGAGAGCCCTCGCCGGCCGAGGGTGTTGGAGATGCAAACATCGCTACCTCGAGGACAACAAAGCACATCTGAGCAAACCATGGAGGAGATATGGCAATACTTACATGACGAGGAGAATGGCGATGTAGGTGTTTATGGGATGGGTGGAATAGGGAAAACCACTCTTATGAAAGAGATAAATAATAGGTTCATTGGAACCAATGACTTCAATGTCGTACTTTGGTTGACTGTGTCCAAGGACCTCAACTTGGGATTAATCCAAGAGAAGATTGGAAATATGCTGGGTATGCAATTTCACATAAATGAAGAGATGGGGCGGAATTTCAGTTTTTTTTTTTTTTTGGAAGCCGAGTTTTTGCTGAGTGTTTTTATGGAGTTTGTGAATGAAGAAGCTAAAAAAGCTGATCTTTTTTGCTTTATTAGAGCTCACGAAAATGGTGGTTCTGGGGTGAGAATGTCAAGTGGGAGGTTTTCTTGTTGTGTTGCACTTGTTTCTCATCTGGGCTTTTACTTTTGTGTTTATGTTAGTTTTGTGCATGGAATTTCATGTCAAAATTGCTAGCTTTTGGGCCTTGGTGGTTTTAGTATTTTATCTTTGACAGTGAGAAGAGGGTAAGAGGCTTTTGGAGTAGAAGAGATTTCCTGTTTTGGGAAATGAGTTTGCTGGTTTCGGTATAGATGGAGAGCTCTAATGCGCAAGCCCTCTCCTTATGGCCTAAATTACCAAGGTCAGTTGGGTTTTGTTTTTTTTCCTCCCCCTTCCCTTGATGCATTATCTGTTTGCTAGTTTTGTCTTGGCACGGCTTTGACATTGAATTATATATGCTTGTTCAGATTGGCTCGAAATGATTGGGTGTTTGTTCTTTCCTCAATTCCTTTGTTCTTTTGAGGTTACTATGAGAGTTTGACAACCAATTCTATGGAGAAAGTCCTCGTCTAGACATAGAGACTCTGTTCACTGGCCACAAGGTTCCATTTAACAACTGGCTCTGATATGTATGTGCACCAATTGGGAACTCCTCAGAAAGAAATTGGTAACTCTACCTAATCCATAGTGCTGGTTGTTAAATGGCACCACAAGGCTCTGTAATCTGTATAGATTTTCCTATTGATTTCTTCTATGTGCTAAACTTCTAAACATTTTATAGGAACAAAAATGATGGTCATAACCTTTGTTTTTAAACCCAGAATGTATCAGACAGTTGAACCGGATTGAGAGCAATGCCGCAGCTATTCAGCAAATGCCAAGAGCATTACAGGCAGCATTTGATAACAGATTTGATGGGGAGACATCATCACCAGCTCTATGTTGGAACTTGGAGAACCTGCGAACGAAGTGCTTGTAATCACAACAATGTATTAGAAGATTTGGAGCAGTAGCTGACCTCTAAAGACCTGTTCTCAGGTGCCTGAATCATCGGATGGAGAAAGCATTGCATCTTCAACCACCGAAAGCTGGGAGTCTAAAACCAAAATCCATGAATTCAATAAATATTCGCATTCAGAAAGGAATGCATGCAGCCAACTGATACCTTTTCTGAGGAGGAGACAACTAATACTTAAAAAAAGGAATGTCTCCACCAGTAATGGAAGAAATCAGCTTGAGTGCTTGAATAAGGATGAACTTCAAACAACACCAAAGATGTTGCATTAAAGTTCATACATGTATTTACTTGTGGATTTTCTGTCAACGTCTTTTTCGGTAGGAAAGGAGGGAAAGGTAAGTGTTTGAGCATGGGTGTGATGACAGTTTGAATTGTTGTTATGTAGTGTTAAAGCGTGGTATAGTATGATGATTGTTTGAGATGTGTATCAATTTCATATTCCCCGCTAATCAATCATCACACCCAACAAGAGTACCAAAGCTTTTCTCTTCATAATCCAGATACAGGACAATCGAGAAATTGTTGACGCAGAAATTGTAGCTTTGCATTCACTGTTGCATGAACATTGTGATGAAAATTTCATTCAAAATCTATACCTGTCAATTGTAATTCTTGCAGCAAGGTTGATGGGGACATCATGCGCGAACGCACGCCCCCCATCCTACGCATGTACTCAAAGAGGAGGAAGGCCCCACTATCGATCTGAATTGACGACGACATCTATGGAAGACCTCTTAGTTAGGGGGCCGTGCTATGGAGCATTGGAGTGGACCCAATCATCATAGGGATTTCACCATTGAATCTCATGATCGTGGCCTACTACCCTAAATGATTTAGGATTTTGAGTTTTGGTTATTAACGTTATTAGAAACATCATGAACGGTTTTGCTTGCGTTGATTAGTTGTTATATTTGTTACTTCGTCTCTAAATAATAGCGTGCGCACATGGCGCGGCTTTTGGGGTTGAGGGTTTTTCTTATAAATAGGCAACCTCGTGTAGATTTTTTTCATTGAAGATTATAAATAAAAATTTGCATTTTCCTTCTTCTCTAATTCTCTGAGTTGAGGAATCTAATTGGGTGCAACACTCTCCCTTCTTCGAAGGGCTAACAACCGTGGTGCGAAGCCACACCCATCCCAAATCGCCTCCACCTCCTACCCTCAATATTCATCATCTCCCACAACCATCCAATCTTCAAATTCACCCCCTTTTGCAACCAATCCTTCCTCTATAGCAGATTTGCAGAATCAGGCCCTCCAGGAGAGATGAAACTTCAGCGGAGCACTGTGCATAGACCGAACACTTGATCGGTCTGAAATTTGGTGTGTGGGTGGCCCATCCCTGGACGACTACGCCCTAAGTGGCCAATCTCGAATTCGTGAGCCCCACACACGTGCGGGCAGAAACTCACGCACGTGCGTCTGGGGTAGATTGTTGTCCACACGTGTAGACTGTTTTCAAGTTTCTCTCTCCTTTAATCCTCTCCTCTCTCGCCTTAAATTCCTAACTCTAATCCTAAATTCCAAATTCTATTCCACTTTTGCAAACTCTGGGCTTTGTCGAATTGAAATATGATAAATCCCTTGGATTGGGAATAGTCCTTTGCAAGAGTGGATGAATCTACTCTCCTCTGAACATTGTTTGGTCTATAATTTTTAATTGATCCAGCCCTAACATGTGTAGGCTTTGACCCTCATAGATTCCCCTTGTTGAATGATTGATCTTATGTGGGATGTGGAATTTTTGTGATTATTTCTAAATTAGTATGATCTAAAGCCTGAAATCTTGCATATCATATTTAACTTTCATGTCCTGCATCAAAGGTGAAGGGAATTTAGATTTCTTATGGTTGGTGACTTTTGTACCTGGCATTTAGTCCTATGAAGGAAGTCTGTAAAGGTGGCCTTATGCATGTTTCAGTCTAGAAAAGACATTTCATATCTCAAGCTAATGCAACTAGGGCTAAAAGTCGGGCAGGTTGGGTCGAGTTGGTGCTCAACCCTAGCCCAACCCAAGGTTCCTATACCTCAACCCTAACCCAACCCAACCTCAAGTTGGGAATTCTCAACCCAAGCCTAACCCAAGCAGGCTCGGTCGGGTTGATCGGGTTGGTCGGGTGGACACATGCTAATATTTTCATTATTACATTAGTTTATTGTATTTCAATACATGTCTTATTTTTTGTATCTATGATTTTATTAATTATATATGTAGTTATTTACGTAAAGAACTTCATTTTTTTCTATACAAATAAACTAAAATATAGGACAACTATTTCTTTAAAAGTCATGTTGTGTAGCACGTAATCTATTTGGGCGAGAGAAATCTGGCATATCTTATTAGCTTCAGTCATCGGAAATGATGTGGTCCAACGAGACCCAAGAACACTGGAATTTCCTATGCCTTCAACACAGACGTTCCACACTCAATTATAATTTATTAGTAACTTACATATTGATCGGGTTCGGTTGGGTCGAGCAACCTAAGACCTCAACCCAAGCCTAACCATAGTTTTATCGAGTTGGTGTTTGCATAGCCCAAGCCCAAGATCGGACTCGATACATCCTGCCCGAGCCCAACTCAATGTCGGGTCGGTCGAGTTCAACCCACCCAACTTTCAACCCTAGATGCAACTGTGTTGCTGGAATGCATCCCACAAACCCCCCTTGTAAATAGAGTCATTGTCATGCAGCTTGGCTGATGTTCTTGCTTCTCTGAGTGAATTCAATTTGCTTTATCACTCTCCCATTGTCATGCAAATTCTTTATCTTTAAACACTCAGTCTTCTCACTAGGTTGAGTCAATGCATTATAGTCAATATATTCTCCCCCGAGTGGATGTAATTTTTGTTCTAATCAATAAAATTACAGATGATGTGCTTCCACCTTTCTCCAAAAATTTTAAAAAATAAAATAAAATTTTAAAGTCAATGCATTTTTAGCATTGGTTTTTTTTTTTTTTCCTTTTGAAAGATGTATTTTTTGTATTCTTGCTGGGTCTATTCTTCAATGTGTATGGCAAAAACTATAGAAAATAGTTTTTTCCCCTTTTCATCCGATGTGATGGTGGTTGTATGAATCATTTGATCAAATTGTAGTTATGCCAAATCATACTGGACGAACCCCACATGGTACTATTCATCACTATTGTCAGCCATTTCTCATGGGAACCATTAAAATGCAAGTTACATGAGATTTGTGTGGATTCGTGTGGTGTATTTGAAGATCTGCAAAGATATACGAAAAGGATTTTATTGTAATACGGCTGGAGTGCATCAAACAACGCCACGTTATTGTTTAAACGGTTGATGGAAGAGCAATCAAGAGCAATCGTGAAGAAGCGGTTATAGGATAGATGGCAAAAGAAGAAGCAGAGTAGGTTACGAAGTATCGAACGGTTGTAGTAACCGTCAGAACGTGGGAAGGATCTAGATGATCAGGGTAAACCTATAAATAGTAAAGGAATTTATCGTAAAGATTTCACCTCATATCGACCCAATCAAACCCAAATATATCTTTCAATTATTCTTTCAAATTACCACTCTTTTTACATTTCCTAGTGTAAATCATTTTAGTTTTCCTATTAAGTCGATTACATTTCTTAGTGTAATCCTTTACTTCTCGCCTGATATTTTACATTCCATAGTGTAATCTGTAGCAAATAATGAAGTAGCTGGTAATCTTAGCTGAAATTTGAGTCTACGTTCGTACACTGGATTCAGTTATTCACTTAGAATGGTATTGCACAGTCGTTCTCTGCAACCGACTGTAAGAATCCCTTTCTCATTTCTATTTTATTTGTATTGAAAAGTCATTTCGTACAGAAGGCAAAGGTGTAACCCATCATCAAAGAACGAACCCTACCCTCTGAATATCACTTGATTCTGTTTACACATTGAGTGAGTGGTTGAATAAGTGACCGTTTCATCAAATATAGGTCATATATTGTGTATCTGCCTATCTTGTCACTTGGGGTCATAATTGTTTAGTTTGGATTAATCCGCAAACTCAATTCTGGCACGCCTGCATTCCAATTGCCAAAAACCAGCACCAGTAGGTACATGACTCTCTCTTTTTTTTGGCAAACCATGGAAATTTCATTGATCGGACAAATTTACAAGCATTCGGGTGGGCCCAACCAAAAAGATGGCGGCTGCACCTATCATATAGCACAAGGCTAAACTGGACAATGGGTAATAAGGAAACCTACGGGAAAACAGAAAAGAAAGAAAAATCTACAAACAGGAAAACGGAAACAAAGAAAAACACCGACATGGTCACTGACGTCTAATCGTACCAATCCCTGCATTATCTAACACTAATGCACCTCTGACCAACCTCGGTAGCCAGGAGCGACGAGAGAAAATTTTGTCAGGACAACCCTCGCTAGCCATCCTAGCTAGCGCATCTACCACCGCATTCCCCCTCTCTAAAAGTGTGGCTAAACAACAGATTTAGGCTCCTAGCCTTAGCTTTAATATTCCCCAAAATGTACCAAATATTCCATAAGTTGGATGAGCCTGAATCCCCCAGAGCATCCGCAATGTCCTTCGAGTCAGTTTCAAGAATAATATTCATAAGGCCTAGATTGGAACATATATGGAGCCCATCCAACACTGCCCGAGCTTCCGTGATAGTGTTTGTAGAGACTCCATAAAATCTATGAAAAGCAAAGATGAGCCGGCCAACATGATCTCGGCAAACTCCTCCTCCACCACTCTCACCTAGGTTTCCTCTCAAGGAACCATCTGTGTTTAGCTTCAACCAATGTTCAGGGGGTTTTGTCCATCTAACAAGGATATGATTGGAAACAGGGGAGTTGGTAGGGGAGTCAAGACTTAAGAGCTGGATGGTGATATTCTCAGCCAAGGAGTTTCCGTCTGGAGCTTGGATCAGGGAGCCAATCTCATGTAGCCAACAACGGACATTGTAGATGATGCCTGCGGCAGAAATGATTCGGCCCTCAAAACAGGCTACATTCCGACTCTTCCACAGTTCCCAGATGATGAAACAGGGGAGAAAACCTGTCAGCATTTTCACCCTAGATCTTTCACTTGCCGAAGAAGACCACTGCTGAATTCATTGAAGAATTGGAGCATTGTGCACGAAGGGAATGTCGAACAGGGCGCTGAAGTGAGACCACACCAGCCGAGTAGATATGTCGTGACTCAGCAGGTGGTCCAGCGTCTCCACAGCACTCTGCAGTTGCAGCAATTGTGGGCTGATGTGATGATCCGTGCTCAGCTGATGGAGAGAAGTCCCAAGAGGGCCATTTGACGACGAGGAGCTGGCCTCGGGAGAAGGACTGCAACATTCACAGCGAGATGCCAGAGAGACTCCACAATTCTGTATAGCTGTGTCAACAGGGACAGCCACATGGGCTATTTTTCAACAAAAAATCGCCAATTTTGCATGCAGGTATTTGTTCCAAAGCCACCTGGTCCACAGGGGTTTTGGGAGGTGTTGCCTGATACCATTCCAGGTAGATCTCAGAGAGAAGGACCTGTTTGAAGTTAGATCCCAGATGAATCTGTCATCCCTTTTAGAAAGGCCAACTTCAGTAGCTGAAATGGTAAGCATAGCTGCGGGGGATATAATGTCCAGAATATCAGCAAAGTTCCATCTGCCTAATGAGGGGTTGAAGTTGCAAACCTTGGCCTCAAGAAGATGGGGGGGAATCGGTCTTAAGACTGCACTTGCCAGAATTCCACCACCCGACCAATTCTGATTCCAGAAGCTGACTTTACCCTCTCCGATCAACCATCTAGAATGAATCAGAGCATAAGGTAAAGCTCTAAGAAGTTCCCTCCAAGTAGGGGAAGTTACCCAGCCAATCCTACCCTGATTAGATATCAGCTTCGTGAAATATTTGGCTATTACAAAACGGGCCCAGAGGGACGTTCCCTTCAACAGATTCCACCCCATTTTGATTTTGAAAGCCAGCATAACATCTACGATGCTTCGGATCCCTAAGCCTCCCTCCTAAGTAGGGGTGCAGATTTTAGCCCATTTGACCCAATGTCTTTTGTTTCCCTCCTCCAAGCTACCCCAGAAAAAATTAGCAAAAGCTCTTTCCAAATCCTTGCAGACCATTTTAGGGATGTTGATGGCGGATAGCAAGTGGATGGGGATGCTAGAAAGAACATGCCTATGAGGACTTGCTTTGCAGCCGGGTTAAGAAGTTTCACTTTCCATCCATCTATCTTGCTGGTGATCTTGAGAACGGTCGGCTGCAAGAGCGCATTGCTGATTCTGCCTTTGGTGAGTGGGATTCCCAGGTACACCATGGGGAAGAAAGCTTGGCGATAACCAGTGAGATTGCTGAGCTTCTGAGCTTTGCTTCTGGACGTTCTCTTAGGAGTGATGAATGAGGTTTTGGATGCATTAACCCGTTGACCTGAAGCACTTTCATATTCGCGAAATAAGGCAAGTAGGACACGCAAATTAGAAAGCCTGCCATTTAGAAAAAGAATCGCATTGTCAGCATAGAAAAGATGGGAAATACTGAGGCAATTTTGAGAGAGCTTGTAGGACTAGCACCATCCCAAGGTGAATAGATTGGAGACAGCCCTACTGAAAACATCAGCTGCTAGGATAAAGATGGATGGGGATAGCGGATCTCCCTGTCTAAGACCTCTGCCCACTTGAAAAAAACCATAACTTCAGCCATTGATGAGGACCGAGAACCAAACGTCTCTCCAGCATCGTTGTAGTTAGGCAATCCATTGGGGGTTGAAGCCAAATTTTTCCAGGACCTGCGTGACGAAGTGTCATTCCAGGCGATCATAAGCCTTTTCCATATCTAGTTTAATAATCATATTTCCCCCATAAACTTTCTGATCTATCTCGTGGGCCATCTCCCTCGCAATAGATATGTTTTTCGCAATCGATCTATCCTTGACAAATGCACCTTGTTCCTTGGAAATCAGCACGGGGAGGATGAGAGCAATCCTGGCTACCAAAATCTTGGAAAAGACTTTCATGATGCAGTTGCATAGACTAATTGGTCTATAGTCTGTGATGTACTCCGGGTTCTTCTTCTTGGGAATAAGGCAGATCTGGGTGCATTGAAATGCTCTAGGGATCGGGCCTCCAAGTAGGAAATCTTTGGCTGCCTCAAAGAGGTCCGTGGCAATCACTTCCCAACAGGACGAATAGAAAGCACCACCAAATCCGTCAGGCCCAGGAGCGCTATCCATCGGAATAGAGGTGGCCGCTACCTTGACTTCCTCCAGAGTGAGGGGTCTCATGAGGCTCGAGTTCATCTGGGATGTTACCAAGTTCGGGATGCAATTGAGGATCTCGCTGTTTGTATTGCTGCCTTTCGAAGAGAACAGATATTGGAAGTATCGGACTGCTTCGTCTCGTATTTCGTCAACCTTTACTAGCACCTCCCGCGTAGGCTTCTTCAAAGTTTTAATGGACAGACATCTACGCTTGTCAAGGACGGAATTGTGGAAAAACCGAGTATTCTTATCTCCTTCAGACAGGTACATGACTAGATATCCCAAATGCCTCTCATGTATTGCATCATGCACGCCATGCTGCGCCTCTTTAATTGTTATTTATGTCAATCACATGTTCTTTTTTGGTAATTCTCTTCAAATCTCTCTGCTAAATGGCTCGAACAATTACCTCATTCCTGTGAGCATAGTTTGCATGAAGTGTCGACAAGCACTGTTGGGAGAAGGATCCCTTCTCAACCACACACGACAATATCAATAAATTAAAAGAGAGAGATTGAGAGTACAAACCACAACATAGATTTACATGGTTCCCTTTTAATACGTCCATGGATTCACACTAATCCAATATGCTCAAAGGTAATTTTTTTATAAAAAAAATTCAAAAAATAAAATAAAATAACAACAACGAAGAAACAACTTTCAATACAATAACGACTCTCTCTCTCTCATAAAACTCCATGTGAAATTATGAAATTGACCTCTAAGCCAACAACAATATTGGTTGGATGAATAATAC
This sequence comes from Magnolia sinica, assembly GCF_029962835.1. NCBI lineage: Eukaryota > Viridiplantae > Streptophyta > Magnoliopsida > Magnoliales > Magnoliaceae > Magnolia > Magnolia sinica. The sequence goes on from NC_080577.1 coordinate 90,577,284, forward strand.
ATCTGTGATGATCAGGCTCCATAGATACTAACAAGCATATCTCATGCAAGCTAATAGAAGAAATGTTTGCCAAAAGCATAACTAAAATTGTTCGATATTTTTTGTTTTTAATCGTCCAATAAATGTACCCCATTTTATTGGCTAGATAATTAAATAAGTGGAACTTTTGGTTTATGATGGATCTGAAACTAATACACATAATTCTTATAGTTTAATTTGAATGACTTGTATGCCACATATACAATTGTTAAGTTCCCGCCTATCATTCATCACAATTTGCCTGATTATCAAGTTTTTCTCAATATTAAACTGCAGGGACGGACTCTCCGTCAGCACTGAATGCGCAGACGCCACTCCCATCGTGATGAATGATAGGCAATTGTTACGCTATGGCCAAAGCGCCCACACTTCTCACAAAGGCATCAAGAGCGACGACGAGTGGACGACTTGGTCAGGTGGAGAGGAGATATGAAAGTTCATTTGCCTACTGACCCAGTTACGGGGATATTCGTGGCAGTATTCTGTGGGGCCACTGTGTTTTTTTGTTTTATCCACGCCGTTCTTCTGTTTTTCTAGATCATTTTAGAGTGTAAGCCCAAAAGTGAGACATTCAAAGCTCAAGCGGGCCACACCACAGGAAACGGTAGGGATTGAATTCCTGCCGTTGAAAACTTCTGGGGCTGGGGTACATAATTTTTTTTAATCAAGATGAATAAACATTATAGTGGGCCTATGAAGGTTTTAATGGTGGGTGTCAAAATAGTGTTGTCCACTTGAGCTTTGGATCTGCTTTGTTTTTGGCTCATGCTCTGAAATGAGCAAAACAAAAAAGGATGGGCGGTGTGGAGAAGCATGAGCATGCCTTTTCCTAAAAATAATGTATACTCATTGCTCATGCCGTGTGTGTGTGTGTGGGAAATGGTATTATGAGGTCCACCTCATGGGAACTTCCCGTGAGGTCGACCTGTGTGGGCCCCACCATGATGTGCGTCGGACATCTACCCAATCAATCAATCAGATGCACCATTTCATGGTGGGATACAGGCTTAAAAATCAAGTTAATCCATGACTTGGTGAGCCACACCACATACAACGGTGGAGAGGGTTACCCTCCCATTAAAACATTTGTAATCATTTATTGGGCCCACCAAGATGGGGTTCATAAATCCAGCCCATTCACTGTGTGTGTCCCACTTAGATGAGGGCTCAGACTAAGTTTTAGCTACATCCAAAACTCAGGCGGCCCCCACATATATGACTTGGTGATCCATGACTTGGTGAGCCAAGTCAAGTTAATCCATGACTTGGTGAGCCACACCACATACACGTTTAGGCATTTCTCTCACTTTGTGGTGAATTTCATTCAATTTGCGGTCATTTCACTCACTTTTGACCACGAAGTGAGTGAAATTGACCACGAAGTGATTGGATTAGACCGCGAAGTGATTGAACTTGATCGCAAAGCGAGTGAAATTCATTGCGAGGTGAATGACATTCACCGTGAAGTGAGTGAAATTCATCGCGGAGTGAATGAAATTGACCGCGAACTGATTGGAATTCATCACAAAGTGAGTGGAATTCACCGCGAAGTGAATGAAAATCACCGCGAAGAGATTGAAATTCATTGCAAAGTGAGAGAAATTCATTGCGAAGTGAGTGAACTTGACCAATGAGTCGATCATTTTTAGGTGAAATTGACCGATAATTGTGTGAAATTGACCGCGAAGTGCATGGTATCCACTTGGAAATTCATTAAATTGATTGGGAACTTCGTTAAATTGACCGCGAAACTTCTTAAAGTTGACGGATAAATGCGTGAAATTTTGCCGACTTCTTTGTCAGCTTGATGAATTTCTGGGTGGAAAGAAGAAATATTTTAAACAACCTTACCTCCCACAACCGCCATATCAGTGAAATTCGTGTGGAAGAAGAAGAAGAAGAGTGCGTTAGAGGGAAACACGATTATCAAAGATAAGCCTTCAAGATTCCACGTTTAGGATGGAAGATGGCATATGGCAAATGGCAGATGTACAATGGAGATTCATGGAGATTTGATGAAGAAAGGGGTGAAAATAAGGAATATTTTGAGATAGATAAGTTCAGACATTTTTTTTAGGTGTGAGTGAGTGAAAGGAATGCAAGTAATAAAGCGGGGGCATTTTGGTCTGGTGAAAAGTCGCTTGTCCAACAGAGGCTTAATATGGTAAAGTAAGTTTGGAGGTAACAAGAAAGGTGAGTGCTTAAAGGTGAGGCCTGTGGTGTGAAAAAACTCACACGCACACACACATATGTGTGGGAAATGGTTCTATGTGCTCAACCTCTATATAAACTTCCCATGAGGTCGAACTGTGTGGGCCCACCATGATGCGTATCGAACATCTACCCCATCAGTCAGATGCACCATTCCATGGTGGGCCTTGGGCTTATAAATCAAGTTAATCCATGACTTGTGTGGGCCACACCACATACAAAAGTTGAGAGGGGTTATTCTCCCATTAAAACATTCATAATCATTTGTTGGGCCCACCGAGATGTGGTTCACAAATCCAGCCCATCCATTGTGTGTGTCCCACTTGGATGATGGGTCAGACCAAGTTCAGATGCATCCAAATTTTAAGTGGGCCCCACCAAGTGCTTTTATATATATTTTAGGCATGTCTTCAAATGATTTTATATGGTATGGCCCACTCGAGTTCCGTATACGGCTGATTTTGGGGATATCCCATAATTTGAAGGGGACCCATCAAATGCACGGTGTTGATGTTCGATACGCATCATGGTGGGGCCCACATAGATCGACCTCATGGTAAGTTCCCATGAGGTCGAGTTGTGTGGGTCCCACCGTAATGCGTGTCGGACATCAACATCATGCATTTGATGGGTCCCTTTTAGATTATGGGATATCCCAAAAGTCAGCCATACAGGGAACTTTTAGATTATGAGAGAAATTCATCGAAATTCACCGTGAATTGAGTGAAATTCACCGCTAAGAAGGGGAAATTCACCAGGAAGTGAGTGAACTTGGCCGCGAATTTCACTCAAATATGACTGACTCATCTGTCAAGTTCACTCACTTCGCAGTCAATTTCAATCATTTCGTAGTCAATTTTGCAGTGAATTTCACTCACTTCACGGTCAATTTCTCTCACTTCTCGTTCAAGTTCACTCACTTCACGATCAATTTCACTCACTTCGCGGTCAATTTCAATCACTTCACGGTCAATTTCACTCACTTTGAGGTCAAGTTCAATCACTTCGTGGTCAATTACACTCACCTAACGGTCAAGTGCACTCACTACGCGATCAATTTCACTTATTTCGCGATGAATTTCACTCACTTTCACCGCGAAGTGAGAGAAATTGACCACGAAGTGAGTGCACTTGACCGCGAGATAAGTGAAATTGACCGCAGAGTGAGTGCGCTTGACTGCTAGGTGAGTGAAATTCACCGCGAAGTGATTTGAATTCATCCCTTAATAAATACATCTATGCAATTGATTGATTGAGAACTTGGGAAATTTAAGAGATAAGTCGGTCATATTTGACCTTGTACACGGGTGAATTTCCTACTAATCGGTCAATTCCACCTTATACATGTGAACATTAAACGAGTTATATCTTATGTGTCATTATGTTTGTTTTCAGAAATTGACTTCCAGAATCATCCTATGCTCATATGGTGGGGAGTTACTAAGCGAAAACAATCAATATACGTACAAGGGTGGAAAGTCAAAAACTACTGTTGTGGGCGTCAAGACTACATATGAGGAGCTTCTATCTAAAATGTACAAGATTGTGATATTAGGTTTAAAGTATTGTACCCTTACTCAAACCAATCAATCCCTCCGACTGAAATTGAAGACGATGAATATGTGAGAATATTCTTGCCAGCACAGTGGGAGCATCCGAATAAATACATTCCTTTAATCATTGAGACAATGCAGTGCGGTAATGAAGCAATACTCGAAGACCCCGTGGCTTACAGTAGTATCGAACATGACGCCCCAACAATTGGGAGTTTGGGTGAGGAACATGACCTGAAATATGAATATATGGCCTCACCTTCACAGGTTCCTCCGAGCAACACTCCACTCATTGATCCGGCACAAACATCAAACTTCATGACTAGTCAAGTGAGTTGGGCAAGTGATCTTAAGTTCAAAAGTGAATATACAGCATCACCTTCATATGCAAGAGTAGATCTGCCTTCATCATCCAACGCCAAATATGTATGGAGAAGCGACATTCCACTGCCCGAGCAGGCTTGAACATTAGACTTCATCACTTGCCAAACCAGTGATGAAGTTGGGATTTTGGGTGAGGAGCATGGCCTGAAATATGAATATATGGCTTCACCTTCACAGGTTCATCCAAGCAACACTCCACTCATCAATCTAGCCCAGACATCAAACTTCATGACTAGTCAAGTGAGCTGAGCAGGTGATCTTAATCTCAGAAATGAATATACAGCATCACCTTTATGTGCAAGAGTAGATCTGCCTTCATCATCTAATGCCAAATATGTACGGGGAAGCGACATTCTACTGCCCGAGCAGGCTTGAACATCAGACTTCATCACTGGCCAAGCCATTGTGCCTTTTGAGAATGCTGCATTCACCATTGTAGACTTGTCACTATATTCATATCCACTGGATGACCCGATCGATATAGTTGTTGGCCAAACGTTTAAGGAAAAGAGCCGGTGTCAGTATGTTTTGAGCTAATTTGCAATTCGCAACAACTTTCAATACAAGTTCCTATATTTGTCATCCAAGAAATTCATTGTGGCGTGTTTCTAAGATAAGTGTGAATGAATGGTACACGCATCTAGGGTGAATGATGCGAGGATATTCAAGATTAAGACTTACACGTTCATACATACATGTGACATGTCATGGATGAAGAGTGATCACCGGCAAGCAAGCAGTAAGCTAGCCAATGAACTGGTTGTCAGTCGCATTGAGCAACGCCTAGGATTAAGGCCGACGGACATTATCTTCACAATGCAAGAGAAGTATAATATTCTTATCGGCTATAAGAAGGCATGGTGCGCTAAGGAGATTGCAATCAATCGCATAATGAGGTCTTATGAAGACTCTTACAATGAAATCCCCATGTACTTGCATGAGCTGAGGAGGGCGAACCCGGGAACGGTGACTGTCGTGCTTGCTAATCCACAGACGAAAAGGTTCAAGAGATGTTTTGTTGTGCTCCGATAGTGCGTTAAAAGTTGTCAAACATCTCTACATGGTGGGTCATAACAAATAGAAATGCAAATCAAAGGAGGAAACTGTTTTCATTTTTCACGGCCCACCAAAATTTTAGATCAAAGTAAAAATTGGGCCCGAGGGGTTTCAAGGGTGCTGCTTCACATGGACCGTTCGGATTTTGGAGTCACATCACGTATGATGAGTTCTCAAAAAGGTTTGCACGGGTTCCGCGTGAACTGGTGCGTAATTGAGCATATATATATATATATATATATATATATATATATATATATATATATATATATATATATATATATATATATATATTCCCAACATTCTATATTCACTATCAACATGTATGACACTATGCATTGACCCTTATGTTTTTTGCTAAGATAATATTCATGGCACCCCCAACTGATGAAAGGCACAGATATTGTTCAAGTACGCTAGGTTCACACACTATACAGATCTTATGGACACTTAGGGCTTGTTTGGATACTACCAAATAAGCTGCTATTTTATACTTGCAGCAGTAGATAGATCCAGGCATTAAGTTGAGTCAAACTAAGTTAGGGTTGACCCGGCTCGATCCGGTCCTGAAAAAGGCTTGACCCGAACTCGATCCGACTCGGTACCGAGAGTCCAGCATGTCTGACTCGATTGGAGTCCGGGTCTAAGTTGGGCTGATCTGAATCGAGTCTGACCTAATCAGAAATACTGAGTCCGGTGGTCAGTGATCTATGGGCCCCACCACGATGTATGTGTTTCATCCATTTTTAAAGATCATACTCGATCTTAGCCCAAAAATGAGAGGGATATTAATCTCAGGTGGACCACACCACAAGAAAACAATAGTGATTGGATATCCACCATTAAAATCCTCCTATGGCCCTCTGTACTGTTTATTTGACATCCAATCTGTTGATTAGGTCATGCAGACCCAAATGAAGGGAAAAAACAAAGATCAGCTTGATCCAAAACTTTTATGGCCCCAAAAAGTTTTTAACGATCTATGTTCATTCAACATTGTTTCCTATAATGTGGTCCACTTGAGATTGTGATGTACCTTATTTTTGGTCTGGTACCATAAAATGATCTACAAAAATAGATGGATGGCATGGATGAAACACATACAACATGGTGGGTCCCACAGAGCACCGAAGTATGGCTTAGTTGTAAGCCAATCTCGGAATACTAAAACATCATTACTAGCAAATCTATGCCCGTCTTATCTTTTCGTATGAAACACCTTTCCACAGCCTACATTTAATAGGGTGGTTTAAAAGGAAGAGTAGAGCTGGGCATCGGACCGAGTCGAATTGGATTGGGTCCAACTCGACTCGGTCCAAGTTTTGAATGGCCTAAACCGAACTCGGTCCGATCTGGGACCGAGTCTGGGTCATCTGACTCGACCCGATCCTAACCCATGCTGGGTTGAACCGATCCCATGTTGGATTGAACCGAACCGAGTCAGATCGAATTTAGCCAGGTCCAGATCGGTTGTGATCCCTACATTCATTAGCTTCTTGACTGCGACAAATTCGCCACTCGGTAGACGGATTACATGAACTTTACCGAATGCCCCACTGCCAACAACATTTTTCTCGTCCATTCCCATCTCCAGATCCTGTTCTCTAACTCTAAGAGGATAAAAGAATACTAACTTCCACTGGCTCAAATGAAACTTCCGCTGGGAATACTGATACATCACAAAGAATCTGGCACCAACAACCATGATCTCAGCTGCAAAAGCAATCGAAATCAGCAAACATATGAGTCTAGTGGGCCGCGCCGACCGTCTTTTTGGCTTATCATCTGTGCATGAATTGGGTAATCCAGGTCCACAGAGATCAGGATTTCCTTGGAGAAACGAAGCTGGAAGACCAGAGATTAAAGAAGACGGAACTCTACCAGAGAGCTGGTTGAAGGAAACATTAAACAGGGCAAGCTTTAAGTTCTGAAGCCCAGGCGGGATTTCGCCAGTGAGATTATTATCAGAGAGATTGATGTATGTTAGAACATGTAACTCACCAAGAGAAGCTGGGATTTTTCCTATGATCGGATTTTAACCGTCTACATGAATTAGGTAATCAAAACATTCAATTTCAGCAAAAATACATCTGGTTCTATTCGAATCTGATCGGATCAGTTCCAAACGGATCGGATTTCGGATCTGTCCGGTCAGATTTGCTATTAACCTGAACCCGATTCGATTAACAGTTGGATCTGCCTGATCCTACTCGAACCTGCCCGATCCAGGCCATCAGTTCTGTTTGAATCGGGTCGGATCAGGTAGGATCGGGTCGGATCCACCAGATCGGGTCCATTATGCCCAGCTCTAGGGAAGATGATTGCGTACCGAGTAACTCAATACTCAAGCATACTGAATAAACTCTGTGGGGTCCACTGTGACTTATTTATTTTATCCACTCCATCTATCCATTTAAAAAGATAATGTTAGGCTTGATCTTAAAAATAAAGTATATCCAAACCTTTATTGGACCACGAGGAAACAGTGTGAATTGAACATTTAACGTTCAAAATTTCTTAGGGGCTACCGAAGTTTCAGATCAAGCTTGTATTTGTTTTTTTCCCTTTAACCATTAGTTGTGATCTTATGAACAGGTTTGATGAGAAATAAACATCATTGTGGGCCCTAGAAGGGTTTCAACGGTGGAAATTATTATTACAACTGTTTCCTATGGTATGTTCTGCTTGATCTTTGGGTATGCTTAAATTTTGGGCTTGACCCCTAAGGGCGTGTTTGGACGGGCACGCTGCGTTGGAGTAGCCTGTATTAGGCTGGATAGGGTACTCCAATCCTACGTCGTCAGAGCAGCCGCCTGTTTGGACAGGCGGTGGATTCGAGCTTGGAGAGAAAATCTGCTGGATTGGGGCGGATTTCGTCGCTGGATTCGAAGGGTTATCGCCCGTACGGCGCAATCCCGCGGGATTCGACGCTGGATTTCTCTATTTTCATGTGGCTTGCCTTCCTCCTTCCCGATGTCAATCCTTTCCGTTGAAATCTCATCTTCGGGGTTTCATGGGCTGAGATTTGGCGGGATGGTCAGGAAGAGATTGTGGCGGGAGATGATGAGGTATGGCGCGAAAATGGGTTTATAAGAAGCCATATCAGGTCGCGATGGCCGTCACCAGTCGAGCCGGCGCTGCCATCGCGAACTGACGGTCTTCTCGGCGGAGGTAGGTCCTCTTCCTCGCCCAAATGCTATGAGTAACCCCCATTTGAATTGCATGTTGGATCTTGGCCTGATCTGTGTTGCGGCTGAGATGTGGGATGAGGTGGTTTTTCATGCTTATCTTGTATGAGGCTTTGTCACAGGCGCTACAGGCCCTCCGATATGGAGTCGGCCTTTGTCGTCCGCTCCGACGGCATTGTTTCACATACCGATTTATACGGGGGTGGATTTTTGTCTTCTGCTTTCAAACGTGGTTCCTGTCATGCTTTTCCTGTTATTTTTTTGGATTGAGTCTATGGTATCTTCTGCTTTCATAATGAGATGGTGATCTGGGATCTATGAGATGGTTTTCTGGTATCTGTCTCCTTGAGTTTACCAGGATTATCTCAGATTGTTTGCTGTGTTGGTAGATCAACCGCGGGATTTCTCTGTCGTTGCTATATATGAGATGGATTCTCCGTTGCAGGATTTTACACTTGCACATTATATATCTGCTATTTATAATCATGTTCTGCAGATGAATTTTTCCCATATAAAGTACATTTATATATGAACTATTGATATCTGTTTGATAAGGCAGTTATGAATTTTTATGGCTTCCTTTCTCGGCCAAACAAATGGCTGGAAATCATGATCTGTGGAATTTCTGGGATCACCTTCAGTGTTACAAGGAAATTATTCTGTGAACCCTCTTCCAGTGATGTCTGTTTGGGTTGCATACAGTGTATATTTTTAGACTCTTTGACAAGTCAATTGTGACTATAGTTGAAGCCTCCTCATTTATGTAATTTTCATATCTGGATAGCTAACTCCTTGCAAAATGCGCAATTTTTAGCCATTTTTCGATCTTCTATATCTGCCATGAAAAATATATATTAGAAGTGTTGACTGTTGGTTTTTATTATTTCCTTTCAATCTTTTCCTTCTCTTCTTTTTACTTAAGTACATATTTATTTTCTTTTTCTAAGTACTGAATTTCCTGATATATACTAGATAGATTTCTGCTACATGTCACATGGAAGTCCCAGGATTACATCAGATGGTTTGTTCTGTTCGTATATCAATTGCATGATTTACGAGTTGTTGCTATATCTCATCTGGATTTGCTGTTGCTGGATTTTTAACTTGGACATCATAATCCTGTTTTGAATAATCAAGTTCTTCTTTCCAGTTATACATGTATGATAGTCTCATCAGTGTATAAATGAGTCATATGGATTTTCATGGCTTGTTCAGGGAATGGACTGTATGCCTTGTGATCCAGTGGATTGATTTGTTGTGGCTCTTAGAACATGGATTAAATGACAGTTCTATCAATGTATACATGCAAGCTGTTTAATTTGACACTATTCATCTGTTAATGCACTGTTCTCCTTGGATTCTAGTAATGAATTTTTCAAGCTTTAAAAATACATATATACATGATACTTCTATCAATGTATACATGTATACAGATTAATTGTTCTTTATATTTCTCTTCTAAAACCAATGTTGTATTTGGTATTCCTCATGTAGCATTACTGAAATGAGTTGGTTTTAGCTATAATGATTGTGAAATATACATTTTCGATCTTTTGTCTCTGCCATGAAAAATATATGTTAGAAGTCCTTATGTTGGTGTTAGTGTTGACTGTTGGTTTTTGTCATTTCCTTTCATTCTTTTCCTTCCCTTCTTTTGGATTGAGTCTATATGTATCTTCTTCTTCTATGTACTGAATTTCCTGATATATACCAGATAGATTCTGCTACATGTAACATGGAATTCCCAGGATTACATCAGATGGTGTGTTCTGTTCGTATATCAATTGCACGATTTAAGATTTGTTGCTATATCTCATCTGGATTTCCTATTGCAGGATTTTTCACTTGGACATCATATTCCTGTTTTGATTAATTAGGTTCTTCTTTCCAATTGCACATGTATGATAGTCTCATCAGTGTATAGATGAGTCATATGGATTTTGACGGCTTGTTCAGGGAATGGACTGTATGCCTTGTGATCCAGTTGCATGATTTTTTGTGGCTCCTTGTACATGGTATAAATGACAGTTCTATCAATGTATACATGCATGCTGTTTATTTAGACACTATTCATCTGATTATGCACTGTTCTCCTTGGATTCCAGTGATGAATTTTTTTGTCTTTTAAAATACATGTATACATGATACTTCTATCAATGTATACATGTATACAAATTAACAGTTCTTTATATTTCTCTTCTAAAACAAGTGTTGTATTTGGTATTCCTCATGTAACATTACTGAAATGAGATGTTTATGGCGATAACGATTGTGAAATATACATTTTCTATGCACCATAGATAATGACCAAAATGTAGGCAATTGATTGAGTGTTTAAGATAATCTAATCGATGGAATTTCATGCCATATTGAACAAAAAATAGAAACAAGCTGCAATATGGCATGCCAGTTTTTTTGTTTTTTTTTTCAAGTAAACTTCAGAATATTTTGGGCTTTCAAGACTGTGCATGTGGTTCGGTTGACCTGGCATCCCTTCACAATTATTTTTATTTTCTGTTTGGATCTATTTTTTAGTTCCTTTTCTCCATTCTTATTGGATGTAAGTGTTTTCATATGCATATACATTTGTGTTTTTTGATATTGTTGGGACGATTTGTCTTTCTTAAGTTGTTCTTTGGTTTGGCATTCCCACATGCTTGATGATTGAAGCATTTCAGATACTTCATGAGTGAATTTTTATAGTCTTTTTAAAATTATTATTTGATATATTTATTTAGATTCTTAAATTTTTATGGCTTTTTTTTTTTCTTCGAAAAGTAACACTACCAGGGATTGAAACCTGGATTACTCACACACACTACATTGTCGCCACCAAGCTCATGTACCGAGCGGGAGACCTTAATTTTTATGGCATCCCATATGTTTCTTGAGAAATTCTTGTTATTGAGACTAACTATGGTGGGTGCTGAGTCTACTAGATTTGAGAGACCAATATCTCTACATCCATGAATATTGTGTTTCCCTTCTGCGTAGATTTTCATGATTTTAACCATCCACATGTTGATTTCACTTGGGAGAATAAAAGGGCAAAAAAATAAATCTAAAATGATTGTTTTGTTCTTTTGATAATATTTTGCCCACAGATTGCTTTTTCTGCGAAAGAGGTTGATTTTTCAGAAGATAGTTAAATAACACTATTTTGATTACAGATGTTAATCTCCTCCGATTTCACTTAATTTCAATCTTTAATCACACATTTTTCCTTAGGGAGAAGATCACAAGAGCTATCATTGTAACTGGATTCGTTTTGACTGAATTGAGGTTAGAACTAAGATCATGGCGTGTTTGGATGAGGCCCTGCCTAAAATGTGAATTGAAGGATCTCATCATGGCCGGTTATTTTGGAATTTGGGTATTCTTCATTGCATGACAAAGTGCAAGGCAATCCTCCTTCCCAGGGCTTACTTGCAGAATCCAAAATGCCACCACTTGTTTGGGTCTCATTCCAAACATCATTTTGTTTTGGGTATTGCCAAACAGGGCCTTTGACACTTGCATTTGAAAATGTAATGTCCAAACATCACTCTCCCAACTGAAAGACTCTCAATTCGTTGATATTTGAAAATGCTCCAATCTCCATCTATTAATGGCCTTGCAGAAAATCCTATGTAATTTGAATCAGAAAATCCAACTAAAACAGTTGGTCTGCTGCTTCACCTTGGATTTCAAACTAATGAATCCTTTATGCATCTTAGGGACTGTTTGGGAGTGAGGATTCTGAACCTCATGGATTTGAAACCCCTTGGATTTGAAATCCTCCTATTGTGTTTGGCACCCAGGATTCAGAATCCTGTAATCCAAAAGTAGCTATGCATGGTATATTTACGAGGGGTTTGAATGTAATTGCTAAATCAACTTTAATATCTCCAATTAGTGTACTGATGCAATGTTTGACACAATGGTACTTATAAGCCCGTCGAAATATATACTTTGCTCAAAAATGATGAAATTTCAAATCCCATAACTATCTTCTGATTTTCATTAGTGGATTATCTTATGAATTTCGTTAATTGCAGTATGGTTGCTTTTCCTTGAAGTTTAGCTGGTATGGTTTCTCTAATCTCACTTCTATTTGTTATAGCCTGATCTGTTACCTTAAACGCAATGATCTAGTAGTTAATATTGCACACTCCATTCATATGGGAGAAGCCAATGACCTACATGCGAACAATGCATTTGTTGTATATGCAATGGTGTCTGACGGGACTTCCTTATTATAGTCATGTGATGTCTTAACTGAAGGAATATTTCCATTACATGTTGTTCCATTTTTCAGGAAACAGTGTTGAGCACCCCGTTCTTGTTCATTACAGGGACGTTTAGGAGGTACGGTTCTACACTTCTATTCATATCGGAAAACTGACATTTGCAATTTTCACTGCATATTATATCATTTTAATTAAACTCTCTGCCTCCTATTCAGCTGGTTTTTCAGAATTCTGTCGTATAATCTTATTTATTTTAACCCTCGAACCAGATTCTAGACATGGGTCAGGATTTTCAATTGGAATCCATCTCTTCAGAATTTGTCAAAAAATAATGGGTTGGGAAATGTGAGCTTCTTAACATGTAATCATATGTGAACTTATCCCACCATATAAATTATTCAACCTTTTCTCGAAGAGTAGATGGAACGACTTCAGATGTTCCAAATACATTCCGATGCAAGATTGCTTGACTTATAACTACCCATTATTCCCCATAACATGGGAGAAATTCTACCCATTATTGTCAATCTGAGTATACGAACCCGATGGTGTTGGTTATCAGTTGGCGATGGAGAGTGAAGAATCGGGAGAAGATACAAATAGTGTCATGGTTGCAAGGGCGATGATGGCTTGTGTGGCGGCTGTCGGAGAATATTGTCGTGAATACATATTCAAACAGCCCTCTCGTCATGGAGAGGATGAGCGCGCCAGGTTCATCAACTCTATCATTAGGGCCAGTGACCGGGATTGTGTCACACAACTTAGGATGAATCGAGCGACGTTCTTCGATCTATGTACCCAGCTACGCGAGAAGGCCGTGTTGCGTGATACTCGGCGTGTGAGTCTTGAAGAACAGTTAGTAATGTTCCTACATACATTGGGGCACAATGTTCGCAATCGCGTAATTGGTCATAGATTCATTCGATCGGGTGAAACTGTGAGTCGCCACTTTCATAGTGTATTGGATGCAATTGTGTCGCTGTACCCAATTTTCGTAAAACAGGTTGGACCAGCGACTCCATCTGAGATTCAGACAAACACAAATTGGGCTGCTTACTTTCAGGTATTAATTATGGAGGGTCATATTTCCATAAACGTATTTTATACTACCCTTCATTCACACCTTTATCCAATGTATTTAGGATTGCATTGGGGCAATTGATGGTACACACATTCCTGCTCATGTGCCTGCCGGTGACCATGCGAGCTTCCGCAATCGGAAGGGGGTCCTCTCCCAAAACGTACTGGCGGCGTGTTCATTTGATATGAACTTCATTTACATATTGGCTGGTTGGGAGGGTTCTGCTTCGGATGCGAGGGTCTTACACAATGCTCTGAGTCGATCAGATGATCCCTTGCTTGTCCCACATGGTATTTGGTTATCTTTTAAGAGATTGCCAGTCCATTTCATCACGTTGACTTATATTATTGTAAACTCAATGGGACTTTGATTCAAATGTGTAGGAAAATATTACGTTGTCGATGCCGGTTATGCACATTCACTTCGCGGTGAATTTCACTCACTTCGCGATGAATTCCAATTAGTTCGCGGTCAATTTCATTCACTCCGTGATGAATTTCACTCACTTCGCGGTGAATGTCATTCACCTGGCGATGAATTTCACTCGCTTCGCGATCAAGTTCAATCACTTCGCGGTCTAATCCAATCACTTCGTGGTCAATTTCACTCACTTCGCGGTCAAAAGTGAGTGGAAATGATCGCGAATTGAATGAAATTCACCACAAAGTGAGAGAAATTCACCGAAATTCATCACGAATTGAGCGAAATTCACCGCTAAGGAGGGGAAATTCACCAGGAAGTGAGTGAACTTGACCGCGAATTTCACTCAAATATAACCGACTCATCTGTCAAGTTCACTCACTTCGCGGTCAATTTCAATCATTTCGCAGTCAATTTTGCGGTGAATTCCACTCACTTCGCGGTCAATTTCTCTCACTTCTCATTCAAGTTCACTCACTTCATGATCAATTTCACTCACTTCCCGGTCAATTTCAATCACTTCACGGTCAATTTCACTCACTTCGCCGTCAAGTTCAATCACGTCGTGGTCAATTGCACTCACCTAACAGTCAAGTGCACTCACTATGCGATCAATTTCACTCACTTCGAGATCAATTTCACTCACTTTCACCACGAAGTGAGAGAAATTGACCACGAAGTGAGTGCACTTGACCGCAAGGTGAGTGAAATTGACCGTGGAGTGAGTGCGCTTGACTGCTAGGTGAGTGAATTTCACCGCGAAGTGATTGGAATTCATCCCTTAGTAAATACATCTATGCAATTGATTGATTGAGAACTTGGGAAATTTGAGAGATAAGTCGGTCATATTTGACCTTGTACACGGGTGAATTTCCTACTAATCGGTCAATTCCACCTTATACATGTGAACATTAAACGTGTAAGACCCATATCCTAGCCCATACCGTTCCGTAAATTTTCGCGGTCCTCCCAGTCAAATTCCGACGATTCGTGACGCATAGATAGCATTTGCACATGCTCTCGAGTCACATCCTGTAAACCCGAATCGACTCAAGCTGAGACCTATATCATCGCGACAGCGCCATCATCGCGATTCCGACGACGCGTCTCGTGCATCAATGCGACGCTTAGATTATGAGATCCGGCCCGTGCATTATCTCAACCGTTGATCGCTTGATCGCGGGACCCACCTATCCCTGTTGTTGTACTTCCCTAGAAACATAATTACTATGATGTCACCCTAGGGGTGACATCACCCTTCCTTACCTTAGCCATAACTCCTTACAAGCAACCACCCCTTCCCTTTTTCTCCAAAAGTCAAACTCATTAATTGCCTAGAAACCTTCACCTCTCTCTCTCTCCTATCTCTCTCCCTCCCTCTTTCTTCCTCATTCTCCTTGGCAAAAACCATGGAAGTCCAACCATCTCCCACCTTATAACCCCACCAATCCAACCTCTAGATCGTCATCTTCACCATTGATAGAGCTCTTAGAGGCATTGGAGTATATGGGAAGAAGAAGAGTAAGGTGGGTCTCTCTCTCTCTCTCTCTCTCTCTCTCTCTCTCTCTCTCTCTCTCTCTCTCTCTCTCTCTCTCCTTCCTTTATTCTGCGGCCCACTTAATGAGTGTACGTGATGTCCAAACCGTCCATCAAATGGACCCCATGGCCGTCAAAGTCATGTGAGTTCTACCCTCTGGATGATGAGAAAACATAAATATCATATTGATACAAATCAAGTGGGCCACGTTCACGTGGGACCCACCAGCTGTGGTCCCCACACGTGGGACCCACCTTGATAAATATGTACACGTCCAGCGTCCAAGACGCTGGACGTTGTGAAAAGTGATCAGACGGTGAGGTGTACTCACCGCTAAAAACGTAGTTTTGATTTTAAACTTTTTGGTGGGCCACTCATACAAGCCCCACCTTGATGTATGTATCTAATCCACACCGCCCATACTAATTCCTAGATCATTTTAGGCGTTGAACCGGAAAACTAAGTCAATCTGAATCCCTGGCGGGCCGCATTGTATAAAACAATAGTTTTGGGTAATTTCAATTGTTAGGGCCTGCTGTGGTAATCTGTATATCAAAACACACCCAATATTAGGCTTGTTAGACCCATCACGAGCTTAGAGACCCAACTAGTGGAGTAGATCCTCCTAATGTGGGCCCCATTTATGAAATTCTTTAAAAAAAGTAATATTTAAAAAAAAAGGGTGGACGCTACTGCTGCTGCGGACGCTAGCAGCGAGCAGCGTCCTGGCGCAGACAAAACGGACAGGGAGAGTGGACCCCACCTTAGGCCCCACCGTGATGCATTTGGGGCATCCACACCGTGCAATTGATGGGTCCCCTTTAAGCATAGGGACGTCCTAAAAATCAACCATTTACGGCACTCAGGTGGTCCACACCACCAAACAGCAAGGATTGAACGTCTACCATTGAAATCCCTTTTTGGGTCCCAGAAGTTTCGGATTAATATGAAATTTGTTTTACCTCTTTATCTAGGTAGGTGTGACCCTACCAACGATTGGGATGGAAGATAAACATTATGGTGGGCCCCATGTGGGACCCACCTGCAAGAGGAGTGGCTAGTGTACGAACACACCAGCTATGCTGCCACTGTAAAAGACGTCATCAAGTTCTGTAGGTCCCCACTGGCGTACGTGTTTCACCGTGCTGACCATCTGTTTTGATGGTGGGACCCACTGCCAACTGACGTAGCAGGTCCTGTGGGTCCCATGTGATGTATATTGATACCCAAGCCGTCCATTGAAGTGGGCCCCACCATTTTCTGGTGCTGTATACGCACCATCCAGCAGCAGTCGCTGCTAGACATTTAAAACCATAAATATCAGCTTCCTCCAGAGCTGTGGGTCCGCACGTGTGGACCCACCTCATATGTATGTGTTCTATGCACGTAGGACACCACCAGCATGCATATGTTTCATGTACCTCACACGTGTGAAGATTGGCTGGGATGCCTTACATGTGTGTAGATTGACTGGTATCCCTCACACCATGGCAGTGTGTGGGGCTACCTTAGCTTGATGTATTGTATATCCACTCCTGTCCATCGATTTTACTGGTGGGCCCCACCTTATATTAAATCTGCACCGTCCATTCATATGGTCGGTGAGTCCTAGCAGCCTGGCTGCTACCATTGACAACATCAAGATATGTAGGGCCACCGTGATGCATCTGTATGTTGCACCGTCCATTTGAACAGTGCTGTGTAGGGGGCCACCATGATGTGTTACATCCGCACCGTCCAATCCATAGACGGTGGGGTGCTGGATGGCTGGGGTACCTCACACCCAGCAATATAGCTGTTGTACATGAGGTTTGCAAGTTCTGTGGGTCCCACCTATTTTGACGTCACCAGGTTCTGTGGGACCCCACCATGATGTATTTATTCCATCCATACCGTCCAGATGGTGCTGGACGGTACTGGACAATATTTGGACGGTGTTGATTTTCAGGGACAATGGCTGGATGGTGCTGATTTACATGGTAAACGTTTGGATGGTGCTGATTTACCTGGTCAATGTTTGAACAGTGCTGATCATCATTAGTGGGCCATGTGCCCCATGGAATAACAGTGTACAGTAATACACATGTTACACCTACAACCATTTAAATGATTGGTGGTATGGTCCAAGCTCACTTGAGGCCCATTGGTGCGGTCCATCCATGAGCCCCATCATGATGTATATTTGAGGACCATGTGCAGGGCCTACCTGTGAAGTATATAGGCCCATGTGTAGGGCCCACCTATTGTGTATTCGAAGCCCTGGGTTGTGGCCCATTGTGATGTATTCGAGATCCATGGGCAAGGCCCGACGTGATGAGTTTATGGCCCATATAGTGAGGCCCATTGAGATATATTTTCGATCCATGTATTACGGACCATTTGATGTATATAAGGCCCATTCATGCGGCCCATTCATGCAACCCACTTGATGTGCATGAGCCCCATTAGTGCGGCCCACTGATGCAGGGCCCGTTATGATATGTTAGAGGCCCATGGTTGAGGCACATTAGGATGTGTTTATGGCCCACTTGGTAAGGCCCACAGAGATGTATTTTCGGCCCATGGGTCGAGGCCCATTGCGTCGTATTTCCGGCCGGTATGTCGTGTCCCATTATGACATGTTTCCAACCCAATTATCGAGGCCCGACTTGATGTGTATAAAGCCCATTAGTGCGGCTCATTAATGCGGCCCACTTGTTTGATTGACGCCCATTAATGCGACCCACAGTGATGTGCATATTAGGCTAATGATGCGGCCCAATGTATCGACCCACCGTGATGTGTAGGCCCACATGCTGCATGTGTAAGGCCACCTGTGATGATTACTTAAGGCCACCTGTTAAATATTTGGACCCACCTTATGTTTGACTCTACATGAGCCACTACTTGGGAGTAATGTTGGTTGAATATCCACATTGATGGGCAATGACGGTTAGATGTCCTCATTGTAACCTTCCCTTAGGCCTTGTTAGGCCCATTCTCTTCGTGGGTTAACTCAAATAAGTGGGCCCCATTTGCCATAGACAGATGGCTCCGTGCTATCGGATTGATATAACCACAGCCGAAAGCCGATCTTTACATTATTGTTGATTGGTCGTCTATCTATGGACCCCGTCTTGTTTATATATGCTAGTTGTCGATGTCGATTATCGATGTTAATTGTCAGTATTGATTATAGATGTTGATTATCGGTACCGATTATTGAGGCCGAATATCGAGACCGATTGTTGAGGCCCAATGTGATGTATATGCGGCCCGTATTGGAGGACCGTCGTGATGTGCGTGCAGGCCATGTTTAAGGCCTAATATGATGTACATGAGGCCTATGCGATGAGGCCCATTGGGATGCATTTGAGGACCAGGCTATGGAGCCCATTACGATGTATGTTAGGCCCATGAGAAAGGCCCATTATGATGTATTCATGGCCCATGATGCATGGCCCATTTGAGGTATTCGAGACCCATGTGTAGGGCCCACATGTCGTGTATTTGAGGCCCATGAGCAGGGCTCGCCTGTTGTGTATATGTGGCCCTTGAGTAATGCCCACTATGTTGTATATCAAGCCTTTGTGTGAGGCCGTGGGCCCATTATATGTTTGGCTCTATATGGGCCATTTCTTAGGGGCAATGTTGGTTAAATGTCCACATTGTCGAGATCGATTGTCGATGCCGGTTGTTGATACCGATTATGAGTATGTGACAGCTTAGCATCATGATACATGCCTATACGCATCATCTGCATGTTTGTTATGAGATGTGGTTGATCATTGCATATGTCATTGAGCAGGTTGTTATGAGACTCCCTGATAGGCGGAGGTTATCTCACATGAGTACATGGTATGCGCACAATTGATGCATGACTGGATTGTCTGACTCATGCACCTTGCATTGTGTGCCTTAGCGACATCAGGGACGTAGCCTTCACAGACATATCGTGGATGGTCAGATGGGACACCGAAAATGTTTGGTTCTAGCATACGGGCACCATAGATGTCCCTGAGTGAAAATTCCTAAACCTTTGAGGCCAGGAGACGCCCCAACGTCAAGACCGAGTGGATAAATGAGCGCCCGAGTGCCGAATACCAGGAGGTCGAGTCTCTCACTGTGTCGTGGTCGGTTGGGAGGGGGTGTGGCCTTACCCGCCCGAGGGTAGGGGGCATTACTAGGTTGAGTTTGACCAGCTCGTGAATGGGTCTGCTATCGACGTGCCGGATAGGTATTGGCAGACTATTGACCAGGCGGATAGTGAGGTTTCTTACGCTCACTTGAACTTTGCTGCTAGGAGAGAGACAGTGACATTTGGACTGTACTAAACCTCGGTGATGATCCCAGAGATGAACTGTACTGATATATAGATTTAGTAAGCAGGAGTTGCATACTCATTCATTCATTCACTACCCACTCGGGTTGGTGGTGCGTAACTATTTGTTACGTGTGCCTTCGCAATGGCTAGGATTTCGGTTGGGGCGCGCGACTAACTTGAGATCAGGAGTTTACCACATTGAGTCCGACTATCCAAATTTAGGTATAGGACTGGTTTGGATAAAGTCCCTAGTGATGGACCCCATAGCCGCGATACTACGTACTATCATTCCGACTTCACACTCCAGCATGATCATTCCATTTGCACTGCATGTTGTATTACATCCACGGCATATGGTACGGCTGACGCTATTTGTATTACTCATCAGGAATGTATATTGTATTGCATCTTTTGCATCTGATTTTTAGCTATCTATGATTCCTTATTTGCATAGTTGTTCTATATTGCGTATTCTGACATTGATTGACTCATGAACTTGTCCGTATTTCTGCTTACTCTGATAATTCATGATCTTATCAATATTTCTGCTTACTCTGATAATTCATGATCTTATCAATATTTCTGCTTATTCCGATATTGTATGATTTATGGCCTTGTGCACACACTTACACCACCCTCTAAACTTTCTATAAGCTTATGCATGATAGATGTGTGTAGGTGATGTTAGGTTGCAGAAGTGTTAAGCTTGGAGCGTGCAACGGTCTTCTAGTGCTTAATTTTCGATTTATGTATTTTCCTTTCGCATTGTACTCAAATGATTATATTAGTGGATATGTGATGATGATGTTGCCTTTGTGAATTGGGTAATCTTATGGTTATGCTTATTACGAGTTAAATGTACAAAAAAAAACCCTCCTTGTAGGATCCTACGATAGGAACCTGGCGTATGGACGCTAGGAGCCGAGAATCGGGATTCCTATGAATCCGATTTCCGGGTTTGGGGCATGACAAAACGAGTTATATCTTATGTCATTATGTTTGTTTTCAGAAATTGACTTCCAGAATCATCCTATGCTCATATGGTGGGGAGTTACTAAGCGAAAACAATCAATACACGTACAAGGGTGGAAAGTCGAAAACTACTGTTGTGGGCGTTAAGACTACATATGAGGAGCTTCTATCTAAAATGTACGGGATTGTGATATTAGGTTTAAAGTATTGTACCCTTGCTCAAACCAATCAATCCCTCCGATTGAAATTGAAGATGATGAATATGTGAGAATATTCTTGCCAGCACAGTGGGAGCATCCGAATAACTACATTCCTTTAATCATCGAGACAATGCAGTGCGGTAATGAAGCAATACTCGATGACCCCGTGGCTTACAGTAGTGTCGAACATGACGCCCCGACAGTTGGGAGTTTGGGTGAGGAATATGACCTGAAATATGAATATATGGCCTCACCTTCACAGGTTCCTCCGAGCAACACTCCACTCATCGATCTGGCACAGACATCAAACTTCATGACTAGTTAAGTGAGCTGAGCAAGTGATCTTAATATCAGAAGTGAATATACAGCATCACCTTCATATGCAAGAGTAGATCTGCCTTCATCATCAAATGCCAAAGAGAAGCGACATTCCACTACCCGAGCAGGCTTGAACATTAGAATTCATCACTTGCCAAACCAGTGATGAAGTTGGGATTTTGGGTGAGGAGCATGGCCTGAAATATGAATATATGGCTTCACCTTCACAAGTTCCTCCAAGCAACATTCCACTCATCAATCTGGCCCAAACATCAAACTTCATGACTAGTCAAGTGAGCTGAGCAAGTGATCTTAATATCAGAAGTGAATATACAGCATCACCTTCATGTGCAAGAGTAGATCTGCCTTCATCATCCAATGCCAAATATGCACGGGGAAGCAACATTCCACTGCCCGAGCAGGCTTGAACATCAGACTTCATCACTGGCCAAGCCATTATGCCTTTTGAGGATGCTGCATTCACCAATGCAGACTTGTCACTATATTCATATCCACTGGATGACCTGATCGATATAGTTGTTGGCCAAACGTTTAAGGACAAGAGCCGGTGTCATTATGTTTTGAGCTAATTTGCAATTCACAACAACTTTCAATATAGGGTTCTATATTTGTCATCCAAGAATTTCACTGTGGTGTGTTTCTAAAATAAGTGTGAATGAATGGTACACGCATCCGGAGTGAATGATGCGAGGATATTCAAGATTAAGACTTACACATTCATATATACATGTGACATGTCGTGGATGAAGAGTGATTACCGGCAAGCAAGCAGTAAGTTAGCCAGTGAACTGGTTGTCAATCGCATTGAGCAACGCCTAGGATTAAGGCCGAGGGACATTATCTTCACAATGCAAGAGAAGTATAATATTCTTATCAGCTATAAGAAGGCATGGCGCGCTAAGGAGATCACAATCAATCGCATAATGGGATCTTATGAAGACTCTTACAACGAACTCTCGATGTACTTGCATGAGCTGAGGAGGGCGAACCCGGGAACGGTGACTGTCGTGCTTGCTAATCCATAGACGAAAAGGTTCGAGAGATGTTTTGTTACGCTCCGAAAGTGCGTTAAAAGTTTTCAAACATCTCTGCATGGTGGGCCATAGCAAATAGAAATGCAAATCAAGGGAGGAAACTGTTTTCATTTTTCATGGCCCAAAATTTTAGATCAAAGTAAAAATTGGGCCCGGGGGGTTTCAAGGGTGCTGCTTCACATGGACCGTTCAGATTTTGGAGTCACATCACGTATGATGAGTTCTCAAAAAGGTTCGCACGGGTTCCGCGTGAACTGGTCCGTAATATATATATATCCAACATTCTATATTCACGGTCAACACGTATGACACTATGCATTGACCCCTATGTTTTTTGCTAAGATAATATTCATGGCGCCCCCAACTGATGAATGGCACGGATATTGTACAAGTACGCTAGGTTCACACACTATACGGATCTTGTGGACGCTTAGGGCTTGTTTGGATATTACCAAATAAGTTACGATTTTATACTTGCAGCAGTAGATAGATCCAAGCATCGAGTTGAGTCAGACTAAGTTAGGGTTGACCTGGCTCGATCCGGTCCTGAAAAAGGCTTGACCCAAACTCGATCCGACTCGGTACTGAGAGTCCAACATTTCTGACTTGATCCAAGTCCAGGTCTAAGTTGGGCTGATCCGAATCGAGTCTGACCTGATCAGAAATACCGAGTCCGGTGGTTGGTGATCTATGGGCCCCACCACGATGTATGTGTTTCATCCATTTTTAAAGATCATACTCAATCTTGAGCCCAAAAATGAGAGGGATATTAATCTCAAGTGGACCACACCACAGAAAACAATAGTGATTGGATATCCACCATTAAAAATCCTCCTAAGGCCCTGTGTCGTTTATTTGACATCCAATCTTGATTAGGTCATATAAGCCCAAATGAAGGGAAAAACAAAGATCGGCTTGATCCAAAACTTTTATGGCCCCAAAAAGTTTTTAACGATCTGTTCATTCAACATTGTTTCTGTAATGTGGTCCACTTGAGATTGGGATATACCTCATTTTTGGGATCCAGTACCATAAAAACATCTAAAAAAATAGATGGATGGCATGGATGAAACACATACAACATGGTGGATATCCATGGATGAAACACAGAGCACCAAAGTATGGCTTAGTTGTAAGCCAATCTTGGAATGCTAAAACATCATTACTAGCAAAGTTACACCCGTCTTGTCTTTTCGTATGAAATAGCTTTCCACAGCCTACATTTAATAGGGTGGTTTAAAGGGAAGAGTAGAGTTGGGCATCGGACCGAGTCGAATCGAATTAGGTCCAACTCGACTTGGTACAAGTTTTGAATGGCCTGAACCGAACTCGGTCCGATCCGGGACCGAGTTTGGGTAATCTGACTCGACCCGATCCTAACCCATGCTAGGTTGAACCAATCTGAGTCCGACTCGATCGGGAAAACCGAGTCGGATCGGATTAAGCCGGGTCTGAATCGGTTGTGATCCCTACATTCATTCGCATCTTGACTGCGACAAATTCGCCACTCGGTAGACGGATTACATGAACTTTGTCGAATGCTCCACTGCCAACAACATTTTTCTCATCCATTCTCATCTCCAGATCCTGTTCTGTAACTCTAAGAGGATAAAAGAATACTGACTTCCACTGGCTCAAATGAAACTTTCGCCGGGAAGACCGATACATCACAAAGAATCCGGCACCAACGACCATGATCTCAGCCGCAAAAGCAATCGAAATCAGCAAACATATGAGTCCAGTGGGTCGCGCCAACCATCTTTTTGGCTTATCATCTGCACATGAATTGGGTAATCCAGGTCCACAGGGATCAGGATTTCCTTAGAGAAACGAAGCTGGAAGACCAGAGATTAAGAAGACGGAACTCTACCGGAGAGCTGGTTGAAGGAAACATTGAACAGGGCAAGCTTTAAGTTCTGAAGCCCAGGCGGGATTTCGCCAGTGAGATTATTATCAGAAAGATCGATGTATGTTAGAACAGGTAACTCACCAAGAGAAGCTGGGATTTTTCCTATGATCGGATTTTAACCGTCTACATGAATTGGGTAATCAAAACATTCAATTTCAGCAAAAATACATCCGGTTTTGTTCGAATCTGATCGGATCGGTTCCAAACGGATCGGATTTTGGATCAGTCCGATCGGATTTGCTATTGACCCGAACCCAATCCGATTAACGGTCGGATCCGCCTGATCCTACTCGAACCTGCCCGGTCCAGGCCGTCGGTTCTATTCAAATCGGGTCGGATCAGGTAGGATTGGGTTAGATCCACCGGATCGGGTCCATTATGCCCAGCTCTAAGGAAGATGATTGCGTACCGAGTAACTCAGTACTCAAGCGTACTGAATAAACTCTGTGGGGTTCACGGTGATTTATTTATTTTATCCACTCCATCTATCCATTTTAACAGATAATTTTAGGCTTGATCTTAAAAATAAAGTATATCCAAACCTTAATTGGACCACGATGAAACAGTGTGAATTGAACGTTTAACGTTCAAAATTTCTTAGGGGCTACAGAAGTTTCAGATCAAGCTTGTATTTGTTTTTTTCCCTTCATCCATGAGTTGTGATCTTATGAACAGGTTTGATGAGAAATAAACATCATTGTGGGCCCTAGAAAGGTTTCAACGGTGGAAATTATTATTACAATTGTTTCCTATGGTATGGTCCACTTGATCTTTGGGTATGCCTAAATTTTGGGTTTGACCCCTAAAATGAGCTGGAAAAGTGGATGGACGGCGTGGATAAACGACATACAGTCAGTCACGGTAGACCCAACGGAGTTTAATTTATCCTACCGAGTAACTCAGTACGCAATCCGATTTCGGTGCAAAGGTGGCTTGATTTGGCGCTTGCCTTTTTTTTTCCATAGATAAACCGATAACACTATGAAATATATGTGGGGCCTACCGTGATATATATGGCTTATCCACACCGTCCATCCGTTATCCAAGCTGCAACTAGGCATGAATGGACAACACCACAGGATTTAGGGAATCAAATGGCTACCTTTAAAAACTTCTTGGGCCACTGTTTCCTTTGGTGTGGGCCACTTGAGCGTTGGATTTTCCTCAGTTTTTGACTCATGTCTCAGAATATTAAGTTAAAACGTATGGACAGTGCAGATACATCATATATATATATATATATATATCACGGTGTGCCCACCACGAAAACAGTGGGCAGAGTAATGTCCACCATTAAAAAGTCACGTGTAAAAGTTTTTGATCAAGCTGATATCTGTTTTTTCCTTTCTTTCATGTTTTTTTTTTTTTTTTTTTTTTTTTTTTTTTTTTTCACACACCCCGTGGTGAATTTCACCGCATATGGATGCCCGAACCCTTGACCGGGTATCGAAACTCCTGAGAGTCTACCCGAACCCTTTTTTAACTTATGAACAGGTTGACTCTCAAGTAAACATCATGTTGGACCTTAGGAAGGTTCAACGGTAAGCATCATTCTCCCCACTGTTTACTGTGGTGGGATCTACTACTGCTTTGGTTCTGCCTCATTCTTTTGTTAATGCGCTAAAATGATCTCTCCGAATGGATGGACGGTGTGGGACGTAGCCTTCACAGACATATCGTGGATGGTCAGATGGGACACCGAAAATGTTTGGTTCTAGCATACGGGCACCATAGATGTCCCTGAGTGAAAATTCCTAAACCTTTGAGGCCAGGAGACGCCCCAACGTCAAGACCGAGTGGATAAATGAGCGCCCGAGTGCCGAATACCAGGAGGTCGAGTCTCTCACTGTGTCGTGGTCGGTTGGGAGGGGGTGTGGCCTTACCCGCCCGAGGGTAGGGGGCATTACTAGGTTGAGTTTGACCAGCTCGTGAATGGGTCTGCTATCGACGTGCCGGATAGGTATTGGCAGACTATTGACCAGGCGGATAGTGAGGTTTCTTACGCTCACTTGAACTTTGCTGCTAGGAGAGAGACAGTGACATTTGGACTGTACTAAACCTCGGTGATGATCCCAGAGATGAACTGTACTGATATATAGATTTAGTAAGCAGGAGTTGCATACTCATTCATTCATTCACTACCCACTCGGGTTGGTGGTGCGTAACTATTTGTTACGTGTGCCTTCGCAATGGCCAGAATTTCGGTTAGGGCGCGCAACTAACCTGAGATCAGGAGTTTACCACATTGAGTCTGACTATCCAAATTTAGGTATAGGACTGGTTTGGATAGAAGTCCCTAGTGATGGACCCCATAGCCTGCGATACTACGTACTATCATTCCGACTTCACACTCCAGCATGATCATTCCATTTGCACTGCATGTTGTATTACATCCACGGCATATGGTACGGCTGACGCTATTTGTATTACTCATCAGGAATGTATATTGTATTGCATCTTTTGCATCTGATTTTTAGCTATCTATGATTCCTTATTTGCATAGTTGTTCTATATTGCGTATTCTGACATTGATTGACTCATGAACTTGTCCGTATTTCTGCTTACTCTGATAATTCATGATCTTATCAATATTTCTGCTTACTCTGATAATTCATGATCTTATCAATATTTCTGCTTATTCCGATATTGTATGATTTATGGCCTTGTGCACACACTTACACCACCCTCTAAACTTTCTATAAGCTTATGCATGATAGATGTGTGTAGGTGATGTTAGGTTGCAGAAGTGTTAAGCTTGGAGCGTGCAACGGTCTTCTAGTGCTTAATTTTCGATTTATGTATTTTCCTTTCAGTATTGTACTCAAATGATTATATTAGTGGATATGTGATGATGATGTTGCCTTTGTGAATTGGGTAATCTTATGGTTATGCTTATTACGAGTTAAATGTACAAAAAAAAACCCTCCTTGTAGGATCCTACGATAGGAACCTGGCGTATGGACGCTAGGAGCCGAGAATCGGGATTCCTATGAATCCGATTTCCGGGTTTGGGGCATGACAAAACGAGTTATATCTTATGTGTCATTATGTTTGTTTTTAGAAAATGACTTCCAGAATCATCCTATGCTCATATGGTGGGGAGTTACTAAGCGAAAACAATCAATACACGTACAAGGGTGGAAAGTCGAAAACTACTGTTGTGGGCGTTAAGACTACATATGAGGAGCTTCTATCTAAAATGTACGGGATTGTGATATTAGGTTTAAAGTATTGTACCCTTGCTCAAACCAATCAATCCCTCCGATTGAAATTGAAGATGATGAATATGTGAGAATATTCTTGCCAGCACAGTGGGAGCATCCGAATAACTACATTCCTTTAATCATCGAGACAATGCAGTGCGGTAATGAAGCAATACTCGATGACCCCGTGGCTTACAGTAGTGTCGAACATGACGCCCCGACAGTTGGGAGTTTGGGTGAGGAATATGACCTGAAATATGAATATATGGCCTCACCTTCACAGGTTCCTCCGAGCAACACTCCACTCATCGATCTGGCACAGACATCAAACTTCATGACTAGTTAAGTGAGCTGGGCAGGTGATCTTAAGTTCAGAAGTGAATATACAGCATCACCTTCATGTGCAAGAGTAGATCTGTCTTCATCATCCAATGTCAAATATGTACGGAGAAGCGACATTCCACTACCCGAGCAGGCTTGAACATTAGAATTCATCACTTGCCAAACCAGTGATGAAGTTGGGATTTTGGGTGAGGAGCATGGCCTGAAATATGAATATATGGCTTCACCTTCACAAGTTCCTCCAAGCAACATTCCACTCATCAATCTGGCCCAAACATCAAACTTCATGACTAGTCAAGTGAGCTGAGCAAGTGATCTTAATATCAGAAGTGAATATACAGCATCACCTTCATGTGCAAGAGTAGATCTGCCTTCATCATCCAATGCCAAATATGCACGGGGAAGCAACATTCCACTGCCCGAGCAGGCTTGAACATCAGACTTCATCACTGGCCAAGCCATTATGCCTTTTGAGGATGCTGCATTCACCAATGCAGACTTGTCACTATATTCATATCCACTGGATGACCTGATCGATATAGTTGTTGGCCAAACGTTTAAGGACAAGAGCCGGTGTCATTATGTTTTGAGCTAATTTGCAATTCACAACAACTTTCAATATAGGGTTCTATATTTGTCATCCAAGAATTTCACTGTGGTGTGTTTCTAAAATAAGTGTGAATGAATGGTACACGCATCCGGAGTGAATGATGCGAGGATATTCAAGATTAAGACTTACACATTCATATATACATGTGACATGTCGTGGATGAAGAGTGATTACCGGCAAGCAAGCAGTAAGTTAGCCAGTGAACTGGTTGTCAATCGCATTGAGCAACGCCTAGGATTAAGGCCGAGGGACATTATCTTCACAATGCAAGAGAAGTATAATATTCTTATCAGCTATAAGAAGGCATGGCGCGCTAAGGAGATCACAATCAATCGCATAATGGGATCTTATGAAGACTCTTACAACGAACTCTCGATGTACTTGCATGAGCTGAGGAGGGCGAACCCGGGAACGGTGACTGTCGTGCTTGCTAATCCATAGACGAAAAGGTTCGAGAGATGTTTTGTTACGCTCCGAAAGTGCGTTAAAAGTTTTCAAACATCTCTGCATGGTGGGCCATAGCAAATAGAAATGCAAATCAAGGGAGGAAACTGTTTTCATTTTTCACGGCCCACCAAAATTTTAGATCAAAGTAAAAATTGGGCCCGGGGGGTTTCAAGGGTGCTGCTTCACATGGACCGTTCAGATTTTGGAGTCACATCACGTATGATGAGTTCTCAAAAAGGTTCGCACGGGTTCCGCGTGAACTGGTCCGTAATATATATATATCCAACATTCTATATTCACGGTCAACACGTATGACACTATGCATTGACCCCTATGTTTTTTGCTAAGATAATATTCATGGCGCCCCCAACTGATGAATGGCACGGATATTGTACAAGTACGCTAGGTTCACACACTATACGGATCTTGTGGACGCTTAGGGCTTGTTTGGATATTACCAAATAAGTTACGATTTTATACTTGCAGCAGTAGATAGATCCAAGCATCGAGTTGAGTCAGACTAAGTTAGGGTTGACCTGGCTCGATCCGGTCCTGAAAAAGGCTTGACCCAAACTCGATCCGACTCGGTACTGAGAGTCCAACATTTCTGACTTGATCCAAGTCCAGGTCTAAGTTGGGCTGATCCGAATCGAGTCTGACCTGATCAGAAATACCGAGTCCGGTGGTTGGTGATCTATGGGCCCCACCACGATGTATGTGTTTCATCCATTTTTAAAGATCATACTCAATCTTGAGCCCAAAAATGAGAGGGATATTAATCTCAAGTGGACCACACCACAGGAAAACAATAGTGATTGGATATCCACCATTAAAAATCCTCCTAAGGCCCTCTGTACTGTTTATTTGACATCCAATCTGTTGATTAGGTCATGTAGACCCAAATGAAGGAAAAAAACAAAGATCAGCTTGATCCAAAACTTTTATGGCCCCAAAAAGTTTTTAACGATCTACGTTCATTCAACATTGTTTCCTGTAATGTGGTCCACTTGAGATTGGGATATACCTCATTTTTGGTCTGGTACCATAAAATGATCTACAAAAATAGATGGATGGCATGGATGAAACACATACAACATGGTGGATATCCATGGATGAAACACAGAGCACCAAAGTATGGCTTAGTTGTAAGCCAATCTTGGAATGCTAAAACATCATTACTAGCAAAGTTACACCCGTCTTGTCTTTTCGTATGAAATAGCTTTCCACAGCCTACATTTAATAGGGTGGTTTAAAGGGAAGAGTAGAGTTGGGCATCGGACCGAGTCGAATCGAATTAGGTCCAACTCGACTTGGTACAAGTTTTGAATGGCCTGAACCGAACTCGGTCCGATCCGGGACCGAGTTTGGGTAATCTGACTCGACCCGATCCTAACCCATGCTAGGTTGAACCAATCTGAGTCCGACTCGATCGGGAAAACCGAGTCGGATCGGATTAAGCCGGGTCTGAATCGGTTGTGATCCCTACATTCATTCGCATCTTGACTGCGACAAATTCGCCACTCGGTAGACGGATTACATGAACTTTGTCGAATGCTCCACTGCCAACAACATTTTTCTCATCCATTCTCATCTCCAGATCCTGTTCTGTAACTCTAAGAGGATAAAAGAATACTGATTTCTAATGGCTCAAATGAAACTTTCGCCGGGAAGACCGATACATCACAAAAAATCCAGCACCAACAACTATGATCCCAGCCGTAAAAGCAATCGAAATCAGCTAACATATGAGTGCAGTGGGCCGCGCCGACCGTCTTTTTGGCTTATCATCTGCGCATGAATTGGGTAATCCAAGTCCACAGAGATCAGGATTTCCTTGGAGAAACGAAGCTGGAAGACCAGAGAATAGAGATTAAAGAAGACGGAACTCTATCGGAGAGCTGGTTGAAGGAAACATTGAACAGGGCAAGCTTTAAGTTCTGAAGCCCAGGCAGGATTTCGCCAGTGAGATTATTATCAGAGAGATCAATGTATGTTAGAACAGGTAACTCACCAAGAGAAGCTGGGATTTTTCCTATGATCGGATTTTAACCGTCTACATGAATTAGGTAATCAAAACATTCAATTTTAGCAAAAATACATCTGGTTCTGTTCGAATCTGATCGGATCGGTTCCAAATGGATCAGATTTCGGATCGGTCTGGTCGGATTTGCTATTGACCCGAACCCAATTCGATTAACGGTCGGATCTGCCTAATCCTACTTGAACCTGCCCGATCCAGGCCGTCGGTTCTGTTCGAATCGGGTCGGATCGGGTAGGATCGAGTCGAATCCACCAGATCAGGTCCATTATGCCCAGTTCTAATGAAGATGAGTGCGTTACTAGTAAGTCAGTACTCAAGCGTACTGAATAAAGTCTGTGGGTTTCTCGGTGATTTATTTATTTTATCCACTCCCTCTATCCATTTTAACAGATAATTTTAGGCTTGATCTTAAAAATAAAGTATATCCAAACCTTAATTGTCTGTGTTTGTTAAAGTGCTTGGATGGCTTCCAATCCCACGCCTGTCCAAACGCACACTCACTCAACCCAATCCCATCCAGCGTGCCCGTCCAAACAAGCCATGACTGGGACGCTGGATACAGCAATCCGGTGGGATTGCATGTAATCCACTGACAATGCATTGGACGGCGTGCAATCCACCTTAATACAACCTAATCCCATCCAGCGTGCCTGTCCAAACACGCCCTAAAATGAGCTGGAAAAGCGGATGGACGGCGTGGATAAACGACATACAGTCAGTCACAGTGGGTCCAACCGAGTTTAATTTATCCTACCGAGTAACTCAGTACGCAATCCGATTTCGGTCCAAAGGGGGCTTGATTTGACGCTTGCCTTTTTTTTCCATAGATAAACCGATGACACTATGAAATATATGTGGGGCCTACCGTGATATACGTGGCTTATCCACACCGTCCATCCGTTGTCCAAGCTGAAACTAGGGCATGACCAAAAAGATAAGGCAGATCCAAAGCTCAAATGGACAACACCACAGGATTTAGGGAATCAAATAGCTACCTTTAAAAACTTCTTGGGCCACTGTTTCCTTTGGTGTGGGCCACTTGAGTGTTGGATTTTCCTCAGTTTTTGACTCATGTCTCAGAATATTAAGTTAAAACGTATGGACAGTGCAGATACATCATATATATATATCACGGTGTGCCCACCACAGAAAACAGTGGGCAGAGTAATGTCCACCATTAAAAAGTCACGTGTAAAAGTTTTTTATCAAGCTGATATTTGTTTTTTCCTTTCTTTCATGTTCTTTAAAAAAAAAACTTTTTTTTCTTTTTTTACACTCGCACACGCAACCCCCACACACTCATACTGTAGGTGAATTTCACCGCATATGGATGCCCGAACCCTTGACCGGGTATTGAAACTCCTGAGAGTCTACCCGAACCCTCTTTTAACTTATGAACAGGTTGGATCTCAAGTAAACATCATGTTAGACCTTAGGATGGTTTCAATGGTAAGCATCATTCTCCCCACTGTTTACTGTGGTGGGATCTACTACTGCTTTGGTTCTGAATCATTCTTTTGCTAATACCGTAAAATGATCTCTCCGAATGGATGGACGGTGTGGATACAACACATACATTATAGTGGGCCCGATAGAACTTAGTGACGTCACTTGAACAGGGAGTCTCCCTGTCAACCTGTCAGTAGCTAATCCGAGTCCCTGAGAGCCGATAAAATAAAATAAATGAACGAAAACTTTGATCAATACCTTCCTGACTTTGTCGGACACCATGAGTCGACCCCTACTCAGGCGGCGAGTCTCAACTTGATGCCTGGCCGAACAAATCCATCTTAGACCAGGCAGGGTAGAGACTGTATGCCTGTTGGGCACAAAAACAGGCGGGTAAGGTAGAGATGAGATGAGAGGAGAGAGGAGAGAGGAGAGAGGAGAGGAGGAGGTCGGAAGGTTGTTGCTGCCTGCCCAACGGAACAGGATGGGTGCCGGATGGTAAGGGGTTGAGTTTTTTTGGATCGGAGCGTGCGGTGGGTAGGGTGGAGAGGAATTATGTTTATGTTTATATATATATATATATATATATATATATATATATATATATATATATAAATCTATATATAATATACATATAATATATATATATATGTATGTATATATATGTATATGTATGTATACACTACCCAACAACTCGAGTCAAGTCAGGTTTCTGATCGAGTCGAGTAGACAGATTGAGTTTTGGGTCGAGTCAGGTCGAGTTACTGGGTAACTCGAACTCAACTCGATTTGAGTTTGGATTGGGGGAAGCCTACTCGGTTCGGACCAACTCACCCATTCAGTTCGGATCGAGTCGAGTCTGAACGAGTCGGATCGAATCGAGTCGGTTCGTGCCCAGCTCTAGTAGTAAATATGTAACCTATTTGAGAAAAGTAAGTTTGGTTTAGGATCAATTATAAGTAGCTTTTTTACTTAAAAGTTACTAAATCACTTAGCTTAATAGGTAGAAACCTAGATAAGTTATTTAAAGCATAAATAGCTTATCTAATGTAACCTAGGATCCAAACGCGTATGCTACTTATGCCTATTGTCCAAAGTATTTCTGATATTATCTAAATATCATTGATATTATTCTTATCTCCAGTTTGGCATTACCAATAACACTAGTAGCAATACCAATAGCATTGATAGTATAAAAAATTTCAGGTATCAGCAATGTATTGCCAAGTATCACTGATGTATCGATATCGTCAATGTATCACCAATATTTTCAACTGTCTAAATTTTAGGTGATGCTTATATTGTCAATGTATCAATATCACAAAAAAAAATTTAAAAAAATTTAAAAAAATTAAAAAAAAATTAAAATTAAAATTTTAAAAAATTAAAAAAAAAAACTATTTAAAGTTTTTTAAGGGCACATGGTTGTTTGTTGTGTTCAATTTGTTGTTGATAGTATTGATAATATCTTAATATTGTCGCTATTGCAACATGCACAATATTGAGACCACAATTCCTTTCTAGTTGTTGATGATTCCTTCCCAAAATATTGTGTGTTGTCAATATTCTAAAATATCAATGGATGTATAAATGAAAGCTTGGATAAATGGTTGAATGGTTACATGGGATGGATGTGATGGTTAGACTGATTTCTTACAACAATACATGCTTTTAAGCCCCCATTAAAAGAAAAGTTATTATATATAGATTTTTTTTTTGTAATTTCTTTTATTCCTGAATATGTATATTTTATCATCTCTTGAAATTTTATTGAAAATTCCATCATTTTTTATCATGCTTTCCCACATTTTTTATTACCAACAATTTATTAACGATATCAATATTGTTTTTGTATTCCCGACCATAGCAACACTGATACTTTGGTTGCTGCTTATGCCACAAGTAGCTTATCTTGATTTTTACTTATTCAGCAGATAAGTATATTCGATAAACAACATACTTATCAGCAGAGGTGGGCATAATCTGACTTGATTCGGCTAACTTGACTCGTCCGACTCGTTCAGATCCGACTCGACTCGAACCGAATGGGTGATTTGGTCTAAATCAAGTAGGCTTCGCCCAATCCGAACTCAAACCGAGTCGAGTTTGAGTTACCCAGTAACCCAACCCAACTCGACCCGAAACTCAATCCGGTTAGACTCGACTCGACTCGACCCAATACTTTAACCCTATACGCCGCACCCTACCCCGACCCGATCCTAAACTCTCTCTCCCTCCCTTATCCTCCTCTTCCAAGACCGACAACCACCACCACCATTACCCTCCTCCTCCTCCTCTTCCCTCTCCTCTCCACTCCCCCCTCCCTCATCCTCCTCCTCTTCTAAGCCCGGCAACCACCCACCATCATCACCCTCATCCTCCTCCTCCTTTCTCTCCTCTCCACTCCCTCCCTCCCTCGTCTCTCAATCTGACTCAGTGCCAAGTCGACCCGACTCCTTACTTCTGACCAGATCGGACTAGGTCCGGATCAATGCAAGCCAAACCGAACTCGGATCGAGTTCGGGTTAGGCATATTTCAAAACCGGATTGAATCGAGTCAGCCCTAACTCAGTCTGACTCGACTTGATGCTCAGCTCTACTTATCAGCCAAAAAGTAGAAAAGCATATTTGGTTTCCAACATAATAAGTATTTATCCCTCAAGTCTGTTTGGTCCCCCTCACACCATCATCCATCATGTAAGACCAACCTTTAATGTGGATCGTTCATTATGTGGGGCCTACGTTTGATGTGGCCTTCCATCACGTAAAGCTCACCTTGGATGTAGGCCATTTAATATTAGGGGCCAACCTTTAATGTGCACCATACATAATGAAGGACCCACTTTTGATGTTGGTCATTCATCATGTGGGGGCCCTCTTTGATATGGTTGTCCATCATGCGGCCCACATTGGATATGGGTCACTCATCATTAGGGCCGACCTTTGATGTGAACTGTCCATCATGTCAGGCCCACCGTGACGTAGATCATTCATCACTTGGGGCCCACCATTATTAATCGCCCATCATGTAAAGTCCACCTTTGATGTGGATTGTCCACCATGTAGGTAGAGCTGGGCATCGAGTCGACTCGGATCAAGTTAGGGCTGACCCGACCCAATCCAGTCCTACAAAGGCCTGAGCCGAACCCAATCCAGTTGGCACTGAGTTGAATCGAGTCATCGGCCTGTATTACTCAGCCATACAATCGTGAAAAAGGAAAAAACAAAAATGGAAATATATTAACTACTAACTCGGTGGTTGGTGGTTAGTGCTCTGTGGGCCTCACCATAATGTATGTGTTACATCCATTCCGTTCATCCATTTTTAAAGATCATTTTAGGGCTTGAGCCCAAAAATGAGAGGGATATTAATCTCATGTGGACCACACCACAGGAAAACAATAGTAATTGGATATCCACCATTAAAATCCTCCTAAGGCCCACTGTATTGTTTATTTGACATCTAATCTGTTGATTAGGTCATACACACACAGATGAAGGGAAAATGAAAAAAGATCAGCTGATCCAAAACTTTCATGGCCCCTAAATTTTTTTTAATGGTCAACGATCATTCAACACTGTTTCTTATAATGTGGTCCACCTGAGAATGGGATATATCTTATTTTTGGTCTAATACCGTAAAATGATCTAAAAAAATAGTTGGAAGGCACGGATGAAACACATACATCACGGTGGGTCCCACATAGCAACGAAGCATGTGCTGATGTACATAGCAACGAAGCATGTACTGATGTATAAAAACAGCTTAGTTGTAATCCAATCTTGAATAACGAAAACATCATTACTACCTATCTTTTCAGAAGCTACGCCATCTTTTCACGGGAAAAAACTTTCCACAACCTACAGTTGATAGGGTGGCGTAAAGGGCTTGATTTCACGTTGCTTTTCTCAGAGCTAAAACGAAGGACACCATCAAATATATGTGGGGCCCACCATGATATATGTTGCTTATCGACACCGTTCATCCGTTATCCCAGCTTAAACTAGGCTACGACAAAAAAATATAAGGTACATCAAAAGCTCAAGTGGACCACACCACAGGATTTAGGAAATCAAATACCTACCTTTAAAAACCTCTTGGCCACTGTTTCCTTTGGTGTGGGCCAGTTGAGTGTTGGATCTGCCTCATTTTTTGGCTCATGCCTCAAAATATCATGCTAATATGGACAGTGTAGATACATAATATATATACCAAGGTGGGCCCACAACAGAAAATAGTGGGCTGAGTAAGGAAGCAGATTGGCTGGTGTACCACACATCAGCTATATAGCTGATGTAGGTACGTGTCGTGCAAGACGAGCGCTGATGCTCCTCGATCTCCGAGTTGTACGAACGGTTCAAAGGAGATCAAAGTTACATGGGTCCCACAGTGATGTATTTATTATATCCACACCGTTCATCCTTTTTTCTAGATCATTTTAGAGCATTATCCCAAAACTGGACCACACAACAAATAGCAGCAGGATAATGATTGTCACCGTTAAAACATTAATAGGGCCCACCATAACGTTTATTTTCCATCCAATGCGTTCATAAGGTCACAAAGACCTTGATTAAGAGGAAAAACAAATTTCATATTAATCCAAAACTTCGGTGACCCCTAAAAGGGTTTCAATGGTATACGTTCAATCCTCCACTGCTTTTTGCAATGTGGTCCACTTGATAGTTAGATCTGTCTTATTTTTCATCTCAAGCCTAAAGATGAGCTCTCCAAATGGATGGATGGTTTGGATATAACACATAGCTCATGATGAGACCCACAGAACTTGTTGACATCAATACATAAGCTATATAGCCGATGTGTGGTACACCAGCCAATCCGCTTCCGTCCTTGAGTAACTCGGCAGATTCAATAAAATAAAATAAAATAGTTGGACTCAATACCTACTGGCTTTGTTCAAGGATATGAGTCGGCCCTGACTCAGGCCAGTCTCAACTTGAAGCGAGGCCGAAGAAGTCCATTTGAATCACAGAGTCTTTTAACCATGGCAGGGATGCATGTTGGGCATGAAAACAGGCGGGTAGGGTGGAGAGGAGATGAGAGGAAAGGAGAGAGAGAAGAGGAGGAGGGTAGAGAGGGTTTGGGGATTTTAGGGTTCGGCGCGGCGGGCATTCGAGTAGAGAGGGAGGGTAGGGTAAAAGGTTTTTTTTAAAAGGTTAATATATATATATAGTTAAGGGTAAAATAGTAATTATATGTGTGTGTGTGTGTGTGTGTGTGTGTAGTTAAGGGAAAAATAGTAATTATAGATCCGGTCCGAATCGGATCAGATCCAAACGGATCGGATTTCGGTTCGGTGCGGTCCGATTTAACTTTGACCCGATCCTGGCCGAATTAACGGTCGGATCTGCCTGATCCTACTCGAACCTGACTGATCAGGCCGTCGGTTCGGGTCGAATCGGGTCCGATCTGGTTGGATCCAGCGGATCGGGTCAGGTTTGCCCAGCTCTACATGTAGGCTCCACCTTCAATGTGGATTGCCTATCATGCGGGGCTCACCTTTGCTGCGGGCCATTCATCATTAGGGACCGACCTTTGATGTGGACTATCCATCATGTAGGGCACCTCAATGTTGGTCATCCATCATGTGGGGCCAACTTCAATGTCTATTCCCCATCATGTGGAGCTCACCTTTGATATGGATTATCCGCCATGTAGGCTCTACCTTTGAAACGGGTCATCTATCCATCCATTTTGGATGTGGGTTATTTATCATCAAAGTTGATCGACTTTTGATGTGGATCACCCATGGTAATATGGGTGATCCATCATGTGGAGCCCACCTTTGATGTGGATTGTCATTGTGTGGACCCACCTTCAATGTGGATGGTCCATCATGTGGGGCCTCCTCTGATATGGACCGTGAGAGAGAAGTAGAAAAGTGAAAGGTTAGAAGGCTCTAAAAAAACAATTTATAGAGATATGTAACCTTAAGCACATAAGTTACTTTTGTAATCATATTTACCAAACTAACTTAAGTGTAAAAAAATATAACTTAATAACTTAACATAAGTTCAAAAATAACTTATTTGGTGGTATCCAATCAACCATTACTCTACACCATTGCCCCGCAGGGTGACAGCCTAAAGTGTAGTGTAAGGCATATCTAGCCCGTAAATCATGATCGCCCTATCATGAAATGGGACACCCAAAAACCAGTACATCTAACAATCCCACTAGCCTTGGAGGTTTTATGAGATGGGTCTTTTATGTTGTGTTTGCAGCTAAGTGACTCTTAAATAGGCCTACACTTTGTTTGAAATTATTTTTCATCATTCATCATAGCGCATCTTGCTTTATACGCCAGTTGTATCTTGGATGGCATACACGTGCACATGGACAAATTTCCTCTAACCGGGGTTAATCTACGTAGGGCCCATTCCAATGGGACGCGATCTGGCTAGTGACCCAATGCTTGCCAACAAGCATGTGTCAAAGCCTAGCAGGCCAACCATAAGTATGTGTTTTGTCAACACCGTCCATCCAGTCCACCAGCTCATTTTAGGGCATGATCCAAAAAATGAGACATATAAATCTCAAGTGGACCACAACACAGAAAAATAATGAGGATTGAACATCCACTGTTAAAAACTTCCTAAGGCTTGTTATAATGTTTATTTGCCATCCAACCTCATACACCTGGATAAAGAATAAACACAAATATCAGCTTGATCCAAAACTTCTCCAGCCCCAAAAAGTTTTCAACAGTAAGTATTCAATCCCTACTATTTCCTATGATGTATTCCACCTATGAATTTGATCTGCCTCATTTTTGGGTTTTATGCCTAAGATGAGCTAACAAAATGAATAGATAGTTTGATAAAACACATGTATCTAAAACTCCCATAGCCAAGGTTTTTAGGCTATCAATGGGCTGGGTTGGTGCATCGGA
Source organism: Magnolia sinica (assembly GCF_029962835.1). Lineage (NCBI taxonomy): Eukaryota > Viridiplantae > Streptophyta > Magnoliopsida > Magnoliales > Magnoliaceae > Magnolia > Magnolia sinica. The sequence continues at coordinate 90,616,745 of NC_080577.1, forward strand.
CTTGGGGCTAATGGAACATTGAGTCGGAAGGCAGCACTGAAGGCTAAAAGTTAAGCCAAGCTGATTAATCGAGCTGCATCTATGAGGCCATTTGCCCAGCCCAAACTTAGAATGGTCTGTTTAAAGTTTTAAGAGAAATTTGTCAATACCATGCATGATTGGGCATGCCAAATGAAAACCTTAGATCGAATGCACCATTGGGTGGCTAAGCTCTGTCTCTGACTAGACTTAGGGCTTGTTTGGGAGCATGGATTTGGAACCCCTTGGATTCGGAACCCCTAGGATTAGAAACGCCTTGGATTTGCAATCCTCTTAGTGTGTTTGACACCCTGGAGTGTGAATAAACTTTAATCCAAAAGTACCTATCCATGGTATATTTATAGGGGTTTGAATTTAATTACTAAATCAACTTTAATATCTCTAATTAGTGAGATATGTAATTTTTAACACAATGGTTGTGATAAGACTGTTGAAATATGCCACAAGCACAAGATCATGTCTAAGTGACTAACCAATGATTTTTAATCATTGATTTACATGGACAATGTTTGGACGGTGCTGATTTACATGGACAATGTTTGGACAGTGCTGATCATCATTAGTGGGCCATGTGCCCAATAGAATGATAGTGTATAGTGACACACATGTTACACATGCAACTATTGAAATGATTTTAGGTGTAATCCAAGCTCTCACCGTGGATTACAAACCCCCTCAAAGAGGGGATTGGAAACCCCCTGGATTTGAAACCCCTAGTTACTTTATGCTGCCAAACAACCAGGGCATTTGAAACCCCCTCAAATCCCCTCCAATCCACAATGCCAAATGACCCCTTAGCTTAGGTTTTAATTTGTTGCGCTGCTTGAATATTCCTTTGATGTGATATGCTTGACTTTCAAATGAGCATGATTTTTGAGATCATATATTAGCATGAGCTAGTGCAATGGATAGAGTGGATTAACACACATCACGGTGGACCACACACGGGCCTACAAATGGATATAACACGTGTGATGCCACTTGCATGGGGTAGTGACACCTCCACTACCCAAGTCGGTGGTAGAAAAGCTTTGTGGGCCTCACCATGATATATGTGTTTTATCCATGCTGTCCAATGATCTTTTTTTTTCCAGGTCATTTTAGAGAATGAGCCAAAAAATGAGGCAAATAAAAAGCTCAAGTGGACCACACCACAAGGAATAGTGGGGTTTGAAGATCTACCATTAATAACTTTTAGGGGGCCATTGCAATACTTATCTACCATCCAACCTATATGAAAGATGAGCTATTGATGTTCTAAAGGGGGGTGAATAGGATTAAACTAATTTCGAATATAAAATGTGAAAATAATAATCTCAATCGCATAAAGTATTAAAACCTTGATTTCAATTAATTCGTAGGACAAACTTCACCTATTATTTTAGGTAGGACAACCTTATATCATGACATCCTTGAAATCAAACTTTTAAAACAAAAAGAGACCGATAATCAAATATAATCACCACAAATGCACAAGGAGTCATAGTGGTTGGATGCTTAAGCCCACACCTACTTCACTCCCAAAATTATTACCCTTGTAATTTTAGCTTTCACCATTTCAAGATTTTCATAGGTTTACCTTAACAACCTCTTATAATTCTTGTGATTTTTATAGGCTTATCACAATAAAATCCACTATGTGATTTTCACGGGCATACCACAATAAAACCCAATGAGATTTCTGAGCTATCTTAGAAAAAACCAAATAAAACAATAACAACAATAATACTTATCTTTATATGTCGATTTAAATATATAGTTGAGGCTTCAAGCAGCGATCTTTTTTCTTGGGTGTTGATGAAGCAATATATGTTCAACCAAAAAGAATATAGAGATCTAATGTATTTCAAAGAATATAAACCCTAATTGCTGCAGATTTAATTCTCTATTTCTCAAGTAGAGTATAAATTACTCTCTAATTGCATTTAACACTAACTTGAGAAAAGGAATTAAATAAGCTAAATAAAAATAATAATTATCATACAAATAGTTTTGAGATGACCTAAGTTTCTCTCCAACTTGTAGAAAATCTATCACTGAATTTCATTGTAGAAAAGAATGAGAGAAGGTCCCTATTTAAAATAAAAATATTTAAAATTTTGGTCAGCCTAAAAATAAGTTTAGCTGGCCGGATTCCAACAATTCTATTCCAATGGATATTGAATTACGCGGGATAAGATAAATAAAAAATTTAGCTAACCCAAGCAAAAATTCGACTGGCCGATCCCAAAGTTGGGTTGGTCGAACTTGCAACAGATTTTCTGAATTTTTGAATATGAAAACTTAACCGAATCTGTAGTTGGGTTAGCCGAAGATAGTTGGGTTGGCTAAACTTCAGTGAATTTACACTATAATTTAAACATTTTAAACATTTTTCAAAATGACATAACCTAAGGTCTTTATAGGGTTATATAACCTGATGGTTAACATATACAAATATTTTTATCTTGAAACTATGCCAAGTCTTTAAGTCTTAAGATATTGAACCGATCTTCACGAGCTGTCGTAGAGGATTGAAGTGTACTTGAGATCTGACCAGTATTTTGTCTACAAAATTTGACAACTCCAAGTGTACTTCAAATACAAGCACTTACACTATTTATAAAGTCACATAATCCTACATGAAAGTAAAACACAAACATCAATTTGATCTAATACTCGCATGACTCTTATAAAGTTTTCAATGGTAGGCATTCAATTCCTAGGCTCAATTGAGAGCTTGTAAATGGAGGCAAATGAATTGAGAGAAAATAACTTACACAATTGTGTTTGGATGAGAGTAAATGAAATGTATTTAAAATTCAAATATTCTTTTTGGAGGGAAGTAAATGGCAAGAATTGGAATCCATTGTAATTTTTCAATATACCAAGGGGAACGTATATGATATCCCAAATCAACTTTAATATCTCAAATCAGTATACATATGTGACATTTAATAGAATATTTATAATAAACTAATTGAAATTTATACTTTAACCAAAAAAGAGTAAATTTTGAGCCTCGGGTTGGCCTCAATCGTAAGGATCACAAACAAGCAACTTGCTTAGTATTTTTTAATCATCGATTCAAATGGTCAAGCCTTTGGATGGTTTGGATCATTTTATTGGTATGATTTTAGTAATGTAGCCAATAATTGAATTATTTTGGACTATTGTAAACATGTCACATGTATGACAGACATGTATGTAGTGACACTTTTGTTTACTTACGTGACTTTTCAAGTTGCTTAAAAAGGCATTTCATCCCGTTTGCTTCCAAATCCTCTCTTGTAAAGAGAATTTCATTTGCAGGCTATTTACTCGCATTTAATTTCACTTTTATACATTTACTCCCATTCAAACTCATTTCAAATGTCATTTATTCTCATTTCCTTTCATTTACGGGCATTTATTCTCATCTAAGCAGACAATTAATCTATATGGTGTGATCTACAATAGCTTTGGATTTGCCTTATTTTTTAGCTCATATTCTAAAATAGATGGACTATGCAGATGAAACACATATATCATGATGCAACTTATAGAGATTTTCCACCACTGACTTATTAGTGAAGACTCACCATCTAATTGAAGTCACATTTGGGCCTCACAAGGCCTAATGCTCCAAGCAAGCAACTCACGGGGATCACCATAGGGCTTGTTTAGATTTGGGTATAAGGGTGTATTGTATTATATCCCGATATTGTTCACGTATACATTCGATGATTTTCAGAATACATCCAAATCAACATGCCATAAAACAATGTTTGGATAGGAGGTATTGGGCAAGTATACAATTTCTTATACATATGAAACAACGTATAAGGACAGACTGCGTATTGTATATATGTATAAATATTATTAGCACGTGTACCAGTGTGGCTATTTTTAAGCTCTCATACATTGTATCCCAGGTTGGGCCCACTATCATGATTGTGATTAATCTTACCAGTCCATATCATTCAGAATTTCCTGTCATAAATAATACATATCGTCATCCTTAAAAAACTACCTAAAAATAAGGGTTCAGATAACAAGATCCTAACATACCTACTCATGAACGGTCGAGATCATCACGTTGTGAGGCAGAGGGCGAGCATATTCCGCCATCTTCCAGCGGCGGAACCTAGCTATAAAATCCTCGGGCCTTGAGTTTGTACAGAGCGTGGTTTTTGGTCTTTGCAAGTGGGCCCATGGATCATCAATCTAAAAAGTTAAAGTAATGGGTCTCATCGTAGATGGACCCTAAGACAAATAACACCATAGATATAGGGTATTTGGCCTTTCTACCTGTTGCATGTGTACTGTTGCTCTATTTTCTTTTTCAACGGCCTATTGTTGTCTATCCATCAAAGGATTAGGATCATCTCCTAGGATATTTTGTTTTGTAGATGATCCATCTACAGTGGGCCTCACAGTATCAACGTCTTAGTAACTGAAAAATGGGCCCCACTTGTGCAAACTGAAAGCCCAGACGGTACTATTCAAACTATCTGCGGTGCACTGTACAAAGAAAGAAAAAAGAGAAATTTAGGACTGTGGACCCCACCTTTTATCCAGCTGTTTTTACGAAAGAAGACAAACTTTGCAACTTAGACCTGCACGGGCTAAGACCAAATTTCAGGACGAAAATACCCCTCCTTTCACGGAAACGGATTGGGTACTCCGCCTGCCACCAGCCAATGGCCGATGGTCAGTGGTCTGTGGGCTCCACTATGATGTATGATTTTCATCCATGCCGTCCATCTACTTTTTCAGATCATTTTATGGTATAAGACCAAAAATGAGGTATATCCAAATCTCAAGTGTACCACATTACAGGAAACAGTGTTGAATGAGCATCAACCATTAGAAACCTTTAGGGGGCCCACTGTGATGTTTGTGAGAAATCCTCCCTGTCTAAGTTCATTCATAGGGTCACAAAGACCTGGATGAAGAGGAAAAACAACTTTCATAATGATCCAAAACTTTTGTAACCCCTAAAAGGGTTTCAATGGTAGACGTTCAATTCCCCACTGCCTTTAGAGTGTGGTTCACTTGATAGTTAGATCTATCTTATTTTTCGTCTCAAGACTTAATATGAGTATGCAAAATAGATGGACGGTTTGGATATAACACGGACCTCATGATGGGACCCACATAAGCAATACAGCATTAAAAAACTAAAAGACCACAGATTGCGGCAGTGCACTATAGCTACGGTTATAAGCCGTAGCTATAGTGTATCAAAAATTGCAATTTACTAACAAACTCGCTGGACAATTTTAGACTTTTTCGATAATATCGAAAGCCTTTTGATATATTGAAGGACATATAGCTACGGATTGTAACCGTAGCCAGTCTATGCAAAATTTATTTTTATCTTTATTTTTTATTTTATTTTTTATTTTTATTTTTTTACATGAAGAACTTTATTCTACCTACAATATTCTCTAATACATATTTATATAAATATGTATATATAAGCATATAAAAAAAATTTCTCTCTTTTTTTCATTTCTTTCTTTATTCATTTAACAAGAATATCTTCTAAACCTGAATTAGTTACTTGACGTACCCTATATGATTTTGGGGTAGGAGAAGCTACTTTAGCCAACCAACCTGGTTATTTTTCAAGATTCCATCAAGTTGATGGTCGAAAATTCATTTCATTCACTTCGTGGTCAATTTCATTCATTTCATTTACTTCGCGATCAATTTTATGTTTGCTCCGCTCAATTTTCAGTTTGCCCCGCTTAATTTCATGTTTGCCCCATCCAATTTTCAGTTTGCCCCATTCAATTTCTAGTTTACCCCGCTCAATTTCTAGTTTGCCCCGCTTGATTTCTGTTATGGTGGGCCCTACAAAATTTTTAACGATGAAAATCAATTTTCTCGTTGCTCTTTGTAGTGTGGTCTAGTTGATTTTTAGATATGATTCTTTTTTTATATAATGCTCCCAAATGATATCGAAATATGGATGAACGTTGTAGATATAATAAATACAAAATTGTGGGGCCCATGTAACTTTGATCTCCTTTGAGCGGGGAGAACATGAGAATTGAGCAGGGCAAATTAGAATTGAGCGGGGAGAACATGAGAATTGAGCAGGGCAAATTAGAATTGAGCGGGGCAAAGTAGAAATTGAGCGGGGCAAACATGAAATTGAGCGGGGCAAACATGTAATTGAGTGGGGCCAACGAGAAATTCAGCGGGGCAAACTAGAGATTAAGCGAGGCAAACATGAAATTGAGCGGGGCAAACTAGAAATTGAGCGGGGCAAACACAAAATTCAGCAGGGTAAACTGAAAATTGAGCAGGGTGAACATGAAATTGAGCGGGGCCAACGAGTATATCTACTCCGTCCATCGATTTTTCCATCTAATATAAGGGGTTGAGCCCCAAATTGAAGCATATCAAAATATCAACTGGATCCTACCACTGGAAACAGTGGGCATAATGATTTTCTAGTTTGCCCCGCTGATTTCATGTTTCCCCCGCTCAATTTCATATTTGCCCTGCTCAATTTCTAGTTTGCCCACTCAATTTCATGTTTGCCCTGCTGATTTTCTAGGTTGCCCCGCTGATTTTTTTGTTTCCCCCACTGAATTTTATGTTTCCCACGCTCATTTTTCAGTTTTTCCAGCTGAATTTCATGTTTCCCCTGTTGAATTTCATGATTTGCCCTGCTGAATTTCATGTTTTCCCCGCTGAAAATCAAGTTTGCCCCGATTAATTTCGTGTTTTTCCCGCTGAATTTAATATTTCCCCCGCTGAATTTCATGTTTGCCCCGTTCAATTTCATGTTTACCTCGTTCAATGTCTAGGTTCCCTCCCTCAATGTCAAGTTCCCTCCCACATATAGGTTTTTGGTGTATACATAATCCGATGAACATGATGTATTACAAATAAAACATCATTGTGGGGCGTAGCAAGCGTAATCGGATTGCGTACTGAGTTAGTCAGTACGCTCCTATTATACTAAGTAAACTCAGATGAGCCCACATTGAATGTATGTAGTATATCCATGGCGTCCATCCGTTCTTCCATCTAATTTTAGCGGTTTAGCCCCAAATTGAAGCATATCAAAAGATCAAGTGAATCATACCACGGGAAACAGTGTTGATTTGCTTGGCATAGCCCAACCTGGCCTGCTGACAGCCCTAGATTTCACAATATATGTTTCTTTAGCACACCAATGTGATTTCTATTTTTCCAATTAAAATGTTGAGTTTGAAAGTCACATTGAAACATTCAAAGAAGTTATGGAATGACTTTTCCATCTTCAAGGCTGTAGGCCCCATTGTTGTATCTTTTGTTGGTTTCTTGGTGACAGGAAGCTGTACACCTAACTGTTAATGTTATTTTTGAAGACCCTGGAGTCCAGGAGTTACTGGCCAAACTTTACCAAAAAGGTATTTTTTAGCACCTCATGTCATCCATTTATATATAATATAATTCAGAAAAACTTGTCTTTATTAGGATTTTTTCTTACCCTTCGAAAAAAAATGGTCCCCATTTTTCGATCTGTATGTATAGTATAAGTTATCTAAATAGAAAGAAAGAAAAGAGTTGCAGTATCACTCACTGTTGCTGCTACTGCTGCTGCTAATATCAGAATCTTACATTGGACCACATGCATTAGATGGAAAAACTGAGCTTCCATATTGTACTTGGATCTTCTTGTGAGAGAATTGCTACAGAACATTAACAATTCTATCCATATGTATAGTGTTAGCATGCTGTTTCATATGTGGTGTAAAAGCATTGTTTGCTGCTTTTATATTGGTTTACACAGGATACTTTTTTTGGTCTATGTTGAGAAAATGTTGAAATTCTCTTATGCTATGTTTGAACGATAAGGACAATCAGAGTAGCATTAGTAGAATAACAAGAATATCATTAGTACAAATAAAGCATGGAACAAATATGTTTTTAAAGAACATATTGCCCAAAGTACACTTTTTAGGTTATTCACCTGGAACAATTGGATGACAACATGTTGAAGCAATATGGAAAAACTACATCAGATTTCTACGAACGTTATTAAATTTTAAGAAATCTATGATGGTAGAAACTTATGGCAATTGCATGTGCATTTAAACTCGCTTTCAACAACACATCTAATAGGTTTTAAGTACAAAACATACCTCTCAATGCAATGTGCTTATTGGAATGAACATTTCGAGCATCATTCAAAACATTCCTCAGAAGATCCATAAATTATTCCTTTGGGGCACCTCCATAGTTTAGTAGTGAAATTAAAGTCTTATTTAGGTACGTTTTCCTTGGTTGATTGCTAAAAAATACAAGCACTAAAAGCAAACAAGGTACTGTACTATTATTCATACAGCAAATTCAAGAACACAACTCCAACGTCTCACCCTAATAAAATTTCAAATACTCCCAACAAGGATGGAATTTATTCATCTTCGTATTGATTCCTAGTGGGGATGGCTAACATGGAGGGTGTGTACTGACATGGGTGTATACAACAAGCTAATCCAAAAAAAAAAAAAAAAAACAAAAAAAACTCAAAAAAAAAAAATACAAAATATGCAAACGTAAATATTATCGACATATCATCAATATTATTGACGTAAGTTATCGATAATATCGATAATATGTCGATAGTATCAAATCTGGATGACAATTGTCCAGCAAGATTTGCTGCATTTCCATAAAATGTCGATATATCGAGATATTATCGATGTAACGACTTATCGATATATCGACATGTTATAAATAATATCGATATATCGGCTACGGTACCTATTGCTACGGTTATAATTCGTATTAATAGGTCTACGGTCATTACTTCACATTAGGTATCGATACTATCGATCATATCTCGATATTATCGATGACTTATGCTTGATACTATCGAACATATGTCGATAATATCGAAAATTCTTCCATTTTTTGAGTTTTGTTGCTGGACAATTTGACATTCATTTTCGATATTATCGAACTATGGTCGATATTATTGACAATCGATGGCTACGGTTATAATCCGTAGCTATGGGTCTACGGTCATTTTCTCCTCTCTTTTGCCCACAAGTACTATTACTTTATCAACTTTCTTCTTCACACTTGATGCAAAAATAAATAAATATATAAATAAACACCCATCCACATCAGTTTCTACGAAGTAAATGATGAGAAAACCCTGCACCCTCCAAAATTATCAAAGGCCCGCGGTTCTAAAAGTACATGTTGATCATTCAAAAGGCATTCACCATCATTAGTTAGAAAGGAAGAGGCTTTTGCAATGAATGAAGTAGGCAAAAAACATATGAATAATGCAAGGGAAAGATCATGTACCTAACATCATAATCCTGCTCCATTTGATTCTGAAGCTGCTCAGCCTATTAAAAAGAAATCATAAGAGATTATCAGCAACTAAGGAATAACAGTCAAATTGCTCTTCCATGCAATGACATTGAACTTGCTGTCTCTTCATCAATATCATCATCATCATCCAGGACTTGTGGTGGATTGAAGAAGTTGAAGAAACTATCACATTGTTCAGTTTTTGTGATAGGTTTGGCATTCTTTGATCCTTTCTTTGGCTTTTTTTTCAGAACCTTCTGTGTTAGGCTTTTTCCAGGATACCATTCAATCTCCATCCTATAAGTACCCCAACCAAATTCCACATCATGCAAGAAATAAAATTGAACTAAATTAAATACAATAGGAAGAAGAAGACCAACTAGTTGAATTTCTTTGTCATGGAAAGTTATGAGCAATAACAATACCCTATGGCCTTCTCAAGAATAGGTTCATCATTGTCAATCATGGGTTAGGATCAAAGAAGAATTTGAGCTTGAAGCCCTTGGGATCATTAATTCTGAACCACTTGATATATTTGAGATACTTGAGAGCCCCTTCATCGCACTCAGAAATCTGAAATGAGAAACAAGGAAAGCATAAGAACTATACTAGAAAGAAAGAAAAAGAAAAAGAACTAGAAAACACAAGTTGGTGAAACATCATTTTTTGAGTCATTTACCTCCTCACCAACCACTTCATTGGTTTTTATTGCAGTGAGCCAAAAATCTGGTACTCCTTTTTCTGAAAAAACAACACACAATAAGCATCCTAAACAAAGTATTTCCAATAAATTGGAGCACTCAAGGTTTGTTAAATACCTTCTGTAGCTTTATCCTCTATAAGTGACACCTTCTACTTCAACAACACCATTCACAATTCACAATTTCATACCTCTGCAAAATTTTCGAAATTAAAGGAATAACTGAAGCAAAATACAAGAAAATATTGCATAATATACTCAGTTCAGAGGCAAATAAATGGTGCCTGCAAGTCTACAACTAGCATATCAGCATGACAAGTGGCAAAAAATAGTAAAATAACCCATGCCACAGAAAATTGGACAATACAAATGCTTAATGGAAAAACTTACATAAGCTTAACAGGAAAACTTGTATGCAACAATTTTACCTAAACAAGTTTTTCACTAGGAAAACTTGTATGCAATAATGTATTATTGACATCCTTATACATTGGTGATCTAATCTTCACAGATAATGATAGTGTTATGATTTATGGGATATTATCTTGAATCAGGATAAATTAAATAGATGATGTAATTTTTACATTTGAGAACACGTATATTCATGAAACTCTAAAAATCTTTGAGATGAAAATTTCTAAATTAGTGTGCATACTCATGGAAATTAAATTGAAATTGAGCAATGACAAGAAAAACAATCTAATAGATCCTAAAAAGCTTCAAGTTGTCGATTAGAAGTTTTAAATACTTGACTCATACTAGCCTAAACATCTTGTATATTGTGGAATTACTTAACTAGCATATGGAATTTCTAAGTTAGATTCATCTACAAGTAGGGAAAAAGATTTTGCATCATTTGAAAGGTATACTTGATCATAATATTTTTATGTGTGCTAAAGAATATAGACACTTTTTTTTCCCCAAATAGTGATTAGGTTGGCCAATTTATATAAATGTGATAAAAAACAAACATCACTATTGGGCCCACTATGGTTTCAACGGTGGAAATCATTATGCCCATTGTTTCCCGTGATATAATCCACTTGATCTTTTGATATGCTTCAATTTGGGGCTAAATCGCTAAAAGTAGATGGAAGAATGGATGGACGGCGTGGATATACTACATACATGATATTTTATTTGTAATACATCTGAGTTTACTTAGTACAATGGGAGCGTACTGACTAACTCAATACGCAATTCGATTACGCTTGCTACGCCCCACAATGATGTTTTATTTGTAATATATCATGTTCATCGGATTATGCATACACTAAAACCCCATATGTGGGAGGGAACCTAGACATTGAGGGAGGGAACCTAGATATTGAACGAGGCAAACATGAAATTCAGCGGGGGAAACAGAAAATTCAACGGGAAAAATTGAAAAATGAGCGGGGCAAACATGAAATTCAGCGGGGCAAACTAAAAAATCAGCGGGGCAACCTAGAAAATCAGCGGGGGAAACATGAAATTGAGTGGGGCAAATTAGAAATTCTACAGGGGAAACATTAAATTGAGCGGGGCAAACTAGAAATTCTATGGGGAAAACATTAAATTGAGCAGGGCAAACTAGAAATTCAATGGGGCAAACTAGAAATTAAGCGGGGCAAACATGAAATTGAGCAGGGCAAACATGAAATTGAGCGGGGAAAACTAGAAATTGAGCGGGGCAAACTAGAAATTGAGCGGGGCAAACATGAAATTCAGCGGGGTTAACTAGAAATTGAGCGGGGCAAACTAGAAATTGAGCGGGGTAAGCATGAAATTGAGCAGGGCAAACATGAAATTCAGCGGGGCAAACATGAAATTGAGCAGGGGAAACATGAAATTGAGTAGGGCAAACACGGAAATGAGCGGGGCAAGCATTAAATTGAGTGGGGCAAACATGAAATTAAGCGGGATAACTGGAAAATCAGGGGGGCAAACATGAAATTGAGCGGGGGAAACATGAAATTGAGCCCATCTAAGTGTAGGTTATGTTTCCCATGGTAAGATTCACTTGATATTTTGATATACTTCAATTTGGGGCTCAACCGCTAAAATTAGATGGACGGTGTGGATATGCTACGTACATTCAATGTGGGCCCATCTAAGTATAGGTTATAGGTTTAAGTTATAAGTGTACGTTATAGGTTTAGGTTTAAGTTAGGTTATAGGTTAAGGGTTAGGGAACTGAGAATAGGTTAAGGTTTAGGTTTAGGAAATCGGGTTCGGGACCGGGTTTAGGTTTGGGTTTTCAAGTTTAGGTTTAAGTTAAGGAGTTGAGATTAGGATTAAGTGTAGGTTTAGGTTTAGGAATTTGAGAATACATTTAGGTTACAGGTTTAGGTTTAGGTTATAAGTATCGGTTATAGGTTTAGATTTAAGTTAGGTTATAGGTTAAGGGTTAGAGAACTGAGAATAGGTTAAGGTTTAGGTTTATGAAATCGAGTTTGGGACCGACTTTAAGTTTGGGTTTTCAAGTTTAGGTTTATGTTTAGGATCAGGTGTAAGTTTGGGTTTAGGGATTTGAGAATACATTTAGGTTATAGGTTTAGGTTTAGGTTATAAGTGTCGGTTATAGGTATAGGTTTAAGTTAGGTTATGGGTTAAGGTTTAAGGAACTGAGAATAGGTTAAGGTTTAGGTTTAGAAAATTGAGTTCGGGATCGGGTTTAGGTTTAGGTTAAGGAGTTGAGATTAGGATTATGTATAAGTTTAGGTTTAGGGATTTGAGAATACATTTAGGTTACAGGTTTAGGTTTAGGTTATAAGTGTCGGTTATAGGTTTAGGTTTAAGTTAGGTTATAGGTTAAGGTTTAGGGCCCGTTTGCCCGGGCGGATTGGAAGGGATTGAATGGTATTAGGGTGGATGGCATGGATTTCTAGGTAATGATGGTGTTGTCGGTGGATTGTCTGGAGATCCATGGGATTGCTATACCCCTGGATTGCTATATCCAGTCTGTTTGGCACGCCCGACCAATCCTGGGATTAAACTTTCTCATCCCTTCCAATCCCTCAAACCAAACACGCCCCACGCAAATTTGAAAGGATTAGGGTGGATTAGATGGGATTTAAAGGTAATGATGGTGTTGTCAGTGGATTGTCTTAAGATCCATGGGATTGGGATCAGATCACCGACTCTGTTTAGCACGCCAGGCCAATCCTAGGATTTGACTTCCAATCCCTTCCAATACCATCCAATCCCTTCCAATTCGACCGGCCAAACGAACCCTTAGGGAACTGATAATAGGCTAAGGTTTAGGTTTAGGAAATCGGGTTCGAGACCGGGTTTAGGTTTGGGTTTTCAAGTTTAGGTTTAGGTTAATGAGTTGAGATTAGGATTAGGTATAGGTTTAGGTTTAGGGTTTTGAGAATACATTTAAGTTTTAAGTTATAAGTGTAGGTTATAGGTTTATGTTTAAGTTAAGTTATAGGTTAAAGTTTAGGGAATTGAGAATAGGTTAAGGTTTAGGTTTAAGGATTTGAGAATACATTTAGGTTTTAGGTTACAAGTGTACAATATAGGTTTAGGTTTAAGTTAGATTATAGGTTAAGGTTTAGGGAATTGAGAATAAGTTAAGGTTTAGGTGTAGGGATTTGAGAATACATTTAGGTTTTAGGTTTAGGTTTAAGTTTTGAGCAGGGGCAAACATGAAATTGAGTGCGGGCAAACTAGAGAATCACCGAGGCAAACATGAAATTGAGCAGGGGAAACATGAAATTGAGTGTGGCAAACTAGAAATTGAGCGGGGCAGGCATGAAATTGAGCGGGGCAAACATGAAGTTGAACGGGGCAAACTAGTAAATGAGCGGGGCAAACATGAAATTGAGCGGGGAAAACTAGGAAATGAGCGGGGCAACCATGAAATTGAGCGGGGCAAACTAGAAAATGAGCAAGGCAACCATGAAATTGAGCGGGTCATACTAGGAAATGAGCAGGGCAGGCATGAAATTAAGCAGGGCAAACATAAAATTGAGCGGTGGAAACATGAAATTGAGCGGGGCAAACACGGAAATGAGCGGGGTAAACATGAAATTGGGCAGGACAAACTGAAAAATCAGCAGGGCAAACATGAAATTGAGCGGGGGAAACATGAAATCAGCGGGGCAAACTATAAAATCAGCGAGGCAAACATGAAATTGAGCGGGAAAACATAAAATCAGAGGGGCAAACTAGAAAATCATTATGCCCACTGTTTCCCGTAGTATGATTCACTTGATATTTTGATATGCTTTAATTTAGGGCTCAACCCCTTAAATTAGATGGAGAAACGGATGGACGACGTGGATATACTACAGGAAATAGATTGGCTACTCCACCTGCCACCAGCCAATGGCTGGTGTTCGGTGTTTTGTGGGCCCCATCATGATGTATGTGTTTCATCCATGTCATCCATATATTTTTATAGATTATATTATCATATTATACAAAAATTGAGGTATATCTTGATCTCAATTGGACCACATTACAGGAAATAATGTTTAATGAACATCGGCCATTAAAAGCTTTTTGGGGGCCATAAAAGTATTGGGTCAAGATGATCTTTGTTTTTAGCCTTCATCTGGGTCTTTATCACCTAAAAAATAGATTGGATTTCAGACAAATAGTACAGTGGGCCTCAGGAGGATTTAAATGATGGATATCCAATCACCATTGTTTTCCTCTAGCGGGCCACCAACCAAATTTCCATCTAATTTGGGGCTCAACCCCTTAAATTAGATAGAAATTGAGCGGACAAAATGGATGAACGGAATGGATGAAACACATATACCATGGTGGGGCCTACAGAGCACCGACCACCAGTCACGTACACCATGGTGGGACCCACAGAGCAACGACCACCAGTCACGTACACCATGGTGGGGCCAAAGAGCACCGACCACCAGCCACGTACACCATGGTGGGCCAAAGAGCCACGTACACCATGTGTGGGGCCCACAGAGCACCGACCACCAGCCACGTAGATCATGGTGGGGCCCACAGAGCACCGAAGGAGTAGCCAATCCGTTTCCTACACCCATACATTCAATGTGGGCCCAACTGAGTTTAAAATATACCTGTGCTGCGTGCTTTCTTCGCTGAACCGACTATTTTCAGAAGAAGACAAATGTTGATAAAGGGAGCCCACAAAAGAGGTTTTTTGTCTTTTTAACCGGGCGAAGAAAAGGGGTGAAAGCAACGGCAGTGAAGTAGCAGTGGAAAGGGAAAGGAAATGGAAACAGTTGAAAGGAAGAAGAAAAACAGCAGTGAAAAGGAGAGGTATTTTCATCCTGAAATTCATAATCCGCACATGCAGGTCTAAGTTGCAAAAGAAGGTTTGTCTTCTTTCATAAAAACAGCGGGCTAAAAGGTGGGGTCCACAATCCTAAATTTCTCAAGAAAAAACCTTGCACGAATCTCCATCATGCGTTTGGCACGAGTTACTACTTTGTGGTCACTCATCCGTTAATGTCTTATATTCACGCCTATCCGGACCATCAAAACCATGGGTCCCATAGTGGATGGAGTGTAGCGCAAAGATCGCACCGTTCAAACTATTTTAATCGTCCGGTTGGTTACCAAGCACTCCATATCCGTACAAGTGGACAGTTGAAGAAGATCCAGATGTTTCGAATGTGGACAGTTGGTCTTGGAACGCCATCTTCTAACCATCCAGTTGTGGTACTGAAAATCCTTTCAACCAGGTGCTTGGATCATCTCATTGGTGTATTTGTAGGAGTTTAAACGATCTTCCCATCAAGACTGCAAAATACCGATACTCTATCGTACGCTAATACAACGCCTTGAATAAGTTGTATTGATGGCAGCGGAGACGTCTGACGATACACTACCGTTGCTGTGTTTTTTTGGGCAAAACGACATATTGGTGCACATGATTTTCCACCGATTTCAACTCCAAACCGAACACTATATATTTCAAATCAAGCCCTTTAATACCATACCATATACCTTTATACGCGAATCTAAGCTTTTATCCATTCCATACATTCATTTTGCTGTTGGAGTAAGGTTTATGCCTACCACATGGTAGGAATTGAACAACCGTTGTTAAAAGCTCCTTGGGAGCTGCAAAAGTTTTAGATGAAACTCATATTTACGTTATCCTCTCATCGTTTGTTGACCTTACGAACGTCATTATCACCGCTGCTTCCTGTCGCGGAGTGCATATTACTGAGTTCGTAGCCTAGAAATCACGCGACTCCCGTCGGGGAAGGAAGGAATCCGCTTCCCGTGTTACAGAGGCGCGGCTTCGGTGGACCTACCAAGGTCGGCGTAATATATATATATATATATATATACATATATCTGTGTGTGTATGCCTTGCATCGATGGTATATCTGTTTTGAAAGATTATCCCAAAAAAGAAGCTATACAAATTTCGGGTAGACCACATCACAGGAAAATAGTAGTGATTGACCATCAAAAAGTGACATGTGAGCCACAAAGTTTTGGATTAAGCGTGTGGTCCACCTGAGACGTGTATCTGATTCTTTTTAGCGCTAATTACTTAAAATGACATTTAAAAATGGATGGACGGCGTGGATGTAAGGCGCATACATCACGGAGGGTCCAACAGTCACCGATCCACCGAAGCCGCGCCCGTGTTACACGGGTTACAGGACATTCGCGCGTGAACGCCGGTGAATAACTTTTCCACGTTGATGAATGCATCAGCTCCAGCCTCCAAAACTGCCAATCATCATCAATCCTACACTCTCGAGCGCGCGCGCAGGAGGGGACCCACCGAATACAAGCTCCACCGTCCACCGACACAAAGAGAACAGAGATCTTCTCCTCCTCCTGTAATCGCCTCCATTCACAATCTCCTCCCCCACATGCCTCTCCGATCCTAGGGTTTTCATCAAGAGAAGAAAATGGCGAGGGCGAGCGGAAAACACGCCTCTCCCAGATACATCGTTCTCGCCTCCTGCCTAGGGCTTCTCGCAGTTGCCCTCATTGCCGATTTCCTCTGGTCTTATTCTTCTTCCCAGTATCTATCCATCACCTCAAACTGGTCAGCCGACGAAGCCGTCAATCGCATCATCCCCATGGTCGCTCCGGACGTCAAAGAAAAGGTCAGTCTCAGATCGGAAACTCCTCCGTCGCGTTTTTCTTTTCGAATGCTGATCTGAACGTTAGGGTTTCACGTTGGTGAAATGGCGTGCTTGCTCCCGCAGGTGCCAATCAGCACTGTGCAATAGATTGGGTACTTCCATCAGGTGGGGCCCAGTGTGCGCATGCCTGGGGTTTGCAGGCTGTTCTGGCCTTCAGGTGGGCTGGCCACACATGTAATGGGAAAATGCACCCTTGGATATAATTGCATGTGTGCCATCCACCTGATGGCCAGGCTGGGATTGGATGAGCACAGTAATGCCGTCTGACGAACAGCCCAGAGCTCGCACATATGCTTAGCAGGGCTCTTTTCGCTTATTAAACTTCAGAAGAAGGTCTTTGAATTTTTTCCTTTTCAGGAGAAAAAGAAAGAAAAAGACAATGCATATGGATTTTATGCAACTTCAGTACAATGTGTGCTGAATTTTGGTTTTATAACTAAAAAAGGAGCACCAGTTAATCGATTGCTGCAATTTCTTGGGGCTAAGTTGGTTTTGCATGTGACATTTAGGTCAGACCTTAAAGATGATGAACTTTTTTTTTTTTTTAATAAAAAAAACCCCCTTATCAAAGCTTCTCAATGAGCTTTTATTGAACTTCAGAAACTGAAATTTAGGTTGTGGAAATGGTCTTCTTTGGGAAGCTTCTCTTCCATTAGCTCTTTATATCTTGCAAGGCACGGATGGGTGTGGTTTCTTCTTGTGCCAAGGTTTAACTCCATCCCCAACTAGAGGAAGCATTTTGTTGGATGACGATGGCAAAGATCCTCATGCTTGATAACCATTGGAAATACCACAGATTTTCCTAGCAATTCTTTCATGTGTTGGGACAAGGAAACCATGGACCGTTTCAAGAGAGACATGGGATCGTCTCTTTTGTTTGCTTGGGACAAAATGTTTTTAGTGGGAAGGTGGGGGACTTGATTGAAGGATGGGTGGCCGGTTCAGATTCTATGAGAAATAACTTTCCGGAAAATGATTGCCTTTTTACTTGTTCAAGGAATCTGGAAGGAAAGAAATGGGTGTTTGATATTGAGATATATTTTTAAAAAAATGTTATACAAAACTTGTGATCGATTGGGCCCTTCTCATTTGGGAATTTTCATCACTTCTATAATTGACTAGCTTTGGTCCATTGTGGGGGTCTAATGGATGGGCCAAAGCCTAAGAAAAAAAGAGCCACCAGCTTCAGACACCTATTGTTCTACTTGTACCTTTTGATTCAAGTATTGGTATCAACGCATGTATTGCACCTTTGGGATTTGGAAAAAATATCAATATTTCATGGCAAAAATTGCATGTATTGCAAAATGTATTGTTGTTTTTTGGAAATATTGGGAAACAATGGGAGATTGGTAGAATTTTTCAATGAAACATCAGGGGATGTTAAAAAATACATTATCACACAGTTAGAACTCGAAAGATCACAAACAACAAGCACATGTAATGTGTATAGGCTCCAAAACTATGCCTTGCTTGACATAAGTGATGCAACTATATTCAAATCAATTCATATGATTTATAAATCATGGAAGACATATATGAAAACACACCCATACATCAAAAGCAAAAAAAAAGAAGTAAAAATATATCTATGCCCCTTAATACACCTATGTGGCTGTGCCTCAAAACCTTCATAGAGTTACGCGACGGCTCAAAGTTATCATCATCATCTCCATCTCCACCTCCACGAGGGTGGCCATTGTATTGCTCCACAAATTGGTAATGTTATGCCTAGGTCATAGTAGAATGATACCGGTTAAGATACTCTCCTCACATATTGCTGATACTCATCTTTTTCGAACTGGATTAGTATGCCCATTTGTAGGTACTACGTAATCACCATATGTGACTAATGTGGATCTGGATATGTGTTGGGTATATATGCAACTCCTAGATACATTGACCCATATTTATACTCTAGATATCCATGCCTGTACCTGTAAGCATACTCCTGTCCGTCTCCATAGTCGTATGGCTACATCTATGTATTATTGGAGTTGTTGTCATATATCCATGAGGTCCACAATCATATGATCCATATTTATATTGTGGCATAGAAATAGAGTTGCCCTTGCACACCAATGACATCCATGGACTATGTTGTCTGTGCTAAAGACTTGTACTCGGTGCCACCCAACCATTGCTTTTTAATGATGATCACCCTCATTCTTTGACTGAGAAGCTTGTGCTGGGATAAGACGAGAACCATGGTCTTTGTCCTAGATGGCATGCTTAAAATCCCTCTTCCTAGTGAATGGGCTAAGAGGCCTCTGACTTTAACTCTTGCTATGAACATCACCATCGTTGCCACTGCTTCATCATTACTATCACGACCATTGTCACCACCTCTTTTGTTCTTCGTATTGCCGTCATGTCAAAGAGAGTGGCCAGTATGTCCCAAGAGATAGCAATGCATGGCTGCCTCTAACACTCCTTGTTAATGGTCAAAAGCTTAGGGGGACATCTTGCCTCCTCTAATATCATCAGATCCGGTAGGCCATCTACTTGATCCATGTTAGCTAACTTACCGTACTCGCAAAGTGAGTCATCTGTATTTCCTTCATAGAATGCATTCTAACCGACAATCAAGAGATTTAACAGGTCCTCTTAAGCTCTTCTTGTACCTTGCACTTGTAACAACCTCCTTTGAAGCTTCATATTGTAGTGGCAAAATACTAACTTCTAGGGCCTCTTGTAACCCAGCTTGTTCCATTTGTTTGTGTGAATCAGAGATAACGTGTTCCAATTTTGCTCACATGATGATGGCGGCACCATTTGTGTATGTGGATAGCTAATTTTGCAATTTCTCGTAACCACTTCTGTACATGGCCCCGTCATTCACCTGCAATTTGATCATTTTTGTCTGTTAGTTCAATATGCAATTTTAAAACATGAAAATCAATTTTAACCACAAGTTTGTATGCAATAACTCACACGGCGTCATCGTTTTCCTCGGCCCTCTTGTAGTTTCACACCCAAGCATGCCTATCCCATCTTGAAAAGTGATAAACCTATTGATGGCATTTAATATTAGTTATCAATATAATGTATGGCAGAAACTTAAACAAATTTAAATGCACAGTTTACCTCGTTCCCGAAATAAGCTTTCCCTAGAGAATTGGGGAATAATGTCTTGTATTCTTCGTGCACCACTATCTTTAAGTCGTTTTTCTCACTAAGTCTATGATTGGTGGTACTTGAGGTTTAGGATCTATGCTGACACCCATCACGATGCACATAATCACTTACTTGTGTTAGGAAAATAACCATAAATGTCCATTGCATCCCGAAAGGCAATAACTTGTTTATGACACTTAATATTAGTTGTCAGTATAATGTGTGGTAGAAACTTAGACAAGAATTAAATGTAACAGTTGACCTCATTCCCAAAATAAGCTATCCTTGTAGAATTGGGGAATAACTTCTTGTATACTTCGTGAACCGCTCTTTGTAAATCGTGTTTACTTGGGGTTTAGGAAGTATGCTAAAACCCATCACTATGTATGTAATTACTTATTAGTGTCAAGAAAATACTCATACAAGTCCATACTATGCAAGCAATTAATAAATTATTGAAACATAAAAAAAAAATCTAATTACTTCCTGGCCTTGTGAAGTGAGGTGTTCGAGAGTCTTATTACGTTGGTCATCAATGATTGCATTCACCTACTTACATGCATTCGAGGCTATAACCGTGAATGACATCTTTCATATACTGCATGGATTTGTACGTGGAACCTATCAATGGATATGTATCATTATCCACCTCCAGAATATCCACCACAATATGTACATGGTCCAAAAAAAAGCTGCTCATAATAATCCTTGAAATTGTCGCTGCTGGCTTAATGTCATTTTTATAATAATGCACATAATCGTAGAGGTAAAGAGTTCTCTGAATCCCTGCTTATGTTTTAAGAGGCTTTCTAAGGCGATGAAATTAGTGGCAAACTGTGTCGCCTAGGTCACACTATATCGCTTTGACACCTTGCATGCATCCCGACTAATAACGAGGTGTGATTGTAGATGAAATTTATAATTGCCCAGGCATTAGTAATCACATTTCTGATTGCAAACCTATTTCCTATCACCTCAAGCATCAAATCAATGCAATGGGCTGCGAATGGGGTCCAGTACAGGTTATACCTTTTCATCAATTCCTTCCCCACTTTCACGATTGTGCTCTTATTGTCTGTGACGAATTGCACTGCATTCTTCCTCCTCACTTCCTTCATTAGCCCATTTATATCACTGTGATGAAGAACTTTGTGGGAAATGATTCCTTTTCTAATCATCTAGGAATTTGGAAGGAAAGAAAGAACAAGGTGCTTGAGAGAGAGAGAGAGAGAGAGAGAGAGAGAGAGAGAGAGAGAGAGAGATTAAACAAAACTTGTGATTGATGGGCCCTTGCCATTTGGGAATTGTTTAACTTCTCTAATCAACTAATTTTTTGGTCCATTGTTTATAATGGATGGGCAAAGTCGAAGTAAAGTTAGCCACTAGCTTTGGACACTGTTGTTGTACCTGGAGGTGGGCATCGAGTCGAGTCGGATCGGATTGAGTCCAACTCGGATTGATCCGAATTTTTAAGTAACTGATCCGATCCGGGACCTAGTCCAGGTCAGCTGACTTGATCCGATCCGATGCAATGCTAACCCGACCTGAATTGAGTCTGATTCGGTCAGGGAAATCGAATCGGATCGGGTTGGGTACCGTTCGGATCGGGAGAGAGAAATTGGTTATACCAAACTGGAAGTGGATTTACTGGTGGAGTATTGACGTCAGCGAATGTTTTGGGTCAAGCTATGAGGTATATGTTATATCCAAACCGTCCATCCATTTGGAGAGCTTGTCTTAAGGCTTGAGCCGAAAAATAAGACAGATCTAAAGATCAGTTGGACCACATTGCAAAAAATAGTGCAGGATTGAACGTTTACCATTGAAACCCTTTTGGAGATCACAGAAGTGTTGGATCAATATGAAATTTGTTTTTCCACTTCATCCATGTATTCTTAACATTATTAACAGATTAGATGGAAAATAAACATTATGGTGGGGCCCATGTAACTTTGATCTCATTTGAGCTGTTCGTACAACTCGGAGCTCGAGGCGCGTACGTGCTTGTCATCGCAGGACATGTATATGTTGCGTGGCGTGGGATACAAGAAATCAAGAGCGCTTTCTTCGAAGAGGCATCCGTCAACAGGGGGTGCGGATTAGCTATTGACAAGTTGAGTAGCGAAACTCGCTACTGAAGTGACGTCACCAAGTTCTGTGGGCCCCACCATTATGTATGTTATGTATCTACGCCTTTCATCCATTTGGAGAGATCATTTTAGGGAAATACCCAAAGAATGAGTTAAATCCAAAGCTCCAATGGACCCTAACACAGAAAACAGTGGGGACAGTGACGCCCACCATTAAAAACTTGTAATGGCCACAAAAGTTTTAGATCAAGCTGATATTTGTTTTTTCCCTTCTTTCATGTCTTTTTTAACTTTTGAACAGGTTGGATTTCAAATAAACACTATGGTGGGCCTTAGGATAGTTTCAATGGGGGAATTACTCTCCCCACTTTTTTCTGTGGTGGGGTCCACTACAGATTTTTATCTCCCTCCTTTGGCTAATGCCCTAAAATGATATCTCAGAATGGATGGATGGTGTGGATATAACACATACATCATAGTGAGGCCCACAGAACTTGGTGACGTCACTTCAGTAGTGGACTCGCTACTCAACCTGTCAGTATCTAATCCGCGACTGTCAATAGGATGCAAGTTGCGTGTGATAGAAGAAATCAAGAGCACGCTGTACAGTTTGGCATGTGATTATGTGTGAATGCATGTGGGTCCACCGTGAATGCATGTGGTTGATCCACACCGTCCATTCGTTTTTCCATATCATTTTAGGGGTTGAATCCAAAATTTCTGCATATCCAAAGCTCAAGTGGACCATACCATCGGAAAAAGTAGAAGTACTGATTTCCACTGTTTAAAAATGTATGCATATCCAAAACTTCATACTACATGACCTGATCGGATCGGATCGGTTCGGATTGACCACAATCCGAACTCGATCCGATGAACGATCGGATCTGATTGGCCCTACTTGAACCGCACCGATCTAGGCCTTCGATTCAGTTCAGATCTGGTCGGATCCACCGGATTGGGTCAGAAATGCCCAACTCTAGTTGTACCTAATGTCTAGTGTCCCAAATGTCGGTAATGTTATCGATAATTATCGTCGATATTATCGGTATCACTGGTTACCGAAACCCATATTATTGGCAATACCAAGGATACTTTTGTAAAATGCAGGAAATTCATGAGAAAATAGGGAAATTTTCAAAAAAGTATCAAAAAATCATAATTTTTATTGGGGATTTATTCCTTACCAATCCATTTGGTTTTGTTGAATCAAAGCTTGGATTTTTTTTTTTTTTTGGGGGTGAGGGGGGGGAGAGATCTTAACTTAAAGTGGAGGTAGGTTGGAACTCAAAGTTGACGAAAATCTATAGAAACTTCATATTTTTTTTTTCAAAGCGCTAGCATGGATTGCCATGTATATCCATGGTTCTCAGGCATTGACATGGATTTGTGGCAAATGAATCAACATTTGATTGGGTGAATGGGGGAAGTTGGGGAAATCCTGATTTTCTCCATTTTTACCCCTCAAATTAAGAAAGGATCTTTTATTACTTGCATTCTATGATATTTGAAGGATATGAACTCATTTTGGATATAATTGTAGTGTTTTTTTTACCAACGGTACATGGTTTAAGTCCCTATAAAATGGAAACTTATTATGTATAGTTATTTTTTTGCAATATTTTGATTCCTAAATGCGTAAACATGTGTCTTTTAACATCTCTTGAAGTTCCATTGAAATATCTGACCTTTTCCCCAATGTTTCCCTTAGTCAGCAATATTTTTCCAAGTATCAATGATAATATTGGCGATGTCATAGTGTTTCCATATCCCTAGTCATTGCTACGTGTAACCATGTCAATGCTTCTAACATTGGATATACCTAACATGATGCATTGACATCACTAGGACATTCTTGTTGAAGAGTTGGTTCTATAAGCAGTTTGGAGCCATACTTGCAACATCTAGAAAGGCCCATGTATTTTTTATTGATCCTGCCTTGTTCTTCCTCATATAGCTGTTGAACATATACGATCCTTCGTGCAAGATTGTTGTAACCGCCTTGGCCATTGGATCTCCTCACCCTAGTTTATGCGGCTGCCAACCAGCCATGGCTTCCAGTCCCTGTTAGGCAATTTCTAGTCCTTGTAGTACCCAATCAGGCAGGTTGTTAGTTAATGTGACCTTCTCGAACAGTAGGGAGCAGTTGGTTGCTTGGTTGCCCCTATGTCCCCCCCACAACGTGTTCTAGAGCCTATGCTCCTACGTACCCACTGCTGATTGCGTCACTGATCGCTTGGAGGTTGTGCTTAATCAGCTTGTGAGGCTTTTATGTGCCATGTCAGTGTGACTGCTTGGAGAAAGGGGCAAGTCTGCATGATTTTCAGAAAATATTGTTGGAGCTTGGTTAAATTACATCAGAAAATGTAAAATCCTCCAAGATGATTACGCTTAGGCAGGGAGTTCTCTCTCTCAAATACGTGAAGTAAACAAGGGAGGTTGGAGGGTTGTCCCTTTGTAGAACTTACGAGTATGCTTATTAAATGGTAATTGTTTTGTTGAATAGCAGTGTGCCATATATCACCCAATGGTCACTCTTCAGATAAAGCAAATGCCCTTTGCATTTGCTTCTGTCAACAAGCTGTTTTAGTTGATGCTAGCATGCCAATCTGTGGTTGGTCCATGTGCCCCTCCCATCACCACATTCTATCTTTATGAGAAGCTGTGCACAGCATTACTTGGATCATGGATCACTCCTTTACATGGTACTGGAACTGGTATGCTGTATGCTACTTCCTTTAATAAGTGGTATGTTAGCGGTAGGATCATGTGGGTCCCTTCAGTACAGTCGCTTAGGATATGCAGTGTAATTCTAGAAAGAAGTTGATATTGTAATTTATATATGAAATGATGAAAGTTATTATTACAGATTTGCATCCATTGTATCATATTTTATGCATGCTATTGCATAAATCATTATATAAATCTCTCTATTCTAATTATATATATTAGAACTTAATCAATACTATGATTATAGAAACACAATTTCAGTTTGGTAGATGTGGTTATCCAGATCACAAATGATCCATAATTTCGATCGCATGATTCTGAATGGAAAACAGTGGCTTTGGTGATTTAGGAAAGATCGGCCATGCACTTGTTAGCTGATTCAGATTTCCAAAAGCCATCTTGCGTTATTTACAATATCTTTGAAGATTCGTTCTCATCATGATTCGTCTCCATCTGAGGAGCATCACGATTAGAATTTGGGGGGCTTATGTTTGAGTGTCATTTTGTTCTTAGTATAAGATGATCCATAAGGGATTCTTCCAAGGTTCACAGTCTAAAAAATAGCATAGAGCAGGCAGTACTGAAACTCCATACTGAGGATCCATTATGCCAACCACCTTAATGAAACCAAGACAAACAACATTTGAGATCTCACGGAGGATGATGGCCTTGTTCAGAACTAATTAACTTTGCATTCTCACTCACCATATGGGCTCGGCATTCGAGGAAATTTGCCATTCAAGGATGTTCAATATTATAGATAGGACAGAATCTGAGCAGATCTTCCCAGATCCTATCCAACAAGGTCTCCTGCAGGCTGCAGCCATATCCCATATGTCACCTTCCATTGTTAGTAGATGCGAGATCAATGGGCATATCTTTAGTAGATGTGACGTCCTAATTACCATATATCGTCACCAAATTTCGATGTAATATATATGCCTCATGATTGCTATTGTTCTTTCATCTAATTGCCAAAATGGTCATCAATCTTTGATGCAGTATGTGCCTCATGATTGCTATAGTTCTGAATATGATTATCCACTTGGTGGTTTATTGGCTTGAAAATATGATACTGGACTATATGTTGTTTGTTTCATGGATCCATTAACCAGAACAGATAGCCAATATTGTAGGTACTTTGTTAGCCTCATTACTCGATAGTCTAAAGCTGATGGGCTATTTTCTGCAATATGCAGACAGGACCTGCTAAAGATAATAAAGCAGCTATCCCAAACAGAGTTAATGCAACTTTTGCTGATTTACCTGCGCCACAATTGCACTGGGAGGAGATGGCAGCGGCACCTGTACCTCGTCTAGATGGAGCTGCAATACAGATTAAGAATCTTCTATATGTCTTTGCTGGATATGGGACCATTGATTTTGTGAGTACCTATCACTTGCTTAGAAATTATTTGCATCTTCCATAGATGAGTCCATGGACTAGACATACCTGTAGGTTTAGTTTAATGGCTGGTTTAAACCCTTAATTTAAATTTAGCAATTTGTTATTACAACCTTCATTTTTCTTCCCTGTCATTCACTTGTAGATTCACTGCTTTTAATTTCATTCAGTTGTTTCTGGACTATTTATTTTATTGGATAAAGTGAAATGAATATATTCTCATGCCATAACTCATCCAGAAGTATGTTTTCTGATCTTCAGTTCTCATTATCCTCTGTTTTTTAAGATTTGATTTCAATTTTCATCAAGTGGTAAACAAATTCTCTTGTAGTTTACTTCTCGTGTTGCCTCCAACTGTTCGATTTGAGCGTTCTCAAGTTTTAAGCAGTTGTGCCTGAACTGGATTGGAAAATTTACCAGACCCGTTGAATATGATAGGACTGCCGTATCTGGTTTGATTTTTAAAACATTGGTTCGTGGCCTGTGATCAACAACAGAAATACCACCACACTTCGTCCTGTTCTAACTATTTTTATAATGGAGACAAAGTTAGCTGCCTGTACTAGCCTCTGGTTGCTTCTCTGTTGTGGCTTTTTACAGTTGTATTTCTCACATGCAATAAATTTTTTTGAGTTGATAAGGTCTGAATTTTTTTTCAATAGTTTCCATAATTCCTATGTCCTTTTTTTTTTTTTGGTAATGGTCACCGCTTTTGTTTTTGATTTTACGAAAGATGGAGGCAAAATTTTTGAAACGTTATGATTTTAATTTAGGATCAATCCTCATGAAGATGAAATGAAATTCCAAAAAGAAAGAAACCAATTGTAAGGATTATACTTTTGCATTCTTCCTTGAAAACGTGTAGATCCGGTATCATTCCTCTGATGAAGGTCCCTCCCGATCTATCACCAGTGAGGGAATGAAGTGAACAAAGAGCGACCTCCTGATCACAGTATGGGGCTTTGACCAAGAGGAAACAATGAGAGCTGTCTGATGGGAGGAGAAGGGATGGATAGAGGATATTCTCTCCTCTTTCTTTCTTTTCTTCTCTCACTTGCCCCCCCAAACCTCGGGATCAGTTCAATACATAAGGAGTTTAGTCTTCTCTTCATCTCTCTCTCTCTCTCTCTCTCTCTCTCTCTCTCTCTCTCTCTAAAAAGAGTTTAGGCTTTAGGGGAGCAACATGTATTGTACTCCACACCCCACGGACTTTGTGTATGCCCTACAACAAAAGTCCATAAATCCACCTATCCCATGCACCCACATTGACTAGAATCCTTCCATTGTCACTGTTGTTCACTCTTTTGGCCAAAATCCAACACGAGGTGCACCATGAAAGTTCTAACCATCAAATGTCCATCAAGTTCGACAAAACACATAAATGGTGAAATCAAAAGGTCTAATGGTTGAAAACATGTAAGAAACCTTTTGAAAATATTTGAGAGCACTCACCAGCTATAAAACGCTAGATGCATAGTCCAATCAACAAATCTAACTGCAACAAAGTCTCGAGAGAGTAGTGGATCCCTTGTTGGTGCACATAGGGCTTCAACTACATCCTAATGTGGTGCTAATGTAACTTCAAAAGGTGCATCAAGGCCCACCATACTAAAGCCATGATGTCCTTGTGCGACCTTAGGTCAATGGATTAGTCAAAGTTAGCCAATGAAAGATATTAGATTGATAAGTCTCATTGAGGGCCCATACAATATCTTGGAAAAGATTCTTGCTTCCAGATTTAAAGAAGCTTTCTTTATACTCATCTCAGAAAATCATGGTGCGTTCGTGGCTGGTAGATAGATTCTTGATAGTGAGCTTGTTGCTCATGAATGTATAGACTCTAGATACAGGACCTAGGAGAGGGGTATTGTTTGCAAGCTGGACATTAAGAAAGCCTATGATCATGTTGACTGGGACTTTCTAGACTATATGTTTCACAGGATGGGTTGTGGGCAGAGGTAGAAAAACTGTATCTCAGCTTGTGTGCAATCTGCATCTTTTTCTATTCTGGTGAACAGATCGCCTAAAGGCTACTTTAAAGCCTCTAGAGGCTTGAGGCAGGTGGATCCCCTCTCCCCCCTTATTTGTTTGTGGTTATTGATGAGGCTCACAGCAGGGTGTTCAGAAGGAGCGAGAGGAATGGGCTGTTCAACGGATTTAAACTATGTTGGGGGGTGCTATTATTATTCACTTGCAATATGTGGATGATGCGTTGCTTTTTTGCGATGCGAGGGTGGAATCAGTGGATAATCTCCGGAAGATTACAGTATGTTTCGAAGTAATTTTGGTTTTGAAGATCAATGTTGCTAAATCCAAAATGTTGGGAGTGCACATTGGGGATGAAGAGTTGACCCAATGTGCTAACATTTTATTTATTTATTTATTATTATTATTTTTTATGTAAGTCTGGTTCCTTCCCATCGACATACCTTGGTTTGCCTCTTTTACATTGGGAAGCCGACGAGGTTCCTTTGGGAATATAAAGTTATTGAAAGGATCGAGAGGTAATTATCATCTTGGAAATGTAGGTATCTCTCGCTAGGAGACCGCCTCACGCTTATCAAAACTGCCTTCTCCAATATGCCTATATACTTTATGTCGCTATTCAAATGTTCCAAATCAGTTCTCGATCGTCTTGAAAAGCTTTGAAGAGATTTCCTTTGGAAAGGTACCTCGAATAAGAGGAAATTTAACCTTCTAAGGTGAGAAGAAGTTTGTAGGTCAATCAAAGGCGGGGGGAGGTATCATACCATTGGTAAACATGAACACAACCTTGCTTGGGAAGTGGGTCTGGAGGTTTAGTGTTGAAGAGGGTAACCGTGGAGGGAGCTGATAGCCTCCAAATATAGCACCCAGGACGGAGGCTGGTTTAGAAGGACCTAATCTTTGTATAGAGCTTTTAGTACTTAAGAAAGCTACTGTGGTTGCTCAACTTATGGTTAACACGGGCATTTCTTTTCAACTTGGTAATAGGAACTGGATACGTTTCTAGGTTGACGTTTGGTGTGGCAACACCGTGCTTTAGGAGCTGTTTTCGATGATTTCTCGTCTATCCTTTGATCACTTCGTTAGTGTGGTGAATTGTTTCTCTATAGAGAGGGATTCGGTGGTGTGGTTTCCCCCATGCCGTTTGGATTTATTAGAAGCGGAAATTGGTGATCTGACTGGTTTGTTGGACCTCCTCAACAATGTTTCGCCTACAATCCAAGAGGAGGATAAGTTCATTTGGCCAAGACATCCCTTTGGCAAGTTCTTGGTGAAGTCGCTCTTCCATATCATTTTAGAGAGACCCCACCAGTTGGGTCCTCAACATCCTTTCTATCATTAGTTGTATGGAGTTTCCCCTCGCATGACAGCCTTTGTCTGGTTGGTGGGCCGGAAGAGAATCCTCACGATTGATTATTTGCAGAGGAGATCACCTGTTCTTCCCAATATATGTCCCATGTGCATGGGTAGTGAGGAGTTGATTGACCATCTATTCATTCATTGCCCTTTCGCCTCTAGAGTGAGGGCGCATTCCTTCTCTTTGCTCCAAACCGATTGGGTCATGCCAAAGACAGTGGAGGAGTTTCTTTGGGCCTGGCATGGAGGTGGAGTGGGCAAATCCAATAGAGTTACATGGAGATTACTAATCATGGCAGTATTCTGTGTCATTTGGAGGTCTAGGAATGGTCAATGTTATAGTAATGAGTAGGCAGGTGAGTTAGAGGTTATTTATAGAATCAAGGGTCTTGTCTCAGAATGAGTAATGTATGTTAAGGCAGCCCCGACTGGCCTTAGTTTGAGGCATTATTGATTTTCTGTTATGGGTTGTATTCTTTTCTCATCATTCACAAGTTTTTTAAGAAATCTTTTGTTGCCTCTCAAAAAAGAAGAAGAAGAAGGAGATCTAAAGGCCCTATGTTAGTCATAGAATTCTAGAAGCACTATCACTATAGCGCTTTATTGCAAGGATATACGAGGCCTCTCCTAGGTCGTTCATACCAAAGGTAGCGGAGAGCCACACCTTAACCTTTGACATGAATGTTGTGCCATTTAAGATGAGGAGTATCATCTACGTACAAGATCAAGAAACACATTTTGCTCCCACTAGACTTAAGATACACAAATGGCTTCTTAGGGTTCATATAGGTAGTCTGCTTCATCAAGGGGATGTTCCAACTTCCAACTCCTTGAGGCATGCTTAAGACCATATATCAGACTTGTGAAGCTTGTACGTTTCACACCATAGATGATCGGATGCCTTCATGTTGTTCCATATAGATTCCCTTTTTTCAAGAAACCCATTAAGAAAGGCCATTTTGATATCCACTTGCCAAATCTTAGTCTAAGTGTGAAACTATTGCTAGCAACATTCTAATTGATTTCATCATGGCCATCGGCGCAAAGGTTTCTTCAAAGTTGATACCCTCCTTTTGATTGCAACATTTCCCCACAAGTCCAACTTTGAATGTTTCCACCTTTCCTTCCGCTATTCTTTTCCTCTTGAAGATCTATTGACACTCAATAGGTTTGATAATATCCACTGGATTAACTAAAGTCCAAACGTGGTTGGAATGAATGTAAGTAATCTCGGTTTCCATAGCCTTCACCCAATGTCACGCATACACATCACCATGGTATCCGGATAGTATGCAAGGTCACTTTCATTGCTACATGAACGCTTCATTGAGATAGACAAACCTTTCAGGCTCCCATCGTTGTCTTTGGCTGCGATGCAACATGGGTAGGGATTGGATCTCATCAGCTTTTTCGGGTCAGAAAGCGCAAGACTATTGATAGGGTGATGCAGGGGCATTTTCACACCGGGCTCGAGTGGGTGGCATGTGGGATGCAGGGACACTCAGGGTGGGCGGCCTGTGTGAGGTGAGTGGCTCATGTGAGGTGGGCCCCACCCGTGTGAAGTGGAACCCATATGAAGTGGGGCCCACGAGGGTGTTCGGCCGAGGTTCTAACCCGTGGGATGTGGGGCCTGGGCTATGAGACAAATTGTTGCCTCTATCAGTTCGAGCTTTTAGAGCAAGTGGTTAATTGTCC
This sequence comes from Magnolia sinica, assembly GCF_029962835.1. NCBI lineage: Eukaryota > Viridiplantae > Streptophyta > Magnoliopsida > Magnoliales > Magnoliaceae > Magnolia > Magnolia sinica. The sequence goes on from NC_080577.1 coordinate 90,648,254, forward strand.
TGGGCATTTGGAGATACCTCATGAAGATCAATCATAAGGTCTAAAAAGTTATAATGCGTGAAGTTCAAGGACATTCTACTGGCAAAGGCCCTTTGTTCATTGGGATCAATGTCGTAAAAACCTTTTCTACATGCGTAGGAACAGGACATAAATTTAGAGGACAATCCAAACTGCTTTACTATACCCTTTTTTACCTTTCATGATAATATAATTTAGATTCCATAGGGTATGTTCTAAGGAATGGCAACAATTTGTCATGGATTCCAATTTTGTAGCGTCTACCTTCTTAACCATTGATATCCCTAAATCGCCATATGATTAAGTTTTGGCCTGCTCCCCGCCAAGAACTAAAATGGTGTCTTAGTGATGGCCTTCATTGAAATCTTATTCAGGGCGTATATTGCCATTTCAAGGGCAGAACCCCAAAATGAAATAGGAAGAGAAGCATAACACATGATGGACCTCACCATGTCCAACAGAGTATGGTTCCTCCTCTCAGCAACACCATTTTGCGGAGTGTGAGGTGTGGTCTATTGGGCAATGAGTTTGATGTTCTCCCCCATGATCAGTTGTTAATACCTTGAGTCTTTTGTTCAATTGATTCTCTACCAATGCCTTGAACTCCTGGAATATTTCAAAAACATCGGACTTTTTGTCAGTCAGGCACACGTAACCAAATATAGAGAAGTCATCGATAAATGTCACAACGTACTTACATCTGCCTCTAGCTTTTACATTGAGTGGCCCACAAAACATCTGAATGGATGAGTTGAAGTAAATTTGTGGCTCGGTCAACATTTCATTTTGGAAAGGACTTGTCATTTTGCCATGTAGACTGGTTTCACAAGTTGGTAGAGATTTAAGGTGCACATCAGATAAAGGACCATCTCTGACTACTTTCTGCAGCCTCTCCACACTGACCTGACTGAGGCAGGGATGCCAAAGGGAGAACGAATCATTAACCATTCTTGGCCTCTTCCTAGAATCTATCACAAAAGCATTAGTTGACGTAGGATTGCTAGAACTGAAGTCAGATGCAGGGACAGAAGAGAAATAAGATATAAACCATCTATCATAAATCCAAAAATAATCAGTCATTTCCTATGATAAATGTGAATGGCATTGCTAAAACTGAAATAATAGCAGTCTGGATCATGATCATCGTCATCTAGGCCTTATCCCAATTAATTGGGGTCGACTATATGAATCATGTTCCGCTCTTCCACCAAGTCTGGATAGTTTAGAAATAGAAATCCAATTTCTTTTAATTGTAGGACTGTAAATATGGTCCTGTGAGATGATGGATTTTCTCACATTTTTAATTGTTGGAGAATGCAATTATGCGTTTTCAAGTAAGAACGAAAAGGTATAATCCCAAACCATTTGTTTGTTTCTTTTCGAAAATTTGATTTTATCTACATGGGTATCGATCCTAAGTCAATTAAAATAACTTCATTTCAAAATTTTACCTTTTCCTAAAATCACAACAGAAACAATTTGCATATTTGGTAATGCTTGGTAGGCTCACTTCAAAGTTGTCCAAAGTACCCATAAAATTTCCTTGTAACTTGAAAAAAAAAAAAATCCTTAAAAAGCATTTTATTATGGTCTCTGGAACTTTCAAATGAATGACCATAATACCATTGATTCTAATTTAAAAAAACAATTCCACTTTTTGGGAGGGAGTGTCTTCCACTGGATCAGGATTTTCGACCGTGCATCACATGAAATGTAACCTGTGAGTTGTGTATCCACATATGGATAGGTTAAATCCTAGGGCAAGTTAACTTGAGGGAGATAAAAATTTATAATCCAGGCTTCCTGTCCATTATACTTAGCAAAGAAGGTCCAAGAGTGGACCCCGATGAGCCCACATACTAGGCGAACGATAAATACTCAAACAGGGCATCTGATGGACCCATGGGAGTGTGGGACACATTGGATCAACCGGATGGCCATCTGGTGGTCCAGTTGGTCTCTGGGACCCAAAAACCCTCAGATGGTTCATAGTATTGGGCTGTGAGGTCCACAGGTCCACGAGTAGCCATTTATATGGTTACACGCAAACCTCTCGCAGTATGGTTGAGTAGTTTTGATATTTATGAGGTCTTTTATTGTTTGGAGATCTTGTTGGACCCTTTTCTTACTCGCTAAGCAAGTAAGCACTGTCTTATTTAAGGATATATGAGAATCAATAGGATGCAAATATATGCTATTTCAATTTGTGGTTTTAAATAAAGGCCTATAAATAGCTCACAAGGGCATACATATGGACCATTCGACATGTTTTTATTATTTTTTATTTTTTATAATTGCAATGGAATTACTTTGGAGGTTTTCTCCGACTTGTTTCTAGGATGGTGATTTTTCTATTTTTCTAGATGCAATAGCCTGGAAGTCTGTTGGAATTTTGTCCACAGACCCTTATTCTAGTGTGGTGTCTGAAGGCAGAGACTAAAATTGCAAACTGCTTCGATACATATCCTGTTACAGCTATAGCTATTATGAATCTGATTAAATGTTGTGTTTCAATTCTGTCTATGTTTCATAAATTTTAAAAAAATGTCTATCTTTCCTTAATGACTAGTTGATATACAACCTTCATTTTCTTATAAAATATAGTAAACTGTTTGATTTCTACAAATCAATTAATCTTATTGGTTTTGTTCAATGTTCTTCTTTATATGACAGGTACATTCTCATGTTGATATTTATAATTTTACGGACAATACCTGGGGTGGGAGGTTTGATATGCCAAAAGAAATGGCACATTCACATTTAGGGATGGTGACGGATGGTAGATACATTTATGTGGTCACAGGGCAATATGGCCCACAATGCAGAGGGCCTACAGCTCGCACCTTTGTGTTGGACACACAGAAAAAACAGTGGCATGACTTGCCCCCATTGCCTGTCCCTAGGTATATTCCGCAGACTTTCTTTATTTTAATAATTAGACATAATCAACATGTGTTTGAAACATACGTTACTTGTATTCTCCTTTTTTTTTAAAAAAAACCCTTGTGAGTGAATAACTGAAGTTCAATTTTATTTTGCTACATCTGGTCAGCTGTTGTTTTTATCACACCTGATCAACTGTCAAGTACGAGTTGTTGCATCTTATCATCTCTCAAATGTAACCAAATTGCTTTTGTATTTAATAAGTTGATTGTAAAGTAGATGCTGTCTCCGCAAGATGAAAAGTGCTGTTGGAAGAACACAAATTGTGGTTAGCTCCCTTGGTTGAATCTTGGCAAAGACTTAGTTATGTATCTAAAAATCAGTGTTTTGAATAGCGCCCGTAGCGTAGTGTAGTGTAGCTACAATGCTACATAGCATTAGCAAATAGCGTAAATTGCTATAGGGGTCTAGCGTATGCGGCGTCGTAACATGTGTAGCGTGCGTGTAGCGGACACTATCCCTTTTTTTATTATTTAAAATAAATGGTAATTATATTTTATATTTTTTAAACATAATTATATTTTGTATTTTGTACTTAATACTCTCAACCCTGGGGGATTTTAATTTCTTTTCATACTTGTGACTTGTGGTTTTAATTAGACATTATTAATTATAGTTTATCGTAAAAAAATATTAATTCTAGTTTGCTTAAAAAGTTGTTGATGTGATAATAATTTGATTTGGTTTATGTATATGAATTGGCTTTTGACAAATGATGATTAATAACTTGTTTGAACATGCTTACACTTGAAAAAATGAATCATCTTTTAGGCATATATATATATATATATTTGTTTTTTCTTACTATTTATCAAATTTTTTCTATTTTTTAATTCAAAAAAAATAAAAGTATCGTGTAGCTTATGCCATACGCTACACTACTTGCACTACACGCTACCGCTATTTAAAACGCTGCTAAAATATTATAACTGGCAAAATTTCGATATGCATGTACATACATACGTACATGCACTCACATGCATACATCTTTTAGACACAAGTTGTGGGTAGCTACCCTTGGTTACCGTGGGTAGCTACCCTTGGTTACCTAGAATCTTGTCAAAGACCTAGTTATGCATCTAAATATGTTATGACCAATGTTCGAAGTATCGGTATCGTTACAAGTTTCGTTGGCTAGGGATACGGAAACAATATCGATATCGCCGATAATATCACTGATAAACGGAAATGTGGGGAAACATGGTAAAAACGGTGGAATTTTCAGCGAAACTTCGGGAGATGTTAAAATGTACATATTTTCATACTTAGAAATAAAAAAATTACAAAAAGAATGCATACACAATAAGTTTCCATTTAATGGGGCCTTAAAAGCATGTGTTGTTGAAAGAAATCAGTCCAACCATCCCATCCGGCCTATTTAACCATCCAAACATCCATCGATATTGCAAAATATCAACAATACATGATATTTCACCAAGAAAACATCAATAATTAAAAAGGAAACAAAAGATTGTGGTCTCAATATCGAGCATGTTGTGATATCGATAATATCGAGATATTATCAATATTATCAATGACAAATTGAACACTACATACAACCATGTGCCAATGAAAAAAATTGAAATAAATTTTTTTTTTTCTAATAAACAAAATTTTGATGACATCAATATGTTGGCGATATTATTGAAATATCGTCGATACACTTATGATACAAGCATTACCTAGAATTTATATAGTCGAAAATATTGGCGATTACATTAGCAATATTGATACGTTGGTGATAATACTTAGCGATACATTGCTAATACCTGGAATTTCTGATACTATTAGCGTTATCAGTGTCGCTACCAATGTTATCGGTATTGCTGAGCTGGAGATAAAGATAATATCGAAGATAATTCGAACACTGGTTATGACAAGCGAAATTTCCATATATACATGCATGTATCCTTGCATGCTGTTTGGATGACATTCAACCTGTCCAAGAGAACCCATAGCAGCTTGCTACCACTGCGAAGAGTGGTGTTACCGGTACCAAGTGAATGTATTTATTTTACACACATACAAACACATGAGAAGGTCTCAAGTCCAACTGGTTGGACAACAAGTTACCATCCACTCAAGGGGTTAACTTCCAACTTGCTATGCTTGTGCAGCACCCGACCTATCCTTTAGGTTGGCTCTAACTCACCTTGTGCAAAAAAAAGCCCCATCCATTCATCAGGATGGACAATGCTTGTATTGTATCATTTATTAGTGGCTATGAATTTCTTTTAATGTTGTGGACTGCTGGATCAATAAGTGGATGGGGCTGATATTCGCACAAGGCGACCCTCATGGAGGTGCCACCCTATGGGAAGGGTTGGATGCTGTATGCACGACAAGTGAGGAGCTTAATGACTTGGTTTTTTGCCCAATATAACCAAAGGCTGCAGGAACAATTCCAAGCTAGGCAAGAAAAGCCTAACTTTTATGATCCCATCTGCCTCGATGATCTGGAAGTAGGCAGTGAGTGGCTTGTTGCGATTGAGGAGCTGATGTTTGCAGGCGAGGACCTAACATGGGCCCAAGTAGACAACCTTTGGAATGACACCCGGAGAAAATTCAAGTCAAAGGCCGAGAAGATTGGCAAGGCCGCCTAGTGGCAATTAGGGCCTAGAAGAAGAAAAGATTAGGGAGATACAAGAAAGAAGATGAAAAGCATTGGATGTGGATGAACAACTAGTGGGAACCGATGACAAAAACAAAATAAGAGGAAGTATACATTGAAGAAGGTGATGAATCTGATGATGCCAATGATGTTTCTCAAAAAAGAAAAAAAGAAAAAGAAGAAGATGATGATGCGAATGATGGTGGAGATGTGCCACAATGGATTAAGGATCAATGTGTGGAGAATATATTCTTGGTACATAATATGGGACTCAATACCAACCGCAATGACATTGAGCCAATTTTGAAAATTTAAAATTTGAATTTGTGTAATGAATTTCTATTTTTTCTCTATTCAAAATCACATCACTAAATTTTCTGTTGTTTTTTTTTTTTTCCCACATTTTTTTTTGTATATGCATTCATTTGAGTACTTATTAATTGATATGTTATAGTCTAATAGTCTAATAGATGTAATAAATATGACAAAATTTTAATGGAATTGACAATAAAAATATAAAAAACAATTCCCTACACTTGTAGTATTTTTACATATTTTTTCTTATTTTTTATATAAAAAAATTCTTTTCCTATTTTTTTGTTTATTATTTCTTCAAATAAATTATTTTTAAGGGTTGTGTGATGGCATATGCTATTGTGCGATTGCACATGCACACAACTCCCGTGGGTCACATAGTACTCGCATATGCCATTTGACAACATTGACCACATTCCTGTAAGACAAGCACCCTCCCATGCGACGCTCAGAGGAAGTATTCTTCCTCCCATCCTCATCCCTCCTTCCTTGCTTAGTGATTCCTCCTTCCCCACTGTTCACCACCTTTGGGCTGTGATGGGCCCTCGTTACAGATAATCTCTGCCCCCCAAAGATTTTCTCGTGCAACTCAGCTATTGCACGTTTGATTGCTTCCGCTTCTTCCAGTCGGACAAACGTGAAGCCCTTGATAGTCGATGATCCCTTGATACGAGGGATGGCAACTTCGTAACCCTCCCTATCTTGCCAAAGGCCAATATGAACTCCGTCAATGTCCATTTTGTGGAAAAATCTCCACGAACAATGTTGCGAACTTAGCTAAGGGCCCCAGCTCTCTTCTCCCACTGTTAGACTGCTCCTTTTTAGATCTTCAATCCACTTGGGTTCATTCTCCTCTCCCCCCTCTAGCTAACTCTACTCTCCCCTCTTTAGCTCTTCCCTTCCCCTTTCTTTGCAGTTCTCCCTCCTCCCACCCTTCCCCATCCCCTTAACCACTCTTGCATCTTTCCTTGTCCCTCTCCCTATTCCTAGCTTTGATACTCCCAAAAGCCACCTGCTCCTTAGTGCCTGAAGAGAGTCTTCCCCTCATCTCTTTCCTCTCCCCATCGTAGCTTCCTTCGATTTCGCACAACTTTGCCCTATTGCCCTACTCTGCCATCGCAATTCACTACGTCTCCTTTCAGCATCGCCCATCCCTAGATGCCACAACTTCCTTTACGCCCTTGTATGGCTGCTATGGGCCGATATGCATTTAAAAAAAATGGTAATAGTCCTGGTTGTTACGGCCACTATTGTAATTGTTGAATACCTTGGTGGGAACCTGTTCTTATTCATTTCCCCATCATTTCATCTATTTGTTTCAATAAAGACGCTTAGTGCAATGGGAATCTAGAGCTACCAAGCTAATAAGTGAAAGAGAACATTGTAGTTTTTTTTTTGGTAAGGCAATTAAGATTTTGTTAAAAGCAAAATGAAACAAGCTTACAAGTAGTTGTTTAAAAAAATGCTTACAACATAGGACTTGACAGTTGATGGTGAGAAGTCATCATTCCCATTACAAGGAACTCGACCCCCAAACATTCCTCAATATGTACTCAACTACTCCTTGCAAAAGTGGATGTTTCTTAGTTGTAGGATCCTTCTAACCAATGTTCGAAATATTGGTATCGCGTTACGTATCGCACCCTTGGGATACGGATATGTATCGGTTATTGCATGGGATATATCAGTTGTATCGCGTAATGTATTGTTATTGTTGGAAACATGGGAAACATTGGGAAATTGGTCAAATTTTTCAATGAAACTTTAGTGATTGTTAAAAAAGACATCAATACACACTTATAAATCAAAACATTACAAAAAATAAGTGCACATAATTGGTTTTTTTTTTTTTTTTCTGTCTAACTAAATTGATGCAAGTATATTCAAAGTCTATTCATATAATTTATAAATGTAAGAAGACATGTGGAAACACAATGAATACATTCAAAAGCAAAAGAAGAATCACTAGATCAGGTTACATACATGTTTGATTTTATGTTTGGACAAAGATTGCAACCGATTTGCAAGAAATTGGGATTTTTTCTATTTTTTTCTATTTTCCACAACTCGGCCCATTTCCTTCAAATCTCTAAATCGAAGCTCCCAATCCATGACTTTTCATGCAAAACATGAAAAATCATGGATTTGTAACAATTTGACACCGATTTAACATGATTTACAGTATAAAAAAAAGAAGGATTGAACATTGAAAATGCTCACAGAATCAAACATGTGGGATATGTCCTACCACTTGTGCGTTTCGTATCGCACAGGTGAGATACAAGGTATATCGTGGAATATATCGGCCGATATCGTCGATACTTAAAACACTGCTTCTAACTAGGTGCTGCTCTCACTTCGAATCATGCTTTGTTCTCATGCTCCCACTTCCTACCCTTTTATACTTGATAAACATTTTGAAATAGGCACTTCCCTGCTCTTGCCTTTTGAAAGGTCACGTTAGCCGTCTTTGCTTTGCTATAGAACGTTCCACTAGTGCATTCCTTGTGGATCAACCATAACCCAAAAGGCAAAGTGAGGTGTCATAGGGCATTTTTTCTTTGACCTACATAGCCCCCATATCGCTCCAAGAGAAATGGTTACATAACAATATCAACATGACCCGTTACGCGATTCAGGGTTGTAACCCCAATCTAGAAAATATGACCTGTTATGGGCCTCTAACGTAATGGACTAATATAGGCCTACAATGGGCAGATACGGGGCTGATACATTTTTTCATTCTAAAATAGATCCGAGCATTACCATTAACAAATACCTTGCATCTAGGCCACACTAATCCCACAGTTGCTATGAACAAACAAGTGTTCTACCCATTCCTCCCTAATAAAGCAAATAATACATATGTTTGTGATAATTATCATCCTATTCATGTGATTGATGGTGTTGACTTTATCCTTCCCAACAGGCCAGGCAAAGGCAGTACGTACCGTAAGGAGAGCCTGGGTAGATCCAATTCTAAGCACCCAGAGCCCACTCCTCCTTGTTCCTGAGATAAAAGAATAGAACGATTTTATTGAGACAATCATTGCTTTTCCAAGAGTCCACTACCAAAGGTTCCTCTCTCTCAATTGCTAACTCACTTATTCAATTGATCCATAAGGCTAAGAAAACATTCCACATCATCATTGATATTCGATCTGCATAGTAGAGACCACATTGCCTAATTTTCCAATTATATTGTAGGTTGTAGCACAAAGACACCATTACTCCTTTCGTGGGCACCACTTGATAAATATGGGCATAAACTTGATGATGGGGACATCACGTGCATACGCACACACACGCCGTCCCCCCTACGCATGTACGCGAGGAGGGCCCCACCGTCGATCTGGATCGATGACGACGTCCAAAGAGAGCTTCCTAGTTAGAAAACGGAGTTTTGGTTCGTTGGAGTGGGCATTAGAGTCAAGTAAAGCCCATCATGGGATCTCATGATCATGACCCACTAGTTTGATTAATCTCATATTTTAGGTTTTGTTTATAAATGTTATTTAGAATATCATGGATGGTTTAGATTTCTTTGATTAGTTTTTATTTTTGTTACTTCATCACCAAGCAATAGGTTGCACACATGGCGCGAGTTTTGGGCTATAGGGTTTTTTTATAAATAGGCAATCCTTGTAGCTTTTTGATTCATTAAAGTTTAATAAAAAAATTTCCTGCATTTTTTTCTTCTCTAAGTTCCTGAGTTGTGGAAAATCCAATTAGGTGCAAAGTTCTCCCTTCATCGAACCTCTATCATTCATACTTCTCACCTTCTACACCCATCCTAGCTTCGAATCCGTCAGCTTTTGCAGCAGTTCTTCTCCCTACAACCGATTTTCAGAATCTGGCCCTGTAGGAGGGCTGAAACTTCGACGGAGCACTATGCACAGACCGCGCATCTGATCGACACGAAACTCGGGGGTTTTGAAGCCCTCCCTTGTCCGACCAGAGCTAAGGAGGCGCTTTTCGCATTCGGTACCCCCTCGCATGTGCGGCCAGACCCCTACGCACGTGCGGCAGGCCTGTCCCGCTATCCGCGCGCGGGGACTGTTTCCAGGTTCAGATTTCCTGCCTATTTTACTCCTCTCATACCTATTTTCCCTAACCCTAATCCTAAATTGCATTACTTTCAATTTATTTGTCACTTTTCTAATCCTAGGATTCTCTGAACTGAAACTGGTGAATCCCTTGGATTAGAGACTGATTGCTTTGCATGTGTGGATGAGTTTTACTTCCCTTTGAATATTGTTTGACTCATAATTTTTATTAATCTATCCCTAACACGTGTAGGCCTGGACCCGTACAGATTCCCCTTGAATGTTTGAACTGGGATGTGGAAATTTTATGTGAATGTTTCTGAATTAGTTTGATTTAAAGCCTGAGATCTTGCATATCAGAGTTAATTTTCATGTCCTGCATCAAATTTGGTATCAGAGCCTAGAGTTCTTATAGGGGAATACATCACATGTTTAGGGTTTAGTTTGTCTATGTCCATCATTCATCAATTCTCATCACATATAGCTGTTTAGAGATCCATAAATCTTGATACAAGCTGCTGAAATTTCTGTTAACAGAAAGTTAGCAACTCACATTGCTGGAATTTTCTGTTATCCCTTTATTTTAATAGCTATATTGCTGAGTTTTAGTGACGTTGTGTGGTTTTCCCCATATAAAGTCCCATAGGATCATTTAGTTTCATTTAGACGCATATAGTTGCAGTAGAAGGTCCTTAGGTTGAGTTAGTAGTTGGATGCCCATGCATATGGGTCGTGGTTTTGGCTTGCACCCTATACTAAACATGGAGTAATTGCAAGAATCAGTGAACAAGTTGACCTAACAGGTTGATTCTTTGGGTAAGCGCTTGGAACAATGTATGGACCAACGCCTTGAGCAGTTTAATGCGCGCGTTACCCAACTAGAGACCTCCCTCGGGGCAAACTCCACCATTGGGGAAGATGCTCAATCTCAGGCAGGTGGTCAGGAGATTAGACCAAGGAATGGGGGTGGCCAAGGAATTGGTCATGGGTGCGCACCCGTGCACCCACCCCGCGAGGGACATCATGATCAATATGACCTAGATGCGCAACTCCTCAAGGGAGTTAGAGTAGAGATGCCCCTATGTTTGATGGCCACTTGGACCCTAAAGCCTTTCTAGATTGGTTGGCGGATATGGACCACTATTTTGAGTGGTATGACATGTCGGATGCTTGTCGAGTCCGATTCGCCAAGATGAAGCTTGTGGGCCAAGCAAAGAGGTTTTGGGCGACAGTAGAGCGAAAGAAAGAAAGAGCGAGAGAGCTCCCAATAGTCCATTGGGGAGAAATGAAAAAAATGCTTAAAGAGAAGTACCTCCCTTTCTCTTATCGCTCGCGGTTGATTGAGGAATGACAATCTCTTCGATAGGGTTCCATGAGTGTTGTTGAGTATATTGAGAACTTTGAAGAGTACTTGACCTGTTGCGAGGTTGATGAGGACCCTGTACTCACCCTTGTTTTAAAACGGGCCTCCGTCCTGACATTAGGAGAGAATTGCTCGTCAAAGACATAGACACTATTAAACAGTTGTATCAAGTAGTGTTAGACGTCGAGCAATACCTCAAAGCATCTGTGGGAAGGCGGTTTGACTTTCGCGATTCTAGTGCTAAGGCCAACCCCTCTGGGGCTAAACCTAATACTGTGTACCAGAACAAACCTTCTAACAGTTTTCAGCCCAGGCCCAAGGATGATAAGGGTAAAGAAATTGCTGGGTCTAGCTCGCATGGAAGTGGGGCAACTAGGTGTTTTAGGTGTTAGAGGTTTGATCACTTTGCCCACTAGCGCGACATGAAAGAGGGTACCAAAGTATTCTTTATTGATGGGCAAGTAGAAGTGGTGCTCCCATAGAGTGATGGTGAAGATGAAGAATATGAGCCAGTAGAAACCCCTAGTGATGAGGAAGAGGGAGCGCAAGAGTCTGCGACCCTCGCGATTGTGTGTCGCACCTTGGCTCAGGCAAGAACACTGATGATTGGCGCCATAACACAATCTTCTATACTTATGCAAAATGTGGGGAAAAGAGCTGTAAGATGATCGTGGATAGTGGTAGTTGTGCCAACGTGGCATCGACTAGCACTGTGAGCCGTTTGGGCTTGAAGCTGAAAGCCCATCCTCAACCCTATAGAGTCTCCTGGGTTGATGAAATGTCCATTCCAGTCTCGCACTATTGTCTTGTTCCTATTCAATTTGGATTATATAAAGACACACTTTGGTGTGATGTTGTTCCCATGGATGTTGGTCATATCATTCTAGGTAGACCGTGACTCTATGACAGGGATGTTACCATATTTGGTCGTTTAAATGTGTGTACATTCTGGTTTGAGGGCAAGAAGGTTAAGCTATCCACTGCCACCTAAGAACACGACTGGAAAGGAGTCCACCACACAGTGGTGCGAACGGCTCAAAAGAATTGAAGGAATCGAAGTCCAAGTCTAAACCACTCCATATTCTAAATGCCAAGGACTTTGAGCGAAAAACGGAGGCGGACTCGATAGTATACGCCCTTGTGGCTAGGGAGAGTGTACCAGAGGCTCACGTAGAGTTACCCACTGAGGCCATTCAGGTAGTTCATAAGTTTCGTGATGTCTTTCCTGATGATCTACCGAATGAGCTTCCCCCTATGAGGGATATACAACATGCCATTGATTTAATTCCTGGGGCGACTTTACCAAACCTCCCGCATTACAAAATGAACCCAAAGGAGTACGCTGAGTTGAAGAGACAGATTAACGAACTCCTAGAGAAGGGATTCATTCGAGAGAGCATGAGCCCGTGTGCCGTGCCCGCCCTTCTTACACCTAAGGATGACACATGGAGGATGTGTGTTGATAGTAGGGCCATCAACAAAGTCACAGTTAAGTATCGGTTTCCCATATCGTGTCTTGATGACATATTGAATATGATGTCCAATGCTACTATCTTCTCTAAAATTGACCTTAAAAGTGGTTATCACCAAATCCGTGTACGCCCTGGTGATGAGTGGAAGACGGCCTTCAAGACCAAGGATGGGCTATACGAGTGTCTAGTTATGCCTTTTGGGTTAATTAACGCCCCAAGTACTTTCATGCGTGTGATGACCCCAGTGTTGAGGCCCTTCATGGGGAAGTTCTTGGTCGTATACTTTGATGATATCTTGATTTATAGCAGGACCAAGGAACAACACCTCAACCATTTGAGGCAGGTTTGTGGGATCCTTAGAGCCGAGAAATTGTACGCCAACCTAAAGAAGTGTGCGTTTTTGTCTAGTAGTGTTATCTTCTTAGGTTTTATTGTATTAGCTGAAGGCGTATCGCCTGATCCTGAGAAGGTAAAGGCCATCGTCAATTGGCTTGAACCTCGCAATATTCATGAGGTGCGCAGCTTTCACGCCTAGCCACCTTATATAGGCGGTTCATTCGAGGTCTCAGTTCCATTATGGCTTCCATCACGGATTGCATAAAAAAAGGAGAGTTTCAATGAACAAAGACAGCATCGAAGGCCTTTAAGGAGATAAAAGGTCAAGATAACCGAAGCTCCAGTTGCGCGACTTCTGGATTTTTTAAAAGCTTTTGAAGTTGCATGTGAGGCGTCAAGAGTCGGCATAAGAGTACTTAGTCAGGAAGGGCACCCTGTCACCTTTTTTAGTGAGAAACTGAATGAGGCGAAGCAAAAATATTCCACCTATGACAGAGTTCTATGCGGTAGTGCAATCACTGTGCCATTAATGTCATTACCTATTGCCGCAAGAATTCGTCTTATTATTAGATCACGAGGCTTTGAGATATCTGAACTCTCAGAAGAAATTAAACCCTAGGCACGCCAAGTGGGTTCAATTCCTTTAAGAGTACACTTTCGTGCTTAAACACAAAGCCAGTGTAGAGAATAAGCCTGCCGACGCGTTGAGTCGTTGAGTCACGTTACTCAATTCCATGAGTGTCGAAGTTACGGGCCTTGAGCGCATCAAAGAAGATTATTCTGAGTGTCCAGATTTTGGAGTTGTGTACACGTCGTTGTTAGAGAGTCCGTCAGGAGCTAGCAGTGAGTATTTGATTTTAGACGGGTATTTGTTTAGGAGTGATCGCTTGTGCATACCACACACCTCCCTCCACGATTTTCTTGTATGGGAGTTACATTCAGGAGGGGTCGCGGGTCATTTCGGTTGAGACAAGACTATTGCCCTAGTGGAGGATAGGTTTCATTGGCCAAGCCTTAAGCGAGATGTGGCCAAAATTATAAGGCAATGTCGTACTTGTCAACTGGCAAAGCAAAGGAAACAAAACACATGATTATACACACCTTTGCTAGTTCCATTCATCCCTTGGCAGGACATCAGTATGGACTTCGTGCTTGGACTTCCCAAGACTATTCGGAAACACGATTCCATATTTGTTGTCATAGACCGTTTCTCTAAAATGGCCCACTTCATTCATTGTTCTAAGACCTCCGACACATCTCATGTTGCCAAGTTGTTCTTTAGTGAGGTCGTGAAATTACATGGGTTACTAAAAACCATAGTGTTTGACCGAGACGTGCGATTCATGATTTACTTTTGGAAGACACTATGACACATGATGAACACTAGGCTCCAATTTTCTTCTGCTTACCACCCTCAGATCGATGGTCAGACTGAGGTGGTCAATAGGAGCCTAGGAAGTTTGCTCAAATGTTTAGTGGGGGAGCACACTAGGACATGGGACACCGTACTACCTATAGCGGAGTTTGCGTTCAATAGTTCTGTCAATAAGTCCACAGGTCTAAGTCCTTTTGAGGTCGTTACCAGTTATAAGCCTAGGAAGCCTATTGACCTTGTCCCTATGTCACTGTCCCATAGGCCGTCAGAGTTTGCAGAGTCTTTTGCGCATCACATTTATTCATTACATCAAGAAATCAGGCAAAATATCACTACTAATAATGAACATTACAAATTTTCTGCAGACCAGCATAAACATTTTAAGGAATTCAATGTAGGAGACTTTGTGATGGTCCGCATTAGGCTTGAGCGGTATCCTCAGGAGGCCGTTCGTAAATTACACGTGCGTAGCGCTGGACCATTTAAAATTATAAAACAAAATGGTCTCAATGCGTATGTGGTAGATCTTCCACCTTCCATGAGAATTAGTTCCACATTCAATGTGGAAGATCTAGTTGCTTTTCAGGGGACCCCTGATACTTTGTCCGGCCCTTCGCCCATCCATCCTAATTCTCCAGATCTGTCCCTTGATACATGGCCTCTTCCTGACTTTTCTTTCCAGCCTTTACCTCCCATACCTAACCTTCACATACTCAGAGAGAAAATAGAGGATATTCTGGATCATCAGATAATTTCAACGTCGGATGGTGGGTTTCAAAAATACCTGGTTAAATGGAAGTCACGCCCAGCTTCAAACAACATGTGGCTCACTGAGAAGGAGCTTCAGAGACTTGATCCTGACATCTTGGAGCGGTTCAGGAGTTTTATTTTGCTAGTGGCGAAATCTTCGCAGCCGGGGAGAGTTGATGGGGACATCACGTGCACACGCACACGCAGGCCGCCCCCTAGGCATGTACGCAAGGAGAAGGAGGGCCCCACCGTCGATCTGGATCAATGACGACGTCCAGGGAGGGCCTCCTAGTTAGAAGACGGAGTTTTGGTTCGTTGGAGTGGGCCCAAGAGTCAAGTAAAGCCCATCATGGGATCTCATGATCGTGGCCCACTAGTCTGATTAATCTCATATTTTAGGTTTTGCTTATTAATGTTATTTAGAATATCATGGATGGTTTAGATTTCTTTGATTAGTTTTTATTTTTGTTTACTTCATCGCCAAGTAATAGGTTGCACACATGGCGCGAGTTTTTAGGTATAGGGTTTTCTTATAAATAGGCACTCATTATAGCTTTTTGATTCATTAAAGTTTAATAAAAAATTCCTGCGTTTTTTCCTACTCTGAGTTCCTGAGTTGTGAAAAATCCAATTGGGTGCGAAGCCCTCCCTTCATCGAAGGGCTAACTACCGTGATGCAGAGCCACATCTATCCCGATCCGCTCCTACCCTCTATCATCCATACTTCTCACCTTCTACACCCATCCTAGCTTCCAATCCGTCAGCTTTTGCAGCAGTTCTTCTCCCTACAACCGATTTTCAGAATTAGGCTTTGCAGGAGGGCTGAAACTTCGGCCGAGCACCACGCACAGATCATGCATCCGATCGACACGAAACTCGGGGGTTTTGAAGCCCTCCCTTGGCCCACCAGAGCCAAGGAGGCGCTTTTCGCATTCGGCGCCCTCTCGCACGTGCGGCCAGGCCCCTGCGCACGGGTGACAGGCCTGGGCCTGCTGTCCGTGCTCGGGGACTGTCTTCAGGTTTAGATTTCCTACCTATTTTACTCCTCTCATACCTATTTTCCCTAACTCAACTCTAGATTGCATTATTTTCAATTTATTTGCCCATTTTCTAATCCTAGGATTTTTTCTGAACTGAAACTGGTGAATCCCTTGGATTAGGGACTGATTGTTGTGCATGTGTGGATGAGTTTTACTTCCCTTTGAGTATCGTTTGGCTCATAATTTTTATTGATCCAGCCCTAACACGTGTAGGCCTAGACCCGTACAGATTCCCTTTGCTTGAATGTTTGAACTTTTGTGTGGGATGTGAATGTTTTTGAATTAGTTTAATCTAAAGCCTGAGATCTTGCACATTATAGTTAATTTTCATGTCCTGCATCACTTGACAAAGATCAAGAGTACTATGGTTAGATCACCCCTAGAATCGCTTTTGCGAACTATCATCTATGTTGGGCACAATCGCCTTAGAAAGTTCCTTGTCCACCGTAGATGCCACTTTCCATAATCCCGAATTCCCAATGCTTTTATAGATGTAGCTCTGATTAATTGCCTTTCTGCTCTTGCCCATATTTACTCCCGATCACATGCTTCCGTAGGTTGTCCTCAACCTTGAACCTCCAGAACCATTTACCCGATACGATTTTTTGTACCCGTATCGGCCGATACGGGCCCGTTACGGGCCCGTAACGGTAACTTTTTTTTTTTTTCATTTTTAGCTCATTTTTTGCTGTTTTTTTGAAACCTTTTGCTTCCAAACTGTTTTTCACTCCTTCTACTACTAATTTCGACCAACCTTAGCTAGGTATTTGAGATGAAAACACATTATATCATAGATTTTTTTGAATCAAAGCTCGGTGGGCCATTTTTCAGAAATTCGTCAAAAATAGGTATTTATACTTTTTTTAATATGTTTTGCTGTTTTAATCATGTCATATGATGTGTTAATCATAGTAGAACATGTTAATGTACATTTTACAGATTTGGGGTGCCATTTAATAATTTTTTAATATTTTTTTCTATTTACGCATGAATTTTGGCCCCTTTTTTTAAAATTCGAAAAATCAAATTTTAATGGTTGTTTTGCTGTTTTAATCATGCCATTTGATGTGTTAATCATAGTAGAACATGTTACTGTGCATTTTACAGATTTGGGGTGCCATTTTATATTTTTTAATATTTTTTTCTATTTACGCATTTATTTTGGCCCTTTTTTGAAAATTCGAAAAATCATTTTTAATGATTCTTTTGCTGTTTTAATGACATCATATGATGTGTTAATCATAGTAGAACATGTTAATGTGCATTTTACAGATTTGGGGTGCCATTTTATATTTTTTAATATTTTTTTCTATTTACGCATTTATTTTGGCCCTTTTTTTGAAAATTCGAAAAATCATTTTTAATGATTCTTTTGCTGTTTTAATGATATCCCATATGATGTGTTAATCATGGTAGAACATGTTAATGTGCATTTTACAGATTTGGGGTGCCATTTTATATATTTTTATATTTTTTTCTATTTACGCATTTATTTTGGCCCTTTTTTGAAAATTCGAAAAATCATTTTTAATGATTCTTTTGCTGTTTTAATGACATCATATGATGTGTTAATCATAGTAGAACATGTTAATGTGCATTTTACAGATTTGGGGTGCCATTTTATATTTTTTTATATTTTTTCTATTTACGCATTTATTTCGGCCATTTTTTTGAAAATTCAAAAAATCATTTTTAATGATTCTTTTGCTGTTTTAATGATGTCATATGATGTGTTAATCATAGTAGAACATGTTAATGTGCAATTTACATATTTGGGGTGCCATTTTATATTTTTTTATATTTATTTCTATTTACGCATTTATTTAGTCACTATATATGAAAATTAGAAAAATCATATTTTAATGATTCTTTTGCTGTTTTAATGATGTCATATGATGTGTTAATCATAGTAGAACATGTTAATGTGCATTTTACATATTTGGGGTGCCATTTTATATTTTTTTTATATATTTTTTTCTATTTACGCATGAATTTTGGCCCTCAAAAATAATTGCAAACACCTAAATGTAAGATATTTTCATATTACATTCATTCTAATATATCTATCATTGATAGTAGATAGTTAGAAAATTAAATATATGAATTTTGTAGTCAAATTCAGGTTATCTGGTTCATAAATTCATTAGATAGTCCGATACAACTTCTCACCAAAGAGTGGACCGTTACACCACCATAAACATGTTCCAATTTATAAATGAATGCATATTTGGAATGCTTAGAATATTCCGGATTTAATCCATATTTTTTCATATTTTTTTGACAAAAAATTTTTTTTGCACCGTTACGGGCCGTTACGCCCCCGTATCACCGTTACGCCTCCGTATCCGTATCGGTTTTGGAGGTCACCGTTACGCCAACCGATACCGATACGGGACACCTTGCTTTCTGCTCTTGCCCATATTTACTCCCAATCACATGCTTCCGTAGGTTGTCCTCAACCTTGAACTTCCAGAACCATTTACCTAGTAAATTTGTGTTTAATGCTTTTAACGATCTTATCCTCCGTCCCTTACTTTCGACCCATAGAACTCCGCCAATCAACGAGGCGAAACTTATGACTTTCTTTTGCTCCTTACCAAAGAAATCCTCTTTGTTTTTTTTTTTTTCAACCACCAAATTACACTCACAATGCATTGAAACAAGGACGTAGAATATATTGTCATATTATCTAGCATTGACTTGATCAGGGTGATCTAATCCCTAGTTTTCATCTTGAGAGCTTTCTTTCATTCAGAATGTACCAAAATGTTTTCCGGCAGTTTCACAATGCATAGAGGATCCCAATAAAAGGATGAGTGCTTGCCTTCAATGCAAACATTTTAGTATGACTGCTTTAAATATTAATCTCTAGTGTATCCCTAAAAGTTCATCTTTTTTAGATATTAATCCCCGGCCAAACACTACTTTCAAGCATTTCAATATTTTCCCTCAATTTACGCCACATGACAACCGACGATAAAGATAGTTGTATCATTGACGTGCCCGAGATTGGAAACCTAGAAATTGGCATTTTCCACTCTGAAGTTGTTGATTTAGCTTTTTTCCGTTGCTTTCTCCAACATCCTAGTTGGAGCTTTTGCTGCCATTACATAGAGGGAGGGAGGACATCACAAAATAGGATTGTATCCTCCACGCGCCCAAGATTGGAAACCTAGAAATTGGCACTTTTCACGTTGAAGTGCCCAAGATTGAAAGCCTAGAAATTGGCATTTCCACTATGAAGCCTTTGACTTAGCCTCCTTGCCTTACTTTTTGCAACATCCTACTTGGGGCTTTTGCTACCATCGCGAAGAGGAAAGGAGACAAATCCCCTTGGCACAACCCCCTTGATCCCCTGAAGAACCATTTTGGCAACCCATTAACCAAAATAGAGTAAAAATCTGGCCTTACACATAACTGCACCGACTTCTTTTGTCTCACCTCAAATCCCATTCTTCCCAACACATACTTAGGAAGGTCTAGTCACATGCTCATACGCCTTTTTTCAAATTGAGTTGGCTGATAACAGTTGGCCTTCTCTCTTGATTTCTTGCATTTATACATTAATGCGCAATGAGGACTCCATCAAGAATGTCTTCTGTACACAAAAGCTCCATGACATTTTGAAATTACACCCTTGAGCACCTTGTAAGTCTTTTTGCTAAGGATTTTTTCTAGAAATTTGCAGGGGCCTCCAATGAAGCTTATAGGCTGCAGGACAAGCTTGATAAAGAAGCCTTAATATTCTTGGATTATTCTTTGTTCCCTTAGGATTTTAAGATGAGATTTTGAAGATAGCCTTGTAGTTCCCCTCAATGCACTTGAAAGAATGAAATAGGATAGCCATCTGAGCTAGGTACTTTAACAATTCTGACACGTTTGATTTGTCCTCATCTTCCCTATGGGCCTTTACAACCAATTTGCTTCCTCAGAAATATGATTAGTTGGGAGGCTATCTAGCTTTGGCCTTTCCCAACCTTCTGCATATAGCAAATCCTAGAAGTTTATAATAATAATAATATATATATATTTTTTTCAATTGTGAACAATTTTATTAGAGATAAAACGCTGACAATTACAACATATATACAAAGATACAAAAGTGGGGTAAGTTAGCTTCCTTGAACCTCCAAATTTGCAGTAATGATCATCAAACCGCCCTTAAGGTCTTCTATACTTTAGGGGGGGCATAAAGCCGTTGGGTGTTATGAATACTAGATTACTGAGCTTTTGAGCTTCCTGCCATGCCATGCCAAAGAAACTTGTTGGAAGACGAGATTACTGAGCTTTTGAGCTTCCTAAGTAATGTTCGGCCCACGGTTCTTGAAGTCAACTCGATGTACTGGATGAGGCATCATCTTGGAAAATTTTCGGTGAAGTCTTTCTTTAAATTGATTTCGAAGCCCCTCCCCAGATTGGCTCTCCCCACCCGTTTCACTTTTGGCTCTACGGGGCCCTCCTCGGGTGGCGGTTTTTGTTTGGCTTTTAGGACGGAAGAGAGTTCTGACGATAGATAACCTGTAGAGGAGATCCCTCGTTCTCTTGAATATTTGTTTAATGTGTATGGCAAATGAGGAGTCAATCGACCATCTGTTCATCCACTGTTCCGTTTCTGGAGTGTTTGGTACCACTTCTTCAATGCCTTGAATGTTGATTGGGCCATGCCAAAGTCCGTAAGTGAGCTGATTTGGGTGGGGCACAATGGTGGAGTTGGAAAATCCGGGAAGGCTCTCTGGAGATTACTTTTAACGGCGGTCTTATGGGCTTTGTGGGGAGCCCAAAATGGGCGATGTTTTAGGAATGAGGGTGGGGGGTATAGATGGTCATTTGTCAAGTAAAGAGTTTTGTGTTTAGATGGGCGGCTGATGTAAAGGCTTCCATTGGCAGCTCTATTTTCTGAGTTTCGAGGTGCTGGTTGTATTCTTTGTCCACTTTGTGGCTTCTTAATAAATTGTTGTTGCTTCTCAAAAAAAAAAAGAAAAAAAAAAAACTTTAGCTCATTTTGTTGCGCCCTTTCAGCCTCATAAATATTCATTGCCTCTTCATTTATGTCAATGTGCTAGATTTTTTTCTAAGATCAACGCTTTTTACCCTCCTCCATAGTCCTAAAATGCTCCCAATGCTTTTGTTCGTCAGCTAGTGAGCTGTCCAACCTTCCACCTTGAAAGGGCTCCACCATTTGTTCAACTTGAAGATAATTGTCTCTCTTCTAACTACATTAGCTCAAACTGACAGGAATCAGTCACGAAGGCTCTACCTCCAATACCATAGGGCAATGATCGGGAATAGAGTGGGCAAGGCTTCTCTGGTACACTTCCTACTATTGCTCTTCCCACATTGCAGAGATGAGAATGCTGTCAATTCTAGTCATTACTTGCCTCTCTAGGTTATTTGATTAAGTTTACCCGCCCAGGTGGTCAATCAACTCATGGTTTGCCATCCTTTTGTTAAGTCCATCATATTCCTGGATATACTGCTACCACCCTCTCAAAGGAGAATTAGATCGTGTTAAAATTGGCACCCACACACCACAGTATGGTCGTCCAATCCTCAGGCCATGCAACTCTTTCCGCGAGAGAGGTCTAACATTTTGATCATTCGACCCATACATAGCAATGAAAACCCATCTAAAGCCATTACTAAAATTTGTTCATCGCACTGATATGGAATGGTGTCAACCACCAGGCACCAGTCCTCTTTGACAACACTTCCAAAGTCCAAATTACTACCATACATCATGAAGCCTCAACCACATCCAAGGTAACCCAATCACATCTCCTTCCTCCGTACACTGAATGAATCCCTATACATTTCTTGAATTTTCATATCCTGGAGCACAACTATTTGGACTTTAAAATTCAAACATCCTAATATTCCAAGATATAATTTTCATTGTGAAAATTTTTAGTGATCTGCCCCCTTTTCCTCTATCTCCACTTCCACCCGATCCTTGCCTTAGTCCTTAGGTTCCCCACTCATATTTCACCTATGATGTGAGACTTAGAAATTAATGTTTCCCTCTTTGCTTCCTCTTATGCAACACTAAGGGGGGCGTTTGGCATATCTACAAATAAGAGCTTATTGGCTTGTTTGTAAAAAAAAAAATCTTTTAGACTGTTTGGTAAATTCTAATTAGAATGCTTATTTGTTTAGAAGGTAGCAAATAAGCTTCGATTTTATAAGTTGGGGAGGGGTTACTTTTTGAAATAGAGCTTATTTGGCTTAAGCGGGTAAACATTTTGGACTAAAATTTGGACAAGTTTGTCCTTAATCTTTCCAAGTAATTCTCATCTTACCCTCTTCTCTTCTCTTTACAATTTCTTCGAGGTAGGCCCAATGATGAACGACCCATATTGAAGGTGGGCCCCATGTGATGAATGGTCCACATCAAAGGTGGGCCCACTTAATGCATAGTCACATCAAAGGTGAACCCCACATGATGGATGGCCCACATCAAAGTGTGGCCCCACGTGACAGACTATCCACATCAAGCAGGCCCTACGTGATGGATGGTCCACATCAAAGGCGGGACCCACATGATGGACGTTGGACATTGAATGTGAGACCACATGATGGAAGACCCATATTGAAGGTTGGGCCCCACATGATGGATGGTCCACAACAAAGGTGGGACCTACATGATGGATGGTGGACATCAAAGGTGGGTCCCACATGATGGACTATCCACATCAAGTGGGTCCCACATGATAGATGGTCCACAACAAAGGTGGGAACCACATGATGGATGGCGGACATCAAAGGTGGGCCCCTCATGATGAACGATTCATATTGAACATGGTGCCCACATCAAGGTGGGCCCACGTAATGAACGGTTCACATCAAAGGTGGGCCCCACATGATAAATGGCTTGCATCAAAGTGTGGCCCAGCACAACGGAACATGCACATCAAGTGGGTCCCATTTGATGGGCAGCCCACATCAAAGGTGTGACCCACATGATGGTCGGTTGACATCAAAGGTGGGCTCACATGATGAACAACCTATATTGAAGGTGGGGCCCCACACAATGAATGGTCCACATCAAGGTGGGTCCACATAATGGATGGAGTGGGCTTCACATGATGGATGGCCCACATCGAAGTGTGGCCCCTCATAATGGACGGTCCACATCAAGTGGGCCCCTCCTAATGGACAATCCACATCCAAGGTCTTGCATGATGGATGATCCATATCCAAAGTGGGCCACATGATGGATGATCCACATAGAAGGTGCGCCCCACACAATGAATGGTGGATATCAAAAGTGGGCCCTGTATGATGGACAATCCACTTTGAAGGTAGGGCCCGCACTATGGACACATCAAATGTGGACTTCACATGATTAGTGATGGCTAGTGGACATTGAGGGGCCCCACATAAAGGACAATTGGCATTGATGGTGGCCCCCGCATGATGGATGACCTACATCAAGGTGGGCCCCTAATGATGAATGGTCCACATCCAAGACAGGCCTTGTATGATGGATGGCCCACTTTGAAGGTTTGGCTCACACAATGGACGATCCACATCAAAGGTGGTTTCCATATGATGGTTGATCCTCGTCTAATGTATAACATAATGGATGACCCAAATGTCTTCAAAATATGAAGATTGTAGCCATCCATTCTCTTGTCATTTGGGGCATGTTTTTATTTATTTATTTATTTATTTTAAACACACGCATGCACACCCCCACACACTCACGCCTAGTGGAATTTCACCACCTATGGGTACTCGAACTCTTGACCAGTTGAAACTCGTGAGAGTCTACCACCGTAGCAAGAGTAAGGACCCTCATTTGGGGCATGGTTCATCTATGGTGAGATCCACCAAAACAACCATTTGGATTGCTCTTATAATAGAGTTGTTGTAATCTTAAAAGATGACGTCAACTATTGCTAAAAAAAGCTCTTATTTGAAGGTTTCGTGCTTATTTCAAATATAAGCTTTTTTTGGAATTGAAAAAGTGATTTTACCAAACGAGCTTATTTAAAAGAGGTCCTAGAACAAAAAGAGCTTATTGGAGTAGTTCTTATTGAAAAAGCTCTTATTGAATTAGAATAAAAGTGCAAAACGAGCCCTAAGTCATCTTGACCCTGTTGTAGTCCACACCATTCCTCCAGAAACTTGAAGAGATCTAGGAAATTCTCTTCTTTATTCTTGAAAGAAATCCCCACTAGCCTACCCATACATTGCATCATGTCCCTGATTGAGTTTCCATTGTTGGAAAGAAATCCCAGTCTCGCTTTGCTCTTTCTAGCTGATCGTTGGATCGTTTGATGGGGATGCTGACATACTGATGCTCCTATTGCACCTGCAGTTCTGCTTCTTCCAGCAGGGAGGATTGGTCTATGAGGAGGCATATGGTATCCAAACTTCATACCCTTTTCATTTCGAAGCTTATTAGCCACATTTCTCACTCACCTATTTATTGTCAGCTATTATTCCATCATGATTATGCTTTGCAGACCTTGCAAAGGTTTAGTACTGGCTCAATTTCTTGCATGGGACTTCTGTAGTCATATACAACTTCCCTCATCAGTTTTGCCATGCCATATTTTTGATGTATTTTTTACCCTTTTCTGAGCTGCAGGATCTCTTTAGAGGTTGTAAAGTTTTGTTATCCTTCTGTGTTACTCATGAGAAGTTGATAAATCAAAACTTGAATGAATCTTGAAAAATATGAATGTGATCATTTCCAGATATGCCCCAGCAACCCAACTTTGGAGAGGCAGACTGCACGTGATGGGTGGCAGCAAGGAGGATCGCCATGACCCTGCATTGGAACATTGGAGTCTTGCAGTAAAGAACGGTAAAGCATTGGAGAAAGAGTGGCGATCTGAAATACCCATTCCTCGTGGTGGCCCTCACAGGTTTTTTGTCCATCTGGTAGCTCTAGAATACTTGTCATATTGTCAATGCATAAAATTTCTCCAGTTCTAATGCATGATCTTCTCTCTCTCTCTCTCTCTCTCTCTCTCTCTCTCTCTCTCTCTCTCTCTCTCTCTCTTTTAATAAACCGAGAGTCACCTTCAGTAATCACATACAAATGAATAGATGTAATCTCAACAGCCAACCTAATTATCCTAAGAGATTTTTTGGTGTGTGGAAAGTAGCGCCTAAGTGTTTTCCATGGGAAAATAGACTATTATGCAACCATCTTCACTATTTCAAGAATCTTGACCATCCATCACACAGTCTGGATTGTTTGTTATTCTGAGACCTTGGCCCTGCAGATTTTGTCCAAATTATGTGTAAAAAGTTGGTCCATGATCCAAAACAGCCTCCAGTGGATTTTCAGCCCCAACAGGCCCCACATCATGCCAGTGGACCCCACAGCCCATGAAGCAGCCCTGAATGTGATTGTGCAAGGAGCAGCAGACCTGGTTTCCATTTTTCACGCTTTTACCCGCTGCCTCTGACTATGCCATACCAATTCCTGATGAGTTGCCATGTGTCTCTACCCCGTGATGATGGGCTGATATTATTGTTTTTTAAATACATAAAATTAAAAGTAATCTGAATGATATCTTCTTGTGGTGACAAAATATAAATATATTGTTCCGGGGTTGGAAGTGAGAATCTATAAAGGAAACCCTAAGACTTCCCTTGGTTTTTCTATTAATGCTTCCTGTCTAATGTAGGGGCATTTTGACACCGGCCTTGAGTGGGGTGGCCTGTGGGATGCAAGGGCAAACTTGGGGTGGGTGGCCCGTGTGAGGCAGGTGGCTTGTGCGAGGTGGGCCCCACCTTCGTGAGGCAGGTGGCTGGTGTGAGGCAGGCCCCACCCTTGTGAGGCGGAAACCATGTGAAGTGGGGCCCACGAGGGGGGTTTCGGCCGAGGTCTTAACCTATGCGATGTGGGGCTTGAGCTATGAGATAAAGGGATTGATTCACCATGCTCTATCAGTTTGAGCTTTTAGAGCAAGTGGCTAATTGTCCCGCATCACTGTCCCTAGTTCTATTGTTTTATAGTTAAATATGGTTTAACTAATTTCTATATATTGATTTCGCATTTTTCTGTGCGGTTAAGAAACAACACTTGGTCAATCTGTTCTAGAGTTGGAAAATTTACTAACTCTAACCTAGATGTTGAGTAGTGATCTGTATTTATGACAAATTTCTCATAATGCATTGGCTGTCGTTGAAATTTTTTTTCATGTATTTTCCTCTTGATTCATGTTCAGCAGGCTCTTTTGGCACTTCATGCTCTAGAATCTAGATATCAACTGTTTGCAAATTCCGCTTTGTGGGAAGCATGCAATACTTGTGCTGAGGTGTTGCATGGGGCCTTGCCATGCTGGCACATGACTTGTGTTGGTAATCATGTATTGGTAGGTAAAGGTTCCCTTTTTTCTTCTGTGCCAACCATTCTTACCTAGACATGTGGCATGGGTACCAAGTGCCAAAGTGTCCTAAAGCGTCCAGCACGGCAAACTTCAAAAATTGGGCACAGGGACACTTCTAATAATTTAAGTAAATAAATAAAATTAAATAATACAATGAAAACATTCAAGATGGAGGAAATTAGAAAGAATATTCACATAGTTCCATTATAAACAAATTACTAGTAGTTCAAACTAACAAATAATGGATTAAAAAAACATCAAAAATCACAGAATCATCTCAGGAAATAGTAGTTTTTATGAACATCACCTATTTCGTTAAAATATTAGAACTGAAACTGAACAAAAGAACAGAAAGAGAGCGTATTGGCCATGGTACTTGTAATGGAAAATGAATTGGAATCTAGAGAGAAAGGAAGTCCTTATAGGTAATCTTCAAAAACAAGATAAGGTAATCTTCATAAACAAGGTAATGGAGGCAAGCTGAGGGCTAAGAGAGATCTTTGGCTTGATGAAAGAAATTTACAAAAAATAAAAAAATTAAAAGAAGGAAAGAAAAGAAAATTGAGGAAGGTGAGATGAAATCTTTGCACAGAATAATGTTTGGACACCTCACTTAAAGTGCCCGATATGCGGCATTTTTCAATGACATCATAGGACACTTTGTCCATTCATATTTTGAAGTGTCGTGATGTGTCCAAGGGTGCCCAAGTGTCAGCATGACAAAATCCTAGAAGATATTAGTGTCCAGGTAACACTGTAACACTGGTGCCAACTACTTGTGCATGACCTTTTATGTGAGTTTTTCATGCTAAGGGGGTTGCTTAGTGACTGCCCCTCCTTGACATTTGCCTTGCTCAATGCCCTTTGAGGCATGCATGTAATAGTTGGGCCGAGGCTCAATCTTGGGTGGGATTGTATTGACATGTAAGTGTTGTCTAATGAGCCTCTGCCATGGCCTTTTTGAAGAGCGTGTGCAAAAGAGGAAGTTTGATGTTTGGTGTGCAGCCAATCACGAAACTTTTGCCAATCTACCATTGAAAAGCAAACCACCAGATCGATGGGAGAAATGCTAAGGTGACAATGATGACAATGACAATGACATTTTCCTTCTTGCTTTAAGCATGTTTATACTTTATATGCATGCTTCTCAAATATGTGATGAGCCTAGAGAGGTCGAATAAATTTCATTATGCCCTCCGTGCTATTTACACTTTTTGTAGGGGGTCGAAAACCAACCCTTTTGTTGTTTGAATATATTGCATGATGTTGTTCCATTCCTTTTGTTTTAGTCCTAATTTTTGAAGTTCACTATCAGGGCCTGTGTTGTGGTTGATGACCGTCTTCTTGTTATTGGAGGCCAAGAGGGTGATTTTATGGCCAAACCTGGATCACCTATTTTCAAGTGTTCTCGAAGGAGTGAGGTGTGCGAGCTGATAACTTACTCTACATAAGCATACCAGGATTCAAGCACAACAGTTATTAACAATATTTTATTAACTTCCAGTTAACC
This sequence comes from Magnolia sinica, assembly GCF_029962835.1. NCBI lineage: Eukaryota > Viridiplantae > Streptophyta > Magnoliopsida > Magnoliales > Magnoliaceae > Magnolia > Magnolia sinica. Next base: position 90,676,382 of record NC_080577.1, read on the forward strand.
TTGGTCTCATATGCTCCATCTATTTTCCAACATCTATGCATGCTCTGTGGTTTGACTGTTGTATCTCTTTGTTTTTGTTTTTGTTGTTTCTCTTATATTAATAAACATATTTAGTTTATTACATAATGAAGAAATGCAAACAAGACTGCATCTGTAGTTCATGTCTAGTAGGTAGAACTGTTTATAACTGTGGAGGCATTGCAATTGACAATGGTGGTTCAGTGTTTCCACGATATCATGCATGCACCATACACCACAAACAATATCATACAATGCATTGTCAAACAGTTACCCATTTATTGAGATGGAAATTGAATTGTGGTCAGTTAAGATGGTATGGTGGAACTACTTGTTAGTTTTTTCTGAGGCACATTCGGTGCTCAGGCCTAAAGTTTGCAGGGTACTGTTCGGGTTTTCAGTTTGTGGATTAACTCGACTGAACTTCTGCCATGAAGGAGAACCATTTATATCTTCCATCAATACAGATCAACAGAGGAATACAAATGTCAATGAACATGAACAAATTCTGCAAGATGGCTAAATCAGTAGTGTTATTAAAAACCACAAAGGTGATCTTAAATTTGCCTTTTCCAGTCCGATTGGAGTGGTGGAAATCAAGGTCATTTTTTATCAGCTTGAACATGAAGTTTACCCACTCGGAGGAGATTCTTTTGGTGGCACCCTGATGCAGGACAATTAACCACATGCTCTAAAAGTTCGAACTGTTAGAGCATGGTGAATCAATCCCTTCATCTCATAGCCCAGGCCTCACATCTCATGGGTTAGGACCTCGGCTGAACCCCCCTCGTGGGCCCCAAATCACATGGGTACCGCCTCACACGGGTGGAGCCCGCCTCACACGGGGAGCCCGCCTCGAGTGTGCCCCTGCATCCCACAGGCAACCCCACTTGAGCCCGTTGTGAAAATGCCCCTGCATTAATCACCCCCGGTGAGGAGTCTCGAACACGAGACCTCCCGCTCTGATACCAATTTGATACATGACAATTAACCACTTGCTCTAAAAGCTCGAACTGTTAGAGCATGGCGAATCAATCCCTTCATCTCATAGCCCAGGCCCCACATCTCGTGGGTTAAGACCTCGGCCGAACCCCCCTTGTGGGCCCCAAATCACATGGGTACTGCCTCACACGAGCAACCCACCCCGAGTGTGCCCCTGTATCCCACAGGCAACCCCACTCGAGCCCAGTGTGAAAATACCCCTGCATTACGCCCTCTCATGGGCATCTGGAAATTGCTTGAAAACTCAAGAAATTGCTCTCTTTATAAATTGGTAAACAACATGCATGATGTGCAAATGTAACAAACTGCAATAAAAGGAAAACTTGATCCAAACAAAATAATTACCACAAACTCTTGTGGAACAAATCAGCAATATCACTAGTGAAATCTTGGCAAATATTAAAAAAAGGGAGTTGCCACGAGCCAAATGTCTTGGGATCTACAAAAGGCTAGAATTCATAGAGCCAATTAATCTCAAAGTTAGGATTGAAGATTTTGATTGAATGACTTGACGTCGACGTATGATCAAACTTCCCAAAGATCCAAGCATGGGCCTCAATTACAAAGAAAGAAGGTATTAGGCACCCTTCTCCGGCCATAATTATCTAAAATGTCTACTTATCAAGATTCAAACTTTTAGGATCGATGCTTTTAAGGGGAAAAAACTTGTACTAAATAATAAACAAACAAGCAAGGATGTGTAGGAGAGGAGAAATATAACAAGAAAAATGAATGAAGTTTGTTGCATTTCCCACGAAGAGCCTTGACTACAGATTTGGGGGAGGAAAGAAGAACCTCAGAATCCTCCTGAATGCAATCCTCATGGATGAGTTGTGATCCTTTACCAATTCCTAAAGATAAGATTTTGGAGCTCTTAAATCCTCTCACCTTACTCTTTTCTTGGTATCCTGATTGTTCCTCCACTCTTACAAGAATGATTTTTATTTATTTATTTATTTTATTTTTACAAAGAGAGAGCCTCGAGTAGAGATTTGAGGAGGAAAGATTAAACTTAGAATCCTCCACATGGCAATGGTCAGTAGGTCATTCCTTGAAAACAAGGTGCGCCCCTTTACCAATGCCTAAAGAGAAGATTTTAAAGCCCTTATATCCTCATACTCTACTCTTTTCTTTAAGGCTTTTGCTTTCTTTCACAAGGCTGGTTTTCTGAAGGGGGTGGGCTTTTTGGCTCTTATTCTCTATAGTAAAAGAGTAGAGGAGGCTTTAGAGAGCATGGCTGAGAACTAAGGGTGTAAAGAAGGTTAAAGGCCCTTCGTAATGAGGTAGGGGGCTTATCTATTGATGTGGGGGATGGTATTTTGTTATTTTGGGATAAGCTTGGAGGGTAAAGGATACATGGCACAAATTCATTTGCTCTTGGTGCTTCTTGTGGAGTCCTTGGGTTTATGCACAATGGATTTGCATACAATAAAATTTTATTTCCTCCCAGGAAACCTCGATCACAGTAATATTAGATTTAAAAAAAAAAAAGAAAAAAAAAAGAAACTAACATGTAGATGGATGATATAATACTTGGACATGATGATCGAGTAAATGATTTCTGTAGCATAGATTTGTCGATGCCGATCTCCTACATCAAGGAGTCTCTCCCTGATCTATCTCAGACAAAGGGAACCCAAGGAGAGAATGTGTTTTCCTTTGGTATGGGACACAAGGAAATGCATCAACCATCCATACTGGTGGATCACACAGAGAAGGAAGCAATTGTGATGAAGATAAGTAGAGGGATGGAATTCTCTTTACTGCTCTCTTCTTCTCTCTAAATAGGGACATCTAGGGGGGGGGGAGACAAACGTCTAAGCTCTCTCTCCCCTTAAGGTTTAATCCCATTTGCAATAAGATCTATATATAAGGAGAGATTAGAGTTACAATGGTGCACCTAGTATGATGCTCTACCACTTTACGAACTTCGATGTACCCTACTGTGAAGGAAGCCCGCAAATCTGCCTCTTACATGCATATAGCTATGATCTAACCCCTCCACTGTTAAAGTCATCCATCTATGATTCAGATCTCATGCTGATCATAAACCCTAAGGGTTCAATCTTGACCGAACATCTAGAAGATCAATGTCCACAAATGTGTCCTAAGCATTTGTGCTGGTTAGTGACCGTTGGCCATGTGGATGCGATAAGGCCTATTTCAACCGTTGATCTTGATGACCATGAGTCCTATTTGGACACATGTTGCATGCCTTGGACATATTTAGGGTTACATTAATCTTATATTCGTTAGGTTGTGTGAGGAGTACACAGTATATCCTTTAGTCCCAGGGAACTTGAGATTGGTTGAAAAATCAATGTGTGGCTTAATCCATTGGCCATGTGGATGTGATATGACCTATCTCAACCATTGATCTTGATGACCATGGGTCCTAGTTGGACATATGTTATATGCCTTGGACTTATTTAGCGCTACATTAATCTTATATTCATTGGGTTGTGTGAGGAGTACACTATAAATCCTCTGGTCTTAGGGAACTTGAGAATGGCACGATGATCACTGACCGAGGAGAGTTGTGTTTCATGGATCTCAATATCTAGGCCATGACTAATACGAATGCCTAGGACATCTATGGACATCGATCTTATAGATGTACGGTCATCCTGTGTGAGGGGACTGACATGGGTCAGGATAGGTCTCCACCATGAGAACCGACTTGGTGTCAGTTGTGCCTTTTGCCCTTACTTTATACAGGAGTCTAAGTACGCCATGGATTTGGGATCTTGGTATGGACTCTTGGACACATTGGTGGATCCAAGTTCAAGTTAACAACTTAGAGGTCTATTAGCTTGGACTGTGATCATGTGATCAAGGACTTAACTGCACACATTAATTGATCCATCCTTAAACCTGAGAGCGTGTAAGGGTCTCAGATCTTGATTGTGCAGCTTTGGCTCGCTTTATGAGGTTTCTTAGAGGCCACTATAAGCGTGTGATGCCATGTATGTTCATCAAGGTTCATTGATTCTTGCATGGGCTAATAAGGAATCCACTAGTTTTACCATGGGACCTATTTAGGACGAGATTTGGTTAGATCAAGAATTCATCAAGTATTTTTTCCATTGGGCCCAACTTAAAAAGTTTTAGTTGAGTTTTGAAAGGTTTTTAACCATTTAGGTTTTGTTTTAACTAATAAAGTTTTTTTGATCGTACTTGATGATGATTTGATGATGTACTTCATAATCAACATAGGATATTGGATCGTAGGTGGATGGCCTTCACAGTGGAGAGATTCGATCATAGACATTTTCATTAAGAGGCAGATTGATGGGTTTCTTTCATAGTAGGGTATACCAAAGTTCGTAGGGTGGTGGAGCATCATATTGAGTGCACTCCTGAAACTCTAACCCATCCTTATTTATAGATCCTATTGTAGAGGGGAATACCCCAAGGAGAGAGCTAGCTTGGATGTCCTCACTTAGTGAGAGAAGAAAAGAGAGAGTGATTGAGAGAGAGATCTAATTCACTTCCATCATCACCACCCTTCTTCCTCCTTGTGTGGCCCATCTTGGTGGAAGGTTGGTGCGTTTCCTCGGCCCCTACCAGAGGAAAATGTATCATCTCTTGTGCTCCCTTCATGTGCGATAGATCGGGGAGAGACTTCTAGGTGTAGGAGATTTAACATCGACAGATCTATGTCACCGACATTGACTACGAATTCATTGTGTCCAGATATAATCTCATCCATCCATTTGTTCATTTTGATTTAGGAATCTGATGTTACTGTAAATGATGTATCTCAAGTTGTTTTCCTTGATTAAAATTGTATTGTGTGCAATTCCATTGCGCATAGACTTCAAGGACCCAATAGGTGACACATGGCTTCCTTTCTTAGGACCTTAAGGGAGGGGTGCTTGGTAATTTTGAAGACCTTTAAGAGCAAGGGTACATGGGTTACATGTCTTTTTTCTTTAAAAAAGGGTGAATAAAGAGGGTAATTTGGTAGGTGAAAAGAAGGAGCTATCATTGGAGAGGAAAACATGTAATAATGATGTCATGTTTCGGCAGGAATCCAATTCCTGCGCACATGTGACAACCCATTGTTGAAGGTTGACACACACTAGTCGACACATGTGAGTTGACACGTGCATGGACATGGGAATCAGATCGCCTCACCCATGTTAGTTTTAGGGAAAATTAGATGATACGAGCCGAGTTGCAATTGAGCCCCATTCTTTTTATTGCGGAAGGGTTTGGTGGGTACACCATTGGGCTGGTTGGGTAGGTCCTAGATTTTGGTTCTTGGAGGATTGAGAGTCAAGGAGTAGGCCCTCCTAATCTTGTTTGATCAAATGGTTTCGACGAGCTTAGTGCAAAGTGGGGTGTCTACAAATCTATAATAAAATTCCTATCTATCCATGTCCATATTCCATAGTAATAATAATGAAAGTTTTCAATCAATATTAGATTGGAAATCAAATTGGCAAAAAAAAAAAAAAAAAAACTATACCCTAAAAAAAGGTTAAAGTCTAAATAATTAATTTTAAATTCTCATTATCGTTTGAATGTTGAGTTGTTTGAATCTAAATCAATATAATTTGTCATGCAAAACTTGTTAAAAAGACAATAATACATTCAGAGTAATTGAAATAGTTACAAAGTAAGTTTCACTCTCATTTTCTTGTTAAATATGATATTGAAGCCATTTATGGCTTAGATCCAAAGCAGTGTCTTGGGTAGCGCTCGTAGCATAGCTAAAATGCTATTTAGCGTATGCAGGTAGCGTAACTCTTGCGAATTTGTGATGTTTCAATAAATAAAAAAAGGAGGTCACACTTAGAGATGTCTGAAGGCAAAGAGACATGGAAATATGCGGTTGATGATCCAGATTCGCAGTCAAACACTCATAGGAAATATGCATTTTGTAAATTTTATAATAATTTTCTATTATTTTAATTAAAAAAATATTAGGTATCGTATAGCTTATGCTATAGAGGGCCAAACGCTATGCTATATGCTACATGCTATTTAAAAAACTGATCCAAAGCTTTAGATTTGAATATGGTATTGAAGCCATTTATGGCTTTGATCCAAAGCTTTCCTCTCTTCTTTTTCCCTTTCCTCTTCTCTTTCTCCTTTGTTCTTTTCCCCTTTCTTGCACAAGATGACAGTCCATCCAGGGCCCACCATCCACAATGGCAACCCCTCTATGGCCCGTAGGAACATCTTGCAGCCTCTTCAGGGACCCAACCACTACTGTCAGCTTTCACCCAATCAGTCTGAAGCTGCATTCACCTCTTTGAGACCTTCTCTTGGCCTAAATCTGGCTTTTGTGTGAGTTTTGGCATGTATAAAGTTACATAACTTTAATCCAAATCTGTTGATGTTTATAACCATGCCAGAATAAATGGCGAATAGCTTTATAGTGATGATTAGTAAAAAAAGGTGTAGAGGTTTGCAACTAGTCAACATGATCATCGTGGATTAATGATCACCACAGTTGAACTGGACAACATGAAAGAATATCTGGAGTCATTCCAGTCAGCAAAAAGTTTATTGGAAGTTGAAGCCTTGAAGGAAACTTGGTTTTATAACTGGAAACAAAAAGGACATATTGCAGATGACATATCCCATATTGATCGGGCAAGTGGTAGTCTAACGGTTATATCATGTCTCTTAAACTCCAAGCAACCAAATATTAGTGGTAGATTGTTATTTTTAATGACTGCCTAGGAGATTTGGGAGGCTGTGGCCAACACGTACTCTCAATGGGAGGATATGGCCTGTGTGTATCAATTGGGTTGTGAAATGAATACGCAACAAGGGGAGATGTCAGTTGAGGACTGCTTTGTATTGATGCGACAAAAGTGGAAGGAATTCAACTATTGTCAGTTTGTTGTAATACTCCAGAGGAGATCAAAAGCAAACAAAAGTACAGAATATTTTTGAGTAGTAGTCAGCGAGCCACCTCTGAGATTGCATGTCCTTGTAAGTGATTCTCTACCTTGGAATTTGTTTAATCAGAGAAGAAGGTAGTCAGTGAGACACCTCTATTAGACAGTTCCAGTTTTCATGAGAGAGATATCTGTTCTTGTCGCAGACTTTAGATCATTCAGAGGGAGTGGATCTGGAAAAGGACAGATCCTTCTACCTTTTTCTTCTACTGACAAAGATAGACTTTGATGCACTTATTGCAGAAAATGCAGACATCTTAAGGAGCAGTGTTGAGATTTAAATCCCCATCTACTTCTGAAGCCATGGAGCACCATTGCTGCTGCACACTCTGTCAGACCCAAGAGACCAGCTCAGCGATGATCTCCAGAAACAAGAGCCTTCTATTAAAGCATCACTTCTTCAAATGAGCAGCCATATGAGCAAACCAACTGCATCTGCATCTGCAAATCATGCCCCTTAGTTTTGCTTTCATAGCTCCACATATGAATGGTTAGAAGGAAGGATCACCCCCCACTACCAAAATATGTTCCTTTCTAGTGGCGTCAAACTTGCTGATGGGTATGATGCAAAAATTGGATCAACTTGCGAATTCAATAGACTGATACGATGATGCCACATCCAAACTGGAGGGAAAAGTTTGGTAGTAATAGAACCTAACAACCATCAACAACGACATGATGTGGAAGGTTGCCCATTACTTTGTGAAGTGGCTTCATTTAGCCAAGCTCTTTTTTGGCATTCAGTCTGACATATGTGGCTGGAGAAAATGGCTGGAGAAAGTCTATTCTTGCTTGAATGATTTTTTAACCTTATTTTGGACCTATTATGATCATTTGTGATTAGGCCTTAAATGGAAAAATATGATAATTGGCTCTTGAAACCATATTTTTTTTGGATCATGTGGTTTTAAACCTCAATCTTAATTTACTTGTAGTTGGCATTCAGTGGTTTGTAGTTATGCACAAGTTACTTCAATTCTGCAATAGCACAAGACAAAAATATTATGCACTATTTGTAGATTGTTCCCATGGCATGTATAAGTTGTGGAGGAATGTTATGAACAACTGAATGGCTTTAGTGTGAACTTCCACATTTCATTCGTCACATTCATGAGAGAGAGGTGCTCAACGGACTTCTCGAGGAGTAAGCATCGGGGGTTCTTGCGGGGGTCTTCAAGAGGAAGATCAGTACACCGGGACAAAGCAAAGTTGAGGGTTTAAGTGACTTAAAGAGCTTCACAGCAATTGTAAGGAGGGGTCAGACTCGGAGATGAGATGTGCCGGAGACTATTTACGTCAACAATGGCGAGGGAGGTGCAATGGCACCACGACAATTGCAGAGCAAGCAAGGGGCTCATAGTTGACTGAGGGAGAGAAGCCAACTAGGGAACTATGGGTTGGTGGATGACGGAAGAAAGGAGAGGGTTGTTGAGGGAGATTTGGGTTGGGGTGGGGAAACCTTGGAAGGTGGATGTGGGTGTTGGAGGTGGAAAATACGGGCCATATTTGGTCTTCCCTACCCTATTTGTTGAAAATTTTCTGAAGGAGTGGATGGACCACAATTTTCGGTGGGGTTTTGGGAGGGTAGGAGAGGTGAAAGAGGTGGTGATTCCCAGGGAGAGGAACTGGGAAGTTGGAGGGTTTTGCTTTCATCCGGGATGAAAAGGCAGATGATGCGTCCTTTGTAGTGATTGAGCTACATTGGAGGAGCTTCGAAGGAAATATGTTGTTGGTTCAATGAGCTAGGTACGGGATAGAGTTGGTGAATCACTAGATCTCGACGGTGGAGAAGAAGACCATGAAGGCACCAAGCAAGGGGAAGTAGGTGAGGGTGGAAGGAAACTTGGACTTCAGGGAGGGGCTGCATCAAGGGGCTATGATAGGAAAGACCTTCAAAGATGCAGTGGTTGGAGGGTTGCTAAAGGGGTTTTGGATGGTGGTGCATCAACCAGTGGAGTTATGCTAAAGTCAGGGAAGGAGGAGAGGTGGTTGTGGAGGGGTTCACATAGGGCAAGGCTAGCGGGGAGAGCCTGAAATGGAGCCTTGTGGTGGAGACTAGGGTCGACACCACTCTAGAAGAGGTAAAAGGGTGGTTCTCTAACATTGGAGGAGTGGAAGAACATGTCTATTCTGTTAAGCCCCTATCCCAGTTGGAATTTTGGATCTCTCCTCAAGCCAAAGGTGGAGATTGACAAGGTTTTACTTGTTGGAGCTCTATTTGATGACAACCCTGTAAAGAGGTTGTATCGGTGGGGGGAGAAGTTGACCTTTGGATGGGTTAAAGAGTGGTATCAACTCTAGGGTGGTCCTTTAGAGTTGTGGTTCCTTGATGCCTTCGAGGTTATTGTATCTTGAGTTGAAGATGGCTCGAATCTTCATAAAAAGGAACGATCCGTTGTAGCCTTGAACTAAATATCGATTGTGGCGAGAGAAGAATGCCTCCCCATTCGAGTGAAGAATGTCTGAGGGGCGGTTGGAAGGAGGTTAGAGGTGGAAGAGGAGGTTGTGACTTGCGATCATCAGTGCTGGCCAGGGGGAGCTCAAGTGCAGCAATGATGAGCGTCCATATGTGTCCTGCAACAGTTGGGGCCAAGGCTTCTTGAAGGGCGACGCATAGCGTTTTTGGGGATGGGTATGCTACCGCGGCAGGGGAGGGCGGCTTCTATGACAAGAGAGATGTGGGGAGTTCGCCAAATGGCCCTGACGCTAACCCAATGTCAGTGATGTAATTGGAGGGCGGCTCAGGCAACAATCGTGTAGGCTCGGAAGCCGTGTGGTTGGGTAGTAGGTTCACACGGAGGCGGTGATAGGGTCGAAGTCTAGGCTCAAGTTTCGGAGCTAAAGGTTCAGGTTATATGTGGAGGCTTGGTGAGGGGTTTTGTTCTTGAGATGCACGTGTTGGGTGACACATGTTGATGTAGGACAATGAACCACTTGCTCTAAAAGCTCGAACTGATAGAGCATGGCGAATTAATCCCTTTATTTCATAGCCCAGGCCCCACATCTCATGGGTTAGGACCTCTGCTGAACCCCCATCGTGGGCCCCAAATCACATAGGTACCGCCTCACGTGAGCCGCCCACTCCGAGTGTCCCCACATCCCACAGGCTATCCCACTTGAGCCCGATGTGAAAATGCCCCTGCATTAATCACCCCCGGTGAGCAGTCTCGAACATGAGACCTCCCGCTTTAATACCACTTTGATGCAGGACAATTAACCACTTGCTCTAAAAGCTCGAACTAATAGAGCATGGCGAATTAATCCCTTTATCTCATAACCCAGGCCCTACATCTCATGGGTTAGGACCTCGACCGAACCCCCCTTGTGGACCCCAAATCACATGGGTACCGCCTCACACGGGCCGCCCAACCCTAGTGTGTCCCCGCATCCCACAGGCTACCCCACTCGAGCCCGGTGTAAAAATGCCCCTGCATTACATGTCCTGATGACAACACAACAATGGTGACAAACATCCATCTCGCAGTGGAGGGCTCGCCAAGACCCCGTCTAATGTTGTTGATGTCAGTGTTTCGATTGTGTCGTTGTTTGCCCGTGCGTGTTTTCTCCCTCCGACTCGTGCGAGGTTACTTGGGAAGACACATGTGACCGGATTTCTCCACCTCTTCAAATATCTCTCTCATTTTGCTTTCCACTAGAGACTCTTTTTGGATCTAACTCCTGTGATCTCCAATGTCATGCTTTCATAAAGGTTGTTGTTGGAGAAAATCTAGTAAGGGGTGTGAAGAAGTTGTTCCTAGCAGTGCGATGGTGGAGAGAATGGATACTCTAGAGGACTAGATGAAGCTTATGTTAGATAATATACTGATGGTGGGGGTTGTGGAGGATGGCTCGAGTCATAGTTTTGGGAGGAAAGGTGCTTGAGGTTGCTCCACTTTAGGTGGCCCCTAGGGGGTGTGAAAATTTTATCGAAAGCTAGTTGGGGCCTCAAAAGTTGATAGAGGAAGTCAACCTCAGCCACTGAGTAGGTAAAGCTGGCTAGAAGAAATGGCTAAGGGTGGGGATAAACCAGGTAGGCAAGATGGTGGGTGTGACCTTCGGTGAAAAGGTGGAGGACTATCACTCGCAATTCCTGTTTGTGAAGGAAAGGGAAAGTCAATTGCCCGATTAAGCACCTTGGTGGACGACCCACTGATCTTCTAGAGGTCAAAGAGTAAGCCTTGCTTCTAATGTTAACTTTTATTTGGGGAATTGGAGTTGGGAACTAGGAAAGGGAGGAAGGGAAGGTCAGTGCCCAAATGAAGATACTATGTTCGAGCATGAAGGGTCTGTGATGCTTGCAGAAGAGGGGAAAGGTCAAAGAATTATGCCGGAGATGAAAGTCTCAGGTGATTTCCTTTTAGGAATCCAAGCTACAACAGTCGATAGTATGATCATGGACGCTCTATGGAGAGTGTCTCTGAAGGAGTGGGTGTTCATTAAGTTGGTGGCGGTTTGGGATTCTAACCTCTGGGCTAAGGAGGACTGGTGGGGAGGTGTTTTCTCGCTATTAATGGTGCTTAAAGATGTTTTGATTGGGTTCAAGTGGTGCTTCACGGCAGTGTACGACACCAACCAAGCTGCGAGGCATGTCTTTTGGGAGGGGCTTGATTCAGTGTGCGACGAGTTTGTCTTCCCTTGGTGTGTTAAAGGAGACTTCAATGTGACAAGATTTTCTTTAAGAAGTCCGAAGGGGGGAAGGTTACAGGGGGTATAGAAGAGTTCTCAAATATGAATATCGGTATCGTATCGGCCGTATCGTATCGATATCAGCACATGCTGATAGGCAATACGGGGTCGTATCGATCCGATACAAAAAACAATTGACCCGTATCGGCCGATATGCCTATAAAAGGCCAATTTTGAATTTTATTTATTTATTTACTTCACACGTCTTCTCTTCTTCTTTTTTCATTTAAACTATGGAAGAAGTTTAAAAACTTATTTTAGGCTAGATCTAGGCCTATTTTGGGATCAAAACAAATGATTTGAATGTGAATCAACAAATCAAAGCGAAGTGGACCATTATAGGAAAAATCAGAAAGAAGGGTAAACCTTCACTTTCTTTATTATATTTTCATCTTCTTTTTGTATTTCAATGTAATGGGCCATTGTTCACCAAATCATGATTGATTTGTGTTTAATTAGGGCCCATTTAGTTGACTTTCAACCAGTCAAATCGATAGACAACATTCTCATCAAAGAATGGTCCGGTACACCATTGAATACAATGGTTCAAATACAAAAAAAAAAAAGAAAAAAAAAAAAGAAAAGAAAAAAAAAAAGAAAGATTCTTGGATATTTCATTTTTTTTTTCCATATTATTTTTCTTAAAAAAAATTTGATCGATACGGGTCGATTCGGCCTCGATACCGATACACGATGCCGTATCGTATCATTTTTCCGTTGAGCCAATACGCCGACCGATACCGACATTTAAGACCATGGTTCTCATTGTGGGTTGGGAAAGATAGGCTAGTGGACTTTCTAATGGTGAACGGCCAGTACTTTGGTCAAATGGGCAAGCCAAATTGGTTATATCTCGACTTGAGAGATTCCTATTGTCTGTTGAATGGGTGCCAATTTTTTCGTGGCCTATTTAAGAGGGCCATCGAATCCAGTTTCAAATAATTGTCCAATTCTTCTGGAGGTAGGGGTGGAGAGCTGGGGGCCGAAGCCATTCGAATTCGAATTATCTTGGCTAGAAGTGGAGAGGTTTACTGATCCTGTTAAAGAATGATGGTCTTCTTTCACTATCGAGGGATATGTTGGCTTTTAGCTGAGTCAGAATATGAAATTCCAAAAAAGCAAAATCATCGCTCAAAAGCGGGAGTTCTTCAAGAAGCGGGAGGAGAAGATGGATGGTATTTTGAAAGGTGTCCACAATCTCAATGTAAATGCTGAAGAATCGAAGTTATTAGAAGATGAGAGGAACCAAAGGACATAGATATCCCAAGAATGTTTGAGTCGCCTTAAGGCGGAAGAATTCATATGGAAGCAGCGCTCAACAACCACTTAGCTTGAGGGGGATAAAAATACTAGATTCTTCCATAGCATTGCCAATGTGTGAGCAAGATGCAACAAAATAGGAAGTATTGTTGTGCAAGGAAGAAGAATTGAAGAAAAAGATCAAGTGTGCGCATCAGTGATCGAGCTTTATGGACAAGGGCTAGCAAAGGCCATTGGGAGATGAATTAGAGCTTAGTAGTTTGGCAGATGATGATGTTGTTTCTTTGGAGAGGACATTCTCGAAGGAGAAAGTCAAGGCTGTGTGGAGCCCTTGGGAAGGACTAAGGCCCCGAGTCTAGATGTCTTCCCGTTGGCCTTCTATTAAGGATTTTGTGTGGTGGTCAAAGGGGACATCATGAGCTTCATGTTGGAATTCTATGTGAGGGGTCATTTGTTGATGGAACGAGAAGTGTCGTTCATTGCGATAATCCCAAAGATCGCCAGCACGGATAGTCTAAAAGACTTCAAGCCGATAAGCCCGATTGGTGGGCCATACAAGATTCTAACAAAAATCTTGGTGTCAAGATTCAGGGCAGTATTGGTGAAGGGCATATCTAAGAACCGACGTGCTTTTATCGTGGGAAGGCAAATCATCGACAATGTCCTTATGGCACATGAGTGCATTGATTCATGATGTAAGGAGGAAGGAAGGGGCATGGTATGCAAACTAGATTTGGAGAAGGCATACGATCATGTCAACTGGAAATTTTTGGATTGCATGCTAAGGCGGATGGGTTGAGGTTCGAGATGGAGAGAGTGGAGGATTAGGGAGTGTATTTGCTCAGCTCGATTTTCTATCTGATAGGGCCTTCGAGGAGAGTTCTGCAAGGTAGTCTTCTTTCTCCTTATTTTTTGTGGTGGTGGTCGAGGCATTGGAAAGGACGCTATAAAGGGCAAGAGGCGGGCCTCTTTCATCAGTTTTAGAGAGGCTAGGGTGAACCCCCTGTTCTCATCTTCAGTTCACCAATGATACGCTTCTCTTTTGTGAATCTGATGAGGACATGGTGGAAAAGCTAAGAATGATTATCCTTTGTTTTGAAGTTGTTTCAGGCATTAAGGTAAATGTTGCCAAGAGTGAGGTGTTAGGGGTGCGGACGCCTAGGAAGGAGGTGGATCGGCTGGCTAAGGTCTTTGGTTGTCAAGCTAGATCGTTTTCCTCGACATACCTTGATCTTTCATTATGTATTGGGAACCGGATAACTCTCATAAAGTCTACCTATCAAACCTACCCTTGCACTTTCTCTCTGTTCAGATGCCTTCAGTTAGTTCTCGCCAAGCTGGAAAAGCTAAGAAGTGATTTTCCGTGGCATGGGTCATTGAGATTTGCCGGATAAGAAAGTGGAGAATTTTTTTTGTGGTTCCTCGATCGCTTGCAAGTGTTTATGTCAATTAGAGACGAGCGAGACTAGATGATAAGGGATATGTCGGGCCGCTTCTCAGTTCGTTTTTTCTATGGATATCTCCGTCTCCGGTTAGGGCCTGCTCCTTGTGTTCATATAACCTTTGTGTGGGGTTACGGGGCCCCTCTGAAAGTAACAGCCTTTGGTTGGTAGGGTGAGAGTCCTCACCATTAATGACCTTTGCAGGAGGCATGGTGCTTTGCAACGCGTGCCTGTTGTGCATGGTGGATGCCAAGTTAATCAACCATATCTTTTCACTAATAATAATAATAATACAAAGATGCTCAAATGAAATGTCAAGAAACATGAAATACTAGTAAAGAAATATTACTTTGTATTTTTGGGTCATTCCATTGGCATTTATAAATCATGAGAAGGGTGCTAGAAACAAGTAAACATCTTCAACAAGAACATAGCATTTGGCATATTAGATGCAACAAACGAAGCTCAACTCAGCAAAAGAACATGAAAGTCATGTATGCCCATTCAATGAGTGGAGAGACTCGCCATAGCATGAAATCATCTCCCATATGAGCATTCTTGTGTGTTTATTTTCATATTACCAAACCAACAATGCTAGCCTTATTCTCCACTAAACTGAAAAAACAAACCTAAAACCTCACCAAACACATCTGAATTAGTGGGTCCACTTTTGCACCCCTCTTGATGATTGGGTTAGCCTATTCTTTGGCCCAAGGCTTTATCATGATGGGCTAGACAAATGGTATCTTAGATCCTTTTCACGTGTGATTTTATAGTGGTGATACAACTTACTAAGTCAAGCTTTATTTAGTTTGAATACCACATTCTATTTTCTAATAGCTCTTTACCAATATCAAAACACAAGAAACTGTTTGCATGGTAAAACTTTGCCAGTAACCAATGTTCATGTGTCAGTATTGTTACATGCATCAGTGACTAGGGATATGGACGATATCGCCGATACTCGGAAAATTATTGTTGACTAAGGGAAATAGTGGGAAAAGGCGGAATTTTTCAGTAAAACTTCAGGAAAAGTTAAAAGACACATCTTTACACATTTAGGAATGCAAAAAAAACAACTATACACAATAGGTTTCCATTTTACAGGGGCCTAGGGCATGTGTTGTTAAAAAAAATAAAAAAAATAAAATGCTAGTAATAATACATCCGTTCTCAATTTGAGGGGTAAATGGAGAAAATAACATTTTCCCGCCTACTCAAATGTTGATTGATTCATCACAAATTCATGTCAATGCATGAGAATCATGCATAGAAATTGCAATTCGTGCTGACATTTCAAGGAATAAAAAAAACTTTCCATGGATTTTTTGGTAATCTTTGAGTTCCGGCCTATCTCCACTTTGAGTCAAGATTTTTCCTGCAAATCCAAGGCTTTGTTTAAAGAAAAACCAAGAGTTATTAAAATCACCTAAGGAACAAAAGCCCACGAAAATCGATGATTTTTTATTTTGGAATTTTCTCGATTTTTTCGTGAATTCAGTGTTTTATGGTGGCAATATCATCGTTGGTATTGCTAATACAAAGGAACTTTTAATGTTGTCCAAGGACCAAAATATTCTTAGTATCGCTAGTATCACCAAATTTCGCCGATAATATCAATAGTTTGAATTTCCTTTGTTACTTGGGGTTTCAGCATCGTTGACCTGACAGTACTGATAATAACACTATAGTACCCATTGTTCAAAGTATCCCTAATATTATCCTTATCTCCAACTCGGTGATACCAATAACACTAGTGATATCAGAAATTCCAAGTATCAACAATGTATTACTAAGTGTCGCCAATGTATCACCAATATTTTCAACTATGTAAATTTCAGGTGTCGCTTGTATTGCCAATGTATTGATATCATATCACCAATGTATCTCTAATATTTTCGACTGTGTAAATTCTAAGTGTTGCTTGTATCACAAGTGTATCGGTGATGTTTTGATAATATTGCCAATATAATGATATCACCAAAAATTTGTTTATTAAAAAAAAATTCCATTTCAATTTTTTTAGGGCACATGGTTGTAGGCAATGTTCAACTTATCGATGATAATATTGATAATATCTCGATTTATCGTTATCACAACATGCACGATATCGAGACCACAATCTTTCATTTCCTTTCCAGTTGTTGATGATTTTTTGGCGAAATATTGTGTTGTCGCTATTCTAAAATATCGATGTATGTTTGGATGGATGGTTAGATGGGATGGTTGGACTGTTTTCTTACCACGGCACATGCTTTTAAGCCTCAATTAAATGAAAACTTATCATGTATGCATTCCTTATGCAATACTTTTATTCCTAAATATGCAAATATGTGTATTTTAGCATCTCCTGAAGTTTCACTAAAAATTCCACCTTTTTTCCCATGTTTCCCCGCATTTCTGGTTATTAGCAATACTATTGACGATATTGATATTGCTTCTGTATCCCCGGTTAGTGAAACTTGTAGCGATACTAATACTTCTAACACTGATAGTACCTAAACATGACAGAATGAAATAGTTTACCTGGGTAAAAAGCATACATAAGTAAGATTTTTCTTACATCCAAACAACCCTAGAGAAAAAGAATTTCCTCAATCTTTTGTTCCATCCCATTTTCAAGGAATTCTTCATTTTGACAAGACATTCACTGATGATTGAAGTCTACGGAAGATGGAGTTTGCAATGGCCAATTGGCCATATCCACAGTTAATCACTATTCCACCTCTTTCTACTAGTCTATAGTCTTTTTTTATTATTAGTATCTTTAAGCAATCATCATTCTACTCAACAAACATCTGTTCTAGGAAATTCGCTTCCAAACACCAAGAAGAATCATGCTTTAGCATGGGTGGAGAACAGTGCCTAGCAGGCTAGCACCTTCCTTCTGCATCACCACAGCCCCATATAAATTTCCAAGTCCAAATCTCATTGAGGTGTGATTATTGATTAAATTCAATACTGACATTATTTTGCAGAAATCTAGGTTCTATGTTTCTAACCATCCCTGATTTTTCAAAATCAGTACTCCCAGTCAAACTACCAACATTCTCCAAGTGGCCAGTTTGTCCAACATTACCTTGTCTTATTGATGAATGTTGTGATATTCTGTTGATCATCATTGTCACCATTGCCCTGTCCCAGTTATTTGGGGTTCAGCTTTATGAATCTTGTATTGCTTCCTATCTCCCTATCCTCATAAGGTGAAAAACTTATGTCTGAGACCAGGTTTGTAGGGGAGATCTTGTGTGTTCACTAGCTTGACAACCAATTACACCACCCAGATTCTCTTGATTAGTGAAATAATGTTATTTTGATTTCGATTTCCTTTTTTTTTTTTTTGTCAATATGAAAAATGACCAATATCTTCATAACCATTTTGTGGACTGGCAATTCTCACTCTAGCCAAAAGGCCTAAACCACCAAGCAGTTACTATCATATGAACCTCTCACTGCATGAATCAGGTTTTATGAAGTAAATCTCCCAAAAATTGACTCTCAGCACCTTCAACTTCACAAGGTGCAGCTCAGAAGTGTCATTCAGCTTAGGAAGAAACAAAAGGAAGCATCTAAATAAATATAAACAAATACAGGTCGTACCACTGGCAGGTCCTGGTGATCAAGATGGCCTTGACCATGAGTGGAAAGTATTCATAGCAACTGGAAGCTTTCAACAGAAACACGAGTATTCTGGGTCAAGTCTTGAGAAAGGCCTGAAGTATGACCTGAAATTCAATAAGCTGAGGCCTTAAGTCCGCAAAACAGAAGATTGAGTGTTGGAATAATGATTCATATTTTGCACCGGTTCTGTTTATGCTTTTGTTCGTCTAAGAAATTCAAAAGATGCTGGCGTTGTTGCATGTAGACCACTCTTTTGGATTAATTAAAAATATGCACTGCTCAAGTTTCTCATCTAGCTTGTCATATATTTTGCTTCATTTACCATATCTTTGTTTTTCGACTCCTTTATGTGTTACTTTCATGTTCTCAAAATTTTCAGGTAGTTTATAGTGATGTTTACATGCTGGATGATGAGATGAAGTGGAAGCAATTGCCACCCATGCCAAAACCCGACTCCCATATAGAGTTCGCGTGGGTTATTGTGAACAATTCCATCGTTATTGTGGGTGGCACAACAGAAAAGCACCCTGTGACAAAAAAGATGGTGCTGGTTGGAGAAGTGCTCCGGTTTCGTTTAGATACATTGGTATCAGCCTTTTCCCATCATTTATATGCTTCAATGAATGCTAATGAACATCAAGAAACTTTTTTTTTTTCCCTTTTTCTATTGGTGTGTTTTCTCCCATTATACTTACTACTCATACGAAGTGTAGTTCCTGGCCTACAAGATTACCTCACGCCACTTCAAACCACCAGAATGTATAGCGCAACTTCTGTTGTGCAGTCTGTAGACCCATCAGCTTGTCAAAGTTTTTATTTCCTTCTTCATTTCTTTGTATGGTGCATGTGAAACCGAGATAACATAGGAGAATTCTCCTTGGACAGAGTATTCAGTAGAGTTGTCTGCATTAGGGCTGCCAAAGGGCCAGATTTGGGCCTGGTCTTGCCATGCCCCTGCACAGGTCCAATGTACATGACTCAGGCCTGAGCATAGACCGGAGCCCATTACAGACTATATCGCCGCCTGAACCTGAGCCCAAGCCAATTAAACTTTACAGGCACAAAGACTCAGCCCAAGCCCAATTAAAACTAAAGCCAAAGCTTAAATAAATCTAATAGGCCCGAGTCCATTTCACATAACCAGAAAGGGGTGATTAGGTTTTTCACTCATTAATAAGAAAAAAATTAGAGGTTTTTCATTTTGATTTATATTTTATTTAGATGTTCAACTATAAGATAGCCTTCCTGGGACTGGGTCTTGGCCCAAGCCCGGTTTATCCATAAGGGCCCCATGGACCTCTATCACTAGGCCCGAGCCTAGCCTTCTTAATAATCAGGCTTGAAGTTTTTGTCTGAGCAGCCCACGATCCAACAATCAAGCCTGAGCCTGACAGCCCTGGCCTGGGTCATTTACAGTGCCAGTCCCCTAATGTTGTCATTGCTATGGTTTTGAGCATTAACCTGTGGAACGAACTAACCGAAAAGACTCCCAAGCTATTACCTTTCCAAATCATCATATCTTGATCTTGAGGCGAAGGAACATGGAGAGCAAGCTGATGAATTCCTCGGTTTCAACCTCATTAAGATTTCTTCAACACAAAGGAGACCAAATAACAGTCCCGGCGCATATAGCATAACATCGATCGACAAAGATAAACCTATCTAAGGCAAGGTTGGCTATTCTTGGAAAGAGCTCTGTCAAAGGACGATCTCCACACCACTCCTCATCGATCCAAAATCGAATGCGGTTTCCCCTCCCAAGAGAGAAAGAAATACCATCCCGGAACATATGAAAAGAATTAATGATTGCCTTCCACACGCTAAAGGCACGGTAGAGGGAAGAGGACTTTGTATTCCAATTTCCGGTTTGAGTGCCGTACTTGGAAGCAATAACATCCCTCCATAGCTTCCCTTCTTCCACTTTGAATCGCCAAAGCCACTTTCCAAGAAGTGCGGTCTTCATAAGATACATAATTTTCATGCCAGCGTTGCCGTCACTAAATGGTTTGCAAACTTCCTCCCAGTTTAAAAGGTTAAACTTTCCTCTTTCCTCACCCCCTTTCCATAAAGAATTTCTTCGCAATTTATCAATTCTTTGCGTGACGAACTTGGGACATTTGAAAAGGGATAAAAAGTAAATAGGCATATTGGCTAAAGTTGCTTTAATGAGAAGTAAACGGCCTCCCAAAGATAGGCACCGATGCATCCAAGTAGATAGGCTTCTTTATCCCTTTTAATAACCATGTCCCAAAGATGCTTGGCGGGTTTCCCAATACAGAGCGACAAACCGAGGTAAGAAAAAGGAAAGGAGGCACTCTTACATCCAAATATATTGGCCAATTGCAAGAGATCTTCATGCTGAATATGGATGCCCAACATTTTGCTCTTAGAGGCGTTCACACTTAGACCCGAAATTGCTTTGAAACACACCACAACTTTTCGGAGATTGTCAACTATGATACTATCTGCTTCACAAAAAAAAAAAAGGAAGAAAGAAAAAAGAGAGAGAGGATTGTATTAACCGTGTATTGAAGTTGAGAAATTTACACCCTTGCTTCCATAACCTTGAACCCAACAATCGGTCCCTTCTCCTCTGCTCTATGGAGCATTCGACTAAAAGCTTCTCCAACGACGACGAAGAGGTAGGAAGACAAAGGATCTCCCTGCCTGATTTTGCGAGAAGTAGCGAAGTAGCCTTTAGACGAGCCGTTAATCAAAATAGAAAAAGGAGACTGAACATAAGAATTTATCCATTCCCTCCATTTAGAACCACATCCTAGACGACGAAGAGGTAGGAACACAAGAATCCACACTATCTTAGGCCTTCTCGGTATCGAGCTTACAAACTATCCCATTTTTCCCTTGCTTATATTTGGAATCGATACATTTGTGGGCAATGAGAGCACTGCCCAAAATCTACCTCCTTGTGAGACAAGCTCCTTGATTTTCCACGATAACCCTAGACAACATGAATCTGAATCTTAGAGCGGGAATCTTGGCCAAAATTTTATACGGGCTTCTGATTAGACTTATAGACATAAAGTCTTTAATGGATTCCGCATCCTCGATCTTGGGGATGAGAACCAAGAAGGTTGCTCTGAGATCTTTTGAAAGGCGGCTTCTTTCGAAGAATTCGTGAATAAAATCCATCATATCTTTGCCAACAATCGACCAAAAATTCTGAAAATACAACATCGGAAATCCATCAGGGCCAGGAGCCTTGTCTCCACACATGGAATTTAGGGCCAACTTTACTACTTCAGAAAACGGCTTCTCAAGGAAGTGTACTTCTATATTGGACAATCAGGGGAAATCCATATTATCGAGCCTCGGTCTTCTCCAAGAATTAGAGGCTAACAGATTTTTGTAGAATTGCACAATAGAGTCGCTGATACTCGTTTTGTCAGTAGTGCTCGAACCTTCCACCTGAAGACCAGTAATTCTGTTATTCCGTGCCCGGGCCTTACCCATATTGTGGAAGAAACTCATATTCTCTTCCCCACATTTTAGCCACAAAGCACAAGATCGTTGCCGCCATTTAATCTCCTCCTCTTTGGAGAAGGAATTACAAGATCAGGTCTTCATATTAACGCGAGAAAATCTGAACTTTTGGGTATTGATCTTCCGTTGGAAAAAGTTGGGGAACTAGTTGTGTTTGGATGCAAAGTGGGGACGTTCCCATCAAAATATCTGGGTCTCCCTCTTTGTATAGGAAAGGTTGCTAAGCATCTATGGGATCCCGTTATTGAAAGATTTGAGCATAAGCTATCAGTTTGGAAAAGAAGATATATGTCTCTCGGAGGCAGAATTACTTTCATAAAGGTAGTACTCTCGAACCTTCCTTTGTATTTCATGTCCATTTTCCAGTGCCCGAATAGTGTTCTTGATAAGTTGATGGGAAGAGATTTCCTTTGGCAAGGGGGAGAGGAGAAGAGGAAGTTTCATCTCTTGAAATAGGATGTTTGGTGTAGGCTGTCAAACAACCATTTACTCCAAAAGCCTAAGTTGTCAGAGTGTGGGTGTATCAATGTATATTAAGGGACTTTATCACTTCAACACCCCCCCACACGTGCAAGGTGGGAACTCCGCACGAGAACATATTGATGAAGGTGGAGGGACACTCACACCATAAATAGGTCAGGCTTAATTTCCCAGTCCCTGGGCCGGACCTGATTTTCGTGACCCCCCGTGGGAGAATAATATATTAGCGAGGCATATTTGCTGCTCTCGAGATTTGAACATAGGACCTTCCGCTCTGATACCATGTCAAACAACCAAAGCAACCGTGGATGTAACAGAAGCTTCGACCAGATGATGGTGCTCTCCTTACTGATCCCGAGATGTATCGACGACTTGTAGGCCGGCTTATTTACCTGACTATTACTCGCCCAGATCTCTCATTTGCAGTGGGGGTTGTTAGCCAATTTATGCAAGCTCCTCGTACTTCCCATCTCACGTCTGTCTACCGCATACTTCGGTATTTAAAATCAGCTCCAGGTCTTGGCCTCTGCTTTTAGTTGTATGGTCATCTTCATCTTTCTAGCTATTCCGATGCTGATTGTGCAGGTAGTACTTTTGATCGCCGCTCTACATCCGGCTTTTGTACCTTCCTAGGTAGTAATCTTATAACCTGGAAGAGCAAAAAACAGCCAATTGTTGCCTGGTCCTCGGCTGAAGCAAAATATCGTGCTATGACTCATGCGACATGTGAATTCGTGTGGCTTCGCAACCTTCTTGAAGAACTTGGCCACCCTCCTTCGGATCCTGTTCCTCTTCACTCTGACAACCAAGCAGCCATCCATATTGCTCGTAACCCAGTTTTCCACGAGTGAACCAAGCATATTGAGGTCGACTGTCACTTTATTCGGGAGAAAGTCGCTTCTAAGGAAATCGTCACTCCTTTTGTTCGATCTGGGGATCAACTTGCTGATGTTCTTACAAAGTCTTTGAGTCGAGATACTCTTCGTCGTGTTCGTGAAAAGTTGGGCATGATCAACATCTATGCTCCAACTTGAGGGGGAGTATAGAGAATGCTAGTGTATTGTGTATGTGGTTAGTGGCCCCTTTTAGTGTAAGTGCATGTGCACACTTCCCTCTTCTCCTGCGGTGTACTATATGCTTTATTATAATAAAACATTATGTGTTAGGGCAAGATAGCCTAACACATCATCTCTCCCAAACTCTCCTTCTTCTTCTTCTCTCTCTCAATTTTCTCATTTCTTCTTCACATTATCATCATCAAATCATTCTCTACTTAGGCCAAGAGGAGGGAGGTTTAGGGCTGAGAGGTTTGGATTCCATGAACAAGGCTCGATTGGGGAAATGGTTGTGGAGATTTGTGATTGATAAGGGAAGTCTTTGGAAGGAAGTCATAGGTTGGAAGTATGGGGTGGAGAAAGAGGGTTGGTGGCCCAAGAGCTCTTCATGTACAGGGCGTCAAGGGTTTGGAGAGAAATTATGAAGCTGAAATGTCCTATCTCAGCAGGGGTCTGTTTTGGTGCAGGCATCAGCTTAAAATTTCAATTTTGGAAACATATTTGGTTAGCAAGAGCAAGTTGCTGGATCAGTTACCTAATCTAGCTCTCTTTTGAGTATGTGATGCAAGGATCCACAGGTCATTGGCTTCCTTTGTTCTGGAGAAACCTTCAGGATGTTGAAGCTTACAAGTTGTTGTCCCTGTTTAATATGCTAGCAGGGGTGGACCTGTCAGATGCACCGGATATAGTTCGCTGGAAAGACAGTAAATCTGGTATCTTTTCTATTAATTTAACCGGATGTAGTTCGCTAGAAAGACAGTAAATCTGGGATCTTTTCTATTAATTTAACTGGATATAGTTCGCTGGAAAGACAGTAAATCTGGATCTTTTCTATTAATTTCTTATTTCAGTCTCTCTCTGGCTCAGTGACTGAGCCTTTGTTCCAGGGAAACCTTCAGGACGTTGAATCTGACGAGTTGTTGTCCCTGTTCAACATGCTAGCAGGGGTGGACCCGTCGGAGGAACTGGATATGGTTCGCTGGAAAGACAGTAAATCTGGGATCTTTTCTATTAATTTCTTATCTTGGTCTCTCTCTGGCTCAGTGACTGAGCCTCAAAACATGGTTTGTTCTCTATTCTGGTCCTACGGGTCCCCTTCTAAGGTGTCAGCTTTTGTGTGGCTGGTTAGTTGGGAAAGGATCCTAACCATTGACAATTTGAGGAAAGTGGGGCCTAATTATTGTTAATGCTTGTCCTATGTGTTTGTGCAACGAGGACTCAGTGAATCACCTTTTTTTGTTGTGCCGTTTTGCTAAGAAAGTTTGGGACAGTTCTATTGCATCTTTTAGGGTGGTGTGGGTTTTGCTCAACTCAGTAAATGACCTCCTCATTCAATGGCACATAGTTGGAGTGGGAAAGTTGGGTCGTAAGGTTTGGAGACTGTTGCTTCTTTTGGGTTTGTGTTGCATTTGGAGTGAAAGAAACAATAGATGTTTTAAAGATGTTTTCGGGAATGCGAAGGCAGTTTTCCGAAAGGTGAGATCTATTGTTATTGCGTGGGTGGCGGTATCTCCAAAGCTCAGAGATTGCAATCTCTCAGGCTTTGATCGGTCTTCTGTGTAATTTTTGTTTTCCTTTGTTGTATTCTTTTGTGGCCCTGCCTCTTTAAATTTACCACATGCTGGGTGACTTGTCGAATAAAGCCCATACAGTATCTTATTCCCTCCGTTCCTCCCTCCCTCTCAAAAAAAAAAAAGGCCCATACATTGTCCTATGAAGTACTTTCCAGCATGATGCTACAAGAGTCACCAAGTCTTGTTCTTTAGCACAAAGTTTGAAGTCAAGTAGACCGTTTTTGTTTTACTGTCCTTTTGGTGGAATACGCCTTTTCTAACATCCTTAGCCTTCATTTCATCAATGCAAATGCACATTATTCTGTACATTCATCATAGCTTCATTATGCATCTGCTGTCTTCTTTTCGAACAAGTCAATTTTTCATTTAGGAAAAGGGTAAGGTACAAATAGACCCAACTGGACTTAAAACAACACAAGCCACGAACCAGGAATAAAGTGCCATGTTATTTTTGAAGTACTGAGCATGCAATACTATACAATTATGTCACATAAAAAAATGGCTTCTTGTTTCTCTAGATAAGGAGTCTCCGTCAATAGCAACCATGGACTCGCTTTGATGGTAAAATCGGGCATCTTCTCGGTGAAATCTTTCTATAGGATACTAAGTGGTGACTTTGTAGGTAAAGGGACAAGTCTGACAAAGTTTTTATGGGAATATGGTGCTCCGTTAAAGGTTGCGGCTTTTGCTTGGTTAGTGGGTCACGATAAGGTACTCACAGTTGACAATCTTTGTAAGAGGAATTTCTGTCTTCCAAATGTTTGCCTTCTTTGTTACCAAGACGCAGAATCGGTGGATCATCTTTTCATCCATTGTTCTTTTGCGAGAGAAGTTTGGAATGATTTTTCCCAGCTTTTTGAAGTGGAATGGGACTCTGTGCTCAATAGAATCTTTCCTTTTATCTTGGCACTGTGGCGGAAACAGGAAGAGGGGGGCAACAATCTGGAGGTTGAGTATGCTAGTGGGAATATGGTGTCGTCAGCGAGAAAGGAACGATCAGTGTTTCAGAAATAGAAAAGGGTCAGCTGTAATCGTTTTTAGTAGGGCCAAATTCCACGTTATGGAATGGGCTTCGGCTTCAAATGTTGTGAGCTATTTCCAGTTTCTTGGTGGTGCTGTAATTGTGCTATGCATTTTGTATTTTTGTTTTTGGCTTTTTTAATAATATTGTCAATGTGCAAAAAAAGAAAAGAAAAAGAAAGACCCTCCCAATGTAGATGAGATGATAAAATAAGAAAACAACTAATCCTTGGAATTTTGGGTAAAATCTCTGAAGACGTGGAAATTGCTTCAATGCGTTTGTCATTTCTCTCAGCTGCATTTCCTTCCCACTAACACTGGCTTTGAAGGAAAGGCAGTTCAAGGCTTCAAGAGGATGAAATCAACCTTCTGGTTCAACTGTAAAACTCTGATGTCTGCCGTC
This sequence comes from Magnolia sinica, assembly GCF_029962835.1. Taxonomy (NCBI): domain Eukaryota; kingdom Viridiplantae; phylum Streptophyta; class Magnoliopsida; order Magnoliales; family Magnoliaceae; genus Magnolia; species Magnolia sinica. The sequence goes on from NC_080577.1 coordinate 90,702,362, forward strand.
TCTCTCTCTCTTTTTCTTTTCCTTTTTCTTTTTCTTTTTCTTTTTTTAATTGTCTTGGAATGTGAGATATAGCTTGTTTATTGAGAACTTGTGTCAAATTTTCCCGCAGGAGATTGATTTTAGGTGCATGTTTTTTCTTTGCACTCTGCTTTAAACACATGCTTGCATGTTTTTTGTTTGTACACTGTTTTAAACACATGCTAGCCTTGTATATGGAGCCATGAATTCCTTAGTTTTTTGTCCATAGCTGTTCACTGCCTTTGTCAAAAAATATGTATATAAATTGAACCACTTGAGCAACACAGAACAACAGTCGCTAGTGATCTCACCATGTAATTACAAAGAAAAAAAAGAAAGCAATAACAAAGAAATTAGTTTCAGTAGTATGTGTACAACTCTTTACATTGTTGCAACACTTGGTTTCTGGACTGGAATTTCTTGTGTTATGTTAGTCGTGATCATGACTTATGATGATGACGACTCTGATTGGAGGTTTGTTTATTTACAGGAATGGTCAGCCATAGGGAGGCTGCCTTTCCGTGTTAAAACTACTCTAGTTGGGTTTTGGAATGGATGGCTGTATTTCACATCTGGACAGCGTGATAGAGGACCAGAAGACCCAGCACCCAAGAAAGTCATTGGAAGTACTTGGAGAACTAAATTGAGCTTATAATTCTTTTCTTTTCTTTCTTTTTCTTTTTTCCTTTTTTAAATCATTCAATTGTAGCTGAATCAGTTTTCTTCATTTGTAACCTGTATCTGTAACATATGTTATTAGCTTTGGAAAAACCTTTTTCTTTCACAGGGTTATAAACTCTGTTTTAAGTTCCATTACCATTCGTGTACTAGTGTGGCTTTGATGTATGGGAGAAGCTGTGAGATTATGGGTATCTTTTAGAATCAATATAAGTTCCCAAGGAGGGTAGCCTCCTTTGAAAGTGGCTTATTTCAAGGAGAAACTCCCCTCAAAGTGGCCATGCAATTGTCACATTTCAGTTTTACATTTTCATTCAGATTGTCACAGGTTTAGGGCGTGTTTGGTAGATGCCTGAAAATGTGTTCATCTCATTATAGTTAATCATAATTATGTACTAGAACCATAGTTCAAAAACCTGAAAACTCAAATTGAATCGATGTTCAGCTGGGTCAGGTTGACTTGAAAACTTGACTCAGTATTTAATAATCATAATCAAAAGTATTATGTATATCAGCAGATATGTAAAGTGGTTAGAAATAGGATTAGTGGTTTTAAAAAAATGCATATGTTTTCATGAAACGTGAGTTGGTAAAGTCCATCTCTATGTTTTGTAGGCTGGAGGGTTTTATTCACTCCATCCACATTTACTTTTTATTAATATTAACTCACTCTGATTCAGCGAGTGACTTGGTTCGAGCCATCATGAGTCACGGCCAGTCAACCAACTAGATTTGACTCAGCGGATCAGCATGAGTCTGGATTGAGTCAAGACTGAGAAATGGGTTCCAAGAGACTCAGCTTGACACCGAGTCAAGTTAACTTGGCTGCATTTCCACTCAAGACAAACTCTTAGGTAAGGTCTTGTCTCAGTTGAGCTTTTGTGGCCGGGGTCGTATGATTCATGGTGCTGGTTTTTGCAGCTGAAGATCAAAATCCAAAATATGTCATATATAGTACCCAGCATACCAAGCTTACCATGGTGCATTATTGTTTATCTATTTCTACATTGATGGGTAACAACTTTTAAATTATTCTAAAAAGAAACAAATACAACCAATCAGGACCATGAGTTTGTCAAAGAGAGAGGAGTTTTTGAACACTTCACAAGTTTCAGTCTGGTGTGGTGATTGGCCACTATTCGCACCTGATTAAATCTTTTTTCTCTCTGTCTCAAGATGCTAGTATTAATATCATTGGAAATGAAGTCAAAACCCCCAAATGCTGTGGTTCGACCCTGAGGCCCAAAGTGTGATATGTCACTCTTCCCGTCAACGCATCATATCTGCAGGAGATATACAAAAGGTGAGAAACTATCTGAAGATCATCATCTGAGAGCCTTATACCAGCTGTAGTCAGTTACACAAATCCTGATCCGCCATTCTACTGAGAGCCATCTGAAGATCATCTGGTGGAAGAAGTCAATGGTGAGCCACCTGATGAGTGGATTAGTTGTCTGTTTCCTCCCCAGGTGATCTTTATGATGGGTCTGCCCTTTGTGCTCAAATGTCTTACATGTGATACGTTGGTGAGCTTGGTGGGCCCTACCTACCTTCTCCACAAACTTACTTCTCTTATGACTACAATGGCCCCGACTGCCTTCTCTACCAAACTTACTTCTTTTGCAAATACCATCCAAAAAATTCTCCGCCATGCCGACTACTCACTCTTTGCAAACTTGTCTCCCATAAACTCATCTATTACTTCTCTCTTGCCACTCTCTCAACATAATCAAGTAAGAAGATAGTTTTCCGTTGTCATGTTCCTGTATATTTAAAGATTTAATTGAGGAATGGTAGAAAAACTTCAAAAAAAATAAAATAAAAAAATACTAAACCCTAGACCTTCATCTTAGGATAACCCTAATGAAAAATTGTATCAACTGATAAGAAAATGCGGTCACAAGTGACTCTTGCGCTGTTGAGGGTTGAAGGGTTAGGATTATGGGTTTTTAAGGATTAGGTTGTGAGCCTATAATACAAACTTGCGTTCACTTTCAGTATAAAATCGCTTTCGGAATCATTATTGAATGCAAACGCAAGTCTGTAACGAACACAACTGCGAGCCTGTACTGAATGCGAATGCGAGATTGTATTGAACACAAACACGAGATATACTGAAAGCGACCACGATTCTGTACTGAACACGAGCTTGTATTAAACGCAAACGTGAGCTTGTACTGAAAACGAACTCAAGCTTGTGCTGAATGCGAACTCGAGCTTGTACTAAACGCAAATGCCAGCTTGTACTGAAATCAAGCTCAAGCTTGTACTAAACACGAATGCCATCTTATACTATAATGAATGATCATAGTAATTATTTTTTCTTTTCATTATTTTTTTTTTGTTCTTTTTTTTTTTTTGTTAATAATTTGTCTTTCATGTATTGCAGTTATGGAGTAAGGAAATCATAGCCATCAATGAAGTGCTCCATTTCCATTCAATTTCTTCCAGAACTGAAGGAAATTTTTTGAAACTGCCCAACTCGAAGGGATCTATTTAAAAAGTCCTATTTAGGTTACTAGTTAGATCTAATGAGCAAATTTATAATTATCATTGGTCTGTCTTGCTACCTTATCTAGAGGCACATTGGTGACCTCAAATTCGACATCCAATGGACCATACTGAGCTTAAATGAGTTAAAGTTTGCCATCATAATGTGACTTAGGTAAGGACCTCTTATTCGAGGTTTCAAGGTCATTAACAGAGAAAATCGGATTAAGCAAAAGTATCCGGCGGATAAGATTATCACGAAAAAATATTTTAACAGATGCTTTTACGTTCCTTGCAAAGTCAAAAGAACACAAGGATGTTGTGAGGCTGAAACTCCTTATGTTCATCAAAAACCTCCTCATAAGTGTTTGAATAGCAAAAATTGTACAGAAGAATTCATAGAGTTAGTTGATTTTAATAATTACCTTTGGGGGTGTGGGGTACAAGAAATTGAAGGACGACATTTCTGCCGCAACAGTGGAATCCCATAATAAAACTTACAATATATGTAGATGCTCATTTGCCCTACATGTATATAATTTATTTTATGAGACATTTATCATGTTTCTACTATATTATTTGTTATTTATCATGGCTTTTATAAATGTGTAATGCATCTTCCTTATAACAGGTTTGCGCACTTAAGCTAATAACCGCACTGTCAAATAAGGGACGATATGCCGAGAGAACTGAATGTCTTCAAATTCCACGTATCGTCAACTAGAAGAACTAGAAGAGATGAACGTATGAGCATGTAGCCAAGGTCTTCAATAAATAACATGTAAGTTTGATAATCTTTTAATATTTTTTTTGACGTGTTATATTCAAAACTTATACATGACAGAACATATGTTCTTTTATGTATCAGGCTTCTCAAACACCTCATCCCCACTGCCACGAAGGAAGCAACAGATGTCATTAAGAACTTTACAACAATATTTGGTAAATTTTTTTCTTTTGCAAATTTGATATTACCTCTATACACACACTATATTCTGACATTGGCATCTCTTATTTTGTAGGGCTCCCTTTGGTATGCACACAGATGCAATCTCCTACAGTACACATCAAATGAAGAGTCGTAAAGATATGGAAATTGATATTGGAGGAAGAGGAGGATAGGGTGAGTGAAGATAGGGCAGGCGCTCCTGAGCGTCAAGAGGGGATTAATGATGGGGTGAGCACTCCCGGTAACCAGGAGGTGGGTGAAGATGGGGAAGGAATTCCTGGTAACCGCCTTATAAAAAGACGAAGGACCTCCAGCAGTTAAGTAGAAGAGTTAAAGGAGAATTTAAAGGGGCTCATAGTTGAAGTTGTGAGTAAGTTGAGGCATGATCTTAGAAACATGGTAAGGCATGAACTCAAAAAGGTGAGAGATGAGCTCAATGAATTTAGGGATGAAGTGCTCAATATGGTGTAAAATATGGCAATGAATAAGGTATTAAATTTTAATTTTCTTTATTATATATGATAATAACTTATCTATAGGAAGACAATAAATCTAACATTTAATCTATCAGAAAAGGATAGAGCTGATTATTACAAAGGAGGTGGAGGCGGGCGCAGAGGCAACATATAGGGAGGAGGTTATGGGAGTCAACATTAGAAAAAAATAGGCATCATCGGTTGTTTTATCTTCTGATGTTGTTCCTGAGGCAACTAAGGAGAGGGCGAAGAGAACAACTTAAGACTATTTTATTAGTCTTCCTTGGTACTAAAATCTAATAGTCCTTGGGATTAAAATTTGACTATTTACATTTACTAAAATATTAAATTTTCTTCTAAGTACGGTGTGTTTTAGATTTTCTATGTCTTTGAATTAATGTAGGCAAGTTTTTTTTAGTCTATAAAAGGAGAAAGGCCATGAAAATATAAAGCATTCTAAATTTGATATTGAATGAAAAGAATTCCCTAACTATTTTATTTTTTCTCTTTTCTCCTTATGCTTTTATCATACAATTTGTGTCACTTATGTCAGGAAGCGCATAGTTTAAGACATATAAAAGAGATTTCAACAGCATGGGGATTAGATCTTTTATAAAGGAGGCATTTCTTTCTTTTAAGATTTCAACTTTGGAATCATTCACTTTTCCGACCACAATTTTGTTAGGATGGTCCTTTATAGATATGACCATACACACTCACCGGGGTATTTGATTCTACACATTAAATTTCGATGTTTGGATTTAATTCACGGAATCCAATGCCAGGCCGAGATTGCATGGTCTGATCAATAAAAAAGAGATTTCAACAGCATGGGGATTAGATCTATTATAAAGGAGGCATTTCTTTCTTTTAAGATTTCAACTTTGGAATCATTCACTTTTCCGACCACAATTTTGTTAGGATGGTCCTTTATAGATATGACCATACACACTCACCAGGGTATTTGATTCTACACATTAAATTTCTATGTTTGGATTTAATTCACAGAATCCAATGCCAGGCCGAGATTGCATGGTCTGATCAATAAAATACCCTCATAGCAAAATTGTAGCTAGTAAAGTAGATGACACATAGCTAAACCTAAAAATGAAGAAACGTCTAGTTCGTAATGGGTGTAGACCCTATGTTGTTGAAGTTTCTTTGTATAGTTCCTTCCCTACACTATAATTAAGAGCTCCTGACATGTCACGACTAGGATATAACAAGTATTTAAATATTAATAAATGTTCCTATTTTCAAAATATGTTCATTTCATCCTCATTTTTAAATGTTTTCTTTTCTTCCAATATAATTAAGGACTTGAATTGAAAGTGATGCATATTGTATTGATTGCAAATGTGAACTTCTACTAAAAGCGAACATGAAATTTTTATAGTGTGGTTCACTTAAGCTTTTGATGTGCTTAAATTTTAGCCCTACATGACAATTGACGGATGGACGGCATGGATTAGACACATATATCACTATGGGCCCCATAGAATTTACTTAGTACGTTATCGCGAACTTGTATTGAAACCGAACATAAGTGTATGTTGAAAGCGCATGAAAGATCGTATTGAACACAAACCTGAGTGTATATTGTATGCAAACATGAGGTTGTATTGAAAGTAAATGTGCGTGTGTACTGAAAGCAAACGTGAGATTATATTAAAGGCAAGCACAAGTGCGTACTGAAACCAAACTCGAACATGTACCGAACGTGAATGCAAGTTTAGGAAAAAAAAATAAAACAAATGTAATTGTGGATGTGCGCTAGAACCCACATTGAACACGAACGCAAGTCTGTACTTAAAGTGAACACGACTTTATAATGAACGCGAACGTGATTGTGAACTAAAAAGCAAACAAGATTTTGTAATGAACACTAACACTCGTTTGTACTGAGTAAATGGAGGAAAAAATCGATGTAAATACATTAATAGATGACAACATTTTCATAATCCAACAATATATATAGATGAATAGTATAAAGAGTATGACTTTCCTAATATATACTCCTAATTCAAAAAAATCTAATAATTGTTAACAAATAAACAATATTAGTTTTCTAAGTTGGAGATCATGCAATTCTATAGATAATGTCTTATTTGCTTGTATTTGATACATTTAATAGTTGGCATATCTTCTCCCTACGAAAGAGTTCTAGTCTTTTTCGATATTTCAATGGGTATTTTACTTTGCCGGGGTTTAATTTTTTTACACATCTCTCTCAATTCATCCATTATCTCCCATTGATTCTTCCCAGGCACAAGATAAAATGATTTTTTATTCATGTTTCAGTAATTTTCTATCATGATGTATAAATAACAGTAGACATAAGGACAAACCTAATTTTACTACAAGCTGTGAATACATGTACACAAGGTAACAACGTCACATCGAGCTCACAACATGCACATGTCATTTCATGCAGCCTAACTATGTTAGTACACTCCCTTTGGATGTAATAATTATCTCGAGAAATCACACTACAGTGTATGCTGCATGATTCAGCTCGAATCTTATATAGTTTATTTTCTGCCCATGGAGTCAACCGTCCATGTGAGCTTGGTGACTGAGTATTCTTTGTCTTCTTTCAATAATGCATTAACGCTTCCAGCTATGTTCATGGTGATATGTTGTACTTTTGGCTTATGAAGAGGAAATATGCCCATTTTTCGTTACCTACAATCCATGGCTCTACAAATCTGGCTTGCCTACATGTCTTAGCAACTTGCCCATAATACTGTTGAGGGCCTTGCACAAAATCTTAAGATCTAGCCTCCCAAAACACCAGAATTATGAGATAATAAAGCAATGAAGTAAATCAAAGCATAAACCACATGACACAAGAAATTTTTCTGTGGAAAACCCTCAAAGAGGTAAAAATTACGGGACCTCGTCCAAATCAATAATCCACTGTGAAGTAGAATATTACAACCGATCACAAGCACACACCGCTTGGATCAAACCTTCTTTGCTTACACAGGAGTGGATAAACAATAAGAGAATAAAAAAAAAACGAAGAGATCTCACCGATCACGAGGACGTAGAAGTGCTGAGATGTCGAATGCATAGTAGATCACCTCTACGAGCATAACCTCCCTTCCACAAACTTCCTCTCTTTCTTTCTTTCTTTCTTTCTCTCTCTCACCTTTGATAGCCCTAAACCCTTTAGCAAACCCTTGCAAAGCTTTAAGAAACCCTCTTGCATTACCTAGAAAGGCCCTAGGCACCCCTATTTATAGTTTAGGAAACTCCTTTTTCGCACCCTTTTGCGAAAAGCCTTAGATTTCCGCAGTCCGCTCAAGATCCGGACTCAAATTTGTGTAACCTTGACTGGTCAAGCAGGCTGCTGGACTGGTCGAGCCGGGCCCTCGACTGGTCGAGCACTGTTCATTGAGCTCGCTGGACTTTGAGTCGAGTGACCCTCGATTGGTTGAGCACTGTTCACTCGATTAGTTGAGCAATCCACTCGACTGGTCGAGCAGCGCAGTGAAACACTCCAATTTTCAACCGCCTGCACTATCTCTCTTCTGAACTGAGGAGGAAAATCTCATCAAATCTCTCCATTTTTGACTCAGGAGGAATTCATCTTCTTCAAGCCAGCCCATTTTCTACAAACCTCAAAGTTGCCCTTGAGCAAAGCCTTGGTCATCATGTCTAATCCATTATCATCCGCGTGGACCTTCTCAAGCTATAACACCTTCTGTTCTAAAGTATCCCTGATCCAGTGATACTGAATCTCTATGTGGTTCGACTTTGAATGCTAACTTGGATTCTTGCTTAAGTGTATAGCACTTTGACTATCGTAATAGACCACGTGCTGCTCCTGCTTCAGGCTAAGTTCCTGTAGGAACATCTTCATCCAAAACATCTCTTTGCATGTCTCTATGACTGCAATGTACTCGACCTTTATCGTCGACAATACTACGACCTTCTGTAGCTTACTCTGCCAAGAGACCACTCCCCTTGCAAACGTGAACATAAACCCCGATGTAGACTTCTTGGAGTCTATGTCACTTGCCATATCTGCATCTGTGTAGCCCTCTAACACAGGTTTTTCGTCACCATAGCATAGGCTCAACCTGGATGAGCCTCTTAGATACCGCAGTATCTACTTCACCATTGCCTAATGTTCTTTGCCAGGATTGACAAGATACCAGCTGACAACACCAACCGCATATGCTATGTCTGGGCATGTATACACCATAGCATACATTAAACTTCCTACAGCTGACGCGTAGGGTATCTTCTGCATCTCTTCCACCTCTGCCTTTGTCTTGAGACACTGTCTGTCGCTCAATCTGAAGTGACCATCCAGTGGAGTACTAACCAGCTTCGCTGCATTCATATTGAACCGTTGTAGGACTTTTTCAATATACCGCTCTTGTGACAGACAAAGCTTCCTACTACTTCTGTCATGTGTTATCTCCATTCTTATGATCTGTTTAGTTGAGCTCAAGTCTTTCATCGCAAATGACTTACCCAACTCCTGTTTCAGACTGTTGATCTTCTTAATGTCTTTTCCCATGATGAGCATGTCATCAACGTATAACAGCATAACTAAGAAATCACCATCTGAGAACTTGCACATGAACACACAGTGGTCCGATTCCGTTCTGTCATATCCATACTTTAACATAAATGATCTTATACCATTCCCGTGGAACTTGTTTTCGCCCATACAAGCCCTTCCTCAGCTTACACACCATATGCTCTTTGCCCTTGACTTTGAACCCCTCTGGTTGGTGCATGTAGATCTCTTCTTTCAGGTCTTCATGGAGGAAGGTAGTTTTAACATCTAACTGCTCTATTTTCAGATCCATGCTAGCTACCAACCCAAGCAACACCCGTATGCATGTCATCTTCACCACTGGTGAGAATATCTCCTAGAAGTCTACGCCTTTCATCTGACCAAACCCTTTCACCATGAGTCTGGCCTTGAACCTCGTCTGTGAATTCTTCTGTTCAACCTTCTTTCTGAACACTCACTTGTTGCTTAAAGCTTTCTTGCCCTCAGGTAATTTTACCATATCATAGGTGTGGTTCTTATGCATAGATTTCATCTCCTCTTGCATAGTTTTCAACCACTCCCCCTTATGCTTATCGGCTAGGGCCTCAGAATAATCTTCCGTCTCTCCCCCATTAGTCAGCATAATGTACTCATGTGGCGAGTACCACTTAGACGACTGTCTGTCCCTAGATGACCTCCTCACCTGTGGCTCAACAGGTGGATCAAGTGGGGGCTGCTCCCCTGGTCCATCTTCTAAAGGAACTCCCTCGTCCTCTGCACCTTGTTGTACTCCCCTGTCATCAGGCACCACAAGAGGAATAATCAGATCCATGTCCTCTAGCTCACATGAACTAGGTTGGTTCTTCTCTGGATTACCAATGTCTTCTATACACTGATTTTCAAAGAAAACCACATCTTTGCTCTTGACGAGCTTCTTCTTAGTTGGATCCCATAATTTATAACCGAATTTTTCATCACCGTACCCCAAGAACACACACTACCTGATCTTCATATCATGTTTGGACCTCTCGTCCTTTGGTACATGAACGGATGCCCTGCATTCAAACACCCCGAGATGACTGTACAATGGATCCTGTCCAGTCCACACCTTCTCAGGTACTTCTTCGTTCAATGGGGCAGATGGAGACCTGTTTATCAAATACACCGTCGTGTGCATTGCTTCTCCCCAGAACATCTTGGGCAATTTCGCATGGGATAACATGCATCTGATTCTCTCTACAATGGTGCGATTCATTCACTCAACCACACCATTATGTTGGGGGTCTTGGGAACCGTCTGTTCATGCCGTATACCCAAGGACTTGCAATACTTATGAAAGTAACTAATGTATTCACCACCATTGTTAGTGCAAATGCACTTCAATGATCTATCTGTCTCTCTCTCGGCCATAGCATGAAATAATTTAAACACACCAAAGACCTCGTCCTTAGATTTCAAAGCATAAACACAAACCCTCTTAGATGCATCATCTATAAAAGTAACAAAATACAATGCCCTACCCAAGGTTTTTGTTCTCATAGGACCACAAACATCAGAATAAACCAAATCTAATCCATGCACTTTATTAACATGAGAAACAAATTTAATAAATGAAACTCTATTCTATTTCCCTGATAAACAATCAATATAGGTTTTGGGAGGCATACCTGTCACGTCTGGAATGAGCTGCTTCCTCGCTAGTAGCTAAAGCCCTTTTTCACTCATGTGGCCTAGATGACTGTGTCACATGTCAATAGCCGAATCTTCCGTTGCGTTCAACCCACCCTTGCACACATTGACACTTGCCTTGTAAAAGGTGCAACACTCCTTTCCTTTAGCTGTGATCAACAAACCCTTGATGAGCTTCAAGCGCCCACAAGCAAATCGACTTTCATAGCCATCATCATCCAACCTTCCTATCGACATCAAGTTAAGGCGAAGGTCTGGGATATGCCTCACATCAGTCTTCACACAAATATCACCAACCCCTACGATCTTCAATATGCTAGAATTTTCCATCTTCACGGTCCCAAAGTCACCAGACTTATAACTTGTGAAGAAACCCCTGCGTGGAGTCGCATGAAACGAGGCTCCCGAGTTTATCACCCAGTCGGTGTCCTAACTCGTAGTCGTGAGACATATATCATGATCTGCTAAAAGAATAACTACAACGTCACCATCTAAAGCTACCATAGTGGAATTTGATTCATCTTCCTTCTCCTTTCCTTTTCCTTTCTTGTCGTTCTTATTCTTACACCATTCATGCTTGTAGTGGCCCTTCTTGCCACAATTCCAGCATTCAACTTCTTTCCTAGTACTCGACTTGCCTCTTGATTTATCTCTGGCCTTCCTGCCCTTTCTGTTCTTTCCTTTCCCCCGTTCCTATGTCATAAGGGCCTCTTGCTGAGTAGACCCCTGAGACTTCCTCCTTGTCTCCTCATTGAAGAGACAGCTAGTTACCTGTTTCGTGGATACCTTTCCGTATGGCGCGGAGTTACTTAGAACATCACTAATGCCTCCCAACTGTCAAGCAATGAACTAAGCAATAAAAAAGCTTGCAATTTATCATCCAGGACCATCTTCATAGCGGAGAGCTGGTTCACTATATTGCTGACCTCATTCATGTGCTCGGCCACAGAACCACCATCTTTGAACTTAAGATTCACAAGTCATCGTATCAAGAAAATCTTATCGCCAACTGTCTTCCTCTCGTATAGCCCTTCCAATTTCAGTCATAGGCTAGCGGCTAAAGTCTCTATAGACACATGGTGGAACACGGAATCATCCAACCATTGTCTAATAAACCTCACTGCCTTCCAGTCCAACTTCTTCCAATCATCATCAGACATATCCTTGGATTTTGCTGACATGCATAAAATTGGAGAATATAAGTCCTTGCAATAAAGCAAGTCCTCCATCTTAGCCTTCCATATGGTCCAGTTAGAACCATTGAGGCTGATCATCCTTGATGAGCCACCTTCCATAATTCAAAAACTGATGCCACTCCATTCAATAAACCTGGCACTCTGATACCATTTTGTTGGGGGCCTTGCACAAAACCTTAGGATCTAGCCTCCCAAAGCACCAGAATTATGGGATAATAAAGCAATGAAATAAATCAAAGTACAAATCACACGACACGAGATTTTTAAGTGGAAAACCCTCAAAGAGGTAAAAACCACGGGACCTCGTCCAAATCAACAATCCACTGTGAAGTAGAACGTTACAACCAATCACAAGCACACACCGCTTGGATTAAACCTTATTCACTCACGCAGGAGTGGATAAACAATAAGAGAATAAAAAAGAAAACGGACAGATCTCACCGATCATGAGGACGTAGAAGCACCGAGATGTCGAGTGCACAGTAGATCACCTCTATGAGCATAACCTCCCTTCCACAAGCTTCCTCTCTCTCTCTTTCTTTCTTTCTCTCTCTCTCTCTCTCACCTTTGATAGCCCTAAACCCTTTAGCAAACCCTTTCAAAGCTTTAGAAAATCCTCTTGCATTACCTAAAAAGGCCCTAGGCACCCCTATTTATAGTTTAGGAAACTCCATTTCGCACCCTTTTGTGAAAGGCCTTAGATTTCCACAGTCCGCGCAAGATCCGGACTTAAATCTGCGTAACCTCGACTGGTTGAGACTGTTCACTCGACTGGTTGAGCCGGGCCCTCGATTGGTCGAGCACTATTCACTGAGATCGCTAAACTTTGAGTCGAGTGACCCTCGACTAGTCGAGCACTGTTCACTCGACCGGTCAAGCAGCGCGGTGAAATACTTCAATTTTCAATCGTCTGCACTATATCTCCTCTGAACTAAGGAGGAAAACCCCATCAAATACTTCCCCAACATATCCTGTCCTTCGATGCTGCAATTATATTCTAGTAAACATGGTGCGCACAATATCCATGGGTTGACAAATAAAACTTCGTTCATCAATTCTTTTTATGATCTCATATAATAAAAAAATCTGTCCATGAATTATAATGCATCTTGTAAATTTTTAAGGAATTAAAACTAGCTACTTTTTTTTATTCCCTATTACGATATGCTACCAAGAAGATGTGATTATCTCCATCCAATAACATAGACATGAAATTGTAGCCATAAATAGAATACCCCTATACTTACCCTTTAAGTGTGTCCAATAGACAGTCAGAACCTTTCGTAATATATGCTGAAAGTTTCTGATGCACTGTCTGAGAGCACTAAAATATTTTTCAATCATATACATTTATTCGTTTACAAGCATGGCGATCACTATCCCTAGATTTGTCCTCCTCACCTCATAAAAATAGGCTAGGAGCTTAACATATGAATCTTCATAAGATTTTATTACAATCCCATTAGGTATCCATGCTTTCTTATAGCTGATATTAACTAAATATTTCATAAACATTTCAAGCCTACTTTTTTTGTGCAACTCGAGATGACTAAAAGCATACTCACTATTTATTTTATTAGTTACTCGACGGTAAGCTCTCTCCCTCCCCTCATAAGTTGCTTAGCAATGAGCTATCCCCTCAAAAGATGCTTGGTGATGAGTTCTCCTATCAAAAGATAAGCTACGTGTGTATTCGAACCTGTATATTTTTATTTTGAAAATTCTAGTGTCATCCACTCTCATTGCGTAGTCCATCTAATCACATTTTTCAACATGATACTTAACCTTGTATCTTCTATGGCATGAATGCAATAACTTATATTGGAAGTGGTTTCGCATTGCATACTTAAGATATTTTGTAGCCAACTTTTGTCCTTGAATATTTGTTCGATAACTATTTCATTAGTTTCATCCACTACATCCAAATATCTAAAAAAATCAAAATTGATGTATGCAGCATCATCTAAACCTGTACATGATGGCGAAGAGAGCTTCACCACAAGATTCAGTGGAGTATGTCTACGTGGATAATTTGATGGGTCGAGAACATACACACATTTTTTACTGGTCGATAAGGTAGGTAGTAAGTTAAATGTTGGTGCAATGAAGTCGACCGATGGAGCACATCTCGATAGAGAGGTTGATGGGTTGAGGATATTTGCACATTCTTCAATGGTGCTAGAAAGCAAGTTAAATGTTGGCGCATGAAAGTCAACCAATGGATCACGTCTCAATGGAGAGCTTGATGGGTTGGAGATATCTGCACATTCTTAATTGGAGCCAGAAAGCAAGTTAAATGTTGGCACAGGGAATTCGACTGACGGAGCAAATCTCAATGAAGAGGTTGATGGGTTTGAGATATTTACACATTCTTAAGTTGTTGATAAACTATAAAGCAAGTTAAATGTTGGCGCACAGAACTCAACCAATGAGGTGACATAGGTAGATTATAGCCCTATATTAGTATCCATTGCTACAACTTACTCATTCAACCCTACAAACACGAGTTCGAGGCGGAAACAGATTTCGGAGAACTCTAATAAATAAGCTCAAAATCACATCGCATAGTGATAGAAGTATGTAGCTATCGAGAGGGTGTGCTTCTCTCTTCAACTATAACTATTACATCTCACTTTCTCTATGGACAATTGTATAACAAGTTGTGGATACTATTTGTTAGCTTTCAAGAATGTCAACACATCTTTATCGTTTGTGATTTCATATAGAGGGACCAGTTGGACTGAGTTGTACTTGATTCTAATATCATATACCATCACTCCTTTTTATATATATAATCTTATGCATTTTGGATGCAAGATCCTGAGAAGTAATTTCACTACTAACAATGACAGGTTTTGAGGCCCCACACTTTTACAAAAAACTTTCGTCTTTAGATACTCACTACCCATCATAAATAATTCAGATGGACTTTTAAGCCATAAACTAAAAATATGGGTGTACCCACAAAAACAAACAATGCAATACATGGCAATGATATTATTAACAATAGAAAAACTCTCAAAAAATAATAAACACAAAAGAAAAAGGATAAATATTGTTCACTTTTAGTACAAGCTTGCATTCACTTTTAGCATAAGCGTGCCTTTATATTCAACACAAGTTCGCCTTCGATTTCAAGACAAGCTCGTCTTCGCTTTTAATACAACTTGCATTCATATTCAGTAGAAGGTTACATTCATGTTTACTACAAGCTCAAACTCTTTAATGCCCTGATTTTCAAAGGTCGAATACACACTCGATTCCTGACATTCTAGGTGTCGCTTTCATCTTATGGAAGGCAGTTTCTCGTTTAAGTCATAATAGCTTCAAATCAATCATAAAGAACTAATCTAAAACAATATATATAAGTCTGAAAGTAAAGTTGAAAAATGACAATCACCAAATACATATAGTCAATCCAAACAACATAATCCATTCAATTAGGGACTTAATATACATGCCCAAAATATACAAAAATAAAGGTCTAATATCATGTATAATTGATCTAACAATAACCCTACAATGGAGCACGTCGGCCTATGCCTACCCATCGGAGATCTAGAAGAATGACACCTCCACGGGATCTACGTACGCCTCATATAAGACATCAACCTCGATGGTTCCTACATTAACGATGTCATCTAGTTGGTATTTTAAAATACCATATCAGATGGTAGTGAGTGATCAACTCAATGTTACATTTCCCTAAGTTACATATATTATCGATACAATCAAGCGTAGGTAGTCATAGCATAACGAAGCAAATAATTTTCTAAATTAGTTAATTAATGCATGTATAATATGTTATGCAAATATATGTCTTGGGTATAAAATAAGGGTTGTTCAAATAGTACTTTGACCTTTAACAATCAACTAACTAAGCATCGGATAACGCCCATGTAAGAATGGGGTTGTTTGAACAGTACTTCGGCCTTTAACAGTCAGTCAGGTACCTAATAATACCCATGTCATGTATGCATGCCTAACCCAGCCTTTATTAGTCTATTTACATGTAGCCGTATTGGTGAAGCTAAGATACTACCATTATATCACGAGTCAAGTACCGGATCACATGGCTCATCGCCAATATCCCTTAATCCAACCTAGGGTTTGTTACCCAAATATCAAATGTGAGAAATTATTTCAAGGGTAGGTGCTCGTCATCCAAACTTAATTAATATGATAAGGGCTCGCCACCTAAATTTAATAAAAGAATGGGTGTGTTGTGGGTTTACGTGAATGCCTCAAGACGGCACAACTCATAGATTAGAAGAAATTATGTACACAACAACTGATGTACCACACCAAGCGAATTACATACATTGATAATGTGCACCATCAACCAAATATAAGGATTTACATATCAACCAATAGGGTCACTACTAGAAGCACATTATATATAAGGTCTGTTATCTCAATTAATGCTCACTAGTCATTATGGGAGGCTTATCATCCAGCATAGGCTGACAGCTCGAACATAATATCTCATACCACCATGACTGGCCTACGAGACTTTATTTAGCATTACACTAACGGTTATAGTTGTGACTCCAATTCGGTGAAAATCGTGGTATCCCATATTTAAAAGAGTGTAGTATAATAGTCAAGCATATGAACAATCGTCTCTCCATTAGACTGATCTAATCGACCGCAGGGAACCCCATCAAAATTGGCATTGGGCGTAAAACAAACCACATAGTTTCAACTACTGTTGGTTGTTTATGTTCCACCTCAGTCAACCGAACGAGCCTACGATAGCAAACCAAAGGTAGGTCGTCCACTTAAACAGTTTTCAGAGAGTGATCCATAACAATAATGATACATATCATCCGGTATATGATTTCAATCATAAAGCACTTTAATACCACACCATGGTAAGACAATTGGATATATGTAGAACCATTGATCAACAATTTAAACCAATTCCTATAAATTCGACTTAACAAGTAGCATAGAAGGATTCTAATATCGGAATTGCATATCATTAAGCCATTTCACCAAGCATATTATCACCCAGTAGTAAACAACATAAGAGTTATGGTAATAAAGTAATTCTAGAATTTATAACATACGGAATCTTAATAAAATCACAAACTCACTAGCTGAGACTATCAAGGATTAATAAAAAGGAACTTAGAAGAAATTGTCATCACCTTAGTAGGAAATTACTCGATTTACTTGCACCTGGGATTAGGAATTTTGGGAAAAACTCCAATTCCTAAACCAATTCCAAAGAAATCAAAGTAAGAATCAAGAAATATATCGATCGATTACTCAATTGTAAGGTGGGGTGTATATATTACCTCTAATTTCAAATAGGGGTGAATTCAGTGGAGGAATAAGTAGCTCCTAGGGTTAGATCGAAGCAATCTCTCTCTTTCTTATAATAAGGAACTCCAATCCAAATTCTCTCTCTCTCTCTCTCTCTCTCTCTCTCTCTCTCTATCTAAAACTCGATCTGGTTGGACTTGACCCGATCCAAAACCCAACTCGATCTGGTTATCGAGTACTATAAAAAATAAATAAAACCCTTCTACCTACCCTAACCCTACCAGCAGCAGCCCACCACACCCAACCCGATCTGAGAACCCTACTCCGGCAGAGCCACCCGTCCGACCACCCTCTATCAGCGAGCTCCTCTTCCTCCACCTCCACCCGTCCACACATCAACACCTGTCCGTCCAACTACCACCCATTCAAGGCTTCGAGCTCCTCCTCCTCCTCCTCTCTCTGTCTCCTCCACTCGTCCACGCAATAGCACGCGCCCAGCTCGATTTCAGGTATTATTTCTTTCATTTTTTGTTTTAATCAGATAAATCATTAAATGGAGCAATCTGGGTCACTGTGGTGCATCCGAGTTAATTCAGGAGCAGCTTGGGCTCACTGTGGTGTGTCGAGCTTGCTCAGGTCGGTACGGACCGTGTGGTGCGCCTGGCTTGGCTCGGGTGTAGTGAAGCAGGGCTCACTGTGGCTTGGCAGGGGTGTGGTGCGGCCAGGCTCGCTGTGGTGCGCCCGGCCTAGCTTAGGTGCAGCCGAGCTAACCTTAAAACCTAACCTTAACCCTAAACCTAAAACCTAACCCTAAACCCTAACCCTAAACCTAAAACTAACCCTAACCCGAAACCTAAAACCTAACCCTAACTCTAACCCTAACCTTAAACCTAAAACCTAACCTAACCCTAAACCTAAACCCTAAATCCAAACCCTATACCTTATACCCTAAACCCTAAGACCTAAACAGCTAAACCTAATCCCTAAACCCTAAATCCTAAACTGGTAATGTATTTTATTTATTTGAATTATAAAATTAGTGGTTAATTTTTTAGAATTATGGTTTACATTGCTTATTGCTTAGCTTATTATTGTGCTTGTACATTATATAGTTAGCTTAATATGTATGGATTACATTACTTTTTTTAAAGCTTATTATTATGACTTGTGAGTTAGATAATTAGTTGCCCATTTTAGAATTTCTATGTGGTCAAACATAGATATAGTGTATTTTTGATGGCATAGAAATCGCTCAAATTATCCCATTTTGGATAGTTTAATGTTAGATAGATAGTATACTTTCATATAACCTGTTTAAATGTTCATACCTGATTTGTGCTTCATCTCCCCATTTCTCTCTAGATATATTTCTTCCTTTTCATTTCTCATGTCAAATATCTTCACATTGCTTAGATATTTGGCATTAGAATGTAATGAAAGATCAATTTATCTAGAGAGACATGGGGAGATACTACTGAATTTTCGGCGTGGGCATTTAAATGAGAATATAAAAGTATTATAATCTATTCAACCTTCGATGGATGACTAACTTAGGATTTAGTATAAATCTTTTAGGCATTAGAGTGCTAATACTAATCTGATTTAGTATATTTCAACTATTAGATAGCTAGTAAGGAAATTTTCAATACCCCCAGCAGTTTGTCAGTTACATTGCTAATGATCTTAAAAGATGAAGGATTACATTTATAAGATGAAGAGGTGCCCATTGATATTAGTACCTCACGATCACAATCAAAGATCGATAGTGTGGGAAGATTTTGAAGAAGTAATCCTGAAAAACGGCACAATGAAGATACAGTGTAAGTACTACAAGGCTCAATATACTAAACAAGTAAATAGGTCGACCACAACTCTGAATAAACATATTTTGAAGTATCATAAAAAAGTGAGAAGTCAGACTTCAGGGCAATAAACACTTTCATTTACCCAATCTTTAGTAGGTCCATCGCAAGGTACATTGTCCCTCTATAAGTATAACAGAGACGATATAAATGAGTTGACGGCCAAAATTTATTATTGTCAATAAAAGATCATTTCAAATGGTAGAGAGTCCTTTTGTCGAATTAGACAAAGGCCTTAACCCCATATACGAGAAGGTCTCTCGTACAATAATAAAGAGAGTATGCATGAAGATATATGTAAGCGAAAAGCTCAAGTTGAAAGGACAGTTGGAATCGATTTCCTAAACTAGCCTAACATTATATTTATAGATGGCATTCAATCAATAAAAGGGGTATATGTCACTAACTGCCCACTTTGTTGATGTCAAATGGAGGCTCTGCAAAAGAATCCTAAACGTTTGTTATCTTGCGCCTCCTCACACTAGATTAATAATTTCAGACTGTATGTATAAATGTCTTATGGAGTGAGGCATTGAGAGGAAAATCTTCTCAATAACTTTAGACAATGCCTCTGCAAATGATACCGTGATAACGAATTTGCGGAATCATATTAGGGTCACCGGTGACTTGTATTTTGGTATAAAGATATTTCATGTTAGGTGTTGTACCCACATCCTAAACTTGATTATACATGATGGCTCTAAACAATTGAGCCAATGATCGACAACATAAGAGAGAGAGTGAAGTACATACAAGGGTCACCTTCACGGTTATATACAAGGAATAAGATCATGAAACGGATAAATTTGTCATCTTAGAGAATGATGAAGCTGGATGTCATGACACGTTGGAATTCAACTTTTGAAATGTTGGTTTCAATGATAACTTTCAAAGATGCATTCTTTCACTGTGTGGAGCACGGTAGTGCGCATCTTTAGTTGCCTTCGGATGATGATTGGTCAAGAGCTAAATCCGCTTACAAGTTCCTTTCAGTTTTTTACAACACAACGAAGAAATTTTCAGGAAACAAATATCCAACAACAAATATATTTCTGCTAGAACTTTGAAGGGTAAAAGATGTCTTATATGGAAGTTGTAGTGGACCAGATTTTTTATAAGTAATGACTATGGGTATGCAGTTAAAGTTTGATAAGTATTGGTCTGAGTCAGTTTGGTAATGGTTGTTGCGGTCATTTTTTATCCTCGATACAAGATGTTTATGGTTATATTCATCTTTAATGAGTTGTATGGTGAGAAGAGTGCCTCTAAGGTCGATAAGATTTGTGATGTAGTTGATGATTTGTACAATTTCTATGTACAAACTTTGGGCGCCACAAATACAAAATTACAGCCTCAGGCCTGTGTACTCCTGAAGTGGGTTCTATTGATGAACAACGAAATATGATCGATGATTTCATGTCTTTCTTGACATAGGTTGAGACTCAAACGCAGACAGCCCAATCAGAACTTGACCACTATCTTAAGGAGCCACTTGTAAAGTACAAAGGCGAAGAATTTGATGTTTTAGACTAGTGGAAGTTGAAATCTCATGATTCACAATACCCTTTGGTCTCGTTAATGTCACAAGACATATTATCAATTCTAATTTCAACCGTGGCGTCAAAATCTACTTTTAGTACAGAGAGTAGGGTCGTGAACAAGTATCAAAGCTCACTTACACTAGAATCAATTGAAGCGCTCATTTGTACACAGGATTGGCTGTGTCCGATCTAGGGGAAAGGAAACTATGTAGATGAAGAGTTTGAGGAAGAGGAGAGTGACAAGCAAGATGAAATAGTACCTGCAACAATTGCATGAAAGAGGCAGCAGGATAAGACACTACATTCTATTTCTCTGGCATTTGCTTACAAATTATAAAAAGATTTTGATAATTATTTTTTTGTAGACTTAAATTATAATATTTGATGTGTGGATGGATATTTTTCTCTTTTTATTTATACTTTTAAATTAGTTAATGTTACTTAAATCTCATATCATATGATTGGTTGATTGTTTGTATTCATCTTCATTCCTTCATTATTTATGTTGTCTTAACCTAACCAGATATTTTTCTTTTAAAATAAACACCAATAAATATGTCATCGGAAGATGATCCATTAACAAATATTTTGGATTTTGGAGCTCAAGTCTACTCCCAGGACGGAAAGATAAAGTTACAATGCAAGTTATGTAGAAAATAATTTGTAAACCAAAAAATTGGTTGAAATTACATTTTGCTTGTCGAAGAGGAGACACTATACCATGTAGCAAAGCTCCTCAGGAAGTCCGAAATTTATTTCAAGCCATTTTCGACTCAAATACAAAGACTTTCTCCACCACTCCCCTACAATTAAAACTAAGACAACCAGGCACAGAAGATATAAAAGTAGGCCTATTATAATTGAAGATGGTTAAGCAGAGGAACTACCTCCACAGTTAGTAGAGAAAAATAAGAGATTATTTTAAGGGAGCGAGAAGAACAATATTATAAAGAGGTCATAAAAGAAAGCTTAAAAATGATATCCAGAACCAGACAACAACATCAACCCCCTTTGAAACAACATAATACTGAAGCAGGCACTAGTAAATCATCAAAGTTTCTTAAAATTCTCACAGCTTTCTACAAGCGGTTGGGAATCCCATACAAATCAGATCATAAAAAACATCCGAAAAAACTTATTGAATATATGAATGAGGATGATGGAAAGGCATCTCCACCATCCGATTCAGTAGAAGTAAATGACCATCTTTTGAACACCTCCAGCTTGAAGTCAGCCCAGAGTTCTCCTGCAATTGAAGCCATAAAAAGAGAACCAATGGATAATTCTTGCGACGAAGGTGAAGGAGAGGGTTACTATTATGGACAAGGTTACTCAGGTTACACACCACAAAGGCATTCATCATACATAGGATATTGAATGAATGAAAGTTTTATCTACTTTTAATTTTTTATAGTGTTTATTTACTTTATTCATTTTATGGATATAGTTTATTTACTTTAGATGAAATGAAGATATAAAAATCACCATGACTCAGAGTTCAAGCAGGCCACACTACACTAACCTAGCAGTATTGGGAGCAATTTTACATTGTTTATATTGGTGTGGTACATATGAGTTTTTAATCGAGTTTATCTTCTGTATGAACGGTCCAAGCAATGGTTCTCACCTAACGGATAGTGTGAATTTTACGCATACAATTTGGGTGGAACGAGGGTCTTTTGTGTGCTTGGGGAACTAAGCTCCATTTGTGGGACCTATGTGAAATCAACTTCGTCTATCAAGTGAGAGCCCTTATGTTATCCGTAAATACAATTGATCATCGTGATAAAAATATCATACGAGTCATTCCAATGAAAAAAAAAATGTAAAATTGATCTTAAAACTCTACTTTTGAGCAGTGTGGCCAATCTGAGTGTTTGATGAGGATGATTTTTGTATTTTTTCATTTATTCTCCTAAGAGACACCTTATGAACAGGTTTGATGAAAGGTGGCCCCACATATAAACCTATGGTTGGTGTCCATTTCCATCTTTTTTTGTGGTGTGGTCCACTTGAGTTGTAGACCTGACTAATTTTTATAACCCAGCCCAATGACCCGATCTGACTCGGTGCCAACTCGATCTGACTCAGTATTTTTGACTAGGTCGAACTCAGTTCGGATCAACCCAGCCCAGACCTGGACTCCGATCAAGTCAGGCATGTTGGACTCAGTACTGAGTCAGATCGAGTTCGGGTCAAGCCTTTTTCAAAATCGGATCAAGTCGGGTCGATGCCTAGCTCTATGCACAGATACCCCATCGTTAAGGTCGAGTAGTGGAGAAGTAGAGGTGTAACCAATATTTTAAATATCGATGACATCTGCTGATATATCCCACGATTTATATTATATCCCACCTAGGGTCCGACTCGACTCAATGCCCAGCTCTATGCACAGATACCCCATCGTCAAGGTCGAGTAGTGGAGAAGTAGAGGTGTAACCAATATTTTAAATATCGATGACATCGTCCAATATATCCTACGATGTATATTGTATCCCACCTGTGCGATACGAAATGCACAAGTATTGTTGATATATCCCACATGTTCAATATGGGGAGTCTTTTCAATTTATAATCCCTTTTTTATTGAAATTATGTTAAACCAACGTTAAATGATTACAGATCCATTGGTTCTTCATGTCTTACATGAAAAATCAAGAAGTTGGAGCTTTGCTTTCGATATCCATTGGTTCTTCATATTCTCCATGGTGTTTTTTTTTTTTTGAAAATTTTCTTCAACCAGCTATCAATTAAGACTAATTTCGAAGTGTTTAAGAGTGTTTGATGAAATAATCATCACATACACTTTCTAAATGTTAAGCAGTCAATTTGAATATAGTTGCATTAGTTTAGTTAGACAGCGCATAACTTAGGACCCTATCAAAGGAAACCTATTATGTGCACTTCTTTTTTGAGATATTATGATTTAAAAGTGTGTATTAAGGTCTTTTGTAATAATCCTTAAAGTTTCATTGAAAAATTCAACCACTTGCTAATGTTTCCTCATGTTTCCCAAGAAGTGTGATAAATTACCCGATACAAATGATAAATTATAAGTGCTCTATTTTGTCCATTAGCATGAATTGTGAGTCATTGAGTCTGGAGAGCCCCATGGAAGATTGAAGACTGAATACTCAAAGATCATAGGTGTTCAAGTATTAAAAATTAAGAAAATGATGAAGTGTCGTGACCTCTTTAAAACTCATACTTAACCTATAAACTTGACCTTACAAATAGCCTAAACCCAATAGGAAAAATATTCCCACAAAGCTAGTAAATGGTTATATGAAGAAATCAGTTTAAAAGAAAAAATTTTTAAATAGACTATTTCAATCCCATTAACCACCTAATTGAAGACCACTCAATGCCATCGAGTAGATATATTAGATATGTCCAGCAACAATTGAAAATTCTATATGATAAAATTCTTTAAAACATCGATGACATCAAGGAACCTTCAGTGGCATCGAAGGGTCACATCAATGGCATCGAAGGCCACTTGATGACAATGGGTAGAGACCCTAAACTATCGAATAAGCTCAAGGAAAATCCTGAATTTTCTCGATGACATCGAAGGATCACTTCGATGGCATCGAAGGACACTCGATAACAATCGAGAAGAGTCTCTCAAACTGTTCATTATCCTTTCAAGTAAAAATTATATTTTCTCAATGCCATCGAAGGGAGTCATGATGCCATCAAAACTGACAAGTTTTTACCCCTTCTTTTATCGTTGCAAACTTCTCTACTTAAACGAAAGAGGGTTTCTTTACAAAGGGGTGAGTAATAGAGAGAATCTTGTGAGTGTGTGATACCTTAGCCAAAAACTCTTCTTTCAAGCTCTCTTTTCTCATGGAGTTTATCATTTAATCCATGTGTTAAAGACATTCATTGAGCATTAAAAGCTCGGATTGAAGAATAAACTCCAACATTCATTAATGCTCTAGCACCCATCTTTAATGACAAATTCTTTGTGCTAGAAAGCATTAAATGCTTGACCTTAGGAATCCTAGACCTACCCATAAAGACTTATAATAAGTAAGTTAGGATTCACATACCCTTAACCCACACTTAGCATTTTCAAAGGCATATCACTTCAAGGTTGCGGTTCAAAGGAGCTGAAGATGCTTTCATGATCCATGAAGATCTTCAACAAATACGCTTCAATGGGGGCTCATCCACTTTAGATAAGAAAGATATTTTGAGTACGTTGTTTTTGGAAACTAATCCTTGTGTAACACAGCCAGAGGACTCCCAAAGTAACATGGCCAGCAACAACATCTTCCCCCAGGTCATGGGAGAAGATAAACATGGTCGTGTGAGGATGGGAGTCGATCCCTCCACATTATGGGGCCCTCGACCCAGTCGTCAGGACTATATTACGCGGACTATCAATGCAGAATAGAGGGTTGTTGCAGCAAAAAAGAAGGCCTCTGAGGCATGTCAAGACACTGTGCAACTTCGGGCATCCTTTAATGCATTACTACAGTATATGGGTTAGTGGTTTGGCTATCCTATGGACATAAATAGTATACTACTTGGTTTACAGGTAATCTCTTTCCATTCCACCTTTTTCTTAACTGAGAATCTTAACACTTATATTTTCTTATACTAATAATCAAATTAACATTGTTTATATGGGCAATTGATGGTGGTGGTGCTCTTTCGCTTTGAGTGTCATCTTCAACCCTAAACTCATGCTCTTATTTTTTTAACGAACTACAGTGACTTGATCTTATCATGATGAGAGGTTTAAGTCATTATAGTTCATCATCACATATATAACTTGGAATCTAATTGATTCTGTTTATTATTCTATTTGGAAGAATGACAACATGAAGGATACAAAAGTAACCTATATGAGTTCCATAAGAAAATTGACATCGTTCGTGTACAACCCAATTAATAAATTTCTTATTGCATAGTGTAAATCTTTTGTTATGATTTGGTAACAATATCCACCATGCACTTAGAAATTTATTGGTTGAGTTGTACACCAAAATTTTCATTTCCTCATAGAACTCGTGAAGGTTACTTATTTCTCCTTCCTTTTCTCATTAATCTAATTATGAAATAGAACCAATTATAATTCAATTTAATGAAAATGAACTACAGTGATTGAACTCTCTCATGATGATAAGCATGTAGGCACCACTCTCATTGGTTGTATAGAGTCCAGTCACAAAAATATTAGAAAAAAAAAACCTAACCCAATGTCTTTTCTTTACAAAGTTGTATTTTCTTTAAATGTTATGATAGTTGTTTGGATTGGGCATATTTTCTGAGTTAACATTGTGCCTTACCATTATCTTTTTGAACTATAATAACATGTGAAATTTTTGTATTGCTTTACAAGTTCATAATGTTCTAGGTATATATTTATAAGAACATGTGAGTATTGTCATCATAAGGTTTTATTTAATTTGGTGGTTGAATGTAACATCTTGCATATTTCATCATACTCGATCCTACTGAATGCGCGAGTATTGGTATTAAAGAATAATACAAAGTCAATTAGATACTCTTAAGATGCTATTATATGCATCCGATCACCTAAATCTTGGGCCTAACCTTGTGATCTATTAATCTAAGGTCAAGATCTAGACAACCTAATGCTGATTAATCAGAATAAATGTAACTTAATAAAGATCTAATTGAAACCAAGATACTAAAGGATTAGATCTTGATTATCCCATACACATAAGCCGAATTGACCAAATTATCTTTAATGCTTTCGAACTCATGACTTATGATTATCAGGGCTAAATCACATTTCCTCTAATCTCGTAGATACCAAACAATAAACTTAGATTATTCAGACCCTATCCATCATACACAAGAAACCATACTTATCAAATTACCCTAGAAATGGATCATTCTTCTTGCTCCAGTGGTAGACTCTCAGGAGTTTCAACACCTGGTCAAGGATTCGAGTATCCATAGGTGGTGAAATCCCACTATGGCATGAGTGTGTGTGTGTGTGTGTGTGGGGGAAGGGGTGCGTGTGTTAAAAAAATTACCCTAGAAACTGTAAGATTAACTAAACAAGCTCTATACCACTCGTTAGTGGGCATTGACCTCAAAGTTGTAGAAAAACATTCATCTTAATGGGCTTGACATCTCACATGGCTTAGATTGTAGAGACCATATGCCGAACTATTCAACTTGAAGCCGCAAGTGAGTACATGAAATGCGTGAAGAACCCTAGTATAGAATGGAAGTTAGTTATACTAATTTAAACTTATTCAATGTTGAGACGTTCAGACTGTTGGTTCATGATCAAATCAATGATATTAACATTAACCATCATTCCCTGAATATTCCTATAGTTGCGACCACGATCGACCAACCTATCGTTGTATTATTTAATCATTTGTCTTCTTTTTAGGGCAATCAAATCTCTAAATGAGACTATAAATATTTATTTTTGAGCAGCCTCCCCTCCCATCCAAATTTTGCCCTAATTGAGTGAAATTAGAGTGTTAAAGGGAAAAATGGAATTAAGAGAAGAGAAATAGAGTTAAATTGGAGGTTTTGGGTTAGAGAGATGGGAATTGCTGAGATACACCATAGGAGTTGCTTAATTCCTCCATCTAATCAACATTTAATTGAATTTGAAGGTAATTTATACTCTACAATGCAATTGAATAAGTGATTTATGAATTTCATGTTATTACTTGAATTTCCTTGAAATTGAATTAAAAATTACACCTCTCTCAAATCCCTAACCTTAGGTGCAAATTATACCAAGTAATCTCCATCAAAGGTGATGACTATTCATTTTAAGTTCCCCTTTTATCAGCCATTGATAGTTTCAGTTAGTAATTTGTTAAAATTATCTATGTTATAAATGTTTGAATTTCTCTATTATTATAATCCTTATGCTATTTGTTGCTGAAATGATAACATGATTAATGAAATATTTGATATGGGCTCATGATATTAGAAATCATTTATACCATTTAATATATTGTAAATATATAGAATTGCTTGAATTGTTGATCAAGTGTTTTGGTATAATTCAAATTAATTCATATGATGTTGTATTAGACTGTTATGTGCTTATAACCATGTACATGATAATATGTATCTGAATTGCTATAAATCAAGCTCTTAAAATTGTTTGAAAAGTGTACTATTTACCTTTAGTTGGCCATCATAGACTTGTTCGGTTGACAGAGGCAAAACACGGTCGACCGACAATAGTTAGGGCTACACGAGTTATTTTACACCCAATGTCAGTTTTGTCAGAATTCCCTCTGTTCCACCGGATAAGTCCAATTCAAAGTTGATTAGTCATAGATTTGATTATTGTATAACACCTTATTGAATTTTAAATATCACAATTTTCATTAAACTGAAGTATTAATTATAGCCGTTAGTGTAATACTATCGTATAAGTAAAGTCTCATGAGCCGAGCATGGTGGTATAGGACACTATGTTCGAGTCATCGGCTTATACTAGGTGATGAGTCCCCTATAGTGTCTAGAGAGCACCAATGGAGGTGAAATGACTATCATTCCTCTGTTGGTCCTTGACTGACGAGCCCGTACATTTGATTTGATAATTCCTTTTTGATATTGATGACGAACTTTTACTATATTGATTATATCTTTGAGTGATGTGGCCTAACTTTGGAATAAATATTCATATTTGATATTTGGGTGACGAACCCTAATTTGGATTAAGGGACACTGGTGACGAGCTACACGATCCAGTTTATTTGACTCGTGATATAATTGTGATATCTTAACTTTCTCAATATGGCTATACGTAAATGGATTAATAAAAGTTTGGTTAAAGCATATATATCATCGAATATTGTTACAGGTAATGTTAGTGATAAGACATATTTAGTTGTTCTTATTATATTTTACATGCGATGTTGGTGACGAGACACATCACTGTCGGTTCTTCTTATTTTTACGGGTGATTTCGGTGATGAGCTATATCACTGTCGGTTGTTCTTTATTCTCGGGACATGCATTCAAATATCATGACTTATATGTATTTAATTTACTATACTAGAAATTTGCGTGCTATGTTGTGTCATCACTACGTGTACTTGATTGTAATGATACTGTGAGTAACTTACGAGAATGGTAACACTGAGTTGGCCACTCACTCCCTATTGAGACAGTGTTTTAAAACACCATTCAGATATCATTGATGTAGGTTCCATCGAGGTCACGGCTTTAGATGAGGCTTATGTGGATCCATTAGAGGAAGTGTCGTAAGTAGCCCAACATTGCTTCTGTTTCATGATGATCATTAGAATAGTTGTTTAGATTGATCAAACTTTTAGTATATTTTAGATATGTATATTGAGTCCCTAGCTGAGTGGAGTATGTTATTAGTTTGGATGACTGTCTAAATATCTTTTGTGACTGTTGTGGCATCACCATATTTTCATATTTGATAAACTATTTGGTTTGGCTCTTTACAACCGATTTTGATTCTAATGTTAAACTTTACTTATACAATATAAAAGTAATACCTGAAATATCGGGGACTGAGTGTGTACATAACTCCTGAAATTTGGTGTGTTAATCTAAAATTTTCAATTCTTAATGAACAACATTTTCCTTTTTAAATAGTTTATTGCAAAAACTTGAAGTGGTGAATTTAATATAAAAAACTAATGTGTTTATGATTATATAGTATACATTATGGACGATAGGAAAGCTTATAAATTTTACCCAATAAATTGTGTCTACAATTAAGTAAGATATATGATATTGACATCTAAAACCTCTATTAATCATGGATAACAGTTTTACAAATGTCTTTTGTAGATAAGATTGTTGGGATATTTGAAAAGTAAAATAAGTATATGATGTTTGAATTTCTATGATGCTTAACAACGAAAGTTGTATATTAAATGGATATAAAATTGTTGTTAGTTTTGTTAGTGTGATGAGTACAATTCAAAATTGATGGGATAGTTGAAAGCCAATGAGCAAGACATGCTAAAGAAAGAACTGGAGAAGAAAAAGTTGGAAGTTACTAAAAAAGAAATGAATTTGCTTCAGACGGGAAAATTTGAATAACGAGTACATAGTTTATCGATTGCAACCAATGTTAACGTAAATGTCAATGTGAATGTAAACAAAAGATGCTTGTAGTTGTCCCAAAGAAAGCACTTTTGTAGTTATTTTCTTATTTATATGTAGTTTTTATATTTTTTTCCTTATTGTAACAATTGGTAACTAGTAATTCAAATAACTTGGATGGGAATGTCTAAATATAATATATTTGAATATTAATATTAAAAACAGTAAGATACTTTCTTTATAAAAATAGAGTAATTGCTAGACAACTACTACATTTTTTTCATACTAAATATTATAGCGACAAATATGATATTCTGCCGCTATAAGTTGGAAACAGCGGTAGATATAAGATCATCATTGTATGTGTTTTGATGATTTTTCCCAATGGATTTATCTATCGCTACAAGAATGCCACTGCAAAACAACTTTCAGAGGTGAATATTTCCGCCACTAAAAGTCATCTACACCATATATTATGATATTCAACGGTAGATAAATTTATCACTAAAAAATATTTTACGGAGGACATGAGGCGAATATATCCGTTGTTAAATGTCATCGACACGATATGTTACAATATTTAACGATAGATAAATCTATTACTAAAAGGTATTCTATGGCAGTCAGGAGGTGGATATATCTGCCACTAAATGTCATCAACGTCATATATTATGATATTCAGGGATGAATAAATCTATCATTAAAAGTTATTTTTTAGTGGACACGAAAGATCAATGTTGTATGATGTTAACATATAAAGGCGGATAAAATAGCAAAATATATGTTATCCGTTGTTGATTCTTCGCTAAATGTTATAGCGACGGATTTACATACATACACCGGTGAAAAAATCCACCACTGTAGAGCTATGTTGTCGTAGTGACATTAATCACAAACCAAATCAAGGTATAACAACAACAATCCAAACCAACAATTGTGTAAAGAAAATCACTAGAAGTTTTTGTCACGTAAATCCATTCAACAAATCCTTTAACTTGTTTCTTCAGAAACCTCTGGAGAACTTTAAGAGTTCTGTAAGAACCTTCCATAGGTCATGATACCAACAACATCCAATAGAAGAAAGGAAAGAGGGAGAGAGAGAGAGAGAGAGAGAGAGAGAGAGAGAGAGAGAGTATGTGTGTGTGTGTGTGTGTCGAGTCGCTGACTCACTCGGTTGAGTCTAATTGTGTGAGGTTCCAACACTCCCTGCTGGTGTATTTGAGTAGAAGGAAGAAGGGAGGAAAAGAAATAAAGAAAAGAGAGAGAGAGAACGAACCAAGTTACTCAATTGAGTCAACTCGCTGAGTCGACAAGTTCAAGCCTAATTGGGCCAAGTGTGAGTTCAACAAGGCTGAAATTTTTTTTTTTTTTTTTGCTAAGAACTTTACTTAAGAAATTACATGCTGAGATCAACATCGAATTTCACTGAGTTAGCGTTATGTCGCTTCGAGTCGAGTCGAGCTTCGTTGGATTGGGTTAATACATTGACATATAATAGGTAAGTGATCCATTCATTAGTTTGATTTCTTATTTACAAGTCTTTGTTGTCTATTTTTTCCTCTCATTATTGTACATGTCCTACAATCCTCAGTAAGGGATCTTCCATTCTCTTAGATTTTGCAATTCTTTCTTCTTTGTAGAAATTCATCTTTGTTATGCTTGTGAGTGGTTTCATTATGTTTGATTTCCTTTCTTTCAAATTCAGTTTATGTATTTCCTTCCCTTGATAAGTCATATTTCCTTATTATGCGTTTCATGATTTTTAGTATGGAATATTCTCTCTTACCTCGAATCTATCAACTCTTTTTAAACATGCACATACTTGATTAGGAACAACCCATTTTCTCTCTTTTGATTTGAATGTGTTCCCTTTGACTTCACATCCTTTATTTTCTTTAGTATTGAGATATATTTTTGATTTTATACTATTGATGATAGGCCTATTTTTCATCCTTCTTGAATCTTTATTTGTATCATTGAATTCTATTGAATTTGTCTCGTATTTTTATATTTTGTGTTGCTTTGGAATCATTAATGTATTATAACATGTGTACCTTCTATTGCATGTTAATTCTTATGTCTGCATGCATCATGATTACGAGTGCTTAGACCTGTACACTTGGATTGCACGACTTGCATTAAAACATAGAATGCTAGATGATTGATTTGCATGGCTTATCATGGAACACATTAAAAATTATATTAACGATGAATTTGGAATTTGATGATGATGTTTGATTGGGAGGATCCATGAGTGGGGAGTTTCTGGGTTTCCCTTGGCCTATGCGGCAATGATGATAGTGATGTTTGATTGGGGGATCCATGAGCGGGGGTTTCCCTTGACCTATGTGGCAATGGTGATAATGATGTTTGATTGGGAGTCCACAACCGGGGGTTTCTCTTGGCCTGTATCGTAAGGATGATGTTGATGTTCGATTTGCTGGATCTACAAGTGGGGCTTTTTTGGGAGATCATACCCATGATGACTTGCATTGCATACGTTGAATATCTCATGCATGATGACATTGCACATCTTGTTATTATTGTATCATGGCATTGCATTTTGTTATATGATTACCTTATCTCTACCATGTTTATTTTGGATCCTTAACATGTTTAATCATTGTCTTGAGTCACACTTCCTTTAAGTATATTTTTGTCTCAATTGTTTGTCTTGTTAAGTCATGTTTTCTTTCCATTCTCAAGTATGTATCAAACTTGCAATGGAAATGATCTCACTGGGCTTCTAGCTCACCAAATTAACAAACGTGTAGGTTTACATGATGAAAGTGGAGCTGGAGATGAAGAATACCTAGATGGCTATTTCATTTTTAAAAAATAAGTCTCTATTTA
Organism: Magnolia sinica; assembly: GCF_029962835.1. Lineage (NCBI taxonomy): Eukaryota > Viridiplantae > Streptophyta > Magnoliopsida > Magnoliales > Magnoliaceae > Magnolia > Magnolia sinica. Next base: position 90,734,955 of record NC_080577.1, read on the forward strand.
CTTTTGTATTCAGAAAGTTGTAATGAAAAGAATTAGTTGTAAATTAGTTAGATTGTAGATTTTAGGAAAATATTTTAAAGATTTAAAATTTTAAATTATTATGGATTGAATGTTTTAATTATGGTTTGGTTTGATTTTATAATCGTCTGAATAATTAATGTGGATGTAAGAATATATGAAATATAGTTTACACCATGAAATTCGGGATTAGAGACACTATACTCGGGTTCCAAATTTCGAGGTGTGATAGAACAAGAATGAAGCGTGAAAGTGCCCTTGTTTGTCAATATACATGAATGAAAAGTTCGTCTGTCAAGTGAGCCCCAAATTGAAGATCACAAGTTCAAGACTCATCAAGATGAAGATATACGAATGCGCGCAATAGGTAAACTACGCCTCATCTTCCTAAACAAACCCCTATCAGGTATATGCCCCAAAATAAAATAAATATATCTTACCCAAAAACATATTTGAAAACCCTTTGGTAAGCTTAGATTAGATATGTCTTGGAGTTGGTAGAAAGCTGGATCAAATAGGTAAAATACACGTATTGTCAATTGCATCAAGTTACAATCGAGGGAAGCTTCGATGACATGAACAATGTTTAATTGCATCGAAATCCAGGTAAAATAGTCCAGCAACATCTGTAAAATAGGCTAAAATTTTCGATTACAACGAAGGAGGTTCGATGACATCAAAATTCAAATTTCGATGACATCGAACCAACTTCGATTGCATCGTCCTTAGCCTCTTCCTCTATCAACTCTAATTTTTCTCTAAGTGTTATTCGATGTAATCGAAATCCTTTTGGTGTCATTGAAAGTAAGTTACCAATGACATCGAAAGCAGATCAATCCCATCGAAATTTGGACCAGTTTGTCCAGCAAGCTTTTTAGGAAAATCTAATATTTTCGATTGCATCGAAAATACTTCAATGATGTCGAAATTCAAATTTCGATGGCGTCGAATGTTTGATTAATTGCATCGAGAAAAGGACAAATTTGTCCAGCGAACAAAGAAATCTTTACAAAGAAAATCTCGATGGCATTGAAGTATCTCTCGATGACATCAAAGACATCTTTGATAGCATTGAAGTATGCTCGATGGCATCGAACAGAATCTGCCCTGCACCTATTTGAAGAACCTTAGTGTATAAATTCGATGGCATTGAAGACCTTTCGATGGCATTGACAATATTAGATTTTTGTCTATTTTTTTACTGTTGGGATTCTTCGTTATATAAACTCTTGGGTTGCTATTTGAGAAAATAAGCAAGAGTTGAAGAGAGCTTGAGAGAATTATTATAATAGTTAATACCCTAATCCTCAAGCCCTCTTTCCTATAAGAGTTCTTCATTCAATCCATTGCTCAAACATTTATTACCATCTTCATTGCTTGGATTGAATTATGAACTTTGGCATTCATTAAGTTTCCAATAGCACCTTTTAATGGCAAATCATTGTGTTGGAATCTTTGAATGCTTAGCTCATAAGAATCTTCTCTAACATCTAAAGACAAATCATTTAGTAGAAAAGATCAAACCAAACCTTAAACCAATAGTCTCGGATCATTGATTGGAGCATCAACAGACGGTTGCGGTTCAAGGGAGCTGAAGACTCTTCATCAACATGAAGATCTTCACCAACATGTGCTGACAAGGGGCTCACTCACTTATAAGTAAGTAATAGAGTCCATAGAGTCTGAAGCCTCTTTCTTGTATAGGATTTGGTTTCAGAGTTTTTTATCAAACTCGCTAAGACATTTCGTAGGCCTTCGATAGGAGAATATGTATAGTGTCCTTGTGTAAGCATGTGTATTTTCCTTGTGTAGGAATGAGTATTTGCCTTGTGTAGGCATAGTCAGTTGCCTTGTGTAAGCACCTAAGGATGTCTTGTGTAGGCTTCTTAGTAACCTTGTGTAGATTGTAAAGGTTTATGGTTAACCTGATTTAAAACCATTAATAATGAAATCTGGCACACTCTAGGGTGGAGTGCGTCAGCTGGGAGTGGAGTAGGCATGTAGCCGAACCACTATATATTGTTACGTTTGTAATGATTGCTCTTGCTCATATGTATTGACTGTTGGAATATTTACTTTATGCACAATACATGTTTGATATAACGCAGCACTTAGATTTCTCACTATCATGGAAGTTGAATATGAATGTCTTCTTGATAATCTTACTTAACTTGTTTTAAATTGATAAAATTTATAGTTTAGTAGGATTAAAGTTTTAAAAGTCTTATTCACCCCCCCTCTAGGACACTTGGACATACATCTTTACTTCAATAGTAACGGTTCTACTGCAATTTCAATTGGTATCAAAGCAAGTTCCTCTTGAAGGGTTTAATAACCTAGAGGGAGATACTAATTAAAGTTGGAATTATGGCCAACGGAGAGGGACCATCGGTCTCTCGACCACCTATCTTTGATGGTCAAACTATGCATATTGGAAAGCTATGATGAACTTCTTTTTATAGTCCTTAGATCATGATATTTAGAAAATTGTTGAAAATAGATATGTGCCACCAACTGAACAAGTGGTACTTGATAATGACACTACCGTTACCAAAAGTCATGTGGAGTGACCATGAAAAATAAATGAAAACATGTGAAGCTAAAATAATGAATGTTATTTAATATGTGGAGCCAAAGTAATGAATGTTATTTAATGAGTGCCAGAGTTTAATCAAATCTATATGTGTAGAGCTTCAAAAGAAGCATGAGATTTATTGGAAACTACCCATGAAAGAACAAGCACACTAAAGAGGTTAAAGCTGCAGCTCTTGACAATCCAATTTAAACATATAAAAATGGAAGAACATGAGACATTTATGGAGTTTTTTACAAAGTTAAATAATATATGTAACTCCATGTGGGAACTTGGAGAGAAAATACTGATACCTAAAGTTTGTAGGAAAATCTTGAGATCCTTACTGGAATGGTTCAACTCTAAAGTCACCACCACTGAAGAATGTAGAAATATTAATGAAATGAAGGTAAATGAACTGGTGGGTTCTCTACAAACCTTTAAGCTACTCTTCAAAACACCCACAAAATCCAAAAATAATGTTCTCAAGGCTTCTAAAACCATAACACCTATAGAGGAAGAAGAAAGTGAGAAGAATATGTTGATGAGGAAGTGACTCTTTTGGCCAAATAGTTCAAAATGTTCTTCAACAAGAACTGGGTAAGAACATACAACAACGAAGGGAAACCATCGAACTACAAACGCCAAATAGGCAAATATTTCAACAAGTCCAAAGAGCCCTAATGTTATAATTATCATAAGTATGGGCACATATCCACAGAATGTCCCACAAAAAAAATCTAAAGGAAATGCTATGGCAGCCACATGGGATGACACCGAAGACTCAAAATCATATTCAAGTGAGTCTGAAGTTGATGAAGACCAAAAATCATTAAAAATACTCGTGGCCTCCATCACTACTGCCATTTCAGACTTACAGGACATTGAGAAATTGAATGAACAACAAATCAAAAGACATATTCCTTAGTTAAAGAAGAAAAAGGAAAAGATAGCATCCAAGTAGCTTATGACCAATCTTATATACATGATTTACACGCTTGTAAAAAACTTCGTCAAGTAAACAATGAAAACAAATAGCTACAATCAGACTTGGATAAAGCATTGGCTACAAATACACAATTGACTAATAGCCTAGATGAGTATTATGTTGAAAATGCCAAGCTTAAAAGAGAAGTTGTTGATGATGGTTTTATGATTGAGAAACTAATCAAGAAAATTGTTCATCTAGAATCAGAAATTGAGGAACTTAAAAAGGAAAATACAAATCTGAGATTAAATGTAGAAAAATTCAATCTCATAGCAGAACTTAGTAATAAGTTTACCTAAAGCAATGTAAAGTTAGAAAGACTTCTAGGCGTGGGTAGAAACTCTAAAAATACGAGAGGCTTAGGGTATGAAACTGGTAAATCTAACCCTTCCCCTACACCTATGATGATCAAATTAACTGCGTCAAGTAGTTAAAAACAGGTAAGTTCATTCTGTCATACATGCGGTGATATGGGGCACTACAAAATTGAATGTCTTATACTTAGACAGCCTCCCTCCATTTCTGGTTTGAGGTATATAGGTAAATCCAAACAAATCAGAGATATGATGCAGAAATTAGGGAATTCTCCAAAACAAGAAAATTTCGATCAATTACCTAGAGAATTCAAAGCACCCCTAGATAACCACTCTAAAGAACATCATACTCAAAAGAAAGTGGTTACCAAATGGGTAACATCAAATAAAAACAATTGCCCTGTGATTCATATTAAACTCAATTGGGCACTTGTGGTGATTGCCTCAAGTAAACGACCTGTGACTATGACCCATTTCTAATTTGATAATGGGTCAGTCACATCTAGGGAGCACCATCAAGAAAAGTGAGTTAGGAACAATACTTGAGTTAGAATTGTTAAAAATTGAAGATGTTTTAATAATTAAGGGAGTAAAACATAATTTTCAAATTATGTGATCAAGAACTATCTACTCAAGGACATGTGCAAAACCTTGAATCACATAGGTAAATGAATATAAGATTGATTGCATAATCAATATGATTGTTGATGACCAACCACATGACTAAATGTTCTTTCCACAAGGCTAATGTGAATCAGGCATTATAGGGAAATCTGATAACTACTCCATTTAAGTCTCAAGTGTTGATTATTATATCAATATTTAGGATCATTACCTCAATCAAACTTTACAGATCCTATAGCGGATGTGGAGACTCCGCATTGCCTTGAGTATAACAACTAGTCATCTCTGCTTCATCTCAAAATTTGAACTTTAAAAGGATATTCTAAGCACTCAAATGTGAATTGTGGATTACAATAGTGCTAAATGAACTTTCATGGATGAGATCTGGATTTCACTAAGAGATCCATGTGGTGATGTGTCACCCTCTACCTACCCTCTACTAAATGTCGTGAATTTCCATGAGGCGATGTGTAACCCTTCACATGGATGAAATCCAGAGTTCACTAAGAGATTCGGTGAGACCCGGGTTTCCCCCTCAGCTACTCCCTTTTACTTCATCAGGGTCCAAAGGTTAAATGGGCCTGAGCTTGAGCTTTTGAACTAGGCTTTGGTTTGGCTTGATTTTTAAGGTCCTACAGCATACAGATAAGCTATTTACCCTAGGTGGGTTGTTTATAGATCCTCTCAAATGTTAGAACAAATTAAATTTAAGGCAATCTTCTGCCAATAGAAGAGAAAAAACAAGTTCAATATAGCTTTTTAAATAAGCAACCCTTATAAAATTTATATTAATAGATTTTAAACTAGAAAGTAAATTCCAATTAATAAGTACCTTTAGTCATTACTTACTCATGTGGCCTAATCACCTATGCTAAGTTATAGAAATTATGTCATGGTATTGGCAACAATATCATCACCAACCATATTATCTCTGATCAACCGACATGAATTTTCCACAAACTCCTACTTCGCACTACCATTTCCCTTTTAATGATCTTTAGCCAACCATATTCACCAAAAAGTTATAGCCATTTTCAACAAACTTTTCCAAATATAAAAGACTTTTCAATAGGTCTAACTTATGCCACACACCTTCAAAATTGTACATGCGGTACCATCAAACACAGTGATTCTGACACCATGTGAATCATGTCATCATCACAAAACCAATATGTGAAGAAAAAAAATCACTATGTGGTGTCATATGAAATGAAGCACCCAAATTCAAAATCCATTAAGGGTTTTGGCTTCTCTTGTGAAATCATTATCAACAACACTTTATCCTCAAATGAACTGTCTTTCTCAACTAGGTTTCTTTGAAAACTCATTTGATTCAATGTTTAATGATGTAAATCAGGTTTGAATTATTTTTTTTTTTTTTGTTTAACGAGTTTACACTTTTTTCACAAGTGGTCAGTCTTCCCATACTTCCAACACTTTTCTATTTTGTGGCCTTTCGAATTGAATCTCATTTGATCTCTCTCATTAGTATATTTTTCAATATATATTCATCTAACCAATATGGCATTACCAGAAGATTCCCAATGTGTTTTTCTATGGGGTTATTCGATAAGCATGTGGACACGACCAACTCCATATTAAGACTTAGACCTTTGCTTAGATCTATATTCAAATCATCTAAAAAAATCTAAAATTTAACAAAGTATAAATGCAATATTTTTGTTGTTGTTAATCTTTGTATCGACTGTTGCTAATTTTTTAATCATGATATTAAACTCATTCAAGTGTTCATGAAAAATGGTCATTATTCATCTTTAAGTTATACAGTTATAAGAGAAAATTTTTATTTAACATTGATTTTCTCTTTGTACAGATTCAACAATTTATCTTATAAACCTTTAGTAGTAATTTGATCGGACACAAAACAAAACTGATCGCTAGTGTAAAAAGAAGATTCACCATATCTATTTTTTCCCTTAAAAGCCTTATTTTTCATATTTACCTACTTCTTTTTCCCCTTCCGTCACGCCCCAAACTCGGAAACCGACATCACAAAATTCACGATCGCCGAATTCGATGCCGACAACCTCTGTAGTACCCCATTCTCAGCTTCCAGCGCCCATACGCCAGATTCTGATCCTGGGATCTCACGAGGAGGATTTTCCAATGTACATTTACCTCGTAAGAAGCATAACTACAAGTTTACCCAAGTCACAAAGGCAACATCATCATCACATATCAACTAATATCAAAAAATTTAAGTACAATGCATAAAAGGAAATACAATAACAATATCGGAAGCTCTAGAAGTCCACTGCACGCTCCAAGCTCAATGTTGTCATGATCTAACGCCACCTGCACGCATCTATCGTGCATAAGCTTATAAAAAGCTTAGAGGGTGATGTAAGTGTGTGCGTAAGATAAGTGTCAAGCACACAATATATCAGAGCAAGTGGAAATACTAACAAGTTCATAAAATATCATCAACTTTATCTAGGATATGCGATGCAAAGATATAATAAGCCAATGACATATACTGAGAAAGTAATGTAGGTCGACTATGCAATGTGGAGACATAATGAGCCAAATATCAGATACCGAGGATGCAATGCAATATGCAATTCTGAAGAGCTACGAATACTATCAGCCTCATCTAAGCCATATAAATGCATAAACATAGCAACCCAAAATGTCATATGCTGCAGATGTAACGCAATATTCGGTGCGAATAAAATGACCAAGGTGGAGTGTGAAGTTGGGATGATAGTACGTAGTATCGCAGGCTATGGGGTCCATCACAAGAGACTTTTATCCAAACTAGTCTCATACATAAATTTGGATAGTCAGAGTCAATGTGGTAAACTCTTGATCTCAGGTTAGTCGCGCGCGCCCCAACCGAAATCTTAATCATTGCGAAGGTACACATAACAATTAGTTGCGCACCACCAGCCCAAGTGGATAGTGAATGAATGAATGAATGGTTAAAATGCTGAGTATGCAACTCCTGCACAATAAGTCCACATATCAATGTTGTACATCTCTGGGATCATCATCGGGGTCTAGTACACTCTAAGCTGGCTACCGCCCCGGCCGGCCGCGTAGCCCAGTGAGTGGAAAAGTTCTCACTATCCTCCTGTAAGTAGTATACCAATGCCTACTCGGCTCGTCAATAGCGAACCCATTTGGGAGCTGGTCAAACTCAGCATAGCTTACAACCCCCTCACTCGGGCTGATAAGGCCACAACCTCTCCTAACCGACCACGACACGGTGGGAGACGATGCCTATTGGTATTCGGCATTCAAACATTCATGTATTCACTCGGTCTGGACATTGGGGCGTCTCTTGGCCACGGAGGTTTAGGGACTTTCATCCACGGACATCCAAAGTGCCCAAATACTCGAATCAAACATTTTTGGTGTCCCATCTATCCATTCATGACATGTCTATAGAGGCTATGACCTTGTTGTCTCTAGGGCGTACAGTAATTATAATACACAATATAAGATTCATGAGTCATACAATCCAGTCATGCATCAATCCTGCACATACCGTGCGCTCATATGAGACAATCTCCACCTATCAGGGAGTCTCATAACAACCTGCCTAATGAAATATGCAATGGTCAACCACATTTCAAAATAAACATGTAGATGATGCGTATGGACATGTACCATGATGCTATGCTGTCACATACTCATAATCGATATCGACGATCTATACCGATAATCGACATCGATAATTGGCCTATACAATCGGCCTCGACAATCGGTCTCGGCAATCGAAATCAGCCTCGACAATCGGAATCAGCCTCAACAATCAGAATAAGCCTCGATAATCGGAATCAGCGTCGACAATCGAAATCTACTTTGACAATCGGCCTCGATAATCAGAATCGGCCTCGACAATCAGAATCAACCTCCATAATCGGAATCGACCTCGACAATCAGAATCGGCCTTGATAATCGGAATCAGCCTCAACAATCAGAATTGGCCTCAACAATCGGAATTGACCTCGACAATCGGAATCGGCCTCAATAATCAGAATTGACCTCGACAATCGAAATCAGCATTAACAATCGGCCTCGACAATCGGAATCGGCCTCAACAATCGGAATCGGCCTCAACAATCAGAATCGGCCTCGACAATCGGAATCGACCTCGATAATCAGAATCAGCCTCAATAATCGGCCTTAATAATCGGAATCGGCTTCGACCATCGGAATCGGCTTCAACAATCGGAATCGATAATCAGAATCGGCCTCGATAATCAGCCTTGACAATCGAAATTAGCTTTGATAATCAGAATCGGCGTCTATAATCAGAATTGGTCTCGATAATCGGAATCGACCTCGATAATCCGAATCGAAATTGGCCTAAAAAGGGCCTAAAGGAAGGTCACAATGTGGACATTTAACCATCATTGCCCATCAATGTCAACATTTAACTAACATTGCTCCCAAGGAGTGGCCCTTATAAGGCCAAACATATAGTGGGCCCATGGCCTCACACAAGGGCCTAATATACATCACCATGGGCCCCACTCATGGAACACATATACATCATACTGGGCCAAATCACATGGGCTACATATACATCGTCTTGGGCCTCATTAAATGGGCCATAAATACATCACATTGGGCCTCATCAATGAGCCATAAATACCTCACATTGGGCCCCATCAATGGGCCCCATATACATCAAGTGGGTCGCGTCAATGGGCCGCACCAATGGGCCTCTTATACATCATATCGGGCCTCATCAAAGGTCACGAACACATCATAATGGACCTCCTCACGTGGGCCATATATATCACATTGGGCCTTACTCATGGACCTTAAATACATCATATCGGGCCTCATACCTAGGCACAATTACATCCTAATGGGTCTTGCCGAATGGGTCACAAATATATCACATTAGGCCGCAGATATGGGTCTCTCATAAATCACATCGGACCTTGCCAAATGGGTCTTTTACACATCAGATTGGGCCGTTTGGATCAAACATATACATCACATGGGGTCCACGTCCCATGTGGACGGTGTGGGTATACATCATATGGCCTCACGGATGCACGATGTGGATTTAGCACATATATCACAATGGGCCACAGACATACAACATAAATATAAAATACATATATCGAGGTGGATCACACATAGATGAAAGGAGTGGTATACAACACATTATCAAGGTAGGGGCCCACACAGCCCCAAACAGACGGACAATGTAGATGTAAGCCACAAACATCAAGGTCGGCTCCAATCAGACGGTGAGAATATAGACACATACATCTCGGTGCGCCCCGTGTTCTGGATGGTCTGAACGAACACATCATCAACGTGGCCCCATGATTTGACAAAATGGATGGATGGTGTAGATAAAAGACACTTACATCAAGGTGGGTCCCACCTGCCCACACGTGTGGGTGGGCCCACACCTCAAATAGATGGTGTGAATATAAACACATATATCAAGGTGGCATCCACCGTCCAGCAAACTGGACAGGCGGTGGATATAGAATATATACACCAAGGTGGGTCCCATCCCCACACGTGCCACACGTGTGCGGTGGGCCACGTCCAAACAGATGGACGATGCGGGATATAACAAATATATATAGGTGGATTCCACCGTCCTGGCCAATGGACGGCTAGATGAAACAATACATGGGATCCCACACCCCACGTCCAGATGAACGGTGTGGATGCAACCCATGCGGCAAGTGGGTCCAATACTGTAACGCCCTGAAAATCGGGGGTTAAGCAGAAGCTCAGCTCCCAATTTCCAATGCATCACTTATGCAACATAGATAATGATGGTTAAATGTTGTTCGCATTAGTGCATTAAACATGAATGGGATTATACTAAATCAGCATATCATACTCCAGAGACAATTATATTACGCAAGCGGAAGACTGTGATAGATATATAAAGCATATAAGTGATTGTAAGTCCCAGAGTATGAACTTGTCACCAAGTTAAATAATTACATGTATAGTTCCAAAATTTACAAAATAATATAATGTAATGTTCAACTAATTTGTATCCCTGTAGCCCCGTTGACGAAACTCCAGGTCTACGTAGACCCGCCAGAGAGTTGCATGTAGGAGAATTCCTTGTCATCATAGAAGTCAGACTCCACCTCATAAGCATCGCCATCACCTGAAGCTACAATAGAGTCTGGTTAGTGTTTTAAAACATCGTCACAGAGTGGGAGTGAGTGATCAACTCAGTGGAGCTATCAGGCAAAGGTTAACATGTTATCAATTCAGTCAAGCAGTAATGATAAAGCAGTACAACAATCATGTCCTAAGTACTCTTGTTAATACAGGAATGATATGTTGTAATGATGCATGCCCTCGCCTACACTCCTTCAGCAACATCATCTCACGATCGCGCATGGCAAACTCCCTAAACGTGTGCTTCCTCGCCAAAGCACATGTAATGCGGTACATGATCATGTTAGCCAATATTTAATTTAGTTTATTCATACAGTAGATTCGGGAAGCTAAGGTACCTCCCTTTATATCAAATACTCAAACAATGATCCATATAGGGTCGTTAATCCTAGTAAATCACATACGATAGGCAAGTTATTGGACAACATCACCCCTGATTTAAAAACAATGGACAGAAAAGTTCAGGTCACTATAGGAGGCTCGTCACCTCGATGTAGGCCTAGTTTAATACTCGAGGTCACTAAGGGAAAGGCTCGTCACCTTAGCATAGGCCGACAGCTTGAATACAGTCCCATACCACCGTATTCGGCTCACGAGTTTGGTTTGCTCACTGGACACTACGGGGAGGCTCATAACTCCAGCGTAGGCCAACAACTCGACTACGGTGTCTCATACCGCAATGCCCGGCTCATGAGTCTTAGCGGATCGTGGTACCAAGGTTAAACATGTTTTTCACTGGTAAGTGTTACCTTAGATTCAAGCAGTAGTGACCATACATGGTGAACATACATTAGGCCAATCGGGTTACTTTACAAGCTCGACTGGTATGAGCGCACGTTGAATTAATTGACATGGAGCGCATACGCACTCTTCGTGGCCAACCATTATCAATAATCACCGTACGACTCAGATTCATCGAACGTATCCGTCGTGGCGAAACTAGTTCGGCCACTGATCGTAAACCGTTACTGATTGCTTGGACTACGAATCAGTCCCAATCATACCCAAACACAATAGGCATTCATATATGATAGTCAAAACAACATGTGACAATCAATTCAAATATAAATCTCATTCAAGCACTTTAACAAACACATAGTGTACATGTTTCATACATAGGCATCTCACCCATAAATCACATGTAGTAAGATAGGTTACATGGAGGAAACTGTAACTTTAGATAAGGAAATTGAGAATCCTATCTCAACACCCTCATTAAATATACTTTAACAAGCATTTTCTCATTTAGGCATTTTATCAAACACTTAGATTACACATATTGTCACGCCCCAAACTCAGAAATCGGGCTCACAAAATTTTCGATCGCCTAATCCGACGCTGACAGCCTCCATAGTACCCCATTCTCAGCTCTCAGCACCCATACACCAGGTTTCAATCCTAGGATTCTATAAGGAGGATTTCAAACATGATTTGATTCGTAATGAGCATAACCATAAGCATAACCCACGAATAATAACCACAAGAACACCATCACAAAATCCACTATGATAAAAAATTTTAAGTACAATGCGTACGAAAGGGAAATATAAGATAATGAAAATAATAAAAACTCCAGAAGCTCGGCTGCACACTCCAACTGCGGCGAGGCTATGGCTGCGTCCTGACATCACCTGCACGCATCAATCGTGCATAAGCATATAAAAAGCTTAGAGGGTGGTGTAAGTGTGTGCGTAGTATGAACGTGCTCAGAATGCAATGGCAGAGTAATGCGGAATCACGCTAATGGGTACATGAATGCAATCAGCCGTACCAAGGCTATGCGGTGTAAGACATGAATGTTATCGGCCATAGCAAGACTATACGATGCGAGATGTAACTCAAACATGTCAATCCTCATCCAAATTCTCATAAAGCTCATCAAATATTAGTATAGTTCTCATTCTGGATAATCACCGAGGTTTAGTACACTCCAAATGGCACTACCCCTTTCCCAGGCGCTCAGTCCAAATGAGCGTAAGAAACCTCACTATCCGCCTAGCCAATAGTCTGCCAATATCTATCCAGTATGTCGATAGCGAACTCATTCATGAGCTGGTCAAACTCAGCCTAGTATGCCCCCTACCCTCGGGTGAGTAAGGCCATACCCCTTTCCAACCGACCACAACACAGTGGGAGACGCGGCCTCCTGGTATTCAGCCCTAGTGCGCTCATATATCCACTCAGTTTCGACATTGGAGTCATCCTCTAGTACCATCGGGTTTAGGAATTTTCACCCATGGACATCTATGGCGCCCCGATGCTTAGAATCAGTATTTCTGGTATCGAATCCGGCCATCCACAATGTGTCTGTGGAGGCTAAGGCCCTGATGTCGCTAGGGCATACAATAATCATAATCACACAAAATGCAAGTACATGAATCACTCTACTAGACATGCAACAATCCTGCATGTACCGCGCGCTCATGAAGGGCAACTCCGCCTATCAGGGAGCTCATAAACAATCTGCCCGAAGGCATATGCTATGATCAGTCACTCCTCATATCAAGCATACATATGATGTGTATGAGCATGAATCATGGATCTATACTAAACATGTTATATGATGGTGGACTCCGTTCATAACGAAGATGGGCCTAGACGGCCTACACACTACAAGTATGGGCCTAACAATGGGCCATAGGGAGAGTGATAATGTGGACATGTAACCAACATCATCCTTACAATGTGGGCATCAAACCATCATTGCTCCCAAGGCACAGCCTGCCATAAACATCATTACATAAACCATGGTGGAATCACACATTACAATGAGCCTTATGTACATCCCGTTAGGCCTCGGCCCAAGGGCTCCAAATACATCAAATGGGCCGCATCACATGGGCCTCATATGTATCAAAGTGGGCCTTAACAACAGGCCACAAATACATCAAGATGGGCCTAATCACATGGGCCTTATATATATACCAAGGTGGGCCTCAACGGACGGCCACAAATACATCAAGACGGGCCTAATCATATGGCCTTATATATATATGAATCATATTAAAAGATTAACTAGACCACACTCCAAATAATAGTGGCGACAATGATTACCACCATTTAAAAAAATCCTACATGGCTCACCATTATGTATTGTTTTGGGATCCGACCTATTCATAAATTTTCATGGAGATAAATGAAGCGAAAGCAAAAACATCAGCTTGATCAGAACTAAAGTGGCCCTTAAGTAGTTTTGAATGGTGAATGTCACTGTTCCCACTATTGTTAAATGGTGGGGTCTACTTGAACTATAGATCTATCTCATTCTTTAGCTCATGCCAAAAAATGAGCTTTCAAAATGGTTGGACGACTTGGATGCAACACATGCGTCATGGTGGGTACCACCGTCCAGTGGTGTGGACGGTAAGGATATACATCATTGGGTCCCACCAAATGGATGATGGTGTGGGTATACGTACATACATCAGTGGGTCCCACATGGGGCCCACCATAATGTTTATTTACCGTCCAATCTGTTGATAAGGTCACGCAGACCTAAATGCAGAGGAAAAATAAATTTCAGAATGATCCAAAACTTCTCTGACCCAAAAGGGTTTCAATGGCAGATGATTTAATCCCACTGTTTCCAGTGACATGGGCCACCTGAGTCTTGTATACGGTGGATTTTTGGGGTGGCCCGCTGCCCTAAGGGGGGCCCACCAAATGCAAGGTGTTGATGTTCAACGCACATCACGGTGGGGCCCATGGCTGGGACCCACGTCCCTGCCTGCCCGTCCATCCACAACATGCGGGTCAGCAGCAGTAGCGTCTGCGGCTGCCTTATATATATATATATATTTGAATTGTTCTGAGGTTTTTCCTAGGTGGGGCCCGCATCGTGAGGATCCACCCCGCCCAATGGCTCCTATGGTTCAAAACAAGCCAAACAAGCCCAATATTCGATATATTTTGGTGTATTGAAACATCAGGGTGGATTTCAATGGTAGACATACTGTTTTCTATGCTATGGCCCAGCAGATACTCGGATTAACCTCATTTTTTGCTCAACGCCTAAAATGATCTGGGAAATGGGATGGACGGTTTGGATTAAATACATACATCAAGGTGGGGCCCGTATGAGTGGCCCTTTCCAAGAGCTTTGAACCAAAGCTAATATTTGTGTTCTCAGTTGACGTCTAGCGTCCCTGGACGTTGGACGGTTTGGGCCTGCTCAAGTGGGCCAACAAATGGTGGATAGTGTGGGTACAACATATATAAAGTGGGCCCCACCTACAGATGGCTTGGATAAAATACATGCTTCATGGTGGGGTCCATCCGGGTGGGCCACACGGCCACATCATCACATAAAATAGGAAAAAAAAAGAAAGAAAGAGGGAGAGAGAGAGAGAGAGACAAGAGAGACGATGATGGAGGGGCCCCGCCACTATGGGCCCCTCATGATTACAACACATACATCAAGTGGGTCCCACAACAAGCGGGCCCTTAAAAATTAAAATTAACGGTGGATCACCCACCTATTGCACTCCTCCTTGATCCTTTAGACTCCTATGCTCCTTACCTTCACTTTTGATGGTGGTTGATGGAGTTTTGATGGTAGGGATGAGAGATGAGAGGGTGGGCCACACATGTTGATTCGGGAGAGCTTGGGAAGAAGTGGACATGGGGTGTTGTTGCTTGGGAGGTTGTTTTTGAGAAATGAGGGAGAGAGGAGTGATGGGATGAAAAGGTGATGGAGTGATGGGTGATGGGTGATGGGTGATGGGTCGAGTAATGGAGTTGTAAGAAATGGATGGGTGGAGAGAGAGAGAGAGAGAGTTGACTTTGGGAATGGGAAGGGATGAGTTGTTGTACTTGGGGTATAGCTTATACTTGATTGATTGATTGATTGATTAATGAGACATGTTGTAGAGATTCCCTCGATGTTCGCAACGCGTGACATTTTTCTTGAAATTGACGTGGGCCCACATCTTCTGACCTTGGTATTAGATTAGTGCATGAGTCGCGGCGTTGGAACCACGGCGACGGCGCGGTCGCAAAGATACAAGTTTCGACTCGAGTCGACTCTGATATGCAGGACTCGGCTTTGGATCAGCGCAAATGTTAGATCTAGGTCGAGGGTTGCCAAAATTCGACCAAGAGGACCGCTGAAGCCTACGGAACGATACGGACTTGGATACGAGCCTTACACATATCGACATACAGGTAATAAATTAGTTATAATGTATATTATAGCAGTTCCTTTCACAAGGGGGTTGTCATACATACAACAATCATGTATTCTCAAATAATTATCATGACAAGCACAAATCATGATTTCATGTTCATTCAAGCATTTCAACAAACACATGAAATGCATTATATTCAACGTAGTTCATATATATGTGTAATACACGGAAAACATTACATCTAAGCACATCTGGCAGCAATCAAGTAAGTCATAAATCATTAAATGACATTGAAAGCCTTGAAAACCATAACCTAAACATTTATAGTCCGCACCTTCGTCGGTAAACTCGTATCAAACTCAGTTCCAACATTATGCCTTTGTTTACGGCACAACGACTACCTATAACAAGAAATAAGTTAGCTATTTCACCGATCTACTTATTTGGATAACTAAAATTGATTAGGGTTAGGATTTCTTACCCAAAAATGGTTTCAAATTCAGCGGTGTAGCGATACAGGAGGGATGATTCGGCACGTGGAGTGGTGGGATCGAATCCCAGCAACTATCTCGCAATCTCTCTCTTCTCGTCACTCTTTCCTTCTCTCTTCTCTCTTCTCTCTCCTAGGGTTAGGAATTTCGTATGGAATGAGAGAGGGATGGGTTAAGGCCCTTATATAGGCCCAGAAGTGAAATCAATGGCCCCAGGGCCATGGTATACGTAGGTTATAGCCAAAAGTCATCCGTTTCAGGCCAACGGAGCTCATCTGGAGGTCCACTTTCTGCATACAGTCTGGAGAAAGTTCTCCGGCAATGTATTTATGTCAGGTTAAAGTTTCAGTCTGATCGGATTAATGGATCGACCACGGAGGACCAGTTTCAGTTCAACGGCTATCGTCACTCGATCGGGGCCACAAGTACACTGACGTGTGTAGAGAAATTTCCCTGATCCAAGGGTGTAGTTGGGTCAAAATCTGACGGTCTGAATCCTTCAACTTATCCTGCAAGCGAATGGCCCAATTCACTTAAGTTTGAGTCTATTTTTTAAAGATATTTGTGTTTCTCACACACTTCGCTCCGGGCTCAAGTTGTACGTTTCTAAATACTATTTAGACTTGATTTTCGAGATGGTTGTCAAGCCCAGTAAGGAGATCATAACCGTATAGTTTTGTGGTAATCGGACTTTCGACGCACGGTCCAGGTCCGATGCGGAGTTTCAATGTGCTCCCGAGAGTAACTGGATTTTGAGATTGATCCTAGGTTTTTAGGAAATGTTGGGGTAGCGATTCTAATGGTTTTGGGTCTTACAGTTCATATAGAAAGCGATTCGAGCTAATTCGCTGATCAATTCAGTTTAGTACTTAATTAATTTTCGTCTAATTTCTAAAGAATTTAGTCCTTGGTGATTTTTGCTTGAGGTGGTACTCGGGTCTTTGTACGAATTTTTCCAAGACGTTACAATCTACCTCCCTTAAAGAAAAATTTCATCCTCGAAATTAGTACATTTTCGTACTCCTCGAGAATCTGAGAGTAGTTCTTACGGACTTTGGCTTCTGTTTCCTAAGTAACCTGTTCCTCAGTGTGATGTGTATATAGTACCTTCACAAGCGGGATAACCTTACTGCGCAGCACCTGCTCCTTCCTATCTAGAATCCGCGTCGGCCGCAGTACATAAGTAGCATCTTCACTCAACTGTACCTACTCTCATCTGATAATGTGGGAAGGATCAGGAATGTATTTATTTAGCATCGATACATGAAATACATTGTGCACGCCTGCTAGTGGTGTGGGCAAAGCAAGGCGGTATGTTACCATACCCACTCGATCTAGTATCTAAAATGGGCCTATAAATCTTGGCGTGAGCTTCCATTTCTTTCCAAACCAGAGGACTCCCTTCATGGGGGAAACCCTAAGAAACACATGGTCCCCAACCTCAAACTCTAGCGGTTGCCGCCTCATATCGGCGTAACTCTTCTGTCTGCTCTGTGCTGCCAGGAGTCGACCCTGATAATGTCGATCTTTTCTGAGGTTGCCTGCACTAACTCTGGGCGAATCAAACTCTTCTCGCCAACTTCTACCCAACAATGCGGTGCTCTACACAGACACCCATATAATGCTTCGTAGGGGGCCATGCCAATACTCGCCTGAAAGCTGTTGTTATAAGTGAACTCAGCATAGGAAGACAGTCATCCCAGCTGTCCTTGAAATCAAGCACACAAGCTCGCAGCATATCTTCTAACACCTAATTCACCCGTTCCGTCTGCCCATCCATCTGTGTGTGGAACGCGGTGCTAAACTTCAGTTTCACACCCATTACTTCCTGGATAGGAGTCTAGAAGATAGATGTAAACCGCGTGTCACAATCCAACACAATCTCTATAGGCACTCCATGCAGACGTACTATATCCTTGATGTATAACCTAGCCAACTCGTCTACGGAGTTTAAGACTCTAATCGAGAGGAAATGAGTCAATTTCATCAATCAGTCCACAATTACCCAAATGGAGTCATACCCCTTCCTCGTCTTCGATAACCCTGAGTTGAAGTCCATAGAAATGAAATCCCATTTCCATTCTACTATGGGCAAGGGCTGAAGTAAACCAGGAGGTCAGCGATGTTCGACCTTGACCTACTGACATGTGAGACAACGGGATACATAGTCTGCAATGTGGGCCTTCATGTTGTCCCACCAGTATGAACGCTTCATATCTCGGTACATCTTTGTACTACCAAGGTGCATCGCCATCTTCGAATTGTGAGCAGCTTCGAGAACTGCTTTTCTCAAGTCAGGGAGATTTGGGACGCATAGGCAGCTATAATAACGTAAACCCCCATCCATACTGACTCTCCATTCAGAGTCCTCATCATCACTAGCTCACTTCCTCAACTCAACTAACCATTCATCTTCCCCTTGAGCCATTATGATGCAGTCATCGATAAGGGGTTATACGTGAACATGTGCGATGCTCTCGAACGGTTCCTCTACCGTAAGCTTCTGCCCAAAGTCCGCACAAATTCTACCATGTTCCACTCGTCTATCATTAACGGAGCCGCAAATGCTATAATCTTTTTATGGCTCAACGCATCTACCACAAGGTTAGCTTTACCAGGATGGTAGGAGACCTCGAACTTGAAGTCCTTCAAGGTTTCCATCCATCGTCGTTGCCTTATATTCAGGTCCCTCTGCGTAAATATGTACATAAGGCTCTTGTGGTCACAAAAGAGCTCGAACTCCTCTCCGTAGAGGTAATGTCTCCAGAGATTTAATGCAAAGATGACGTTCGCTAACTCTAGGTCATGCGTAGGATAATGTTCCTCGTGTTTCCTTAATTGTTGCGATGCAAAGGCAATCACTCTGTCCTCTGCATCAAAACACAACCCAAACCAACACGAGATGCGTCGGTGTATATCATATATTTGACCCCTTGCTCTGGCAATACTAGCACGGGTGTGGATGCCAACTTGTCCTTCAATTCCTGAAAGGCTGCTTCCGCCTTCTCATTCCAGGCAAACTTAAGGTCCTTCCGAGTGAGCTGAGACAATGGTCTGACTATCTTGAAAAGGTCCCTCATGAATCGATAATAGTAACTTGCTAGGCCGAGGAAACTCCTCACTTCAGTAACCGAACCAGGCTGCTCCCAGTCCTGAACTGTGGTTACCTTAGAAAGGTCCACAACTATTCCTTCCTTGGATACTACATGTCCCAGGAACTTAACTTCTTCTTTCCAGAAGTCACACTTCTTATACTGGGTAAACAACTGGTTCTTCCTGAGAATATCAAAGACTGCTCGCAAGTGCTCCTCATGATCTGGCCGACTCTTAGAGTATATCAGGATGTCATATATAAATACGATGACGAATCAGAACAGATACGGATGAAATACCCGATTCATCAGATCCATGAATACGGCCGGTGCATTTGTGAGTCCAAATGACATCACCAGGAATTCGTAGTGCCCAAAGCTGGTTCTGAACACTGTCTTCTGCACATCTTCCTTCCTGATATGCAACTGGTGATACCCTAACTGTAAGTCAATCATTGAAAAATATTGTGCCCCTTTCAACTGATCGAACGGGTCATCTATCCTGGACAAATGATACTTATTCTTCACTGTGACTTAGTTCAACCTGCGATAATCGATACACAATCGCAGTGAACCATCCTTCTTCTTCATGAACAGCACGGGCGCTCCCCAAGGAGATACACTCGGTCGTATAAAGCCCGCATCCAACAGATCATCGATCTGTCTCCTTAATTCCTCCATCTCACATGGAGGCATGCGATACGTCGGTAGAGATATACGTGTCGCACTAGGCACTAGATCAATAATGAAATCGATCTTGTGCCGAGGAGGTAATCTAGGTATCTTCCTGAACACGTCCGTAAAATCCTGAACTACTGGGGTGTTCCCAAGTGTCGGACCACCAACATCCTCTAGCAAGGTAGCATAACAACTAATGCAGTAGTACCAACTGACCTGAACCGGGAATGTAAAGGTCGTGCCCTCAGGTCTAGGGGTTGTCACCACCCTGTATCATAATCGATCTCTGCCTTCATCTCGGTGGGCCAATCCATACCAAGGATCACGTCGTAATGACATAGTGGGATAATAATCAGGTTGATGAGTACTGTTCTACTCCCAAAGTTTATCGAACAACCCTTACATATCTTGGTAGTATCTGAGAAAGTCCCCATGGCGGTAAGGAGTCTCAACCCAACCATAGGACTAGTTTTCAACCCTAGGTGCTTGACTGTTGCGCATGATATTATAGAGATAGTGGACCCGGTGTCCACCAATAAGAAGACTGGTATACCTTGAATATGTGTTGTGACTTCGAAAGCCAGTGGTGCTGCAGTTGCTGCCTCGGATGCCTCAGCTGTAAGTGAGTGCACATGAGCCTGTTGAGAATGGTTTCGATTGCGATGTCATAGGCCGTTGAGGCAGTCTAAATCGAGGTGCAAGTGGTGCTGATCGTAGAGGTGGAGCTGTGATGGCCTGAGGTAACTGACGGTTGATCTTCTGAGGAGGCACAAAACCGTTGTCCCTCATCTTGGTAAAGCAGTAAGTGTCAACGTGGCTTAACCTCTTACAATAGTTGCACCACAAGTCTGCTCTCCTCGATTGAGCTAGTGGAGCCGTAAGCCGAGGAGGCGAATCTGCTTATGGCCTTTTGCCAAGGAATGACCTGCTCAGAAAATCCGGTGGATGCCTCTGACCCACGGGTGCGCGTGAGTAGGATAGTCTGTCCCCATCCTGCTCAGCTTGGACAGACATGTTCACTAGCTCAGCATAGTTGTTAATGCTAGCGCAACACATCTTCAAGCGGATCTCAGGCCATAAACCCTCAGAGAATCGCTGCATCTTCATCGGCTCATTTGCTAGGATCAAAGGAGCGTATTTGGCCAGCTCCGTGAACCGGTTCTCGTACTCTGCCATGGTCATTCTTCCCTAACGGAGGCGAAGGAAGTCACTCTCCTTCTCGTTACGGTAGGTGAGAGGGAAATACTTCTCGTGAAAGTGTGTCTCAAAAGCCTCCCATGTCCATACGTAATCAGTAGCAACTGTCCGTAGGATGTTGTCCCACTAGAGACTGGCCTCCTTCTCAAACATATAGTGACTAACTCGACCTGCTCTGCCTCAGTGCAGTGCAGCGGCTTCAACATCTTAGAAATGAGGTCAAGCCAATACTCGGCCTCCTCGGGTCTGTGAGTACCTGCAAACGTGGGAGGCTGAAAGTGCTGAAATCACTCAAATAGGCCGCTGCACTCATATTCCTAGCAGGGTACACAGGTGGTGCAGGTAGAACCACACTCATGTTCTGGGCAAGGGACCCAACAATAGTGGTCCAAATCTGCTGATACTGCTGCATAAGGAGCATCATCTGCTCCAGCCTATCGAGAGGAGAAGCCTGATGCATGTGGGGCGTCAACGTAGACATACAGTTCTGCTCTAGAACCGGTGGTGCAAAAGGTGTTGGCCCATTTGTGGGGCCAGTGGGCGGTTGAGATTCTGACATAGTCTAGCAATCCGGGCCCAAACTGGGGTCCGTATAACTATCACTTAGGGGAGGTACCCCGTCAATCGATTCGCCAAGTGTAAGACGTGTCGTACTCCGAGTAACCTTATACGGCATTCCCTATATACAATATAGGGTGCAACACGTGTAAGATTTAGCATAACAACACTCAATTTCTCAAGCATCCTGCACATTTCATAACAAAAGGTGCCGCATGCATTTCATTAAACTAAAATTGTCATAGTACATGAGACGTAGCTTTTACATGGATCATGACAGAAAATGTATGTGAGTTAATCTAAATAAGCTTTTAAACACTAACACATGCCAACCACTCTACCATATTACTAAGCCTATCAAGGCTATAACATAGAAAACAGGAAAACAAGGAAAACTCAAAGATGACTATAACGTGGGACTAGTCGTCCAAATCTGGTGATGGTAGAGGTGCACCCTTATCCTGCATGCAGCACAAGATAGCCTTCAAGGTGCGAGACACCTTCTTGAATTTTCATTTCATGAAGGCCTGACTCTCTTCAAGCTTGTCTCGGGTCTCACTGACCTCCTGTCGCAGAGCGACCTCACCCTCCTCTATCTGAGCCAAGTGGGCTTCTTTATCAGCCTGATCACGGCGGGGCTCATGTGTAGCAGGTGGAGAGCCCCCATCAGAGTCTTGGGCCTCCCCTTCTTCCTCTTCCTGCTCTTCCTCTTTCTCGCTTTCTTCCTCTATCTCATCTCCGCCTTCTTCATCACTCTCTTCCTCTTCACTTCCCGTCTCATCCTCACTCTCATCGAGTCGGGCTTGACGTTGTCATGGCCCAATATTCATATTTTTTAGAGTAGTGTCGTTGATGAAATGGATCGGCGCGAGCCTTTCTGAGCCAAGTTTGTAGCCGAATTCACGAGCAAGCTTGCATATAAGTTGGCCGAATGGGAGTGAAATGTCTGTCCTAGGAGAGCATGCGGTCTGAACTATCTGTAGTAGTACATACGTAGGCAGGCACAACTTGTCTCCTTGCCTAGCTCAGTATAGGAAGTCCACCATCAAACGCATGCATTCGGAGCGATTGCTCCATCTAGGATACACATTGTGCGTGAATATGTGGTGGAGTAGGCGAAAGTCGTGAGTCATCTTAGTTGCTAGGAGGCAGTTGCCTCCACTCCAGTGGACCAGTCGACCACAAAGAAATCGCGTATGGTGATCTCTTCAACGCACACTCCTGAGATTCTTCTCGCTAACATGAACCTCACCAAGCAGCATCCCCATGATTCGGGCTATCAAGTCCACATTAACAATGGCTTCCCGCCTTCCCACGGGGATAGAGAACTGTAGAGGCTTCAGTAGTGGGTCTCGTATATGGGTGTAGAAGGCTCGGACAA
Organism: Magnolia sinica; assembly: GCF_029962835.1. NCBI lineage: Eukaryota > Viridiplantae > Streptophyta > Magnoliopsida > Magnoliales > Magnoliaceae > Magnolia > Magnolia sinica. The sequence continues at coordinate 90,758,138 of NC_080577.1, forward strand.
TGCCCTCATTCGCACGAGACTTGCCCTCAAATATGGGACCCCACCCCGCGTCCAGCCGAAGATCCATCGCCAGATAAATCCCAAATAGTTTCTCATCCATGTGTGCTTCAAAGAAGACCCTACGGCCTTGAAACCTTCCATGTGCCATATCCGTCAGTAGAGCTCTTTCGAGAGGAAGCTGGGGATCGAGATCCCGCTTCATCCTTAGCTCCCAATCAACGCTTGTCCTAGCCTGGGCGCCTTTCTGCCTCCTTGAACAGGGAGGGCGGTTAGGCCCGACTTCATCCATGGGAGACCTCTTCTTTCCCATGAGAGAAAGAAGTGTGGAAAGGAAAAATATAGCCGCCACAAGCTCAAAAAGAGCCATGAGGGTGAAATAAAACAGAGGGATAAGATGGGTTATTGGACCTTGGGATTTTTGAGACACAAAGGAGGGTTTGTGTGCTCAAATGGGAGGAAATGAGGGAGATAGGAGATGAGTTTGAAAGGAATGGTGGGAGGTGGGTATGTAATGAAGAAAATGAAGAAGATATGAGAAAAGAGGAAGGATTTGAGAGAGAAAAATGAGATTTTTGGGAGATTGGAAAGCTTGGAGGGGTGTAAGAGGAGGAAATGAAGTAAATGGAGAAGATATAAGGGGTCCCATAGGATTTCGTGGGCCCCAATGTGCACACAGTCGTCAGCCCGACCGGCCCACTACGACCTGACAGGCTCGGATGAACCGGACCGCGAGGGCTCCCGGTTGGGGCGATGCCATCGCGGTCCACTGGACCTAGGGCGATGGCATCCCCCCAGGGCATTGAAAATGTGTGGGGTCCACTTTGCCCCCCCTCCCCCCCCCCCCCCCCCCCGATTTGCGTCGCTTGGGCCCTTAAGTCCGTTTGAGTCGTTTCAGGTTCCATCTCACGCACATTCACGCTTTTCGCATTATTTGAGTGTGGAATATGTTAAATTATCATCTAAACCCGTCGATTGACGGTCCAGAAAAGAACTGGGATCACCTCACATGATCATAGATGCGTATGAGTCCTGTTTCAACGGTCAGTTTCGCCGGCTGGCGAAATTTGGAATCATACAACTGTTTCTATGTTTTATCGCCCCCTCCTAAATCAAAGTACGTCAGAGTGCATCGTGTGTCCATAACTCAGGTCCATTTTAATCCAAATCATACTCTGATACCAACTTGTAACGCCCTGAAAATCGGGGGTCGAACAGAAGCTCAGCTCCCGAGTTCCAATGCATCACTTATGCAACATAGATAATAATGGTTAAATGTTGTCCGTATTAGTGCATTAAACGTGAATGAGATTACACTAAATCAGCATATCATACTCCAGAGACAATTAGATTATGCAAGCGGAAGACTGTGATAGATATATAAAGCATATAAGTGATTGTAAGTCCCCAAAGTATGAACATGTCACCAGGTTAAATAATTATATGTATAGTTCCAAAATTTACAAAATGATACAATGTAATGTTCAACTAGTTTATATCCATGTAGCCCTGTCGAGGCAACTCCAGGTCTACGTAGACCCGCCAGAGAGTTGCATATAGGAGAACTCCTCATCATCATAGAAGTCAGGCTCCACCTCATAAGCATCGCCAACACCTAAAGTTACAACAAAGTCTGGTTGGTGTTTTAAAACACCGTCACAGAGTGGGAGTGAGTGATCAACTCAGTGGAGATATAATGCAAAGGTTAACATGTTATTAATTCAGTCAAGCAATAATGATAAAGCAGTACAACAATCATATCCTAAGTACTCTTGTTAATGCAGGAATGATATGTTGTAATGATTCATGCCCTCGCCTGCACTCCCTCAGCGACATCATCTCACGATCGCGCATGGCAAACTCCTTAAACGTGCGCTTCCTCGTCAAAGCACATGCAATGAAGTGTATGATCATGTTAGCCAATATTTAATTTGGTTTATTCATACAGTAGACTCGGGAAGCTAAGGTACCTCCCTTTATATCAAATACCCAAACGATGATCCATATAGGGTCGTCAATCCTATTAAATCACATATGATAGGCAAGTTATAAGGCAACATCACTCTTGATTTAAAAACAGTGGACAAGAAAGTTCAGGTCGCTATGGGAGGCTCGTCACCTTGACGTAGGCCTAGTTTATACTCAAGGTCACTACGGGAAAGGCTCGTCACCTTAGCGTAGGCTGATAGCTTGAATATAGTGTCTCATACCACCGTATTTAGCTCACGAGTTTGGTTTACTTATTGGACACTACGGGGAGGCTCGTCACCCCAGTGTAGGCCAACAACTCGACCACGGTGTCCCATACCACCATGCCCGGCTCTTGAGTCTTAGCAAATCATGGTACCAAGATTAAATGGACTTTTTGTTGAGGGTCAAATATTACATATCAGACTCCAGTTATTACCTAGGTTACGAACATGATACTATTTAATGGCCCATTTTAATCGTGTTTTCGATGCAGGATGTATTTAGGAGCTTGAACTGAAAATGGGTATTAAAAGCATGATTTTAGTGCTCAAGATTCACTAAGGCAAGGGACGGACTCCAGGGGACCAAGATCGATGGATTTACATGTCAGAGATCCGAAAAAATCTAGAAACTGAAGCTCAAGTGGCCCGAAATTGGTCTAGAATGAGAGATCACAGGGTTCCCACCATCTGCTTGACTCGAAACTTCATATATGGCCTGAAGACCCTAAATAAACCGTACACGTCAAATTTTAGTAGTTGGATCCCAATGGAAGTGGTCCAACGGTCAGATCAGCCCATGAATTACTAATCTGAGGCCCACCTGATATTCAGATATACTTCAAAATCGAGCCCTATGCATTAAATGAGATAAGAAAAGGGACGAACGGATCAGATTTCCCACAAACATCAAGGTAGACCCCACTTCATGTGGCGTGTGTACACATCAGGTGTACACCCGCTGTGCACCGGACCAACCAAATGGGTCAAAGTCGGTTTGACCGACCTTATTTCTTAAAACAGAAATTTTCATTTGCTCTGTTCACAACAGAGAAATCTGGGCAAAGCTCGGTGGGCCACTACTATCATACCATTCAATGATCTAATCCGTTCATTGAAACTAGGGGTCCGTTCATTGAAACTAGGGGGTCAAACCGACCGTACAGTGATTGACGGCCTGAGTATCTCAAACGTTGCACGTGCATGAAGTAGCAAACACTGATCGTATGGTAGAAGCATGGATCCCTAGGCCACTTCAACGGACAACCAAAACAGTCCCTTCCCAACTTAATTTTCGAGACAGAAACAATGATCGGACTGGATTTCCAATCCACCAACGATCAGGGACCCCATATCTAACACAAATTGGGTCGGTTGCATGTGTTGCGCAGAAGGCCTCGCATCTGCTGAAACCGGACGTTTCGTGTCCGTTCTACGACCATGGCTAGGATCGGCCGAATGATCCTGGCCATCCAAACCCTTCATATGGGGCAATCGATCACCCCCAAGAAGACTGAACGGAGTAGATCACGTGATCAGTTCCCCGTTTCTATTTCTACTGGTTGTTGTGCAAGAGGTTTCTAGATTTGTAGCTGCGCACCGACTCCAGCTGTCCACGTCCGATTTCCAATCGACCTCCAGCAGCTACAAAAGAGAGGGACGTGAAGAGAGAAGGGGATTTCAATTTTCGTTGGATCTTGGCTTGGGGGGTGGACGTAAGAGCAAGAGAGGGAGTTTTTCTTTAGTTTTTCTATTGAAGTTTCTTCTTTCTTTCTTTTGAGAATTAGTTAATCTTGCTTGTGGTTAGCTAACCTCTTAACTAGGGCTAAGAGGTGAAGCTTGTGGTGTGATGGGAACGATTCTATGGCTTTGATTCATGTTATGAACTGATTTAATTCTAGTTTGATTATTAATGAATGCCTTTAGTTGTTAATGGTTTGTTGTGACTGAAATTACAATAGATCTGCGATGGCTTGGGTATTTCCTTTTTCTCTTGTGATTATGAAGTCAGGAAACTCTGTTGTTTACTATCATCTCCTGGACATGGTTAGATGACGGCACCCTTCCTACCGTTCATATATCTCTCAGATTGAAGTAGATTGGTTTAATTCTGTTGTTTGCTTTCTCTCATGGGCATGGTTTTGTGATGGAATCCATTCCAATTTACTTAAATCTTATCTCTCTAAAACTAGATCACAAGACGTTCAGATTTGATTTTCAGGTTATATCTTCCAACTGGATGAAGATGGGACTCGAAGTCCAGTTGAGTTCATGAATCGACCGTAGATCTCCCTGATCTCTACAAGTGGATCCTCTGAATCCCTAGTTTCCTACCTTTGAATTCTACATATTTTAGTTTACTATTTCACCATTATTCCTCAATTCACCTGATTTAGATTTCATCTTTTTCTAGTTCTAGTTCTAGTTATTTTCAGATTATGTACAAGGTTCAGTCCCTTGGGATTCGACCTCGGTCTCACCGAGTTTATTACTACATCACAACCCTATACTTGGGGAGTGAACAAGTTATTGGCGCCGTTGCCGGGGACTGACGGTTACGATTCTTTGAAATTAATTGGTCTTAGAATTAGTTTAAGATTAGGATTTTACTAACTTTAGTTTTAGATTTTGATTTCTATTTGATTTCTAGAACTAACCTGTTTCCTGTTTTGTAGGATCCTGACATAAACTTCTAATTTGGTAATTCCTTTCTAATTTCTCTACTTTTTCAATTTTTAGAATTAGGATTTTAGTTTTGGAAACTTTCTTATTCTAGATTTCCTTTTTAGAAACTAACTTTCTATTTTTAGAAATTTTCTATTTTTAGGCTTTCATTTATTTTAGAAAGTTTTTTTTTCCCTTTTTAGAAACTAACTCAACTTTCCCGTTTTGTAGGATTCTGAGATAGGTTTCTAAATTGGTAATTTCTTTTTTAATTTCTTCCTTACTATTTCTAAATTAGGATTTATTTTTTTTTATTTTTTTAGCAAGTTTCTAATTCTAACTCTTTCAGAATCTAACTTTATTTCCTAATTTTATTTTTAGAAATTTTCTACTTGTAGACTTTTTGTTTAGAAACTAACCTTCCTATTTTGTAGGCTTTTAAGATAGAAATTTCTAATTTGGTAAGCTCTTTCTCTACTTTCTATTTTTCAGATCTCTTTTAGTAACTTACTTTCTAGTTTGGAACTTTCCTAATTTATTTTAGAAATTTCTACTTTCTTTTAGAATTTTCTTCTTTTAAAAACTAGTTTACATCTATCTTTCTTTTTAAGGATCTTCTAATTTTAGTCCTTCTCTTTTTAGAATCTAACTTATTTTGATTTGTTTTGCAGGTTTTTAACCTAGGGACTCCAATTTGGTATCTTCTTTCTAACCTTCTTTTTCTAGATTTTTATTTCCTTTCTTAGGATTAGGTTTCGAATTTGATTGAGGGCTGCGAGTGTTTCATACCCAAGTGGGCTCGTGACAACACTCAACGTCTCGTGACTGAAGGAGGATTAGTTGAGGGGTTAACTATTCATCGCAGGACTAGACACCACTCGAAATTTTCTGAGTTAATTGAAGTGATGACTGAAAACCAACATCTTTTACCCCAACCTAGGGTGGAGGACATTCAGGATGAGAATGAGGTGCATCAAGCACCCTCGCCTCGTACTTTATGAGATTATTTATAACCAGCGGGGGTGAGTATGCCCTCATGCATGATTTTTCCTGAAAATACAGGACATATGGACATCAAGCCAAGGGTTATCCAACTCCTTCCTAAGTTCCATAAGCTTGAATCTAAAGAACCATATCTACATTTAAAAGAGTTTGATGAGATCATAGCCACTTTATATTTTCAAAATGTGTCTGAGGACACAGTCAGGCTGAAACTCTTCCCTTTTTCCTTGAAGGAGAAGGCTAAGACGTGGTTACATTCACTGCGTCCTATATCCATTGGCACATGGAATGATATGCAGAGGGAATTTATAAAGAAATTTTTTCCACATCATAAAACGATTACCCTTAGAAAAGTAATCATGAACTTCACCCAAAAGGAGGATGAAACATTTTACCAATGTTGGGAAAGGTTCAAGGATTTGGTTAGTTCAGGCCCACAACACGGCTTTGAAACGTGGCGCATCACAAATTTTTTCTATGATAGACTGACATCTTCCATGCGCCAAATGGTCGAGACAATGTGTAATGGAGAATTCATTAATAAAAATGTCGACGAGGTATGGGATTACCTCGATAGTCTTGCTGAAAAAACACAATAATGGGATTATTACCCAAAATCGAACACCACATCTAGGCCGACTCAACCTAAGGAGAAAGGTGGATTGTATCTCTTGAAAGAAGAGGATGATCTCAAGTATAAAGTGATTACGCTCATAAGAAAATTTAAGGCCATGGAAGGAAAGAATGATAAGGTTAATGAAAGTGTTTACGGCATCTGTGATTGCAACATCCATATAACTGAAAATTGTCCTACAATACCCGCCTTTCGAGAAGTGTTGAATGAACAATCCAATGCCGTAAATACTTATCAAAGACCTTTCAATAGACCAACCTCTAATACGTACAATCCTGGTTTGAAAAATCATCCAAACTTTAGTTGGAGAAATGGACAAACTACTACCCCTCAAGGTTTCTTCAATCAAAATCCAAATCAGGAGAAACCTCAAGAAGAACCGGTTCAAAATTCCATGCAAGAGCTGACCCAGGCAATGCGAGATTTTATGCAAAAGATGGATTCACGTATGATGGTTATAGAAAAGGGGATGCTTCCTGCACAACCGCTCCCTAATCCTAAACCGTAATACGAGATAAGTAATCCCAGCTCTTCAAATCAAATGGAGCACGCTAAATCCATCACCACTCTTAGGAGTGGGAAGATCATTGATATAACCCTTCTGGTTAGGCCCGAAAAGCCTCAAAAACCAGAAGAGGACAACAATGATGGATCTAGTGATGCCCCACAAAAATTAGAACCGAAACTTCTAGAATAGTCAGTTGCTCCATTTCCCCAACGGTTAGTCGCACTAAAACCTCTATTTAACTCTCAGGATATCCTAGAGGTGTTGAAATAAGTGAAAGTCAACATTCCTCTACTTAATGTCGTAAAACAGATACCTTCATATGCCAAATTCCTAAAAGACTTATGCACAACCAAACGATGACAGAGTATTCAAAAGAAGATCTTCTTGACTGAGAAAGTGAGTGTCATCCTAAAGCAAGACATGCCACAGAAATTCAAAGATCCCGGTAGCCCAACCATATCATGTGTAATCAGGGACTTTCGAATTGATCACGCACTTCTTGACTTAGGAGTGAGCGTCAATCTGATTCCCTACTCAGTATACAAACAGTTAGGTTTGGGTGAATTAAAACCCACCCTAACCATACTACAACTTGTTGATCGCTCTGTTCGTGTACCAAGAGGAATAATTGAGGATGTGTTTGTCCAAGTCGATAGATTTTACTACCCTATAGATTTTATCATCCTGGACATCGAACTCATCAATAACATGAGCACTCAGATTCCCGTCATTCTTGGACGCCCATTCCTTGCCACTTCAAACGCAATTATCAATTGCAGAAATGGCGTCATGACTGTCTTTTGGGAATATGACATTGGAGTCAAACATATTTTTCAATAATGGCAGAAACTTAGAGGATGATGACGATTTCCACGACATTAACATGATTGACTCTTTTGTGGAAGATACGACACATTTGACCTTATCCTCTGATCCTCTAGAGACGTGCCTGGCTCACTCCCATGATTTTGATGATGACATGATTAGGGAGACGTGTGCCTTGCTTGATACTGCACCGATACTTGAAGTTAACCGCTGGAGGCCACAATTTGAAGAATTGCCACAAACCGATGTAGTGCTTCTACCGTCTAACCTCAAGCCACCGAAGCTTGACCTAAAATCTTTGCCCTCTGATTTAAAATATGCATATTTAAGTCAAGATGAGACATACCTGGTGGTGATCTCTGCCCATCTGGAGAAAGAACAGGAGAGTATGCTCATATCTACTCTCATTGAGAATAAGGGAGCCCTTAGATGGACGATAGCGGACCTCAAGGGAATCGACCCGTCGATTTGTACTCACCGCATATATCTTGAGGATAATGCGAAGACCGCTCAGCAATCACAACGTAAACTAAATCCAAATATGAGGGAAGTGGTTAAGGTCGAGGTTCTTAAACTATTGGATATGGGTATCATATACCCCATATCCGATAGTCAATGGGTGAGTCCAACTCAGGTAGTTCCTAAAAAGTCCGGGATCACCATCGTAGCCAATGCCAATAATGAACTTGTGCCAACTAGAGTTACTACTGGTTGGAGAATGTGCATTGACTACAGGAAGCTGAATACCGTCACGAGGAAGGACCACTTTCCTTTGCCCTTCATTGATCAAATCTTGGAAAGGCTAGCTGGTCATTCCTATTACTGTTTCCTTGACGGGTATTCGGGCTACAATCAGATTGAAATCGCCCCTGAGGACCAGGAAAAGACCACATTTACATGTCTTTACGACACCTTTGCCTACAGAAGGATGTCATTCGGATTATGTAATGCCCCTGCCACCTTTCAGCGATGTATGATGAGTATCTTTTCTGACATGGTGGAAAAATATCTAGAGGTCTTCATGGACGATTTCTCTATTTTCGGTTCATCTTTCAGCGAGTGCTTAGAGAGTCTTAAATGTGTGCTGAAAAGATGTGAAGAAAAGAACTTGGTACTTAATTGGGAGAAGTGTCATTTCATGGTTCATAAGGGAATTGTCCTTGGACATATTATCTTGTCCAAAGGAATCGAGGTGGATAAGGCAAAAATTGATCTTATCTCTAACCTACCTCCACCCAAGAACATACGGGACGTGCGATCCTTCTTAGGACATGCTGGGTTTTACAGAAGATTCATAAAAGACTTTAGTCTCATCTCTCGTCCTTTATGTAATCTACTTCAAAAGGATGCACCATACGAGTGGACTGAGCCATGTCAGGAAGCTTTCACTAAGCTTAAGGGCATGTTGACTAGTGCACCCATCATACAACCACCCGACTGGGGCATTCCTTTTGAACTTATATGCGACACGTCTGATTATGCTCTTGGGGCAGTTCTAAGCTAGAGAAAAGATAAGAAACCCTACGTTATTCATTATGCGAGTAAGACTCTAAATCCTGCCCAAGTGAACTACTCGACTAGGAAAAGGAACTCTTGGCCGTAGTATTCGCTTTGGACAAATTTCGATCCTACTTGATCGGATCCAAGATTATTATTTACACTGATCACGCGGTGTTCAAGTATCTTCTGTCTAAGAATGATGCTAAGCCCCACCTGATACGATGGATCTTCATACTCCAGAAATTTGACCTAGAAATAAAAGATAAAAAGGGAGTAGAGAACGTAGTGGTTGACCATATTTCTCGCCTTAATCCCTCTGATTCCCTTGAAATGACACATATCAATGACATGTTCCCTGATGAACAATTGTTCAGAGTCTCCCATTCACCTTGGTTCTCTGATATTGCTAATTATCTTGCCACAGGTTCCATACCGACACATTGGACTGCGCAAGATAAGAAGAAATTTTTCACCGAGGTGCGCAACTTTTTCTGGGATGATCCATATTTATTTAAATATTGCCCAGACCAAATCTTAAGGAGATGTGTGCCAGACGTTGAGCATCAGAGTGTCATCTCTTTCTGTCATTCACAGGCCTGTGGTGGTCACTTTTCTGCCAAAAAGACCACAGCCAAGATTTTACAGTGCGGCTTTTACTGGCCTACTATGTTCAAGGACACTCATGAGTTTTGGAAAGCTTGTGAGCGTTGTCAGAAATTGGGAGTGTTGTCCCATCGAAATATGATGCCCTTGAATCTCATTCTTATCATTGGGGCATTTGATTGCTGGGGCATTGATTTCATGGGACCATTCCCCCAATCTTTTGGAAATCTATATATTTTGCTCGCTGTAGACTATGTCACTAAATGGGTTGAAGCGATTCCGTGTCGGAATAATGACCATCGCACGATCATTAAATTTTTAAAAGAGAACATCCTTTCACGATTCGGAACGCCTCGATCCATCATTAGTGATGGGGGCTCACACTTTTGTAATAGACCATTCAAGAGTCTAATGAAGAAATACGGTATCTATTATAAGGTGAGTACCCCATACCATCCACAGACAAGTGGACAAGCTGAGATTTTTAATAGGGAGATTAAGCATATTTTGGAGAAAACAGTTAACCCTGACCGTAAGAATTGGTCATTCCGATTGACCGATGCCTTATAGGCTTACCGTACTGCGTTTAAAACCCCTATTGGAATGTCTACCTTTAGACTTGTCTATGAGAAGGCGTGTCACTTGCTTGTGGAGTTGGAACATAGAGCCTACTGGACAATCAAAAAATTAAATTTCAATCTGGACAACGCTGGCTCACTACGCAAACTTCAGTTGAATGAACTCAAAGAAATCCGGAATGACGCATACGAGAACTCGAGAATGTACAAGGACAGAATGAAGGCGTTTCATGACCAACGTATTCTGCGAAAATCATTCACACCAGGTCAGAAAGTCCTTTTATATGATTCTCGACTACATCTCTTTCCGGGTAAGCTTCGATCTCATTGGACCGGCCCTTACATTATGGTTACTGTTTATCCTCATGGGGCCGTTGAGATAAGAGATCCCGACAATGGCAAGGAGTTTAAAGTAAATGGACATCGATTAAAACCATTTGTCGAGAAATTTGATTCAGAGGACATGTCCATGCCTTTGACTGCTCCTGTTTACCAAGATTGATCTCTTAGTTTGATGGATGTATAGGTAGGTTTATTGCTTTCATAGGACTAAAGCAGTTTGCTTTATACATTGTTTTAGGATAGTTTGCTTTTGTTGGTTTCTCTCTTGTGCTGACCTGCTCTCATGCTGAGATCTCTATGGAAAAGTCTCTCTCGATTCATTATCCAGGTACTATCTTCCCATCACTTCTCATTTACTTTCAATGTCCTATGTGCTTGGCATGCTTATTTCCTTTACATTGAGGACAATGTAGATTTTAGGTTGGGGGTGGGAGATTAGGTTGCCTAATCAGTGTTTTCTTGGTCTTAAGTGAAAATTGAAAATTTTTAAATTTTTCTAAAATTTCTTGTAAATTCGATGCGATTTTGATAACCATCTTTGATTTAGAATTACAAGATACGTGATGTTGGTATTTTATGACTCTTGGATTCAGTTATCTATTAGACTTCACAGTTAAATTTGAAGTGTTAATCCATAATTAGAAGTTATAAATATTGATTGAATCATGATTTCACATGTTACATCTCGTTATCACATTAAGGTTTCAATTTGATATTGAATGGTTAACTTGGTAATCACTAAGCATGTAAGAAACCAGCCTGAAAAATTTGCCCGCCAAAAAAAAAAAAAAAAAAAACCTTTGTAAAGGGTTGGGTGAATAATCTTCACCATAGGTTTGCTCCTTATAGGTGTAGATTTAATTCCCTATGGATAATATGTGAAAAGGGCTGGGTGTACAGTCTTCATCATAGGTTTGCTCCCTATAGGTGAGGATTTGATTCCCCTTCTTGGCATTACTTTTAATGGAAAAATCAAAAGCTGGAAGAATGAAAAGATGATGTGAGGCAAGTTTTGGTTATCATGAATTTTCTTGTTGGTTACCAATGACATCCTGAAATAGAGAAATAAATTTTAATGATGATAAGCCGAGATTACACTATGCACCCTTGGAACTCAATGTTTAGAATCTTTTCTCATTGATGGATTAATACTTTAAACTTAATTATGAAGTTTACTGTGTGCTTGAGTCTAGGAGAGAGTTATGCCCAACATTCATGAATCTTAAAATTCTAGTATCTAGATTGTTTTTCAAAAATCACTCGAGTTCATAAAAATTGTCCTATAATTCTCAACTTATTTTCCGCATACTTTGCTCGGGACTAGCAAGATGCTGGTTAGGGGTTGTGTTGAGGGTCAAATATTGCATATCAGACCCCAGTTATTACCTAGATTATGAACATGATACTATTTAATGGCCCATTTTAATCGTGCTTTCGATGCAGGATGTATTTAGGAGCTTGAACTGAAAATGGGTATTAAAAGCATGGTTTTAGCACTCAAGATTCACTAAGGCAAGGGACGGACTCCAGGGGACCAAGATCGACGGATTTACATGTCAGAGATCCGAAAAAATCGAGAAACTGAAGCTCAAGTGGCCCGAAATTTGTCTAAAATGAGAGATCACAGGGTTCCCACCATTTGCTTGGCTCGAAACTTTATATATGGCTTGAAGACCCTAAATTGACCGTACACGTCAAATTTCAGTAGTTGGATCCCTATGGAAGTGGTCCAACGGTCAGATCAGCCCATGAATTACTAATCTGAGGCCCACCTGATATTCAGATATGCTTCAAAATCGAGCCCTATGCATTAAATGAGATAAGAAAAGGGATGACTGGATCAGATTTCCCACAAACATCAAGGTAGACCCTACTTCATGTGGGGTGTGTACACTCGGGTGTACACCCGCTGTGCACCGGACCAACCAAATGGGTCAAAGTCGGTTTGACCGACCTTATTTCTTAAAACGGGAATTTTTGTTTGCTCTGTTCGCAATAGGGAAATCCGGGCGAAGCTCGGTGGGCCACTACTATCATACTATTCAATGATCCAATCCGTTCATTGAAACTAGGGGGTCAAACCGACCGTACGGTGATCGACGGCCTGAGTATCTCAAATGTTGCACGTGCATGAAGTAGCAAACGCTGATCGGATGGCAGAAGCACGAATTCCTTGGGCCACTTCAACGAACAACCAAAACCGTCCCTTCCCAGCTTAATTTTCGAGACAGAAACAATGATTGGATTGGATTTCCAATCCACCAACGATCAGGGACCCCATATCTAACACAAATTGGGTCGGTTGCATGTGTTGCGCAGAAGGCCTCACGTCTGCCGAAATCGGACGTTTCGTGTCTGTTCTACGACCATGGCTAGGATCGGCCCAATGATCGTGGTCGTCCAAACCCTTCATATGGGGCAATCGATCACCCCTAAGAAGACTGAACGGAGTAGATCACGTGATCAGTTCCCCGTTTCTGTTTCTACTGGTTGTTGTGCAAGAAGGTTTCTAGATTTGTAGCTGCGCACCGACTCCAGCTATCCACGTCCGATTTCCAATCGACCTCCAACAGCTATAAAAGAGAGGGACGTGAAGAGAGAGGGATTTCAATTTTCATTGGATCTTGGCTTGGGGGGTGGACGTGAAGAGAGGGAGTTTTTCTATTGAAGTTTCTCTTTCTTTCTTTTGAGAATTAGTTAATCATGCTTGTGGTTAGCTAACCTCTTAACTAGGGCTAAGAGGTGAAGCTTGTGGTGTGATGAGAACGATTCTATGGCTTTGATTCATGTTATGAACTAATTTGATTTTAGTTTGATTATTAAGGAATGCCTTTAGTTGTTAATGATTTGTTGTGACTGAAATTACAATAGATCTGCAATGGCTTGGGTATTTCCTTTTTCTCTTGTGATTATGAAGTCAGGAAACTCTATTGTTTACTATCGTCTCCTGGACATAGTTAGATGACGACACCCTTCCTACCGTTCATATATCTCTCAGATTGAAGTAGATTGGTTTAATTCTGTTGTTTGCTTTCTCTCATGGGCATGGTTTTGTGATGGAATCCATTCTAATTTACTTAAATCTTATCTCTCTAAAACTAGATCACAAGACGTTCAGATTTGATTTTCAGGTTATATCTTCCAACTGGATGAAGATGGGACTCGAAGTCCAGTTGAGTTCATGAATCGACCGTAGATCTCCCTGATCTCTACAAGTGGATCCTCTGAATCCCTAGTTTCCTACCTTTGAATTCTACATATTTTAGTTTACTATTTCACCATTATTCCTCAATTCACCTGATTTAGATTTCATCTTTTTCTAGTTCTAATTCTAGTTATTTTCAGATTATGTACAAGGTTCAGTCCCTTGGGATTCGACCTCGGTCTCACCGAGTTTATTACTACATCACAACCCTATACTTGGGGAGTGAACACTTTTCACTAGTAAGTGGTACCTTAGATTCAAGCAGTAGCGTCCATACATGGTGAACTGCATTAGACTAATTGAGTTACTTGACAAGGTCAACTGGTAAGAGCGCACGTTGAATTAATCGACATGGAGCGTATACACACTCCTCGTGGCTTAACAACTGCCGATATTCACCATATAACTCAGATTCATCGAACGTATCCGTCGTGGCGAAACTAGTTCGGCAACTGATCGTAAATCGTTACCGATTGCCTGGACTACGAATCAGTCCCGATCATACTTAAACACAATAGGCATTCATATATGATAGTCAAAACAGTATTTGGCAATCAATTCAAATATAAATCTCATTCGAGTACTTTAACAAACACATCGTGTACATGTTTCATATATAGGCATCTCACCCATAAATCACGTAGTAGTAAGATAGGTTACATGGATGAAACTGTAACTCTAAATAAGAAAATTGAGAATTCTATCTCAACACCCTCATTAAATACACTTTAACAAGCATTTTCTCATTTAGGCATTTTATCAAACACTTAAACTACACATATCGACATATAGGTAACAAATTAGTTATAACGTATATTATAGCAGTTCCTTTCACAAGGGGTTGTCATACATTTAACAATCATGTATTCTCAAATAATTATCATGGCAAGCACAAATCATGATTTCATGTTCATTCAAACATTTCAACAAACATATGGAATGCATTATATTCAACGTAGTTCATATATATGTGTAATACACGGAAAACATCGCATCTAGGCACATATGGCAGCAATCAAGTCAGTCATAAATCATTAACTGACATTGAAAGCCTTGAAAACCATAACCTAAACATTTATAGTCCGCACCTTTCGTTGGTAAACTCGTATCGAACTCAGTACCAACACCATGCCTTTGTTTACGGCACAACGACTACCTATAGCATGAAATAGGTTAGCTATTTCACCGATCTACCTATTTGGATAACTAAAACAAATTAGGGTTAGGATTTCTTACCCAAAAATGGTTTCAGATTCAACGGTATAGCGATCCAGGAGGGATGATTCGGCACGTGGAGCGGTGGGATCGAATCTCAACAACTATCTTGCATTCTCTCTCTCTTTCTTCTCCTTACTCTTTCCTTCTCTCTTCTCTCTCCTAAGGTTAGGAATTTCGTATGAAATGAGAGAGGGGTGGGTTAAGGCCCTTATATAGGCCCAGAAATGAAGTCAATGGCCCTAGGGCCATGGTATACTTAGATTATAGCCAAAAGTCATCCGTTTCGGGCCAACGGAGCTCATCTGGAAGTCCATTTCCTGCATATAGTTCGGAGAAAGTTCTCTGACAATGGATCTATACTAGGTTAAAGTTTCGGTCCAATCGGATTAGTGGATCGACCACGGAGGACCAGTTTCAGTTCAACGGCTATCGTCACTCGATTAGGGCCACAAGTACACTGACATATGTAGGGAAATTTTCCTAATCCAAGGGTGTAGTTGGGTCAGAATATGACGGTCTGAATCCTTAAATTTAGCCTATAAGCGAACGGCCCAATTCACTTAAGTTTGAGTCTATTTTCTAAAGATATTCGCATTTTTCATACATTCCGCTCTGGGCTCAAGTTGTGCGTTTCTGGATAATATTTGGACTTGATTTCTGAGATGGTTTTCAAGCCCAGTAAGGCGGTCATAACCGTATAG
This sequence comes from Magnolia sinica, assembly GCF_029962835.1. Classification (NCBI taxonomy): domain Eukaryota; kingdom Viridiplantae; phylum Streptophyta; class Magnoliopsida; order Magnoliales; family Magnoliaceae; genus Magnolia; species Magnolia sinica. The sequence goes on from NC_080577.1 coordinate 90,773,885, forward strand.
TTTCGTAGTAATCGGACTTTCAACGCGTGGTTCAGGTCCAATACGGAGTTTCAATGTGCTCCTGAGAGCAACTGAATTTTGAGATTGATCCTAGGATTTTAGGAAATGTTAGGCTAGCGATTCTAATGGTTTTGGGTCTTGCAGTTCGTATAGAAAGCGATTCGAGCTAATTCGCCGATCAATTCAGTTTAGTACTTAATTAATTTTCGTCTAATTTCTAAAGAATCTGATCCTTAGTGATTTCTGCCTGAGGTGATACTCGGGTCTTTGTACGAATTTTTCTGTTACACATACGTCTCACGTGGACGGATGGTATGGATGGAGTCCACAGGACTTGCTGACGTCAATCATTAACAGCAAAGTTGCTAAGTAACATACACCAGCCAATCAGCTAGGTGGGTCCAACGTATGGTCATCTATAGTATATTATAATATTATATTTCTTCTTCATTTTTTTTTATATTGAGCTAGCGTCCATACAACAGCTACTGCTGCTGGGGATGCGAGGATGGACGTCCGTGTTTTGCCACCATCCAGACCACATTGTCTGAATGGTCTAGATACATCACGTACATCAGGTGGGTCCACGTGTGGCCCACTAATAAAGCTAATAAAGGTGTTTTCCCTTCATCTAGGGTTCGATCAAGGACAGGCAGCAAGTGCTGCTGCTGGATGGCGGTTGCCCTGTTTGGTGGACGGCGTGGATGCGAAATATACATCAAGGCGGGCCATAAAAATCAGGGAAAAAGATAGAGAGAGAGAGAGACGGCGTGCGACGGAGGGACCCCGGCATGATGGGTCCTCCCTAGCTTACAACACATACATTAACATGGGTCCCATCACAAGTGGGCCCTAAATAAAATTCAACGGTAGATCACCCACCTATATTGCTCCTTCTTTAGCTCCTTGGACTCCTAGGATCCTTAGCTTGCTCTTTAATGGTGGATGATGATGATTGGAGAGTGGAGATAGGAGATAGGGTGGTAGGAAGTGGGCCACACTTGGCTCCTCTCATGGAGAGCTTAGACGTTGACTCTCATGGGTTCCTTGGAATGGATGAAGTGAGAGAGAGAGGAGTGATGCAAGGGAGAGAGATGGGTGATGGATGGAGTGATGGATGATAGGTGATGGGTGGTATGGGTTGTGTAAGAGAGAGTTGACTTGGGGAATGACTTGTATACTTGAGGATGGGATAGAGTAATGGGTTGAGATGGGATGTGTACTTAACATGATTTGATTGATTGATTTGATATTCGGTAGAAATTCTTTTGCACGACGTTTTCTTCAAAATAAACGCGGGCCCATAACTCCTAGTCAGGATGTCGCATCGGCGCACAAGACGCGGTCACTAGGGTACAAGTTTTGAGTCAAGTCGACATAGATATAAAGGAAGCGACTTAGGGTCGCGCGCAAACGCTGATTACAGGTAGCGGGTTGCCGGAATTTGACCGGGAGGACCGCGGAAGTCTACGGTACGGTTTAGGGTATGGGTCTTATACCTTCTATTGTAAATTGTATGCCTTCCTTTACCAATGCTACATTCATCTTCAGTGTCCACAATACGTAATTGGATCCGTCGAACTTTGGTAACTCAAATTTGGTAGATCTCAATTCAGTCATTTGAAACACAATCACAACATAAACGACAATTCATTTTTTGCTAAAAGGTTTCTCAACATTTGTTTCCAATACTAAGTTTTGTGAAAAAAATACATACACATGATTAATGTAGGCAAAGAAAAATCACAAAAGAAAAAAGCCAAACAAAAATCTAAGGGTCAAAGTAAAAATAATAGATAAGAAGTACAAAAATTTATGTGGTTTGATAATATATCTACATTTTCAAAGCAATAAGTTATAAATTTCTTCTTCACTACAACAAGAGAAATTTTATTTAAGCAGTATTGATTGATGCATATTCTACATTGACGGTAAGGATTTGAGGTACAATATTGGTTTACAAAATATACAGGTTTGTTTTTATGCATGTATACAGGAAAAAAAAGAGGCTATTCAGCAATGCGAGGTTGGGTTGACTTAATTGGTTATGGAACTCCATCCGACAATAATGGGCCTGCATCCAAATTTGATCCATCAAAGTGGGTGTGAGACTAAAAGTTCGATCAACTACTAAATAAATTGGATCTAGGACCACTGAGAATCAACCACCACGTAGATTTGATTTTTAGGATATGTTTGATTTTCCATGATACATGTAAATCATGGTAAATAAGTAATTATTACCTTTTTCACATTGTTTGAAAAAATGAGAGTAATTCCACTTTGAAAATCGAAACAAAAGTATTGACTTAAATATGTGGACCCCACCGTAATGTATATGATATATCCGCACCGTCCATCTATTTTATTAGAACATTTTGGAGCATGAACCGAAAAATGAGGCAAATCCAATACTCAAATGACCCACACAAAAGGAAACAATGACCTTAATTTGTCCACCATTGAAAATTATTTTCTTCACTGGGCCCACATTGAAGTTTGTTCATCATCTAACCCGTTCATAGGGTCACATAGACATGGATAAGGGGAAAACACAAATATCAGCTTGATCCAAAACTTTTAAGGGCCCCAGGAAGTTTTTAATGGTAGACATTCGATTCCCGTTGTTTCCTATGGTGTGGTCCACTTGAGCTTTGAATTTGCCTCATTTTTTTTTGCTCATGCCATAAATTCAGCTAGCATAACAAATGAGCGGCGTGGATAAGTAACATACATCACAATGAGCCCCACATTGATGTTGTAAATTTCTCAATTTAAGTGTTAAAAAAAGTAAGTTGTCACATCTACATTGGGAAATATGTGGTAATTACCTAGGTAAATATTTATTACCCATTTACATGGTAATTACACTTTGAGCCGAAAAATCAAACAGGCCCTTAAGTAAACTTAAATTTTAAATGGGTTTGACTTAGACTAGCTTATGATTAGGGGTGGTAATTGGTTGGGTCACCTCTTAGGCCAACTAGCCCGACGTGCTCATAGAGTGGGTTTGGGCAAGCTAAAATGGTAATGGGTTGGGCTCTGTTAGAAAATACGGTTCAATTAAGTAAATAGATTAGGCTTAGACTGAACCTTGCTTGACTCTACTTGCCCTAAATGGGCTGGACTAGATGACCCTACCTGCCCTAAATGGGCTGGGCTAGATGACCCTATCTGAATAGGGCCAAACTTAAAACAAATTAATAGAGGATGAGTATAGATACACATACATGATGCATGTTTGTTTGTATGCCTTTGCCAATTGGGCTAGTTTCACATAAATTTAGACTCATATTCCATTATGAAAACTCAAGTGTGGTCGTGCCTTGTTGGGTTGGGTGGATAGACTTGATCTAATTACAATTAAATGGGTCCAGTCAAGCAGGGCTTGAGCTGGATGAATTTTAAACAAGTCTTGCTAGGCCGAGCCATAAAGTATCAAGTCATGGGTTCACTAAACTAGTCGGGCTCAAGCAAACACTAACCTAACTTATTGCTCTTTACAAACTTGTCCTAAACCATAATTAAGCCTGGATTCATATTAGACCCAGACAATTAGTTACTAATTCCTCCTCATCCTTTTCCTTATACAAGAGAATTGATCACCTGCCTATAGTTGCATGCTAACGTAGCATGCTGCCCCATCTTTCCACCAAGATGAAAAGGACATCGATACCATTTAAATCCTGGCTCCCAATATGACTATAATTTGTATCAAACTAGTCTATCCATTACATTGGGCATGCACGTTTAGAACTCGTCATATTTAAACACAGAAACGACTAACACATTTGGAGCATTATTTTGAAAAAGAGAGAAAAAAACAATGTACCTTTTATATTGACCTAACCTCACTAAGATCGATAGTAAAAGACTCGGTGACTCAAACGAGCTTGTTCAATCTTGAGTGGAGCCGTACTCGCTTGAGTTGGGGTGACTCATGGAGTCAATTTTGATTAGATCTAACCAAGTCCGAGTATACTAGGATGAGTCACATGGGACATGTCCAAATCTTGAAATCATGCTTAGAAATAATCCATGAGATGAGAGGTTGTTTGGATTTGGGTAAAGTTGTCTCCTGACTGGTAGTCACATACAACCGTAGACTTTGGACAAGTAGTTATAGACACGGGACTGTTATGTTGTGAATCTCTAGTGGAGAGGAGAGGTGGAGTTACTCACCAATGATAGTTTATGCTTTCGGGATCACACTTATCTGTGTATAACATGTTCTAATACAGCAGTGCAACTTCAAGCATCGTTCATGTGCATATGTACAACCATTAATTTTCAAGCTTTTTTACCAAAAAAAAAGAAAAAGAAAAAATGAAAAATCTTAAAGCACTCAAAAATGTGGGACATGTTTCAGTGTGTATGAGTCAGGTGTGCACAAGCACATGTTAAATGTGCCACCAACCAATCTCGGAAGTTCCCCATATGTGCCACAAATTTAACTCATGTTTCAAAATGTTTGCAAATAATGAACCGAACAATTAGTTAGCACTAGCATGTCCATGACCCCTTAGCCTTAACAGCATGCTATGGACGGCTGGCCGCAATGCAACTTTGCCTGGATCTAAACAGACTAAATGAGATAGGCATGGATCCTATTATTCCTACCTGGACCATATAATTAATTGGTCTTTTTTTTTTTGACCCAATGCACCTTAGACCTGGCCTAGGTTTTAATGGGGTTGGATCTAGGTCGAACTAATTGCATCATTATTAATGACTCGGGTTTGGCCCGACTCGTGTCTAGAACTGCGCTTCCAATGCAACTTTGCCCGAATTTAAGCAGGCACTATTAGTCCTGCCCTGCCCATAAAATTAATTGGTCAGATTCTTTAGACCTAACCTGCCTCAGACCAAGACTAGGTTTTAATGGGTTGGGTCTGGGTCAAAATAATGACATTGGCATTAATGAGTCGAGTTGGGGCCTAACTCATGTTCCAAACTGCGCCTATAATGCAACCTTGCTTGGATCCAAACAGGCACTAAATGGGGCAGGCATGGATCATGTTATTCTCACCTGGCTCATAAAATTAATTGGCCTGATTTTTTAGACCTAAGCTGCCTAGGGTTTTAATAGGTCGGGTCTAAGTCAAAATAAGGGCATGAGTCGAGTCTGGGCCTGACTCTTGTTCCAAACTGCGCCTGCAATGCAACTTTGCCTATATCCAAACAGGCACTAAATGGGGTAGGCATGGATCCTGTCATTTGTGGCCTGGTGTCTTATAAAATGAATTGGTCTGATTCATTGGACCTAACTCCACTTGGACCCTGCTAAGTTAATCGTTTGGGTGTGGGTTAAAATAATGGCGTCGTTATTAATGAGTCGAGTCTGGGCTAGACTCATGTACGGAACCGCGCCTTCCCTACTCTCTCGTCTCCAATCCATCCGATCATAATATTTTGGGGCGTCTCCAATCCATCCGATCATAATATTTTGGGGTTGTCTTTTCGTTTCCGCTCTCGAAGACCAGCCAAGCGAAAGCCTCTCTCTCTCTCTCTCTCTATTTGTCCATCTCGTCAATTCCCCTGAGCAAATTCCTAGGGTTTTCTCTTTCCTCTTTCGCTCTCTCCTCGTTGTGAGATTTCTAGGGTTTCTCTTTCCTTTTGACGGCGATTTTTCTATTGGAAAAAAAGAAAAAAGAAAAAAAAAGAAGAAAAAAGCACGGAGATTAAAACAAAAAGAGAATTCTTTGGGATTTTTTTCTGGGGTTTTGTTTTCCCCATCATCATCAGCTAGATCTGTTTTTAGGGTTTCGCTTTGAAGCTGTGAGATTTATTTAATTTAATTTTTTGGTCTTTCTTGATTGAAATCGAAGATTGTGCTTTGAGTCCTGAGTGTTTAGCGTCTTTTCTGGGATTAGGGTTTTCCTTCTGGGATTAGGGTTTTGATTTCTGCATCTAGGGTTTCTTGATTTTGGAATCAGGGTTTCGATTGGGGGTTTCTGTTGTTTTGGTTGGATTAGGGTCGCGGAGTAGATGGCGGCCGGGAGGCATGGAGGCTTCCGCGACCACGAACCCATGGACCGGGAATCGGATCTCAGGGCCTCAAGACGGAGGGATTTCTATAAGGAGGAGTACAGCCGCTTTCGAGATGGTGCCCAGGAGCGTGGCCGTAACCGTGGAATAGGTGATCTTGAGCAGGAAAAGGATTACCACAGGGATGATAGGGTTAGGGTTAGGCAGCGGGATATTAAGGAGAGGGAGACCGTGAATGGTGGGTACCGTTCTTCGTCCAGCATGAGTGATTCGGGTAGCAGCGGCAATAGTCGTAGGCCAGTTGGGTTTTCTGTTAGAATGGCGGACCGAGAGCCAGGTGAGTTATCGAGTGGAAGCGAATCGGATGACGTGGAAGTCTCAGAACCGCAGGTTAGAGATAATGGAAATTGGAAGTCTGAAAATGGGGCACTGTCACCACTGGGAAGAAAGAGGAAGTTTTCTCCAATTGTGTGGGATAGAGAAGAGAAGCAAGTGAGCATTTCATCTAGAAGTAAAACTACTGACTCGGCAGGTGTTCCCCTTCCACCACCTCCGCCACTGCCTCAAGGTTTCCGCCGTTCGCCTTATCCAAATCTGAGTGACCTTGTGCATCCGTCTCCTGTGAAATCTGACAGCTTTAGCAGCAAGCAGTCATTGCATCTGGTCGAGCCTCTGATGGAACCTGTGTTAGCAGGCTCTGCTGCATTAGAATCTCCATATGGGTCTTCCCCGGCTCCATCTCATGAGGTTCATTGGAGCAATAATCATGAACCTGGGCAGCTAGAAGATGAAGACTATGCTCCAACGCGGAATATCTCGGCGTCTCGATGGGCGGATGAGAACAATTCTCCTAAGGATGAAGGTGAAGTTTCAGATGAGGAAGCCATGCTCAAAAGGAGGAAAAAGATGCCTGTGGGTGATTTGGTGGACATGAGACTGAACACCAAGGTGCCAAGTCCGGAGCTCGGAGAACTTATAAGAGAAGGTTCTGAGGGAGCTCGAGTCAAGCCTGACTCTGAGAAAGAAGGTCGCCGCATTGTACCAGCCAGTGAAGATGAATACCAGGAAATAGACTTGGATAAGAACGATTTCATGGAGGTTGATGAGGAAGATGTGAATGATGATGATACTGGTGACCAGGCAGAAATGGATTCTGAAGAGGAAAATGATTCCATTAAGACACCGGAGCCAACGCCACCCCTCCAAAGAAGCATAAACATGTTACAGGGTTGTAGGAGTGTTGATGAGTTTGAGAGATTGAACAAGATAGACGAAGGCACATACGGCGTGGTTTATAGAGCCAAGGATAAAAAGACCGGGGAAATTGTAGCCTTGAAGAAGGTAAAGATGGAGAAAGAAAGAGAAGGTTTCCCACTGACATCTCTAAGAGAAATTAACATTCTATTGTCATTTTATCACCCATCAATTGTAGATGTTAAGGAAGTTGTTGTAGGTAGCAGCCTTGATAGTATTTTCATGGTTATGGAGTACATGGAACATGATCTGAAAGGGCTGATGGAAACGATGAAACAGCCTTTTAGCCAGAGTGAAGTTAAGTGCCTAATGCTACAGCTTTTGGAAGGTGTTAAATATCTTCATGACAACTGGGTGCTTCACAGGTACTACTGTCTCTGAACTCAAATAATTTTCAATTTTTTTTTTTCTTCCTACTGTATTTTGATGACATTTTATGAACTGGTTGTTTCTTCTCTTTAGGGATTTGAAGACCTCAAATCTTCTGCTGAATAATCGCGGTGAGCTGAAGATTTGTGACTTTGGATTATCTCGCCAATATGGGAGCCCTTTGAAGCCTTATACTCACTTGGTTGTCACTCTATGGTACAGGTAAGCTGCACAATTTGGTGATTCACTTTGGCATGTTGGATCAATACAATCCTGGAAAATTTCTTTCCCAGGGATTCTAACGACATTTTGTGCCAGACACAGAATAATCTTTTCCTTTTTCACTCTGTGTTCTTTTGAAATTAAATTCTACTCATCTTTCAAAGGAAAAAAATTACTCGGTGTTTTTCTTACATGCTCCTTTACAAATTCCTTTTATCTACTTACTCAGTTGTACTATGTGCAGCTCACCTTTAGCCAAAGCTCTCTCTAAACATGAGAACTTTGCAGCATCTTCCTTACTCACTTCCTGTGTTATCACATGCTCTTTTTTACAAAATGCTTTAATGGGTGACCAAATTATTAAAGCAGAAAGATGGCTCTGTCAGCGGGAATGGATTCTTGATACTTAAGACACTCATTCCTAGCTATGTAAAGGGAATGGCTTCTAGATAGTTAATAACTCATCCCATCTCCCTGTTTGGGAAGAGCATCGACCAACAAATTAGCATCCCTAGATAAACTGATGGAAATGAAATGTTTAACCTCAAGGACAGATCCTTAACTTCCACAAAAACAAGACAAGCCAAGCTTCTGTGACTTGGTCATGAGTTGCCCATAATGGGATATTCAAAGAGCTGCCTTCTGTTATCAACAGGCCAGAATGTGATGTGGTAATTGAAGGTCCTACAGAAAGTTGTTTTGCTACACCGTGTTATGGGCATCCTTTCTGAAAAACTAGAACCTGCAATATTTTTCATCACCGTCCTTCATTTTCCATTCTCTCAAGTGTTGGCTAGTTTTTCTTGCTTTCCTGGTTCATGCCCATGGGCTGTGTCTGTTGCTGTCTTGTCATGAAATGCTGCTTGTCCTCATGGATGATGTTATATGGTTTTTGTCGACTCTCTGACAGTTGCATGTGGAATGCGTCTTGAATGGTTTCTCGTCAATTTTTTGATCTCATCCTTCCTCCTTAGGATGTGTCTGTAATGACATTGGTTTGCTTAATCCACACAACTATCCTTATTGGAGGTGTGAACAGTTCCTTAAAGATTAATATTTTATTTTACTTTTTGGTTGATTCACACTACTATTGTTTTGTGCTTGTGGTTGACCCATTCAAGCTGCACTTTTCTTATACATGTGATTGGTTCGGACAAAATCAATTGTTGGCCTGCTCTTAGATGCTGTACCCGTGCTTTCTTCTATTTCATTACATATTTTCTTTTCCAAGATTTTCGCAGGATATGGAACAAAAACATGTTTTTTGTTCTTTCTTCTATCTCTAAGTTCTTCCATTGAGGACCTAGTTCATCTTGCTGATCATGGTAGTCTTGCCTATGTCAGTCAATTACTTTCAATAACATATTGCAATTTCTAGGCAACCTCATTATAGTTTTCATTGCTTCATACCTCACAGGGCACCTGAACTTCTATTGGGAGCAAAGCAATATTCAACAGCTATTGACATGTGGTCGCTAGGTTGTATAATGGCAGAACTTTTAGCGAAGGAACCGTTATTCAATGGGAAAACTGAATTTGATCAGCTTGACAAGGTTTCTACTCTGCACAACTTCTTCTCATGCCTATTATTAGCTGCACTGTTTTAATCAGTTATTGTGGTTTTACTTCATTTCAGATATTCCGAACTCTGGGCACACCAAGCGCAAAGATATGGCCGGAGTTTGTTGAATTGCCTGGGGTCAAGGTCAACTTTGTAAAGCAGCCGTAAGTACTTGTTGCCCCTGTTTCTGATATTCATTCAAATTCATTAAGAGGCATACTAGATATTTAGTTGTGTTCTTATTCTCGCCACTGTTTTCCCAGGCTTCCAGCTATGGGTGATGCTGGTCAGGCTTTCTGGTTTGCCTTGTTGGCAATTTTCAGTTGCGCGGATGTAGCTTATGTTTGGAGTAACCACTGACCTGTTTTTTTCAGGTATAACAAGCTGCGTGATAAGTTCCCACCCACATCTTTCTCTGGACGCCCAACCCTTTCTGAGGCTGGATTTGACTTATTGAACAAACTGCTTACATATGACCCTAAAAAGGTATTTTCCTAAAACAAAAAACGCAATAGTTTGGAGGAAAAATGTGTTGACTCGTCGTTCTGCACTCTGGTTTCTTTTTTGTGTTGTGATGAGTTATTTGTTGTTTGTTATTTTGTAATGCAGCGGATAACAGCAGAAGCTGCTCTTAACCATGAGTGGTTCCGTGAGGTCCCTCTGCCCAAATCAAAGGATTTTATGCCAACATTTCCTGCTCAACATGCTCAAGACAGGTATTTGGACTTGCATTGGAGCACAGCAATAAAAAGGGTCTCGTTTCCCCACGATTAGATCTCCTTCCTTGCTTTGTTTTGACCTTTAAAACTTTGATTCCTTGTGAATGTTAGGCGCCTACGAAGAATTATGAAGAGTCCAGATCCATTAGAAGAACAGCGGAGGAAAGAGTTGCAACAAGGGGAATTAGGCACTGGTGGCCTGTTTGGCTAAGTGAGATGATTTGGTTTACAGTTTCACTTCAGCTCTGCGGGTCCGGTTTTCACATGAACCATTTCTGACTGAAGCCTATGAGGTGAGAGATATGCCTTGCATGCGAAGTTGGAAACTCTGTTAGTGTGAGACGACAATTGATGCTATTCTTTAGCAGGCACCCCAGACGATTTTGGGTGGAGAAAGAAACTCTCATCATTTCTGCAATCAAGCCAATTTTGTTGCAGGATATCCTATCCTCCAGCTTCAGTGATCATTAAATGTGCATCCTTTACGCAGCTTGCCCCATAAGGTGTGGCGTAATGGCATCTTGTTTTGGTAAAATTGGTTTCATTTGAAACTTGTGTATGTAACATATTTTCTCCTTGGCACATTGTAAACAATGCTCCCTAAATCTGGCTTTAAATACCAGAATAGTATGGATACGCTTCTTTACAGTGCTCGATCTTTTAATCTTCACATTGTGTTTGCAAGAGGCGATTGGTGTGAAGCGGAGGGACATTCTTTTCTATTTGTAGTACCTGAAGAACTGGCGGAAAACTT